>NC_069383.1:128255000-129495138 GCF_027475565.1 Acinonyx jubatus | reverse complement strand
AGATTTCCCATGAAGTGTTTGCCATTATACGTTCCCACAAATGGCTCAGCTATTGCTTTTGCCTAATAATAGGCTTGTAGTAAAAAAACAAAAAATCCTGAAGAGCATTCAAAGAGCAGGTATCCTGAGAATGCCAGGTGTGGGAGGCACAAAGAAGACAAGACAGGAGTGAGCCACACCACGGCTCAACAGAAGCCCTTGAGTACTTCAGGAAGTAAGTCCTATTTTTGAAGGCCCTATGCTTGGAGGCTCATCTTTGCCATGTAGTTCCCAAGAGTTGGGGGTGCCTGAGGTAGCTCACAAACCCCTCAGTCCTCTGGGGCAACTTCTGTATTATGAGATCCTCCTGACTGTGGGTCACCACACCTGGAGGGGGTTTCTTGTGAACTGTGTCTCTGCCTCTCCTGTTTCCATATATTTTATCCTTTTATCTGTTATTTTACAGACACTGTTAAGCTATCCTTCAGATCCTTTTCAGAGGGAATTGTTCCATAAGCAGCTGTTGACTTCTTGTGTTCATGGGAGGAGGTGAGTTCAGGATCCTCCCATGCTGCCATCTTGACCCCAGCTCCACAGTCCATACTCTAAACCACATGTGAAATAATACATGTTGAAAACCACTCTGTGGGCAAATAGCAATGATACGTTTCTCCTGAACGTGTATTCTGAAACGTTATCAGAAGTCCATGGAATGAAAATCGCTGAGCAAGAAGCTGGAGCTAAGGATGAATGAGACAAAGTTCTACCCTCAGAGGGGCTGAAACACTCCTAGGGGAGATGAGATCGATGAAGGAGCAATTTAATGCAAGCAGGAAGGTCCTCGGTAAATTGACAAGGAGTTCAGAAGGAAAAGAAACTCCCTTCAGCTAGAAAATCAGGAAAGGATGCGGCAAGCAGGTAGCACAACATGCATATTCCCACTGCAAAGAAGCCACTCTAGGGACTATACCTTTGTTTTCACTGTATTGCTTCTGCTTAAAAATAGTTTAGGATGGGGACGCCTGGGTGGCGCAGTCGGTTAAGCGTCCGACTTCAGCCAGGTCACGATCTCGCGCTCCGTGAGCTCGAGCCCCGCGTCGGGCTCTGGGCTGATGGCTCGGAGCCTGGAGCCTGCTTCCGATTCTGTGTCTCCCTCTCTCTCTGCCCCTCCCCGTTCATGCTCTGTCTCTCTCTGTCCCCAAAAATAAATAAACGTTGAAAAAATTAAAAAAAAAATAGTTTAGGACGATACTTTGGGAAAGGGTCACCAAGGAAAGCAGCGTCATTACTCTAAACTTCCCTTTTTTATTCAGAAGTATACTTCCCAGAATGAGATTTCAATATCCCACTGTTAATCATGGATAGAACAACTACACAAAAGATCAACAAGGAAATAGGAGAGTTGAACAACACTGCAAAACAACTATGTTGATTCAAAGTGAATAAAAGTTGTTTGTTTGTTTTTTTAATTTTAGACAGAAGGGAGAAGACTTTCATTTAAGCCCAAGTTAAGATAGCCACCCAGGATACAAAATCTTCACAAAGAAGAGACTTCTCTGAGGAAGGAACAGTCAGTGCAGGATTACATATGTGTTTTCCACACGATGCATCATAAATCATCATAGCCAATGACATTCCAGAAAGTTACAGACTTTATCTCATGTTTTAGTATCTGCAAGGCTGTATGACTTTAATCTTATGGAAACCAGGGACATGTTTTTCTTGTTCTTTATGTTTGAAATGCTACTTTTTGGTTATTTTTATTTTTATTTTTTGAAGCTTTCAATTTTTTTATTTTTTTTAAAAAATGTTAGAGAAGGAGGAGCCAAACCATAAGAGACTCTTAAAAACTGAGAAAAAACTGAGGGTCAATGGGGGGTGGGAGGGAGGGGAAAGTGGGCGGTGGGCATTGAGGAGGGCACCTGTTGGCATGAGCACTGGGTGTTGTATGGAAACCAATTTGACAATAAATTTCACATTTAAAACATACTAAAAAATGAAAAAATGTAAAAAAAAAAGGTGAAATTGACAACACTTAAAAGCCGTCATTCTGGCCATTTTAAAATGGACAGTCCAGTGGCTTTTATTATAGTCCTGATGTTGCACAACTATTACCACTAAGTCTAAAATATTATTATCATTCTGAGAAGAAAGCCCATATCTCAATTCCTCCCACGCCAATTCCCTGGCAACCACTAATCTACTTATGTCTCTTGGATCTGCCTGTTCTGGAGATTTCATATAAATGGAATTATACAAGACATGGACTTTTGCTTCTTTCACTTAGCACAATGTTCTTGAAGTTCATCTACACATGTGACAGTACTGCATGGCTTTTGATGACTAGACAATATCCCCTTGTACGGTTTTACCACCTTTGATGTATCTGGTCATCAGTTGATGAACAATTGGGTTGTTTCCACATTTCAGGAATTGTGAATAGTGCTCCTATGAACATTTATGTAGACGTTTTTGTGAGAATATATGTCTTCAATTCTCTTGGGTTTATACCTTGGAATGAAATTGCTGTGCCATATGGCAACTCCATTTTTAACTTATTAAGAAATTGCCAAACTGTTTTCCAGAGTAGCTGTACCATTTCACACTTCCACAAGCAGTGGTTGAAAGTTCTGATTTCTCTACATCTTTGCCAACGTTGATTTTTTTCCTTCCAGGATTTTATTTAAAATTCGTTTAATGTTTATTTATTTTTGAGAGAGAGAGAGAGAGAGAGCGCGCATGAGCGGGGGAGCAGCAGAGAGAGAAGGAGACACAGAATCCCAAGCAGGCTCCAGGCTCCCAGCTGTCAACACAGAGCCTGATGCGGGGCTCGAACTCACAGACTGCGAGTTTGTGACCTGAGCCAAAGTCGGACGCTCAACCGATTGAGCCACCCAGGCGCCCCTCCTTCCAAGATTTTATTTAAATCCAACTTAGTTAACATGTAGTGTAGTACTGATTGCAGGAGTAGAATTTAGTGATTCATCACTTACACATAACAGCCAGCGGTTATCACAAGTGGGCTCCTTAATGCCCATTAGCCATTTAGCCCATCCCCCCAACCACTTCCCATCCACCAATACTCAGTTTGTTCTCTATAGTTAGAAGTCTCTCAGGGTTTGCCTCCCTCGCTGTTTTTATCTTATTTTTCCTTCCCTTCCCTTACGTTCATCTGTTTTGTTTCTTATGTTCCACATGTGAGTGAAATCATATGTTTGTCTTTCTCTGACTGACTTATTTTACTTATTTCACTTAGGAACTAGTTCATAAACTACTTCCATCCATGTCTTTGCAAATGGCAAGATGTCATTTTTTCTGTAGTCTGAGTAATACTCCATTATATACATATACACCGATTCTTCATTATCCATTCATTGTTCAATGGCCATTTGGGCTCCTTCTATACTTTGGCTGTTGAGGCAATGCTGCTATAAACATCAGGGTGCATGTATCCTTTTGAGTTGGTATTTTTGTATTCTTTGGGTGAATACCTAGTACTGCAATTGCTGACTTGTAGGGCAGTTCTATTGTTAACTTTTTAAGAATGTTCATTTGAGAATGAGTGTGTGTATGTGATTGGGGGCAGGGGCAGAGAGAGAGAGGGGCGAGAGAGAGAATCCCAAGCAGGATCAATGCTGTCAGTGTGGAACCTGAGGCAGGGCTCAATCTCATGAACCGTGAGATAAAGACCTTAGCTGAAATCAAGAGTTGAATGCTTAACTGAATGAGCCACCCGGGCGCTCCTATTTTAACTATTTGAGGACCCTCCATACTGTTTCCAAGAATGGCTGCAGCAGTTTGCATTTCCACCAACAATGCAAGAGGGTTCTTCTTTCTCTACACCTTTGCCAACACTCGTTGTTTCTTGTGCTCTGGCAACCATCAGTTTTGAACAGGGACTTTTTATTATTGTCCTTAAGATATTTCCACCTGAGACACAAAAGACAAAGGTGGGAGGTGTGGCCAAGGCCCACACTGGTACACCAGATGCTTTTCCAAAACCAAGAGGCCTGTAATAGGGTATGTAACCTTTAGTACAAGACAGGCATTGTCATCATCAGTTGTTCCCAGAAATATTCTAATTCTTCAAGCTTGTGAAATCAAGGGAAGCCTCTGCTTGACATAATCATAGAGCAGCCTGCGGCAGACAGATGTACCCTGCATGTGTCAGTCACATAATAGTCCCCAAATATGTGATAAATGGATGGAAGAAACACTATCGAACAGCCAGAAGAAAAGAGGAAGGAATGTTTGTGTCCAGTGCAAATCCAGCAATCCACAGCAGTGGCTATTTTCACACTAGAGGCACCAACATAGAGGAAGTTTCCACAACCCCCTTGCATCACACAGTTTCAAAATCAGGCTGTCTTTCAAATAGCAATTAATCTGACACCTACCCATGTAAATTACTGACCGCTTGGGAGGAAAAGGTAATGGCAACAATGCTCAGAGGGCTCCGAGTCCACTTCCACCAAAGCTGCTATTTGGGTGCTGGCCCAACGGAGAGGTGATAGCCTAGAAGGCTAGTACTGAAAGAGATCTCATGTGCCTGCCAGGATGGTTATGGTAATGGTCTCTACTTTAAAGATATGATTGAAGCCTTCTCGTTTGCCATTTTCAGGAATCACCTTTATGCCTGGAACCCTTCAGCTGACTGTCAAGGACATTTTCTATCAATCATACACACCTAAGTCCCAGTGCGTGGTAGTCAATGAGGCTATGGTCCCACTTGTGGACCTTGTTGTGTCCAACTATGCCCCCTTGAGGACCAATCTCTTGGTATCAGATAAGAGCTATGACGGGTGGTTAAATTTCAAGGAGTTGATTCACTGAATGAGCACTAAAAACAAGATGCTGAAATAAAGAAAATGTCTATTTTGGAAGATGAGATGATGTGTGAGACGTGTTAATGTAACTTGGGTGGTGTAAAAGGAGAGACAGGGAAGCTGGACAGCAATTTCTAATCCTGTATCCAGAGTACTCCCTTACACAAGATTTATGAACTGTCTTGTTACTTCTCAGTCTGAGTGGAAGGTCACATCTCCTGATTCATACCTAAGTATTCCTTCTGGGAGACAACCAATAAATAGCTGATAGAAATATGAAGGATCAGGAAGCATATTAAAGACAAGGAATACTCATGCTCACCAGTAAGTGGGAGAAATACTTATTAGAACAATGGGATGATGCCACATCCACCCTCAGGTAAGCCAAAAATTGAGTTTGATCGCTATAAATGTGGTCTCTAGATGGAGACCCTGAGCTTGTCTCATCCTGGAAATGCAGTTAGATCAGCACCAAATCATTCTGAACAGCTAGCAAAGACATTTGAACATTAAGACAATAATCTGCATCACTTGAGCCACAGAACATGGCAGGTATGTGGTGTGGATAGGTGAACTGCTGGAGAGAAAAGCCGGGGAGGGGGGGAGCTCTTTGTGGAGAGAGAGGACAGAGAAAAGGAAAGGGGAAGAGTGCAGCCCACGGGGATGGTGCAAGAAAAGCACTCCCCTGAACGTAGCTGGAGAGAAAGAGAGAGAAAGTGAAAACACTTGCAGGGGACTGGACAAGAAATCTGTGAAACCCCACGAAAAAATTTGGAAAGACCATGGATACCTGGAGATTAAAGAACATCCTACTATAGAATGAACGGGTTAACCAAGAAAATAAAGAGGAAATATAAAAGTACATGGAAGCCAATGAAAATGAAAACATGACAGCCCCAAACCTCTGGAATGCAAGAAAGGCAGTCATAAGAGCAAGTATGTAGCAATCCAGGCCTTCTTAACGAAGGAAGAACAGTCTCAAATACACAATGTAACCTTACACCTGGAGGTGTAGAAAGGCGCTGGAGAAAGAAGAGCAAATAAAGCCCAAAACCAGCTGAAGAAGGGAAATAATAAATATTAGGGCAGAAATCAGTGATGTTGAAATTTTCAAAAAAGTAGAACCGATCCACTAATCCAGAAGAGGGTCCTTTGAAAGAATTAACAAAATAGATACACCCCTAGCCAGACTGATCAAAAAGAAAAAGGAAAGGACCCAAATAAATAAAATCATGAATGAAAGAGGAGATATCACAACAAACACCACAGAAATACAAACAATAAGAGGAGAATACTGTGAGCAATTATATGCCAACAAATTGGGCAATCTGCAAGAAATGGAAAAATTCCTAGAAACATATAAACTACCAAAACTGAAACAGGAAGAAAGAGAAAACCTGAACAGACCCATCACCAGGAAAGAAATTGAATCTGTAATCAAAAATCTCCCAACAAAGAGTCCAGGGCCAGATGGCTTTCCAGAGGAATTCTACCCAACATTTAAAGAAGAGTTACCGCCTATTCCTTTGAAGGTGTTCCAAAAAATAGAAATGGAAGGAAAACTTTCAAACGAATTCTACAAGGCCAGCATTACCGTGATTCCAAAACTGGACAAAGACCCCACTTAAAAGGAGGACTACAAATCAGTTTCCCTGATGAACATGGTTGCAACAGTTCTCAACAAGATACTAGCCAACCAGATCCAAAAACACATTAAAATAATTATTCCCCACAATCAAGTGGGATGGATCCTGGGATGCAAGACTGGTTCAATATCCACAAATTAATCAATGTGATATCTGACATTAATCCAAGAAAGGATAAGAACCACATGGTCCTCTCAATAGAGGTTCCTGAAAGCATGTGACAACATATGGCACCCTTTTTAAATAAAAACTTTCAAGAAAGCAGGGATAGAAGGATCATACCTCAAGATCATAAAGGTCACACTGCTAATATCATCTTCAATGGGGAAAAAATGAGAGCTTTCTCCCCTAAAGTCATGAACTCCACAAGGATGTCCATTCTCATCACTGTTATTACAGAGGGTTGGAATTCCTAGCCTCAGCAGTCAGGCAACGAAAAAAAATTAAAGGCATCCAAATCGGCAAGGAGGAAGTCAAAATTTCACTCTTTGTAGACACCATGGTAATCTATGTGGAAAACCCAAAAGACTCCATCAAAAAACTGTTAGAACTTATACATGAAGTCAGCAAGGTTGAAGGATATAAAATCAACGTACAGAAATCAGTTGCATTGCTATACACCAACAATGAAGCAGCAGAAAGCGAAATCAAGGAATTGATCCCACTTAAACTTGCACCAAAAAAGATAAAATACCTAGGGATAAACCTAACCAAAGGGGTGAAAAATGGATACACTGAAAACTACAGAAAACTTAGGAAAGAAACTGAAAAGACACAAGAAAATGGAAAACCATCCCATGGAGTGGAAGAACAATTTAACAGTTGTTAAAATGTCAATAATACTCAAAGCAATCTACACGTTCAGTGCAATCCTTATCAAAATGACACCAGCATTCTTCACAAAGCTGGAACAAACCATCATAAAATTTGTATGGAACCAGAAAAGACTCTAAATAGCCAAAGAAATCTTGAAAAAGAAAACCAGAGCTAGAGGCATCACAATTCTGGATTTCTAGCTGCATTACAAAGCTGTAATCATCAAGACACTATGGTACTGGCCCAAGAACAGAATAGAGAATGGAACAGATTAGAGAACTCAGAAAGGGACCCACAGACGTATGGCCAACTAATCTTTGCCAAAGCAGGAAAGAATATCCAATGGAATGAAGACAGTCTCTTCAGCAAGTGGTGCTGGGAAAACTGGACAGTGACATGCAGAAGAATGAACCTGCACCACTTTCTTACAGCGTACACAAAACTCACCTCAAAATGCATGAAAGACCTAATGTAAGACAGGAAGCCATCAAAATCCTCAAGGGGAAAGCAGGCAAAAACCTCTTTGATCTTGGCCGCAGCAACTTCTTACTCAATACGTCTCTGGAGGCAAGGGAAACAAAAGCAAAAACGAACTATTGGGACATCATCAAGGTAAACACTTTTGAACGGCGAGGGAAACAAACAATCAGCAAAACTAAAAGGCAGCTGACAGAATGGTAAAAGATACTTACAAAAGACATATCACATAAAAAGGTGAGTATCCAACACCTATAAAAACTTATAAAGTGCAACACCTAACAAACAAATAATGCAATGAAGACATGGGCAAAAGACAGGAATAGACGCTTTTGTAAAGAAGATATCCAGATGGCTAACAGAAAGAAAAAAAGATGCTCAACATTACTCATCATCAGAGAAATACAAATCCAAACCACAAGGAGATACCACCTCACACCTGTCAGAATGGCTAAAATTAACAACTCAGGCAACAAATGATGTTGGTGAGCATGCATAGAAAAGGAACCCTTTTGCATTGCAGGTGGAAATGCAAACTGGTGCACCCACTCTGGAAAACAGTATGAAGTATCCTAAAAAAAATAAATTAAAACCAGAACCACCCTATGACGCAGCAATTGTACTACTAGGTATTTATCCAAAGGCAACAGGACTGCTGATTCAAAGGGTCACCAACACCTCAATGTTCATAGCTGCATTATCAACAATAGGCAAAGTATGAAAAGATCCCAAATATCCACCGACTGATGAATGGATAAAGAAGATGTGGTATATATACACAATGGAATATTATTCCGTGATCAGAAAGAATGAAATCTTGCCATTTGCAACAAAGTGGTTGGAAGTACAGTGTATTATGCTAAGTCAAAGAAGACAAAGACAAATATCACATGATTTCAGTCATATGCAGAATTTATGAAACAAAACAGACGAACAGAAGGGAAGGAAAGAAAAATAATATTAAAACAGAGAGGGAGACAAACTGTAAGAAGCTCTTAAATACAGACGGAAAAAAGGAGGGTTGCAGGTTGGGTGTTGAGTGAGAAGATGGGCTAAATGAGTGAAGGGAATTAAGGAGGACACTTGTTGGGATGAGCACTAGGTGCTATATGTAAGTGATGAATCACTAAGTTCTATTCCCGAAATTAAAAAAAAAAAAAGATTATGTGTAATGTTTCAAAATTTGAAAAAAATTCAAATCAACAACTCCATACCTTTTAAAACATTATTTGTAATAAGAAATACATTCTACATTGCAACCTAGTACCTAGATACAGAGCAAAGAAAAGTTAACAAATATTTATTCTAGCAAACAATACATTCTGATAGTTTTCATTCTGCTTCGTTTGTTTACAGTGCCATGGGCAACCTATGGAAATGTCCAGCAATAGGGAAGTCAAGATAGCTAATGTGCTATAATTGAAAAAGAAGATGCAGGTCTTTATTGTCACACAAAATATCACAACAATTTCTTACCAAGGGAAAAAAGCAGGGTATGAATGAATATCCATATTATCCTATTTGCTGAAAAACAGTTTGAAGGAAACATAGGCCACAGGGATTAACACTTTCTTCTTTTCTTTTGTAACCAGTTGCAGCTTTTCTGAATGTTACAATCAGGACATAAAGCTATACAGCTACTATTGACTGAGCATTCACTGTGCGTGCCAGGCCCTGGACTCAAAGATTTACATGTTTTATTATTTCATTTAATCCCCTTCAAACCTCAGATCATGTAACCATCCATCTTACAGAGCAGAAATGGAGGCTCCGAGACTCCAAGTAATTGCCTGCGGTAGGGGTTAATAAAAGGATGGAGCTGGAACTCAAATTCACGTGTATCTGACAACAGACATCATGCTTCCAATGTCAGGCTGTGCTGCCTGCCTCATAGAGAGGAGAACGGAGGATGCATCCCAGTTAGGATGGGCTAGATGCTATTGTGCGTAACAAATGGCCCCGAAGTCTTAATGGCTTGTAACAACGGAAATCTTTTCCTTGCTCAAGCCACATGTCCACCATGGTCCTCCTGGGACCAGGATAAAAGAGCACCCACCATAGGTAACTACCAGGTGCCATAAGAGATGGACAGAGAGGTGGCCAGACACAGCTGTTCCCAACTGTTGTGTTCAAGGTGGCACTCTTCGCTCCCACTCACATTTCACTGGTCAGAGCACGTCACACGGCTGCATCCAGCTTACCGGGTCACGGGACAATGTGACATTCTTTGTGGAGCCTAGTGAGGCCACCACATGGTACCAACCTGTCTGGGGGACTGGCCAGGGACAAAGGCGACGCACGGCTCATTGGTAGGAAATGACAACAGGACTCATTCGGGATGGGTTTGCTTCATCCTCAACCAGGTGAAATTTATCCCAGAGTTGCCCAAAAACATCACTGGCAAGATTAAAGTAGTGAACTTTGGAAAAAGGAGTTTGGTCACATGTAATCAGCAAAACACCCAGAAACCACTCTGTGATCTTGACCAAATCCCTGACTGCCTCAGTTTCCCCACTATGGAGAGGATGAGGACGGAGGGATGGGCATTGTTTTGTAAGAGCATCAGGAGTGCCCACGGTCCAGCATTTCTGTTCTTTTACATTAATATCAGTTATTCTCCTTCCTCCAAATCCCTGGGTGAGTGCTCCGAAGGTGGCCTGCGTAAGAAAACACTGACATCGGCCTCCAAGGTGACCTCATGTTGTGCTTTTATCCTGACAATGAACTGGCCCTAAATGCTGTCCCTCCATAATTCTCCCCAAGTCCCATCAGAGAAGATTCCAGGGCTGGATTCTCCCTCCTTGTTCCAGGGGCCCTGGGTGACTCCTTATGCCCATTCAACAGCTAGGACACAGAGGTCATGGGAGGCACTCCTGTGGCCCCAGGTACCCATCCCTGCCTGGCTTGCCCATGCCCTGCTGGAGGGTGATGCCAGGGCAAGAGACAGTGAGGTGGCTGGGGCAGGGGGTAAGGGCCGAGGGCAGCCCAGCGTGGTGATTCCCCTTGCTTGCAAGACCATGGCTCACTGCTCCATCCACCATCCCAAGAATCTGCTGCCCCTGCTGCCTCTGGATGCTGCTGCTGCAGGTGAGTGAGGGATCTGCCCTTTGGGGACTCACGAGTCCTGTAGGACTCCTCCAGCTCTTTCCTGGGGTGCCCAATCCTGCATTCCTTCCATGGGGCCCAGGAGCTCTGTTTCCCCGGGCCTCCCTAGGGGCCCCCCGCTCACTCACCTCTTCCAGGGCCCAGGAAGCCCTTATCCTCACCAGGGTCGAGGAGCCCTCCCCATACTAAATAAGCCCTCCTTCCACCTGGAGCCCTCCCAGCCACTGGCCTGTGGTCCTGTGAGTTGACCTTTCACTCCATCCATCCTTGGGGACTGAGGTGGCAACACAAGGCGGGGACACTGGAGGACAGGAGAAAAATGGACAGACGGAGCTGAGCCTCAGGTTGAGGGCAGCCCAGATTGTCTCCTGCTCACCCACCCCAGGACTCATCCTTGAAGGGTCTCCTCTGCAGCCGCTCATTCCTAGGGGTACAGACATACACACTCACAGAAAGAAACAGACACCATAAGCACAGAGACACACGGGCATGGAATCACCCGCAGCCTCATCTGGGTACTCGGGTATGGGACTCATGGACAGACTCACACACAGACCCACGCTGCAGACATAGTCAGTGACACCCTGAGGGGAGCACACTCACCCACACAGACACACACACGCAGGGCCACGTGTAACAGCCCCATAAAGCAAACTCTGCACACGCTAAACACACACACACACAGGTGTGATCAAGAACACCCAAAGGGGCCTCAGAATCACATGCACAACCAATACACGCACAGACATGAAACACAGATACACACAGACACTCCTACCACAGGGACCCGTGTCCCTGGAAGATAAAGATGATACAGTCACAGACACAGAGGTCTGCACAGAGGATATATACTCATTCAGAGACAGACACAGATACACATACATACAAATAAACCCAAGTGACAAACATGAAAACAACCAAATAACAAGAAACTCATGTCCACAGTCAATAGACTCACAGAAACAGAATTCACACGAACAGGTGCATAACGTAAATTTAGACACACACACGCACACACACGCACGCACACTCCACATAACTCTGGCACTCCATTGGAGGCCGGCACAGGCAGACGGAATACACAGACCCTGGCATGACCTATCCCATCTAAGTTGTCGTGGAAGGGGGTGTTTTCCTGGTTCCAACCCGGTGCTGGGCACCCCGTGTCAGTGGCTTATGGAAAGCTGTGTCCAGGCCTGGATTCCAGGGAGTGGCCAGGGTAGTGTGGCCATGGGGACAGGAGCACAGAGTAGGGACAGGGTACACTTAGCGTGGGGGTGTTGCATGGGGCCAGGTCAAGTGAGGGAGACAGGTGAGCCTCCCCAGGACCCTTCCACCTGTTTCTGTACCACCTGGGGTGCGGTGGTACCCGCATAGACCCCTAAAGACTCCTATACATCCTCAGTACCTCTGACACCTTCTCCTACCCTTGCTGTCAAGGAGCAAAGAGTACCCTCTTGGACTTAACCCCTCCCACTTCAGAGTTCCAGCCACAGCCCCAGGTAAAAATTGACAATGGGGAACAAACTGATTGACATTTTAGTGGCCCCGGGTGAAATATACATGCGATTGAAACGACATTTGTTGGCTTAATGAAAATGGACGTGTCTTTGGAGTTGGCAGCATCAAATATAAAACTTTTATTCTACCAAGGTGTGCAGAAAGTCAAATAAGCTTGTGTTATTTCTGTGGCAATTTGTTAGCAAAAAGAGGACTTAAAATGATTCTGAATTTTGTCTGTTTCAAAGTTTTCTTGGATAATTGTTAAGATAGCTTTCAAAGTCTTTAACTTGAAAGTTTTGGTTAAATGATAAATACAACTGAATCCTTTGCCCATCTAGGCCTTTTCCAAATAGGACTGAGTGCTGTAGCATTGATTACAGAATGTAGATTTGTACTTTTGGCTTCTTATTACAGAGAAGCTGAGGAGATAATGGGTCTGTTGGACCCAAATGATTTGTGCTTTATTAAAAGATTGTACTACGGAAAAACATGTTTTTTAATTATAAAATGTAGTTTTATAAATTTTAGATCTAGAAGAATTCTGGTATAAGAGTTCACAAGTGGTTACTACTTAGTTTTCACTGGAGACTAAGGTTCCTAAGAGTGAAAATTCTTCTGCTAAACGTAAATAAGACTGATGGAAATAAGGAAAGTAACTCTGCATGTAAAAAAACGAAGAGATGTGTAAGGAAGACGTGATGAATGGGAATACTTTTTGTTGAGGTAAAAGAAAGTAATTTTCTCCTAAAATGAGATTGGTTGTTTGGAAAGAAATGGCCTGGGACAAAATCTGAGTGCGAAAGAAAGTTGTAGGAAGTTTGTGAAGGGTAGTCTCTGGACAATAATTTTATATGTCATCAGCACAGACTAACATTGAAATGAATGGACTTTCTTCATTTCGTATTTGAGAGAGACAGTATGTGCACACATGGGGGAGGGGCAGAGAGAGAGGATCTCAAGCAGGCTCCACGCTTAGTGCATAGCCTGACTCGGGGTTTGATCCCATGACCTGAGCCAAAATCAAGAGTGGGACGCTCAAGCAACTGTGCTCCGCAGGCACCACAAAATGAACGGATTCTAGAGGTACACAGTTAGAAGATTACAATTCTGCTTTCTCTCTGCTAAAAATATCTTTCTTGGATTGTTAGTTTGCACTTGGTAAGAAAACATAAATCTTGTTTTCTCTTTTGTTTTGCTTGCCCAGAAAACCAAAGGTTCCCTGTTTTGCCTTTAGCAGGTCTTTGGTTTGTTAAGAAAGTTAAAACATCACAATGTTAAAGGAGCTAAGTTTTACTAACAAGTATAGTACCCTATCTATTGGCCTTTGGAATCTCTCGTCACCTTGGTTAAATAAATAAGTTTAAGTTCTATAATGATCCATAATCCTATTTAGGCATGAACATTAAAACTTTCCCAAGATTTAAATAGTAGATGAAGTCTTTTTTGACCAAGTAGGCTTGTTTATTTGGTATGTTAAGATACCTGGAATGCACAAACAAATAACGATAAACTTAAGCTTGTATTGCTTGGGCCAATGCTATAACGGTTCGTATAGGGACAAAGATAGATAGAGACAGATATAGATATGAAATTCCTGAAGTTTTAATGTCCCTTGATATTCTGATTATCGAAGTGTTCTATGTCACAGAAATAACTGAATTTTCTTGTCAGCTGTATTATGGCCTTTTGTCATTTGCAAAATGTGTTTCATCTTCAAGCAAATTCATGCAAAGGACTTCTTTTTAAACAAATGCAGGTTTTTGATAGCTTTAAAATCATAAAACTGGGGTACCTGAGTGACTCAGTCAGCTAAGCATCAGACTCTTGATTTTGGCTCAGGTCACCATCTCATGGTTTATGAGACTGAGCCCCTTGTCGGGCTCTACACTGACAGTGTGGAGCCTGCTTGGGATTCTCCTTCTCCCTCTCCCTTCCCCTCTCATGCTGCCTCTGTCTCTCTCAAACAAATAAATAAACTTAAAAAAATCATAAAGCTGCAATGGGTAAGAATTTCCAGAACTAACGAAAGCTACATTCAAACTGAGCAAGAATTAGTAACATGGAACTAAATGAACTGAAGAAAATGATTATAATTTTCGTGACTCTTGTTGGAAAGGTTACTTGTTCTCTGATGTTTGCTCTGCCAGATTAAGGAAACTCTCTTAACATGAGTCTCTATGACTTACAGAAACATGGTAAAACATTCATTTGTGAACAATGATGCATCTAACTTTCCTCTCTACCTCAACCTTCTGAAATTCAAAAGTTCTTTCTTACAAGGTAATTACAGCTGTTTTCCTAAGTTCACTAAGAATCTGTTCTCCTTGTAACAGGACACTATTGAAAGTATTGGTTATTTTACCAAAGCTTTGACTGGAATGTCGTATTTCAGAGGGACATACATAGACTGAGATATGACCATACAGCTTTAAGGAACTGAGGTTGCCTTTATGAAACATAAAGGCAGGGGACGCCTGGATGGCACAATCAGTTAAGCGTCTGACTTCAGCTCAGGTCGTGACCTCATAGTTCGTGAGTTCGAGCCCCGTATCAGACTCGGCACTGATAGCACAAAGCCTGCTAAGATCCTTTGTCACCCTCCCTCTGACCCTCCCCCACTCATCCCCCTCTCTCTTTCTCTCTCCAAAATAAACACACATTTAAAGAAATGAAAAGTAAGCCAGGAAAGCCCTTTGGAACTGTTGGCCTGATACCTTGCTTACAGGTTTCCCAGCAGCCTTACCAGGAGAGTCAGGAATATCACTTCCCGGAAGGTACAGGGACCTCAGGATATTTGGGGGACCTTGAGAAGAGGAATTCACCCACACCTACAGGTATTGCAGGCATGTGTGATGGCAAGTATTTGGCTTGGCTTCTGGCCTGGCTCGGACAAGTTTTCTCCCACTTGCCCATGATTCCTCATAATTAGGATATTGTTGAAGTTAGACATCAAACAAAGAGGGCTTCTTGATGGTTTGATCCCTTAGCCATATATGCCCGAGGGCCCACCTCTATTGATATAAAATTACAAATAGAGGCTTTAGCCAAGCATAAACTATTCATCTTTAAACAGACGCAGCTCAGTTTAAAAAGTGGCCCTCCAAAACCCAATGGCCCTTGATATCTTAACTGCAGCCCAAGGAGGCACCTATGCTTCATTAAAGCAGAGTGCTATGTATGCACTCCAGGTTATCCAGAAATATTACTCCAGAATTATGGCAGGGTTACCAACTGACATGTGTACTCAAATTAAGGCTATGCAAAAATACTTCCCTCTCTTTAAAAGACTGGTGAAGCCCTGCTTCTCAGGACGACTGTGGTCAACTAGAAAGGGTCTCTTTGTTGGACTTCTCATTCTTATAGCCATATTAATACTCATACGTTGCCTTTTCCAAAGTTTCTCTGCTTGGTGCCAAGACTCCATCACTACAATAACTTCAGGTTGACAAATGGTCCTTACCACCACACACATACTTCTTTGGGATCCACATTGGACTCAGCTGCCTGCACTTTTCCTAAATCCCCTATACATTCCTGACTAATCAATGTTGACCCATGACGTAGGGACATCTCTACATCTCTATTCAGCAAGAAGAAGTTACAGAAGATGAGGCCTTCCCCCTGCCTTCAACAACCTTAAAGATTTAAGGTTCAGAATTGTTCAGGGGGTGGCGGGGGGCGAGGTGCCTGGGTCTCTCAGTCAGTTAAGACTCTGACACTTGATTTCAGCTGAGGTCATGATCTCATGGCTTGTGAGTTCAACCCCACATCGGGCTCAGCAATATGAGAGTGCATGCTGCTTGGGATTCTCTCTCTCCCTCCCTCTCTGCCCCTCCCCTGCTCACTCTATATTTCTCTCAAAGTAAAGAAACTTAAAAAATTATTCATGGGGGAAATGAGGAGGAGCACAAAGGCAAGAGAATCATAGTCAAGATTAAATTCTCTCACAATCTGCAGCACACTGAAAAATCTCTGAGACATGCAGAGTGAGACCCTGCTCAAGGCACTAATGGCACTAAATATTGATGATTTGCTAGAGACTGAAAGCAACCCTGTCTTCACAACAGCCAGACCTCCAGGATCCCATGAGTCTTCTTTAACATGCACAAATCCCTTTAGAGATAGGTTACCTCTAGCCTCTCCACCCCCAAACTTAAAAGTATACAGTTAATTGCTCCTCACTTTCCCAGTGCAGCTCTTCCTCCCAACCGGTCCTGTCCCCATGCTGAAATGAAAACACCTCTTCGCACCATAAAACGTAACAAGAATTCATTCTTGACCATTGGGCTTGATGATCCTGCATCCCCGTACATGGTGAGGTTAATGGGCACAGGTGCTCAGTACATGGCCTTCTCTTGTCCTCACCACAGTTATGGACACAGGCATGTACATGGAAGGACACCATTTTACTGAAGCAAACCAGTCTAGGTCACACAGCTGGTAAGCAGCACAGCTGGATCTCAAACTCTTGGCTCCTGGTCCTGCCCCTAGGAGCCACAAAGGGCTCCCCAGATGGGAAGCTGACACTGGCTTTGGGGACACTACCTCGCCTCCATGAATCATCTCACCTTTTCAAGGCCCCCAACTCTGTTCACTGCTGCATCTTTCCCTGCTCTCTGCTCCACTTATAACTGGGGTGACCCTGGCCACCTGCTAGGCCCTCCCTGCCCAGAACACCTGGGGCCGTCAACCATCTGGGTGTTGTCCCAGGGCTCCCAGGAGAGAAGCTAATGAACTATTTCTCTTAAAATGCTCTCCTCCCTGTGCTGATTCATAGGGGCACATGTATAGCAGCACTTTCAATAATAATTTCAACAAATTATGGAAAGAGCCTAAATGTCCATCAACTGATGAATAAAGAAGATGTGGTGTATATATATACAATGGAATACTAGTTGGCATTGACAAAGGATAAAATCCTGCCATTTGTAACAATGTGGGTGGAACTGGAGTGTATTATGTCAAGTGAAATAAGTCAGTCAGAAAAAGATATCAAACGTTTTCACTCATATGTGGAACTTGAGAAACTTAATGGAGGACCATGGGGGGAGGGAAAGGGAAAATGTAGTTTTGAATAGAAGGGAAGGCAAAGTAGAAGAGACTCTTGAATGCAGAGAACTGAGGGTCGATGCGGGGGTGGGGGGAAATGAGTGACGGGCATCGAGGAGGGCACTTGTTGGGATGAGCACTGGGTGTTGTATGTAAACGATGAATCACGGAATCTGCCCCCAAAACAAAGAGCACACTATATACACTCTATGTTCGGTAACTTGACAATAATTTCAAAAAAAAAAAAGTCAACTATGAATATCAGCGGCCAGACAGTTGCCAGATGTTTCAAGAATACCCACGAGGGAGGATGTTTACATTCATGCCAGTATGGCTTGTCTTTTGTGCGTTCGATACCCATGATCATTGTGCTGACAGCCCCTGCTCTCTTTCAGACAGTGGCCACTCAAAGACATGTACATTTCCCACCAGCACGCATTTTAGTGACCTCACTTCTGAGAGCTGAAGAAACAAATGTTACACATTTTGGAGGCTACTGTCTAGAGTGGTTCATTCGCACAAAATTAAAGCTTCGTATGTGAATTCGTGTGAATTGCATTGTGGGTGTATTTGCTCCTACAGTGCTGGTTAGTCTAGTTTTTGTAAAATGATATGTGTTCTTTTGGGGACCATATCCAGGACCTTAGCATTCTTTTAGAAATAATTTTCGTAGTTCTTATTGATTGATTTAGGTGCAATACTGTGAAACAGGAATGTGAATTCCTTTCATTGGCTACTTGGAGCTGTGTATTCAAGGAACTTAAAATCTCCTAGATGTCATCAGCATAGAGAAGATCACCTGATTAGGCAAATCTTTATTTACTTCAGAAATCTGACACTTCGAGCTGTGATTCAGAATCAAAGTAAACATTGAAAGAAAACCTCAATGTTTTTAGAAAGTGAACTAGAAGTATATTTTGGGGGGAATAACAATCCCATGTTTATAATAGTCACTACTCCTCTAAGTCCCTATCTGTAAACATCTATCCATATAACATTATCAGTTGTATCTCTAGTACATTTTTTATTGTTACTTTCTCCCATTCTTCCATAAATTTTGGGCATATTTTTGGAGACATTCCAAAGGAGTTTCTGTAGATACTTTACGAATGTACAACAGAAGTCATTGACTTCTTATGTTTAATATTATTGAGTTTTCTATTTTAACCTGGTTTATAAATACTTAATTTATGTTAACTACTTGAAAAATATAAGAATTTGCCTGCCTACCTTCCTCCCTTCCTTCCTCCCTTCCTTCCTTCCTCCTTCCTTTTTTCTTTATTTCAGGATTTAAAAATAATCCCAGTTCTAAACTTCAGTGTGGAACCTGGGTTTAAAAAGAAAAAGTCAGGGAAATGACGATTTAGTGCATTTTTAAAAAATGTCTGCATTATCAATTTTCAAAATTGCATAGGTTCAATGTTCATTTAGGAAAATGTAAATCGATTTGGGGGTCAAAAATAAGCTATACACATTGTGCGTTTTAACGGAAATGTTTGTGAAGTATCATGACTTAAATAGGAAATTCTAATTTTTTCCTATTTTGTAATCCGGTGAATTCATTATGCAAAATTAAATGATTATTGTAATTTCATTGGAGTATTATTTTAGTATGTACCATGAACACTGGGTTTTTTACTAACAATAGGTTTTGACAGCAAACTTAATTTTGTTTCTTCCTCTCTTAGAACCTCGAGAATATCAAGGTAAGAATTCAAGCTTTAGTTTTCTTTGTAATATTTTCTCAGTACTGGTGTTTGATGTGGGTTTTTTTCATGTTTGTTTCTTCTTGAGGAAGAGAGACAAAGTGCGAGTGGGGGAGGGACAGAAAGAGGGAGACACAGACTCCAAGGTGGGCTCCAGGCTCCCAGCTGTTACCACAGAGCCCGATGTGAGGGTAGAACCCACAAAACATGGGATCATGGCCTGACCCAGAGCTGGACACTCAACCAACTGAGCCACCCAGGCACCCCTTGATGTGCATTTTCATTCAACTAGGGATACATATGGTGATTTCTGATGTCTAATTGGCATGTTAACTCTTGAAAATCTTTCTCTTCCCTGTTTGGGGCCTAAGTGACAATGTGGAGGGGAGTTGCCATCCCTTAAGATAAGAGATCACGAGGAGGAACACATCACCAAAGTCGAGGGAATGAAATGAGTGTAATTTTACATAGAAATGGTTAGGAAACACGTGATGATATGAGCCTGAGGTGTGGAGTGAGCACTTGGCCATGACCCGGCTCTTGCTGAAATGTGAAGATAAGAAAACCCTTTTTGAGTCTATCAAGAAGCCTAAGCTTAGAGAAGAAGCCAGATATTGCCAGGCAGGGTGTGTGTCACAAGAGAGGTTTAAACCAAGGTTTTGAGTCTGAGGTGCAAGGAGCCGTCCATGCCAGGGAAGAATGAGAAGTGAATGTGACACAAATGGGGGAAATGTACTCTGCGTGGGCTCCATAGACTGTGGTGATGCTGTGGTGCTGTCTGTTGAGAGCCAGGGTGGCTGCCCGACACGTAAGGAGCCCTCAAAGGCTGGTGTTCATCCCTTTGAATGCAGTGGTGGTGGTGGGGACAAGAGTGATCTCAGGGCATGAGAGCTCTCACAGTGGGCCGGCCAATAGAAGTTTGCACTCTGTGGTCAGATAAGAGAATTAATCCCTGTTAGAGGAGTCTGTTCTAGAGCTTACGTGTGCTATCCACCTGTAATTGGGTGCTTCCTGTGTGTTGAATAATATTCCTTTAAGGTTGGAGGGTAATACTCGCATGTCGGGATGAAAAAAGTTTGTCTTCTTGGAATTGCCATTAATCCAGATCCTTCAGCCACTAAGTGTAAAGCTGAGATGGTACCCGTATGTTTGATTCCAAAGACCTTGTCCTCCAGGGCTCCTGGCCTAGGGTTCATGAAAGGCAATCTGTGAGCAGGAGGAAGTCATCCAAGACCTTTGAGTAGTCAGTCAGCAGCAGTTTGAGCTTTCTTTGTGTGGAATTCCAAGTAGCACCTGGGGGTGTGAGTGGCTCAAATCCAGACTAAATGATGTTTTTTTTTTTGTTTTTGTTTGTTCCTTTATTTGCTGGGACCTCTCTGTGTACCTTAATACTTGGAGGAGAGAAATGTAAGTTGATAGGATTTGATTTTTCTGTTTCATCTCTGGTGGTGACTATTTAAAGGGACTGAATTTTCCAAGAAGGGTGCTTCCAGATAAGAGAGAAATTAGCAGAAGATATTTTATTGCATTTCTCCATTTTGGACAATATTTTAAATAGGAATCTCATTGAAATAGGCTTTCTTCGGTTTAAAATGCTGCTGAAACTTGATTTCTTCAGACACACGGGAAAGCTAAACTGTTAGTTACACCCACCTGTCAGGTTATGTGTCTGTGCGGCTAAAACCCTGGGATTATTCGATATAACTGGTTTGGTAACAACCTCAGAAATTGTTTTTATCTCCTTTTAGTTAGTTTACAGCAAACAACCACGAAGATCAATAATTTTAAGAAAGAAAACAAAGAACTTGCTGAAGATATATCCACTTGGGAATAGAAGGTAGCATTGCCCTTTCAAATATTTTGTGTGATTTCATTTTGGTTACTTCCACTCTGGTAGAGCATCCTACTGACCTATTTCATGTGTTTTTATAAACAGTCCCAATTGAAGACAAGCTTCACAAATGTAAAGAGCTACCTCTCTCTTTGTGAAAGGAGTCACACATTAGAAGACAGGTTTATCTAGCATTATGCTTTATTTTTTTTTTGAATTCTGAGTCCTTTTTCATGTTTTATAAAACAATGAATTAAAGAAACATCTTCAGGAAACTAAGAGAGAACGGAAGTTTCTCTCTGATGAAGCTCTTAAATGGAAGGTAAGAATCCCTTCTTTGCCTAGATTGCATTCTAAAAACACAAGTAAAATAACGAATTATTATTACTCATTCAACATGGTTTGTTAAAGGAGAACATCAGAAAAGTTGAGCACTTTAATGAAATTTTAAAAGACACCCTTCAAAGTGCACATGCTGCCTTGCTATCTCAGAGAGAGAGAGGAATGTGAAGAATTAGGAAGTGCTAAGACTTGGTATTAGTTCATTGTGCTTTGTTCATTGGTATTGGGTGAGGTAAGCACAGCATATTAGCTTGCCATTACCACAGTAGAGAGCGGGCCTCTGGGAGTCCAACCTCCTGCCCAGGGACCTGGAATTTCACTACGACTACCATGATGACTTTTGCCATTTCCAGGACTAGGATTTATCTTTTATGTTCACAACTAATTATCACATCATTCAGCTCTGCCCTCCAAGATATATAGAAAATTCTCAAAGACAGTTGAGAGACAATGGGGAAAATGTAAAGTGTATAGTCCCTTCCTTTTTTAAAGAAGTTATTTTTAAATTATTATTATTATTATTATTATTATTATTATTATTATTATTTTAGTGAGAGAAGGCATGCAAGTGGGGGAGAGAGGCAGAGGGAAAGAGAGAGAATCTTAAGCAGGATCCACACTCAGCGTGGAGCCCAACACAGGGCTAGATCCCATGATCCTGGAATCATGACCTGACCCGAAATCAAGAGTCTGACACTCAACTGACTGAACCACTCAGGTGCCTCATAGTCTCTTCCTCTTGTAATGCTGAACATTGAATTTTCAACATGAATGGGGAAAACATGTGTGTTTGTGTGTGTGTATGCACACACACATATACAGATGTGTGTGTGTGTGTGTGTGTGTATATATATATTCCAACAAGAAAACCATTTATAAGCTATCTGACGTGAACCATTTCCCACCATCTTTATCTTCTCCTAGTTATGTTTATGCCTCAAGGTCTTTGTTTATTGCAATGCACAATCCTGTGTTAGGTGCAAATTTTTGTGCGATCATTACTTATGGAAAGTGTTTTTCTCATATCTGTCTTACTTAAAAACGCAAGATGAAAATGGTGAATTCGAGCATGTAGAGTTGAGAGTCTTGAGGTCCAATAACTGTCAACTGGAAAGTATGCTGTCTGTTGCGGAGAAATCCCCATATTGGTGACAATGACTTTGCATTGGAAAGGGAAAGAGTGCCTTCCTGCCTTCACGGTTCTTGCCCTTTTCCTATCTCACCAAAAACAAGTCTCAGGTCATGTGCACACTTAGAAAGCAAATCCATGTTTGTACAGAAAATAAAAAGGCCCTGGAAGACAAGTGTAATGCATTGAGGTCTGTGAAAGCAACCAAAGAAGCAAAAGTCAAACAGCTGAAGGACAAAGCAGGCATCCTTGAAGAATTCTGTGAAGGAAGAAAAGTGGCTATAGAAGAGTAAAGTGTTCGTGTGAGAACTATCACAAGTACTGTTGTATGCATGAATGTGACGGCCAGTAGAGATAATTAAAATTCTTTGCGAATTTTTTGCCAAATGCACTCAGAATTGTGCCTGTCCTTCTTACCTTGCTTTCTGTCACCCGCATCTTCCTTTCTGTCCTAAGTGCTTGTCACACATTGTGTCATGTATTTGGGGTGGAAGAGGGAAGGTATCAGCATTAATAACATTGATGTCTGGATCTGCTTGGGATCCATTTCCATTGGCGCATGGGTTTCAGTCCCATCACGTTGCCCTGTCATCCAGGAAGTAGGTCATTTTTGTTCAGGACCCCACATGGGTCAAGAATGTGTAGGGAAAAAATCAATGATCTGCTGCAGAAACCACAGAAATTTATTTCTGGAAAGTGGGTAGGGGCGCCAGTAGTACTGGATCCCCGCATCAGTTCTGCTAGTGAGATTGTTCACAGCAGGCCAATCCCTAAGGAAGCTGAGTTCTTTCCTGTCCCCCGATCTTTGAAGTGTAACTCCTCTGAGTCTTGACCAAAGCCCGCAGCTTCACTAGGGCTCATCTTTGCTGGCCGCCTCTGAACTACACACGTTTCCTTCTAAGTCCGTGCCCATAAAGTTGTTCAGCTATTTTGCAGTTCAGTTGTCTGTCCCCAAGTTCATTGATGAGTCCTGGGGAGATTGGTTCCCACTGCCAGGCTGGCTTTGTCCTGGGCTCCCTTCTTCTCCATCTTGGTCACATGTGTCTTCATGGGGTCATTAGAAATTTGGTGCATTCGCTCACATGTTTCCTCCTTTGTACAGTATTTCCTTTTGTTCTCAGGAGGAGATCAGGGCCTTTAGAGTCCCTCATTCACACTGAAAAGGAAATACTTCCTTCTCTTCCCTGGAGACTCAGCTTCTGTTAGTCCTTCCCACACCTGGGGTGGAGCCTGCTCTGTCTCACTGGCATCTTGTTTTTATCATTTCTAAGCTCTTTTGGGGAGCACGTACAGCACCCTGGCCACCTTTCTATTTTCAATCCCTTACAACAGAACCACTACATTCCAGCCACTCCAGAAAGCATTTGTTGAAGGACTGCCTGAGATGCCGGAAGGAAATGCATGTGCCTTTCTCTGTCTAGAGGTTTGGTGTCAGTTTCTAGGAGTCTTTCAATTTTGCATGTGATTCTTGAATACATCCAGTACCAAGTTGAAACCCTTTAAAGCAACACCATGAACAAAATAGTCTGAGGGCAACACAGCAAACCAGCCTTTCTAAGCATTTCCCTTCGCTGCCTTCACTGTCAATGAACTGAGTCTTGTTCAAGTACATTGGCTCCATGAAGTTGATAGTTTTCCATCTGAAGTCTGTTTCCTGGAGATAAACCCAGACTGTGTGACAGTTCATATCAGGTTCTACCTCAGGTGATGTTGCTGCTCTAAGATTGGCCTTTTCCTCCACCAGGATATGTGAAGGTGGACGCAGGGATTGTACTCCTGACTCTAGCGATGTCTGGGAGTGAGCTGCAATGTTGGGGAAGCCATATCCTGGAAGGTCGTCTTTCAGGGTGATTGTCTGTGTCAGGGTACAACTTCTGGATTGAGAATCAGGGCTCCCCACGGAGGGGTGAGACTTGTGATGATCCCTTGCTTCATCCTAATGGGTATGGGTGGTCAGACACGGCTTTTGACACTGAACTGAAATGAGCCTTCACCATCTCAAACCAAAGTCCAGCTCTGGGAAGGCACAAAGTGCAATATTATTTGATGACTTTATGATGAAGGAGAGGAAACAGGTCTGAGAGCAGAGACATGGCAGCAGACAGAGGCTGAATTTCTTTAACTGAAATGGGGTGTTCAGTTCATTTCTCTGACTGTGTTGTCAGTCTGTGCATTTACGGGAGAGGTGGGGAAAGGTATTTGTATCTAGGCCTTCAAGAGTGCTGGGAGGTAAAAAGGCAGAATTTGTGGACCTTGGCTCCTGGACCGTGTATATGTCTTTCCCATCTTAGGAAGCTGAAAATGACACAGTGTGAACAGCTGGCAGCTGCAGGGGAAATGTGAAAATACCTATGAAAGAAATAAACAAGTACAAGTGAGTTCAGCTACTAATTACCAGCAGCTCATGAAACCTCTCTTCATTTTTTTGTGTTTCTAACCTTTTTACAAGGTTAAAAGTCTATGTTTAAACTCAACATAGTAATGTAAACAAACCTTCAGAGGACATATGCATAGAGTATTAACAGATAAAAAGGTAAGATTTAGAAAGAACAAAACAAGTAACTTCATCAACATTTCCAGATTTCAAGCAATGGCCAGACTGTGTGGAAACTTCATCCATGCCAACGTTCCTGGGGGGTGGTGTCAAGTATCATAATCTGTAGGAAAGCAGTGTGTCTTAGAATGAATCATACCATCAACTGGTAGTGCCATTTCATGGCCCTGGTCTTTGCAACCCTAGGAAACATGGTGAAGATCTAAGTGAAAGGACGAAAGAGCTTTATGATGAAAGACACTTGTCACATGATGAATTAGGGCACAATTGAAAGTGGGAAGGAATTATGTGAACTCTGAACCCTACGGTCATGGAATGAGTTAGGAAAGGATGGAACAATAGTTTTGATCCTATTGTACATTTATAATCATGTGAAAAGTGTTTCATGTGTAAAATTGTATTAGGGGACACATAGGAGGAGGATGAGAACATGGGCAGGTTATTGAAAATCATACCCAATATTGGGCCTTATCTGACAAAAGCAACTATAACTCACAGGCAACAAAATGGACAAAGACAAGAACAGCTGCAGCAGGCAGAACTCACCTTCAGACACCAGGTAACGTGAGTTCTGCCTGACATATGGAACCCTTAGTACCTCATGTGGGTGAATGTAGTGGCCCTTGGAATTCCTAAATATGAACTTTTCATTGTTGCTTTTTCAGATCGCAGGTCATGAGAAGAATGCTCAGGACAACTGGGTAAGCGTTTCCTTTTTTCCTCCTCCCCCTCTTTGGCGCACAGTGTGGCACGACTGAAGGTGGATGTGTTTTTCTCCCCCAGATCAAGCCTCAGATCTGGGAGAGGGAAACGGCAGAGCAGAGCCAGGAGGTCGCCCGCTTGAAACACAGGTGTGGGAGCGTGACATGAGTTTTTATGGGTGTTTTGAGGGATGACAGCGGTGCTGTTTAGTGTCTAGTCAGAGGACGTGGCATTGCAACTCTTATAGAAGTCCATTCTTTTTCTGTATCCAAGACTGGATGGGATGGAAGGAAAGAGGCTGTTTGAGGGATACAGGAGGCGGAGACCAATGCCTGGAAGTCCAGAGACACAGAACCCTCCGAGGAGAGGTAAGGAGCATGTGGTGACGTGCAGCAGCCTAATTTCTGCGGCAAAGCCTTTTCCTGTGGGTGATCATCGTGTGTCCTGGACAGAACCACAATTACTACCTAAGGATAGCAGGTGGTCTGAAGGGGTGACAGGAGGGCGTTCTCCTCTGGTGCCCCAGGCAGCGGAGCACCTGTCCCTGTGACTGGTGGAGCTCAGGCCCCTCCCCTGACTGCGGACCCTCCCACCTCCTCCAGCATCCCCTAGCTAAAGAGAGGATCCTGGAGGGGATGACGGGACATGGGCCTTAGCTTTCTTCCCACCTTGACACGATGTGAAGACTTTATTTTAGTTTTATTTCAGGAGTTCATTTCGTTACTATTTTTAATGTTGTCATTTTATTTTTTTCTTGAACCATAGCCCTACGTTCTTAATTCAGGCTCCCTATAGCTTCGTCCTCTAATGTTATCAGGCAAGTCTGCGGCTTCACTGCTAAATACCCATCGTTTTCCTTTTCTCGTTTGTATATGAGTGTAAGTACATTTCTAATCAGATATAGTTATATAATAACTTCCCATGGAGAAGGCAGTTTATAGATAAGCGAAAAGACTGAACAATCCACCTGGAGCCTGAAGAAACATACCCGGGTTGAGCATTCCCTGATGATATACCCCAATCAGTATGCTCCATTTACCCTTTTTTTAAGCTCGTTTATTTTAAGAGAGAGAGAGAGAGAGAGAGAGAGAGAGAGAGAGAGAGAGAGCGTGCGCACGCGTGCACGTCTGGGAGGACCAGAGAGAGAGGTGGGGAGAGAGAATCCCACCACTGTCAGGGTGGAGCCGGATGCAGGGCTCGAACTCACAAGCTGTGAGATCATGACCTGAGCCAAAATCAAGAGTCAGATGATTAACTGACTGAGCCACCCAGGCATCCTCATTGTTATTCTTAATCTGTAATGAAATGGTGATTTCCCATAATGTATACTGAGAAACCTCTGTTTAAGTGATGACTGCGAGATTGCTAGTTGAGCCTGACCTGTCCACAGTTATTTGATTAATTGCGAAAACCATGAACTAGGGCACGGTGGGGTCTTTATCAAGGTGATGGGATTGTCCTCCTTATCCTTGGAGGTTACCTGAGGCATGTGGGATACCCTCTGCCTCTGGCCAAGGACCTATGTGTAGGGAACAGTTTAAGATATTGGAGGAATGAGGTGAGGGCTTCTTTTAATTTCACACAGTACACTAAAGTAGAATAAACCTCTATCCCTTCTGGGGTCCTTAGCAGATCCAGAAACTGATGCAACCTCTGTGAGTTACAGCAGCTCTGACTGTACAAAGAATGCAGACAAGGACAAGGTAAACCCTGGGACCATTCTCAGTCGTAACACTTTCGGGAAACCCTCATCTCTCTGTACAGCACGCTCCCCTGGCCTAGTGTCATTTTGTGTGTTGTGTGATAGGTCTGCTTGTTATTTGTTTTCCAAATGCACACTCTTAACCTAGGAGCCTACAAGCTTCTCTATTTTCAGCCTGTCATCTTTTTGTGGTAAGTTTAGAAGCCCAAGGGGCTCAGAGGCTGAGTACCCTAAAACTTTACCATGTGTTTCTGGAAATAACGAGAGGAGGATGACCCCATATTCCAAACAGACGTCTCCTGGCCTGGGTCACCCCTTCCAGACCTCAACTCTGTGGGAACAGTGTGGCTGCTGTGTCTTCCTTTCTTGATTCTGGCTAGGAGATTAACCTGCTAGAAAGTCTACCATATTGTTTAAAATTGAAAAATGCAAAACCCCATCATTACTCCAACCTTTTATTTTGTGCCCTGTGCAATTTAAAAATTTTTTTAATGTTTTTATTTCTGAGACAGAGAGAGACAGAGCACGAGTGGGGAAGGAGCAGAGAGAGAGGGAGACACAGAATCAGAAGCAGGTTCCAGGCTCTAACCTATCAGCACAGAGCCCGACGCGGGGCTTGAACTCACAAACCGTGAGATCATGACCTGAGCTGAAGTCAGTCACTCAACCGACTGAGCCACCCAGGTGTCCCTGTGCGATTCAGAGTGGTCTTAGACAAAGTCATTATCATCACTCATCACCTTCCCGTCTTTGTTGGTAAATGAGTTGTCTGGAAGCCTTCCAGCTATACCTTAGGTAAAAATAACCTGAACGTTGTGTCCTTCGATTGTGTTCATATGAGCAGTTTGTGGTTGTGTCCCCAGTCACTGTTAGAGCTGATACAGTCTCATGACACATCCCAGGAGTTTTATACCAGAAATCAAAACACACTTCAATTAATTCTGTCATGTGAATTTTTACCTCTTGTTTTCTGTAGGACTTAATCACTCTGTGTTCTGTAGTATGCTTAAAATCAGAATTCCCTATGAATTAAGATGAACACATCTGAGCTTTGGAGACATTCACCACAAGTCACTTGTTCCTTACAGAAGACTCTCATTCCCCTGCAAGATCCCAGGCATCCTCCACTCCCCAGAGGTCTCAGAGGCCTTTGACACCACTTCAAGAGGGAAGACTCTTTTCAGGGAGAGGAGCGGAGGAGGCAAAGTGAGGGTCCGGCTGCAGACCTTTTCGCCAGAAGTGGCTGTGATTCCACGAGCAGAATATGAGCCATTTATTTGCACTCAATTTGTTGTGTTCCTAATATACCAAAAACAGAGCATCAGGAGTCACTGCAGAGGAGGCATGCAGGGTGAACTGGGACATAGATGCCTGCCTGTCTGGAGAATGCTGCTTCATTACTATGTAATTACTTCTGTTACCCCTCTAGGACAGGACCCTTGCCATTTTACTTCCGCAGACATGGGCAGTGATGTGTGGTGACAGGAGTTCCTCCTCTTGCATCTACCACCCCAAGCTGTAGGTGGTATCCAGTGGCAGGGACAGAGTTTTCAGGTACTGATGTTACTCTCTTGGATCCTGGTGGCAGAGAAGGTGGCAGGTGCTGACACGTTCTTCTCTGGGTTAAAGCTGCTTTTGGTATTGGTTCTCTTGTCTGGCATAGGCACATAGCTGTCACTTCTGTTCTGCAGGACAGTGTGGATCCATGGGGACCTCCTCCATTAACTGGAAGATTCTGCAGACAAGGACCCTAGATGCACCCCCGTGGGCTATTCGGCACATCCACCTCCTGACCTTGGTGGCCCTGGGGTCACCCCAAACCCTCCACCCGCAACACTTGGTAAGATGAGCTGAGCGGTATGAGTTGACTTGTAAAGCACACTCATTTTTGTTGGTGTTAGGTCTTTGGCCAAGGTGCAGAGGTGGTACCACGGACCATTATGATGCAAGGGGAATGTGTCTGCCGCCATTACCACATTCCTCATGTTTCACGATCGACATATCATCTTTCTGTCATTTCCTCCACTCTGTGTTGGTACAGGTGTCTCTCGTGGAGAAGGAATGGGGCTGTATGCAGAAAAGCAGACATAGCGGTTCATTAGAAATGCCCTGCCCGCGGGCTGGGCTCTGTGAGGCATGAGGCACAGCCTAATGTATATCCATCTACTCGAGCCCCAGCCATCCATCATTGTTTGATGAGTGATGAAAACCTCTGAATCAAGGCTTTTACAGGTCTTCGTCAGGGTTTACAGGATGGGTCTTCCACTTCTTGGGGATCACCTGAGGGACGAGGCACACCCTCTGCATGTGATTTGTGATCTGACTGGAGCAAAGAGTTTAAGTTGTGTGAGGAATGTGGGGAGGGTTTTTTTGTTTTGTTTTGTTTGGTTTGGTTTGGTTTGGTTTTTAATCCCCCAACAGTCTACTCAAATCAGAGTAAATGTCCATCCCATCCAGGGCCTTTAGCAGATCCAGGAGCTGGTGTCACCCCCGTGAGTGATACCAATACTGACTCTACCAAAAGTGCAACAAGTACGAGGGAAATGCTCTGGCCATTTTCAGTTCTAAGTCTCTCCTGACACCCGCATCTTTCTGTACAGCACACGCTCCTGCCAATGTCTCTGGCTTCTGTGTCGTATGATATGTCTGCTTGTGTTTTTATGTTCCAAACGCACAACCTTTACCGAATAGTCTACGGGCTTCTCTACTGGCCACCTGGCATCTCTTTGTGTAAGTTTACAAGTTAAGTGTGCTTAGGGGTGAGGACCTCAGGGCTTTTCCAGTGTGTTCCTGGAAATAAGCCAAGGTGGATGATCCCACACTCCACTTGGAAGTCTCCTGGCTTGCCTCATTCTTTCTGGATCTCCTCAATGTGGCATCACTGCTCTTGCTGTTTCTTCCTCTCCTGTTTCTGTCAAGGGTTTTAATGTGTTCAGAAAATCTGTGGATATCTCTACAATCTGAAAATGCGAACTGCCTTCACTGCAACTTATATTTTTGCATGTGTCATTTAGAGTGGTCTTAGACAGCATAACTTTCACATCCATCAGCATTCGATCTTTTTGTGGTAAACATGCTATCCAGAATCCCTTCAGGTGTGCCCTGAGTATGAACATTCTGAACTATAAGAGGTGACATACTTGTTGTAGAAAACACACACTGAAAGTTAAGTTGTGAAAAGAAAAAATTCCAAAATGACCTGTGTGGCAAGTCCCCACCATGGCCTTCACTTGGGTTCACATGAGCAGGTTCTGATGTGTCCTGTGTCACAGGTACAGGTAAAACACGGAAATTTACACCAGAATTCAAAGTGTATTTGTGTTAATTTTGTTAATAGAATTTTAGCTCATTTTTTTAGAGGACAAAAGTACCCTGCAAATTTTACTCTACTTAAGCTGAGAAGCACCTCTGAATTAAAATAAATTAGCTGAGCCCAATTAACATGTATAGGCGAAGTGTTTCTCTAAGAGCATGCTTTTTTCCAGATTCTCTGCAGGACCTCAGGATCCCTATCACCCCATGTGTCTCTGGGCCACTGGATAGCACTTCCAGAGAGGAGGAGACCCTACTGTCAGGAGAGCAGCAGATCGGGCACAGGCGGGGGCTTAGAGGCAGAGCTTTGAGCCACAAGGGCTATGATTCCATGGGTGGAAACTAGGACTGTCATTCCTTCTCATTCTGTAGTTCTTCACATACACAATAAGCAGCCCTTGTGGCGGAGGGGGATGAAGGGTGGATGGTGACCGTGGACTTAGATGTCTTCCTATGGGGAGTATGCTATTTTATTAATTTAGTATTCACTCCATAAATCCTCTAGGAAAAGAGCCCTTTCTCTTTCTGCAGTGGTCACAAAGAGGGGACAAAGGAGCTGGGACAGAGGAGCTGGGTGGCGCCATTTCCCTCCTCTGCCCCCCAGCATAAACATAGAGCCGCCTACTGGAAACAAGGCAATTCCCACACTGACTGCCTAACCTGCTTACACCAAGCCCCACTTTCCTGTGCTCTGGCGAGACTGGCCTTCTAGGTCAAGCTTGCCTCGGTCCCAGACGAGCTGGCCCCTTCTCCAGAAGACCAGGAGAAGCCCCTGACCACACCACCTCTCTTGACCAGACAGTTGTGCAGGGCTTCACTTCTCGTGGCAGTCGTTCCAAGTCTCATTTAACAAGCAGATCAGAGCAGACCTAGATAAAACGCACCACGTTCTGGCCAAGGACCATCCATTGCCCATACGACTGGCCTGAAGGACAGTGCAGCCAGAACACAAAACAGTGCATGCAACACACACCACAGTCACTCCCTGATGTGCCTGGCCCTGGACACTAGATGACATCCTCTTCATAAAGCCATTTATCTCACAGGCAGGTAACCTAAGGAGCTTTTGGAACACAGAGAGGCAAATACTCAGCCAAAATGCCAAGACAAGAGGAATGCATCCCAAATGAAGGAACAAGATAAGGTTATGGCCAGAGAAATGGAAGGAACACTTCCAAACTCATTCTATGAGGCCAGCATGGCCTGGAGTCCAAACTGCACAAAGACCCCACTAAAAAGGAAAACGACAGACCAATGTCCCTGATGAACCTGGATGCAAAAATTCTCAACAAAAATTAGCACACTGGATCCAACAACACAGAAAAAGAATTAATCCCCACAATGAGGTGGGATTTATTCCTGGGATGCACAACGGATTCAATGTCTGCTAATCAACTGATGGGATACATCACATTGATAAAAGAAAGGATAAGGACCACATGATCCTCTCAACAGATGCAGAAAAGCATTTGACCAAATACAGAATCCTCTCTTGATGGGAAAAGAAAACCCTCATGAAAGGAGGGATAGAAGGATCGTGCCTCAACATCATAATGTCCAGATACGCAAGTCCCACAACCAATATCACCTTCAATGGGGAAAAACTGAGAGCTTTTCTCCTAAGGTTAGGAACATGACAGGGATGTCCACTCTGGCCACTGTTACTCGACATACTGTTGGAAGTCCTAGCCTCAGCAATCAGACAACAAAAATAAATAACGGTGTCCAAACTGGCAAGGAGGAGTCAAACTTTCCCTCCTCGCAGACATGATATTCTCCGTGGAAAATCCAAAAGACTGCACCAATAAATGCTAGGATTCGTACAGGAATGCAGGAAAGCCTCAGGATATAAAATCAATATACAGAGTTTGATTGCATTTCTATACGCCAATAATGAAGCAGCAGAAAGACAAATCAAGGAATTGATCTCATGTACAACTGCACTGAAGACCATAAAATACCTAGGGATCAACCTAACCAAAGAGGTGAAAGACCAGTACACTGAAAACAATAGAGGGGTGCCTGGGTGGCTCAGTTGGTTAAGCACCGACTTCAGCTCAGGTCATGATTCCCCAGTTTGTGGGTTCGAGCCCCACATAGGGCTCTGTGCTTGGAGCCGGAGTGCAGCTTGGAGCCTGGAGCCTATTTTAGATTTTGTGTCTCCCTCTTCTCTCTGCCTCTTCCCTGCTCATGGACGCGCACTCTCTCTCTCCCTCTTGCTCTCTCTCTCAAAAATAAATAAACATTAACAAAATTAAAAGAAAAAACAGCAGACCGTCTATGAAAGAAACTGAACACAGAAAAAGAAAATGGAACGAAATGGAAAAACATTCCATGATCATGGATTGGAAGAACAAATATTCATAAAGTGTCAATACTACCCAAAGCTATCTACACATTCAATGCAATCCCAATCAAAATTGCACTAGCATTCTTCTCAAAGCTAGAACAAGCAATCCTAAAATGTGTATGGAACCACAAAAGACCCCGAATAGCCAAAGTAATCTTGAAGAAGAAGACCAAAGCAGGAGACATCACAATTCTGGACTTCATCGTGTATTACAAAGCTATAATCATCACGACAGTATGGTATGGGCACAAAAACAGACACATAGATCAATGGAACAGAATAGGGAACCCAGAAGTGGACCCTCAAACATATGGCCGACTCATCTGTGACAAAGCAGGGAAGAATATCCAATGGACAAAAAGAGTCTCTTCAGCAAATGGTACTGGGAAAACTGGAGAGTGAGAAGAATGAACCTGGACCATGTTCTGAAACCATACACACACACAACCTCAAAATGGATGAAAGATCTAAATGTAAGACAGGAAACCATCCAAATCCTAGACGAGAAAACAGGCAACCTACCTCTCTGATCCTGGCCACAGCAACTTCTTGCTTGTTGTGTCTCCAGAAGCAAGGGAAACAAAAACAAAAATGAACCATTGGGACCTCAAGATAAAAAGCTTCTGCACAGCAGAGGACACAATCAGCAACTCTAAAAGGCAGCTGAATGGAATGGGAGGAGATATTTACAAGTGACATATCACATAAGGGGTTAATATCCAAAATCTATAAAGAATTATCAAACTCAACACCCAAAAACCAAATAATCCAATGAAGACATGAGCAAAAGACATGAAGAGACACTTTAACAAAGAAGACATCCAGATTGGTCACACATGAAAAGTTGCTCAACCTCACTCGTCATCACGAAAATACAAATCAAAACCACAAGGAGATATCCCCTCACACCTATCAGAATGGCTAAAATTAACACCTCAGGAAACGACACGTGCTGGCAAGGATGCAGAGAAAGGGAACCCTTTTGCAATGCTGGTGGGAATGCAAACTGGTGTAGCTACTCTGGACAACAGTATGGAGATTTATCACAAAAACTAAAAACAGAACTACACAATGACCCAGCAATTGCACTACTAGGTATTTATCCAAAGGATACACAAACGCTGACTCGGAGTGGCACGTGCACTCCAATGTTTACAGAAGCGTTATCAAAATTAGCTAAATAATGCAAAGAGCCCAAATGACCATTGACTGATGAATGGATGAAGAAGATGTGGTATATTGATATAATGGAATATTTCTCGGTGATCAAAAAGAATGAAAACTGCTATCCACAACAACATGGATGGAACCGGACTCTATTATGCTAAGCAAAATATGTCAGAGAAAGACACACATCATATGATTTCTCTCGTCTGTAGAATTTAAGAAATAAAACTGATAAACATGGTGAAAGGAAAGCAGAAATAAGACACACACAAAGAGGGAGTCAAACGATAAGAGACTCTTAAATATAGAGAACGAATGCAGGGTTCCTGGAGGGCTAGTGAATAGGGGAATGGGCTAAATGGGTGATGGGCATGAGGGGGGGCACTTGGGATGAGGACTGGGTATTTTTTGTACTTGATGGGTCACTAAATTCTACTCCTGAAACTGGATGCCACTATAAGATAACTAACTTGGGCTTAAATTTAAAAATAAATAAATACATATTAAAAATAAATAAATAAATGTAATACCAGTCAAAAGAAAAGAATATTTAAATCAGACTCCTTGAGTGGAAATGGAAGACCAAAAGTGATACAGACAACAAAGGATCAGAGAAAACATCAAGAAACAATGGCAAAACAACTAATAAAATGGCACGAAATATACATCTGTCAATAATTACTCTGAATGTAAATGGACTAAATGCTCCAATCAAAAGACATTGGGTAGGGTGTCAGAATAGACAAAAGAAAAAAAAGCAAGTAAACAAACAAACACACAACAAGACCTATCTAGATGCTGCCTACAAAGCCTTATTTGGACCTAAACTCACCTGCAGACTTAAAGGGAGGGAATGAAGAAATATTTCTCATGCCAATAATGTCAAAAGAAAGCCAGTGGCAATACTGATATCAGGCAAAATAAACTCTAAAACCAAGAGTGTATTTTTGTACCCTTTGGGTAAATACCTAATAGTGAAATTGGGTAAATACCTAATACTGAAATAGTGAAACATTTATACCAGCATTACCAACAATAGCCAAACTATGGAGAAAGCCCAAACGTCCATCAACCGATGAAGGTATAAAGGAGGTGTGGGGTAGGTGTGTGTGTGTGTATATATGTATACACATACATACATATATATGTATATACATACGTATATATATGCATACATACACAAAATGGAATATTACTCGGCCATCAAAAAGAATGAAATGTTGCCAATTGCAATGATGTGAATAGAGCCAGAATGTATTGTGCTAAGTGAAATATGTCAATCAGAGAAAGACAAATATATGATTTCACTCGTGTGGAATTTTATTTTAATTTTTTTTAACGTTTATTTATTTTTGAGACAGAGAGAGACAAAGCACGAACGGGGGAGGGGCAGAGAGAGAGGGAGACACAGAATCGGAAGCAGGCTCCAGGCTCCGAGCCATCAGCCCAGCGCCCGATGCGGGGCTCGAACTCACGGACCGCGAGATCGTGACCTGAGCTGAAGTCGGATGCTCAACCGACTGAGCCACCCAGGTGCCCCTCACTCGTGTGGAATTTAAGAAACAAAACAGATGACAACATGGCAAGAGGGCAGTAAAAGAGAAGAGTGGTAACAAACCATATGAGTCTCTTAATGATAGAGCAAAAACTGAAGGTTGATGGAGGGAGATGGGTGGGGGATGGGTATTAAGGAGGGCACTTGTTGTGATGAGCACTGGGCGTTGTATGTAACTGATGAATCACTAAATTCTACTCCCGAAACCAATCATGCACTCTACGTCAACTAAAGCTTAAATTAAAAAAAATAAAGCTGTAACAAGAGATGAAGACAGACACAATCTCATAATAAAGGGGAAACCAAACAGGAAGATCCAACGATTGTAAATTTTTATGCACCCAACATACAACCACTGAATATAGAAAACAATTAACAACAAATGTAAAGAAACTCATTTATAATAATTTAAGGATAGTAGAGGTCTTTAACACATCACTCACATCAACAGACAGAACCTCTGAGCAGAAAATCAACAAGGAAACAATGGCTTTGAATGACACACTGGACCAGATGAGTTTAACAGATATATTCAGAACACTCCATACTAAAATGGCAGAACACACATTCTTTTCAAGTGCACATGGGACATTCTCCAGAATCGATCACATTCTAGGTCACAAATCAGGCCTCAACAGGTACCCAAAGACAGAGATCAGACCAAGCATCTTTTCTGACCACAAAGCTAGGAAACGTGAAGTCATCCACAAAACAAACAAACAAACAAACAAAAAAAAAAACAGAAAAGAAAGAAAGAAAGAAAGAAAGAAAGAAAGAAAGAAAGAAAAAATGAATAAAGGCCACAAATAAAGTGTGGTTAAACAACATGCTACTAAACGAATGGGTCACCCAGGAAATCAATGAGAAAATACACTGAAACAAATGAAAATGAAAATGAAGATGCACTGGTAAAAACCTTTGGAATGAGGCAAAAGCAGTCTAAGACGGAAGTATATATAGCAATACAAGCCTACCTTACAGAGCAAGAAAAATCTCAAACAATCGAAACTTAACAACCAAAGGAATGAGCAAAAGGACAATGCAAGCCTAAAGACGGCAGAAAGAAGGAAATAATAAAGATTAAGGCAGAAATAAGTGATAATAGAAACTAGAAAAACACTAGACCAAATCAGTGAAACCAGGGGCTGGTTCCTTAAAAACAGTAATCACCTTGAAAACCTCCTAGGCAGACTTTTCACAAAGAAGAAAGAAAGGACTCAAATAAATAAAGCCACAAATAAGACAGGAGATATAACAGTCCACAACACAGAAATACAGTTAGAAGATAATATTAGGGAAAACGATAGGCAACAAATTGGACACTCTGAGAAATATGGATAAATTCCTCGAAACACATAAACTACCAAAACTGAAACAGGAAGATATATAAAATCTGAAACCAGAAAGAAACTGAATCAGTAATAAAAAAAATACCTCCCCCAACACAAGAAGAGTTCAGGGCCAGCTGGCTTCACTGATGAATTCTACCAAACATTTAAAGAAGAGGGGATATCTATTCTCCTCGAATTATTACAAAAAATAAAAAAGGAAAACTTACCAATTCATGTCATCAGGCCATCATTACCCTGATACCAAAACCAGATAAAGACTCCCCTAAAGCAGAAAACTGCAGGGGCCCCTGGGTGACTCGGTTGGTTGACTGTCTGTCCAACTCTTAACTTCAGATTAGGTCATTATCTTGCAGTTCCTGGGTTCGAGTCCCACATTGGACCCTGCGCTGACAGTGTGGAGCATGCTCAGGATTCTCTCTCACTCCCATCCCTCTGCCCTCCCTCACTTTTATGTATTCTAAGTAAATGAATAAACATTTCAAAATATATTTAAAATTTGTTTTAAATAAAACTGCAGACCAATAGCCTGATGAGTGTGTATGCAGAAATTCTCATGAAAATATATTCAAACTAAAGTCAGCAATACATTAATAGAATCATTGACCATAATCAAGTGGGATATACTCCTGGACTGCAAGGGTGGTTCCACATTCACAGATCAATCAACATGATGCACCACAGTAATAGAAGAAAGGAGAAGACCAATATGATGCTTTCCACAGATGCAGGAAAAGCAGTTGACAAAATGTCACATCCATTCATGACAAAAACCCTCAGCAAAGTAGATTGAGACTCAACCTACCTGCACATAGTAAAGCCCACCTGTGAAAAACCCACAGCTAATCTCATCCTCAATGGGCAAAAACTGAAAGCTTTTCCTCGAAGGTCAGGAACAAGGCAGGGATGACCCCTCACACCACTGTTACTCTACATAGTATTGGAAATCCTAGCCACAGCAATCAGGCAACAAAAAGAAATAAGAGGCACCAAATCGGCAAGGAAGAAGTGGAACGCTCGCTATTTGTAACTGACATGATGCTCTCTATAAAAAACATGAAAGACCCCCATAAAAATTGCTGGAAGTGATACATGAGTTTCACAAGTCACAATATACAGAAATCAATGTACAGAAATCTATTGCGTTTCTATAGATGAATCATGGATTAACAGAAAGAGAAAGTAAGGAATCAATCCCATTGACAGGTGCACCAAGTACCACAACATACCAGGAATAAACCCAACCAAAGAGTTTCGTGAAAGACCTATACTCTAAAGGCTATGAAACACTGATGAAAGAAATGGAAGAGGACACAAAGAAATGAGAATACATTTCATGTTCATGGATGAGAAGAACAAATACTGTTAAATGTCTACACTCCTCAAAACAATCTACACATGTAATGCAATCCCTATCACCCTAACAAAACATTTGTCACAGAACTAGAACAAGTAATCCCCAAATTTGTATGGAACGACAAAAGACCCCACACAGCCAAAACAAACTTGAAGAAGAAAAGCAAAGCTGGAGACCTCACAATTCCAGACTTGAGGTTATATTACAAACCTGTAGTGATGAGAACACTGTACTGGCAGAAAGAAAAGAAAGAAAGCAAAGAAAGAAAGCAAAGAAAGAAAGGAAGAAAGAAAGGAAGAAAGGAAGAAAGAAAGAAAGAAAGAAAGAAAGAAAGAAAGAGAAAGAAAGAAAACACACACAGACACATAAACCAATAGAATGGAAACCCAGAGATGAACTCACATCTATATGGTCAACTAATCCTCAACAAAGCAGGAAAGAATATCCCATGAAAAATAGAGAGTCTTGGGACACAGGGGTGGCTCAGTCACGGAAGCATCTAATTGTGGATTCAGCTCAGGTCATGATCTCAGTGTTCACCAGTTTGAAACCCGTGTCAGGCTCTGCACTGACAGTGTAGAGCCTGCATGGGATTCTCTCTCTCCACTTCTCTCTGCCCCTCTTCTGCATTCTCTCTCTCTCTCTCTCTCTCTCTCTCACAAAAAAAAATAAATTCACTTAAAAAAAAGTCTCAAAATATGTTTTTACAAAAACTAGACAGCAACTTGCAAAACAAAATAAAACAGCAACAGACCACTTTCTTACAACATGCAGAAATATAAATCCAACATGGATAAAGACCTACGTGTGAAACCCAAAACCATAAAAATCCCAGAGGATAACACAGGCAGTATCTTCTTTGACAATGGCTGTACACACACCTTTGTTGATATATCTCCTGAGGTAAGGGAAACACAAGCAAAAAGAATGGGACTTCATAAAATTTAAAAGCTTCTGTCACCAAGGAAATAATCAACAAAACTAAAACACAACCTACAGCATGATCATATTTGCAAACGACATCTGATGAAGGGTTAGTGTCCAAAATATATAAAGTTATACACACCCAAAAAATGAGAAATCCAACTGAAAATGGGCAGAGGGCACGAATAGGTATTTTCCCAAAGAAGACATACAGATAGCTAAGAGACACATGAAAAGATGCTCAACAATACTCATCTTCAGAGAAATACAATTCAAAAGTACAATGAGATAACTCATCACATCTGTCAGAATGACTAAAATCAATGAATGACGAAACCACATGTGTTGCCAAGGATGTGGGGAAAGAGGAAACCTCTTGCACCGTTGGTAGGAATGCAAACTGGTGCAGCCACTCTGGAAAACATCATGGAGATTCCTCAAAAAATTGAAAACAGAACTACCTTACAATCCAGCAATTTCACTATGTGATATTTACACAGAGAATACAAAAATAATACTTCAGAGGGACACAGCAGCATTTGCTACAACAGCCAAATTACGGAAACTGCCCAAGTTTCCATCAACTGACAAATAAATTGAGATGTAGTATATGGAATGGAATATTATTTAGCTGTAAAACATGAAATCTTGTCATTTGCCATGAGGTGGATGGAGCGAGAGAATGTTATCCTGGGTGAAATAAGCCTGTCAGACAAAGACAAATACCATAGGATTTCACTAACACGTGGAAATGAAACAAAACAAAGGGACCGGGGCTTGGGGGGATTGGGGGAAGGAGACTGTGACAAACAAACAGACTCTTAACTAGGCAACAAACTGAGGGTTTCTACAGTGGGATGGCGGGCGGGAGGGGGGGGAATGGATGAAACAGGTGATGGGGATTAAGACGTGCACCGGGGTGAACACCCAGTGACTTGTGGAAGTGTTGCTCTATATTTACACCTGAAACTAATATTACACTCTACTTTACCACCTGGAATTTAAACTAAACTATAACATAAGGTTAATGACACCTACCTACCAGATTTTCTGTGGTTTTCAATCATTTCACTAGGTTGGAAAAATAACCATGAAAATCTGTAAAGCATGTAAGATGTGGGGGACAGTTTGTGCCCTTACCTCGGTCTTTGGTTCCAGCAGGACTCGGAAAGTGGGTCCCAGCTCATTCTTCTAGAAGGTCCTGAGACGAATATTTCATGTATTCACATCCTAACTGAAAGCAGCTCCCGGTCTTCTGAATTGCTGTCAGGATTTCTCCCCGGAAACCAGCCTGAATCTGGAGCAAACCATCCACGGCATCCATGATGTGATGTCGTGAGACCCCTCGATCCACGGGTCCTTTAATAAAATACGTCTTGTTCAAATACTGTCCGGGAAAGTGAGGAATGAAACACGGGAACAGCCCACAAGATGCAAGGGCCTGTGCTGCTGACCGACTGGCCAGTGCCCAGGGAAGCCACCCAGGGCCCTCTCCTCAACTCTCAGTGCAACAAGGCAGCTTCTCTCTGGCGACTCAGGAGACACCAAGTTGCTGCAAGGCTCCCAAGGTCTCCCCTGGGGAGGGCGGCAGAACCTGCTGGAAACGCAGCTCTGGTCTCTGTCCTCAGGCAAGGGCAGAGACCCTGAGAGCTCTGGGAGCAACAGAAGCCCTTCCTGCTCTGAGGCGCCCTGGGTCAGAAAAGCCGATGGGGCGCCCTCTGCCGGCAATCACCGTGCATAGAGAGGAGCCCGCCCCCAGGGTTTGTGGTGCTCGCACGCCCTCTGCTGGCCACCATGGGAATTCCTGCAATGTTGAAGGCCATGGCCCTCAGCTGAGGGACTGAAGGTATTCTGGGCAAGTAAGCCTGTTCTCCACATTGGGAGGGGTCTTAGTGACAGGGCCTGGGACACTAAGAAATCTTTTCCTTCCCCTTTCTTGTGAGTGAAGAATGAAACCACATTTATTTATGTGATGACATCATTTGTAACGCTTGCAGCAAGGGTCACAGAAAAACAGCCCACCTATTTACACATGCTGAACAAGAGGTAATTGTGTTTACCACCAAAATACTTAGGTTAGATAAAGAATTGACACGTTTGAGAGAGAGATACCAGCTTCCAGCTCTGGAATGAATAAGTCCTAGGGCTACAAGGTACAGCCAATGAAATAGAGTCAATCCTGTAATAATAAAGTTGCATGCTTTCAGGTGATAGCTACACTTGTGGTTAAGTACAACATAATTTATAGACATATGGAATGACTACACTTTATGCCTAAAACTAATACAACAAATGTGTGAACAATATTTCAATAAATAATCGACATCCTTTACACTATTTTTAATTTCTCCTTCTTTGCCATTAAAAAATCATTCCTGGGGCGCCTGGGTGGCTTAGTCAGTTAAGCGTCTGACCTCGACTCAGTTCATGATCTTGCAGCCCATGAGTCTGAGCCCCACGTCAGGCTCTGCCTGACAGCTCAGAGCCTGGAGCCTGCCTCAGATTTGGCATCTCCCTCTCTCTCCGCCCTCCCCAGCTGGGACTCTCTCAAAAAAAGAATAAAATAAACATTAAATTTTTTTTAAAAATCATGCCTAATTTAGACTCTGAAATTCCATTTATCCCACATTCTCTAACATCACCATCTTGATGTTGAGAGCTTCTCTGAAAAGTCACTTATAATATCTTTGATGGACACACGTGACAAGTTCGCATGCAACTTACAGGGAGCTACACATCTGTTATGACTTTACCGTAAGCACCTTGGCTAATATTTTCAAATTAGGAAATGAGCTGGGTTCCAGCTCCTTCTTCTAGAAGGTCCTGAGAGTCAACATTTGGCGTCTTCACTTCCCAACTAAATGCGGCTCCTGTTCCTCCGAATTTGGGTCAGGATTTCTCCCCCGAAACAAGCCTGACCTGGAACAAACCAACCCCAGCCTCTCTGACGTGGCGTCACGGGACCCCATGAATCCACGCATCCTCCAGGGAAATACCGGCAGGGGAAATGAGGAACAAACCACGAACAGCCCAGAAAAAGCCAGGGACTGTGCCCCCAACCGACCACCCGCGCTTCCAGAGAAACCGCCCAGGCCCTGCCTCCCCCGCCTCCAGACTCAGCCCCTCCACCTAGGAGACGCCAAGGGGCTGCGAAGCCTCCAGGGTCTCCCCCAGGCCCGGGGGCGGAACCTGCTGGAAACGCAGCTCTGGCTCTTTGCCCACACTCAGAGGCACTGGGTCCTCAGAAGCAAGGAAGCCTTCCCAGCCCCGAGGCGCCCTGGATCAGAAAAGCCTAGTGGGCGCCTTCTCAGGCCAGCACTGCCCACGCAGAGGCCCGGCCCCACCCTGGGCGTGGTACGTGCGCGCCCTCTGCCGGCCGCCGTGGGAATTCCTGCAATGCTCAAGGCCATGGCTGCTCACAGCTAGAAGTACTGAGAGTGCAGCTGGTCCAGTGAAGCCTGTTCTCCTGATCCAGAAGGGTCTTACCGAAGGGCTTGCTTGGGACACAAAGAAACCTTTTCCTTCTCCTTTTTACTGAGTGCAGAATGAAACCGAATTTATTGACGTAGTGATATCATGTGTAATGCTTTAAGCAGCATTCGCAGAAATACAGACTGCAAATTGACACCTGCTGACCTACAGGTCATGGTGTTTAGCACCAAAATACTTGGGTAAATAAAAAAGTTCACACCTTTGAGAAAGAGATACAGGCTTCCAGCTATGGAATGAATAAGCCATTGGGATCCAAGGTACAGCCCATAGAATAGCATCAATCCTGTAAGAAAGCGTTGCATGCTTTCCCAATATAGCTACCCTTGTATAGGTACCTGGAGAGCGTAATGTATACACACGGAATCACCATGATATATGCCTGAAACTAATACAACATGGTGAGTCTCCTGTATTTCAATTAAAAATGACAATATTTTTAATTTCTCCTTCACCATTAAAAATTATGTCTAATTGAGAACATATGAAATTCCATTTATACCACATTGTCTATTGTCACCATCTTGATGTTGAGAGCTTATTTTTCAAGTTGTCAATAATGTCTTTGAGGACACAAATGGGACAAGGTCAGAATGTGCATCTAGAGGAAGCTACACATCTGGTATAAATTTCCTGCCTCTATATGGGTAATTTCAATGAAAAGTGCTTTATGGACGAAGATGGATGAAATCATTTCCATCAGACTCATAGGTAGATAATTGTGCCTTCAAATAATAATTGCCATCTCTTCATATCAGAGGAAGGCTGGGTGAAGATATAGGTTTCTCTTTTGATGTAAGAGAAGGCTGTGGTGTTTTAAACTGCTCACCTACCATCCAGAATCCAGAGATTAGCAGGCCTTGGCCTTCTGCTCTGTGCAGCCCTGTCCAGGAAACGGCACCACATCTCCTGTGTCCCCCTCTCCCCTGTCATGTTTTAGCTCAGGCCCTGATCACAGTGGATGAGAATCCTGTTTAGAGAAGCTGCTCATGCTGACCTTTACTGGAGCACTGCTGTTCCCAGCCACCGCAGGGAAGCATGTGGACAGCCAGATTTTGAGCCCTTGGTGGCCCAGCCATGACCCCAACGTGGATGGAAGGCTGGTTGCCTCCATAACCTGGGAGGAAGGAGGGCCAAGCAGGAGTCAGGCGCTCTGGGGCAGAATGCATGGGCTTTGAGGACCCGGAAAGAGTCAGATGCTTACACCCAACTCCTCCTTGGTGGTGCGGAAGGAATGGGTATCATGTCATTGACATCTGCCCGGCCCGGCCCTCAAAAAGGAAACAGTGGGGGGTGGGGCGACTTGGTGGCTCAATCACTTAAGTGTCCAACTTTGGCTCAGGTCATGATCTCAGGATTTGTGAGTTTGAGCCCCACGTCGGGCTCTGTGCTGACAGCTCAGAGCCTGGAGCCTGCTTTGGATTCTGTGTCTCCCTCTCTCTCTGCCCCTCTCTCAATTGTGCTCTGTCTCTCTCTCACTCAAAAATAAACATTGCATCAAAATAAAAGATAAAAACAGAAAACACTGAGAGGAATATGGGCCATTATAAGACTCACACCCACAACTACTACCATGAGTCTACCTCAGCTCCCACCTGGATTGGTGCTACCAGGTAGCACCAGTGACGTAGCTGGTACGTGGGAAAATCCACATCATGTGGATTAATGCAGGGTGTCCGCACTGTTCTACCCAAGACACTGCTGACCCCTCATCCATGTCTTGCAATCACGAATCAGCCATGTCCTGGGGGCTGATAGCTGCCCTGCTGATCACCACACACCACGGTGAGTAGGAAGTGCCACGTGCTTGTGAGGATCTATTGACGAGTGACCACAACTGTCACTAGATCTGGAGGAAGCTTGTGGCCACCACCCCAGAAGGAACCAGCGGGACATGTGCAGTCAATACAATTCAAACAGTCACTTATCTTCTGCCCCGTATTACTGTAGATTCTACCTGTTTGTGACCGTGTATACAGGGGTCACACTGCGTACATCAACACAGAATGACCGTAGGTCCTCCTGGAAGCAGATAATGACAGAGATACAGAACTGTGATGGGTTTATTAGGGGAAACGAGGAAAAACAAAATAGAGGGGACAGGAATGGTCAGGGAAAGAATTCAGTCAAATACGCATATCAGACAACTTTTCTAAATATATCACATCACCACAGCCAGTGGTCACAGTTCAGGGTCCTCTTCAAATTTCACATTCTCCTGTAAGGCAAAGAGATTTTGGGTTATTGCAATGGGATCTTGTGTTCTCCTCTACGTATTTTGTCTTCAACAATATATCTGTGGCCTTGGACGAACACTTAATTGTGTGGCTGCATCTGTGTGTCTACCTCTAAGGGATTAGGACTGTCTTCAAATCTTAGATATAGATCCCTGAATGTACACAGTATCACAGTTATCTTTTTCTTTTTCGTAAAGTAGGACCTGAATTTTAAAAGAAAAAACACAGGGGTCTTTGCCGTATTTTTTGAAACAGGGATTACCAACCTCTCAGCCTCAGGCATTACACTCTTAGTTTCATGAAATTGAATGAACGTCTGTTGAGGACCTTCTGTGTGGAGATACATTCATTTCCACCCTGAGAAGGGTGAGTCCACTCCTCCCATACATTTTACAAATTCCTTAAGTGCTTCTCACCTCTTCATCGTACTGACCTCAGAAACCAACATTGTCCCTGTTTCTCAGATTACAAACCTGAGGCTCTGAGATGACCGCCGAGAGCTGGTGTTAGAGCTGACACAGCAGGAACACAGGCAAAACCTCAGGAGATTGCGAGGGAACTTTCGGAGACGCAAACCTGCAGGCAGGGTGGTGACAGCAGACGCAGGGGTGTGGTGACCAGACTTCAGCAGGGGCGGCTCCTCCTCACCCCTGAGTTCCCCACCAAGAGTCTGACTCAGGCTGAAGGCCAAGGAAGCGGCACAGCTGATCTACAACCTGCCTTCACATTTAGTCTCACTGAGACACACTAACTCAGGCAGACAAGCGTTTCCTAAGTTTAATTTCCTAAATCTTCCAGAACATTCTTCATACACGTCCAGACCCTTCAGAAGACCAAGGGAAACAACAAACTTTATTTAGATTATGAACTAGGTGCACTTTGGCCACCGTGACTTTTCAGAGATGATAACTGCGTGAACCGGGCTTGAACCCATGCCGTAGCTCTGTGTGGACCTCACGCTGCGCCCACTCTCCCTGCCCAGGTCGTGGGCCCTGCCAGAAAGGGCCTCCAACTCCGTCTCACGGAGTCCAACACCCTCCCCTCTGCACCATCTCCTCTCTTCCTTCTCGTCCACAGCCTCCAATTCATTCCCATGAGATTCACGTCTCTCGCTCTTGTACTCGAGGACCCATTACTGGTGCTTCCACTATTGTAGAGCAGAAGCTCCGTGTCATTTAATGTGTGTGACTCTCTCTCCATTAGGACACCTGAAGCCCCTGATGGTAGGGGTGTGCCTCATCTCTCACAGAGCCAGGAACGTGGGCTCTGTACGAGGCACATCTGCAGAAATGATATGCCTGCTTTTCTACGAAAAGACTCTTTTCTTCTCCACAAGAGACACCTGCAGCCCAGCTCGGTAAGGGAAAATGACACAGCCCAACATATGTATGTTTGGAGAAACCTGAGGAAGCTTAACAGCGTCCTCAGCCAGCAGCACCCTTGCATTGCAAAGACTGTGAGGCCATCTCTACGTCTTCTCAAAGACTCAACAAGACAGAAGCTGAACGTGCTGAACACATCCACTCATACTGTTCAGATCATCTTACAAATAGTCGAGGAGGAGGTGGTGGGCCCTGTCCCTGAGGACACCCAGGAGCTGGAGGCGGCTCAGAGAGCATATGAACAACGATAAAAGGGGAGCTGTGGGGAAGGGCCTGCAGGGTGGACCTGGTAAAGAGGAGGTCCTCTTGCATCCATAGGGACCTACAGAACAGAAGTGACAGGTATGTTGGTATGACAGACAGAAGCAGAAAGCCCACAGGAGCGGAAACCCAATGATGCAGGTGTCAGCACCTGGCCCCTTGTTCATTCACAGGTTCTAGGAGAAAAGAGCATCAGTGCCTGAAATCTCTACCCTCCCACAAGGTCCCACCAGATGCCACAAGGAGAGACTACGGTCGCCACACGTGACTGCCCATGTTTATAAATGCAGAAAGCCAAGGCATCCTATTCTAGGAGACTGATGGCAGTAATGCCAGTCTAATAAAGGAGCACATTCCAGAGAGGCAGGCATCTATGTCCAGGACCCCTCTGGTGTCCTCTTCCACCACACCTGCAGACTTTTTATTTCTGGCTTAATTTTACTTTGTACCAATGATCCCTTCTGAAACTCATCTATTATTTGTATATTTATTTTTATTGTTTGCCTCTGCTCCCCAGAAAGCAGGCTTCATAGAGGAAAGAACTGTCTAGTTTATTTACCACTGCAGCCTCAGTTCTTAGCACAGTACTTGGCTTACTTATTGAATAAAATAGTGTGTGTGTGTGTGTGTGTGTGTGTGTGTGTGTGTGTGTGTGAAGATATAAACTCAGAGCACAGTTCCTGAGATACAGTGGAAAGTGGACATACACACAAACAGAAAGTAGTATGAAAAAAAGGAGTAATCGTCAAATGCCATTTTCAGGTTAATTAAAACAAGGGTTTGAACCAGAACTGGCAGACTCTAAATTCCAAATTCCTTCCTCCTGACCCTTGACTATTATCTTTCTGTTTATTATTTCTTGACGCCTACAGGAAGGTAATATGTCTGACAGAGTGATTGTAGTTTAGTGCCCAGCACACATTAATGGTAAATTTAATTGGAAAAAAACAGCAAAATCTGATGACATAATTATTAGAAAGTCATAACGTAAAAAAGAAATTATGGAACAGTCCCACTGAGTCAGTATTTACAAAAATAATTCTCATTGACTTAAATTTATTTGCATTACCATAAATTAATCTCATAATATGGTTTGACTTATTGAGATAAATTGAACCCATTATTTAGGATAGAGAAGGATTAAAAATAAATATTTTACTTTTCCAAAGGATTGAAACAACTGGTTTCAGTTGCAGTGCGCACCTGTAATGTTTGAGTATCGCCTATATTTCTGCAATTATTTGCCATGATTTTTGAAAAAGAAAAAAAAAACTTTTAGAGAGAGAGCAGATGGAGGTGGGATGTGGAAGGGATATCAAAACCCTTTGTCAGACACTGCCATCTCCTGGTAAATTTACAAAATGCAACCTTAGAAATATTTCTCTTCAAAAATTAAATTCTGTGTTCCAAATTCCTCTGTTAATCAAATTCACTTAAAACCTGAGATTCAAGTTAGACTTATATGGGGTTTTTCATGTGATATAAATACAATTTCAAGTATCAAAACGACTGAGTGAATGTTTCCCTCATAATGGCGAAGAAATGCCAATCTCAGATGTTAAAAAACATTTCTCATTAAAAAAAGATCCTCATTACCATTTAAGCTTTTTCATGGGGCCAAATCAGCAAATTAAAGAGCTCAGGGCCTTTGCCTCTCTGTGTTTACAGGATTACAGCTAAATTAGTTTAATTTTCTTAATCAAGTGCCCATCACAGCATGCCTCCTTCATTTCATGTGCAGGTAATGAAAACTGACACGTCTAACACAGGAGACTCATCTTTGCTCAGCCTAATCCGAAGTCCATTGGTAACTACCATGTTGAGTGTGTCCTATTCTGCATCTACTTCAGCAGCTCAGCGCTCAGCTGATGCTCAGGCCATGGGGAATTGAGTGACTCTGGGCAATGGGAGTTGGCTGTTCCAGGCCGGGGTCCACAGTCTCACCAGGCAAAGCCAGGAGGTGCTCAATGGCCAAGTGGACTGTCCTGCCTTGGGATGTGCCCGAGGCAAATGGGCTCCCAGTGCCTGATCTTTCCTGAGTTGGAAGACAAGTGCACTTTCCCAAGGTTAATGGAGTTCTATTAACGGTCGTGATGATCTTCCTTGAAGTTAATATTCTGCAGTCGTGACACTAGTGTGCTTTCTCGTTTAATCAAAATGTGCTTGGGTTTGAATTTACTGCCATTTCTCAGGAAACTACATGGTGTTGGCTTTGAAGCAGTCTCTGGGGTTAAACAGTTGTGAGTCTCATCATACTTTAGCCCCTTAACTGTTAGGGTACTTTAGGCAACTTACTGCTGCTGATGGCTTTCTAAGCCTGAGTTTCCTACTCAGAATTTCTTCACCCAAGTTCATATATAACTTCATATTTGGACTTATATGAACACCCCTGGAAAGTATATGTGTTTGTGTGTTTGTGTGTGTGTGTGTATCTTGTGATTATATGCATTTTTGTTCCCAAAGCATCCCTAAGTTTTCATCAGATTTTCAGAGTAGCCTATAACTTCTCTCCACCTCTGAACAGTGAAGACTTTCTATGATCCTGCCATTAATTGGTGATTTTAATTATACTACTCACCAGGTTGTTGTGGGGATAGATTAGGAAAGGTTAAAATCCCGGGCAGAGCGTCTGGTGCATGTAAATGTTACTTTGGATGAGGAGATCAGAATAGGGATCAAGACCATTACTAAAAAAGAGAAAAAAAGAGGAAATGTAATTTGGATTAGCGAACTCATTTTCAATCACTAAATTACTACCGGCATTCTCCTTATCTGGCCACATTGTACCTCCTGTAATTGGCCTGATGATGTTATTACCATTATCACAACTAGGTCTGGTTTGGCCAAACGCAACTGAGTTGGAACCTTTGATGAGGTCGATTTTTGTTTACCAGCACTCCTAGATTATCAGGAGAAAAAAAGTGCTTCTATGTCAAATCAAGGGTTTCCAGATTCCTCTCTAAGGGTTTATAGGGAACATCTCCCATTATGTGATTAGTGAGGAAATCAAATGATGCTGAGGTAGAATCTTAATAAACATTGATTTCCACTCACTATTTAATCTAGGAAAAACAGAGTTTAATGAAAGGAATTCATCCTCCATTGAATTAATCAGTGGTTTCACTGGATGGTCAGTGTTGTCTGAAGTTCCGTTTCATTACTCAGTGAAAGCAAGTGTAATAGTATGAAAAGGGCATTGATTTGGGAATCTGAAAGAATTGATTTTAAATTTCACTTCTTGGAGATGATCTTGGGCTATGATGTTGAAGAGTTAACAAACTGCCCAGGACTCCAACTTTTCATCTGTAAAATGAAAAATTTTTACATTAATCTTGGGATTTTATTTTTAAAGGAAATCAATTTAGTAGAAATAGCATTAGTCTTCTACTTTTCTCTGTATTGTGTTGCTAAAGATTAGGATGAGATATAATTACTAGCAACTTACCTTGAAATTCTTATTTATTTTTCTAGAATGAACTGTAGTAGATAGCACTTTTCATATATTCAAGAACAGTAAAGGCTAAACTGAATTGAGGTGGTTTCTCATAAAATGGAGATTTGAACCCCTGAGTGGTGAAGAGCCACTGAAATAACCAATGCACACAGGAGTCGGTCAATGGATGATAATTGGGTATGTGAAGTCAGAAAAGGCTTCTCTCTTAGTGCTTACACTCCTGTGGGAAGGGACAGAGGTGTATAAAATACCTGCCAGAATGTCCACTTGAGACATATGGAACATTCATCAGTTGGCTCCAGACTCCAGGGGTGTGGACTCCTCACACTTTGGGTCTGGGCTTAGACACTGGCTGAGGGGACTCCCACACAGTCAGAGGTGGCCCGGACACAGACAGAAGAAGGAGAGATGGGGAGCTTGGGGCAGGTAGTTGCAAGAACAAGAAGAATCTGAGTTCACAGACAGGTCCTCTGCAGCTGAGGCTGAAGGCAGAAGTGGGCCGGGGGATGGAAAGCAGAGCATGGTAGGTTTCTGCGACATGGGGACAGGGGTATTTTAGAGAGAGTGGTCAGAAGTCATCACCTGCAGGAGGAAAAATTTAAAGATGATGAGCAAAGACCAACCATGTGAGAACGTCAGGAAAGAGTCCAAAGCAGAGAGAATATCGAAAGATCATGACACCCAGAAATAAATGTTTAGGGAGCAGAGGGAAAGGAGGGGAGGGGTAGACCTGGCACTTCAGACCTGTTCTTCCATCTTTCTGGAAAGCTCTTCTCTCACCTGTCCATGGCTGCTCCTTCTGCTCACTGGGGTCTTGTCCTGAGTGTGTTACCTAAAACTGCCCACCTCTCTACTTCCTTACCTTGTATAGTCGATGGACTGGTGCCCCCTAAAAGATGTCCGCATTCTAATCCCTGGAATCTGTGAATGCGACTTATTATGGAGAAAGCAGTTTTGCAAATATAATTAAGGTAAGGATTTGAGATGCAATCATCCTAGATTATCCAGGTGGGGTTCTAAGTCCAATGACAAGTGTTCTTGCAAACATACACAGAGGGGATAAGGCAAGGTGAAGATGGGGGCAGAGATTGGAATCCACGACTATAAGCCGAAGAATGCCTGGCACCAGCAGAAGCTGGAATAGGCAAGGAAGGGTCCTCCCACAAAGACTTCATAAGGAGCATGGCCATGCCCATGAGTAGATTTTGGATTCCTTGATTTTGGACTTCTGGCCTCCAAAAATTGTGAGAGAATACATTTCTGCTGTTGTATGCCACCCAGCTTGTGGTACTTTGCCATAGCCCTAGGAAAACTAATGTGTCCTGCCAAACTGTGTGACTTGTTTGTGACTTACCCATTTGCAGCCTCACTCTTCCCACTAGATCCTGAGCTCCATGGGGGCAGGGACTTTGTCTTGTTCATGTCTCTGTCCTCAGACATGTGTTGCTGCTTTCCAGTGATTCTGTCTTTGGAAGTCACCCTCCTAAACAGGGAAGACTCCAAGTCACCATCTTCTCCTCGCCTCCGTTGACAGGAAGAATACCTGTGCTTCTGCTTGGTGGATGAAGCTTGACTCAAAATCATGAGGCAGGCAGGGTTTAGTCAGGAAAACAGACAGTACACAAAGTGTTCTAATGGAGGAGACTTAGTATAGGTTATTAGCGCACAGGTGTTGGAGGGTTTCGGGAACAAAAGTGGAGAAGGAGCGCTGCAAGGCTTTGAGGAGGGGCAGGACGGGCTACCGTTGGCGGTTCCAGAGGGCAGGGGGCTGGTCCTGGCAATGCCAGAAGGAACTGGAGGCTGCAACCAGCTGCTGCTCTGAGCTGAAGGGCACTGCTGGGGCAACTTTGCCAGAGACATTGAGCAAACAGGGGAGAAGGAAGTCCTTTCTCCAGGACCTCCTACTTTCTCCTTACTTCCTCCTGGCTCCTAAGTTCCCTCTCTGCTTTCTGGTAACAGAATCTCACAGGAAGCCACCAGGCAAAGGCATATGGGAAATGTAGTTTGTGCGGAACCAGAAGCCATACTAGAGCCAGATGGATTTGGAGCTCAGAGATAAGAGCTTGTTCATAGCATAAACAATGATCGTGTGCTTTTTGACCCGGCATCAAGAAGCATAGTAAGGATTTATCCTTCGCAGCCCCATGCATATGTATAATCGCTTAATGAATCACGTGTGTAAGTTTTTGCTATGTCTGTCTTCCCTACTGGACTTCAAACTTTGTAAAGGAAGCTGTTGTATGTTTTCTCCCTGTGGTAGCCCCAGGGTTTAGAACAATGACCATCACGGAGTTGGCGTTTCTGAAGAGTTGTTAACTGCCTGACTGCCTTTCTGGGTTTTTATCTCATTTGATTTAATGTTTCTGAAGGAGCAGGCTATCCTTTATGTTATAATGAAAAGTCTTCTCTCCTTGTATAAATATGTCATAGCCCTTATCCATTAGTGCTGATATCCCAGAGGCAGGGCAGTGAGTGAAGAGCTAAATTCTCAGGAGGCCGCTCTGGAGCCTAAATTACCTCGCTGAGTGGTCTGCATGAGACCAATTATTGTCAAATCTCCAATATCTGCTTCCACCTGTTTCATGTCCACATAACTACGGACTCCTTCAAGCAAGTTTGTTTTAGGAAATTCCTTTTCAGTCTGTCTTTATGAAAACTCAAAACTGATTGTGTTTCCTCTGAATAATGAGACCAGGATTTAATACATGGTTATTCTTTTTTTTTTAAGCGTATTTATTTATTTTGAGAGAAAGAGAGAGAGAGAGAGGAAGAGAGAATGCAAGCAGGGGAGGGGCAGAGGGAGAGGAAGAGAGAGAATCCCAAGCAGGTTCTGTGCTGTCAGCGTGAAGCCCTACACAGGGTTCAGACCCATGAACTATGAGGTCATGACCTAAGCCCAAGCCAAGAGGCGAACACTAAAGGGACTGAGCCCCCAGGTGCTCCTAGTATATGGTTCTTCACCAGGGATGATTTCTCTCCTTCAGGCGGGTTTAGCAATATCTGGTACTAGCACCTAGTAGGTGGAGCCTAGAGACACTGCTAGTTATCCTAAATGCACAGGAAAGCCCTCACAAAAATGAATTATCTGGCCCCAGATGTCAACACCACCCATCAAGAAATCCTTATCTAGTTTAAACATATATATATATATATATATATATATATATATATATATATATGTATATATATGTATTTAAATTTAAGGATAAAATGTTCTTTTCTTGAATATTTATTTATTTATTTATTTATTTATTTATTTATTTATTTATTTTTAGAGAGAGGTGGGGAGAGGGGCAGAGAGAGGGAGAGAGAGAGAATCCCAAGCAGGCTCCATGCTGTCAGCACAGAGCCCGACATGGGGCTTGATCTCACGAACTATGAGATCATGACGTAAGTTGAAATCAAGAGTCACACACTAAACTGACTGACACACCCACGTGCCCCTCAACTATGTTTTTCTTATTCATTACTCTATGAAAAAAAGTATAATACAGTGGAAAAAGCATCAGCTTCGGAATCTAAAAGATCAAACTTTAAATTTCACTTTATTGCACCAGCCATTTAACCTTAGGGAATTAACACATTGCTGAAGACATCATTTTCTCATCTATGAAGTGGGTGAATTAAATCCTGGTTTGTTACATTATTATGAGGGTTGCATGAATTAACCAATGTATGCTGCCTGGCACACAGGAATCCCTCAATAAATAGCGCTGGCTCTGTGAAGAAAGATGTATGTTCGAATGCACTGACGCCACAATCAATGCCCAAAAAGCACTTCTTCAACTTTTTAACTGCTTTCCCCCCTCAAGGAATAGAAATCGGAAAAACTACATAAATCACCCATTTCCGAAAGCAAATTTTTCATTAATGGTGTTTATTTTAACAAAACCTTGGTCTACACTATTTAACTTATTCTAAGAGTTTTAATTAGAGTCACCACATTCTTCAGAGCAATAATCTCACAAGAATCAGAAGAGGCCAAAATATGAATATATGGGGACAATAAAAACAAATGTTTGACACTAAGACATATTAATGCCATAGCTAGGAGACACTTTCAAGGACCTTTAAATGTTACAAAAAATACCATAGCAATTCGATTTAGGCTGGCCAAAAGAAACCAAAATATCTTAAAACATTCACCCTTACTTATGAAATATCATGTTCGTAATATTTAAAATTTCTTATTTAGCTATACCACAAATTAATTGGATTTTTGCTCTCTATAGGTTGACTAAGGGAATATATATATATATATATATATATATATATATATATGTATATATGCACACACATATATATATGCACACACAGACGTGTGTGTGTGTGTGGTGTGTGTATGTGTGTTGTTCTAACTGGTAGAGCAATGCATTTTCATTTTAGGAAAATTAAGAAAACGTATGAGAGTCAAAAGAAGAGAATGACAAAAATGACCCACAATCCAATAACTAGAGAGAGATGCTTAACATTTCAGCGTATTTCTTTTCCTTTAGTCACTAAATGACTATTCTTGGGGGCTGGGCTAGACTGGTTAAGTTCATCAGGGTCTGTATTCTCAGCACTTTGCAACATACTTAGCACATAACTGGGGCACCTCTACCCAGAGATACTTGCTGGCTGATTGACTGGGTCCTTAATTAAGTATACATGTTAGACTGTAAGACTATATGAAAATAACATTCCAATAAGGCTTGAAATCACAAGTTACCTTTTGTAACTGCTTATGTATTAGGTTGTATTGTATGAAATGGGCTATCTATACTAATTGTGACCCAAACGGTGGAAATTTAATTACAACTTCTCTTATGAGCCTTTTGAGCACTGAAAGTGAATATCATTCCTCGTTTGTACCACCTGCAAAGCTGGGTGAGAGCTTTGTAGAAAGAAGATGCTTAAACATTGAACATTGCATTGTGCATATATGTGTGCACTGTGAGGTCTCCCAAAGCCTTTACATGAGACCAATAAATATGAAAATACTTATTTATTATTTTCCTTTACGTTTAAATAGTAACAATGTTTCTGCATTGCTTGTGGGAAGGTAAATGGTTCAACCAGTGTGGAAAATAGTTTGACAGTTCTTCAATAAGTTAAACATACAATTTCCATATAACCCAGCCATTCCCCCTCTGGGTACATACCCAAGAGAATTGAAAGCAGGTGTTCAGACAAATACTTGTACACAAATGTTCATAGCACTATACCTGATAGCCAAAAGATGGAAACAACCCAGTTGTGTATGAATTGATGCATAGATAAACAAAATGTGGTATATCCATACAATGGAATAGTATTCAGGCATAAAAAGGAATGATGTAATGGTACAAGCTAAGTGAAAACACTATGCTAAGTGAAAGAAGACCACATGTTCTATGATTCCACTTACAAGAAATAACCAGAATAGGCAAATCCCTAGAGACACAAAGTAGATTAGTGGTTGTCAGAAACTGGAGGGAGGGAGGAATGGAAATGGATTGTCTAATAGATACAGAGTTTCTTTTCAGCCCCTTATATAAAAATGTTCTGGAGGGGTGCTTTGGTGGCTCAGTCAATTGAGCATCTGACTTCAGCTCAGGTCATGATCTCGGGATTCATGGGTTCAAGCCCTGCATTGGGCTTTTTGCTGACAGCTCAGAACCTGGAGCCTGCTTTGGGATTCTCTGCCTCCCTTTCTCTCTCTGCCCTTCCCGTGCTTGTGCTCTCCCTTTCAAAAATAAATAAACATTTTAAGAAATGTTCTGGAACTAGATAATGTGATAGTTCTACAACATTGTGAGTGTACTAAATGTCACTAATGGAAAAGTGTATGCTACGTGTATTTTTTCACAATAGAAAATGAAGCAACACCCATTTTTGTTACCTTAATAAGTCAGGATCCTTTTGTTTGAAAGGGACTGGATCAAATCAAATTGGTTTTAAAAAAAGGAATTATGGGGAAGAAAATTCATTATATTACAAAACTGAGAAGCCCAAGGTAGAGAACTCAGACATTGTCATCCAGATAACATTCTCTCTTGTGACACCTGGTTGCCTCAGTCAGTTATGTGTCCGACTTTGGCTCAGGTCATGATCTTACAGTTTGTGAGTTTGAGCCCCCCATTGGGCTCTGGGCTGACAGGCTGGAGCCTGCTTCAGATTCTGCATCTCCCTCTCTCTCTGCCCCTCTCCCATTAGAATTCATTGTATGTCTCTCTCAAAAATAAATAAACATTAACAAATTACAAATAAAAAATAATATTCTGTCTTCTCTCTTCTCCTTTCTCTGTTTCCCTCCCTCCCTCTCTCTTTCACCTTTGCTGTCTCCTGAATGTTGGCCTGCTACACATGTGCTTTTCCACAGTGTGGCAAGAGGAGAAAGCAGCACATGGCCTCACAGAGATCCAGGTGTCCATCACCAGGTGAGGGACCTCAGGTGAAAGAGGGAATCTCTTAAACTGGCCAGTTTTGGACAGGGGTAAAAAGAAAGATCTCCTAGACTCCTACATTATCAGCTGTGTGATCTTGAGCAAGCTACTCAATCTCTTTGAACTTCAATTCCTCACCTGAAAAATCGGAATACCTATAGTACCCACCTCATTGGGTTGTCACGAGGGTTGACTGAGTTAATATGTGTGAAATACTTAGAACTGGGTCTGGCACATAACTAGTGCTCCTTAGGACTGGCTCTTGTGATCATCACTTTCATCATCATTATCAAAGCCTCTATCTGCCAAATCCAGGGGAAGGACTTGATTGGCCAGATGCAGGCCAACGAACTCCCTTGTTCTTAGGATTCTGGAGTGGGCAGGTCCACCAGAAGCAGTCCCCACAAAGAATGAGGTCCTTACCAGAAAAAAAAGAGTAAGGGAGTTTGGTGCGCTAAACAATGACGGACACCCAGTTGCCTACCACTGCCACAGAGAGCTCCAAAATCCCATCTCTGTGGCATAAATATACACATACACAGCGGAAGTTAGCACTTTGGGGTTCACTATGTGCCTGGCCCTGTTTTAAGCTATATATGTTTATTACATATTTATTACATATTACAAATTTCCTGTAAGATCAACTATTGCTCCTGTTACAAATGAGGCAACTACATAATAGAAACTTGGAAGAACTTGCCTAATGTTGTCAGGTCAAGGTATGATTTGAGGCAGTCTGAATTTTCAGCCATTTGGCCCTAGTGCCTTCTGCTTAAAAGCAGTCACAAATAAGTTAATGAAAACATAAGAAAAAAAATTTTCACGGGTGGCATTGGTATTGGAAAGAAAGAAAGAAAGAAAGAAAGAAAGAAAGAAAGAAAGAAAGGGAAAGAAAAGACTTGTTTTTAAGAGCCCCCATATATATAAGAGGTTGTACCTTACATATGAAGGACTAGCAAGCCAATGAAATGAGGTTCTGTTGACACTCCTATTAAGAAGAATAAATGTTTGTTAGCTTGAATAAATAACTATACTTCCCTAAATTTAAATCCCTCCTCTCACTGAAAACTGAGAGATTTGGAGGTGGGAATCTTTGAAGAAACCTATCAATTCTCATATATTTGTGATCTCCAAGTTGGCATCTCTTGCTAACAGGCTTAATTCAAGGACCTCTGGTCAAGCAAACAGGTCTTTTTCCTTACAATGGAAAGATAAACACAACCCGGAAGCATGAATGGGTTAGTTGTCTCCCATTGTGGGTCTTGGTTAATGCACTCTAAGGGAGAACCTGTTTTTAGGACACAGCAAGTGTCCCAGCTGACAATTAAATACAGTGAAATTTGCTTGCTCTGGCCAAATGTCCCATACCACTGGATAAAGAAGGAAGCAACCACTATTTAAATAAGCAAATAAGGAGAACGTGGAGGACTGGACAACCACTATTTAAATAAGCAAATAAGGAGAACGTGGAGGACTGGACCCATTCCTGCGTGTGACAAAAGAGAGGCTCTGCATTATATTTTGAGCATTGAGATAGACTGAAGTCAAACATATTTATTTAATAACAGAGTAAAAAAGAACAGCTGTGGAAAATGTTTGGAAGATGATACATAGAGGATCACACACACAGATAGAGTTACAGCATAGACACAAGAAGGGTGCCAGGATACCAGAATGCTTTTCTTTTTCTTTTTTTTCCTACAGTCTTATTTCTCTGAAATTAAAAAGTCACAACTTTGTGACTTAAATAACACAATTCATGCATGTCACGTGGAAAAGAATCAAATAGCTTCGATATGTGACACCTAGCACTCTTGAGTACCTGCTGTGCACTAAAAACCATACTAAGAATACTCATTTTTTCAATTCACTAATTTCTGTGGGGGTGGCTGTTATTACTAGCCCTTTATTTATTTATTTATTTATATTTGAGAGAGTGAGTGTCCACATGAACATGAGTGGGGGAGGGGCAGAGAGGGAGGGAGAAAGAATCCCAAACAGGCTCTCTGCTGTCAGCACAGAGCCTAATGTGGGGCTCGATCTCATGACCCTGGGATCATGACATGAGCTGAAATCAAGAGTCTGAGGCTCAACGGATTGATTCACTCAGGCACCCCTGCTAAACTGGTTTTAGCACATGGAGCAATGGATGCCCTGAGTTGGGAATTGCCTTGCTCAGCATCTAGGCTCTGTTGTAACCTAAGTAGTTTGATTCAAAGTTGGTAGAAATTGTTTAAGGAACAAAGTAGAAGGCCACAGTTCTACACCCATCACTCCTCACCCATCCCACCTCCAATCCCATCACTGCCCAGAGTTAAGGTGGCCAACCTGTCTCTTTTTGCCTAGAACTCTCCCAATCTTTAAAACCAAAGTCTTGTTGGTGTGCCTGGGTGGCTCAGTCGGTTAAGTGTCTGACTTCAGCTCAGGGCATGATCTCACAGTTTGTGGGTTCGAGCCTCGCGCCAGGCTCTGTGCTGACAGCTTGGAACCTGGAGCCTGCTTTGGATTCTGTGTCTCCCTCTCTCTCTGTTCCTCCCCTGCTCTCACTGTCTCAAAAATAAATAAAGATTAAAAAAATTTTAAACCAAAGTCTTGTTTCCCAGGAACTGGTACACTGGGATGGTTATTCACCCTACCCAGAGGGCCCTTGAGAAATAATTGTTGAGGGCAACATAGGAGGATGCTGGGCTCACCTCATCCTGCTGATAACTTAGATTTCACCCACATCTGCCTAAATAACACAGAAAAACACCAGAATACTAGCAGAACAGACTCTCTGGAGCCAATTGTAGACAGGAGGCCCATGGAAGAGGGTAGGAAGGGTGGAGAGGTGGTGTGTGCTACACAGACTGGTGGGAGGGAGCCAGGGCAGTGGAGGGGCAGTCCACCGGGCAAGGCAGAGCCCCCAAGGTCTGGCTTGCAAAAGCGGAGGGGCCAGACTGTGCGAGTTCTGATAGCCAGCGGGACTTAACATTTGGAATGTTAAAAGTCAACAGCTCTGCTCTCAGAGAGCAAGGGAGGTGAGAGGATGCCAGAGGGGAGAGTTATTGAGCCCCAGAACAGAGCTCAGTGGGGGAACAAAGGCGCTGGCCAGTACCATTTTCCTTTCCCATCCCCCAGCCAAAATTCCAAAGGGAACCAGTTCCTGTCACCGAACTTGCTTGCACCACTCAAACGCGCAAATCTGTGCTTCTGTGGATCCATCCCTCAGACAGGCCTGCCTCCCTCCCCAGGATGCAGGGCCCCTCCCACAGGGGACCACTGATGGCAAAGCGAGCTATGCCTGCCCCTCCTGCCCAGTGCACCTTGCAGATCCACCCTGGCTAATATGCCTTTGGCCAGATCTCATGGAAGCAGCACCACAAGCCTGGCAGTGTGCAAGCAGCCCAGACAGGGGCCACACCACTCCACAGTGAGTCCTGCCTCTGGGAGAGGGGAGGATAAGGTACACACCAGTCTGACTGTGACCCCAGCGGTGGGATGGGGGCAGACATCTGGTCTGACTGCAGCCTCACCTGCCAACACAAGTTTTCCTGGACAGCACAGAGGAAGTTCCCTGCAGTTTGGAGCTACTGCAGGGACTACCCAAGATGACAAAATGGAAGAATTCTCCTCAAAAGAAACTCCAGGAAGTAGTGACAATTAATGAATTGATCAAAACTGATTTAAGCAATATAATGGAACAAAAATTTAGAATAATAGTCATAAAATTAATCACTGGGCTTGAAAAAAGCATAGAGGACAGCAGAGAATCTATTGCTACAGAGATCAAGGGACTCAAAAATAGTCATGATGAATTAAAAAATGCTATAAATGAGGTGCGAAATAAAATGGAGGTGAACACAGCTCGGATTGAAGAGGCAGAGAAAATAGGTGAATTAGAAGATAAAATTATTGGAAAAGAGGAAGCTGAGAAAAAGAGAGATAAAAAACATCCTGAAGTATGAGGGGAGAATTAGAGAACTAAGTGATGCAATCAAATGAAGCAACATCTGAATCATAGGAATTCCAGAAAAGAAGAAGAGAGAGAAAGGGGCTGAAGGTGTACTTGAACAAATCATAGCTGAGAACTTCCCTGATCGGGGGAAGGAAACAGGCATTGAAATCCAAGAGGCACATAGAACTCCTTTCAGACGTAACTTGAATCAATCTTCTGCATGACATATCATAGCAAAACTGGCAAAATGCAAAGATAAAAAGAGAATTCTGAAAGCAGCTAGGGATAAACAGGCCCTAACCTACAAAGGTAGACACTTAAGGGTAGTAGCAGACCTATCTACTAAAACTTGGCAGGCCAGAAAGGAATGGCAGGAAATCTTCACTGTGATGAACAGAAAAGATATGCAGCCAAGAATCCTTTATCCAGCAAGTCTGTCATTCATAATAGAAGGAGAGATCAAGGTTTTCCCAAACAAACAAAAAACTGAAGGAATTCATCAACAATAAACCAGCCCTACAAGAGACCCTAAGGGGGATTCTGTGACTGAAATGTTGCAAGGACCACAAAGTACCAGAGACATCACTACAAGCATGAAACCTACAGACATCACAATGACTCTAAACCCATCTCTTTCTATAATAACACTGAATGTAAATGGACTAAATGCTCCAACCAAAAGACATAGGGTATCAGAATAGATAAAAAAAACAAGACCTATCTATTTTCTGTCTACAAGAGACTCATTTTAGACCTGAGGACACCTTCAGATTGAAAGTGAGGGGATGGAGAACTATCTATCATGCTCCTGGAAGTCAAAAGAAAGCTAGAGTAGCCATACCAATATCAGACAAAGTAGATTTTAAAGCAAAGGCTGTAACAAGAGATGAAGAAGGGCATTAAATAATGATTACAGGGTCTATCCATCAGGAAGAGCTAACAATAATAAATATCTATGCACTGAATGCAGAAGCCCCCAAATATATAAAACAATTCATCACAAACATAAGCAACCTTATTTATAAGAATGTGGTAATTGCAGGGGGACTTTAATACTCCACTTACAACAATGGATAGATCATCTAGACACATGATCAATAAAGAAACAAGGGCCCTCAATGATACACTGGATCAGATGGACTTGACAGATATATTTAGAACTCTGCATCCCAAAGCAACAGAATATACTTTCTTCTCGAGTGCACATGGAACATTCTCCAAGATAGATGACATACTGTGTCACAAAACATCCCTTCATAAGTATAAAAGAATTGCAATCATACCATACACACTTTCAGACCACAATGCTATGAAACTTGAAATTAACCACAGGAAAAGTCTGGAAAACCTCCAAAAGCATGGAGGTTAAAGAACACCCTACTAAAGAATGAATGGGTCAACCAGGCAATTAGAAAAGAAATTAAAAAAATATATGGAAACAAATGAAAATGAAAAGACAACAATCCAAATGCTTTGGGATGCAGCGAAGGCAGTCCTGAGAGGAAAATACATTGCAATCCAGGCCTATCTCAAGAAACAAGAAAAACCCCAAATACAAAATCTAACAGCACACCTAAGGGAAACAGAATCAGAACAGCAAAGACACCCTACACCCAGCAGAAGAAGAGAAATAATAAATATCAGAGCAGAAATAAACAATTTGGATCTAAAAAAAACTGTAAAGCAGATCAGTGAAACCAAGAGTTGGTTTCTGGAAAAAATAAACAAAATTGATAATCCTCCAGCCAGACTTCTCAAAAAGAAAAGGGAGATGACCCACACAGATAAAATCATGAATGAAAAATAGAATTATTACAACTAATTCCTCAGAAATACAAGCAATTATCAGAGAATACTATGAAAAATTATATGCCAACAAACTGGACAACCTGGAAGAAATGGACAAATTCCTAAGCACCCACACACTTCCAAAACTCCAACAGGAAACAGACCCATAACCAGTGAAGAAATTGAATCAGTTATGAAAAATCTCCCAACAAATAAGAGTCCAGGACCAGATGGCTTCCCAGGGGAATTCTACTAGACATTTAAAGCAGAGATAAGACCTATCCTTCTCAAGCTCTTCCAAAAAATAGAAAGGGGAGGAAAACTTCCATACTCATTCTAGGAAGCCAGCATTACTTTGATTCGCAAACCAGACAGAGATCCAGCAAAAAAAGAGAACTACAGGTGAGTATGGATGCAAAAATTCTCAACAAGATACTAGCAAATCGAATTCAACAGCATATAAAAAGAATTATTCACCGTGATCAAATGGCATTCATTCCTGGGCTGCAGGGCTGGTTCAGTATTCCCAAATCAATCAATGTGAACATCACATTAAATAAAAGAAAAGATAAGATCCTGTCTATCGATACAGAAAAAGCATTTGACAAAATTCAGCATTCTTTCTTAATAAAAACCCTCAAGAAAGTCGGGATAGAAGGAACATACTTAAACATCATAAAAGCCATTTATGAAAAGCCCACAGCTAATATCATCCTCAATGGGGAAAAACTGAGAGCTTTCCCTCTAAGATCAGGAACACGACAGGGATGTCCACTCTCACCGCTGTTGTTTAACATAGTGTTGGAAGTGCTAGCATCAGCAATCAGACAACAAAAAGAAATCAAAGGCATCAAAATTGGCAAAGATGAAGTCAAGCTTTCACTTTTTGCAGATGACGTGATATTATACATGGAAAACCCGACAGACTCCACTAAAAGTCTGCTAGAACTGATACATGAATTCAGCTATGTCATAGGATAAAAAATCAACATACAGAAACCAGTTGCATTCTTATACACTAATAATGAAGCAACAGAAAGACAAATAAAGAAACTGATCCATTCACAATTGCATCAAGAAGCATAAAATACCTAGGAATAAACCTAACCAAAGATGTAAAAGATCTGTATGCTGAAAACTATAGAAAGCTTATGAAGGAAATTGAAGAAGATATAAAGAAATGGAAAAACATTCCATGCTCATAGATTGGAAGAATAAATATTGTTAAAATGTCAATACTACCCAAAGCTATCTACACATTCAATGCAATCCCAATCAAAATTGCACCAGCATTCTTCTCGAAGCTAGAACGAGCAATCCTAAAATTCATATGGAACCACAAATGACCCCGAATAGCCAAAGTAATTTTGAAGAAGAAGACCAAAGCAGGAGGCATCACAATCCCAGACTTTAGCCTCTACTACAAAGCTGTCATCATCAAGACAGCATGGTATTGGCACAAAAACAGACACATAGACCAGTGAAATAGAATAGAAACCCCAGAACTAGACCCACAAATGTATGGCCAACTCATCTTTGACAAAGCAGGAAAGAACATCCAATGGAAAAAAGACAGTCTCTTTAACAAATGGTGCTGGTAGAACTGGACAGCAACATGCAGAAGGAGGAAACTAGGCCACTTTCTCACACCATTCACAAAAATAAACTCAAAATGGATGAAGGACCTGAATGTGACACACGAAACCATCAAAACCTGAGAGGAGAAAGCAGGAAAAAACCTCTCTGACCTCAGCCACAGCAATTTCTTACTTGACACATCTCCAAAAGCAAAGGAATTAAAAGCAAAAATGAACTATTGGGACCTCATGAAGATAAAAAGATTCTGCATTGCAAAGGAAACAATCAACAAAACTAAAAGGCAACCAACGGAATGGGAAAAGATATTTGCAAATGACATATCGGACAAAGGGCTAGTATCCAAAATCTATAAAGAGCTCACCAAACTCCACACCCAAAAAACAAATAATCCAGTGATGAAATGGGCAGAAGACACGAATAGACACTTCTCTAAAGAAGACATCCAGTTGGCCAACAGGCACATGAAAAGATGCTCAACGTCACTCCTCATCAGGGAAATACAAATCAAAACTACACTCAGGTAGCACCTCACACCAGTCAGAGTGGCTAAAATGAATAAATCAGGAGACTATAGATGCTGGCGAGGATGTGGAGAAACAGGAACCCTCTTGCGCGGTTGGTGGGAATGCAAACTGGTGCAGCCGCTCTGGAAAACAGTGTGAAGGTTCCTCAAAAAATTAAAAATAGATCTACCTTATGACCCAGCAACAGAACTGCTAGGAATTTACCCTAGGGATATAGGAGTGCTGACGCATAGGGGCACTTGTACCCCAATGTTTATAGCAGCACTTTCAACAATAGCCAAATTATGTAAAGAGCCTAAATGTCCATCAAGTGATGCATAGATAAAGAAGTTGTGGTTTATATATACAATGGAATACTACTTGGCAATGAAGAAGAATAAAATCATTCCAGTTGCAGCAACGTGGATGGACCTGGAGGGTGTCATGCTAAGTGAAATAAGTCATACAGAGAAAGACAGATACCATATGTTTTTACCCGTATGTGGATCCTAAGAAACTTAACAGAAGACCATGGGTGAGGGGAAGGGGGATAAAAAGGTTAGGGAGGGAGGGAGGCAAACCATAAGAGAGTCTTAAAAACTGAGAATACACCGAGGGTTGATGGGGGTGGGAGGGATGGGAAAGTGGGTGATGGGCATTGAGGAGGGCACCTGTTGGGATGAGCACTGGGTGTTGCACAGAAACCAATTTGATAATAAATTTCATATTAAAAAAAAGAAAAATAATAGTTGACTTTGTATCTTGCCTGAATATATAAAATGTGCTTTCAAAACTTTGTTCACGCAGACACAGGCATGTCATTTCTCTGTGACCTGCTTTTCTCATGTCTCAATGTATTAAGAAGCCCCTTCCCTTCCTGCTTCTTTGAGTAACTGGATCTGCTTTCATTGTAAAGTTGTGCAGTTGCTCATATAACCATCCACTCTGAATGCTTTGTTAAAATGAGGGAAAAAATTATTATAAGTAAAGAGGAATAATGGTGATATTTGAGGAAGAAGGAAGAAGTCAACACTTCAAGGACAAAAAAGAGAAAGAAAGAAAGAAAGAAAGAAAGAAAGAAAGAAAGAAAGAAAGAAAGAAAGAAAGAAAAGAAAGAAGGAAAGAAAGAAAGAAAGAAAGAGGTAGAATGAATAAGAAAAAAAAAATCTCCAAGAAGAAGAAACAAAGAAGAAAAGGTATACCAGGAACAATGCTAAGAATTATTTTATTTCCAGAGGAAGGAAAGCCCCAGTAGATGAATGTCAGGAAGGCTTGCACCCCTGTAGAGCTGTGTGACCATGGATGAAGTGCTCTGCCTCAGTTTCCACATCAGGAGAATGAGGACGGTCAGTCTTGCCCAGTCAAGTAGAGAGAATGCCTAGGAGGACCAAGCAAGTATAAAGCTCTTGGATTAATTATACAAATATAAAATAATATGGCAGGCTGGTCAAAGAACCAGCCAGCAGGTGTTTCTGTGATCACTGATGTATGGTTCAAAGGAAGAGATTACAGGGTGATGAGAGACTAAGTTGATGATTTTCATATGTATCAGATTCACCCAGGGAAAAAGTGAAAATCTACAGCCCCACTCCAGAATGATTGAATTTTTCTCCAAAAGTGGAACCCGTGCATTTGTCATTTTCATGAGTCCACCCAGGGAATTCTGATGCAAACCGTCCAAATTGGGCCAGGGTACAGCACAACAACAGGGGGCCCCATTCACTTATTCAACAATGCAAATGGCAGCAGCTGGAGGTGAGCAGTGCTCAGCATGGGAAGGTAAACTGGCCCTGTGACAATCGGGTCCCACTGAAAACTCTCAGACATGCTCCTTGACCGTTTGCTAATGACAGAGAAAGGGCCATGAGCACTTGCTGTGCATGAGAACTTTTTACATACATTGTTTTGAATTTATTTTTGTATTCAGTTGGAATGGACATAAATTAACCATTTATGGTTAACATAAAATTAACCATTTGAAAGTCTACAATTCAGTGGCACTTAGTATATTTGCACTTGGTACATTGTACATTTGGTACAACTGACTCGTCTATCTAGTTTCATGTATACCTTTTCTTATTTAATCCTTGCAACATTCTGGAAGGTCAAATGTTCATAATCTGTGCCAGTGGCAGAAGGAAGCCTAGATCAATTTAGTAATCTGTCCAAGACTGGACCATTGGTCCGGAATGAAGCTGGGCTGCAAAACCATGTCAACCATCCAAAGCCCTTTCCAATACATGAGTAGAAGGAGAGACCCTAGTATTTCCTATTTTCATGAAAAAATATTGAAACAGATCTTAGGACATTGCAGCCTTTATGTTATAACATTAGTCTAAATCAATCGATCAGTATAATGCTGTACCTCTACCTTTTCCTCCTTCACACCTCCAATCAGTTATCATCCTTTCCTAAGGACATGCTCTTCATAGATGTCCAATCACGGGCTTAAATTTAAACACAAGGTAAATTAACAACTTTTCCCCGATAGAAAAGAAAGGGAGCTTTCCCAAGCTGTAGGTAATCCCACAGAGAATAACATAGGGTAGCATGTGTCTTCTGCCTTTGGACCCATAGGACACAAGTATCCTCAACCCTCGTCAGTTGAGGGAAGTGGGGCAAATATACTTTTTTTTAGTTTATTTCTTTATTTATTTTGAGAGGGAAAGAGAGCATGAGCAGAGAAGGAGAAGGGAGAGAGAGAGGTGGGGGAGGGAGGGAGGGAGGGAGGGAAAGAGTGGGGTGGGGCAGAGAGAGAAGGAGAAAGAGAATTCCAAGCAGGCTCTGTGCTGTCTGTCAGCACAGAACCTGACACAGGGTTTGATCTTACAAATTGTGAAATCATTACCTGAGCCAAAACCAAGAGTCAGATGCTTAACCAGCTGCGCCACCCTGGCGCCCTGCAAACACACTTTTAGATAGGATGGCCATTAAATTCATCATCTCACTGGAAGCAGGACGTTTTCAGGATACGTGGACTGGGCAGCAGGACAAAGTGGGGCTGCCCAAGACAAATGAGGACACAGCGTCACTTAACTTGTAGGACTTCTTACCAGGATGCTGAAAAGCTATCGCTCTTCAGCAGCATCCAAAAGTAGGAGAGGAGCAAACAAAGTATATTGAGAAACTTGTGAGAAATAAACACTTAGAAAACAGTAAAACTCAGCTAGGAAGAACTAAGCCAAGTGAAATATCCATGAAGGTTTAAAGTTCGTCGATTGCAAAACAATAGCAGGGAAAGGAGTAAAAAGTAAAAAAGTATGTAAGAAAATATGGAGCTGGCCAAGCCAAATGAATTTTAAAAATCCACCACCCCTAAAATGAGCAGAAACATAAAATTTCAGAGAGAGCCTGTACCAGACCGAGTAAGTCCCACTGAAATGACTGTTAAAAAAGAGAACACATCTTGAGCTCGTGCAGAAGCTAAATGGAAATCAGATGACTTAGGAGAAGAGAAGCCAGCATATGACTCATAAAAATGTCCCTTAAAAGAAAAGTTAACAGAAAAACAAAGAAACATCCAAATAAAGTGAATTCTACCAGTTCGGGGTCCGGTCCAGCAGGAGGTGTCTGGTGGTCTATCAAGTCACAGACACAGGACCAAATTGCAAAGTCTGCTTCTAGTGCAGCTCACGCCATTGGATTAGAAAGGTGAGGCAGATGGCTGGTGTGTGTGTGTGTGTGTGTGTGTGTGTGTGCGCGCGCGCGCACACACACACTCATGTGTAGAGCCAAACAAGATCAATGTGGAGCTGCCCAAAGCTTAGCACATGAGTTACTCAACTCCCAGCCTCGCTGACTCCCATTTCCCAGGAAGGGCGGGCAGGATTTCTCAGCACAGCAACAAGCCTTTAACCATTTGGGAGGACTTTTGCTCACGAGGGTTCTGCAAGCAGTGCTGCCCTTTATCCTTGGGCTGGGATTCACAAGATGAATCCTGTTTCATCTTGTGTGATGGAGGAGTCAAGATTTGGGAATTTTAAAGGCCTGGACTCAAAGCTCAATGTTTTCACTGGTAGCTGAGTGAACTTGGCCATATAACTTTTGCTTTCTTGGCCTTTGCTTTCCTGTCTGTAGATAGAGAAAAAAAATACAACTTCCCTTGGGGCACCTGGGTGGCTCAGTTGGTTAAGTGTCTGACTCTTCATATTGGCTCAGGTCATGATCTCGTGGTTCGTGGGTTCGAGCCCCACATCAGGCTCTGCACTGATGGTGTGGAGCCTATTTGGGATTCTGTCTCCCTCTCTCTCTCTCTGCCCCTCCCCTGCTCACTCTCTATCTCCCTCTCAGAATAAATAAATAAACATTTTAAAAAACATGACTTCTCTTGGTCCTTAGGAAGATAGAGATCATCCTTGGGAATCCCCAGGGGATTTGTCTAGCCCACAGTATGGGCTCACAATGAAAGAGTCTCCTTCCCCTTTCTCGTAATAGAGAAGAGACGGTTAAAGGCACAGAATACTTAAGTTCTTACTTGAAGTCAAACAATATTTAGTAGTCATGTCAGGACTGAGGTTCAGTGCTTCTGTTTCCCTCCAGCAAAATGCTTTTCTCAGCCTACTCCCCCTCGGTGCAGCCCATCTGTGTGTTCACCTGCAGCTTGGGATAAAAGGTCTCCAGTGTGCAACAGCTCACAATTCAAGTGCTGGAAAGTCTCTGCTCTCTACCTTGGGACTTTCTCCAACACCATGGAAATGACTCCTCTTGCAACAAGACAAATCTGGAACTTCAGGGTGGGAGGGGGTTTAGTATGCCCTACAAGTCAACCCCAACCAATGAGGGTCAGAAGTCAGTGGGAAAATGGCCCCAGCACCCCTGTCCCAGTTCCTCTGAGGTTCCCTAGGATAATGGATCCCTTTGATTTCAGTAGTAAACTGTGGGTATGGACCCCACACCCCTTATTAGCTTTTCTCCCTTTTCTATCTCACTCTTCCTGTCCCCTCCCTCAGCTTCTGGGCTTCTCCAAGAAACTACCTGCACCCAAGTTCTCATCTAAGGTCCTGGTTTGAGGAAACCCAGTTAAGACACTGTCTCTTTTTAATGTCTCAGGTGAGGACACTGCATGGCTTTGTCTTCTGCCTCCCGCTCTCAGAACTGCAAAAATCTCACCTGGAGAAAAGCACCATAATAAGTGCTCCTGTTTACTGAGCATGTACTATGTACCAGGCAATGTGCACAGGGAAAAAAATTGGGATAACAGGTCTGATATAAGAACAGCAAAAAACCTTTTTTCTAATGGTACTTGCATAAGTCACATCAGCGTGGGGACAAATATTGCTACCTCCCCCTCCCTCATACAGAGAGTAAGGGGAAGAATAAGCCAGACCTGAGATTATTGAAAATCATGTTCAAGAAAGGGTGTATGTCATAGATTCTGTGGCTTTGCCATGCTGAAAGGTGACAGTCCTCTGTGCAATGGCTACTCCTAGGACACAGTCCCTTCCTGGGTTTTTAGAAATGCAGAAGTAGTTGCAATGTTAATTTTGGGTGGGGGCTGATGAGCTAAAAACAAAAAATGTAGGAAGAGAGTATAGGCACTATGAGAAAGGAACAGTGGGTGAGGCCTGGGAGTATGGCAAGGGGGAGGTGTCCTGCCGTAACACATCCAGTGACAGATGTCCGCAAGGGAATGCTTAATAAAACTTTAACAACAGGCAAGTTTACTTGACTGTTGTATTGTTCTGGGAGATAAGCCTTCTCTGCTGCCCCCAATTTTTATTAGGAATGAGCCCCACATAATTTCCTGTATTACCAGACTCTTGGTGGGAGAGTAATGAAATATTACACATTTCCTTTGACATGGGGCAGAGAAAGTATCAGGAAAAGATAAGTCACAACTCAGAGGAAAGAGGAAATCGGAGTAAGAAGCTACTAAGGGAAAAGTGATCGCCCACCAGAAAACTACCCAAGGTATTCCTGTATTCATGGTGTAGATGGGAAGAAGGACTTGAGCTAAAAGTTTTTATAAAGTGACTCAAAGAGCTGAATTTGGGGGTTTGGGGGACACCAAGGAGTTGAACTATAAATTCACTATCTCGCTTAATTCTCAAATGGTGATACCCATTTGATGGATGAAGATGTTGAGGCTCAGTGGGGTTAAAGTGAGGTTTCAAGGGCAGGTATTTGAACACAGCCCTGATTTTGAAGCCTTGCATTGTACACCTGGCTTATATTAGTCTAGAAAGGGACTCAGAGCTCACTCAGACTTGCCCATCCCATTTTGGACTGTGCTTTTGAAAACTTGGGTTTAAAATGTTTTTCACATTGGCTGAAAGTATAAGATAAAAGTCTTTAAATTTTTATTTATTTATTTGAGAGAGAGAGAGAGCACAAGCAGGAGAGAGAGACAGAAGGGGAGAGAGAGAGAGAGAGAGAGAGAGAGAGAGTCAATCAGGCTCCACACTCAGCACAGAGCCTGATTCAGGGCTTGATCCCACAACACTGGGATCATGACCTGAGCCTAAATCAAAAGTCAGACGCCTAACTGACTGAGACACCCAGGCGCCTCGTAAGATCAAAGTCTTCAAGATTCATCAAATTCCATTTTCCCTCTTTTCACCCTCTAATCATCAGAAAGGAAATTAGTTCTTCCTTTCACATGTTTTGCATGTTCAAGATCCTGTGTGGGTTACACGCATGCGTGGATGCACGCATACACAGACACACGCTAAGCACAGTCTATTGAGGGCAGTGCAGACTAAAGTCGCGTAGGTGCCACTGAATTTCTATTGCTGATCCAGTACTGGGCATATTTGCTTGCATCCTACGTACAGGAATCAAAGACCATGTTGCCTAAGTGATTCCTGTTACAGAATCGGAACTGAATTAGGATAGCAACATTTGGCAGCCTGGACTGTGGCCGTCGATGCATATATGCAGTTCAGAAACACCAAGAGCAACAAAAATCACAATACCTTTAAGCTTCCCAAGCATTTCATGTCATGTTACAGGAGAAGGCATTCATTCATTCATTCATTCATTCAAAAATACTGTGTTCCTTCTATGCATCAGACACTGTCTTAGGCACTTGGAAGAAAATGAGACCAAACAAAACCAACCAAAATCAAACAAAAAACCTCTGTCCTTGTGAAGTAAAGGGAAAAGATAGAAAATCAATGGTGAGAGTGAGAACGAGAATAAATAAGTTATACAGTATATTAGAAGGTGATAAACGCAACAAAAAAGGGAAACACCAGAGCAGTGTGAGACTCAGAGCGGGTGAGCTCTGAGTTGCTCTGTTAAATGGACTAGACTGCACAGGACTCACTGAGAAGGTGACAATTGCATAAAGACTTGAATAGTAATGATTCATGAGCAAATCATTTAGGAAGCCCTGGATATCTTTCTGAGATTGGCTTCACAATGAAATTCTGGCCTGGAAGATTTGTCTGTCTCATGACTGTGTCTGTGAAATTCCACAGGGAGGCAGCAGATCCTAGTGATGACCAGGCCAATGAATGCCTTGTGCTTCCCAATTGCAGAGGGTCTCAAGGAATCTGTCTTAAGCCCGAGTGCCTGTTGAGGCATTTCTCCCGTCCCTTATCCAAGGTGTTAGTTGCCTTTGGGTTCACTGCTGTTTGTAACAAGGGCAACAGTAATAGAGCTTTCACGTATTGGGACTTTGCTCTGTGCCATGCACTTGATGTGTTGCATTTATAATCTCTGAGCTAGATCTTGTTATTGTCCTCATTTCTCAGATGACGATGCTGATGCTCGGAATCTCACTCAAGTGAAGGTAGAAACCAGGATTTGCCATAAAGTCTGTGGAAAATCTTTAAACCCTGAGTTGATTGCAAGAAGGAAACTTTCTAGATCAGTGTGTGAGATCCACTTGTTTTATGTGGGATACGAGTACTGAATTCAAGGCTAGAGACTTGAAGATCATCAATATCAAAATGATAGTAATAATCAGTGTTCATTGAGAAATGCCAAGCAGTGTACTCAGTGCTTTATATATACATCCTTTAATTCATAACTACTGTGATTGACTGGTTCAATGAGGGCAAGAAGTCACTGACCGTGTGCTCCATGCCAGGCATTGTATGTATTGATATATCAGCTTCCCTCCCCAAAGAGTTTATTTGTAAATGTCACACATGATCAACATAACTATTACAACAACCCCAAGCTATATAATGTGAAACAAAAACAAGATAAAACCTCTTCTCCTATGTCAACCAATGCGAGAGTCTGTATGCATTCTTCCACAATTAAAAAAGTAATTCTATGTGAAACTATACCAACATAATATTTAAACAGTGAAAATTTTTATTCAATAGGGTATAATGGTATAGCTTGAAAATTATGTCTTTCCTACTCCTACTACTTAGAAAGATTTGCCAATAATGTATATGAGGGTTTTTCTCCCAGCAGTTAACATCATAACTTTAAATAATATATTTATGCCGTTAATTCTTAATGCAGCCAATTAATGTTATTAATTGCTTCTTGCTCCTTGTTAGTACTGATTTTTGTTTAGTACTTTTTCAGCTTTTTTTCTACTGATTAGTTTTGGAACTTTGAATAATACGTTTCTATTTTCAAACATGTCTGTTAGCTTTTTTATACTAAAAAAAAAAAATCAGAAAATTGGTGCACTTGCATTTATTCCATGTCCTGTGGTCTCAGCTTCCTCCTGGCTCTTATCATTCACTGGTCAAAAGTTTGCCCCATAGGAGTTAATTCAGCCCCAATGTGAGTAACACCATCCACCTCCTGTGGGACAAACCAGAATGTACACCATTTCCAGAAGTGGTGGCAAGGGCCAGAAACAGGGAGAGTAACTGATTGGTCTCAGTTCCTGTGCTGTTAGGTGGGTGGGGTCCAGGACACCACTATGTGTCTGTGACCTTGGTGAGGTTCAGAGAATCTGAGGCTGTATGTTAGTTGTGTTAACTGTATCTAATACTGTCTCATTGCCCCCTTTTTATGTACTAATTTCTTCTTTGCTATACATAGTATTTTATGGATGTCCTTAATGTTATTTATTAAAATGTGTTAATTTTCTCTATTTCCTGAATGATTCCTTAAGTGTCTCCTAGGGATGTAATTGTACTCGTTAATTTGTCCCTTTTGTTTATTTGTCTTTGTCAGATAGTTGAAGTTTAGGTACTTATTTATTTTAATAGCTGTAAAATGTTTATAACAACCACCCCCACAACAAACACACACTGAATGCGTCCTTACCATATGCCAACTGCTATCATAAGCATGTTTTAGTATCAACTGCTTTAACAGCCATATCACATAAGGAAATGAAGTTACTGGGTAAATAATGTAAAATTCAGCCCCCAGCCTCCGAACCTAGAGATTAAGCTCATAACCACCACATAATACGTGGTATTCTATTTGGTTTGCATTTAGATTTTACTTTGACTAAACTGTCTGAACTTTAAAGTCACCCAAAGGTCAAATAGTGCTAGTTGATCCTATATCCAAACACCCAGTCTTCCAAAGTAGGAAATCTGTTAGCTGGCCATATGGCCATCCCAAATAAACACCATGCTTCCAAGCTTTCCTTGCAGCTAAAAGTGGGCATGGGATAAGTTCTGGCCAATAGAATGCAAGAAGGAGTGTTGTGGCTGCTTCATGGAGCTCTCCTAAAGACACTCTCCAGTCCCATTCTGATTGGCCTTCTCTTTAGTCTCTTCCCCACATCACTGAGAGGAGGGTGGTTTGGGGCTATGAAGACAGCCATTTCCTTGAGGTGGTGAGCCAGGGAGGAATTCTCTGCTGGGTTTTTGTGGAATGGAGCTGCCATACCAGGGCTTGGCTTCACCCTGTGGACTTTAATCTGAGCAAGGGATAAACTTTCTCACATTTAAGTTATTCCTGTTTGTATACATTTTATTGTTGTTGCTCCTTGCAACCTAATATATTCCTAAATAATACAATGATAAAAGGCTTGTAGTGAAAAAAATAGCATTGTTTGGCTCTTGTACAGCTCCCTAGCCACGTGCAACATTTTTTACTTTTTCACTGTGTCTTGCCATATTTGCATCCACATTTCCACATGGTCTATTTTTGGCTGTGTTTTCTTGATTAATCAATTTTGGCAATATTTATTGACTGCCTTTTATGGTAGATTAAGTGAACATTAACCACTGATGAGGCAAATTGTCAGTTTTGGTTACATTTCTTCTACTTTTTATTTGGTATAGTTTTCTTTTTATAAGTGGGAGTTTTCTCTGCAAGTGTGAGGTTTTCCTCTAATCCTCCTTATTGGACAGGTTTTTAATGTCCATTTTCTAGCTGAAGACTTTGAGGTCCTTTCTTTCACTATACTGATAATAACAAATGTTTATTAGGCGTTATGCATGATGTTAAACACTGAGCTTGATGCTTGTTGAATACTCCATAGTGCCTACTGGTGTCCCTACTTGACAGAGCACAAAGGTAAAGCAATATTAAATAACTTGCCCATGATCAAAGAGCTGATGGTCATAGAGTCAGGACTCAGACCCATGTCTTTCTGATCCCAGAAGTTAATCCTCTTAATTAGGGATGGAAAAGGAGAGGAGAGGGACATTGCCAAAATACTTAAGATTCAGTACAGAGAATGAGCAGACAGAATACGTGCTAGCCTGACAAGAAGGGAAGTACATAGCAGATAAATATCAGCCCCTTCTTAACAAAGAACTTATGACTCAGTCTAACATGTAAACGCTGCATTTTGTTTTTGTGTTTGTGTTTGTTTTTTACTGCTGGTCTATGGAAGAACCTGGGTATTTTGCTTTAAAGTAGTAGGGTAGGGGTGCCTAGGTGGCTCAGTCGGTTAAGCATCTGACTCTTCAGCTCAGGTCATGATCTCACGGTCTGTAGGTTCGAGCACTGCATCAGGCTCTGTGCTGGCTGTGTGGAGCCTGCTTGGGATTCTCGCTCTCTTCCTCTCTGCCCTCCCCCACTCATATGCTATGTCTCTCAAAATAAGTAAATAAATAAACTTTTAAAAAATAAAGTGGAAGGAAGACAACAGCAGGGGCCGACAGACCTTTGTTTTCCAAACAGAAAACTTGATTGAGGCAACTTTCCTATGGTCCCATAGCTAAATGGCAAGGGAGAATCTCACCCCAGGCCCTCGGCTTCCAGAACCCAGGCTCTTCACACAGGGTGACACCTCTCATGGTTGTGCCCTCAAGTTCACTGCTTCAACTATCTCCAGGGCTTGGTGAGGGACGCTTTCCAAATCGAAATTCACACACACAAGGAACAGGTGACTCTGCTACTTCTGTGTGCCAGATCCAACCTGAAAGATGATGTGGCACTTCCTTGAGAGATTGATGATTGGAGGGAGAACACAATAGGATCTTTAAAACTGGCGCCATCCCAGAAAATCTGGGGAACCTGTCACCAGAAGAGAGATACTGGAAGTAATGAGATTAATAATGAGACGTTAATTAAGTAATGGCTCAACTGCTGCCTGTTGAGTCAGCGCCTTCCTATGTGTAAATAAATAATGAATTACAGGAATGACATTACCTGAGATTTACAGAATACCCCCAGCGGTTTGAAAAAGCTGTCTCTCCCTGAGGATCAGTCAGAGGAAGATTTTTTTTAATTATCTTGAATTACTAAGATTACCATTTATTAGTGAATTATCATTTCCTACTGGACTCTCAAAAATGCTTAATTATATGTAGAGAATAATTTGCTCCAGCTTAAAAAATAAACTTGGATATTGCCTAAGTCCCTGTTTTAAAACCCTTATGAGAATGTGCTACTAATATAAATGACATCAAAGTCTACACAATTCCCAGAGTAGCAGTGTATCCTTACCCCAGTCTACAAAATTAGTATTATATTGCGTATCTCTTTGTGGGGTTTGAAGGAAACCAAGGACTAGCACTATCCTTCTCCACCCCACTCCCCCACAATTCATAACTGAATGAAAGACACCCTCACACGAGACAGAAGACCAAAGCACAGGTGTTTTGTGGGTAAAGTCAATTGAAGAAAACAGCCTGGCCTGCAGCCACTTCTGGACCTCATAAGTACCTTGCACAAATCTAGACTTTGGTGCATCACACTGGAGCAAGAATTCACATTCATGGAATCCCTGTTTCACCCTCTGCCTCAGACACAAGAAGAAAGATGAGCATCTGAACATGATTCTTCAAACGAGTACTGGGCTCAACCCTTACATCCTATCGGGAAGTAGCAACAGTTCCTAAAATATCCATGTCATCTGAAGTCTAGGCAGGTCCAGAACCAGAAGGAAAACAAGGGACAAGCAGCATGCTGCTCCCTTCCTTCTTCCAACATTTATTGCTTTCTGTATGCTGGCCAACGTTCCAAATGCTTACATGAATTAATTCATTTAAGTCTTGTAATGACTGAATAAGACAGGTACAGTTGCCTCTATCTCCATTCTTGCAGCTGAGGAAACTAAAGCACAGGGAGTTTATGGATTTTACTAGCAAGTGGTGAACTTGAACTTTAAACCCAGTCTGGCTTTAGGGCCCTCACACTTAACTGTTCCCCACAACTGCTTCAGAAAGCGTGCCTGTTTCTTGGGGAGGAGAGAAGAAGGGTGAGTGGAGAACACCTGGACAGGTTACTTCAATAATGTTGCTAATAAACATGAGGAGGAGGGGGTTAAAGTTTCTTTTATCACCACTGGTTGTTGGCCAAGAAAGATTTAGTTACTTCTGTTTAAAAATTTTTTAGTGTTTATTTATTTTTGAGAAAGAGATAGATATTAGTGGGGGGAGGGGCAAAGAGAGAGGAAGACACAGAATCTGAAGCAGGCTCCAGGCTCTGAGCTGTCAGTGCACAGCCTGACGTGGGGCTCAAACTCATGAGCCATGAGATCATGACCTGAGCCAAAGTTGGATGCTTAATCTACTGAGCCACCCAGGAGCATAATAATCACAAACACAAAATTACAGTGTCAAAATGAGTAGTTACACGGAACTCATAATGTTTCTTTGGGGTTATACTAGGCTTCTCTGGATGTTCTTTCCATCACAGCCTGTTTGGTTCTCGGGCAGATACACTAGGTCTTATGGACCGATTCCCATCTGGTCAGTGGGCATCTATCTTTCACCTACTTATTTGGCAAAGTGGGTCCCGGTGAGCCTCAACCTGTTATGAATCAGAGTTCAAGACGAACTCTGTGGTTTAAGGAAAAGCTTTTGTCGGAGAAAGGGGAAATTGCCATAGGTCAAGATCAGCCAGAGAAGAGAAGGCTTGAGCCCTACTTGGTCTCATTACTTCACAAAAGTCCGCACCAGATCAGGGCTTTCTGCCTTATTTCCTCCAGTGGGAACTCATAGTACCAGGCAGTCTGGATCTGAGAATCAGCTCTTCAGGAGTTATCTGTCAATAACAGCTGCCCAGTACCTGGAGACCTTGGAGCCTATGGGATCACAATCTTTCTCATAGGGGAAAGTGAGTTCTAGTAGCCCATGAGATGCTGAGCTACAGTATGGCCCTTTCTTGTAGAAGAAATGTGCTCCCCAGACCTGATCCCAGCCAACGTGGGATCCACTTAATCTGGAGTGAATACACAGGACCTCCTGCAGACATTTTTGCTCATTTCTGCACATATCTAGATTCATGTTATCTATTGCTTTAAAATGGTTTACTATATAATTTACTGCTTATTGGGCACTTACTATATTACTGAGTACCTACTAACCCTGTGGAATAGGTTCTATTATGACATCCATTTTATAGGGTAAGGAACAGAGGCTTAGAGAAATAGGGTCATGCCTAGCACATGGCAGATAGGGAACCCTGACTCTGATACCACCACCAGTGCCCTAACACCCTTTCCCTCCCAGCATGGCTCAGAGGGAAAACCAGGGTTTAGAAAATCAAAATTTGAATTCTGAAATTGTCCTGATAGGCTTCAGTGTGCACTTGTGGCCAAGTCGCCTCCAGCCTTAAAAGTGGCCCTATACACGGGGCATAGACAACAACTCCATGCCAGAGTTGGAGGATGGGTTAAAGGACAATTTCTAAATGGTAGCATTATAGGGGCACCTGGATGACTCAGTTGGGTCAGTGTCCGTCTCTTGATTTCGTTTCAGGTCATGATCTTACAGCTGTGAGTTTGAGCCCTGCATTGGGCTCAGCCCAGAGCTTGCTGGGGATTTTCGCCCTCTCCCTCTATCTCTGCCCCTCCCCTGCTTATGCTCTCTCTCTCAAAATAAATAAAGAAACTTTTAAATTAAAACTGAATAAATAAATGCTAGCACAATGATAATGTTAATGAAGCAGAGTTTGTGTCTTCTTCACTTTTGGATCTTTGGTGTCTCCTGGGTACCCAACGATGGATGTTAAAAGAATGAATGAAATGAGAATTCCTATCAGTTTGAAAGGTAGAATTTTGGCACAAGTTGGAAAACCAAAGGCATAAAGAAACACAAAGTTACTAATGTCCTATTTCACTTCACACATCTTTGATAATAAGCCACTCAGGAAAACACACACGTGTGCACACACGCACACACACACACACACACAGACATTACACCACACACACCACACCCTGGAAATAATTCTTGAAGCTCAGTGTGACTGAATTACCTGGCAGAGCTTTCAATGAGACTCATGGGCTTCCTTTCAAATTGCCACTGACATCACACTAGCACATTAATTTTTAAAATTGATCTGTCATAGGTGTATTGTGGAGGTAAAAATGAAGAACTGTATTTCTCCCTCTCTCACCTTTCTAGTGTAACTTTCAGGTACAAATATAGATTGAAGTGTTGCTGTTGTTAAAATGACACAGTTTTTCACACAGGCTAAGATTAGTTTCAGAAGAGAAAGTCACAAACCATGGTCCAGCCCGGGAGCCCCTCATTGTTGATTTCCCAAAGCAGTAAGAAATCAATCTGTTCATGTGACTTAGAGTACCTGCTATGTGCTGTGGATCAGCCAAAAGGATGTTATAAAGATGATCTTGCCTCCTTGTATTTGCAACATAGTTGAAGAGGCAGGGCATAAATACAGACAATTTTCCTAATGGTGTAGTTAGTGAATAAGAATTAGCATTCATAACTAATATTAAAACCGAGAGGCTTAAATAGTAAAATAATGTAACTAACTGCATACTAAGATGTCTGAGGATTAACAGGGCCTTAGAGGTGATCGAGCGGTTTAACCATTTCAAGGGTCTGTGTAGCTATATCTGGGATGGTTCTGGTATTTCCCTCTTGGGCACAAGATGGCTGCTGCACATTTAGGTAAGACATCCTCACATGGCTATATCTGAAGGCAAAGGGGTATCTAGTAAGAAAGATCTCCATGCACCCTTCTCTCTTCTTTCATATTAAAAAAAATGTTTGTTTATTTATTTATTTTGAGAGAGCCAGAGACAGCATGAGTGGGGAAGGGGCAGAGAGAGAGGAAGAGAGAGAGAGAGAAAGAGAATCCCAAGCAGGCTCTGCTCTGCCAGCACAGAGCCTGACATGGGGCCTGAACTCACGAAACCAAGAGATCATGACCTGAGCAGAAACCACGAGTCAGATGTTTAACTGACCAAACCACCCAGGTGCCCCTCTTCTTTCATATTTTTGCCCAAAAACTTCCAACAAGCATACCCTTTTATTGCATTGGCTGGATCTGGGCCACAAGGACAAGCCTGCCTGCAAGAGAGTCTAGAAATAGAAATATCTCAGGTTCTCAGGTTCCATAACAGGAAGCAACAAAGAAGTAAGAGAGTTAGGAATTGGTTACTGAAAAGCCAACCCAAAGTCAGAAACAGTGATTAACTGCCAACGAGGCAGCATAGACATAGCTTTCCGATAGAATTTTCTGCAGTGATGGAAATGCTCTATATTCGTGCTCTCCAAACTGGCAGCCCCTGGTCACTGTGGGCCCCTGACCGCTAGAAATGGGGCTAGTGTGACTGAGAAACCAAACCGAATTTCAGTTTTATTTAAATTTATACAGCTACATGAGGCTAGTAACTATTATGATGGACAACATAGGATTATAAACAATATCTTCTTAGAGGTCAGAGGCAAAATAGAGACATACTTATAGGCCAGAATAATGTGGTAGTCTTCACCATGAATGAGGACCTTGAAATGGATTCAGAAGACTGTTGGAATTTGGATATCCCTGCAGGGATACAGAAAAGAAAATAATCAGGTATTCTTAGGAGATGCTAAGCAGATCAGTTTGACAGAGTATGGTTTGTTGTGTGTGTGTGTGTGTGTGTGTGAAGCTGTGGGCAAAAAGCTGAAAAGCAGGTTCAGGTCAGATGGCAGAAATTTTGGGATGCCGGTTTTGACTGTGTGTAATACTCAAGCTATGTTTTTGAGGGAAGAGTAAACTATGAAGTGGTTCCATAAATGGGAAGCTGTGAACCCTGTGATAGTATGAAATATTAACCCGGTGATAGTAAGAAGGATGGATAGAAGTCAGGAGATTCAGGTGGCACAGCGTGGTCTAATTTTCTAATATTATGGCACAAATGAAAATGATGTATGTAGGGCTCACTGGGGCAAATAATGCAGCTGCTGGCCCAGAGTGACCAGCCCAAAGACTCCAGCTGCCCTAGGCATTCAGTCCCAAATCCTCAAATGACAATCACCAGGTCCTCACACCTGTACTCCTTACAGCATCGTTGTGAGCATCAGCACACAGCTGGCATCCTCTAAAGTAGCCGACTGTAGTGATGATACTGATGTATATGAACAGGCAGTGATGTGTGTGCAAAAGGAAGAATGTGAGATAATTTACAGAAGGAATTAAAAAGAATCGGGAACAAATTAGATGTAGTTAGGATAGATTTATCAGTGGACAATAACTCCTAAAGTTTGAGAATGGTGATACCAGAAATAGAAACACTAGCATGAGATCTTTTTGAAGGAAGATGGCGATTTCCGTTTAAGATATGGAGGCAAAAACTGTACCTCTAGGTGGACATCTTATTGATGACCCCTGGTGATCCATGGCTCTGGAAGTCATGCAGTTGCATCCTTCCCTCCTATATTGATTCTGTGCTTGGCCATGTGGCTTATTCGGCCAATGAGCCTTTAACATGATGCAGGCAGAGGCTTCATGAGAGTTTGTGCATTGAGGCTTGTCTTCTTGGAACCAGCCACCATGACATAGGAAGCTCAGGCTAGACCACTGAATGATGAGAGGTCATAGGCAGAGAGATGAAGGGCTGTGTGAGTGCATTTCACATATTCTAGCCCTGGCTAAACTCCTAGCTGATCGTACGCATGGCAGTGACTTCAGCAGAACAACCATTCAGCAGAGCTCAGTCATTTCAAAAATTGATGAGAAATAATAAATCATTGTTTTAAGCCACCTGTTTTGGTTGATTTGTTAGACACTAGTAGATAATGAAAATAATATTCCAATGAAAATGTTCAGTAGGTCCTTGGTGATATCAGTATAGAGCTCCCGCTAGGGATCTGAGCCTTAGATGTAATTTTGGAATATATGCATGCTTCTGTCGTAGTACTTACATTGTAATTATATTGATTGCTTGTCACCCTCAGTAGACTGGGAGCTCTTTGAAGATAGGGACTGGGTCTTTTGTAGTTTCTAGTATATTATGCCTGGTTCAAAGCAGATAGATAGTCAAGAGATCTGTGCCGAATCATAAAACAAACGAATAAAATGTAGTGAGGGAATCATGGAGGTCAGGCTTGAACTCCAACCCTCCCAATTGCTATCTGTGTGACGTTTAGTAAGTCACCAGTCCTTAATGTGAACTGTGACTAATGTCAGCTGCCTTTCAAAGGCATTGAGAAGAGCCAATATACAGTGGGCACTCAACAAACTATAGCTTTTATTGTTAAGGATGAATGATCATTGAAAGTTGAAGTGTGAGCACAAATGAAGTCAGCTGAGGGTAAGCGCAGAAAGGGAAGATCGAGGGGACTGGGGAGGGGCAAAGGCACAGTTGAAGAAAAAAAAAAAAGATTCAGGGAGAGCTAGAAAGCAGCAGCAAGAGATAAGAAGGAGAACCAGACCAATTGAAACACCAGGAAAAAAAAAACCAGATTGGGTGCATTTTACCGGCTGTAAAAGGGAAGAGATTTTTAAGAAAGACGCACATGAACATTGTGACCGTTAGTGGTGGTCGTTTATGGAGCATGCATTTGTGTGTTTATTAAATGTCAGAAGTTGATTCAGAACTGTCAGTAAGGAAACCTTTGAAGAAAAACATTGGGCTATCTTGCGTGATCTAACTGTATCCTAACTGGGTCTCTTGGTTCTTTATAACATCGACCAAGGGCCTGGTGGTTAATAAGTAAGGTTAAACATCATGTGGTTGGGCTTTCAGTATCCTGTAGAATCATTGGAAGGAAGGAATTTGTGGAGAATAAAGAAATGGTACCAGAAAGGGGAGCGTTATTCGCATTTGGCCTTTTGGGGAGATTCAATCTCAAGAATCGAATTCTCTGAAGTCATTTCTCTCAACATAAAGACTGGAAAGACACAGTCTTTGAAACATGGTCAAACACACAATGAAACAAATAGCTACAAAAACAGAACCATTAGTTATGCAAATATCTCTCATTCCATTGGGCTGGAGTTGGATAGAAATAAGGGCAGACTGTTTTCTGTTGTTGTTTTGTTTTTTTGAGTATAGTTGACACACAATGTTACATCAGCTTCAGGTGTACAACATAGTGATTCCACAAGTTTATTCATTATGTTCTGCTCACCACAAGTGTAGGTACCATCTGTCACCACACAACATTATCACAGTATCACTGACTATGTTCCCCATGCCGTGCCTTTTATTTCAGTGACTTTCTCATTCAATAACTGGAAGCCTGAATCTGCCCCCAGGACCCCATTTGGCTCATTCCTCCCAGCTCTTCCCTCTGACAACCCTGTTTGTTAATGGGTCTGATTCTGCTTTTTGCTCGTTTATTCATTTGTTTTTTGTGTGGGATTTTTGCCTTTTTTTTTTTTTTAGTTTCCACTTATGAGTGAAACCATATGGTATTTGTTTTTCTCAATCTGTCTTATTTCACTTAGCATAATACCATCTAGATCCATCCAAGTTGTCTCAAATGGCATAATTTGTTACAGCAGTGTAGTATTCCAATGCATATAAATGTGCATACACACACACACACACACACACACACAAACATATATATATATATATATATATATATATATATATATATATCACATCTTACTTATTCATTCCTCTATTGATGAACATTAGGTTGCTTCCATGTCTTAGCTATTATAAATAATGCTGCAATAAACATAGGGGGTGCTTATATGTTTTCAAATCAGAGTTTTTGTTTTCTTTGTGTAAATACCTGATAGTGGGAATATTAGATCATATGGTATTCCTATTTTTAATTTTTTGAGGAACCTCCACACTGTTTTCCACAGTGGCTGTGCCAATTTACATTCCCACCAACAATGTGCTCCTTTTTCTCCACATTTTTGTCAACACTTATTATTTTTTGTCTTTTTTATTTTAGCCATTCTAACTGACGTGAGGTGGTTTTTTATTTGCATTTCCCTACTGATTAGGGATTTTTAACATCTTTTCCTGTGTCTCTTGGTCATGTATATGTCTTCTTTGGAAAAAACTGTCTTTTCAGGTCTTCTGTCTATTTTTTAATTGGATTGTTTGCTTTCTTGGTGTTGAGTTGTGTAAGTTTTTTAATATATTTTGAATATTAATGAAAATAAGGTCAGAATCTTAATGAAAGAATATTTTATGGGTAAGAATTCTGGACTTTACATTTTTGAGTTTTGGTTTCCACTATCCATTCTTATAAGATAAGAGCAACATGGTTTTGCTCTGGGGACATCTTTCTGCCACTCTTAGTTCATGTGTTTAGATGGAGCATATCTCTCCTCTCCTCTACCCTCTATTCCAGGAGTAGATGTGTAACAAAGACCTAGTGAGTAGAATACTATATCCGTGCAATCACAGTGATTGGTTCAGAGATGGATATTTATCCTAAGCCAATCCAATCCAGTCCAATCAGAACTAATTCTTATGTTTTCCTTGAGCACCTGAAAAAGATATGCCCCTTTTCTATTGAGCATAAACTTGGGATTATGTAAACCTGGAGCTGACAGTCATCATCACTGAAAGAGAAGTTGTCTGAGAATACAGTCAAGAAGGTAGAAAGCAGCACGGAGGACTGGAGAGAGATCTCTTCCCAATGACATTGCCTAAATCTCTGGATGCAGCTATGCCTGAGCTTTCTGACTGTATTAGCTAACAAATATACTTTATTATTGAAGCCAATATGAGCTGGTATTTTTATTACTTGGAACTGAAAAATTTTTGGCTAGCAAAACTTTAACAAAATATAAATACATTAGTGCATGGAGAAGGAAGAGTACTAGACATATGTCTTTCAAAATAATCCTCAAACAGCTCTGTTGTATTGGGTCCACTAAGCACTCCATTTTAAAGATGAGAAATCTGAAGCTAAGAGAGATAAATCACTTTGTCCTATGTTGTAGAAGAGAAAACAAGGTCATTTAAACCAGATGATAGGGAAGTAGTAGACAAGTTGCTACAGGATGGCCAAATCCAGCCCACCACTTGTTTTTATATGTCACACAAGTTAGGAATTTTTTTTTTTTTTACATTTTAAATGGTAGAAAAGAAACAAAAAGATGAATTTCATGACACATGAAATTATATGAAGTTGAACTTTGGAAGACAGTGTGGAGGTTTCTTAGAAAACTAAACATTCTCTTATGATACTATCTAGCAATAGCACTCCTTGGTATTTGCCCAAAGAAGTTGAAAACATATGCCCAAACACACACACACACAGAAAACTGCACACAGGTATTTATAGTAACTTTATTAATAATTGCCAAAATTTAGAAGAAACAAAGATGTCCTTCAGCAGGTTGATGGATAAACTGCCCTAGAGCCAGACAATTGAATATTATCCAGTGCTAAAAAGAAATGAGATTTCAAGCCGGAAAAAGGTTTGGAGGAATCTTAAATGCATATTACTAAGTGAAAGAATTCAATCTGAAAAGGATACAAACTGTGTGATTCCAACTCCATGACATTCTGAAAAAGGCAAAACTATCAAGATACTAAAAAGATTAATAGTTGTCATTTTGTTTGGTTTTTTTTTTTTTGACTGTTTTTATAGTTTCTCTGTTCCTTTCTTCTTATCTTGATCTCCTCCTTTGTGGTTTGATGACTTTCTTCAGTGGTATGCGTATATTCCTTTATCTTCATCTTTTATGTATTTACTACATGGTTTTGCTCTGTGGTTACCATAAGGTTTACATATAACAACCTATTATCTATAACAGTCTATTTTAAGTTGCTAACAACTTATGTTGGATCTCATTTTAAAGCTTAACATTTTGAATCTCTTAACATTAACACTATTTTTTTCACTTAACAATATTTGAGATCATAGATATGACTTCTGAATATACAGAACTATCAAATAAGTTTTATTTGCTGCACAGTATATTCCTTCACAATATCCCTTCATAGTATTGTTTGTATTGATGGATGGTTAGGTTACTAATATCTAATGTGATGTGTATGTATGTACGTGTCTCACAGACACACTTGGATGTAAATGTTTGCTCACGAATTGCAAATATATCTGAGGAATGGATTTGATAGATCTTTAATGGAAAACTGAATTAAGAATTTTCTTTAGCATTTTTTCCAGGTTTATTTGTCTAGATTAGGAGTGGCCACAAGGCATAGGGGGAAAAAAGCGCCTGTAAAATTTTTTTAAAAGTCTATCTGATAAGAAGAGTTCAACTTTTTTTAATATCAAGAAAAAAATTACTACTATGGGCAGCCATTATGTCTGTGGTTTTACCTAATTGACCTTATTTAAACCTCTGTGAAGTAGATGATCTTTTCCTTTTGTACGGTGAGGAAACTGAGTGTCTGAGTAGTGAATAAGCCACTCACATTCCCATGTATTGTAAGTAGCAGGGTTGGATTTAAAATTTGTCCTCCATTTTAAAAGTCCAGGTTCATTTCACAAGATAAGATATTGAGCCTTAAAAACGAATCTAGTGAGATGTTATCTATATAATTTCAGGTTTCCATTTTTAAAACCCTCCAGTGAAGAGTAGGACTAATATTCCACAGAATTCTCTTCTTGCTAGTGCACCATTCAAGTGGAAGGAGGAAGGACACAACACCCCCTTTCTTCCAACACACGAACAGAGAGATGAAAGATGTATTATGTAAGAGGGCTATGAACAGAAACAATAAAAAATAGTCATCCTAACTGAATTCAATATCTGCTTATTATCTAGGTCTTTCTAAATTTCTCTCCTTGACAGTACGAATTACCTACATCTCACAAGGAGATTTATAATCTGACAAGCCTGAAACCCTGGTAATTAGGAGACTCTTCATTATCACTCATCTTTTGAAGAGTGCAGAGTGGCAGGCAATTGTCAGCTTTAAAGTGGTCAAGCTTTAAATTGGCCAAGGATTCCTGAAGTATCTCCCTCATGTCAGGAGGAGAGGAGAAAAAAAGCTGCAGAATTTGGGGCCTCTCTCTTGAACTCATTGAAAGAGGGGATTCAAGCCAAATAAGGGAGTCATCTTACTAGCTGGGGCTAAAAATCTGCGCTGAACTTTGACATCTGTGGTTTTTTAATTGGTAGTCTTCATATAACATACATAAGTCTGGATTTTCCAGTTTACATTGTGTGTGTCCCATCTTAATCCATAACAATGACTCCACATATTGTGACTGTGAAGCAGAAAAGTCAAGCACATTCCTAGTTCATAATAATGGTAGTTAATACTTATTGAACATTTATTTTTTCATTAAGCGCTGTGTGTAGATTTTTTACATGGATTTCCTCACCTAACTTTGGCAATAACTCTCTGAAGTAGGTTCTTACAACTACTTCCATTTTACAGATGAGGAAGGCGGATCATAGGAAACTAAAGAGCTGTTCCAAGAACACACTGGAAGTAACACAGCTGGGATTTGAACCCATTACTGATTGACTTCACCGTCATCAACTGTAAATTTTAAACGGTAGTAGACAAAAAACATATCCTGTAATTACACATCTCCCAGAAGGAACTATTTTCTGTAAGCAGGAGATGGATGCTTGAAGTTACTTTGGCACTAAATGTCCCTTGGTTAGGGGAAAGCAGTGATTATATCAATGGCATGGAAGACCCTTTTCTGAAGAAACTATGGTTTGAAGAGTTTAACTGCTCTGCAGGAGAATGTATAAGACTATTGTATCCAATGTAAATCCTTACCTCTGCAGGCTATGATTCCTGTGATGTCTATATACTATTGCTTAGTTTTGGAGGGGTGTGGGTGTGCATGCACACGTGTGCGTGTGTGTATGAATGTGTTTTATTATTTAAAAAATTGCCTGATGGAGAAAGAAAGTGAAGAACATAAAACAACAAGAGAGATGTATAGACTTGATTGTCAAAATGAACCAGAGGAATCCCTGTACTAAACTGCTGATGTCTGACAGGACTTCTCTGGAAGGCTTTCTGAGATAAACCTTGGAAAAACATGATCCCATTGAAGGCCTTAGAGCTATGGAGATAATGGAAATTCCTACCACCAGTCATCCTGGGAAGAGACAAATCTCAAGTTAAAAATAAGAATGGGTTGGAAAGCCTTTAGGGGTAAAAGATCACCTTTTCCATCTCTTTGATTTTTGTAGACACAGGCAGAAGAGATGTACTCAAGGACCCTTAAGAAGAGATGTGAGCTATTTCCCAAAATGTGGGGCAAGGTGAGGATTAATTAAACACCTAATTGGTGCCTTAAAACTTCTCTGTGTGGCAATGCATTTCCATTACTCTGAAATCTTTGATAAAGTCTCACTGAACATTACAGCCTGGTCTCAGTTCTCACTTTGAGTTGACTAGATTCTCTTTGATCATTTGGGGTGAAGACTGAATAAAGAGAGTCTATTGTTGCTGTTTTCTTGTTCAAAATGTCAAATAGACCACCTGTGTTTTTATATTCTTTCTACCCAAATTCCACAAAATGACACCAGAGAGTTAAACATGTTATTAGTCCATATAGTAGATGCTGTTGGTGCCCCATTCATAGCGATCAGACTCACCAGGTCAATAGATGACCATAGTGAGTGTATTGGAAAATAAAGTTGAAGAAATCTATCCAGATATAAATTGAAAAGATCAGGAGATGGTCGATAGAAGAGAGATAAGATTAGATGGTCAATCCTGTAGAAACAAACTATAACCCATAGGGGAGAAAAAAGAAGGTAACAAGAAAAAGGAAGAGAGAAAATTAACAAAGAACACACATAAGAAGATTTCCCAAAACTGAAGGACACAGTTCTTTAGACTAAATCTAGCAAGAGCTCAGCACAATTATTCAAATAAGACCCATGTTACAGCAGATACTGTTGCATGCCACCCACATTTCCCTACAGGACTGAGACACTCATTCCGGAGGTCCTGAGTATATTGGTGGCTGATGGTTCTCAGATGATTCTCCCTTAGGCAATTAGCAGTGGCTCCACTCACTCAAGGTCAGTCCCTTCTTGGGAATGGCTCGCATCCATGACTGGTCAACAGGAGAAAAGCACATAAAGGCCCAGCTTACCTGCCTCAGGTGGGACAAGTATGAAGTGCTATTCCAACCCCAGACCCCTCTGGAGGATTAGCTAAAGTGTCAGTTCCAACTGCAACACAGTTCAAAATCTCCTTCTGCCTAATCCTGCTTTCCTGACCACTCATAAGTGTTTTTTTCAAGATCAGTTTCCAATAAACTTCCTGCACAATATTCTTTGCATCTGAATCCAGGCTAAATTCATACCGAGGCATATTGTGGTAAGATTTCAGAGGTCGAAGGATAAAAAGAAGATTCCCAAAACTTTGGGGGTTGGGGTGGTAACAATCGACTGTGAAGCAGCTGGGAACGGAATGGTGTCAGATTTCTCATTAGCAGCATTGAAATCTACAAAAATGCCTTTTAAATAATGAGGGGAGAGTATTTTCATCCTGAATTTACCTTTACTCTTAGACTATAGATTTTATCCTATTTATTTATAACTAAGTGAAGGAAGAGCATAAAGACATTTTCATATGGGCAAGTACTCAAGAAATCTATATCTTACTCAATCTCTCTTTAGAAAACATTGGAGTGAAATGACACAAGAAGGAAGAACAAGAGACTAAGTATAGACAGTTTTTCAAAATGAAAAAGTAAACCAAGAAAGAAAAGAACACAAGAGGTAGGAAAATATGGGATATTACCCCCAAGACTGACAAAGATACAGTCTTAGGAATGCAGACTTGCAGCAAGCTAAAAGAAAAATTGGCCCAGATAGAATCAGTAGAACAGAGGTCTCCAGAAGGGAATGCTCTAGGAACGAAGAAAACTAATAATAATAATAATAATTATAATAACTATTAAGTCCAGCAGAAATATATGTTTGAACCCCAAAAGAGTCATAATTCTAGTGAGTTGAATGCTATTTAAATAATCATATTAATAGAAACATTGGCTATTGACTTAGTAAAACATATGACTATGTTGGAGTGTTGAGGAAAAAGAAAATGGTAGGACATGGTGATGAACTAAGTACTTAGTAGAATGTCATGAATTCAGTGGGTACCTTCTTACATTGATGAACCATGAGATAGTAATATATGCAAAATTTTAGAAATATGGAAGTAAATACTAGGGGATGTAGGTACAACAAGTTGAGGGGTTGCTTCTGGGTGAGAAAACTGAAGGAAAGGGCAAGGAATGACTTTTAAAAATATAAACCCTTAAATACTGCCTATGTTGGACTTCTAAAGCCATGTGCATACATCTATTTAATGAAAAAGAAATGATAGAAGCTGTTCTGCAATGTAATGATAGTGACAAGTGGGGAATACAAAGATGAAGGAGATGGCATGCATCAACCAACAAAGGCTATGGAACATGCAAACATTTCCTGGGAGTTATTAGAAAAACTTGGCAAAGGGATCCTTATAAAAGAGTGAACTTCCTAAAATCAAACCATCTTGATATACTAGTTTTACCTTTAGGTTCTGCTGATAGGTTTGTAAACATAATGACAAATGCCTGACACCTGTTAGACATAAGCACTGGGACCCATGGCAAATATTGCTAATTCAGCACTGCTGTGTCTCATACATAGGCATGATCAATTAGCAATGTCTACCATGGGCACAGAAAGGAGGAATGATAGCACATTTTCCACAGCTTGTGGCTTCAGAATCCTTCTCAATACAAGACCAAGGGCTGTGTCGTTGGGACAGTGAAATGACTCCCAAAGGCCATTCCAGTTCAGGAACTCCTCATAGGATTGGCACCTCTATATACAATTTGCCATGCCCAGTATAAAATTTTTTTAATGTTTATTTACTTTTGAGAGAGACAGAGACAGAATGCAAGTGGTTTAGGGGCAGAGAAAGAGGGAGACACAGAATCTGAAGCAGGCTCCAGGCTCCGAGACATCAGCACAGAGCCTGATGCAGGGGTCTAACTCACAGAGCTGTGAGATCATGACCTGAGACAAAGTCAGATGCTCAACCGATTGAGCCACCCAGGTGCCCCTGCCACGCCCAGTATAAAAGTCTACCTTCCATATGTTAGTTTGGTCCCTTTTAGAAATAGATGCTAACACAGGATTGAATGTACTAATGTTTATGGAGAGAAATGACTGTGAGAGAAAATGGGAACCATCAGACCATGTTACAAATCTATCCCCAATAAAGGAAAGAAGGAAGTTTGAAATGCACTACTAAGGAAAGTTTGGCCCAATCACTGGGAAGTCCTCAAGTCAAAATCTTCCATTACAATTGTCCTTTGCCTTGCAGGAATGCCTTTGTATCCCTTCCATGTTCAGTCATTGTCCATGAGAAGCATGGCCTCAGAACAAGCACAGTGATGCACATCAGAGCATAGCAACTGGGGCTTAGTCAATAATTCTCCCTGCAGTTGGAGGTCTATGGTTAACATTCCCATGGTTGCCACATTTCACCTTGGGAAATCAAGATCACTGGCCAGGTTTCAGACTGGCCTATGGAACCAGATACCTGAAACACAGGTGTGACCATAGAGTCACAAGAGAAGGCTGAGGAATTGGAGTGTGAGCAAGACCAGGCTTTAGGTAGTAGCAGTCAGACTGGGTTGCTGGTATCTTCCTCCCAACAGGTTCATAATGGCCACTGGCTCGATGTAGATAGGAAAAGTAGAATAATTTTGTTAGCCTGAATCTGGACAATGAGATTGAGTAGAAGAAATCAGAATCAAGAGCTAGGAGGATTTTGATCAGGATCAGAATCCTCCTATATATTTGTCAAGTACTCCAGAGCACTGACACAACACATTTCTGCTCTCTTCAATGGCTGAGACAAAGCAATTTTAATCAGTAATCACATTAGAACCTACAATTAGTCATGGCACTAACAACAAAAACCATTAGTAAGTGCCCAATAAGTACCTATTCCTATGTAGTGGGTACTGTAAACACAGTTCTTGACCTCTGGGTGCTTACAGTGGAGTTGCAGCATGAGCAAATTCAACCAGTGAGTGCTACAAACACACACACACACACACACACACACACACACACACACGTGTGCACACACACACACACACATACACAGGAACCTCCTTTATTTCAAAGAGAGACATTTGTACAAGGTAGCCCTTAAAAGTTAGTTTCTTCATCTGCTGTGCCATCAAAAAAACCCAGAGATTTGTTTCCAATGTTAGATAACATATTTTTAGATTCTAGTTACTGTTTTCCCCAAACTCATGACATAAAAATCTTCTCTTTGAATTCGTTTGTGCCTTCATGTCTATAGAACTATACAAGCCTAACCACTTAGGCTATTGAAAACCATCATTTTTTTTCTAGTTAGGCGAAACATTGGTCATTTAGACGTGTCTGTTGTCATTGAGTCCATTAAAGGCTAGTGTCATTGACACAACTGTCAAAACAAGTCAGTCGATACCATAAACAGCCATCTTGGTTTGAGGTACTTATCAACTGCTTAAGATTCTCTCTCCTCTCACTCAGGATGTGGTGAGTTGTGTCTTTCCCTGCTTCCAAATCTGAACATCTGAGTATTAAAAAACACCAAGATGATTCTAGGTTTGGTTTATGTATACTATTTCAGTTTCAGTATTCTGTGAAGCATGAATTTATTACCCATCGAACAGAGAGGGAAGCTGGGTTAGAGAAGTTATTTGAGTTGCACCATGAGTCATGAGGCCCTATCAGAACAAGAACACTTAGCCTAATCTGTACTGTATCGTCCCATCATATGTTTTATTTAGCCCAACCTCATGTTGCCAGTAGCAGTCTCCACCAAATCTAGACTATAGTGATCGAAGTACTTGGCAGAAGAGTCATCTTTGTCGTTGAATTTCTAAAGCCACGTCTAAATGAACCCTGCCATTGGTTATTTAATGACAACATGTTTTGTTTTATTTTTTAAATCACACCCATCTTCTGAATTGAAAAAGAATAAGGAAAAGTTTTGAGGACTTTTTCGTTCCTTCTGCCAGCCTGGTGATTAGAGTGAGAGGATCTATCATCTTATCTCTCTGTAGAGAAATGGTCTGCTTTCAAAAAGGTGGTATGAAGACCAACTAAAAATGATGGGAAGCCACTATTTGAAAAAGAAAAAACAGGTCTCCCAATAACAAATACGGAAAGTGGTGGTCACTCAGATGCGAACTGGCCTCCCTGAATAATCTTAACACATCAAAAGCTGTACACCGATTACATGCCTTGGCCGTGTACCTTCCATTAGCATTAGTGAACATCTCAGGGACCTGCTTGGCCACATGTCCATTGTAAGCAATGAGCTAAGAGCATGCACCGCATTGGAAACTCAAAGATTTTCCCTTCCCTGAGAGTAGTTTCATCATGTTTTGTTTGGAGTGTATTCGTAACTTTATTGTAGTAAAAGAAAAACCAAACAGTTGAGTTAATAACATGCTACATTTGGGAAAGAGATTCAGGATTTGTCTGAGAAATGGTAGGGCCTTGTTTAATTCTGAAAATAAAAAGGAACATTTACCGGAAACCCAGGTCCCAGACACTGTATTATTCTAACCATTAACTATAAAGAAATTCAAAATATGCTTCTTAATTATTATTTTTGGCAAATGTGTAACTCTTGGAATGTTCCGCATTAGCCTTAACTGTATTAATTTTACCACAGTGACAAAAGCAGACGAAAATCGGGAAATAGGGACTATTATGAGGGAAAAAAAACATAGTTCAATTTGCTTTTCAAAAATTATGTTGACAGTTTCTGGCATGCATGCATACTGTCAGGCACAACCTGCACACCCTCATGCACACCCTCACACCCACAAATACTCTCAGACGACACTCATACACCCTCATACATACATTCCCTCATTTGTACCACCTCACCATGTTATCTAGCTTCTACTGCGTATGTTGCTATCTAAGTACTGATTTTCTTTTAAATGGGCCCAAAAAATGTTATTTTAAACTTTTTTTAAAAAAGTTTATTTATTTATTTTTGAAAGAGAGAGAGCAGAGGGAGGAGCAGACAGAGAGGGAGAAAGAGAAGCCCAAGCAAGCTCCACATTGTCAGTATAGAGCCCAATGAGGAGCTCGATCCCACAACCATGAAATCATGACCTAAGCTGAAATCAAGAGTTGGATGCTTAACTGATTGAGTCATCCAGACACCCCCAAAAAAGTGTTTTTTAAACAAATATTTTCAGGAGGACTAATTCTGTGGTATTTGAATAGGTAGTTCAATATCAGTGTGTGTGTGTGTGTGTGTGTGTGTGTGTGTGTTTTCCATGGCCAAATGGGTTTAAGAAATTCTAAAGAAAGTTAAGCAAGTGTTCTTAGGGTAAGAATTACTCAGTGCCCTTAATGAATGAATATGTTCTATGGACCCCAATAGAAATATGTTGTATATGGACTACTCTGTCTGATTAGAAGCAACATGTCACATGGCTATTGAGCCCTTGCTATGTGGTTGATCTGAGTTGAGATATGCTGCAAGTATAAAATACACAATATGGTATAGAACAAAGGGTAAAAAAAAACTCATTAATAAATGTTTTCTATTGATTACATCTTGAAATGATAATATTTTAGGTGTATTGGATTAAATAAATATATTCTTAAAATTAATTTCACTGGTTTCTTTTTCCTTTTTTACTTTTTAAATTTTATTATTTTATTTCTAAAGAGAGTGAACATGAGCAGGGGAGAGGAGCAGAGGGGGAGAGAGAGAGAGAGAGAGAGAGAGAGAGAGAGAGAGAGAGAATGAGAGAATCTTAAGCAGGCTTCATGCTCAGCAAAGAGCCCAACATAAAGCTTGATCCCACAACCCTGGGATCATGACCGGAGGGGAAATCCAGAGTCAGATGCTCAACCGACTGAACCACCCAGGCACCATTCTTTCTACCTTTTTTAATGAGGCTACCAGAAACCTTAAAATTACATATGTAGCTTGTATTATATTTCTTTTTTTTTTAAAAAAGTTTATTTATTTTTGAGAGAAAGTATGGGGGAAGCACAGAGAGAGGAGAGAGATAGAATCCTAGGCAGGCTCCCCACTGTCAGAGCAGAGTCAAACACGGGGCTCAAATTCACAAACCATGAGATCATGACTTAAGCCGAAATCAAGAGTCAAACGCTTAATCCACTGAGCCACTCAGGTGCCCCATTTGTATTATATTTCTATTGGACTATGCTGATACAGAGCATTTTCCAAACATAGTTGACCATGAAAATTAGTTTGTGTATAATATCTTAAAGATGTAGCCTAATGGGGTTTGAATTCTGAGATTATACTGTTTACCATTTAGATGGGGCGAAGGGGGTCGTCAGCCTTTGCATTGGAAGTGTTTTTGCCTTCACCTGGGAACACTGGTTGGAATGCGGATGCATGTTGTGTCTGAAAGTATTTTCCTGAGATCCTACTATCCTACTAGGCCCTGCTCTAGACAAAGAGCACAGGTCTGTGAATCCCATATATAGGGCTCAAATCATAGCAACAGAAACCAGCAAGTAACTGTATTGTGCTTTTCAATGTTTATTCAAATGCAGATTCCTGGGCACCAACTCAGACCTATTGAATGAGTTCTCTGGGAGTGGGCATTTTTAACAAGCACTTCCAGTGATTCTAAGACACGTTAAAGCTTTGCAAACAACTGTGCTAGCTGGGTGGATAAACATGAATAAAACATCTTCATCTGTCAGTTTCTTGGTTGCAAGCAACAGACATGGGCACTAGCTATCTAAAGCAAAAAGGGAATCAATTGGAAGGCTATCAGGAAATTGTGGAATTGACAACAGGCTAGGAAAATAGGCTTCAAAAAGAGAAAACAAGGAAATCGTGGAGGCTTGGCAGCAGAAGCTGTAGCTTAGTTATGATCAAGATACCACTAAATTTCCAGCATCCAAAGGTTTCCTCTATCTTTGCATCATGCATGTGATATTCAAAGTGTGAAATAGGCCTCGTGGTCATGTATATGTTGGGTGAGGGCAAGAGTTGACCTCCTCTGTTTCTGTTATAGGAAACAGTAGTTAAGAGGTAGCTTCTGGGAATAGTCATCCTTCTCCACCACCCCCAAGATTATAAACAATGGAGCATTCTTCTAAAGAGGAGCCCAAAATACCACCTAGGAAATGTGTGATGGAATGGGAGAGGGAGGGACTGAATGCTCACCTGCTCCCAAGTAACCACTGTCCGTTACCAGACCCTACGGTAAAATGATCTCCAAAGTGTAAAATCTAGTGGAGAGGTGCTAATTGACAGGGGAAGCATCAATATTTGGAATTCTTCCTCAGGGATGATGTGTTTCTTCTCCTCATCCATTGTTTATGTCAGTATGGACACAGAAATACTTATTCTTTGAGTTATAATCCAATAGTGCCATTATTTATTATACTTCTCAGATTTTTCCCTTTGCTCATTGGGAACTCTTACAGATTTATCCCTATGTTCTCTCTCCAAACTAGTCTCTGGATTGGACTAGGTTTCTTTAAATGCAGGGACTTGTCTTATCTGACCTTGCAGAATGGAAAATACCTTAATCCACAGATGTCACTGGGCTTGAAGTTGAAGTTCCTAATTATTCTTCTGACTCAGCAAATACTCTTATGTGTGAGGTTACACAAGAAGCAGCTTTTGTCTAGGGCAGTAACCAACATGTACAGAGTGTTGAACAACTTATGAAGCATGTCCTGAGGCATGATGCCATTCCATCTCCACAACCAACCTGTAAAGCTGATATTCAAGAACAGAACCCACACTGGCCTTGACAGTAGAGCAGAGTCTTAGGGATCTCCTGCAGGGTCAAGTTTCAATTCCTCAGCTGGTGTATGTAGGGGGTCTAGGCAAGGCCAAGGGATTCTAAAGAATGAGCCAGGATGGGTAGGGCAGCAGGTAGCGGACAGTCATCAAACATGTGGTCAAAGGATGCAGTTTAACCACTGCCTAAATATGTACATTTTTTGAACATTTGGCACAGTCATGATGGCACAGGCCAGCACAAACTGACTAATAATTTTCTCCGTATACCAGCACTATTTTTCCTGCCTATGGGCATTACTATACCCATTTTATAAGCTGGGATCAAATAATGTGCTAAGGTTGCAGAGCTAGAGATAAACCTGGATTTCCCGGTAGAGTTCTGTTAATGACAACATGAATTTTGGAAGTTAGGAGATGGATTTCAATTTTGTAACTAAACCAGATTCAAATGCTCTTTCTACCTTTTCTCAGAATTCCTCCTCACAATAGGAAATGGCATATTATTGCATTCAAACTCCAAACAAAGGGTGCTCAAATTGCCCTGAATCTTTGATGAGACTTCCTATTTACAGGGGAACAAAAGATACATTTTCCTGTTTTTTGTGTGTTTGTTTGTTTTTTGGGGTTTTTTAAATATACATCCAGTTTGTAAGTGGCATCTCCTGTTTTCCAAACTGTGGCCCATCCTTCTACAGAAAGTCTCTGCTCCAAGGAGCTGGAAGGGGTAATGTCAGCAGTAGCCTGGCCACACAGCTTCCTCCTCCTTCATCTGCTTCACTGGCTCCTCTGTCTCTGCACAGCGGGGGTTGTTAAGAGGCTCCTGTGCTCATTGGGAAGTATTTTTAAAATTTTTCCTTCCATCCTTCATTCTCCAGGACAGATTCCTGGATAGAGGTGCAAGTTTGCATTTTCTGCCTTCCAACAGGATAGTCACGTCGAGGCATACACCTGTGTAAGTGTGTGTATGTGTGTGTGTGTGTATGCATGTCGGGGGATTGTGGACCATGAGTTCAATTTTACTTTTTGCTGACTCACTCAAAACCCTAGAGGTCCTTACATAGGACAAGTGCAATTAAAAACAAGACCAAAAAACAAAATCCTCCTCTGTCCTCAGTATCTACTAGAACCTGGCCCAACAGGGACCCTGAAGAAGCAATCCTCATGGAAGATACAGCAGTAGGCAACCATGTTTGAAGACAGACTATTTAATTTCTAAGCCTTAAATTCCTTAATAAGGCCTAATGTATGATGTTGTCTTCTAAAGCAAATGAGAAAACTGATGAAAAGTTCTCTACTATAGAGTTAATGCTCAGTTAATGTCAAGTACTGTTATTGTTGTGTTCAGTCCTTTTGGGGCCAGGGTTGACTGGACCATAAGTAAGGAAAACCAATGAATAGACAAACCAACACCCTAGGCCAGGAGTGACATAATTTAATAAATCCTCAGAAATGTGACTGGATAATACTCAGAGGAAAAGGTTATTACTTACAGAAACTGAAGCTGAAAGTTTCAAGATATAGAAGAAAGGTCATACTGGGAATGAGGATGAAGCACAGGAAAGCTCAATTTCTAGGTTTCTGTAATTTTTGCCTCTTTTGAACACTTATTGTGCTACCCAATATACACATTTAATCATATAGTTTTGTTACTTTTTCATTCTTTTTTTAAAGTTTATTTATTTATTTTGAGAGAGACAGAGACAGCATAAGTCGGGGAGGGGAAGAGAGAGAGAGAGGTAGAAAGAGAATACCAGGAAGGCTCCGTGCTGCCAGCCTGATGTGGGGCTTGGACCCACAAACCATGAGATCATGACCTGCGCTGAAACCAAGAGTCCAACACTTAAACAACCAAGCCACCCAGGTGCTCCATAATTTTGTTACTTTTGACTTTTTGAATGCGTGTGTGTTGGTTTTGTGTCCCTATCCTATTTAGGGCCCAGGCAAGAAAACTGCAATTGCTTTATGTTTCCCAAACAGAGAAGACTTAATACAAGGAATTGGTTATACAGTCACTGGAAGAGCTGAAAAGTGAAATAGGACACATAAGGTGAGCAATAGCAGGAAGTTAGGTCTGGGACTGGAGAGAGAAAGGATAGGTTACTAAAGCCCAGGATTTGGGTCGTATACTGGAAGCTGGAATCATAATAGGCTGGCAGGTGGCAACTAGGAGCAGGAAGAAAGGGAGCTTTCCAGCAGAAAGTGAGCTACAAAGGAAATACAGCTATGTCAGAAGCACTCCATGAGGAAGAGAGTGGAGAAGTATTCCAGCTCCATCCTCCTCTTGCCCTTCAGTCCAGTACCGGTGCCTCCCATTGGCCAAACCATCTGGAAGGCAGAGGGTAACAGAACCTGAGGAATGCTGTTCCCTAAGGAATGGAGCCCAGACTAAAAAGACACTGACCAGCAAGGGCCCAAACATATAAGCTGCTTAGTGTCATCTATGGCCTCTCCAGGTGTTTCCTGTTTGTAGGTAGTAAAGACATTATTCTTTTGGTGAACATTTATTTTTGCCTCTGTTTGGGGTGTGATTTTCTTTAAAGGTAAGAGCTATGAGAACAGAAGTACTGAAATTCCATAGTCAAATTCAAGAGAATAGGCTTAAAAGTAAGAAGGATATTTTTAAACTCCTAGAACTCTGTAGCTCATGTCTAATGTTTTTCAGCTACAACCTGATGACTCAGAAGATTTTTTTTTTTGGTTTTGTTTTAGCAAATCTTGATTATCAATGTGATCAGCCCTCTCCCAGATCTGGAGGGAATGATTAGCAGGAGGCTAGCTGTGAACTGAACTAGATAATGTTACACTTGAAAAGGATGCATTCTGCATCCTTAATCTCAAGGACATTTTAAATAGCATTGAAATAAGTGTTTGCACATGACCTATGTTGGTGATGAATTCTGAATTTGAGATAATATGTTATGATTTTATGTGTTGCTTTATTACCTTCCCAGTCATTCTGATATATCTATATGTGTATATGTGCATGTGCATGTGTTTTAATTGCATCTTGATTAAATTATCAAAGCAATTGAAATTCCTAGGCAGTTCTTACTTTGTGAAAGCTAATTTTAGTTCATCTATGCAGTGTCAGAAATTGTATCCACTTGTAAAGTGTTACTGTGTGACACAGATTTTGTCATTTCCATTGCCTCATGGAAGAGCGGTAGATTCCAACAAATTGGCCATTAATATCCTGCTATTGCTGAACACCAACTAGTCAAGTGAGCTAGGCTTCTTCAACATCTGGAAACCCTAAGGGAACTCCTTCCATGCTTACTATTAACTCACCCTGGCACTTATTCTTTTGTTCATGCTTCACCTCAAGGAGTTCACCCATAGGGTATTTATTTTTAAACCAATCCTTGCAAGAACTATCACCTTACCAAGAAACACATCAAAGACTTACTGGATCTTGGGCTGAAAATACCCCCGGATGTCCATGGAGATTGGGATTACATAGCCGTGAACTTCATTGTTTGTAACATAACTTGTGGCATTTCATACATTTTTCTCTGAGGTTACCCTCTATTTGTAAAAATACCCTTTCTGGAGTCAATCCAGCTGCATGGATGTAGATGGAAGATCCTAAGGAGGTCCTCCAACTTGGCACACTTCCCAATTCATCAGTTCGTGAATATGGGATCCAGTGGGAAACTCATGTCTCATTGTTCACTCCTTTAAGTGTGGCAAGCATGTAAAGCTGAATACTGGTGGGGTATCTGCCAGGTTCATATTAAGTAACTCACCTCTCCTGAGAATTGCTCCTCTCCAGACGCGGGATTGGTCTCCAGGCAGCCATGTTTATACACCTTGACTTTATCTACATTAATTGGACCTGAGTGATCAATTGCATGACCTATTCATGGGCAGTTTCTCTATCTCTAGAACTTATAACAGAGAGAATGCCATGCAGACTGGGCTGGCGTCTTGAACAAAGGAGATGTTATATGGGAAGATGTATGGGACAATGTACCATGGCTACCCAAGGGCATGAAGTTCAAGAGGAATCACATGCAAAGAGAGAAAAGACAGAGGTTAAAGTATTGCCTTGAATTCATTACCTATTGCTGTACTTCAAATTACCCCCCAAATAGCATTTTAAAGCCACCAAAATTTATTAGTTTACATAGTTTCTGGGGATCAGAAATCTGGGACCAGCTTAGCTGAGTATTTGTGGCTCAGAGTCTCTCAAGAGTATTCTGTCAACATGTCGGTTGGCTAGAGAATGAACTTCTGAAGTCACTGATGTGGCTTCTGCCAGGAGGATTCTGTTCCTTGCCATGTGACTTTCTCTATTACATTGCTTAAATTACATAGCAGCTGCCTTTCTCTACACCTGAGAGAAAAAGAGAGAGAGAGAGCAACCAAGATGGTGGTGGAGCTTAATTTTCCTCTTCTTGAGTGTGTACTTGACTTAGTGACTCTTTCAAAGACAAAAATATGGAAACGGAAAAATAGTAATCATCCAGTGGAGAAACATGGCAGATACCAGCTTAACAAAGTAATCAAGGTTGACATCACCAGTGATAAGTCATGTTGATCTTATATACTACTGATATGATGTAATGAGAAGATTATCTCACCTTGTGGTACTCTTCCCTCAAATCTGTAATCTCAGACTAGTTCTGAGAAAACAGCAGACAAATCCAAATTGAGGGACATTATACAAAATACCTGACCAGTACTCTTTAAAAGTTTAAAGCTTACTTAAAAAAAAAAACTGTGAAATTGTCACAGAATTTAGGAGATTAAGGAAACCTGGTGAATAAATGCGACGAGGTGTCTTGGATTAGATCCTAAAACAGAAAAAGACCGTAAGTAGGAAAACTGGTGAAATCTAAATAAAATTTATGGTTTAATTAATTAATACCAAAATAATAGTTTGGGCAACGTACCGTGGCTATGTCACCGTAAGGGGAAGCAGGGTGAATGAAATATGGAAACCCTTTGTATTACCCTTGTAATTTTTCTGTAAATTTATAATTATTCAAAAGTAAAAAAATATTTTAACAAGTACCCCCTCCCCTGCATTAAACAAACAAAACCAAAGACAATGTACAAACTGACAAACCCTGGGTTCGACTTATATGTGGGTGGATGGGATAGTCTAAGAAGACTTCTCAGAGAGAATAAAGTCCAGTTGCATGCCAAAGAGAGTTAAAACTACAGCTGTAGCTTCATAAAATAATCAAGTAACTTCTAGTAGAATTGTATAGGCTAGGGGTGCCTAAGTGGCTCAGGCAGTTACGTGTCTGACTTCAGCTCAGGTCGTGATCTTGCAGTCTGTGGGTTCAAGCCCTGCCTCAGGCTCTGTGCTGACAGCTCAGGGCCTAGAGCCTGCTTTGGATTCTGTGTCTCCTTATCTCTCTGTCCCTCCACCACCCATGCTCTGTCTCTGTCTCTCAAAAATGAATAAATGTTAAAAAAAAAAAAAGAGTTGCACAGGCTCAACAAATGGGGTGGGGGTGGTACATGGGATAAAAGAGAGAGTAGCACGAGCAATGCTAGAGAAATAATTCTGGGTTCTTGGGATAAAACTGACACAGCACTGATTTCCTGTAGGAAGTTGTGTTAGTCTGCTCAGGCTGCCATAAAAAAATACCATGGACTGGGTGACTGAAACAACAGAAATTTATTTTCCATGGTTCTGGGGGCTGGGAAGTCCAAGATGATGGAGCCATCATGATCGCATTCTGATGAGGACTCTCTTCCTAGCTTCTTCCTAGGCTGCCTTCTCATTGTGTCTTTTTTTTTAATGTTGATTTATTTATTTTTGAAGGAGAGAGAAAGAGAGAGAGAAGAGATGGAGAGAGAGAGACAGAGAGACAGAGAGAGAGAGAGAAAGAGAGAGAGAGAGAGAGAGAAAGAGAGAGAGGAGGAGGAGGAGTGGGGGGGGAGCAGAGAGAGAGGGAGACAGAATCCCAAGTAGGCTCCTCCCTGTCAGCGCAATCTCACTGTATTGTTACATGGTAGGGAGAGATGGTGTCTCTTCTCATAAGGGAACTAAGCCCATCATGAGATCCCCAACCTTATAACCTCATTTAAACCTAATTACCCTCCAAAGGCCCCATCTTCAGGTATGCAACATGGAGTTATGGCACCAAGGTAGAAATTTTCAGAGGGAGGACATAAACATTCAGTCCATAACAGAGATCTTAGAAGACAATCCTCTATTTTCCAGGCCTGCCCCATGATAGACTTAATATGCTGAGGTTATGAAAATAAATATCCCTAAAGCTCAGTAGCTTAAATAAGTGTTTATTTCTCACTTATGCTTCATGTCCATCATGGGTTGTCAGGGTTTGTGTTCCTATTATCCTCCCTCGGGAACCCAGGGCATAAGGAGTCTTTACCATTAGTTCTTGCTGTAGACAAGGGAAGAGAATGTAACAAATCACACACCGATTTTTTATTTTAGTTTTTATTAAAATTCCAGTTAGTTAACATACAGTGTAATATTAGTTTCAAGTGTGTAATACAGTGATTCAACACTTTCATACAACACCTGGAAGTGCATCACAACAAATGCACTCCTTAATCTCCATCACCTGTTTAACCCATCCCCTACCAACCTCCCCTCTGGTAACAATCAGTTTGTCTTCTATAGTTAAGAGTCTGTATCTTGGTTTGCCTCTCTCTTTTCCTCTCTCTTTTTTTCCCTTTGCTCATTTGTTTCATTTCTTAAATTCCCCATGAGTGAAATCCTATGGCATTTGTCTTTTTCTGAGTGACTTATTTCATCTAGTATAATACTCTCTAGCTCCATCCATGTTGGTGCAAATGGCAAAATTTTATTCTTTTTTTATGGCTGAGCAGACAATGCTGCTATAAACATCCAGGTGCATGTATTTCTTTGAATTAGTATTTTTGCATTCTTTGGGTAAATACCTAGTACTGTGATTGCTCCCACACCCTGATTTTCAGACATGTATTTCTTTGAATTAGTATTTTTGCATTCTTTGGGTAAATACCTAGTACTGTGATTGCTCCCACACCCTGATTTTCAGACACTTCTATCTGGATGTGACATGCATTGCTTCCATTCACCTTTTGTTGGCAAAAGCAAGACATATGGCCACTTGTAACTTCAAGGGTGTGATAGGTTGAATCTCACCATGTGTCTGGAAGGAGGAAAACAGAATGTTGGTGCACAGCCCTAATGAACACCATAATAAGGAATCTTTGCTAGAATGCCATCGGGGAATGTTACAACCCTTCTGCCTCCTGATCCCCTTTTCTATTCCTTCTTTTTACTCCCTTCTTTCTTTATATCATTTTGACTTTTCTCTCTTTTTTTCTTTTCCCTTCTCCTCTTTCCTTAATTTAAATGATCATTTTCTAATCACAGAAAGATTATATTTAAACTACAAAAAATTCAGATAACACTGGGACATAATTTGCCCATCTATTTTCTCCTGCTAGAGATAACAATTCTCAAGAGGTAGAGTGGGCAACACCATTCAAGATCATTTTTTCGCAACTTGTTTTTTTTATTTAGCAGTGTTTTCTTGGACACTTCTTGTTTTTAAGTCAGAAAACAATAGCCACCAATACTACTAGAAAACATTAACAACAATCATTTGTTGATCACCTGGGTTATGCCTCCACTGTTTTAGGGATGGGGTACTCACCCCTGAACAAGACAGCGTCTCTGTCCTATATTCTGCTAAGGAGAGATCTGTACCTGGTCCTGCCTCTATCACTAATAGTTATGAGACATTAGTCAACATCTTGATGTTATTGTTTCTGCGTGTTTTTGACTTTTTTTCAACAACAGAAATCAAGGTGTGAGCCAGATGTTCTCACTGGACCTATGGGTCTAATTCTAACTGTATGAGGATTTGTGGTGTTGTTGCTGTAAACAACAGATCCTGACTTTCACTAACTAAAGCAAGAAGAAAGAAATTAATTGGAAGAATATTATGTAGCTCAGAGACCAGAAGGAAGAGTTGAACAATCATGTCCGGGAAAGGGCAGAAACAAGGGGTCATTGGGGGAATCTCAGCAGCAGGAACTCATGGGTTGGTTTCGAAGGTTGCTGTTCTTGGATGACTCAGCTCCAACAGCCTTCCCTCCCAGGGTTTCTCTGTAGAGGATTCAGCTTTCTGAAAGAGAGAAAAGCTTATTGTTCTAGCTTGGGCCAGCAGTATGTTCCTCTGACCAGAAGGAGTGGGGTACTGTTGAATGACATTTGTACCGATACCACCTGGGATGGAGGTTGGGCAGTTCCCCAAAAGCAAAGGGAGGTGCTCTTAGGAGGAGAAGGAAAGAAGACAGGCAGGCAGACACAATCAAAAACGGATGTTCACTGCATGAATTTCTTCCTTTTTCCTCATCCTGTCCCTATTTTTCTCTCTTATTTTCTTTTTTAAATTATTATTTATTTATTTAATTATTTTTTGGGAGAGAGAGAGAGAGAGAGAGAGAGAGAGAGAGTGTGTGCATGCTCATGAATAGGGCAGGGGCATAAGGGAGAGAGAGAGAGAGAGAGAGAGAGAGAGAGAGAGAGAGAGAGAGAATCTCAAGCAGGCTCCACACTGAGTGTGACCCGCAGCTGGATCCGACAATCATGAGATCATGATCTGAGCAGAAATCAAGAGACCCACACTCAACTGACTGAGCCACCCAGGTGCCCCCTCTTACCTTGTATTATGAATTTTCCCAATTTTCTGCTGTGTTCTGCAGATGTCTTAGGTTTGGCACCCAGTGCTAGGCTTTGTTTAATTGTGCTGGTGGGATTTCAGTGTCTGAGGTTTCTAACTTCTTTGATGGCTCTAAGAAAATGCCTTCTGGATAGATCCTTGAATGGTATAGCACATTCATCTATTCATTTACATAAGGAGACTCAATGATATCACAGTACTTGGTGCCTTCCTTGTTTTCCTGAACAGCAAAACTGAAAATTCCTAAATTTATTTGTGGCACTGTTTATAATAGTGAAAATGGGAAACAAACAAAATAATCAGGAAGGGATTGGTTAGATAAGTTATGCCATCTCTTCCACAGGCATATCAGCCAGTGACTCAACTCTTTTTTTCTTCTTCTTAAGCTGTGGAATCCTCAGACAATCTGAGTAGAGATACGAGCTCTCTCTCTAGAAAGATGCAGATCTATTTTGCATGCAACCTAGATGTTTTGGATATTTGCAAACCCAGTAAAAGTTTACATATAAATCCAGAGGTGTTTTATAACCATTTTATATGCTATTGATGTAATGGTTTAATCATTATCATAGTTTTAATCATAGGTTTAATCATTATCATAGGAGTATGAGTTTTTTAAATTTTTTTAATGTTTATTCATTTTTGAGAGACACACAGAGAGAGAGAGAGAGACAGAGAGACAGAGCACAAGTGAGGGAGGGGCAGAGAGAGGGTGACACAGAATTGGAAGCAGGCTCCAGGCTCTGAGCTATCAGCACAGAGCCTGATGTGGGGCTTGAACTCACAAACCATGAGATCATGACCTGAGCCGAGGTTGGACACTTAACCAACTGAGCCACCCAGGTGCCCCAATATGAGCATGTTTTTAATATGAGAAGTTGTTCAAAATATATTATGTAAACAATTATGCACTGAAAACAATGCATAGAATATTACCCATTACTTTGAAAGGAAGAGAGTAGTTTGTGTGCATGTGTGCATGTACATATGCATGCGTGTGTGTGTGTGTGTGTGTGTGTGTATAACACTAGAAATAAGTTTGGACAGTTGTCAGGAAAATACTTAAAAGCATTTCTCTCTAGTGGGTCAATGACAGGTAATTTTTTTCTTTTTGTTTGCTGTAGTATTTTCCAATTCTTCTCAAATGCACACAATTATTTATGAAATTTTAAAGACAGCAAAGTGTGATAAAGGAAATACATGCTTTCATCACTTATGGCTCACTTTTTATGCTGTGTGGTTCTCATAGCTCTTTGATGTAGAAATCATTGGGAAAAATGGGTAAGAGAAGATCCTAGATTAGGTACTCAAGAGAATCAGAAGGGTTAAATCTGTAATTTATCACTCTTTCTCATCACAATCATTGACATTCTTATTATTGACGCAAACGGCACATTAAAAATTTACTGCTTCTCTCCCTGCTTTCAAAAGAAATATGTATACATTGTAACGAAATAAAATATTACAAGCATGCGTGATTTTGAAAGCCAAATTTCTTTATAATTCCTTAGTTCCTGTAAGAGCTGTTAATGATTTAATCCAGGTACAACATTATATATACACCTACACACACACACACACACACACACACACACACACACACACACACAATTTGTTTCTTAAATGAAAATAGAATTGACATACATCATTTGCAGCATGCTTCTTTTTCCTCATGTAAGATCTGTTTTGTGCATCTTTCTATGTCTGTTCACAGAGTTCAGTCTCATTATTTTTTTAACACACTTCTGTAGTATTTTTAACACTTACATATAATTTAACTGTAAGGATACACCCTAATTTATCTATAGCCTCTGTGCCATGGATCTAGTTTTTCAAGGTCATGAAAAACATTGCAGTGAAAACTCTTGTATATACATCTGTGTAACCTTTGTGAGAGTAGTTTTGCCCCATAGATTTCTAGAAATGGAATCTTACTCTTAATTTTTCATTAGGTGCCTGCCTTGCCGCCCACATTTCTTAGTTAATCTGTGGGTCCTACTGAAACAGTGGCAGAGGTCAAACAAACGAACTGTCCTGCTTCCTGTTAATTGGAGGTGCTCAGGACTCCTGCTTGGCCACACAGCTTCAATGTTAAGGAAACATGACCTCCTGAGTCTGCAGCGGCCAAAATGTTTGCTTTTGTTTAATTGCCAGTCAGAGGAAAATACATCCCGGGTGAGAGGGTCTGTATCTACCTCATCCTCTTTTCTCATTTTTATTTGAGAAGCAGAGAAGTCCAGGGGCTGCTTGGGGGACGATGAGGGATAGTAAGTTTGTCATTCAGGATTGTCAGATGACTTTTGTGACAGTGGAAAGAAGAATTCTATATGATAATGAAAACAAGCAAACCCCACACAGTGTCATGGATGAATCTTTGAAAAATGTTGAGTCAAAGAATCAAGATACAAAAGAATTTGTACAGCGTCATCTCTGATTATCTCCCGTTGTGTAACAAATTACTCCAAATCTTCTGGGTTTAGTACAACAGAAATCACTTATTATTGCATATGCTTTCTGTGTGTCAGATATTTGGGAGTGGCTTGGAGCAATTCTGCCTCTGGGTTGCTCTTGAGGTTGAGATTGCAGTCGAATGCTTTTTTTGGGGTGCAGGCATCAGAAGGCTGGACTTGGGCTGAGGATCCACTTCTAAGGTGGTTCAATCACAAGGCTGGCAAGTTGGCGGTAGCCACTGGTGGGAGGCCTCAGTTCCTGTCCACAAGGGCCTCTTCAAAGGACTACTTGAATCTCCTCATGCTCACCTCAGAGTGAACAATCTGAGAAAACTGGGAGGAAATCACAGTTAACTTTTGTGTCAGTCTTAGAAGTTAGTCACACTAGACCAGCCCTGATTCAATATAGGAAGAGACCATTAAGAGACCTGGATCATTGGGGGCCATCTTGGAAGCTGGTGACCATAATTTCATTTATCTGAAGTTCAAAAATAGGCAGAAAAACCCTATATTGCTTAGGGGGGCATGCTTATGTGTTAAAATTATAGAAGAAAAAGGGCAATGATCACCATAAAAGTGGTTATCTTTTGAAGGGAAATATTTGTGAGAGGGTAAGGATCAATTGTGAAAGAATACATTTATGTTTTATGTACTTTTCCAAAGAGTAATAAGTTTCATGATTGCAAGAAAATACTCTTTAGGAAAGTTAAACCAAAAGAGAATTGACATGAGAAACAGAAAGTGTTCTTTTGTCTTTTAGGTCTCAAACATAGGATTCCTGAAGGCTAATTGAAAGTCTGGCCAAAAAAAGGAAAAAACAATAGCAACAATTAACACTTAAAATTAGCCAACAGTTCTTATGTGTTCCAGAAAATAAAAAGCAAATGCTTTATACAGATTTCCTTGCTTAATCCCCACAATAACTAGCTTATTTTTGATTATCCCCTTTTTTTGTAAATTAGGAAACTGAGAATTAGGGTGATTTAGGCATCCTACCGACCAGGCAATAAGTGGTAGATGTAGGGTTTGAATCCAGCCACTGTGCCTTTCTGATGCAGAAAAGAAGTTCAGACTATTGGTATACATTTTAATTCTATTTTTTGCCTAGATTGAACAAACTTTGGAAACCTTTAGCTGGATCAGTCAAGTAGTCGGTCCCAGTATGCGACTGGCACGGAGTAAGTACTATAAACTATACTTCAATTAAAAAAAATGAGAGAGTGGGGTTCCTGGGTGGCTCAGTCGATTATGTGTCTGACTCTTGATTTTGGCTTAAGTCATGATCTCAAGGTTTGTGGGTTCAAGCCCCGTGTTGGGCTTTGAGTTGACAGTGTGGAGTCTGCTTAGAATTCGGTCTCCCCTTCTCTCTGTCCCTCTCCTGCTTGCACTCTATCTTTCAAAAAAAAATTTTTTTAAATGAGAGAAAAAAATGAAAAGAAACAGATGTTTCCTAAGTGAATAAAGAATTAAAGATTAATTTATTCTATTTATTTATTTATTTATTTTGCAAAACTCTTGTATGGAGCACATTATGTGGCAAGCCCTGGCTAATGGTCCGTGTGTCTTACAAGTATTAATTCTTTTACTGTTTTGTAACTGTCCCCTGATGTCCACTCTAATTCATCTCTAAAAGGTAAGTCGCTGGGGATATTCCCTTCTTCACTTGCCTTGAGGCAAGCTGGAAGTTTTCTGTTTTTCCAAGTACTTGACTTTTGCCCCCTGGGGCTTGATATTTTAGCATCTTACTTTTGCAAATCAATTCCACAGCAGTACTGCTGAACTCTTACCCCTACTGGATTTGGGGGGGGGGGGGGAATGAATGTATTTCCTTCTGTAACCTAACAAACGAGTCCTTGTTTTGTCAAACTTTTTGACAACTTTTTGGGTTAATGTGGATGGGAACATCAAAACCCTTGAGGTTTACCTTGTAAACTTCATGACGGGAAATGTGCATACATCGTGGTTTATTTCAGTTTCTCTTTTTAGTTTCTTTAACAAGTGCTAAATAGGATTCATTCAGTTATTTTCTGGCATGATATTTCTCCAAATCACCCGTTAGCAAGTCTGAACGTGTCTGCTTGTTGTTCTAATGAAGAAATCTCAGCCTCCTTATCAGCAATGCCTCTGGGACACAGGCTAAATTCTACTGTGATAAATCAATTTAGACTGGGAGAGAGTCCCAGTGATGGAAAGTTATTTCGTTCAATCAATATTTCCTGATGTACAAATGGACACTGTGGAAAACTCAAGTTAAAAATTCCATTTTAATTTGTATTATCTTTGCTATCATTATAAAAAGGAACAGTGTAAATTTGCTAGAAAACATATTTTCTTTTGCTTGATGGCTAATCCATTTGTTTATGCAACAGTTATTGAGTATCTATTGTGGGCATGGTCCCAGCCCTCAGGGGGCTCACAGTTTGGGCAAGGGCAGGGGTGTGTTGGGTCTGTGTACCTGTTGGTGATGATAGTGGGGTAGTAGGGTTGGAGGGGGGGATTTGTATAAAAAGTTAAACAAATAAATATAATGTGGTATATTGCAGATAGTGTATTTGGGGAACTTAGGGATGGGGCTTCTAAATCAATATGGGGGCCTGGTGAGGGTTGGTAGGGTATAGCAAGACTTCCTGATGAAAGTAACATCTGAACTGTATCTTAAGGTTAAAGATGTGTTTGGGGCAAAAGAGGAAGAGAAAGGCACTCTGGACAGAGAAACAGTCTGACCTATTCCAGGAGCTCCAAACAGTTTGGGGTTGGTGAAGCTACTTAATATGGAAGTTAGAGAGTGATTTGAGAGGAGAGAAAGGGCGTGGGAGAATCCAGGGCCTGGAGAGCTGGGTATCTAATATTAAAGAGCCTGGTCTACATATCTGTAGCAGTGGGGATCCTAAAATGGCTTAAAATAGGTAAAAGACAAGATGAGGTTTGTGTTCTAGAAAGATCTCTCTTGGCAAAAGTTCAAAAACCTGTGCTTTTTGGTGTAGCAATTCAATCTCCAGGCAATTGGTGTGAATGGGAGTAAAGATTTAGCTACTGAGAAAGAAGTGAAATGCTCTTTATCTCTAATAGTAAACAATTGAAAATAGTCAAAAGGTTCAACACTGCAGACATTAGAAAAATAAATGTAATAAATTTAGAAAATGGCAAATGTATTTTAGAAACATTAAAATGAGGTTGTAGACAAGGAAAGCTATTCATGATACATGAAAAGGAAAGGTGTGACCAAGAAGTGGTATATTCAGTATTACCTTTCGAATATTTACTGAGACTGTACATACATATATATGTATATAATGAATATATTGAATATTGAGTGACATATACTTAGGTATGGGTATCGCTGGAGAGTGGTATTATGGGTATTCAAAAATGTTTTTCTTTTATTTATCTGCATTTTGTAAGTTTTAAATAATAAATCTTTTTATTTATCCAATAAGAAGATAACTTTAGGGGCACATGGGTGGGTCAGTTGGTTAACCGTCCGACTTCAGCTCAGGTCATGATCTCGTGGTCCGTGAGTTCGAGCCCCGCGTTGGGCTCTGTGCTGACAGCTCAGACCCTAGAACCTGTTTCAGATTCTGTGTCTCCCTCTCTCTCTGACCCTTCCCTGCTCATGCTCTCTCTCTCTCTGTCTCAAAAATAAATAAACATTAAAAAAAATTAGAAGATAACTTTAAAATATTTTACATAGAAGCCAGTAACATTTGGCTACTTTGGTAGCTGTTTAGAGGAAGACAAAAAAAGCAGGAATGCCCTTTCTGGAGTATGTATTCCATCTTTTGGAACATTTTGTATTGTACTGCTTACTCTAATTCCTGTGACTTCAGATACCTTGGAACGAGAATGTACAGCATGACCTTTATTGATTGTTCTGTATTGGGTTTGGAGTCACCAAGTTCATACCAGGGTCAAATCACTCTTCCATCATTGCTGTTGTATTTGTGAGGTGAGAGCTACTTGGTGCCATTGGCTTGTCTTTAGGGTCTATTAGCTACAAAAGGCACTTTTTTGGTTTGAGTCTCTCCTCGATCAAATTTTAGCCACCCTCATCTGAATCTTCTTCTCAAATAGGCCTTGACTTTTGGGCTTGCATTTACACTGACCAATTTTAGCAACAATCCTGACAAGATGGTTTGGCCATCATCCCCATCCTCCATATCTGATCACCTTCCTTATCTCCCATCCCTCCCCTTGCCTGCCTCAGGAAGAATCCTGTTAGGTCAGTTTAGCAAAGAATTATGCTATGCCTAACCATAAGAGACTCTTAAATACGGAGAACAAACTGAGGGTTGATGGGGGGTGGGGGAGAGGGGAAAGTGGGTGATGGGCATTGAGGAGGGCACCTCTTGGGATGAGCACTGGGTGTTGTACGGAAACCAATTAGACAATAAATTACATATATATATATATATATATATATATGTATGTATAAAAGAATTATGTTACTCCTTTAATACCCACCCACCACCTTCTATGTCTACCCCACCTATGTTCTGCTTCTTGACTAGAAATTCCAACTTTTCCTGGGGCATGTGGGTTGCTCAGTTGGTTATGTGACTGGCTCTTGATTTCAGCTCAGATCGTGATCTAATGGTTATGAGTTTGAGCCCCGCCTGGAGCACACTCCACCTATCCCTGTCCCCCACCCTGGGCTCCACGCTTACAGTGCAGAGAAACTTGGTAAAAATGTAGGTTCTCAATCTCTACCCCTTCAATATCCTGATTTAGTCGTTCTGCTGCTGGGCTTGGATATCTGCATTGTAATGGCACCTCAAGCGATTCTGATGGACATGGATCATAGACAACCCTTTGAGAAGAGCACACCACTTTCGTCTCCTGGACTACACAGCATATCACCCTTCCTTCTCCCTGGGCCCCTGTCCAGTGGCTCTGGAAAACCATGGTAGACAGTACTCATAAAAACAATATATTTAGAAGACCAGGATCCAGAGACTCCTGAGGAGCAATAAATGACCACAAGGTGGTCTGTGGCACCTCTGAAGTTGCAATGGTATTTGAGCATGCTCTCTTTTCTGGTAAGAAAGAGTACAGCTTTCAGATTCTCAAAGAAATCCACTATCCAAACATTAACCCTGCAAAGCCATGAAGCAGTTTTATGCCTTGAAAATTAATTATCTTCCCTCTTGATGTGTTTCACATCTGAGCTTTGTATAGCTTACATTATTTTTCTCGGAGCACGCCCATGTCTGGGCACATAGTCTACTGCCTTGGCAGATGTAGGAAGGACATATACTGGAAGGGTAGTGGTGAAGACTTTCCTGTTGAATGCCTCATTCCCTTCTCCTCTATTATCCTTTTCCTTAGCATTTTTCTGTCGTTTATATTGTTCTGGGCCTTTTTTGCCTTCTTTTTGAAGTAATTGAACTGGGTTCTTCTTTTGAAGTAACTGAGCCTGAGTGGTTCAGTTGATTGAGCGTCTGACTCTTGATTTTGGCTCAGGTCATCATCCCAACCTCGTGGGTTGGAGCATCAGCTCCACACTGAGCCTGGAGTCTGCTTAAGATTCTCTCTCTCGGTCTCTCTGCCTCTCTCCCGTGCTCTCTCTCTCTCTCTCTCTGTCTCTCTAAAAAATAAACAAAAATTATGTAAATTGACAGCCTCATTAGTGTTCAATCCTGTGCTTATTAAAATATGCTTCAAATAAGAGAAACACAAGTTGAAAAGGGGGGTAGCTTTATGTGTTTCTGTCTACATAACTGAATTTTTTGCTCCTAGGGAGACTGCAAAATGGTGGGTTTTCTTTGTTTGTTGTTGTTGTTATTGTTGTTGTTGTTTTTACCTTAAGTCTCTAAAGTAGTGAGAGAGAAACAAGGTTGGGAATGGCTTTGGGTAGCTAGCATCCTTGCAGTCAGAGGTCAGAATTTGGGCACAAAACCTAGGTCTGCCAATTGCATCAAGCCTTGACCTTGGACAGGACAACACCTAGGTGAAGCAGCTGGGACTCAGCCTAATCCTTTCTGGTGATGGGCAGTTGTGGCTATATCCAGTTCCCAGAGGCAGCATCTCTACAGTGTGCCATGTTCAGTGTCAAAGGCACAAGCTGTGATGTTTCATGACACAGTGTTATCGGTGGTGGTGGCTTCACTAGCCCAGTTCTATGGCATAGATTTTGGAGTTGTTCCTGGTTGCACAACTTCTGTGCCAGGTCTTGCAGCCCTTCCAGAAGGTCTGGGGCTACTCAGCCTACTTTCAGTGAATTGCTTTCTGCTGAAATCAACCATCTCCTGTTGCTCTTGGATGTTTCCTCCAAACATACCTTGAGCAGCTTTGCTTCCACATCTTCCTCATGTCCCGTTTCTCCTTTTCAACAACATGTTTTTTAAATCTAACTTTATCAGCAATGGTATACCATTTAAAAAATCATTCTGACAGTTCCCTTTTTTTCTGTTTATTTTTATTTTTATTTTTTTTTAAATTTTTTAACGTTTATTTATTTTTGAGACAGAGAGAGACAGAGCATGAACAGGGGAGGGGAAGAGAGAGAGGGAGACACAGAATCTGAAACAGGCTCCAGGCTCTGAGCTGTCAGCACAGAGCCCAACGCGGGGCTCGAACCCACGGACCGTGAGATCATGACCTGAGCCGAAGTCGGACGCTTAACCGACCAAGCCACCCAGGCGCCCCGTTTTTCTGTTTATTTTTTAACATGGAGATGTTAAAATGTACGCAAAGGTACAGAGAGTGGTATAGTAAACTTCCAAAGCACATTACCCAGTTTTACCTTCTTATTCACATTTCCGCTCTCCTTTTCCCACTTTATGGGGGGATAGTATTGTATGGAGTATTTTATGGCAATTCCCAGACATCATATCATCTCACCCATAAATACCTTATATGTATGTCTGACTATCAGATAGGAACTTCGAAAATAAGATAAGCACAATGTCACTATCACACCTAATAAAGTTAACAATAATTAAGAAAATCTTTTTTATGTTTATTTGTTTTTTGAGAGAAGGAGAGAGAGAGAGAGCGAGAGAGAGAGAGAAAGGAAAGACAGAGAGACAGAGCACCAGCCAGCGAGGGGCAGAGAAAGAGGGAGACACAGAATCCGAAGGAGGCTTCAGGCTCTGAGCTGTCAGCATAGAGCCTGACGCGGGGCTCAAACTCACGACCTGTGAGATCATGACCTGAGCTGAAGTCGGACACCCAACCGACTGAGCCACCCAGGCACCCCAACAATAATTTTTTAATATCATCCAATTCCAGTCCATGTTCCTACACTTCTAGTGTTCTCCAAAATGAATTTTGACAATTGGTTTGTTCAATCAGACTCCACATAATATGTACACAATGTATGTGGGTGATATGATATGTCTGTTTTCCCAATTTGTTTTCAAAATTAAATATAATTCACATAGATCTTATGTATGTCTCTTACTTCTTTAAAAATCTATAGCAGTTCCTCCTTCCTCTTTATTTCATGCTATTTATTTTTTGAAGTATTTCCCAATGTCTTGTAGAATTTCTCAATTTCTTGGTTTGTCTGAGTGCAACCTCACATGTTCCTCTGTCTCCTTCCCCCCCCTAAATTGGTGGTTAGATCTAGGGGCTTGATTAGATTCAGTTTTCATGTTTTATGTCCTATATTTTTCTCTTCTTTATTTTTCTTCACTTTATTTATTTTTAATATCTAGCTTAGTCACATCTCCTCCAAGAATTCTTCACTTTATCTCCCCCTCTGCCCTCGGTGGTGGCTCCTTTCTCAGACACATGTAGCACTTACCTATCTATTTATTTATCTATCAAAGCATTTTCACTTCTATTCTTAAAAAGGCAAGGACTAGGTCCTGAGTGCAGAGATCATGTATGGCTCAGAACTGCTATTTTTCTCCATATCTAGCACATAATGTGGCTGACACAGAGTAGGTGCTCCATAAATAGTTGTTGAGATAAATGGATATGAAAGTCCAAATCATATATCAACTATCAACTGCTTAGTACTTGCTGCCTTCTGTGTGGTTTCTCACTGGGTTACAAGCCTTGACTCAACTCCTGGACTATGAGTCTCTTGAGGGCAGAGAGGAAGCCAAATACATTCTTGTAGTCTGGTTACTTAACACTATGCTCTGTTTATGACCAGCGCATGTACAATGTGTCTTCGAGTGAGGACCCTTTCACATTTATCTTGCTGTTGGATTTTTATAAGCTTAAATGAGAGGTGCGTGTGACAAGCATGAGCAAGAGTAAAATATTACATAAATGTAGGTAAGTGTGACAATAATAATCTTCTGTACTTCTTTTGCTCTTGTGCTCTGAAGAGACCCAATCTCTGGTTGAAATGTATGAAGATATTGACTTTCATCACCTTTTTAAAGAAAAGGTATCTACTCCTAGGGTTTAATTCATTCATAAAGAGGGATTACAGGGCCATCTACCAGGGGGCCAACTTTTTATCATGTGGATTAATGGTATGGTCATCCCTCGAGATGGGCCATCTATTTAAAGGAGTGAAAAGCGTTTAGGGTGATTACTCAAAGGTCTTTTGGTTGCAACTGACAAAAACCTAAAGCATAATAGTTTCAGCAAAAAGAAAAGAGTTTTGGATTCATATCTCTGGAAATTCTAAGGATATCTGCTTCTCTGATTGTTGATCTTATCTCACTGTGTCATTTTTGGTCAGCTTTCCAATGTGGCCATAAGTAATTAGCTTTAGGTTGTTTATCTTTGGTTTTTTTTTTTTTAATTTTTTTTTCAACGTTTATTTATTTTTGGGACAGAGAGAGACAGAGCATGAACAGGGGAGGGGCAGAGAGAGAGGGAGACACAGAATCGGAAACAGGCTCCAGGCTCTGAGCCATCAGCCCAGAGCCTGACGCGGGGCTCGAACTCACGGACCGCGAGATCGTGACCTGGCTGAAGTCGGACGCTTAACCGACTGCGCCACCCAGGCGCCCCAGGTTGTCTATCTTTGAACACCAAGCTTCCGCAAAGCAGACAGTCTTTCCCTGTTGCCCTGTAGAAAGGTTCAAAGGAGAACTTTTAATCATGTTACTGTCCTGTGTCCATCCCTAAAGGAATCACTGTGGCTAAGGAAAAGGGGTCATTCATTGGTCAGGATTAAATCACATACCCACTCTCACTGGGTGGTAGATGGCGCTCTAAATGACAAATGTGTCACATGTGAGGGAAGAGGAGTTTTCCCCAACTCAGAGTAGGATGAGACCAGAAGAAAAGGTGCAGGGGAAAAATAGCAGCTGTATGTGCCTCAGGGCAACCTCCGCTCAGAGCTCTGTATGTAGCCTACAGATCCTTCTGGAAGGTGCACTTGTCTGGTGGTAAGTTCAGGGCTCTTAGTTTTCTTGATAGTTTTTTCCCCTTCACGTTTGGTCCCTTTGGTCTGGTAGGTCACTATTTGATATGAGTGCCATAATGGGCTGTTCCATTTCAGTTCTAAAGACGTTACACAGTGCAGTTCTAACATGAACTTCTTGATAGCCTTTAAGGGGTCAATGGAATTCTGGGAGATCCCCAATCATTAATCCAAACTTCTTAGAATTTTATCCTAGTATGATCATTTAGTTTAATACTTCTGGAAGGAAAACTCACAGATGAAATGTTAGTCTGAACGGAATATGTTTAAGATATTATTTATTTTTAAGATATTTACCTTAAAGAAAAATAAAAGAATGACCAGGAAGCATCATTTTTAAAGACTACAAATCACCTTCCCTTGCATTTGACCTTGCAACATCTTCTAAAACAGGTTTGCTCATCTCCTCTCTTACAGATGAAGAAATTGAGGCTTCTAGGAATCAATGACATGCCCAAGATTACACAGTGCTTTAGACAGGATTTCAGGATTTCACCTCTGAGTCTCATAACTTTAAATACCACCCTCTAACTCTCTACTGCCTCCCTGATGCCTTAAGACATTTTTTAGAAGAAAGAACACATTCTACTGGAAGTAATCAGAGGGAACGTCTGGAAGTAAACATGAGCCATAACTGAGCTTTTTATTCTGTTACCTAAATGAGTGATGGGAAGCTCAGGCGGGAGGATGACACTCATACAGTTTACGCACCCCCAAGTTCACTCCTGAATTGTTAGGACAATCTTGTTTGAACTCCCAGACAAGTGAGAAATTAAAAGCAGACAGTGACGACTGTTTTGTTAACTTGGTGCCTTTTAAATTAACCGGACCTTTCAAGTGCTGCTTTAGATTAAAAGTGGCTAATTGGATAAAGGGAGCAGAGCCACTCAGCTGGATGGAAGGTATTGTAAAAGCTCAGACTGAGTTACAGAAAAGGAACGCACAAGAATAATTTTTACGATAATGTTTTAATTATAAAGTGAAGGCAAATTCCTCCACTCTATTCCAATCCGAGGACAAGGTAATATGTCACCGCGGCGCTGAAAAGCATACAGGCTGATAGATAGTTAGGTCCTTTTATTTTAAGGCAGGCTTGAAGGCAAAACTTTCTAGTGCCAAAACCCTTCACGATTAAAAAAAAAAAATTTTTTTTTAAAGGATTTGGCGTACCCTCGCAAATATCGGCACAGGGAGTAGGGCTGACGGTAGGAGAGCAAGGCTGAGGCCATTCTTATTAATATTAAATAGCCACGTCCGTATCCTTGAAGCAAGAGAGGAGAGAGGAGGGAGAGGAGCTGCTGACATTGACAATGAATCCAAACAGGAGTTGCAATAGCGGTGTCCACCACGTTGCCTCTGCCCCCGCCTGGCCTTCTGGGAGTTGTAGTTTTCACGGGAGCGGCTCCCCTGGAAAGCCGGGAACGCCCGTCCGGACCGAACTACAGATCCCAGGCTGCGCGCGGCCGCCCGCCCCTCCCTCCCGGGTGCGAGTGTAAACTCGCCGCGCCGGGGCGGGTGGCCGCGCGCGGGCAAGCGGGCTGAGCTGGGCACTGCGCGGGGGCACACCGCTCGGGGGACCCAGGCCCCGCCACCTTCCCTCCGCCCCAGGCTCTGTTCTCACTTTTGAGCAGTGGAAGGACGGGAAGCGGGAGCCATGCAGTCGGAATCGGGGATCGTGCCGGATTTCGAAGTCGGGGAGGAGTTTCACGAAGAGCCCAAAACCTATTACGAACTCAAAAGTCAACCTCTGAAGAGCAGGTGAGTGGTGACAGCTGGAGGGAGGCGCGGAGTGCGGCTGGGGGCCCCGTGCCCCACACCGTGGGGCGAGGAAAGCCGGTCGTCCGGGCTCTGGGACAAGGACCCCGTGTCCTTGCCCGGGGGCAGAGGGCGAACTGCCCCCGCATTTGGGGGGCCGCGTCCGCCCAGGCGGTGAGCCTCCAGGGGCTCCGTTCAAGTGCGCTGCGGGGGCGTCGCAGGCAGCCTACGACCGCCGGCCCAGGTGAGGGGTCCCTGGGCACGGCACACTGGCCGCTGAGACCGGGTGGGGGCAGGGGAGCGACCGGGCGAGCAGGTGGGGGAGGAGGAGCGCGGGAACCGGACGCTGTCCCGGTGGGAAGGAGAAAAAAAGAGTTTCTAGTGAACCTCTTTTCTGAAGATCCCGGCGGGCTGAGTACTCGGAGAGGGAGTGCTTGGGGTGGATTGAAACGCGACGTTGATGGAAGCAATTAATTCGTTTGTGTCGCCTCCTCGGAGTCGGGCTCCTCTGGGAAAGTCCGCCCCTGGCCGCCTCCAGGTGATGTTTCCCGGAGCCCCGCCTCTCACCTTGCCCACCTGGGCACGGCGGCGCGGGCGGGTCGGGGGCAGAGGGTGGGCGTGTCACCTCGTTCAGATTAAACAACTCCCTGGGCAATAGAGTCCCATTCAAATCCAGGCCTTCCCTGGAGGGAAAAAAAAAAGCCTCGTAACTGGAGGGTATTGGGACAGACCTGCTTGGCAGGGCCCCTGCTTGGCAGCGACACGTGTTTAATTTGCAGGGGAGTTCAAAAACTTTTTGGAGAGAAGTGAAGACACCCGCTGGTCTGGCGCCCCACCACCTCTAGTGCCCATTTCTTATGCTACCTCCGTTCCCACTCCGTTCTGTCGGAACGGGTTGGGTATCTTTCTTTCTCTGTCCGGGGGCCGCTCCAGACATTTCCCGTGTTTACGAAGAGGGACATGGTCATTGGAGGTTGTGGTAGTAGAGAAGGGTTTATGTCCACCCCTCTCAGTTCTGAAATAAGGTGAAGCTATAGCTGGAGGGTTAAGCAGTGCTTCTGCACACCCACCTCAAACCTTCCTGCCTGCCCCTCACGTGGGTAAAGTCAGGGTGAACGGACCTGGCTGGCAGAGGGGGAGGAAGGTTCAGTAATCAGGGTGAATGAAGAGAAGGACAACTGGCCGGGGGGTGAAGTAGTACATAGTCCAGTCTTTGCTTCTGGGGTGCACGGGGCTCCTGTTTGCTCTAGCCGCAGGCAGAGCCAGGTTTGTTTCCTTCGGGGCTGCGTCAGGACTCCGAGTCCAAGTTGGGGAAGAAAACCTGGGAACTGCGTATCCACTTCCCGGGGTTGCTGAAGCAGCCTCTTTGCAGTCGCTTCACAGTGATTGGAAGGAAATGGCGTTAGATGCCTACAAGCAGCCTTTAGTTGATGGGTTCTCTTCATAATGGCTGTTTTGTGTGTGAGAGGAGATTGTGTGTGTTGGGGGTGGGGGTTTTGAGTAATATTGTGTGAAGGGTATTGTTGGTTATGCTCATTGGGGCTTTATGTGCATTCGGCTGAAGGGACCAGTGTTTTACTGAGCAGTCTCTGCTTTTGCTTCTATAAGCAAATGCTTACATGGCCAGAATGAGGGAGTGAGTGAGTGAGTGTGTGTCTGTAGTCCTGAAAGAAATGAATTAACCGGACTGTTTGGAACATTTTTGATGGGAGCTGATACATAACATTAAATGAGTTTGAGAGAGTGAGGAAAATACCATCTGGAAAAACCCAAATGAGTGCCATGAAACTCATGTTGAAGGATTTGGGCCTGTTCTTTTTCAGAGTCGGCAAAAAATTACTTGCAAGGGTGAGCGTCCTCGGTAGCTAGCTAGCATGTGTAAGGAAAAATGTGGCTACGTGGGAAGCAATGGCTTCACACGTTGAAGCTAGAAACAGGTGCGGGACAGAACCGGTATGGAGAGGAATGCTAAATTAAAAAAGTTGTTGTAAAACTTGTCTGTGGAGCAGACACATGCTCTTTGAAATAAACCAGTTAAATAAAATCTGTGAATAAATATATGGGGTTGGCAAAATTTCCCTATACTGTTTTCCACAGTTGTCTAACTTATTGTCATCGGCATCTGTTGTGTGACTTTAAAAGGGCTACATGTTGTTGGGGGCCTCCTCATGGCTTTTTGTCTGAAGTCTTTGCCAGGGTATCTCCCTTCTTGGAAGTCTTGGTTGGAAAAAGTAGAATTTGAAAGGTCAAGACGGCTGTAGCCATTTCGTCTCTCAGTTATATTCCCTAGATCGTCTCTTGGAGTTGAAAATATGTTCAGAATCTGCCCACCTCTCGGCAGGTCCCCTGCTACCACTTTGGTCCAAGTCCTCACCAGCCCGTGCCAGGGTTATTGTGGTAGCCTCTTGCTTTCTACTGTTACCCCTTCCGGTGGATTTTCTATGTGACAGCCACAATGTTCCTGTTAAAATTGGTTCTCAGGCAGGATAGATATCGCTGCCCTCCCCAGGGGTCATTTGACAATGTCTGGAGAGATTTTTGGTTGTCAGAATGGAAGGGTGTTGGTACTGGTCTTTAGTACATAGAGCCCTGAGATGCTGCTAAACTTTCTGTAATGGACAAGGTAGCAACAGAGAATTATCTGGCCCTAAACTGTCACCGCTGAGGCTGAGAAACTGTGGCTTAAAACGTGCCACATCATGTCGTTCTCTGCTTAAAACTCTCCAGTGGCTCCTAGTTTCAGTAACACTCGAGATCCTTTAAACGGCAAAAGGCAGCCTGTATGGTCAAGTTCCCTGTCAGCTTCCTTGCTGTCCCGGAACACTCCGGGCTCCTCCACCGTAAGGCCTTTGTATGTTGTATTTGGCTGGCGCCTCTGCCTGGACCATCCTTTGCCCAGAGAGCCACAGGGCTCACCACCTCACCAACTTCAGGTCTTTTAATATTCCTAGCAGGCCTACCTTGACCTCACTAGGTACAATCACTATCCCTCCAGACTCTCATCTTCCTTGCCCTGTACTATTTTTTCCATTATACTTCTATTATAACCAACTCTCATTTCTACTATGTTTATAATAGGTTCCTCCACGCTAGACTGCCAGCTTCAAGGGAGCAGAGATTTCTGTCTGTTCCTTGTTTACTGTTGTGTCCCTAGAGTCTAGAGCAGAGTTTCTCAACCTCAGTGCAATTGACATTTCATGCTGGATTACCCTTTGTTGTGGGCACCGTCCCGGCCATTGCAGGATGTTGACCAGCACCCCTGGCCTCCGTCTACTAGAGGCCACTAGCGCCCTACTCCCAATTGTGACATCCAGAAACGTCTCTAGACACTGCCAAATGTCCCTGAAGGGTACAGTCACGCCTGCTTAGAACAATTAGCCTTGAACATTGCCTGGCATGGGAATGATTTGTTGTTTGAACAGGTGTTGCTTTCTCCCTTAGGAGTCCACCCAGGACGGGGTGCTTGGTTCTGATTTTGCCTTCAACCTGGCGGCCTTTTAATGTAGGTATCCATCAGGGTCTCTCCAAAGTGGAGATTATATATTCTTCATTTGGGCTGAGCTCGGATGTGCAGGTGTTTCATGAGGAAAGACACGTTTTCATTCCTAACCGAGACCTCCTGGCCTTTAGGAGTGTGAGGCTGCTGGAATTAGATCGCGTGACCCTCCTTTTGGTCATAGTCGCTGGCAAATCTGCAGTGGAGGAAGACACACGATGAGGAAAGGTTCTAATGAAGAATTGTTTGCAGTGTGGTTCCCCCAGCAAGATTTTTGAAGCCTCTGTGTGTTCTCCTGGGAATGAGCTCTGAATGGTGGGCGGCAGGGGAAATGTGCCGAATTTCAAGGGTGAACCCAGAATTCACACGCTGATGCAGTCACATCAGGGAAACAAATGTGGAGCTGTTAAATGAGCTCCTATCAGTGTAGGCACTCTCTCTAGGTCTTTGGGACCTGAAGACAGCATTTTATTTTATTAAAAAAAAATTTTTTTTTAAGTTTATTTATTTTTGAGACAGAGAGAGACAGAGCATGAACGGGGGAGGGGCAGAGAGAGAGGGAGACACAGAATCGGAAGCAGGCTCCAGGCTCTGAGCCATCAGCCCAGAGCCCGACACGGGGCTCGAACTCACGGACCACGAGATTGTGACCTGAGCTGAAGTCGGACGCTTAACTGCCTGAGCCACCCAGGCGCCCCTGAAAACAGCATTTTAAAACATGTTAGCCTCTGTCAGGTTTATGGTCCTCTTATTCGATTGACTGGGTGCACAATTCTGTGGCTTTGTACTTGCTAATGCCCTTTTCCTGGACGGACTTCAAACTTGGCCTAATCTAGTTCCAGTTTCTTCTGTCAGAATTTTAGTTATGTTTCAGATAACTGTTTAACTTCCTGCAAATTAGAAATGGGAATGAGGGCAAGTCTTGGGTTTATTATGGCAGGACAGGATACAGTGGTGGTTTCCGAAAGCTGATTCCTGGAGACATGTGTGAAGTTTTCACAGGTTTGTGGTGAATGAGAAAGACAACAACTGTTGTGTCACATGTGCACATACACGTGTTTCGGGATAAGGCCACTGCCATTTCTTGGATTTATTCTGAGAGTTTCTCTCCTGTCTTCGTAGAAAAACTACCCTTTCTTTTATGAAATGATAATCCATTTTTGGCAAAACACAGCTGTCAATCTTTTACTGGTTTCTGAGAGTTTTCTTGATTTTTCTGCCAGTCCAGTCTGCAGGGAATTGCCAGCATTATTCTGGCATCACTGTCCCCAGCTAGCTGAGACCTTAGGCAGGCTGGGTCTAACTAACTTTAGTTTCCTCATCTGACAAATGGCGGCCTGCGTCCTAAGGGTCTTAGGAACATTCACTGTCACGTTGACTGTGGAAGAGTATTAGCCTGGTGCCCGGCCCATAGTAAGGGTTCAGTAAAATGTTAGCAAGTGGTGTTCTTGGTGTTATTTCTTTATTACTTAACAGTGAGTCCTGACATTCCATGAAGCATTTGCATGTGGTTGTCCTTGGCTTTCTACCTTAAGGCCAGGGTTGTTCGTGAACAACAACCTATCTCCTAATGAATACTACTGCCACCTAATGTTTCGATTTTTTTTTTTTTTTTTTTTTACATTTTATATTTTTGATCCAACCCATAAAAATTTATGCTGGTTAAAAAAAAAAAAGCGCTTGTGACATCAGTACCTACAGAAAACTTCATATTCAACATGTGTCTGTTGAGCCCTGTGCAAATTGCTTGTGTAAATTAATACCAGTAAACGTAGCTAACATCTATTGAATATGCATCACGTGTCAGTGCCTATTCTACATGTTTTTATGTGTGTGGACTTAATATTTGCACACCTGCGAGAGATGATAATGATAAATAACAACATTAATGATCTTAATTATATTTTTAAAACTGGTAATTCTTAATGTGGTGCTTACTACCTGCCAGGACTGAGTCTGAATATTTTACTTGTGTTAATTCAGTTAGTTTTCACATCCACCCTGGGTGTCTGTGCTTTTGTTATTCTTATTTTCCAGAGGAAGAAACCGAGGCATAACAAGTAGATGGGCCCAGGTTTAACCTGAGGCCATCTGGTTCTAGCCCCAGGCTGTCGTCCACTAGCCTGTACCTCCATGTAAAAGGCACTGTGCACAAAAGCAGAAATGGAGAGGAACATCATTCTGCATCTTTTCCAGAACTCTCAGTGGGTGGAGCACCTGGGGGGCTCCATCCGTTACGTGTCTGGCTTCGGCTCAGGTGATGATCTCACAGTTCATGAGTTTGAGCCCTGCATCCGGCTCACTGCTGTCAGCACCAGGCCTGCGTTGGATCCTCTGTCTCCCTCTCTCTCTGCCCTTCCCTGGCTTGTTCTCTCTCTCCAAATAAATAAACAAACTTAACTTAAATAAAAAGTCTCAGTGGGTGAAGGAAAGAACACATGGATCCAGCTAACCATGCAAGACAGAGTGTGACCTCATGGGAAGGTGAGCATCAACAGTGGCCATTTCCTAGAGGACAGGAAATAGGAGGCCAGTTTTGTGAACGAGCAGGGCTCTATGAGTTTGGCCTGGAAGTTCAAGCAATACTCAAGCATATTTCTCTATAACATTAAATAAGATGTTAGACACCCTGGAGGACGTATCCTAAAATAGACTTCTGGGGGTTTTGGTTGCCTTTTAAATGTTTAAGCAGACTCTCAGACCTTCCTCACGGTCTGGGAGCTCCTGGTGGTGGCAGAGACCGGATGCGCGTGAACAGGTTCAGAGGGGGCCGTCCTGAAGTGCTGTGCCCACGGCTCTGTCACTTAACTGTGATGTGTGTGCTTGAGACACTTAGCTTCGAGGAGCCTCAATTTCCTTACCTGTAAAATGGGGCCAACATACTATTGGTAGAAGTTTTAATTTTGTTTTAAAAAATTTAATGTTTATTTATTCTTGAGAGGTGTGAGCAGAGGAGGGGCAGAGAGAGAGGGAGACACAGAATCCGAAGCAGTCTCCAGGCCCTGAGCTGTCAGTGCAGAGCCCGAAGCGGTCTTGAACTCACGAACCATGAGATCAGGACCTGAGCCAAAGTCTGATGCTTAACTGACTGAGGCACCCCTATTGGTAGAAGTTTTGAACTGGAAATAGAATCTGTAAAAGTGCTTTACAGAGTGCCTAGCACACATCAGTAATAAAACTCCTTCTTTTCTACTTTACCACGGTAATTTTTTCCTTCCTCATAACAATAACAAGAGGCAATCTCCGAAGCAAAAGAGGCAAGATCGAGGTGCCTCATGCTGACAGATGTTCAACTCTTCTTATGCAAATTAGTTTTGTGGTATGATTAGATGGAAAATTTGATTAAAGTGGATTCTAAGTGTTGGTTCTGTGTGTTATTGGAGATTTCCCTTTCCTGAGTCCTATTTATAGAATTTATTTAAGCGTGTGTGTGTGTGTGTGTGTGTGTGTGTGTGTGTGTGTGTGTGTTTAATTCCCTTTGAGTTCTGCGGTGCAGTTTGCACAGGCTGATGTTTATATCTGCTCCAGTTGTGCAAGAAGTGGAAAATATCCTTTTTTTAGAACAGGTCACATGTGCTTACTGTCAGGAATAGGACCTCAGTGTAAAAAAATGTATCTTGGGACAAATCAAAGTTACTAAATTTCTCCCTCCAACTGCTTTGTTTCAGAACTGGCAGTATTAGGATAAATAATAGGAAAAAAAAACCCACTCGGCTATTTTTTTTTGTCATTTTTCAAGGACAATAAGCAAGAATTTCACTTGTTGTGTGTGTGTGTGTGTGTGTATGTGTATGTGTGTTTGCGTGTTTTAAGTATAAAATGTACTTTGCTGTTATGTCCATCTCATCAAAGTAAATTGTAAAAATATGTTTGACTGCCCTCCAAATACACATAATTTGGAGAAAATAATCAAGAAGGTGGGTCAAAGATATTAAATGCTGTTACTATAGGCTTTTGATATTGTAAAGTCAAGTTTGCAGTTTATACGGAGGTTTTTGTGAGGCAAGTGAACATTGTGTACTCGAGGTAGGGCAAGAGGGAGTCATGCAGTCTGAATCTTGATGGAGGCAGATGGAGGCTGAGGGCAGGGAGCCGTGTAAGCAGGTCTGGGTCTCTTTTCCAGTTCCTTCCCCCCTGCCTGCGTTCTCTTTTCCTCAGGATTTGGGGAGAGGCCGGGGCTCCTCATTTCTCTAGGTTGCTTCTTAAATGCGGCTCCCTTAATTCTTTGCTACATCATTGCCTCCTGTGGCCCTCTATGCATGCCACAGAGAATAGAGTATGCCTTTGTGGTGTCCACACGAGACATCTGTCTTGAGATTCAGAACCGTGAGGTTTTTGTCTTCAAGTGCCTAAATTCCCAGGGTTCTCAAGCCCTGGGCACTGCCCAGAGTGTGTTGCAGATGGTAACCCATTGGCTGTTTTCCACCTGAGTTGGAAGTTGACCCAGGGGGAGGAGTGGAGTAAAGGTGAGAGAAAAACCCTTAGGGAAGTAAGTAAATGGTACCTCAGAATCATGAGGGCCCTGGTATCCTCCCCAAGGTGCATCGAAAACATCCCTCGGTCACTTTTAGCAGGGGCAGTAGAGCTTTGGGTCAGAAGGACCTGGATTTATTTGTGTTTTTTTTTCCTTTTTCCCTTCCCTCCCTCCTTTCTCTCTCTTCTCACAGCAGTTATTTATTAAGCGCCTCTGGTATGTCAGGCTCTGTGCTGGCCAGAGGGGATCAAAGGTAGAATCAGATAGGCAAGGTTCCCACTACCATGGTGCATCCATGTTGGAGATGCGAACACAGTTAATGATGTGCCAAATAAATGCACAATATACTTTTTGTTGCTGAAGAGGGAGTAATTGATATAGGGTGATTAGGAAACACAGGGGCTTTTTAGAATGGGTCTGATATCAGGAATCACCTCATGGAGGAGGTGATTTTGAGGCAAGGCTTGAATGCCTGAAATAAGTGTGCCAATCTTGGTGCTTCCCCTCCCTAGCTGTATGACTTTGGGCCAGTTGCCCAACTTCTTTGAATCTCAGTTCCTTCTTTTGTAAAATGGGGCAATAACTACCTTATAAGGCTGCTGTGAAGATAAAAAGTATCGCTTGTAAAGCATCTAACATTAGGCTTTACCTTATAGGTGCTCAGGGAGATGCATTGGACGGGTTTAAGGTCATAAATTGAATAGTGGAGAAAAATACAGACGTTAATCTTCCCTGCAACTGTTTATAACTTGGTTTTAAGTGTTTTCCTAATGTTGAGTGAGTCAGAGATTTATGGTTGTCTTTATAAACCTACCCTCGGACTGAAAGTGGAGATGGGTCTTGTTCTTTTTATTATCCTTTTTTTTTCCCTCCAGGATCGTCTTACTTGCGTCGTCCCCTTGCTCTTCTCATTGTTGTCACATTGAGATTATTCACGTTTGACCATGCTTTCACGTAGGAATAGTTTCTGGCTGGGTTTTGAAGTAATATTTGGTATATAGGACAAGTCCAAGAGCTCTTGGAGAAAAACGCAGAGCTTAAGATTCATTTAAGAAAATACACACGCGTACCACAACCAACTCTTCTGGAACTCCTGACTCGCAGTCCTATGTTTCGACCCCTAGATCATGCTTCCTGTCCACACTGAGGTGAAAGAAGCCTCTCCTCCCACACAGCACCTCGCAGCTTTGGTCAGTGTTGACATCTACAGGCAATAGCGTGTGTTTTTAATTCAGCAACTTAAAACGAAAATCTTCAAAGCTTTTGAATTCCAGTAGCTGCGTTCTTTGATTCAAGTACCCATGGAGTGGTGACTTTTAAAAGGAAAACTCCTGGGTCATGTGAGAACAAATATTTTAAATCCAAATGCAATGACTTACAAGTCTGTGGAGTAACTGGTAGAATCCTGTTCTTCTATAAGAAAATTGTGGGTTGTTGAGCAACTTCAGGAAGGCATGTGTAGCCTTCACTCTCTCCACCCCCACCCCTTCCCCAAAGTGGGATAACTTGCTGAATCATTCACATGCATTTGTCTGTTTTCCTATGTGATCAAGGGCAGAATGGGAAAAGTGGTGGTCGCCGCTGTTGGGCATGCGTAACTTGTTTTTGTAGAACACGTTTTCTCTCTAGGAGGCTTAACTTGCGTCAGTGAGAAGAAGGTTTGAAGCAGGGAGGATTCATTTATCCTGATGGCTGACATTATATATGAAATTATGGGCTGACAGATAGGACTGCTATGTTGAGTTCAGTACCCTTATTATAAAATGTTCCTAGGTACTAACTGGTTTCAAGAAGTATGTTTTTCAGAACATATCTTTTATTTTTCTAACTGGAGATTTGAACGTTGGTGGAAAGAAAAGGAAAGATGATTTTCCTGATTAACTTGGAACCTAGCACAGTCCTCACAGAGCCTACCAGAGGACCTCAATGAGATATGGCTATGCTGTTTGTCTTGCATGCATCTGTCCCAAGCAGCTGGAGGTAGTACTCTAAAATTGAGTCTGTGAACAGACACACAGATATTGTAACAATCCCTTCTCCATCAAAAGAACTGGGTACAGTTTTGCTTTATTTTTCAGCATTTGAAGTTTTTCAATAAAAGATGAAAAGGTACTATTTCAGGGTTAGCTTTGCTTTATTGTATTACTGAGCCTGCATAACAGCACCATCTAAATTTAGAACATTGGCACCTTGGCCAGTAGAACCCTTTGCAACTAATTTATAATGTTTTTGGCAGAGAATAGCTATGAATAAACATGAAAATAGTATTGGCCAGGTAGGGTCATTTACTTTCAAGAGAAGAGGATGACACCAGCCAGGCGTTCTTGAAAATTCCCTTTATTTATTTTTGAAGGAAGAGCTTGCGGTAGCTTAGTAAAACAGCCTCTAAAAATATAAGCAACTAGTGCGATTCCTGGTGACATTCCAAATAATAGTTTGTCCATTTGCTGCAAGGAAGCATGCCTGGAGAGTCACTTGAGAGATTGGCACTGGCTTGTGTATTGGACGATTGGTGTGTGCAGACTTTTTGGAACCATACCTTGCATCATTTAGCAAAGTCATTTGTCCACTCATCTTTGGGTAGATAAATACTAATAATGTTTTATCTAAGTAAATGCTGTGTGTGTACGTGCTAAATGATGGGATAATGGAACGCAGCTTTAATGACACTGATTATGTATGGAAGCTTTAAATCTTTGTTGATTCAGAAACGAACAAGAAGGTTTGATGGCTCTTGCTTGGTCATAGCATCATAATCACCGACAGGCACGATTTAACAGCAGGAGGCTGAATGGCAAGGACAATTAATTGGGGTTTGTTTTTGGAGTCAGTGGTACTGACTGGAGTCAGTCATTTCTGCTGGTCCAGTGGACCCCTCTTTCTCACACTTGGGTTCATATACATGACATCTTTCTAATCACTTCTCACTGGCAGCCAACTTCCCTTTCTTTACGTGTTTCCCCTAGGGGACACTTCTTCTGCCTGCCCTTAGTCTCCTTTCCAAATTCTTGCAACAATCCCTTCCCACATGCTCAGCCCATACTTCAGTTTTCTGGCTCCGAGAGTGGAGGATTTGCCACAGGCCCGGCCACGTTTCTTTTTCAGGGAGACTGGTTTCGGGGAGGTACATGTTGACTAGTGAAAATGAATCCCAGGGTTTTGCTAGGGTGCTAACAGAAAGAGATTCTCCCTTTATTTTCATTGATCTTGAATTTGGGAAGATGTCGAGGTTTAGAATGAAACCATACCTTGTAGACAGAGAAAAAACAAGTTTTTAAATTAGGTTAACTTTGTGACACCTGGGTGGATCAGTTGGTGGAGCATCTGGCTCTTGATTTTGGCTCAGGTCATGATCCGAGGGTCATGGGATCAAGCCCCACATTGGGCTCTGCACTGGGTGTAGAGCTCGCTTAAGAGTCTCTCTGTCTCGGGGCACCTGGGTGGCTCAGTCCGTTAAATGTCAGACTTTGGCTCAGGTCATGATCTCACAGTTCATGGGTTCAGGCCCCGCATCAGGTTCTGTGCCGATGCTGGAGCCTGGAGTCTGCTTTGGATTCTGTGTCTCCCTCTCTCTCTCTCTCTCTCCCCCCTTTCCCTGCTTATGCACCTGCTCTCTCTCTCAAAAATAAATAAAACATTGAAAAAAAAAGATTCTGTCTTTCCTTCTGCCCCCTCTCCCACTCAAATGGGCAGCTGGACAGGCAGCTTTCCTCCACATGGCAAATCAACCACTCAGTCTCCTTCCAGCCTAGGGCCCTGGAGTCTTTTATGTCTGGTGGTAGAAAGGAAAAGAAGAGAAGGCATAACTAAGGTCCACAAATGACAAGCATCGCTTTTGCTCAAATTCTATTGGCAAGGACCAGACTCACGTCTTTTTCTGGTTACAGGGGTGGGAGCTGGGAAAAACAGACCCCAGCTGGACAGCGACACCTCTGTGCTAGAAAGGAGCATACGATTTTGGTGGATGGCTAGCTATCATTGCCATGATCCTGGTAGGAGTGTTTTCACCTCTGGACCAAGTTAGGCCTCTCCTTCGAGTCTTCTCCAATTAATTGGATATTTAACCAATAAATTCCTTTTCTAAGTAAATATATTTAGTTTGGATCTTCTGCCACCTCCATGGAGACTGTTCCAGCTTATGCACTGTCTGAATCCCACCTTTCTGCACTGCTTCCTATTCCACATTTATTGAGCAAAATCACCACCCCACCTCCCCACAAAGCAAGACATCCACCACCACTACCACCTGAGTGCAGCAGTTTTCAAAATGTGACCCTCAGGCTTGTTAGGAATGCAAATTCTCAGATTCCACTGCAGACCTGTTGAATCAGAAACCAGTGGTGGGTCCCACTTGTCTGAGCAAGTCCCCCACAGTTGGTGATACTTCCTCATGTTTGAGAAACACTACCCCAGTGCTTTCACCATAAATCCTTTGTCTCCATATTGAGTTATTCCCCTCTTTCTGTTTTGGAATGAAATACTTCCTGGGTTAGAATACATTGAGTAAAAAAATGGGGTGCTGCTTGTTATGATCAGGCTAGAGGTGATCCTTGACAGTAATTCCTCACTGATTAAAAACCAAAAACCAAAAACTTTGCCTTCTAGGAAGTCAGCTTTCAGGTCTACATTAGTGAAAACAGGTAGGATTCTTGGTTTTCTAAATGTGATCTTTGGGTGGCTTGAAGTTAACCCAGCTTTACTGCCATCAGGAGCCCTGGCCCACATCTCAAAAGAGGGTTGTAATCTAGACTCAGAGCGTGAAGCTTGAATCGTGCTGCAGTCACTTGACTGAAAAGATATGGTTGAGAAACAGGGTGATGATGATTTTGAGCATGCCCACATGACCAAATTGTTTTTCACAAAACTTCTGCTGAATAAAATTTGAAATACGGCTTTCAGCCTGTTTTCCCATCTTAATGAATTCCAGACAGTTTGCAGAGCGTAGAAGCTTCCAAAACAGAGGGACAGAATGGCTGGGACCCGCCAGCCTCTGTCTTGTCACAGTGGGGGTGTTGTGACTTCGTAGAGTTGTTCCCCTTGTCCTGAATCTCACCTGGCTGTTCACTTCTCTGATGGAGAGGTATAGACTGTAACAGGGAAGGGCAAGGCCAAGGTTGTCAGACAAATAGAGCCTATAGAAAATTTCCAGACTCCTTACTTTAGCAGGAAACTCAACCTACCCTTATGTATTTAGACCCAAGCATTTTTCTTTTGCTTCCTTCCTTCCTTCCTTCCTCCCTTCCTTCCTTCCTTCCTTCCTTCCTTCCTTCCTTCCTTCCTTCCTTCCTTCCTTCCTTTTTCTCTTCTCTTCTCTTCTCTTCTCTTCTCTTCTCTTCTCTTCTCTTCTCTTCTCTTCTCTTTTCTTTCTTTCTTTCTTTCCTACATGCTGATCTTCTCCAGAGAAAAGACCCTCACGTCTTTTTGTGAACTGGTTAAAAGCCCAAACCCATCTAAAAAGTCTGAAGTTCTGGGTTTAACTTCCAGAATAAGACAGATTTTTAACTTAAATTCCAATATGATGATCTATTAGCTTTTTTATAGTTGGGCAAGTTTTGCTTGTAGCTTCTGTTTCAATAGAGGGCTAAATGGGGCTCATGGATGATAATATGATCTAGGCTATAGGGTAATTGTGTGAATTAAAAAGAAATAGGTGGGTACAGTACTGGGCCCAAAGCCTGGCTCTTGCTGCTTAATACCTGGTTCCCACATTTTGGTTCCCTTTGCATCCATGCGTCAATAAAGGTTTTGACTTGAAATGACATTTTAGTAGGCAGGAAAAGAAGAGGGTCCAAAGAAGCGAAGGGGGAGCCCTAAATGATTCGTAAACTGGACAATCAGCATCAGGATCTTTGAGAGTTGATGCAGATCAAGTAGTGGTGAAGCGTGGGGAGCCTAGCAGGGCGTTTTTCAAAGATGGTGCCTGCTGTTTATAGGTAAGGCATTACTTTTGTGGCCAGAACGATCTTTGCCTTTATCAACATGTTTCCTTTCATCATAATTACAGACTGTCGCTAGGTGGAAGAATAAATAATAAGATGCACTAATTGAGGTGTCACAACATTGAACAGTATAGCAGCTGGTCTGTATTGCGCTTGAGACACGGGTATCTGTCATTCCTAACTGTCATGTTTCATCTTTGCCTCTAGTGAGTGCCTGCTTCATCTTTTCACATTTAACTTGGCAGCCTCTGTATATAGTTGTCTTTATCCAATATAAGTCACAATGCCCTGTGTTCTTGAACCTCAAAATCTTTGTTATCTTTTATTGTTTTAAGATTTTTCCCTCCTTGTTGCCATGTATAGCTATTTTTGAGACTAGACCCTAAGATTTATTTATTTATTTATTTATTTATTTATTTATTTATTTATTTATTTTTAGAGACACTGTTTAATTTATGCTTGCTTTTTATCCTTCATTCTGAACTTTTGGAAAACTTGATTGCTAAAGTCCCTCTCATTTGTATGAGCCACTTCATTGAACCAAGTGGGTTTCCATCTACTGGTTAAACGGATCCTGTGATAAAACTTAAGTGTTGTACCCACATCAGTATGATAGCTTAACTGTCTTTTTAGTTTTCTTCCCCTTTATTAAGGTATAGTTGACAAATAAGAATTATATATATTTAAGGTGTGCAGCTTGATTTTTTGCTGTGTGTATACGTTGTGGAACGATCACCACAAGATAGCTTGCTTTTCTTGAGCCTCAGAAAGTTTCCCTCTCAAACCTAGGGCCAAACTGGTCACTAGAAAGCAGAAAGGGGGGTTAGCCCCAATAGTGACCATCTGTCTCAGGAAAAACATTCACCTGATACTGCAAACATAAGTGGTTGCCTTCATTGTTACGGCTTTGATGTGTTACATGGATAATGAGGTCACCTGCCTCATCAGATCTCTGTGAAGTTTCAGTGAGGTAACGAGGACTCTCTATAGGAAAGGGGCAGTAGATGCCGGCTCTCTGTCGGTGCCCGATTGCCCTACCATTCCTGCCGTGCCACCATTATGTCTGTCTCGGCTTGCCAAGCTCCCGTGTGCTATTATTGCTGGTCATTGCCATTAGAATTTAGGGGTTTACATACGAATCAAAGAAGTGGTTAATCTGTGCAGGGGCTTTGACTCTACCATTGTGTTGTCACTGTTAAGTAAATAAATGATTGGATTCTCCATAGCTTAAAACCCCCAGCCATATAGTCAATTTACAGATATTGGGGATATATGCAGCAAGTCTTCAGACCTGTACTAGCACTCATGTTTCTCCCAGGAATCTGCCAGACCACTTCCCCCAGCTATCAGCTGTTGTGTGCAGAGGAATGGAACTAATTTGATTACCAATTAATGGGAGACATGTTTTGGAAGAATCCATGCACACATTCATACCGGTACATACTGGATTCTCAAGGCAGTGTTTTTCAGAGTGTTTGCATCTTTTCTCTGGTATTACCATGACTAATCAAAACTTCACTCTTGGCTAAACAATTCCCGTCCTGAGTCTTATAAAGAAACAGCAAAAATGACAGTTTTCCTCTTTCCCTGTGATTGAAATGCACACACACACACACACACACACACACACACACACAGAGCCACATGCACACACGGAAGCAAAAGTCCGTAGAGGGAGATGCTTTTGGGTAGAGCCAGTGTGCTGTGAGAAGTAACAAACACAGGGGAGAATGAAGTCTGAGGATTGTCAGATGTGCACAGTCTGAGGGCTTCTGAGCTCTGCGTTTTTGTGAGAGGGCAGGATGAATCAGGTGTGTAGGGTAGACTTGAGAGTTAGCACACCCATAACTAGGGGAAGAGCCAACCATTGGACATGGACAAGGCAGTTTTGGAAGTTTTCAGAGTCGATTTAATTCTTGGGCATCTAAATAGGTGGATGTTAAGAGATCTGACACTTTACTCTTACTTTCTCAGAGTCATGGTTTGGGAATGATTGGCAGGATCTTTGGGCCAATGTTCCCTGCCCTCTGAGGTAAAATGATATTCAGTAAGTATTTGTTGAGCCCACTGTGGAGTCAGGGGATAATGTTGAGCATATACCTTTGTCGTCTTTGGCAAATGAGTGGCCACTGAGGGATGGTATGCAACCCAGATCAAGCCATCAAGGGCTAGGGGTGTACTCTTTCTGGGAGCGGGAAAAGAGCCCACTTGGTGGTCACATCAGTTACCCTCTGAAAGAAATGTATTTTAAACGGATATTCGCTGAAGAGAGCCTTCAGCTGTCACTTCACTTGAAGCTCTTATTTAAAAGATAATGAGTATTTTATTTTATTTTTTAAAAATGTTTTTATTTATTTTTGAGAGAGAGAGACAGAGCGCGAGCAGGGGAGGGGCAGAGGGAGAGAGACACACACAGAATCAGAAGAAGGATCCAGGCTCTGAGCTGTCAGCACAGGGCCTGACACAGGGCTCTAACCCACGAACCGTGAGATTATGACCTGAGCTGAAGCCGGACGCTTAACCGACTGAGCCACCCAGGCGCCCCAGATAATGAGTATTTTAAGAAATCAAGCATCTTCTGCTTGCAAGTAGGTACTTTATTGTCTGTCAATTCTCACTTGAAAGAGGCCCAGTGACAATGGGGAATTTATTCACTGAACATCTCCAGAATCCAGGATAGCAAGAGCTCAATAAATAATTGCTGAATAAAAGTGACCAAAATGATGAGGTGTTTCTGGTGTGCAAGAAGGGGTCAGTAGCTCTTGGAAAGTCGGTTAAGCTCTTTAAGGAAAATGTGCAAGAAGTTATTTTGACTTTTTTTCTTATTAGCTGTGGGCCCTTAAGTTTTTCTGAGGCTTATTTTTCTCCCTTAAAATATGGGAGTGGTCGTATTCCTTCTTAGCAGAGCTGTGAAGATTATAGAAGGTAATGTGTAACACACCCGGTGTATGTAAACACCTGATTAGGCTAGTAGTGGCCATGAGTGTTGTTGCTACTATGGGTGCTCAGAGATGAAATAAATATACAGTCTGTTCTTGTTATCTGTGACAGTTAGGTTTTACAAAGCCATTCATTTAGGGAGCACTGAGCCATTGCTCCTAGAGGAAGGGCACAGTTGGGTTCCTAGGAGCCTCTGGTTACATTTTTGTCACCTGATTGATCCATAATGTTGTTTTATGTGTGTTTCTGTTTAAAGACACTTTATTTAACATATATTATTGATTCACTAATATTGAACTCAAGGCTAATACCGCTGTAATTCACACTTTATTGAACCTTATCCAACACATGTATTTTCTGGGCAAGCCACATCACAGCCTTCTTATGTAGAGTAACACTAGATAACACTTCAGTGCTGGTCTTTAAGCAAGTAGGTGAATTTACAAATAGCGAATCCATGCACAATGAGGGTTGACGGTATTAAAAATTGTTTTCTTGAATCTTTCTCTAGCAGTTCTTTCTCTGAAGAACTTAAAACATGCCCATTTGGGAAAACATTTTCAAACACTGTTTTCCTCCAACCTCGTTGCAGGTTCTACATGAAACCTCATTAATGAAGCTTTTCTAAGCACCACATCTTCAATTTTTATGTTTTTTTTTGCCAATAAAAATGGCCCATTACTTCCAAATTTTTAAAGTTGAGTGGGATTGTTCAGATATGTTACTTTTCATTTTGATATATTTCTACCATTCTTTAGGAAGTGGAGTGTGAGAGTGAGGACCTGGAAAAAGAACCCAGAGATATTACAGGGGCCACTGTTGATGACATAGAAATTCTGGTGTAGGCAGTTTCTGAAGAAACTGGGCTCATCTTACTCATGGCCTAGAAGACGATGGTGATGATTTTGACTTCTCGTATTGCAAATTAGCATATTATAAGGATCAGCATGGTTATTGTTAAAACATTACCTGAGCACTTGTTGGGAGTGCTTGAAATTCTTTTAAGAAAGAAGAGAAGAAAAGAATTGTTTTCAGTGGGTCCAGTAGTTTCAGGTTGCCTAGGAGACAGATCACCAAATTTAACAACAGTAAAGAAACCCAAACACCAATGATAGTAACACCAGCACCTACCATTTTTGAAGCCCTTACTTCAGTGTGTGTCTTGTAGTGGTTCTTTAATCTCTTATGCTTTGAGGAAACAAACTCGCTGGGATTAAAGTTTTACCTTTCATATGTCACCCACCTTGTGCATCTTCCTACTGTACTTATGTGTAGTATAAAAATAATAGCTTGCTTAGTTTGTATGCGTGTGCACATGTGTGCATGTGTGTGTCTAACTAAGTCCTGGGATCAGGAAGGTACCTGTGTACATTTTTTTCCCCAGATTTTTCCTGTGTTAGAAAAGTCAAGATGCTGAAAGAGAAGGAATGAATAATTCAGATCTAGTTGAATTAAAAACATATTAAGACACCTCCTATCTACCAGGCACTGTGCGAAACATTTGAAATGCCTCCTATAATTTAATTCTAATATGAGGTAGGTAGGATCCCATTTTATAGATGAACAAACTAAGCTTGGCCGTCTTCATTTCAGTCACTTGCCTGAAGCCATTCAAATAAGGGTGGAAGCAAAACTTAAACTGAGGACTGTCTGACTTCAAAGCTCACCCTCTCTAACTGCCATACTGCAGTAGTTACTGCATATATTGGGGTGCAGAGAGGGAGGCAGGGTAGGAAGTGATCTGGGGTGACAAGTCGTGTTGATTTTGGAATAGCAAGAGGACTAGGTTTCTGATGAAGCAAAGACAGACTCTGGGTGTGGTTGGACATCTGTATCCAAGATAAATAGGTCTATCTATTAAAGATAGTCCTTTGTTTTCAAAGCTGTTTCTAAAGAAAGAAAGGTGTGAGGCTGTGAGGACTCCAAGAAAGGTAGCAAAAGGTGGGATGGTGGACGCTTAATTATTCACAAGGATATGGTATGTAAGTTGTAGGTGTTCCTCATTCCTCATTCCAGATCTTCAGATTTTCCTTGCTGATGACATCAAGAAGTCTTGTCTACATACCCATCCTTAAGGCCTGCCACTGAACATAGAGCTCCTAACATCTTGATGTTTTTCACTTATCTTTCTCTCCTTATCTCTCCCTCCCTCCTCAACTTGACTGGTTAATTGCTTTTCCTGTGTGTCTTCATAAAGTTGTAGCTAGTTTATTCCATTCTGGACTGTTTATCTTTGAATGCCAAAGGTCTTGAAACATCATAATGTTGTGTAATGAACATAACTTCTGCCTTGACATGTGGGTGTTAAGAGCATTAGTCATTGCAAAGTATTGAGTTAAATATTTTCAATAAAAAGATATAATGATCTAATAGAGAGGAAGGAGTTATAAAAATACTAGTTGGTGACTTTACTGGTGAGCTATATATTTAGTGGGTTCCATCAGTGATGGGCTAGAGATTCACAGAATGAACATAAAAACATTCTTACTCCATATTAGTGGGAGAGGAGAAAGATCAACAAGAGGAAAAAAGCACTTGATTCTCTTACATACTGAGAAAAAGGCAGGCCATCAGATTTTCCAATGCTTTTGCTCTCGATTTACTTCCTCACATGCATCTTTAACTAACTACCCCAAGAAATGTTGGAGATGACCATGAGATAGTTATCATAGGTACTCCTGGGAGGCCTCTTGCTGGAAAGCCCTTAGCTTTGTTATGATGTCTTCTTTTTTTTAGAAAGCCATCAGGGCATCCTTTGCAGCACCATCTGAGAGCCAGGGCCTTCCTGAGCAAACAAGGTGTTTCTTTACCCGTGGAGTTGATTTTATGGAGAGTTTTGGTCAGCATTAGTCATTGTGAAACTATGTACCTGCTGTCCTGGTTTATCTCTGTAGACATCTCCCTGAGGCAGAAGATTGAGTCCTCATCTCTCCAGGTCTCTGGGCATCTAAAGATGTTAGAGGTGCCCTGGTTTGCTTCTTGCTGGGATGTGTGTAGTAGGTACCAGTCTTCTCTGATGGAATATTGCCTAGATGAGTGACAATCCATTTAACAGGTTGATGTGCTCTCTTGTTCCTTGGGGAGGTTTAAACCAGTGACACTGTGCACTAACTCTCCTTTACCTTGCCGGCAGTCTTCAGTCATTCCAGTAGATAACTTCTGAGCTAAATACCTTTTCTTTCCTAGAGAGGCTATAAACAAGGAAATTAATATCGGAGTAGAAGGCCTAAACTCCGTCTATGGCTGGTAATAAAAACTTCTCAACAAGACTGGATGTTATCAAACGATGTCCAAATTAAAAAAAAAAACAACAAAAAAACCCCCAAAAACGCAGGAAACAATTTTTTCCTAGTATGATATCTTTTACCAATGGATAATTATTTTTGTGATCATGTTAGGCAGTGAGGCCATTTTTGTGGTTGGGGAGTGTGTGGAGTGCGTGGAGGGGAGATCTATTTTCACGAGGTTTCCTTGCATTTGTGGCGATATTTTTGGAAGGACTATTGATCTCTGGTCCTCCCGTGTAGGATTTTGAATGTAATTGCTATGCTTATTAACTGAATCTATAGTTAAGAAGGTAGTGTTGAAGGGGAGCCAAGGAACCTGTTGATGTAAAGTCTGTTTTACCTTTTATGATTCCCATCATTTAGCACCTCCCTCCTTCCTGGCTCAATCCCCTGTCATTTTAAGTAGGCAGCAATTACTGGTTTACTAAAGAAGCTGGCTCCTGCTGCCAAGGATCCTATTAATTATCACTCTATCTCTAATTTAGCCTTACTAGTGTTGAGAGAAGGTGCATGTAAGCGTGTGGCAGAGCAGTTGCAATCACATCTTCTTTGTAGTAATCTCCTTTCTGAGACGGTTCAGCGGACTCAATGTTCAGCCAAAGGGCCGCGGAGGCCCTGGTGAGTGTTTTCACCTCTCTTCTGTAGGTTGTTTCGTAGGTCAAGTTCGGGGTGGTTTTCTTCTCCCTTTGACTCTGACCTCAGTAAAAGCTAATGCTTGGCATTTATGTTGGGAATTCAGACCTACTCCTGGTCTGCCTGTGAACTCAGATGGGACACCTTGAAAATACTATGGTGGTTTCCCCAAGAGCTATTTTCTCTACCTGGGAAAAGGAGAGCGTGGAATTGACCCCCTGCCTGCCTTCAAGAAGGTAATGCAAGTGCTAACGAAGGTAACTCAGTTCACAGGTTGTTTTAGAGCAGATTTTTAAAAAAGACAGTGGCGCGCTTGATAGAATATCGAGTCTTGGCTTCTTATCGTTCATCAATGGCTAGATCGCTTGCTGTTTGTTTTTAGAAATGTTCAGTTCGCTTGTTTGAGTGAACCTTTTTTTCAGACGTTCCACTGGATCATTGGATTAGGTTTGGAGTGCCTAAGCTTCCTTTTCCACTTTTTTTTTTTTTTTTTTTTGTTATTTTTGGCAGTGTTGGTGTTTGAAGCTGTTGAAGTGATTCACTGCAAAGTGAATTAATTTTCCACATTTTCAAATGTGTTTTCCAGTCGCCCCCAAGTTTCTTTTCCCCTCTCATATGATTCTGCAGTTGTAGTTCTGTCGTTCTTGTTGGATTATATATAAATGCTGATGTCACCGAATTTCTTAAATTACAGCTGGTGGGGATTAACAGAAATTGTAAAAGAATACCACTTCCTCATTTTGCTCCCTTCTTGACTAATTATTGTCCTTTCAAGTCCTGTCGGAGGATGGGGATTTGGAAGTAAGTTCTCTGTCCTCAAGTCAGAACAGCAATTTTCATTTTCCTTTTTTTCTGTTAAATCTTGTTTTTCAAAAATCATCTCGAGTTACGGATGCTACTTGCATATGCCCTTTAATAACCCCGACAGACTCTCCCCACTCATGACCTTGCATGCTCGGTTGTCTTCTATCCCGGGTGAAGGGTTTTGAATACTTCCCTTAAGTAAGTTTCCTTATATAGAATATTTTTACTCAACAGTCTTTTGCCAGCTCCAGACAGTTACTGGTATTAGGTGGAGAGTTGTGATTCATTTGTTATGTTTTTCCACAGCCTTTTGTTTCTCAAGGAACGCCGACTTCTTTCCCCATTGTTTTCTTGTTTCGAATCTTCTATGTTCTTTGCGAGAGTTCTGTTTGCTCCACACTCTCAAACATTTATTTTTCTGACCTTCTAGCCCTTGTTCTAGGAGTTGGAGCCCGGAACCCAGGCTTTCTGGTTCCCGGTTTGTGGTGTGAGTGATGGCTCCCTAAACCTTGTCCTGGGAATTCTCTGGACTTCAGGGCAGAATATCAGAGGCCACCTGGAAGTGTGTATAAATGGTGGCTGAGCACTGCATGGCTGTGGTATTGATCGAATTGCAGTCCCGTGGAAACAGAAATAGAAAGGGTTCAGCATTTGCACTTTCCTCTGGTGGTGTTTTTGCTTATTTTGTGTATTTGGAAAAGGCAGCCGTATGCAAACTGCTGACTTACTATTTTCCCTGGAATGGAAACCATTTGGATTATTTCAATGAGTTTTAGCTAAGATTTGTTTGTTCACAGTATTAGTTTTGTTTTCTGGTGTCCTGTTTAGAATAAGACCAGAATGTGTCTTTTTACTTCATGGAAATAAGTGCTAGTTGGTAACTTGGGATTTTGCAAAACAACGTGAATTTGAAAAATTATGTTTACTTCAGAGTCAAAATGGAAACTCTGTAGTGAAAATTCTAGGTACTTAAATATTTCCATTTTGGGTCACTTTCTTTGAAAAAAAAATTTTTGATTAAATTATTTAAGGTTTCAGAGGAGTCTCTTTCTGGTGAATTTTTCCTACTAATTAATTTTTTCTATTTTTTAAAAAAGAAAATGAGATTAAATAGAAGAATTATAGGACACAAATCACACGTTCCATACTATTTGATGGAGGATGGAAAATGATGACGTGTACTTTTCTGTCGCCTTTGAGGATTGAGTGAATCTAGTTGAACTTTTAGTGGTGAGGTTTGGATTAGGAATAAATATAGAATTTCCTTACTATAAGAACTATTAAGCACAGGTTTGAGTTCCTGAGTATAAGTTATGACTGTTCAGCCTCTGGGAAATGTGCACTGTAAGATCTGTATGTTCTTAGCCAACACTTGCTTCCAACATTGTGATGTTAAATTCTTTGAATTGAGATGAGAATGCTATAGCTATCTGCAAAATATTTCAAATATCACCACAGAGCTTTTGGTTAAATATGAGTTTCAGAAAGCTTGGATAAAGAGAATAAAGGTCAGGAAGGATAGAATAGTTATGAATTGATTTAATTGTTGGGAATGAATTATTTGTTTAAAAAGAGTTTTTATATCTATTTAGATGACTACATCTAAGAAAATGGGTGTTTAATAGTCGAGGGGAGGTGGGAATTGGAAACATATCATGAGGTAGTAAGAGGATCTATGGATGAGGCGCCAAATACATGGTACAGTTTACTAGGTTGATGACCGTGAATGTTTTTGTTCATTTTATCCCAACAAATGGCACCATGCAGTACCTAATAGTTAGTGAATACATGCTTAATGAATGAATGTTGTGGGAGGCCTGGATTCAGGGTCAGTTGTGCCACTAACTAATCCTGTGACCCTGCGCTAACCACTTATGGGAACTCTGTCTCCTCTTATGTATAGTGACGGATAAGGACTAGATCAGGGTGGCTGTGTGTTCCTCTGCGGCCCCTTCCCCCAGCTACACCATGGTAGATGATCGCCTTGCTCTGTCCGATGAACCTGGGAGGAGCCTTAGGCCCTTCTGAATTCAGTGCGCGAGGCTTTCACAACTCATCATGGATACTAGAGGGGAAACGTACTTGTTATCTTGGAAGTACCTTGTCTCTGAGGTCCCTTGATTTGGGGCCATTTTCTTTTTGATACCTCAAGCCCACTTACAGATAGGGAATATTCTATGAAGTTTCTTGGTTAGCATGTGTTCGCTCAAACAATGCAATAACAATAGCATACAACATTGTCTCTCCTTTCAGTAATTTTTTTTGGGAGATTTAGCAGATAAAGATAGACTTAATGAATGGGTAGAGACCCTATGTCTCCAGTGGAGTAAGATATCTAGAATTGATCAAATTAACAAAGGTTTTCACTTTTACTCTCTAAACCTCACTTAGCCATCTAGGAAATGATTGTTGAACACCTACTACATGCTAGACTTTATGCTAGTGGTAAGATGGCCAGCCCATAAGGCATGGGCTCTGTTTTACAACTTACAGCAACATGAGTATTATCCTGGGTTCGTAATTGTATCTTTGGGGATACAGGGATCACTTCCTGAGAGGGGAGGAGGGAAGAGTAAAGTCTTACAGGAGAAATGAAGTTTGACTTCATTATCAAAATTTGACTGCCAACCAGATGAGAAGAGGGCTTTCCAGGTAGATGGGAGATGCAGACGTATAGTCCAGTATGGTGCCTTTGGGGCAGTGTAAGCTTTTGAGCATGATTAGAGCGTCAGAGAGCATGGTTGGATGGAAGCAGAGGAGTAGCACTCTGGCTGCCAAATGAAGAAAGGTTTGGAGGATGGCCAGATCTGGTGTCATGGAGGCCAGTTAGGATAGTTCCAGCCTAACAGTCTCTGTGAAAATGATGATGCACATACACACTGTTCAGCCCTTAGAGCGATTGTGATTGTGAGAGGATGCAAACTGTGGGCACAGATTTTAAGGGCATGAAGGCAAAAGTAATACTGTGTGCACACTGCTTATTAGTGACAAAAGTGAGCGCTCATTCATTTATTGATAAAACATAGTTGGATTCTTATTCAGTACCACATACCTGGAAAACATAATGGTCCCTCCCCTCAGGGAGCCTATATTCTAACGGGAGATGTGGTCAAGTAAATAGACAATGACAGATTACTGTATATTCTTTATAAGTTACATGAGAAGAATTCTAAGTGTCCATCCTGTGAACAGACCCACCCCTCTTTTCCTTCGTACTCTGACATGCTCTCTCATCCCTATAGTGGGTTTTGAGGATAAAGTTAGATAAGCATTATATTTTATATGCCTTGTATGGCACATGCTTACACACACACACACACACACACACACACACACACACACACACACACACCCCTGGTTAAAGACATCTGTCTCTACTCCAGAGGTAAACAAGCACCTAGAATAAGACATACGAGACTTCCTAAAGGTAAGTCTGCTCCAGGTAAAGTGCCAGGTTCCGGATATCTTCTGACATTTTCTAACTCTCCTGTTTTATGTGGAATAATCCTGGCTGTTGAGTTCCAGATCCAAGAAGAAGCATCTTGGCTGTTGTGGTCCTTGCTGGTTTTAATGGCTGCTTTGAATTGGGTTTCATGTCTGTGTTCCAGGTTGCTTCCAATGTTTGGGATTCATGTGCAGGAGCAAGAATTTGCTTTAGGGCAGCAAGCAAGACTGTTTGACATTAGATAAGTGACTTATTTTAAAGAGATGCTTTGGTACAGAAATGGCAGCAACAAGAAGTTCTTCCCCCAAATAGAAATCTCTACATTCCCCATGCAACCCTGGATAACCTCTTGATTCTGAGGAGTCAAAGTTTAGCTGAGTGGATCTGATAAAAATTCCTAGGAAGCCGTTTGAGGTTCAAACAGTGTTCTTTGAAGACAGAGCATTACAATGGTAACTGCAGCTGGTTTATGTGGGAAATGCTCCTTTTGCTTTTTTCCTGGCTTGTACAGGTGGTAAACTGTAGGTGCTAAAACTCTGGAGTCAGACTGTCCTAGGCTTGAATTCTAGCTGCACTGATGAGCAGCTGTCTGAATTGGGTAAATCACTAAGACTCTCTTTTTCTTCACCTGTATATTGAGGTCATGGTTAAGCTTGTAAGCCCTATTGTTAAACCTGCCCCTGTTTGAATCTCTGCTCTCCTGTTCCATGACATTGGGCAATTCTCTTTGTCTTTTGCTTTAGTTAAAAAAAATTTTTATTTTAGAGAGGAAGGGGAGACAAGAGCACTGAGAGATGGGGGGGGATAGAGAGAGAGAGAGAGAGAGAGAGAATGAGAATCTCAAATTCCAGTGTGGAATTTGACCCCATGACCCTGGGATCATGACCTCCGCTGAAATCAAGGGTCGATGCTCAATTGACTGAGCCACCCTGGTGCTCCAAGTATTTTGCTTTCTTTACAGGTGAAGTAGTAGTAGTAATGTGATGATGATGATGATGATGATGATGATGATGATGATGATAATTCCCACCTCACAAGGATGTGGTTAGAATTAAATGAGATAATGCACGCAAAGGGAATGGTATATAGTACTTGGTACATGGTTAGCCCTCAGTTATTTTTCTTACATTGAGCTTCCTAAAATATTCTGTAAGGCTTTTTGATGACTTATATTCTTTTTGAAAATTAAGGCTTCACAAGCTGCACATGTGCTTTCCTTTTTTCTGTTTTAAAATTGAAGACACAATACAATGTTAAGGTTTGGAGTAGGGTTGGCAGATTAAATTCTGGATGTGCAGGTAAATTTGAATTTCACATAAACAAACATTTTTAGTATAAATATGCCCCAGATATTTCATGGGATACTCGTTCTGAAAACTGGTCTTTGTTTATCTAACTTCAAATGCTACAGGGCATCCTATGTTTTTATTTGCTAGATCTGGCAACCCTAGTTTGGGGGCAAAACTTACCCCTTCATGTTCTCATCTATTTTTTTATGCAGATAGACGTATATGGATGCTTATACAAGCACAGTGAATGACCCCTTTGGAACATGAGCATGGAAATAGTGACACAGATTTGATGTCATATTCCCTAGTATCTCTAGTAAATCTGTCTCCTGATTCATGTAAGCAATGGGACTATCAAACTGAGATTATGTTGACACCTGAGTGTATATAGTACGAAGTTGCTTGAAAATTCTGAAATGTTCTAGTGTTGGTTCTACCCAGAGGGAATTACTAATAATGACACATTAATGGGTAGGTATGCATTCCAGAGAATCCTGAAAACGTAATCATCTTTGAAGGAAATTACCTCATTACTCTTTGAGTCGCCGATGTAGGGAGGGTCATTTCCTATGGCTGGCCTGGTTTTCTAGGTAAGAAAATAAACATACCAAGTGGTTAGGTTAATAACTTAGAATAATTTTATTTTACTTACAGTCAAAGTTAATTTTTTGGTAGGTTTGGTCCTTAAGCTATTAGACTGTTTGGAGACTTTGAGAGAATTAAATCCGAGACTGAGATCGTTTCATTTCAACCAGTATTGACAGAGCGTATAGTGGGCAGAAAGCAACTGCATAGGGGTAGAGAGGAATTTAAGGTTAGCTTCAGCCTTCAAACCTTCAAAAACCGTACTGTTAAATGGAGCAGCAAGGCCAGAAACAATTATGATAAAAGACAGAATACATAAGGTCAGGATCCAAGGCAAGTAAAGCCAAGTCGCAGATGGTTGAGGGTAGGAAGTGATTAATTCTGAAGAATAAGTAGAATAGGAACATAATATATTAGGAATGACTTTCCTAGAGGGTCATATTTGAGAGAACTTTTCAAAGATGGGAATGATTTCTTTCGGGAAATAAATTGTTTGAGCTGTAGGCTTAGCATTAACAAAGACACATTTTGAAATGTATATTATTTAGACTCAGCAAAAATATATCCAGCACGACAACTGGCTGTGACCTCTTCTCTCCTGTGTCACTGTTTCTGGTCTAGAATTTCCAGATCAGAAACTTGACTTTCTGTAGGTGGAGCTGGATTTGTTCCATGTTGGTTTCTTAAATATTTATCATGGACCTGTTGTTGCTATGTATGTAGTGGCCAGAGAGACTTGAGCAAGTTTAGACATTGTTTCAGTTGGTCACTTAAAACCAACTGAAAGTCACTCTCTTTAAGTATTTTTAAGTGGAATGAACATTTTTTTCCCCTGAAATGCCCATTTCCAGGGATCTTTCATTTAAATTGGGCAAAAACAAAGCAAGGATGTCTTACGAGGCAGTCTGACTTTGGGCATTTGCTTAAATGACTCTGAAGGCCAGCTGAACTCATTTCCTGTTGGGATGACACTTGTTTATTAGACTTGGCCCAAGTCAGAGTTAATAGCCTTAATGGTTTCGAATGGTCCCCAGTGATTCTCCAGCAGTGTGCCATTACCAAATGGGAGGTTTCTGTAAATGGTGGGCAACACACATACCTGCTTCAGCCATAGTAGATTAAAGGGAAGAGCTGTTGCCAATAGATTTACCTATGGACATTTGGAATCCTAGAAAGTAAGAATTACCATTGTAGTAAATATTAAATTATTTTCTAACAGTTCTTTCCTAGTACTTTTGGTTTTGTTTGTTTGTTTGTTTGAAATGATTACATGTGAAACGAATCCCATTTGAAAATGGTCCCAGCATTCGGAATTTGTTCAGATCACCCAGCTTCTCCAGTGAATGAATTAAACTATGATAGGGTGTCCATGTTGTCAAGGGATAATAAGGCATAAGGCTCCTGAAGAGCAGTGGGTTGGCAGTGTGCTCAGTGCCTGAGACAGACTGCTCAGGCGTTGGAATGGAAGACTCCAGTCTTCAGTCACTATGTGTGTTGGGCTGTAAGGCTCTGAATTAGGCTGGAAATTAGCAAGGCATTTAGTGATCCCTGGTATTTTATTTTTGTAAATTAGGATTAGCCAGTGTCTTTCAAGTTCTGACAGGTAGTGCTTTGTGGATATTATGCTATTTTAGGTACTGGTGGAGTGAGATAAAGCCTGGATGTAAACCTTTACGGGGTTCTTAACCATGGAAAAGCATGAACTGCTTATGTCAGTTTGAGTCTGTCTGAATGTTGTTATTTATTTGTTTTTTTTCCTTGATGGCTGGGCCAAATATTTTGTAGTTTTAGTATCTACCCTTGGTTCCTACCACCTTATTTTTGGCCTCTCTTAATATCTTCCTTGATATATCTGTCATTAAGTTATAATTGAAGCTTGGTGTTTTATATTTAGAATGATGCATGGAGGTTTAGCTGTGCCAGCCATTCAGGCTTAATAGCAAATGTTGGCTCATGCCAGAAAGTTTTTGAAATCTGGTCTCTTTGGGATGTCCAATATAAGCAAATCACCCCTTTCTCCTCTTAAGCTGAAGGCCATGGGGAAGCAATTCAGAAGAGATTTCCATATCTCTACATGTAAGAGCATCTCGTTTCTGATTAAAAAAAAAAAATTGGTTGGCTAGTTCACTCTTCCACCCAGAGTCATGCAGCCTCAAAGGGACTGCTTTGACAAGTCTTTATATCGCTGCGTTTCTTAGTTTACCAACTTTCACACAAGGTATCAGTGAATGCCAGTTCTAGAGTGGGCGCATAGTGATGGTAGATGACGCCCAGGCCACAGGCTGCTTCCCAGGGGCTGCCAGGCACTATCAGACATTTCACAGCTCTTGAATTCTCTGGATTTGGGCCACTTTTGAACTCCATCCATAAATCCACATAACCAGTTATTCAGCTAATATTTACTGAGGTTATGCCATGTGCCAGGCACCCATCTCAATTTGAGGAGTAGAGCAATGAACCCAACTTTTGAAAATCCTCTTACTCATGGAGCTTATATGTGGGGGAAGGGAGGGCTATAGAAATAAATACATACATAAAGAGTATAATGTATAATATGGTAAAGGGTGATAAGTCCTATACAGGAGATAAAACTTGGATGGGCTTAGGGTGATGGGCAGTTTAAAACTGAGTGGTCAAGGAAAGCCCTCCTGAGAAAATGACATTTGAAGAAAGGTCTTGAGGGGGTTAGAGAGTGGGTCATGCCAGCATTTGGAGGAGAAGCCTAGCAGACAGAGGGAAGCATAAGTACGTAGGCCCTGGATAGGGTGTGCCCAATTCCGGACCAGCATGAGGGCCACATTTGCTGGGACAGGCTGAGCAAAGGGAAGAGTGGTAGGAAAGGGATCCAAATGGAGGCAGGCACTACAGGGGTTTGTAAAGACTGCCCTTTTACTCGCCGAGAATGGGGAGCCATTGTAGATTTCCAGCTGCAGGAGTAACATGACCTGATTAGTTCAGGTGGCCCCTCAGTATGGTGAGGAACACAGTTGTCTGAGAATTTGGAGATCCTTTTAAGTCGTGGTTTTGTCATCACACAGGGACAGATTTACTCAGCATTCTGAGCTTCCATTGTTTTTCCTCCTTAAAGAGCAGAGCTGGTGGACTAGATAGTTTTTATTGACCTTGCAGATTGTGATACTGTCTCTGCATTTATTGATCCCCGCCTTCATCTCCGTGTGTGTGAGCATTTTGTGTTTGTGGCTTATTACATTTCTCTTTGAGTATGCACAGCTGGACCTCAAATGTGTGACATATCTTACTGCCCTTTACTTTATATCTTGAAATTTTCCATAAACATTTCACATTGAAAACCTTGTAAACCATGAAGTAATTATATATATTGATGTTAAAGATTGCTTGCCAGTTAAGTGGTAGGGGTAAACCCAGATTAAAAGTTTTATCATATAGGCCCAATACTATTATTATTATTATTATTATTATTGTTACAGAAGATAGAGCTAATTTATTGAGTGTTACAGTGAGCTTTCAATTGAGATAGAGTGATAAACAAAACACAGCTTCTGCCCCTCAGGAAGTTGAGCAAGAGGAGACCATCCTGGTTAAGGGAGTGCTCCACAAAGCAGTCTTAATGGCAAAAATCGGGCAGGAAACATGGCCAGCTGAAGGCCTGTGGGAGTCCCACATAGACTAATATTCAGATGCACCTTCACATTGGTATTACATCATCCAGTTAGACCTAGTGCCATGTAGCATGGGAGGTGCTAGGGACCCAGTAGCTTCTGTTCTGCAGCTTTGAGCAGTTTAGCTCTGCCCCAAACTTGCATCTCGCCGTTGAGCACATCAAGGTTGTGCAATTAGCTGTCTCTAAGGCAGTTTAGGGACCATCTTTTGTTCCTCAAGAATTTGGGCATCTCAAGTCTCTGCCTTCTAACAGAATATTTCTTCCACTTCCTGTGAGAGTTTAATGCCTTTATAGACTGGTGCTTCTGGTAGGCAACGGCTAGTCAGTTCACTTATCTCCCCCGTGGAAAAATACTACCCTAGCCTTGCCTTGCCTTCAGATCTTCAGTGTGCATTCTGCCAGGACTCAGACGGATCCCCGGTCATGTCTCCCACTGACAATCTATGCCTCATGTTCTATTAACTGGCTTCATCTTGGGCAGCTATGAAATGTTGCAAGTTTCCAGGTTGATGATTTTGGGAAGAACTCCCCAGGAGATAAGAGGGCTGCTGCTCGCCCACACTGGCCCTTCAGCTGTCTCCTGGCATCTGCTGGGGCAGTGGAGGCCTTGATGCTGAGGACAAGCTACCATGGTTGTGAGCACCCAGACTCTCAGATGGACGAGGCCAGCCCTTTGGCACCTAAGCTGGAAACAGAGCCAAGAACTCTTGACTCTGATGTCACACTGCTTCCTTTATTTTTTTTTCTACCTCGGGCCTTTTCACACTTTCCTCCTGCCATCTGGAATACTTTTCTATCGCTCTCCTCTCTTCCCCATCTTTCAGTCTCAACTTAAAGGTTGCCTCTTGACCCACTTCCTTGCCCCCTCACCTGCATTAGCGGTGCTGTTCCTTTATGGTTTCCTGATCTTTTCCTTCATACCACTTACTTACATACGTAATTACTTCCGTAATTATCCTGTTTTTATCTGTGTGTTCAGTATCTACCTCCCAACTTCATGAGGCCAGGGAGCACAGTGATTCGACTCACTATTGTATTCCCAGAGGTTAGCCCAGGGCTTGCGCAGATAGGCACTGTATAAATATTTGTCAAGTGAGTCCATAAGTGAAGGAATAAAATGATTAAAAGGCAAATTTTGCATTTTGTCTTGTCTAGTCATATTAAGTGTCTATGTCTATCCTGGCGAAGGGTAACAACTGTTATTGACTTTGCATTTTATTGAAGATGCTGAAGATGTGATTTTTGTCTCCAGCATAACTCTGTGGCCTTGCAGAATTTTATTAAAGTTGTCTCTGCAAAAACCAAAACTCAGCGACACTCACAAATCAACACTCTGTAACTGGTGTAGGCTTGACATGTTGGGCTGTGATTTATCAGTTTATTTTGCTGTAGTTGCATTTTTATCCCTTAATTCTGTTTCCAGAAATGAGCTTTAGTTCTGTTTACATCCTCCTCCATCCTATTTGTTGAAAATGAATAGAGAAACTTTTGCTTTTTCTTAATAGGATTCATAATGCTTTTCTGGAGGGAATTATGTTGGCTCACATAATGGAACTTTTAAGACGGTAGGAGTAGAAAACTGAGTAGTACTTTCTCTAGAAGGAAGAGCAAACTTTCCTACTGTGTGTGGAAAAGAAACACAACAGCAGCAGTGGGCTTTCTTTATTTCTAAAACTAAACTGTCTTAAGTGTTCATATCACAAAGATGGGCTTTTCCCAAGCCTGGTTGGCATGTTTAATTTATAGAGAAAGCATGCATTGTTCTGCAGTGTGCATTGTGGTTACACTGGCTCCCATAAGATTAGCTCAAAGGTATCTATGAATAGTCACACCCTAAATTACATGAACTGAACAGTTTTAAAGAGGTGGAAAATCTGATGCATACTGTTTCCCAGACATACATGCCTCAGGAAAAAACTTGGGGAGGTGGGGAGTGAAACCCAAACATTGCTTACTTTATATTTCCCATTGTGCCACTTGTTGGTTATGTGACCCTGGAAAACCAAATTAACTTCTCTGAGCCCCAGAACCTCCATGTGTAGAGTGGAAATAAAAATATCACCTACCTCAGAGTTGTCAGAGAATTTCATGAGATAATATATGGAAAGTGTCACAATGCTCAGCACATTATAAATGCCCTGGATTCAATTATTCCTTGGAGGATAGTGCAGTGAATAGGGTGGTAGTTAAGGGCACAGACTCTGGAGATCCTGGCCTGTGTTTGAATCTTGGATCTGCAGCTTATTGGCTGGGTCATCTTGACCTAGTAACTTGACCTTTGCATGTTTGAATTTCCTCATATGTAAAATGAGTATAGTAATAATACCTGCTACATAGGGTTGTTATGAAAGCTATTTGTCAACCCCTGGTACATGCTAAGTGCTATGTACATGTTTGCGGTTGTGATTAAGAAGGCTTGTCCTACGGGTAGATGATGTAGGGTCATAAGTCAGGTCCCATTATGTACCAGATGTACCAGCACGGAGTTGTCAATGTCTTTGACAACTTGGTTTCCTCTTTTTGTCATTTGAGGATGATGCTAGTTGTAGTGCCAAGAAATCAATGAAATAATGCATAGGTAAAGTGCTTAGCATAGGGATTGGAACATGGAAAATACTCAATAAATAACTACAGCGAAAACTTTTCTTATAATTGTTACTACTATTATATTTCTACTATTGTATGTTTCTACTATTGTATGTTTCCACTATTATTTAAAATTTTTTTTAATAGTTTATTATTTTTGAGAGTGAGAGAGACAGAGCATGAGTGGGAGAGGGGCAGAGAGAGAGGGAGACACAGAATCTGAAGCAGGCTCCAGGCTCTGAGCTGTCAGCACAGAGCCCGATGCTGGGGCTCGAACCCACGAAACGCAAGATCATGACCTGACCCAAAGTTGGCCGCTTAAGCCACCCAGGCTCCCCTGTTTCTATTATTTTTAATTCTATTGCTAGCATATCTCTGGCTTATGTAGAACTTGTATTCTAAGATGTATTGTATTCCATGGAGATCAACATGTTTCATATGTAGGAAATAACGTTGAGGTTGTTGTTACTGTTGGTGTATTTATATAAATGGAGTTATTTCAGGAAATTGAAAATAGTAGAATTCTTACAGTTATGCATTTATGCTTTTATAGGTCACAGAAGATCGAAGTTAGTCAGGGTCAGTGTTAGGTGGGCAGTTTTATATTCATGGAAAATGACTCATAGGAAATACTAGGAACTAAAATTGCCAAAATAAAGAAATAAAAAGCTAGTACATAAACCATGTTCAAATCAAGTTTGTATGTATTTCCTATCTTCACTGGGATTGTGTTCATAAAGTTTTGACATTTTCTGATGTTGAAGCTCACTCATGACTGATAACCATGCATCATCATAATAACCACGCATCACCAGAAATGGATAAACTCTGATTCCAGTGTTGGTAACATTTTCCACTGTAGTCATTTAGGTCACTCTTTCTACAGTATCTGTATTTGAACTTTTGTGCTGTTTTGCAATATATCTTTAAGTTCAACTTCCTTTTTTTTTTTTTTTTTTTATATAAGGTAGGGAAGGAAAAACAGTGATTGTAATACGGAGCTATAAGTGGCTTTTGAGAAAAGCAGGCCTTTGACTAGCATTTGGCCCCAAAGTCCCCTGTGTTTTAATGGAAGGTAGAAGCTTGCACTGGGCAGTTGGATGTACAAAGAAGTGCAAATGGTTGTACTAAGCCTAGGTAGTTAGATACTTTTAAGTCAAAATGTGGAAGTGTTGATAAAATTCCTAGATGATATGTTCAGGAAGGATGGGTAAAGTGGTTCAGCCAAAAGTGCATGGTAGAGTGTCCTTGGGACATGTGCAAACAATGCCAAGAGTATGGGAATGGTTTGAAGGCTGAAACCTGGAGAAGAAATTAATTCAAGTTCAGTGTCATGGGGGCCATAGAATGACTTTTTAATCCATAATTAGGAGGATGGGCTTTATTCACAGGTTAATAGGGAGGCATGGAAAAATTTTAAGTAAGAACTATGGGATTCTGTTTATGTTTTTGAGAGATCATTGTGGCAGTGCCACAGAGAATGGATTACAAAGGGTGGTGACAAAGAAGACCAATGAAGAGCAAGCAGTTCAGTCAGGGGATGGTGCTAGCCGGGACTTGCCTGGTGGTTGGAGAATTGGAGAGAAGGGGGTAGGAATAGTAGATGCTGGGGGATGAAGAAGCAGAGGCCTGGGTGACTTAAATAGGAAGAGAGTGAGGAAGGAAGAATGGCTTTCAATCAGGTTTACATGTTCATGCCTGAAACTCAATAGCCAATTAACATTTGTTGAACCAACTAGGGATTCATTTATCTCCCATTTAAGAAGCCAGATGTCTGTGACCACTGCCGTTCTTTTAGTGGCTCCCTGGTGTCAGAACCATCCACAGTGATTTGTCTTGGCGTTTTCCTAGTGTATTTCACTCTGTGTTTGCAAAATGGCTGCTACCCCTGCAGGAGCCACATCTGCTTTAAGAAAAGGGGAACGTGAGGAGGAATAGCAGCTCTACCGAGGGAAAAACACAGGCTTTCCCAGAACCGCTCCACCCGCCCTGCAGATGCCTCCTTGCATCTCAAAGGCTGGAACTGTGTTACATGGCACATTAGCTCCCTGAGCAAGTTCTGGTTCTATTAGTAGGAAACAAAGGAAGTGGAACTTAGATCTGCAAATAGCTGCCGAGTTTGCCTCACCCAGGTTTCTGGTAAGGAGTGGAGGACCATCCACAGGTACTTTTCTCTCAACTCTGCACTTGGCCCCAAGCTGTAATTTCTCATTAGCATGTAAACTACCAAGTTCTATGTAGTTGTTAGTTACCTTCAAGCACATAGAACTCAGAATTGTCTTTAAAATATATTAAACATACCTTGTGTCTTGTTTGATTATAAAATTCTCAGCCTCCAAAAAGACGTTTTTCTCAAATTTATTCCAAAGTTTCCTTATCCCTAATCTCTCAGGGGACCTCTTTGGGTTTAAAGCAAATGAGAACAATTCCGTCTGACATTCACTTACTGATGTGCAAGTGAAAGCAGGGATTGCATGATGGTAAATGTCATATGCTTCACTATGACTTTTGTGTCTGTGAAGGATACAATTATGCCACGTTTATAAGCAGAGAGGGGAAATGTCTGTTCACTTTTTTTGAAGGTAACATTATTCAGGGGTCATAAGATGCAAATATTTGTCTTCTACTCTTTTAATTCAAGCAAGTCTTCCCACCCAATACATGCAGAATTCTGTTAGTGACTGTTTTAGCTAACAGAGGAGAAATTATTTTCCAGTTTTTGAGGTACAGCAGAAAAGCAGAGAGTTTTGGAAAGAGGCTTCTCAAGTGTGCTGCTTTGCTGTGTGATCTTGGGAATATCATTTTACCTCTCCGAATTGGTTTATTCTATGGATTGCAATGACAGCAGGAGATAGTGTTACAGTCCCTACCATATATGTATGCAGAAATGGCTCAGACACAAGGATGGCTGGGCACACTGTGGGTGCAAGCAAAACACAGGGGGCTAGGATAGGGAGAGATTAATTTCTTCTGGGAGACTTTAAAAAGACTTTGTGGCAGAGGGAATTTAAACTCCATGTTGGAGAATGCAGAGGGTTTACAAGATAATGGAGGATGGCCCTAGGCTGGACAAATGCACACAGCATGCAGAATGCATTTGAGGATTCCAGAGATTTATTGTTTTCAATAAAGGACAAAATGAGGAAAGCCTTGAAAGTCTGTTTGAACGAGTTTGGACTTTGATCTGTAGGTGATGGGGAGCAACCAAAGACGTTTAAAAATGTCATACACATTTAATTTTGAAAGAAGTAAAATATATGGGTCCAAGAATATATGTACATTGAACATATTCATAGATTTAAAAATTAAACTTTTTATTTTGAGATAATTGTAGATTCCCAAAACACATGATTTTAAGAAATTATCTTGAGAGAGCCCGTGTGCCTGCCCATTTTTCCCCACTGGTAACATCTAGTACAGTATCACAACCAGGAAACCTACTGAAGGCTTTTGGGGGGAGTCCATGATATACCTGATCTGTGTTTGAAGTGAGTGGTCCTATGGGGATGGATTGGAATGGATTGGAGGTACAGCATGGGGGCTAGGAGACCCTTAGGAGAGAACCTTAGGAGGTTCTTGCAGTGATCTCAGAGAAGGCATGAAGGCAGTGGTGATAGGATTGGAAAGGAGGGGATAACTGAGGTAGGAACAATAGGATTTGGCAATCACGTGGGATCGACAATAAGACCAGTTGATACTTAGTGCAATCGCTCAATCAGGTGTGGACCAACTAGTGTGCCAGTCACTCTGCTAAGGACAGTAGGGGTGAAGAGATGATCTAACAGAGACTAAGCCAGGCAGAAACTCAGACCCAACAAGACCATGAACCCTTAGTAGAGGGGCAACAACTATTCTCTCCTGCTGCTGCTGGTTATTACCATGATGGTCTGGAGGTCCAGTGTGCTGCTATTCTGATTTCTCAGAAACCAGAAATCTAGATTTTTATCTGATGTCTTCCAATTTTAAGTGTTACCTAATATTAAAAAAAAAAAAACAAAACAAAAACACAAACAAACCAGTGCTAACTAGCACTCATTTGTGGGCTGAATTTACCTCGTGGATGCCCTGTTCCTACCCTCTGTTTTCTCAGTGGAATGTTTAGAGCTTATTTCAATTACCTACTCTTGTGTAACAAATGACCCAAACTAAGCGGCTCAAAACAATAATGATTTTATTATCTTTTACAGTTTTGAAGGTTAACTGGGCTCAACTGGGCAGTTTTTCTGCTGGTCTTGCTTGGGATCTTTCCTATAGTCGTAGTTAGGTGGTGACCAGGGCTGGAGAAATCTGGAGATCTGCCTTGGGCCCTGAGACAAATGAAACTTTCTTTTCCTCATATAATTTCAGGGTCTCTTGTGGCCTCTGTATGCAATCTCTCTAGTAGGGTCACTGAATTCCTTGCCTGGTGCCTCACGCTTCTCTCCACAGTGAACGTTCCAAGAGAAAGTAAGTGGAAGCTACCAGTCTCCTTATGGCTAGGTCCAGAATTGCCAAAGCATCACCCTTGCCACATTCTCTTGGTTACACAAGTCAGGGGCCAGCCTGCATTCACTGTGGGAGGGAACTACAAAAGGATATGAACACTGGGCAGCCTGGTTCAATTGACTGACAGCCATCATTGGAAACTTCCTGCAGCTAAAGTCAAGATGGCCAGATGGTGGTGACGTTGTGTATTAGGATAAGTTGGGAAGACAGGGTAAATTCTTCTGTTTGCTAGCTCATGTCACCCTGAAGTTTTTGGAGCAAACGTAATTTTTAGGTTTTTTTTTTTTTATGGTGATTGTGATTACAGAGACATTTGGTTTTTGATATAATGACTTTCTTTGAATGCATAAATCATTTGTAGTAATTTGGATTCCAGCCTTTAAAAAATGATACGATTAAGTGACTAGACAGATCTATTCTGGTTTTGATGAGGGTGTGTTTTTCACATATGTGACCAGCTTGTTAATGTTTCATCCCTAATCATCCCTAATGTAGCCCTTCAGAAAAGGGGCTCTCAAATAAACTCTGTTGAAGAATTGTAAATCTTTCCTCGCTCCGAATAGGTACAGCTCAAAGGTCCACTATCCTGGTGCTTTTATATTCCTAAAACCTAGAACCAGCTACATAATTTGTGGGGCCCAGTACAAAATGGAAATGTGGGACCCCGTATTTAAAAATTAATAATTTCAACACAGTAGCAGCAGGGTATTTAACCAAACCCAAGCCCTGTGCAATTACATAAGTGACTGCCCCTCTGGCTGGCCCTGCTTAGACTCTTGAACCTGTGGGCAAATGTTGGGGTAAAGTATATTTTTCAAATAGAGGGTTTTTGGCTCTGATGAAATTCTCAGTTGATTTTGACACCCCCAAACGTTTCTGAAACACTGCTTAGACAAATCAGAAAAGGTAGAAGCTTTGTGTTTAAACAATCCTCTCTTCCAAGCAAGACAGTATACCTTCTGGCCATAGCAACTGGTCTTGGCAGGTATTAGGCAGGTATTAGAGCTTCCTGCGGTTCAGTCTTCCAGAATTCCAGTGGTGCCAGTGCAGTAGGGACAGCACATGTTGTTTAGTGTTTGACAGGTTGTCACCTGCATGTACTTTCTCTCTGTGCACCGAGCTCTGTTTCTGAAGGATGCCGAATAGATCGCCTGTCTCACCAGTGGGCACGTATGTTCGTTTGGGACAGACACTAGCACAGTTCATTGTGTTAGGGATATGGGGGTCAACATCTCTGGAAGATAGCTGGTAGATTGTAGACAGGGCTGCCGCATTGCATTTATCGTCTCCTGGTTCTGGAGGTGCGAGTCCAGGATCAAGGGGTCAGCAGGGACATGCTCCCTCTGTGAGTGGTAGGGAGAGATGCGTTCTAGGCCTGTTTCCTGTGTTTGGATGGTGCTTAGCATGTGGTAACGTAACTCCAAGTCCTCACATGGCTTCTCTTTGAGTGGGTGTCTGTGTCCAGATATTCCCATTTTATAAGGACATCAGTCATACTCATTTAGGGCTCACGCTATTCCAGTACGACTTCATCTTAACAAATTAGATCTGCAATAACCTGGTTTCCAAATAAGGTCACATTCTGAGGTATTGGTGGTTGGGACTTGATCATATGAATCTTGAGGGCACATAACTCAACCCGTAGCAGGAGCGTGTTCTGACAATGGTCTGGGAATGGCAGCCCCTCGCATTGGGCCATGCACAACCAAAGTGGCCATGCCCTGTAAGAATCTCAGTCTCCTATAACCAGTTTTTAAATAGTTTTAATTAATTAATTAATTATTTTTGAGGGAGAGAGAGATAGTGTGTGGGAAGGGGCAGAGAAAGAGGGAGAGGGAAAGAGAATCCCAAGCAGGCTCTGCATCCGTCAGCACAGAGTCCTGTGTGGGGCTTGAACCCACGAACTGCGAGGTCATGACCTGAGCCCAAGTTGGATGCTTAACCTACTGAGCCGCCCCGGTGCCCCCTAATATGACCATTTAAAGAGGTGTTTGTGCAGCTGAATTTTTATAATACATGAGCCACTTTGATTTACTTGTTTGGGCTCCTGATTTGTAGCATCATAATCTCTTGAGGTTTTTTTTGTTTTGTTTTGTTTTTTGTTTTTTGTTTTTTTATCTTCCCTGTCAATCAGTGGATGCCAAGGTCAAATTACCCTCACACCCACACACCTGACCCTCATAATAGAGTAATAATAAGCTAACATTTATTGAATGCTTATTATGTGCTAAGAACTCTGCCTGCATTATCTAATTTTATCTTCACAACAACTCTATTAGATAGTTACTGTTATTCTTGTATTTAATAGACAAGGACACTGAGATTAAGGGTGGTTGTGTGACTTGCCCCTAGTCACGTAGGTAATTACGTGACAAGCTGTGATTTGATCCCACTTCTGTCTGATTTCCAAACCCAAGCACCATTGCGTGGGGTGTGCACTATACTTTTAGAGGAATGCTTACATATGACACTTCACCATTCAAATCCTGGTCTGTCAGGGGTCTGACAGGGGTCTTAGGGGTCTGTTTTCTTTCTTTCTAGATCATTCCTTGATTAAATATTCTCCATCCACGTTTATGTCTCTCAGGATTCTTAACTCTTTTCAAAGTAACCACCGGGCCTTCTGTTGGTTTTATTGGTATCTACTTAAGTCAATCTAGGAATGTGCAATCTGAGTTAATTGAAATTACAAATGGCAAATGGTGAGTGGGATTATATTCGAGCTGTGTGTTTTACAGATCCTTAAGAGAACATTAAAATTAACTCGTTTCCTTGACAGAGATGAGAATAGAGCCTTACGCATCACCAGAGAATTTCCTACTAGTGATAAGGAAAATTAGTCTCATCTAATTTATACTGCTTTTGGTATAATGTGCTCTGTGGTGAGAGGAGAAGACCATTCCCTTGATAAATATCTTTATGCTCTGTTCCCCCCCCCCCACCCCGCCTTCCCTCGCGCCAGCACCAGAATTCTCTTTCTCTATCAGAGTGACTGTCAATTAAACTTATGCATATGAAAAGACAGGCTCTTTTCCAGGTGCGAGAACAATGCTGGTTTGGAAGCAGAGACCTGGGTAATCTCTGACGAATTATGGGGAAGTTCAGATACCGGAAATTTGGTTTGCTTGGATGCTTGTCTCACTTTCCCATCTGTACAGTATTAAACTTGCAAACAATATGATAGAGTCATCTTTCCTAAAGTTCAGATTATTTTTGACTACCAGTCTATGTTGAGCAAGTAGAAAAGAAAGACCAGGTGCTTTACTTGACTACAGTAGACTTAGCCCAGTATATACATATACACGCAGTTGCATACATAGACACACAGATGCATGCATGTCATACATGTATCTGTGTATATGTATATCACCTTTGTTAAAATGCCAGGTCGGGATATGTTGCTTTCGGCACTACAGATATTGACTGAGGACTTTCTTATTCTAACTAAAATATTTACCAGGAGCTATGGGACCCTTGATTATACTTACCTGCATCATTTTGATGAAAAATGTTTTAAATTACCTAGAATATATATATATTTTTCTGTTTCTAAAAGCAGTGTTTCACTAAACATAGTTTGAAGGTCACATGTGTCAAAATCATCTGAGAATGAATCAAAAATACGAATTCCTGGGACTCTAGTCCTACTGATTTGAGGGTTTTGGGAGCACTGTATTTTGCTTAGCCCCTCTCTGATTCCTTGCCACACCACGTTTGAGAACCAAAGGTCTTAAATGTATCAGCATGAGAATATAGGTTCAAGTTAATTTTATCTTTTTTTGGTTTACTTTCCTCTTGCCTATCTCTTCTCCTCTTCCCCTTCCTTTAAATACATTAAAGAAAACTATTTTAAGAGTTATGCTGTTTATGTTTTTTTACTGTTCATGAAAGGCTTTTGTTAATCTTAGCAATATCAAAATTCCATCTTTTCCTTTGTGATCTGTATAAAAGGATCCATTGGGGAAGAGGTTTTTTTCTTTTTCTTTTTTTTTTTTTTAAATACCCACTATTCTCTATAGCAGATCTCCAGGAAGGAACAACATGCTGTTTGTTCTTTTCTCAGGATGAACCATGGCTTTCTTTCCTAGTGGGTGTTAGAATCAATGCTTTTCAGTAATTTATGATTCCTCCTTTTTATAAATCCCAGAGTTTATTATAGACATTTCTAAAGATTATAAAGTTACTTTTTGGGGGTGAGAGAAGGGCATCAGAATTCTTTGAGAAGTCATTTTGAAGGATTTTTTTGGATCTTGGAATAGATCATAATGATTCCTACTGTTTAGTGTTAAGGATTTTAAGATTGTTAAGTATTGGAAATAGTTGTTTTAGTGGATTTTTTAAAGTATGAAGTTTTTAAGTAAAAGTATTCCAGACAAGTGAATTTCCTCCCCTCCTTCCCTCATATTAGAGAAGTTCCTTTGTTGAGAAGCTGAATTAGCAAATCAGTCTCTCCTTTAATCCATAGTATATAACTAGTTGGATTACTAGAAGTTAGGAATTTTTCAGGTGATTTGAATGGATACTAAAGGTGTATTAATCTAGATGATGATTTCAGAGGCAGGTCTTTCCTAAAGACTTCATAATGTAGGACAATCGTAACTTAAGTGTTGTAAAGTTAACAAACTGTTGTGGTGACTTTTTTCTCAAGTGGCAGATCCGAAGTACGTTTTTCCATCGGAGACCCCCAGATAAATCTCAAGGGTTCTGTATCCCAATCTGGAAAGATTGGCCTGGATTGTGGGCTCTGGCAGCTCTTTGGCTCTTGTTTGTTCAGACTGGTTAATACAAGTGAGAGCCTGTGATCTTTGTCAAAGTGCTGCGGTTGGATTTTTTTTTTTTTTAATGGTACAAATCTATTATGTTCCTGCTGTGTCTCTTCCATGAAAGCTTTGTACTGGCAGAGAACTCTTGGCTGCAGAGCTGGGCTGACGGTCATGGTGCTGATTATAATTCGGGTTATCCTGCGAGGGGCTCAAACATTCCTCATGATGGCTGAGGCAGGGCAAGCTGAGTGGAGCAGTGAGTCATGGCGTGCTGGGGCAGTTGTGTCCTGAAATAACAACAGCAGTGGTGGCATTTTAATAGCAGTAGCCAGTCTAGCATTTATTGATGCTTCCAATGTGCCAGGCACTCTGCTAAGTGCCTCACATGCATTATCTCATTTACATCAGCAACAATCCCATTAGTAGTGAGTTCCGCCTCTCAACTCCACGTTACAGATAAGCATCTCAAAGTCACATGCCTAGCAAGGAGTAGAAGTGGGACTTGAACCCTGATCTTTTGGATGCCCAAACTCATGCCTTTCACAACAGCACTATACTCTCTTTTACTGAACTGCACGTCGTTATTGGCTTCCCTCTACCTCCTCTTAAATCACATCATCATCAGTGTTGACTTGGTAATTTTGATTTAGTAATCCAAGGACCTGGAGATACTCTCTTCTTGTTTTTCAGTGAGTTCAGGTTTTAAGTGAGAGGCAATATGACTTGAGAAAATTTAGCCTTGGGAAATTGAGCATGACCTTCTTCCTGGAACCATGTCCATTTACCGAATAGTCAAGGAAAAAAGGAATCTTATGGGGTGAAAGGTTGGGGAGCGTTCGGTAAGAGAGGAGATACGCAGGTGGACACATCTGGGGTGATTTCTCCTTTCAGAGAGAAGAAGGGGGGATAGTAAATAGAATTTAAGAACTAGACTTGAGGGGCGCTTGGGTGGTGGCTCAGTCGGTTAAGTGTCCGACTTTGGCTCAGGTCATGATCTTGTGTTCATGAGTTTGTGTGCTGCATCAGCTCTGTGCTGACTGCTCAGGGCCTGGAGCCTGCTTGAGATTCTGTGTCTCCTTCTCTCTGCCCCTCCCCTGCTTGTGTGCGCTCTTTATCTCTCTCTCTCTCTCTCTCTCTCTCTCTCTCTCTCTCTCTTTCTCTCTCAAAGAGTAAGTAAACATTGAAAAAATTAAAAAGAAAACTAGACTTGAAAAGTTAGCCAAAGGGGCGCCTGGGTGGCTTAGTCAGTTAAGCATCCAACTCTTGATTTCAGCTCAGGTCATGATCTCATGGTTCGTGAGTTCAAGTCCCCCATCGGGCTAGGCACTGACAGTGCAGAGCCGGCTTGGGATTCTCTGTCTCTCTGCCCCTGCCCTGGTTGCTCTCTGTCTGTCTGTCTTTCTTTCCCTCTCTCTCTGTCTCTTTCTCTCCCTCTCTCAAAAAACAAAAAACAAAACACATTGAAAAGCAACTACTTAAAAAAAAAAGATCAGCTAGATAATTATTAATGACAAAGGAAGTTTTATGAAAAACAAAACAAAAGCAAAAGATTCTGTGATTAAGTAAATTTGAGGAACTATACACTCTAACATCCATTTGGGGAACAAGAACAACAACATTTTGTACCCACAGCAGCTAACACTTACTGCTCTCTGTGTGCCCTTTAAACACTTTATATGCACCAGTCCTGTAAAGTAGGTGTTGCCGTTGACCCTTGAATGTCACAGGGGTAAGGGGCGCCCACCCCTTGCACACATGAAAATCCACGTGTAACTTTTGACTCCCCCAGAACCTAACTACTAATAGCCTCCCATTTAATGGAAGCCTTACCAATAATGTAAACAATGGACTAACACATATTTTGTGTGTTATCTGCATTACGTGCTGAATTCTGACAATAAAGTAAGCTGGAGGAAAGAAAGCATTATTCAGAAAATCATAAAGAAGAGAAAGTACATTTACAATACTGTACTGTAAAAAAATCCACGTGGAAGTGAACCAGACTAGTCCAAACCCAAGTTGTCCAGGGTCAACTGTATTTTAATCCCCATGTCACGGATGAAGAAAGGTCATTCTGTTTTTGTATGGTAGAGCTGGGATCCTAATGAGGGCTGTTCGGTTCTAGATACTGGACTTCTGTCTACTATTGCCTCTTTTGGTGACACCTGCTGAGCACATATGTATGCGTCAGGTCTTTTCTGTGTTCTTACATGTATTTGCATTTACTCACTTCACCTTCTCCAGTATCTTAATGTGTATCAGCATATTAAAGGTTCTGAAATGTGTGGTAATCAGCAAACTGGTGTATCTGTGCCTGGTGTTTCTCAGATTTACTTGATGACACAATTCTCCTGCCTGGTTTTTGGAGAGGGAAGAGAATTGAAAGGAGAGTATCTGCCCGTGTGTACTTTAGGAAATCCCAAAAAAGAGAATCACTGTATTCTGACCCCCCAAACACATGTTTGGGGCGTGATTTATTTTCAAGATAGAGTAGGGACTCTCTGAGAGCCTGGCTTCGTTCTGTAACTACCTGGTGCTTGGTGACCTTCATCAGAGCTTTATCTTTCTGCCCCCAGGCGCATGAATACCTTTTTCTATCTCTTTTATAGGAATGTTGACAGTAAATGAGCATAAAGCTCTTTGGGCTCCTTGGAAGAAAGAAGTTGTTGATGTCCAAGGTCTTCATAATGTCATCTCAGATCTCCACAGTTCTTTCATTTTGGTTAACATGGAAAAATGAATGTATATTCTAGTATGACAGAGTAATTAGCCTTAGATTACTCAGAGGAGGGGAAAGGAAATACACCTGGAAAATGTTTACAGCTCTCATGAGTTAAATCTTCAAGTTCTTAAGGGTGGCATTGAGATGATGGGGGACAGTCAATTGAGTAACATTAATACTCAGTTTCCCATAAGACTGTGAGAGCCAGTCTTATGGGTTTGTATGGTCTTATCCTTTTGAAGTCCAAATATTTGAGGCCAGAGACCCAAATACATGACTGGGCATATATTTTTCAAAGTGTGTTTTAGCATTAGAGTTTGATCACAGTTTGTATAGGTAAAAATTCATGTAGTTTGTAAATGGCATTAAATGCAACTCAAATAAAAAAGATTTATTAGGGGCTCCTGGGTGGCTCAGTTGGTTGGGCGTCCTACTTTGGCTCAGGTCATGATCTCGCGGCCCATGGGTTCAAGCCCTGTGTCTGGCTCTGTGCTCACAGCTTGGAACCTGGAGACTGCTTCGAATTCTGTGTCTCCCTCTTTCTCTCTCTGTCCCTCCCCCACTCACTCTCTGTCACTCTCTGTCTCTCAAAAATGAATAAATGTTTAAAAAAAATAATTTATTGGTTCATTTAGGTGAAGAGTCCAGGTCCTTTCAGAGTTGAACTTCAGGGTTGGTTTGACCAAGAGGCCTAGCATTACTATCATGGGTCTGGTTTCTGATCCAGTCCATGCTGCCTTTATGGTGTGATGTCACCTTTAGTGAATTGTTGGTTCTACTTCATGTCAGGAGACTACCATGTACTCCTGGGCCTGCTTATTCTCCATATCCAGAGAAGGAGAGAGAGAGAGAGAAAGAGAGAGAGAGAGAGAGAAAGAAAACACAAATGAGAGACAGAAAGAGAGACATACTTCTGGACGCTCTTTCAGAATAGTAAGGAAGAAGATCAAACCTTTCTTATTGGCCATAATTAAGTCGTGTTCCCATTCGTCAGTCACAGTGAAGTGAACTTTGCTGAAGGAGCTATGGATCCTGTAGGAAAATCAGGGTATTTCCAAAGTAAGGAATGGGTGTAGATATAAACATTTGGGACACAGGACACAATTTACCTGATAGTTTTCTCTTAGACACTCATTTTAACAGTTACTTGTGAAACTGCCCTGTTAATGAATGGTGCCTTTGAGAGGCACCTAGATTGAGATTTAACTTTTATTTATTTATTTATTTAAAACATTTTTTTTTTTAAACGTTTGTTTTTGAGAGACAGAGAGCATGAGCTGGAGAGGAGCAGAAAGAGAGGGGGAGACACAGAATCCGAAGCAGGCTCCAGGGTCTGAGCTTGTCAGTACAGAGCCCGATGCGAGGCTGGAACTCACAAACTATAAGATCATGACCTGAGCCGAAGTCAGATGCTTAACCGACTGAGCCACCTAGGCGCCTTGAGATTTAACTTTTAGTTTCACATTCTTAGTAGTACAGGCTACACCAGACTAAACTGAGATTGTTGAAAGGTCTTGTTTAGTATTGATTTGTAAAGCATTACATTTGAGTCTGTATCTGCCCAATGGTTCTCTGTGCCAAATACCTTTTGGACAAATGAATCTGAGGGTTCTTTAAGGTAGTATAGATTACCCTAACTTTGTTTGTTTGTTTCTTTCTATTGATCTCCTTGCTTCTGACATTGAACTTTTTGCTTTTAATAAGTAAAAGATATGTTTCCACCTGGGTCTTGTAGGTGCCTGACTTTATGTTTTATTCTATAAAAATTATGCCACTGATAAAAATAGAACATTAAATACCGAGAGTCCTAAATTCCAGGAAGGCTGCTCGTAGCCAGAAGTGGATGGAGTGCTCACTGTGTGCCAGGAAAGTACTATACTAAGTACCTTATTTGACCCGTTCTATTTGTTTTATCGCAGCAGCCCTGGGAAAGAGGTGCTGTCCTTACTTCCATTTTACACATGGGGAAACTGAGATTAAATAATATGGCCAAGGCCACCGGGACAGGAAATGGTGGAGCCAAAACACAGATCTCTTTGACTCTGGGGCTTGTGCTCTTAACCACTGTTTCTTCCACCAGCAAAGGCAGGGTACTTCCAGTATGCTGCATCTTTTGTTAAGTTTGGAATTCCTAGGAAGTTATGTCTTTCAGTCCTTCTGAAGTTAGACACGTCTATATGTTAGTAGTGATAGAGGATTGGAAGAGAGCTTTTACTGGTGTGAGCCTTGGAAAAACTGGAGCCAGGAATCTTTCATGAAAAATTTGCATCTGCCCCAGTAGCCAAAAGAATATTGAAAAAGAAGAACAAGGTTGGAGGGCTTACATTTCCTGATTTGAAAGCATATTGCAAAGCCACAGTAATCAAAACAGTGTGGTATTGACATAAAGACACACAAAGAGGCCAATGGAATAGAGTAGAGCTCAGAAATAAATGCACCTGTGTATGGCCAAATGCTCTTTAATAGGGGTGCCAAGACCACAGAATGGGGAAAGGACAGTCTCTTTAACCAGTGGTGTTGGGAGAATGGGATATTCACCTGCAAAAAAATGAAATTGTACCCTTATATTACACTGTAAAAAAAAATAACTCAAAATGGATTCGTGATCTAAACATAAGAGCCCAAACGTAAAATTCCTAAGGGAACACATCAGGGAAAAGTTTCATGACTTTGGACTTAGTGATGATTTCTTCAATGGGAAAACCGAAACACAGGCAACAAAAGGGAATGATCTAAATGTGAGACTACATCAAACTTCAGAAAACTTTTGTGCCTCAAGGGACGTAATCAGCAGAACGAAGAGGTGTGACCTATGGAAGGGTAGAAAATACTTGGAGATCATATACCTGTTAAGGGGTCAATATGAGAATATCTAAAGAAGTCCTGTAACGTAACAACAGAAAGTCAAATAACCCAATTTAAAAATGGGCAAAGGACCTTTCTCTGAAGCAGACAAATGACAAACAGGCATATGAGCAGATGCTCAACATCACAAATCATAAGGGAAATGCAAGTGAAGACCGCAAATGAGGAAAAACCTCACACTTATTAGGATGGCTTTTATTAAAATAACAGAAAGCGTCAAGTGTTGACACAGAGGTGGAGAAGCTGGAAGCGTGTGTGCTGTTAGAGGGATTGTAAGATAGTGCCCACGCCGTGGAAAACTTGTGGTGGTTCCTCAAAAAATTAAAAAAAGAACTACCATGTGACCCAGCAATTCCTGCTGGGCATATATCCAAACGAATTGAAAGCAGGGTATCAAAGAGATATTTTTATATGTTTGTTCTTAACAGCGGTATTTACAATAGCCAAGAGGTGAAAGCGTCCCAAATGTCTCTGGACTATTATTGAGCCTTAAAAAGGAAGGGAATCTGTTAAATGCTCCAACAAAGATGAACCTGGAGGACATTAGAGTATGTGAAATAAGCCAGTCACAAAAAGACAAATACGGTATCATTTCACTTAATGCGACGTACCTAGAGTCGTAAAATTTATCGAAACAGAAAGTAGAAGGGTTGTTGCTAGGGGTTTGGGGAAGGGGAAAAGGGGATTTTTGAAATGGGTGTTGTTTCTGTTTTGCAAGATGATAATGTTTTGGAGACTGGGCTGTACACTTAAAAGGTGGTAAATTTTGTGTGTGTGTGTGTGTGTGTGTGTGTTTTGTTTTGTTTTAACGAGAATTTAAAAAAAAAATTGCATTTGTCTCCTGCTGCTAATTTAACTGCTTAATTGAGTTATGTGAACATTTTACTCAAAGTTGCAAACCCCAGGCCTACAGGCTGAGTGTGGCCCGCAGACACATTCGGATGGAGCAGTAAATCTGTCCTTGACAAAATATGAATTAGTGGTCAACATTTTAAAAAATTAAGAAATTTCACATAAAAATAACTTCTCTTGGAAGACTGGAAAATCTGGAAAGTCTGGAACCACATGTCTGTCTAATCACCAAGTGGCTGGAGCTGAGGAGTAGTCCAACCTCTTTTAAGACTAGGCTGGAAATTCAGACTACCTTTCACTTGTTCTGTAATTTCTTATAGCAGACTCAAGTCCTCAGATGTATACTAACTTCCTGGCCATGGTATTTGTAGGTTTAACATACTAAACTCCTTTTTTTTTTTAATGTTTATTTATTTCTGAGACAGAGCATGAGCAGGGGAGGGTCAGAGAGAGAGGGAGACACAGAATCCGAAGCAGGCTCCAGGGCCCGAGCTGTCAGCACAGAGCCCAACGCGGGGCTCGAACTCACAAACCGTGAGATCATGACCTGAGCTGAAGTCGGTCGCTCAACTGACTGAGCCACCTAGGCGCCCCTAACACACTAAACTCCTTAATGCTAGGTGCCTGTCATAATAATACACTGTGGATGCTCTCCTAGTGCTACACTAACTATACTTAGGGGGCCTCAGCTCTAAAGTAGCATATTCTGTATTTAGGTCGGGGGAGTTAGGATCTGTCTTTCCATAGGAACAAATACAGCCGCAGTGTGTGTGTGTGTGTGTGTGTGTGTGTGTGTGTGTGCGCGCGCGCGTGTGTTTCCTTTGCTGTTTTGCTTGCAGCAAATGTTGCCCTACAACTCATGTTCTAAATATAGATGTGTTAAATTTCAAATGTGAAAGTTTTTGATGGGTCTGAAGCCAGTTTGCTAATCAGGGGAAATGCTGTGATTGGCGCCAGTGTCTTCACAGACCCTGGGGGGATTGTGAAATCCTGCCGCAACTGTGATTCAACTCTGGGGTTGAAAGAAAGCTCAGCGACCGCTCAAGAGTTTTCCAAGTTGTTTTTCTTCTTAGCAGTGTGGTGGTTCTTTGAATGTCATAACTTGGAGAAGATAAATACTTGTTCCTTGGTTCATTTTACTAGTACCGGATTAATAGTATAGTAATAAATCGTTTCTGCAAGCAAAAACAAATCACGTTTTCTGATTCTTTATGTGCTATCCGTGAGTAGAAAGAAATACAGAGACCCAGGGCCTACTTGTCATGGGAACTTAAGAATGGTTACTTGTGCAAAATATAAGAAGTTCACACTGGTCCAACTTTTCATCGTGTATCTTTTATTTTTATTTTTTTAATGTTTATTTATTTAATAGATAGGTGGAGGGAGGGGCAGAAGGAGAAGAGAGAGAGAATCCCAAGTAGGCTCTGCACTGTCCTGATGCAGGGTTTAAACCCACAAACTGTAAGATCACTACCTGAGCCAAAATCAGGAGTCGGATGTTAACCTGAGCCACCCAGGGCTCCCCATCTTGTATTTTTAAATCTTACTATATTGGCTTTCAAGATGGGGCTAGTGATGTCCATTGCAAGTGGGAACAGAACACTGGAAAAGTGTCAGTTGTACATTTTTCAAGGTTACACATTGCTTGGCATTCATACGTGCACGTAGGTATGTGTGAGTGAGGCGTTATTAGAAATGCCTCTGTGGCTCATGCTGGGTCTGTTTCATTTGTGCAGTAGAACTTGACCGATATCTTTGATGCTTTGAATAATAGTGACCAGCAGTAAAGGAGCCCTTAGTTTTGAGTACTGGTAGAATAGAGGTATTCAAAGAACTCTCTGGTAATGAGACTTGGGTAATTAAGTGCCTGTGCCCTGAGTTGCACCTCAAAGGAGACTGATGTGCTGAATCCTTATCTATGCTTGCCAGAAGTGAGGCTGCCATCTAGCAGCGTCGGTGTCTCTTTTTGAGAAGAGATATGACCATGGTTGATTCCATCACTAGGCGGTACAGAATTTTTGAAGATGGGCAGTGGCTCCGAGAAACCAGACCAAACAAGCCAGTGGAACGAAACTGCATTGCTGGTTGCAGGGGCCTGATAGTGAACAAAGGGACAGATGTTTGGAGTTGCTTTCCCCATTTTTATTTCACTGCTTGTAGCCATTACATCGGTCAACAGCAACACTCACTGGTAAAAACAGGAACAGCAGATTCAGGTTTCCCTATCGGCTGCCCTAGTGATGCTCACTTTCCCTTTCCCCGCTCTTCTCTTTCCTTTACGTGCTCCATCTCTGCTTCCCTGAGCCCAGTGGCCTTGATATGGCTTTTGTAATTCCAAAAGAATAATAACATCTGAAGAAAAACTTGTTAATTTTCCTTCTCCCCATCTTTAATCCTGCCCTTCTAAAGACATCATTATTAACAGTTTGGTTTGTATTAACAATCCTTCTCTTGCTCATGCAAGATATATATATCTATATCTATATATCTATATCTATATATCTTATGTTTATATATTTTATATTTTATTTAGTTATATATGCATATTATATTTATTATTTTATATTTATAAATTTATAAATATAATTTATATAATATGTATATATTTTATATTGTATACATCTAAATATACAAATTTATTCAACTTTTTACAAAAGGAGAGTCATGCTGTCTACAGTGTTCTGTAACTTTATTTATTTTCCTCACACTGTTTCATGGGTGTCTCGCCAAATCAGTACATTTAGCTAAAAACCATTATTTTTAATGGCTACAGAAGATGTCATGGTATGATGTTATCATAATTTATTCACGTAATCCCCTCCCTATTCATTGATTCAGATTGTTTACAGATTCCCTTTCCCCCTCCCCCCCAAAGCAAATAGTGCTGCTTATTTTTCATGTTTTTGAAAAAGCCATTAATTGAAGAGGAAAGTTAGTGGGCTTATTTTTTCACTTTGCTTTTATTTATTTATGTTTTGATCTGGCTTTATGAGCTTAAGTCTTTAAATTTGCTAATTTGCCTCTTGTAGTCTTTGCATACTGGTTTCTATAGGGCTTTTCAGCCTAGGCACTATTATCATTTGGGGCCAGATGGTTCGTGTTGTGGGGGCTGTCCTGGGGGCTGTAGGATATTTAGCAGTGGGTGTTTACCCACTAGATTCTGGTAATATGCCAGTCCCCACATCAAAGTTGTAATGACCCAAAGTTTTTCTAGACACTGCCAGTGTTCCTGGCAAAATCCCCCTGGTTGAGAACCATTGCTGTAATGTATAATGTATAATGTATACAACAGGGTCCTCGCTTATAAGCAATGCTGTATTCATCAAACAGTTTATTATTTGTCTGTGTTTGGGCAATGCCTGTTCAAATTAGAGAACCGTAGGAAGGAGTTGGGATTGCGAATTGAGTTGTACATGGTTTTATCTGACTGGCGTTCAGGCCCTTCATGTGGTCCGTGTAGACCTGCCCATGGCCCTCCAGACATTTCCAGTGTGTAGGAAGCAGTGGCACTCAGGAGCCAGTCACCTGCTACCACTCCTTATCTCTTTTCTACGGGATCTCCACAGCTTGGATCTCCCCAGCTTCTGGCCGTGGGCGAAATAGCCCCACTTGGGAGTATCATTGTGGGGCTCTCTACTTTCTGGGATGACTTTTTTCTGGAAAGAGATGCATTGTGTAATGATTTAAGTAGCTGTACATTTTGCAAATGACAATTTTTGCATGGTATGCTTAATTAATAGGGTATGTGTTATCATATCTGAACAAAACTGGGCATCAAGCCCTTAATCAGAAATGTGACCCCTGATCAAAGCGTTGTTTGTTTGTTTGTTTGTTTATTACAGAAAGTTGGACGGCCTTGTGTGGGTTTGACTTAATGCCTTATTAAGATAGGTGACTATAAAGATTACTCATGTGTCTGTGGGCTGGGGAATAAGTCATCTGCATATCCCTTCTTTGGCTTTAACTGAGAGCTTAGATGGTTGGGACTCAGTTGTCCTGTTTGGTTCCCTTTTTAGCCCTGATAGCTTTATTGTTAAGGTAATAGGCAAACATTACAATTTACATGCCTTTAAGAAATGGAATGTTATCTAAGCTGCTTTGTGTTTGTGACTTATTTATTTATTACCCCCCACACCCCCAATACCCATGTAGCTGCTACCGAGATCAAGAATTCAACAGTTTTCGGGGTGCCTGGGTGGCTCAGGCCATTAAGCATCCAATTCTTGGTTTCGGCCCGGGTCATGATCTCACAGTTCTTGAGTTTGAGCCCCACATCAGGCTCTGTGCTGACAGTGAAGCCTGCTTGGGATTCTGTCTCCCTTTCTCTCTGCCCCTCCCCTGCATACTGTCTCATTCTCTCAAAATTAATAAATTCACATAAAAAAAATTAGTTTCCAGCACTGTAGAAGGTTCTCAGGTACCCTTCTCTGCCAGTAACCACCCTCCAAAAGAACCCCCACTTGTCTGACTTATCACTCTTAGTTTTACCTGTTTTTGAACTTCATGTAAATGTAATCAACCAGTGTTTGTTCTTTGCTTTCTTTTTAAGAACGTCTGGTAAAAAACACTTCCACTAAAAAAAAAAAAAATACAGAAAGTTATGTAATCACTGTTCGTATGAGAAAAAGATCACCTTTGGTTTAAAAAGATAATTTTCTTTCATCGTTTAGAAATCAGTTTTTCATTGTAAAATCTTTTGTTAGGAAATAAAATTTTAATTTTCTCTTGTCAATTTTTGAGGATTTGTGTTTCCTTGTTATTCCTTTGAGAAATATGGCAATCATCCTTCTTGGTGGAAAAAGAGGATCTAGTCTGGCGGGAACTTTTCTTTCAGTGCTTATGAGGAATCTTTTGAAATAGTTTTCCAGGTAGTAAAACCTTTAATGCCTTTTGGATTCGATGTGGTTTGAGAGGCTGACAAGCAGCATCTTTTTAGGATAGTTGTGAAACAAAACTGGGCGGGACTGACTTGTTACTTATTCCTCATCTGTTGCCTTGGCAATAAAGTAAACATTTCAAAATACTTGGGCAAATGCCACAAACAAATGATGCCTAGGGGTTACATTGTTTAAGCAGATGCACCAAGATCTCATTTAAATGATAAAGGTTGCCGAAACCATACCCATTTAATAGGGGATTTTTACTGTGGGTTTTCTGACTCTAATATAAGCTAAATGCATTAGCAAAGGGAGAGCTTTCTGCTCTAAGTTTACAAATTATATTTTTATAGCACCGTGTTGTAATTTGCACTGTACTTTAGTCCAAAAGGTATACCTCTAATTATTTGGCTTTCACCAAACCAGTGTAATGCCACATGTGAATAGAAAACTGGATTACACCTGTCACAGTAGCTGAAGGTTAAGGTGATTCAGGGAAACATGAAATACCAATCTAAGTAGCTTTTTTTTTTTTTTTTAACCATCGTTCTCACTTTGTATGTATTCACAGAGGTGTTGGTTGGCTGGCTGGCAATATCTGCAAGTCATATAAATGAACATTTATTACAGTATCTATTATAATACTAGAGATCATTCATTAAATATTTTTGGGAGTGAACAGATGATAGGAAAAAGAAAAGATTCTCTTTGACCAAACAGAAGGGATTTTCTGTTTTGTTGGACTCGGTGTGAGATAAGTAAGTGAGTAAAGAAATAAATAAATATCCTACTGCAGCGTTAGAGTTTTGGGAGAGGGCAGATTATGATGGAGTAATTAGGAATTCAGGGAGTCTCTTTCACTCTTTTCTGTTTTTCTGACTTCTCATAGTCTAAATTCTTCTTTGGTGGTAAGCGATGTTTGTTTTCGGTGTTGATTTTGAAATGTTGATACTTTCACTACACATTTGGTGAAAATCAGGTGATTCCCTAGAGATGACTTGATTGTCAGAGTCATTTCTTCTTCTGCCCGGTTTGGTGGAAAGACTCCCATGTTTTTCATCTATAACCGCGATTATCTTTGTCTGTAGGCGCTGTCAGTGGTGAGGTGACACATGTAGTGATACAAATCTGGGACTCCCAGGGCTGTGGGCCAGAGATTACAATGAAAACAGGAATGTTGATTTCAGAAGCAGCCTCATTTTAGGTTTTACAGACGGCTTTAACCCAGTCAAGTGCTGCCTTGGAGTTTTAGTTTTTAATTAATCGCCATCCTAATGGAGAAGGAAAAATCCTCCAGAACTTTATTGTCGTGAAAGCGTGTAATTCCCTGTTCTATGGCTCTGTGACAACGTTTATGTTACCCTCAAGTGACTTGGCCCTGCCTCAGTTTCCCTGTCTGTACAGTGGGGATGCTGCTGTCCATGGGGCACCATTGTTGGGAGGATTGAAAACCTAACTGAGTTTAAGCCTCACAGCATAGTTCCTGGCCCTACAGTGGTTGATATTTTTATTCCTTTTATGATAAGGAAACTATGTTGTGTCAGTGGAAGCTGGGCAGATAGACTTCATTCAGTTCCTTGCCTATCACATACCAATAGCCTGGGGTCCGGGCCAGGTGATTTAAGTCACTTACCTTCTTCTGGGTCTCAGTTTCCTTGATTGCAAACTGGGAATCACAATATTTACCGTTGAGAGTTGTGAGGAAAAATGATAATATATTTAAAATACACAGCATGGATCTGGGCATGAAATAAACATTCAGCAAATGACACCTGTGGCCTGTTATTATGATTGCTGTCATCATTTTTATTATTGCTTAACTGTATATGCAGATGGTAAAAGGTTTGTTGTCATTTCCATAGCCCAGCTACTATCCTCTCTCCCTGTATTGTTGCATTAGTTTTCTAACCCTTGTCCCTCTGTTGGTAAAAAGAGCCTGCATAATTAGGCCTTTGTCTACCACCTCCCCCGCCACCCCACCCCGACTCTCCCCAGTCCTTCTCCCAACATTGCTTCCCTACAGTTGTGGACTTCATTTATTTCTTCAAATGCTTTTTGCTAATTCTCTGCATGGGGGCCTTTGCACGTCCTGCTTTTTCTCCTTGGAATAGGCCTGACCTCTTTCCCCCTCCAGCTCTTCACATCCCTTGCCCGCTCCTTTATTAAGTATCCTGGCAGGTCCTTGTCCTTAACCTTTGCCTTGTACTTAGTTGTTTAAATCAAGTGTCATTTTACACTTTTTGTGTGCTCATTTAATGAACTCTCTGTCCCACCCTAGACTGTAGGTTCTGATGGAGCAGAGATAATGTCAGTTTTGGATTACCATTGTATCTTCCTATAGTTCCTTACCACACTCGTTTGCTGGGGCAGGGGGTGAATAAGTGGATGAATGACTGACCCGGTGATAGAAAATATGTGGGCAGCGTTTGAGGGAAGCAAGGAGGTTGTGGGGTGTGAGGTTCATCCCTGGGAGAATGCATCCCAAGAAGCAGATTAGCTAAAGGTCTGGCCCACTGTGGAGGAAGAGCGATGTGTTTATGCAGGAGGGAAAACCTGGAAATGAAGGAATGTGGGGAGGAAGGAACTAGCTTAGCAGGAAAGAGTGGCGGAGTATTGGAAAGGGGAAATAACTGAGAAGTGACTTGATAGAAAATCGTGCATTTATTTCCTCTGCTGTAGCTCTTATTTTTCTGGTTTACACATTTGTCACCTTTATTATTTTTTTTAAGTCTGTTTTACAATACTTACTTTCATGCCCTAGGATGCCCTGTCTACTCATTTACACAGACAGGCTTATCTACCAAAAATGAGCAAAGAAACAATAGCAGTGGAACCTTTAATCGTGTTCTGTTTTCCTAGGACCCCCCCCCCCCCGGCGTGTATTAGTTTCTTTCACTGTCTTATTACTTATTCTTTCAAAAATACAGAACACTAATCATAAATTTATTTATGTTCCCTACAACGAAATGGACTTAAATACCCTTACCACACTCTCCTTACCATTTCTCGTTGTTCAGAGTCTTACCATTTACTTCTCATCTCCAGTGTCTCTGTCACTTAAGTGGACAGGGAGACTTTTCAGGGAAGAGACCACTGTCAGGTGCTGAGTGATTGCAGAGTGTGAGGAAACAACTCTACATCTGTTAAGTTTAGTGCTTTTCTTTTATCATCTCTGACCTTTCCTTTGGCCGTTATGTTACATGAAGATATAATTCCCATAACACAAAATTCAACATTTTAAAGTATTCATGTCAGTGGTTTCCTGTGCAGCCATCACCATTATCTAATTCTAGAGTGTCGCCATCCCTCAGAAAAGAAGGCCTGAAATAATTAGCAGTTAGTCCCAACTTCCTTCTCCCCCTATCCCCTGGCAACCCCTGATCTACTTTCTGTCTTGATGAATTCGCTTACTGCATGTTTCTTTTTCTTTTTTGTTTTAAACATTTATTTATTTTTGAGAGACAGAGTGAGACAGAGCACGGGTGGGGGAGGGACAGAGAGAGGTGGGGACACAGAATCCAAAGCAGGCTCCAGGCTCCGAGCTGTCAGCACAGAGCCCGACACGGGGCTCCAACTCACAGAACGGACTGCGAGATCATGACCTGAGCCGAAGTCGGATGCTTAACCGACTGAGCCACCTAGGCGCCTGGCTTACTGGATATTTCTTATAAATGGCATCATGCAACACGTGGCCTTTTATGTCTGGCTTCTTTGAGTGTAGTATTTTCCAGTTTCCGTCTTGCTGTAGCATGGGTCATTGCTTCATTCCTTGATATGGCCAAGGAATGTTCCATTGTAGGGATATGCTAAATTTGCTTATCCAGGCCTTAGTTGACGGACCTTTGAGTTGCTTCTGCTCTTTGGCTATTATGAATAACGCTGCTGTGAATATTCTGGGACAGGCTTTTGTGTGAACATGTTTTCGGTCTTCTTGAGCGTGTACCTTGGAGTGGAGTTGCTGGGTCCTGTGGAAACTCTGTGTTCACCTTTTGAGGAACTTGGAGATTGATTTTGACGACAGTAGTGCCATTTTACATCTCCACCAGCTGTGTACTGGTTCCAGTTCCAGTTTTCCCAATATTCTTGCAACGCTTGTTCCTTTCACTTTTTTGATTAATGTTGTAATGATGTGTGTGGAGTGGTCGTTGTGTCTGACTCTTTCAATGAAGGTTTCTGGTGGGCCATGATTGGTCCCTCTCCCTGACTCCTTTTCACTTAGGGGTGCCTAGGTGGTTCAGTGGGTTAAGCATCCGATTCTTGGTTTTGGCTCAGGTCATCATCTCACGGTTCTTGGGTTCTAGCCCTGTGTTGGGTTCTGAGCTGACAGCGCAGAACCTGCCTGCTTGGGATTCTCTTTGTTCCTCTCTTCTGCACCACCGCCCCCCCCCCCCCCCCCCGCATGCCCTCGCTCGCTCTCTCACACTCTCACTGTCTTTTAAAATAAATAAATAAACTTTAAAACAAACAATTTTGTTCTTGCTATTTTTTTAGACCTGGGTTAAGAAATGGGCCTTTTCTAGGACTGAGGGAATCTTGAACAGTGCTTGAAACAGTGCTTTATGATTGGGAAGGACATGCCCGGAGAAAGTCACTGAACCGGAAAATGGCAGTTATGGCCTACAAATTAGGATTTATTTCACCAAAATAAGCCTCAAGCAAATATTCTCATGTATAAATTATAGAAACCTATCATTATAGGGAAAAAAAAGTCAAAAAAGAAGTTTGCGTAATAAAAATTTATGTCTGTCTATGGTTTGCTCCCCCCCTTGTTTAACTTTTTTTTTTTTTAACTTTAAATGCTTATTCTTCATATGCTGTTACCATGATGATTATTCATTTGAAGGTGAATCTTATAAGATCCTTTAAACCTGTGGAAAAGGATTTTCTACACATTTTTTATTCTGTTGTTTTACATGGATAAAACATCATGGCCAGGGGCCCAGCATTAGGAAGCGGAAACAATTACAGATTCCTTTTCCTCACATTCATTAGATGTAGTTTAGTGTTAAAAAAAAAAAAATTTTTTTTTTTTCCTCAGCTTCCATTGAAGTTCAGCTGTTTTAACCCCTCCTAAAATTCTGTATGTAGCTTTTTGTTTGGGGGAAGAGAAACTTAAGAAAAATGTTGGAAGGAGACAAATATTTGTTGAGGGCCTATGACTGACAAGCGATGCTGGAGGAGTATGGAGGGTAAGAGCTACGGGGCTTGGAGTCACATGGCTTCTAACTGAATCTTGGCTGTGACAGCTCTTGAGTGTTCACAGCCTATATGGTCATTGTGAGGCCTGGAGGGATCACTGTAGGTAACTCCTCTGTTTGCAGCCTGACACATAATGATCACCCAATTAATGTTAGCCTTGTTGTCATCAGAATTGTTTGTAATTACTGTCATTTTATAATTGAATTATTTCCAGCGTTACTTGAGGACTGTTTTACACTCATTTTTCATGTGAGAAAATGGAGATTAAATAATCAAGAAATTTGCCTACAGAAGTGGCTCTCGTCTGGGGATGATTTTGAGCCCCAGGAAGCATCTGGTAATGTCTGCAGCAACACTTTTGGTTCTAGCCCCGCGTGGGGTTCTGAGCCAACAGGGCCGAGGGTACACTGTGATAACATCACCTAGTGAGTTGAGGCCAGGGATGCTGCTGAACATTCTGCACCCGCAGTACAGCCTCCACTAACAAAGAATAATCCGGCCTAAAATGTCAGTAATGCCAAGGTTGAGACACCCTAGCCAAGAATCATGGGCCTTCTAGGTAGAGGAATAGGATTTGAACCAACTTTTCTGAATCATCTGTTTATACTTTCCCCCTGAAACCATTCCATTTCTTCATGAGAGTCTAAGGAGTCAAGTAAATTAAGTTTTCGGCAAGTCCCTTTAAGATAATCTCATGGCTTGAGACTCAGATATGTCTTCCGGGGGAGGATGACAAGCCAAGTCCAGAGAAACCAAGGTGATACTGGAAGGAAATGCCATTCATTTATTCCCTCACCATTCATTCCTGTATTGGTTGGATGTTCATGGGTGGATTCACGTGTTGATCATTAATTCTCTGAACACTTAGCATCAGCTCCGTGCTAGTTGATGGTCTCTGTTCTCGTGCCACTTCTCTTCTGCTAGCCAGACATCCACCCACCCCAAAATGGGAGAGAATATTTCTGAATTGTAACATAAGAGGAAAAAAATTATTCAGCGTGCAAAAATCCAGTTTATGAAGTCGTCTGGTTGGAACCCTCCCATCACTCTTTGTTTCTTCATTGACACCTCAAATACATTGATGCCCTGGCATCTTCTTGCTAGGAACTGTGTTAGGTCCTGACCCTGTATACTCAAGGAAATCTGTCCTCCATTTATCTTTCCAGATACCCTCAGATAGTCCTCAAAAAGAATTTGCAGTTTTATCATTCTCATTACCAGTAAAAATCTTTTCAGAAATAAGAGATGTTTGGTCTGGATTTCAGATGACTTCTGGAATTGAGGTTAAGACTCGGGGAAGGAAGATTCTTCCTTGGATATTTACTGAGCCCTGTGGTTTACTTTTAATAAGTATTTTAGTATGAACTACTTTGCTGGGTTTTGTGGGCAAAATCATAAAATACCTAATTTCCCTCACAAAAGTAAATGCTTGACTTACAAAAAACAGAGAATGGGATTGGAATAAAGCAATTTTATTTTTTACAGTGTGTCTATTAGAATAGAAATTTCCTTACTAATGGAAGGCAAGTATGTGCACCCATACCTCAAAAAGGTAAATCAAAGGCCTTGATTCTCAGCAGTGTGGACTTCTTTCCTGTGAAGAAGCAAGAATTGCTACCGTTGTTGTTATTAATATGAACTCCAGTGACACAAGAACTGTGTTTTAAAAAATAAATTTTTTTTATTAACCACAAATTTTCTCGTAGTGAGGAAGAGTTGAATAGTTTCCTTGGTGTTGGGAAGTCCCTTTTTTAGAAGCATGTCCATCATGGATGAGCTAGGCTAATATCCGTATATTTCGTGTGTGTGTCTGCATGTGTGTTTCTGTTCTTGACTAAAGAGAAGAAAGAATCTGAGAGGCAGACATACCCTGTGGTATATGCAAGGAGGAACTGAGTCAGTGCCACAGAGCTCGGTTTCTCTGGTCATTCCTGCATAGTCTGCACCATTTAAACAGTTTAAATGAACATGCACTGTCTGAGCAATTGAATTTTTTCACTGTGGAGCAGCCAACTGTACAATCTTTCTGAAGTTCTACAAATGTATGACCATTTGTCACGATGAACGGTATAATATTTTGTTGCTTGATCAATTTTTGCCTGTTTGGTTTGTCTCCCCTTTCCTCCTGTCGACAGTTAATTTCCTTTGAACCCTCTGCACAACGTCTGGGGTCAAGGGCTCCTTTCTATTCTGCTTTTCCTCCCCTTTTCCTGTTCTTTACTGCCTGTTTCTTTTTTTCCCTATGATTCTTCCATGCCCACCGCTTACTAATTTTTATGGTCAGATCTCTTAAAAAATATATACACTGGCACTTGTTATTATTCTTGTGTTTATTTTTGTTGCTAGAAGTTGGGACAGCTCGTGTACATAAGTGCAACTAGAGTTGATAGTTTGAAAATGTCACTTGCTTTTGTGACCAACGAGGACACGAGTTTTTATTTGGCCCTAATGTGTGTACCTTCAGCCGCTTTTTGTTTTGCTTTTCAAGAGCCTCTGAAGGCCCTCAGAGGGGCCCTGAAGAGGCAGAGACTGTCTTCAGCCAGGGAGCTGTGAGTGCAGGAAAGACGTACAGTGTTGGCTCTCGTGTGGAAGGCCAGCCTGATGCAGTCCCGAGACTTCGCCATGTGGGATTTTGTCCCTTGATTTTGAAAAGCTCTGAAACAACTTGGTTCTGCTCATTGGAACAATGGAGCCACATGAGGGTGTGCACGGAGCTCACACATCTCTAGGACACATGTAGCGTTCATGACTCTACATCTTGTTTTCAAATAAAGCTTGTCATCTTCTGGATATATGGTGGAGCCGGGTGTTACAGGAATCGTTCTCTGACTTTTCCTGCAGGTTCTATTTAAACTAACAAGAAACTGAGTCTAGAAGATGAGGTCATTTTGTCTTGCAGCTTTTTATGACCTTATAATTTCCAATTTTGCCTTCTTAGCTAGTCAGTTCAAACTAGAAAAATAATTCATCTGTTGCCACATGTTTCTTAACCTCCTCTCCATTTCTTGCCCATTTGTTCTTATGTAGCTAGATGGTAGAATTTTAAAGTAATGGATATTTTAACAATGGCTCACTTTTTAAAATTTTAATGGTTACTCGATATTTTATTTGCTTATTTATTTGTAATTTAATAAAATTTTTTTGGTTACTTGATATTTTAAAGGTGCTCTCAGCTAAAAACAAGAAGGTCTTTGTGGTCTCTCTAGCTCCAATTATTTAAAGATTTTTTTTTTCTTCGGGTTAAGGGAAAGAGAGTGAGGCCTTCCTTGACCACTTGACGTTATACTTAATCACGGTTGCTTATTGGTTTCTTTCATAGTGATTCTGAATATTAGTGATTCTGTATTTTAATGATTTACTTATTTGTTTGTTTATTGCCATCTCTTCCATGCTATAAGGGCAGGAAGAATGTTAATTTTGTTTACTATACTCAGTACCTAAAATATTCACGATTTATAATAGATAATATTTGGTGAGTGAAGAAATGCGTTTTCAGAGGAAAGACATATGGAGTTATTATAATTTAGTCCATTTAGTGTGTAAGAGTTATGTGAAAATCTATCTTGCGAACCAAGTTTTGGGTGCTGGCTATCTGTTTGCAGTACTTTTTTAAAATTAGAAAAAATTTTTTTTTAACATTTATTTATTTTTGAGACAGAGAGAGACAGAGCATGAACGGGGGAGGGTCAGAGAGAGGGAGACACAGAATCTGAAACAGGCTCCAGGCTCTGAGCGGTCAGCACAGAGCCCAACGAGGGGCTCGAACTCACGGACTGCGAGATCATGACCTGAGCCGAAGTCGGCCGCTTAACCGACTGAGCCACCCAGGTGCCCCAATACTTTTTTTTGAAGCTGAGGGATTCATGTTACTATTCTGAGAGATTTTTTTTTTAATGGGGAATTCATGTAATAATAAAGAAGCTTAACTCAAGAGCCAGTTTATAATTTGAAGCCAAGAATTCTTTCCCTAGAAAAATATAGTTAGCCTATTATAAATTTGTACATGTAACAGTAAGCTTTATGGACCTTTATATGGGATCCTTGAGCCCATATGTTGAGAACTTAGGCTCTTGTCTCTGAAGCTTTGTATAAGGAACAAAACTCTGATAGGTTAAAGATGGAGCTCTTTTACTTAAAACTCTGTGAGCCTATAGACTTGTAATCAAAACCACAATTATTGTTAGATTGGTTCCATGTGTAATTAAGACAGGAAAAAAACACAAGCCAGTAAAATGAGTAATGCAAGGAAATTCTGATGCACAGCTTCCTTTTGAAGAGGGTTTTACACACTCATCCCTGTCTAGTTCTCTGTTGAAGATTCTTATCTTGGCTACATAGATTGTTCAGAATTTTCAACATGGAGGAAAACAAAGTGGTCTGCCTTTTCTTGCCGGAACCCCCCCCCCCCCAAGAAAGTAATCCTGGCTGGGCCAGATTCTCTTATACATGATTTTCCCCCAGCATGTTGGTTGGTGCTCTTATTGCCTGACTTCCCTTTTATCTAAAATTCCTGCGGTACATGATAACTCTTATGGAGCTGTGTTAGGGATGCCACAGTATACCTCAGACCTGAGGAACGCTTGGATGTTATTTTATTGCCTTGGGCAGTTTATGGGTCTCTAACTTCTTCATTCTGGTTAATGGGAAATTCAGAACCGAATTAGGAGATGGTTCACCCGAACCATTATTGCTTTCATGGAATTAGTGATCAGAGACTGGCTAGTGCCCAAAGCAAATATGTGAACTGTGCCTAGTTTTTACATTGCCCTGCTCTAAGGCAGTTGTTCAACAAAGGCCTTTTATATTGATTAAAGCCAATTAATAAATGGAAAGGTAATCTAATTTCTTTCACACATATGGTTGAATTTGGTGAGTCTCAGTAACGTATATACAGGCAACACCTTTGTTTTGTTTTACTAGGTGCAGTAATTAAGGAGGAACACTTTTTATTGAACTTCTGTGGTAGATAAACCACTTTGATACCTTTGTTTGCGTCAGAGTGTTCTTTACACGGTCTTTGAGGTACTGACCTCATCGAAGCAGCTAATCTTCCAGTGACCTATTTTGGCGTAATATGGACACAAAGGTGCTTCTCTCGAGCGGATCTAAAGTATTGCATATTTAGTAACTCAACTTAGCGATTCTGAATGCCAGAGACTTAAGAGTTGGGTATGTATTGGATGGTTCTCTCTGTTTAGCAGTTTCCTATGTTGGAAAGCTACTTGGTAGATGTTTTTAAAAAAACTATGAATATATATGTATATAAAATTAGACCTGATCCTCGTTAATAATTCAGTCACTATCTACTGACTCGAGAGTTCCTGTAGTAGTAGTTACTGGGGATTCAGTGGTGACCTAAAACCAGGATAACAATATAAGTTTTAGTGCAATTGAATACCTTTAGGAGGCAAAGATCTGTGGGCCCATGGAGCTGCAGTTGGTGAAAGAGATGGAGATTGATTCAACAATCAGATAATAAATACCAATTTACGGCTGTAAAAAAACATTAAAAAATACCATATACTAAGGGAATTTGACCTGGTCTTGGGGTTAAGGAAGACCTCTTTAGGGAGGTAAATTATGTGTTGGGATGTGGAAGAAGGTAGGGGTAGAGTCTTTAAGAAGGAAAAACAATACGCAAAAGTCTTTGGGGTCGGAAGGGAGTATGGGTGTGTAGGACGCTACGAGAAGACTGGAGTGACTCAAGCACAGACCTCAAGCAGAGCACGGGGTGGGATGAGGCTGGTAAGCCTGGTTGAGCCTATACCATGCAGGACCTTGACTGCCCTGGCAGGATTGAGATTTTTACCCTAACTGAAATGGGAAGCCATTATTGAATTTAAAAAGTGGGTGGGGGGTTATATAGGTAGGTGGGCAGGTCACACGGTCCGATTTGGTTTTTGAGAGGATCATTTGGGCTGCAGAATGAAGAAGAGACTGAGTGGGGATGGCTGGAGGGAAGCAGGACTAGGGGCAGGGGTAAATCTGGGGAGGGTCGTTGTCCAAGCTGCGGTGACTTCAACCAGGGTGGTAACTAACAGTGGAATTGGAACAAGTGGATGGATTTCAGAGGTATTTAGGAACAAATACGACTCGAAAGGACTTGGTAACAGAGTGTTATGGGGGAATGAAGTGTGTTTAAAATTGTTTTGTATGTGTCTGGTCAGCCTGATTTGTAAATTAAAAATGGAAGCACTGAGCAGAAACCACAGGATAGGTAGAGCTGGCTTCACTGGCTTCTCAGATAGTCCCTGAGTGATTGGAGATAGAAGTTTGAAATGCAGACATATCTTTCTTTTTCTGTAATCGTTCATCCGACTTTTTAAGTTTGTATTACAGTGTGCCATAAACACTTTTCCATGCGACAGACAAAAATCTGCTCCTGAAATACTGAGGGCTACGTTTGGATAACAGAGGTGATTGCTAAAGCAAGTATTAGCATAAGGTTAAAGCACAGGGTCTGGTGAATGCCTGCCAGGGACACTACATGAAAAGAATGTCTTCAAAGCCCCTTTGTATTTAAAAGTGGGACTCTGCACCCACCCCTGGAAACTCAGAGATATTTTAACTCTTCAGTATCACCAGGGTGCCTGCCATGTAGTGTGTGGCAGAAGAAGAGCACAAAGAATGAGTTGAGTGGGGCGTGGGGGGAGTGTATCGTTTTTTACATTCTTATGCAAGAACTGAACTTATAGTATGATCCCAACCAGCATTGCTGTGTCATTGATTTCTCACCCTGATCTCTTCTCAACTAGCCTGTAGGGCAGTGTGACTAAGGTATCCTTTAGGAGGCCAGGACAGTAATTTTCTAAATAATCCCCTGGTGCATTGAAGGGGTTAAGGGAAGGATTCCCAGATGCATCATCTGCGATCAGGGTGCATCTTAGACTTTGGGCCAACTGGTTTATCACATGGTTCTTTTATAAGGCCGTTGCTCATCTTGAAGTGTGATGTAATAGAGCTTATGAATTAAAAATAAAAACCCACAGGGTCACGTGAGTGTGTATTAACACCAGTGAACTAAGTATATCTTTCTTTGTAGGACATAATGCCGTGGGTACAAGACTTTTGCTTTTGCAAATGGCATAGCATCAGACTAACCTTAGTATTTAAATATTTGCCGAATGATGAAATATCGTAGGCTGCCTTTCTCCTAGACTCTGCATTCCTCTTTCATTCATTCTGCCTTTATCGCTGGTATGGCGTGCATACTTTTTTAATGACAGTTAAACCAGGTCTGTCTCTGGGGCCTTCCTGCACTCAGTTCAGAGGCTGTGCTAAGAACATCAAGATTTATGTGAACATAAGAAAAATTCTGTTTACTCCTTGGATATTAAATGTCAGTTTTATGGCATTCTCAGATTCTTAATATGGTATCTTAAATGTTCTGCCCAAAAGACTGTTTCAGTTAAGTAAGAGGAAGAGGTTCCTCTTCACTTCTTTTGCTGAGCTCTTTTAGCTTGGAAAGTTACGAAATGTCTACCCCTGTTGGGACACAGAGATACAATTTCCATCAGAAGTAATTTTTGCGTGACTGGAGGTGAGGGAGGATGTTGTTAAAAATTCTAATTTTCTTTTAATTTTTCGTCTCTTCCCTTTTTTCAGGTTCATTTTATTTTTTCTAAGCCGAATATTTTAAGCAGGCTCATCTATCTTTAGTCCTTCATCCTGAGCCTGGCATTGGCTGGCCAGAAGAATTGGATATTATTTTTCAAAAGCTTAGAACAGATTTTGATACCTTGCTGCAGCATTTAACACTGAGAAGGACCAAGGCCAGTGTTCAGGGGTAATTCAGGTGGCTTTGACTCCTGCTTGCCAAGTCATTACTTTAGTAAGCATGGAGTCATATTGTAGATTAAATGTAGTTAATTTTTCCATTCATTTCTTAAAACCTTATACACTGAGTTAGATGTATGACTTGAGTTTAAACTCTGTTCCTGGATTATCGTTCACTATGAACTTGAACAGTCCAAAGATTTTTTTGATGGCAATATTCTCAGCTTTTGAAATTAAAAAAATTGAGCTAGTATTCAGAATAACTTTTTTAACAAGACACTTTTGATCTTTGATCAAGAGATCAGTTTTGGTTAAGTCCCTGAAAAGACATGTCGTTTCAACATTATGTGTATAGTAAGTGGAGTGTATATGTTACTTCAAGTTTATGAGAGTCTTTCTCAGCTGCAAAAATCTGCATTAGTGACAGGGGCCACTGTGAGAGATAAGTAAGACCATTCATTTGTTCATTCAACAAATATTTCTTAAGCATCTACCATGTTCAAGGCACCGTGGTAGATAGACATTGGGAATATGACAGAAAAACAAACCAAAGTCTTGCCCTCATGGAGCTTATATTCTGCTTTATGTTTGTAAAACACATTATAGGTGATCAATAAATGGTAGCTCTAACTGTCAGTATAGAAGATTTTTCTGAAAGTTTCGGTTCAAAACGTGTTAAATTATTTGAGAACTTTATTTTGAATTTGAATTAAAGTAGGGTCACCGAAGAATTTCTGTGGATTTGCACATTAATTTTAAGGGTTTGAAATAGCGATTTTTAACTCTGACTGCCCATTAGAATGAAATGGGGGGCGTTTAAACTAAAATACCAGTGTCAGAAGGCTGTCCTCAGCGATTCTGACATAATTAGTCTAGGGTGGGGCACAAGTAGTGGTATTTTTTAAACCGTTCCTAAGGTGATTCTAATGGGTGACTGTGGTAGAGAGTTACTGTTTTACAGGTAGGAAATTGTATGAGTATTTACACATTGTGGGTAATCATGGATTTGCTATTTATATATCAAGATGATAGCTTGATATGAGAGAGGAACTATACCACTAGCTATGGATTGAAAAATTTCAGTGATGGGTTCCAGAATAAAATCCGTGGCCTCAGAAAACCAGGATATGTGGACTGTCGACTTTGACTGCCACAGTGCACCTGTTACTTTAGGTAAGTCATTTTAGCATTCAGACCTTAGTATTCTCCTGTTCAAAATGAGGGATTTGGTTAAATGCAGTGAGGGCGCCTTGCAGTGCTAGGATTTTGCTGTGCTATAATGTATTGGTTTAATGGTTTAATGCCCCACTGTATAGTTTACCTGTTACCGGAATGGTTTCCTGGCCTCCTGCCTTGTTCTCTCCCTTCCCCGTAGCTAACCAAACCAATGGTAGGCACCTAACCAGAGCCTGCCAGCCCTCGTGGGGCCAACAGACAGCTAATTCACTCTGGAGAGGGTTTGAGTAAAGCTGCAATGTTGTTTTAGTCTGTGAAGCATAGAAGCATGAGGAAAGGATGGGGGACCTTGATGTTCACTTTGGACCATAGGTGAACTGACGCCAAGTGCACAAAGGGAGACTCCATAGAGTAGATGTATGAGGAGAGGCATAGATTTCACAAGAGGGCCTCTAGATGATCCCTGAGAGTGATACCAAGGAGAGCTTTGCCTTTGACTTCATCCCCAGGGCCCCAGCCATATGTAATTCTTGTCCTTGGGCAGCTGTCATGTCATCTGCTATTTCCTTCATATTTTTCCTTCCTTGTACTCCCTTCAATGGGTTTCTGTCCTTTGCAACCCTGTGTACTTTGAGCAGGATATGAGGGTGGTAGACACTTTTGAGAAACAAATGGGGCAATAATAAAAATAGAAACGGGGTAAGGAGAATAAGCAAAATCGTGCAATGGTGTGGAAAGAATGAGGATAGTAAGTTATAGTCTTAGCTCTGTCCCAGAATAGCTCAGTGACCTTATCCAAGGTGCTTGACACTCCCAGGTTTGTCTGAAATGGGAACGGTACAGTCTCCTAGGGATGGTGTAGTGAACAATTAGATACCGTTAGCATTTCAAAATGCTTTGAAAAGGTAAAGGGGCACCTCAGCGAGGGGACTGCCTTGTCAACAGGTATTTGGAGAATGCGTTTTGAGATGTTTGCTCTCAGAGACGGAGATAGTAGAGAACAGAAGCTGAGTTATAAAATAGACTTAAAGGAGCAAGTTTTTAAGTGTGAATTTAACCCTAAGCGGAACACTTCTCTACTTCTGTCCGTTTTTAATTTCCATAGCATGATTTTCCTCCCAGCGGTTATTATTTCCTTCTCAGAGCTTCTAATTATTTGTTGCCTAATTGTTTCTTGGATTCTTTGAAATATATATTTTTAGGTATAGTTCATTTTTTTCCACGAGGTTCTGCTGCAGATATGGATAACAGGGTTCTTTTGTGTTGTGAGTTCATGCTAAAGTTATTATTTTTCTTTCTTTGGGTTCAGTGAAGAGTAGGAATTGGGTCATGAATGCAAATGATATAGTTGGTTGATTTCCTTCTTGTCCTCACTTGGCACATCGTAAAATCATTTTGTTGTCTCCCACTCAGTGGGTTGGGCAGACAATGGGAAAGGCTTATAATTGGAGTAGTAAGGGTGTCAAGAGTTCAGGACTGAGGGATATTGGCCCTCGGTGAACATGCTTAGCATTTGGACACCACGAAGCCTGACTCAGACAAGATTTTCTCATCCTTCTCTATTATTCTGGAAGATAACTTTTCATTGACATTGTTGGGTAACTAAGACAGTTAAGGTAAAATAAAAAGGAAGATTGGCTCAGTCAGCAGGTAGAACATGTACAAAATCTTTCCAGTCATTTATGCATTTATTTACAACAAGTGGAATCATTTTCTTTTTTGGAAGTGCTGTTACATTTCCCAGTACACTTGGGCATCCTTATCATTCCCTTGCTCAGAGCCACTTAACACATTCAATTGATGTAAGAAGCAAAAGTATAGGAATTTCGACAGATTTTACCGCTGGAAAGATCGAGGCCATTTTCCCTGCATTTCAAATTGTTATCTATTACTTTAGTGGAAAAGGAAGTTCATCAAATGCTGCTCATGGATCTGACATTGAAACACAAGTCTCTTTGTCGGCAGCTTTTATGGAGTTACCTAGCTGATATTTAAGATTTCTTTAAAAGGTGTGAAGTTTATTATTTCCAGTCAAGTATGAATGGAGTATGCAGTACTGTTCTTTTTAAAAAACTTACTGACAAGCTGATTGAAGTTTGTAGAATTAAGTTCAGGGGACAACCACTAGTTTTCAGAGGGTGCCTTTGTTCTTTGGGTTTTTTGGTTGTTGTTATTGTCATTGTTTATGACGGGTGTTGTGAACAAAATGCAAAAATACTGCAGGATTAATAGGTAACATTCTGCAAAAACAGATGTTCACCCTGAATCACATTGTTAGGAAAATTTTTCTAGGATAAACTTTTCTGGTACACTAGTACAGCATGGCCCATGGCCTCAGGCATACAAAACACTCTGATCAAGCAGAATATTCCAAGAGCTCAGAGGTTATCTCCTCAGAGCCAATGAAGGCCAGTCCTGAAGATAGACTTTTCTTTGGAATGTGCAGGGTTTGAGCAACCCAGGCCTGCTGAGTTAAGTCCCAACTGCCCACATGTCTAGCAGTATTTTATTGCCAGTAGTTGTGAATGTCATGCTGTTGTGTCTCTGGATTTTGTTGTGTGTTGAGTTTTGTTCTGGCAGGCAGTTAATTTACTGCAAGTCAACTTGATTTAAAAAAAAAAAAATAACGTTTATTTAATCTTGAGAGAGATAGAGACAGAGCATGAGCAGGGGAGGGCAGAAAGTGAGAGAGACACAGACTCCGAAACAGGCTCCAGGCTCCACACTGTCAGCACAGAGCCTGACGTAGGGCTCGAACTCACAAACTGTGGGATCATGACCTCGCTGAAGTCGGACGCCCACCTGACTGAGCCATCCAGGTGCCCCTGATTTTTTTTTTTTTTAAAGGTTGTTTTTAATCTTTGTGAGATTAAAACCAGAGTAGCTTTATTGTATGGCTAGTTTATCCTTACTCCCAAGTCACGGACTTTCTGGAGCCTCTGTTGAATGCTGCAGGTGTTTAATGAAGTCTCCGCACTGTGAGGAGTTGGACTGTGAATGTCTCCCAGACCTTTGTGGGCTCTGAAAGTTGTTCGATGTAATAGCTTCCCAATAGGTGCTTTTTGTTGGTGGCCATTCTTTCTCTGACACCTGTTCTTTCTTCAGCCTTGTAGAGCCTCACCCTCTGCATATACATCTTGATATAGGAATCAAGGAGGCTCCTGTGAAGATTTTTAGATCTCTGTCTCTCTCTCTCTCTCTCTCTTTTTTTTTTTTTTTTGGCGTCGTCCCTTCTTTTCTCTCGCTCTGGCCTCTGTATCCCAACCTCCTCGTTCTCCCTGTTTTCCAGCCCTTTTCCTCGCAACTCACTGAGATTGCCGTGCTGTGCTCAGGTGACCCCCTCTCTGCTTCACACTCTGGAAGGTACTTCTAGGCAGAAAGCTTGGTTGGTCATAATGCTTATTTCATTTGTTTCTGTGCCTTCAGAGACCACGGTCATGACATGCCTGTTGTTTTAATGACTGAAAACTGTGGTTTCATATATTTTGTCTAATTAATTTTTTTCTAGTTAATTACAGTAGGAGAGATCATCTGGTATCAGTTACTCTGTATCGCTGGAGGTGGAATTTCCCCCCCCCCCGCCCCCAGCATAGTTTTCATGTAATGTCTAAGAGCAGGGCTTGAGAATCAGACATATGTGGTTCCATGAGATTCCAGCATTATCATCTCTTGATCTTTGGCATTTTGTTAACATCTCTCTGACTTACTTATTTCATCTGTAAAAACCCCTCATGGAGTTTTATGAGCATTATTTGTGAAAGTCCAAGTAAATCACTTAGGATAGCTCCTGTCACATATTAGAGCTCATTTTTGATGATGATGATGGTGACACTGATGATGATGCTACTGATATTTACTTTGATAGTATTTGTCTGTATTTGTACCTTAAGTGAGGATATTACATGGAAAAAATGCTATTCTTTTGTTTTATTTTTAAGTGTTTTTTATTTATTATTTTTGAGAGAGACAGAGAGAGAGAGAGAGACACAGAATGGAGTGGGGGAGGGGCAGAAAGAGAGGGAAACACAGAATGTGAAGCAGGTTTGAGGCTCTGAGCTGTCAGCACAGAGCCTGATGTGGGACTTGAACCCACAGACTGCAAGATGACCTGAGCCGAAGTCGGATGCTTAACCGACAGACCCACCTAGCCCCCGCCACCCTGCCACCAAAATGCTATTCTTAATGTTTGAAAGTCAAGGTGCTGCAAATCTATGGTTGTTAATTGTCACCAAAGTGGGATAGGATAAAGGAGACCATAGACAGTTTTTCCTTTTCTCTGCCTACAGAACTGTCAGAGAAGTACACAAAAATTCACTGATGACTTCTAGGCATGATTGCCAGCAGAGTTGATCTTTGTTTTGAAACTACTCATATAGCCTTTAAGGGTACAGAACTCCTGAACAGTTTAACTTTGTACTATGAAGTTGTCCCAGGGTAAAACAGAAAGCAGAATGTTTTTATCACATACAAACGTCCCCAAAAGCCTTAATAAAGAATGCCTTTAAAAATCAACTTGATTATGTCTTTAATATTTTATTTCTTAAGCTCTGTCGTGAGTGTGCTTATTATATTTGTTTCCTTTTTGGGGGGGTACACCTGAAATGTTCCATAGTTAAAAAAAACACCTGGGGCGCCTGGTGGCTCAGTCGGTTGAGCGTCCAACTTCAGCTCAGGTCATGATCTCACGGTTCGTGAGTTCGGGCCCCGCATAGGGCTCTGTGCTGACAGCTCAGAGCCTGGAGCCTGCTTCGGATTCTGTGTTTCCCTCTCTCTTTCTGTCCCTCCCCGCCACACACTCTGTCTCTCTCTGCCTCTCAAAAATAAAGAAAACTAATAATAAAAAAAAAAAAAAAACACCTATCTTAGGCTCTCACATAGTCCTGATGTATTTTTAAAATTTATTTTTAATGTTTATTAATTTTTGAGAGATAGAGACAGAGTGCAAGCAGGGGTGGGACAGAGAGAGAGAGGGAGACACAGAATTCGAAATGGGTTCTAGGCTCTGTGCTGTCAGCACAGAGCCAGATGCGGGGCTCTAACTCACTAATTGTGGAATCATGACCTAAGCCAAAGTGAGAGGCTTGCTTAACCAACTGAGCCACTCAGGTGTCCCCTGATGAATATGTTTAAAAAGATATTGAGAGAAACAAGTGGCAGTATGATGGGTAGGATAGGTTGCACTTAAAATTTATATAGAACATTACCATGTAGCCTTAATGAAAGTGTGTGTGTATGTGTGCGTGAAAAACGTGGTTTGGAAAGAAACATCAGCTTCAGGAAAGCAATTTCTTTGTGAGGAGAGAAATGGATGGGAGAAAGAGCAAGCAAGAATGCAAGAAAGTCTTAAATTGAATCCACGATGTTTTATTTCTGAAAAAAACAATAGAATCAGATATTCAGAATAGCATCTTCAGACCTGGATGGTACTTATGTGAGTGTTTGTTGATTCGTTGTATGTGAGGTACATATACATATAAATAGAAGTATGTAACATTAAGAAGAAATATAGTAAAAGAAATATAATAACGTTAGTCTTCAAGTTGGAACTAAAACTTTTTGCGTTAGTACCTTGGTTCATGTTTTATCAAGGCTTTTTGGGACGTTTGCATGTGATGAAAAGATTCTGCTTTCTGTTTTACCCTGGGACAACTTCATAGTACAAAGTTAAACCAGAGGTCAAGAACACCTTTCTTCCTGTGTATGTATCTGCAGTAGCTGTGAAACTTGGTGCACGATCTACCCTAAGTTTGAGTTTTAGGAATCCAGACTGCAGGAACTTTTTCCTGGGCCCGATTGTGTTCTATGCCTCATCTTGACCTCCTCTGAGCCTTTCAAATCTTAAAATTATGGGATGGCTCCTCATTGAGGGGACAAAGTCCTCACACCCCCCCTTTTTTTAATGTTTATTCATTTTTGAGAGAGGAGAGAGAGAGAGCTCGTGCGTGTACGCGCATGAGTGGGGGAGGGGCAGAGAGAGAGGGAGACAACAGAATCCAAAGCAGGCTCCAGGCTCTGAGCTGTCAGCACAGAGCCCGAGGTGGGGCTAGAACTCACGAAAGGTGAGATCATGACCTGAGCCCAACTTGGACGCTTAATCAACTGAGCCACCCACTCTACCCCCCCACCCCCCATTTTTTCTTTTTGAAAGACGTTTTCTTTTCAGTGTTCCATTCCATCTACTCAGGGCACTGGACGAAATGGCAGCTCAGAAGCAGAGAAGCTGGGGACCAACCCCACCTTCGTGTGGGTGCCGGGAGTGCCTGCTGACCACGGGGGGCGGGGGCATGCACACTCATCAGACCACAGGCCCCACAGTTGCATGGTGCAGATGGGAGGGCACAGGCTGCAGGGGACAGAAGGGCCCCACTCCAGCAGCCCTCACAGGACAGGACCTGACACACTGAGCAGGGGGTCCCTTCTCAGAGAAAGTCCTTCCCTCCTACCCTCTGAGGCTTGGCCCTGGGGAAAGAAGTCAGACCCAACCCAGGGAGATGGGGATGAGTTTGGGGCCTGGAGCACGAGCAGTCAGCAGGAGAGGACAGAAAGGGGGAGGGGGCCGGGGTGAAGGGCCACCCCCTGCCTGTAGCAGGGACACTACATGGTAGTAAGAGGAGAGTGAGGCAGAACGACAGTAGAAGCCGGGCACCTGTGAAGCCCACCCCCTTTCTCCCTTGTTGCCTCCCCCCACCCTCTCTTCTTTCTTTTTGTCAGTCACCCATCTTTGACTTACTTTCTTTTTCTTCTTTCGTTTCCTGTGGGTTTCTTGTTCATTCCCTCGCTTGTGTTCTGGCATATGCAATTGATTTTTCCCTCCCACTTCCCTCAATTTTCTGGGCTGTACATCCATTAAGTCTTAGCTTCACTATCCCTGTCTGTCTGTCTGTCTATCCATCCATTCATCCACTTACATGGTACAGTTCCCCCATGTTAACGTCATAGCCTTACTGATATTATTTGCTTGGCCATATTTTCAGTTTAGATTTGGTGCTTCACCAAGGAGAGACTATATTTGTCTCCGTTTCCCAAGTACCTCTATAGCACCTGTCTAGTGTCTAGTATAACTTAGGCAGTAAATAAATATGTATCAAGTGAATACATGAATGAAGTACAGTTTGGGCTTTTGACTGAACATATTCTCATTAGCTATTTCATCATTTTTAATAGAAAGTGCTAGATTTAAATGAAACATTTATGAATATTTTTATGAATACTTTCATAAAACATAGAAGGATTTGGGGTCAGAGGTATTTTAAAGTCAGAGAAGTAAAGTATTTACTCATAAAGGAAGCACTGTTAGAATCCATTAATAGGTAATTTTCTTCAAATAAATTAATCAAAACATTTCTTACAAGTAGCACACGGTATGCAAAAAAAATCAAAGGGGAATGAATATTTCAAATAAAAAGCAGCATTTCTCAGCTCCACTTTTCCTTAATTCTATCTGATTAATAGGTTGAAAATTCAATAAGAAGATTCACCTTCAAGAAGAAAAAAATAAACATTTATATATTAGAATATTGTAGTGGCTTAAGAAAAGCAGGTATAGTTGTTTAGTTGCAGGTAGGATAGGAATAAAGGTTCATACTGAAGAGACTTTTTAAGTCACGATTTGTTTTTTTAAAAATGCCATATAAAGGGTGCACTGTCTCCTCCAGTGTTAGCTTGTGTTTCCTGTAACCTTCTTCCTCAAAGGCCTATCCTAAAAAAGGTTCAGCCTTGGGGTTTTTTTTTTTTTTCCTTCTCTTTCAAAGACAGTATCTCAAAAATGGTACTAATTTAAGCCCTGCTAAAACGTCCAGATGCAGCACCTGGGAAAAATGAAGTTCAGAAGTTCAGAATTTGAAACTGCTTAAGCTAGGAGAATCTTCTTGCTGTCGTTGCATGTCTGGTTTTGGAAGCTGGTAACTTCTTTCGGGTGGGCATTGTTCCATTATAACAGATGGCCCCAAGTGTGGACATGCCAGAGAGTGAAGCCCAAGTGTGAACTTGTCCAAGAAGTTGAAACACTTCTCAGAATATCTTCTGATGATAGCCATGTCATTGCAACTGAGTTGAAAGAGCAAACTCAAAGAAGCTTAAAAGAAGCCTTTAGAGCTTTGCCGTCCAATATGGTAGCACCAGCCACACGTGGCTATTGAGCACTTAAATGTGACTGGTCCAAATTGCGATGCACTGTGAGTGTAACATGTACATCAGATGTCATAAGTTTAATATATAAAAAAAAAGAATGTAAAATACTGGTTTTTACTAGTGGTTAATGTTGAGACAGTATGTTGGGCGCCTTAGGTTAAATTAGATAGGATTAACTTCACCTGTTTTGTTTTTCTTAGAAACAGTTATGAGAAAATTTAAACTTATATATGTGGCTCACTTTATATTCCTATTGGACATTGTTGTTTGAGGGAGTATCTTTACCAGGGGTGTCCTGATAAACTTTGTCCAACTTACACTTCGATGTGATTGTGTATTCTGAAATACGTCAGGTCAAATTTGGAATAAAACCCTTGGAGTTTCTAAGTAACTTGCAGGTTAAATGTAGCAATAAAAGCAAGAGTAGGATTTTTTTTTTTTAGTTTTAAAAGAAATTTCAAGAAACAAAGAGCGTTGCAAAGCTAAAAATTCATTCTCATTGTTTTATTTTTAAGCTCTATTTCAAGTTTCTTCCAGAACAAAAATGTTCAGTCCCTTTTGGGTTCTGATGGCCTGGTAAAACTTCTTTGTAAACCCAGGGGATGTGATAGAATTGGCACAGGAGAAAATTAATTTGGTTGGGATCCATGAGTGGAATGGAGGTAATGAGCAAAGCTTGCAGAGTCCATTGTAATCAGTCCTTGCAGAGTTTTGCTGCGGTGCTGGGCTGCCCAGCCCCCTGCACTGTGGGCAGCATCATGTCAAGGTACCTTCCTAGAGAACCCCACTCTTGTGTAAAAAAGAAAAGAGTAAACATAACCACAGAATATGTGTATAATTATAGGCCACGTATATATACCTTCAATAACATTGCTTGGCATTGATTCTTGTGTGTGTGTGTGTGTGTGTGTGTGTATGTGTTTTTCTGGAAAAAAGTCAAATGGAGTTTTCCACAACTTTTTTTTCTATCAGCCTAGTTGTAGGATATTTTCCGACCCCATATTTTTCCAGTAACTTAGGCTCAAAACTCATAGCAGTGAGTCTTGTCAAAGGTGAGTCAAAAACAGGAACCTTTTAATTCTATCACATGATGCCGGATGTCAGAAAATAACAATTGCAAGGAGTTCTTCCCCCCCCCCCCCCCTTCATTCGTCAGACTCTTAGTTGCTTGACTTCTTCACCATCGCTAAAGCCAGAAATTCAGAGGCGTAAGTCGGATATTCTCCGTAGAAAATGCATTCAGGAGCGTACACATTACACGGGTTATAAATAGTATCTACCCTGACAATGCTGGAATTTTCTCAGCTGCTGGAGACATTGAAGTCTTTGTTTTGTGAGTCGCTGCCCTCTCCCCCACCCCTAAGCTTGAGTCATAAAGCCTGAAAAACTAATGAGGCTACTGAAACTTAAAATCTAATTGGGAAGATGTACGGGGAAACAATGCGAGATGGCATAGACTGTGTGGAAGCCTGGATTCGGGGCACCTTCGCCGGAGCAGTGCTGTAACCTGCTCACTGTGCATTTTCCTGTTTCAGGACCCTTCATTTAGTTTTTTCCTTCAATAGCATCCAGTTAGATATAGATGGAAAAAGTTAAAACAAAATATAAGGAGGTCATCATCGAAGCTAATTCTAGGTCCTGAATTCCCCACTTAGAATAGGAAAAAAAAATCTATCCATGAAGACAAAAGTACAAGCCAGCTTTTCTTGATTGTGTGTGTATGTGTGTGTGCATTCTGAGTTTGTATATGATACTGTACGGTAGGAATTAGTAAGCCATCATTGGCATCCCGCTTGCCACCTGTTCCATATATAGCCATAGAACTAAAAATGGTTTTATAATTAATAGTTGCTTTCAACCATTGAAACAAAACAAGACAAGAAACATGCACTAGAGCCCATATGTGGCCCACCAAGCCAAAAGCTAATATTACCCGGCCCTTTACCTAAGTAGTTGCTGACCCTTGGTTTAGAATGTGCTTGCTGTTGTGACACTTGATATTAGGCATATAATTGAATAAAAAGTTCCTTTCTTGGATTTTTAAAAAATTCACCCAACAAAAATTTCATGAGTATTTGTTCTGTTCCTAGCATTGTTCTAAATAACTGGGGAAATAAAGTTAAAGAAAAGAGCTTTACCTTCCTGTCAAGGAAAAAAAAAAAAAAAAGGCCAAACCTGACCAGATCCAATGGAAATAAGAAAACGAATTCGGGGGAGACAAAGCAGCCAAGTGTGAGATAAAGAAAAAATCCCAAAGGCAGTTCTGTGTGTCTCGTCCTCTGTTATTCCTTCCGTGGACTGTGCTGTGAAGTGGTGACTAAGTTATTTCCCGGATTTTGAATTCACCCCCCACACGCCCACACACAAACAGAAGAAACACTTATTTGCTTTTCCCTGTGATTTCCTCATTTTCTGTTTCAGTTCTTTGCCAAAGTCGCTCTTTGGCCCGAACTGAAATTATTCAGCCTGGGCTTCTTGAACCCTTTAGATGGGTGCTCACAAGTTCTCTTTATTTCCATCCTTCTGTTTTTCAGTCAGCTCTTTTGTGTCCTTCTACTTCAGGTTCGCTGCTTGTATGCAGCATACAGTTGGGTTTTGAACTTTAGAAATCCTAAGCTCCCCCCGCCCCGGCCCTGCATCTTTGAGCTTTGCCAAAGTGAGTTTTGGCAAATGTTTATTCTCATCATCTTGGGTCTTTCCTGTTATTGGAATCCTTTGTGACTCTACCTGATCGTTAACCCCACGATCCTGAACATATGTGTAGTTGAGTGATTTCTTCTCTGGTTTAAAATATGCCCTCCAGCCTGCATTTTTGGTTGCAGAATGACCAGAGCTTGGACGAAAGGCCATGGCTGACACATACACAGGCCTGAAATTATCTTGTTACAAACAGTGACCACATTCATGTAAATGGCTAAGCGAAGGTCAAAATATGAGCAACATTATTTATGGCCCAGTGAGCGATTTGTTGTTCAAAGTCTGTCCTCTTTTGTTAGAATACTGGTATTATCAACGTCGGTGCCAGGCTGAGGGCTGTCTATACAGTGACTTAGTACAAATCAGGGGAGGGGACAATTGAGATGTATCCCAGGAAACCAAAACCCCACACCTGACCCAGAAGTAGTGCTATTCTCTGTGCTGTCAGACTTGTTTGTTTGCCTATTGACACGAGAATTTTCCTCCCCGTCTATCAGTGGTGTCATCTGTAGCTGGGGTAGTTCTCACAGGATTAAGTGAACATCTGTGGCAGGCCTGTGGGGTATCGGGGTATTAGAACTTACTGTAACTGCTTGCTGTAGGGTCTGTGCTGGTTGTCAGTTTATTGTCTCTCAGGTTCAGAGTCATCCTCCATTGTCTGTTCTGTACAATGGATATGGACTGTGAATGTTCTTCCTTTGCCAGCTGGCATGATGTGGAGCACTGTTCGGAGAGCGTCCTGGAGAGACATTGTAGGAGGAAGGAGTTTTCCTTGCTGGCTTTTCCAGCCCCTGGCTCCTGTGGCATGAGAGACATCTCTAGTGATTGTTTCCTGCACTGCATGTGCCTCTACTCTCGCCCAGCCCCTGTGGCAGGGTGCTTCTCCAGTGCCAGGCTCCTGTAGTGCCTGGTGACCAGGGCTGCCTCTAGTAGCCTGCAGCTTCCTCTGACCTCCCTACTTGGGCAGTTTTGGAGCAGTGTGCCTCTGGCGAGCCACCTCTGTGGGGAACGGCTTTCCCTGGCAAGCTGGAGGATGGATTCCAGTGAGTTCCACACATGCAACACCACAGTGAATTTCCCTCTCTGCCGGGAGCACAGTGGAACCTGGATCTCAGCCCTGGGGAGGAAGGCTGTCCCTTCGGCACTGAGGCTCAGCCCTAGAGGTGTGGCTGCTCCTTGTATCTTATATTCTTAAAGGTTCTGTTCCTATTAATTTCTCGTTATAACTCATAATTCCCTCTATGAAACTTTCTCTGTTGAAATTACTGTGCCGTTTCTCTCTCCTGTTTGGACTCTGTCTAATACAGGGTCTCATCTCATAGTTTAGGTTCTGTGCTTGCAATGCAAGAAACAAGTTGGTAAGAGAGCCTATTGGATTTATACAAAGGAGCATGAAATAAGAGTGCATAGGCTACTGTGTATTTCTCTGCATTCTTTTGATCAAATGAACACATCTTACAAAATTCTGGAAATTTGTAATTATCTGTAGTACAGGAGGAGGTTAGTAGTTCTCTTGGTTCTAGAATAAAACACCCACGAAAGATTTTGTCTGATAAATTGGCCATTCTGTTTTTCGTGGGAGCTTTAGACTGTGTGAAGAAGCTCTCTCTCTCAAAATAAATAAACTTAAAAAATAAATACATAAAGGGGCACCTGGGTGGCTTAATTGGTTAAGTGCCCAACTGTTGGTTTTGACTCAGTTCATGATCTTACAGTTCATGAGTTGAAGCCCTGCATTGGGCTCCAGTGTGCAGCCTGTTTGACCTTCTCTCTCTCCCTCTCAGCCTCTCTCTTTGTTTCTCTCCCTCTTTCTCAAAATAAATAAATGTTAAAAAAAAAAAGTCGTTACTTTAAGATAAAAAAAAAAGAATATATGAACAAGGGTGCTGATAGGACCCATTTGGTGAGTGGTAATTCTGTTTCTGGGGATTGTCTGCAGCGCTTAGTATCTACATCGATAATCCAGTGTTGATGAGATAGAGGTACATGTCAAGCTTGTTTCCTTCTACCCTAGAATCATGTGATAAGCTTGCAAGCGGTTGCTCTTTTGTTCCCCTTTTCTGTGTGAATGCTGCAGCAATGTGATAATGGCAAGTGTAGGACTCAGAGAAAAAGAAAAGACCAGAATGAGGTGCCATGAAGATCTTCTGGTCTGATCCCTTCAGTCTTGTAATGGGGAAACTGACCACAGGTGAGGCTGAATGCCTTGCTCTGGAGTATGCACCTAGTAGGGAATGAAAGAGTACCCTAAGACAGAGTTTTTGATCCCTAGTCAGTTGTTTTTCCCTGACTCCCACCTTTTAAATTTCTAATGTATTTTTTCTTCCTATTTAAGATTTATAAAGCTTGAGAAAATATAGTACGCACTCTACTAAAGAATATTTGAATCTAAATACATGAAAAGGACAAACCAGAAAGTGCCTTGAGTATGTGAATCATTTTTTTTTAATTAAAAAAAATATTTTATTGGGGCTCCTGGGTGGCTCATTTGGTTGAGTGTTCGACTTCAGCTTGGGGTCATGTTCTCACGTTTCATGGGTTCCAGCCTCGGGGCTGGCTCTGTGCTGACAGCTCAGAGCCTGGAGCCTGCTTCAGATTCTGTGTCTCCCTCTCTTTCTACCCCTCCCCCACTCATGCTTTCTCTCTCTCTCTCTCTCTCTCTCTCAAAACAAAACAAAACATTACCTAAAAAATAAAAAAAACACTTTATTGAAGTGTAACATATGTAGAGAAAAGTGCGCTTACTATAAGTGTATAGCATGATGAATTTTGTATAAGTTGGCCTTCTGTTTACAGCATGCAGTCTAATTCATAGAACGTTACCTTGTACCCCTGATACTCCCTTCTTGTGCCATTTGGTCGCTAACTCTCCCAAGGGTAGCTACCATCTTGGCTCTTAACAGCATTGGTTAATTTTGCCTGCTTTGTACTTTTTGGAAATGGAATATCCTATAGTCAGACAGTAACTACTCACCTGTGCCTGGCCTTTATTAATCATGGTTATGTTTGTGAAATTCATCCGTGTTGCTGTGGTTGGTTGTAGTTCAATTGTTTTCAGTGCTATAGTATTTAATTGTATGAATCTTTTGGGATTTATTTATTCTACTGTCGATGGGCATTTTCTAGTTTGGGGCATTTACAAATACTGCAGCTATGAACATTTGTCATTGTTGTTACTATTTTTTAATTGTTTGGGTATGAAAAGACTGCCAGGTATGAGCTTAAGGGCACAAGCTTGGAATTGGACAAACTATTAATCGTGTGTGATCTTGGCCAAGTTTTTTTACCTTCTTGAGTGTGTCTCCTCATTTGTAATGGGCATATGAACTCCAGTCTTGCATGATTTTGGAAAGAAATGGATAAAATGCTGGATGATCTGCATAGCGCTTGACATAAAATGAGTACTCACAGAATGGAAGTTGCTATTACTTACTTACTTACTTACTTACTTACTTATTTATTTATTTATTTATTTATTTATTTATTTATTTATTTATTTATTTTTGAGAGACAGAGCACAAGGTGGGGATGGGCAGAGAGAGAAGGAGACACAGAATCTGTAGCAGGCTCCAGGGTTCGAGCTGTCAGCACAGAGCCCGACACGGGGCTCGAACTCAGAAACTGCGAGATCATGACCTGAGCCAAAGTTGGACGCTCAACCGACTGTGCCACCCAGGCGCCCCACTATTATTTTTTTAAATTAAACTTTTGTAAATTATAGCAAAGCACCCATGCAATTTCTTTTTTGTATTCTATTGCTTTTACATAGTGTTTCTTTTTTCTTTTCTCTCTCTCTTGTTTTTTCTTCAGAGCGTGCACAGGCTTTGTTTGAATCTTCTTTCTCTTCCCTCTCCCTTCCTCTATTCCACTCTTTATCTGCCTGTTATAATCCAGGTATAGGGGCAGAGATTGAAGAACAGACTTTTTACCAGACTTCACTCATCCCTAAATCTTCTCAGTTTTTGCCATATAGGTTCACCATTATTCTGCTGTTTACTTAACGTTTTTTTCTGATTTCGCATTTAATCAGCTCACTTTCTTTTACTTTCCCTCGTCCAAAGATGCAAGATCCTTGAGTTTGTGGCAGTATTTCGAGAGTGGTTCTTCACCATCAAAAACATTTCATGTGCCATCACTGCGTGTTACACTTTTGAAAACATTCCATTAAGCAGGGTCCTCCCTTATTGGAATTCATGGACTGTGGATAGAGGTAGACAATTGAGCAAATAGCCCTATGTCGTATAATTTTGCCGGTGTCCTTCCTTGTTGCCACGGTCTTGGCTCACCTCCTCCTCACCTCACGCCAGCCTCTTAATGCCAGTATGGCTCCTCCTCAGCCTCTCTTTCGAATTAACCTATAGGCCGCCTGCGGTTGATGGCGTGGTCCTTCTCCAGCCCTGCCACTGTCACTTGGTTCCTGTAGTAAGAACTTGAGAAAACTCAGCTTTACCATGAAGCCTTCAACAGACACTACAGACCTGGATACACACCAGGAGAAGGTCCTTGTGTCAGTCAGTCCTTGTGTCGGCCAAGTTTTGCCGCATTGACAAACGACTGCAAAATGTTAGGGATTTAGAAAATAATCTCAGCCTGGCAGTGGCTGTGCTCGGTGTCCCTTTCGTTCTCAAACTAAGACGTAAAGAGCGGCACCTACTTGGAACGTATTTGTCTCGAACGGAAGGAAAAGGGAAATGGTGGAATCACACGCTGGCTCGTAGAAGAACCTCCCCCTGGGAAGTGGCACATGGCAGTTGTACGCGCGTCTCGTTGGCCATAACACGTCAGTGGCCAAGCCTGGTACCAGTGGGAGGGAAATACCTTCCTCCTGGAAGGAGCAGTCAGTAGGAAGGGACGTGGCAAGAAGGGGCAGCGGAGTCAGGTTTTCAACATTTCATCGCTTTAGTAGATAGGGTTTCTGGGATATATAGCTCCCAATTTTTTTTTTTCCATTGTCAGCTTTATTAAACAGCTTTATTCTTTGTTTTTGCGGGGGTGGGGGGGCCTGCACATCAGTTGATGTACTTCCATGCCAGCAAACAGGCAATGCCCAAGATGTACAGAAGACGTAGGCTGCAAGTCAGTGGCCCAGGTTCCCCAGTGACTTTCAGCTTTCTTACAAAAGTTGGCCTGAGCATCAGTGACCTCAGCAGCCTATAAAAAATGAGGAATCTCAGTTTTATCCTTGGATTCAGTACATATTTACTATTTCTGCCAGATGATGTGATAGAAGCTCTATGAAGCTTGAAGGCCATGGTCTTGAGTTCTCCTTCTAGGAAATTCATGTTATAAATATAATCAAGAATACCCTCATTTTGGGGTGCCTGGGTGGCTTAGTCGGTTGAACATCCAACCTCCCATGATCTCGTGGTTCACAAGTGCAAGCCCCATGTCAGGCTCTGTGCCAACAGCTCAGAGCCTGGAGCCCGCTTTGGATTCTGTGTCTCATTCTCTCTGCCCCTTTCCAGCTTGCGCTCTGTCTCTCTCTCAAAAATAAATAAAAACGTTAAAAAATAGTCTCGTTTTTATTTATAGTTGACCTAAAACTAGGATTACTTGCATGAGTACTAGCTAACTAGTCAGTCAGCCCATATGGACTGCTTGCTTTTCTCCAGAATGCTTTTCTCCAGAATGGATGTTTAGTTGGCCTTTGAGGAAAATCATGAACTCATTCCAACTTAAGAAAGCTTTGTGAATGACTAGAGCTTTCAGGATTGTGTTTATATAGTTTCAAAGATTATGGGGGCGCCTGGGTGGCTCAGTCGGTTCAGCGTCCAACTTCGGCTCAGGTCATGATCTCACGGTTCGTGAGTTCAAGCCCCACGTCAGGCTCTGTGCTGATGGCTCGGAGCCTGGAGCCTGTTTCGGAGTCTGTGTCTCCCTCTCTCTCTGACCCTCCCCCGTTCGTGCTCTGTCTCTCTCTGTCTCAAAAATAAATAAACGTTAAAAAAAAAAAAAGATTGTTTTGTTTTTTAGATGAAAGATAATTTAAGAAGATTAGCTAGCATCCTCATTAACCTGGAGCTATTTTAATGGGGGAAAAAAGGGCAACTGTTTTCTTCTTAGGAAGTCATATATTTAATTTATAAATTATATTTAATCAAATTTTATTTAGGTTGTATAGGATAATTTTCAAGTACAGAATGTTAGCTAACCTAGAAAACACTGTGGTTCAAGTGAACATCATTTTATTAGCATTTTTAAAACCTCATCATACTAGTTTATACAATAAATGTGTTTCTATAAAGGTACAGATATATAAATAAAGAAGATAAATATATAAAGATTACATTTTGGAAATGGATGAAAGTCACCATGGTACTTAGGTTCCTAAAACCAATCCTACAATAATTATTTTCCTAAATGTAGGACCTATTATAAAATGAACATTGTGATCCTGATATCTCTTTTTAAATCTTGGGATGATTGGGAGGAAGTCATAATCAATAAATATATTAACATATTTTTGGAGTCTGATATTGTGAGCATCATGGATAGACTTTAAAGTCAAAATAAGTATTTGACAGAATTTTAATAGGTAGAAGAATTTAATTTTTTTATTATCAGATGGAGCAAAAATATTTGCATCTGCATTGAATACTGGACTTTCCAGTGTGTGTGTGTGTGTGTGTGTGTGTGTGTGTGTGTGTGTGTGCACGTGCATGTGTGATCTAAGACTCATGCTATTCTAAGTGTGACGCATGAGTTGGACTAGTTCATGAGCTGTGTTGCTGGTCTGCAGTGAGATAAGAACAGAAATTTAGAGTGTTTAGAGATGTTTATAGCAACTGAACAGAGTAATTTTAGGTCTGTTGAATCTGATACAAACTTGGGCTTGCATATTTGTGTGTGTTTTGTTTTTTTCTTTCCATTTGGCTAAGAATTCATTTTTATTTTACTTTTTACAAAAGTATTGGTCTATGATGGATTTGGGAAGAGAACGAAACTGGTAACACGATTGATTTGGGAAGCATTGGTGAGAAACCTGCGTTACTGTGGCAGAAAGGTGGTATAATTTTTAATATTTCATGTGACATTCCATATGATGTGGAATAGTGTGGCTTATGTTGTCACTTTACTAATCCCTAGTATAGTCATATTCCCTAACCTTTCCAGCATAACTGTTCTTTCCATTTAATGGTGTCATTTTGCTCTTCTTGTTTCCTGGAGTGATTTGCAAAGAAGTATTCTTTGGATTTATTTATTCATTCAACCATTATTTACTGAGCATCTCTTAGAACAGTGTGGCGGGTACTGTTCTAAGATTGGGAGTTCAGCAGTAACAAAACAGGTATACAATCCTGCTCTCATAGCTTATATGAAAAGAATTAAAACATATAAATATGCATGTATATACAGGCACAAATATGCATACACACATGAACTATGAGGTGGTTGATTGATCCCAAGTGTCATCCAATTCCACTTATGCCTGTCTGATGCATACTTTCCTCTCCTTGGATATTACGATCACTGTTGATGTGGTTTTGTGTCTGAATGCTATTGTTGACAAAGTAAGAGTCCCCAGGTGACAGATATAGGTGGCTTCCCCTAGGGCCACTGATGTTTGAGCGTGGCTTCCCCATATTGGTGAGGACAGTGGAACAAATAAAGCCTCAGAGACTGGAGGAACTTGGTGTTCACTGTCCTGAATCGCTGTCTCCTTTTGGGATGCCATTAAATGTAGAGTTCAATTGGGTACATTTCTTTGGTTCAGCAGGAAGGACTATGGTCTTCTGCAGGACTGTGTTCCAATCCCGATAGTCTAGAGTGTAGCACTGGGGAGGCACTGACCCTCTGAAATTAGGACAGCATTTTGTAGATGTGTACTTTTCTGGAGTAAGTCACCCAACTTTCATCAGCTTCTGTAAGTGATTTATGACCCCCAAAGCTAACGAATCATTGGCGAACAGGGGCCTCCCATGCAATTTATAGTTCGGCCCCTATTATTTAATCTGGTTTCATCTCCTCTTGTTTCCTCCCTTGAGCTTTTCTGCAATGGCTCAACTGGTCTCCTCACTGCTGCTCCCGTGTGCCAGGCACAGTCCCATCTGGAATGTATCATCTCCAACCACGCACAGAATTCATCTCCTCACCTCCTTTAAGCCTTTGCGCAGATGTCATCCTCTGGGCTTCCCCTGACTGGTGGATGTAGAGTTGTATCTCTTTCCTGGCCCTGACTTGGTCCTTTTGATGCTTCTTGCTCTGCCTTACTTGTATTCCTTTAACATATTTTGTGGCTTAATTATTTCTTGAATTTGTTGTCCGTGGGCACTCTACAGGGATTTTTGCCTCTTTGCTCACTGCTATATCCTTAGCACCTTGAACAGTGTCTGGCACATAGTAGAAAGATGGTGGCTTCCATACCTTCTGAAGGAGGAAGGCTTTGGTGGTGTGTTTATACCCCTCAGTCATCTTTCTGCGCCCTAAAGGGACAGGGCCAGTGTAGGGTAGGGTAAGCAAGAGAGGTGGATGTCCTGACTCCCCCAAGGACTGAAATAAACATAGTAGGTGTTCATTAAATATTTGATGAATAAATGAATGAATATGGGATCTGACTCTCCCCTTCAGAGTGTACCACATGGAGCTTAAATTTGGCCTGTTCAGCTGAGATTCCTCATGTTGCTCTGTGTGTACTCCCTCCCATAGGTTATGGTTTCGTGGATCTTAGTTCTTATGTTGCCGTAAATTGGCTTTCAGTGCATCTCTTTACTTTTCTCTCCAAGTTTCCAATATTCCATCTTTGTCTTGCTCAGTTTTGCTGTCTATGTCATCTTACTGGACCCTAGACTCTCTAAGCATTTATAGACAGTACCTTAGGCAAGTTAGCTGGCCTTTCTATCCCCTGGCTTCCTGATCTGTAAAATGGGGGTGATAACATATATGACCTTGCAAGGTTGCTGTGAGAGTGAAATGAGATGAGGCTTGTTAAGTAGATTAGACAGGACCTGACATAAATATTGGTTGCAGTAATGCTGATAAAGATACAAGCATGTCATGGCTCAGCATCATGCGTGGCATGTGCAGGCACAGAGTAAATGGCACTTGTCGGAGTTGTTATGCTTTTTCCCAACCCTTTATTACCACCACTGATGATACCGTTCCAGAGAGTCATCAAAGATTGGGGCGTTAGCAGAAGACCGTAGAGGAGAGTAAGCGTTGTCTTCCTTTCTCTTCCTGTCCCTTCTTCGACCTCGACCTCCACCTCTTCCTCTGCCTCTTCTTCTTCCGTGCTTGCTCCCTTGCCAAGCCTTGGAAGACCTTTCAGGGCTGAAACTCCCTCTGCTGTGCAGTGTCACGGTGGTTGTCACCATGATACAGCACTCAGCCTTTTGTGCCACATTCTCTTTGAGCAGATAGCAGTAGGAAACTTGCATGTTCCCCTGAGACATATTTCCACCCATGTATGCAACAACCGTCATGATTTCTGGCAAAGGTTTTATTTTTTTGGAGGGCATTTCAAGGAGCTGCCCTGTAAGCCTCTGAATGCATGAGTTGTTTGTTTTTTTCTTTTTTCTTTTTTCCCCTCAGTGACAGGTTAGTAAAACTCCCCAGATTTGAATCTTACAATCGATCAATCAGCAAAGGTTTATTAAGTATATATATTAAACCTTTTTTTTTTTTTTTTTTTTGAGCAGCAGAATGGCATGGTGAAAGGCAGGTTTTAGAAAGATTCACCTGGGGACTGTGTGCATAGTTGGTAGAGGGGGGTGTTGTAAATCCAGTAGAGAAGGGAGAGAAGGATATATCATAGGAATTGGTAACAGTCAGAACTGCAACAGTGCCAGTGGCCATGGAAGCCTGGGTGGTACATGGGGAACATCTATTTTCAGATTTCTTAAGCACTGCTGGACAGTCTCCCACGACAGTTTACCAGCAGTGTCTGTGAGGTCTGGAAGCTCCCCGTTCTTGCCAACACTTGGTTACTATTGCTGCCTAGCAAATGCTGTGAAAATACAGTGATTGGAAAACACAACTATCATTTTCTTATCTGTTGTGGTCTCTGTGAGCCAGGCATTCAGGAGGACTGGACTGGACTGGGAAGCTGTGGCTTGGGGTCTCTCATGACGTTGTAGAGAAATGGTGGCTTCCGTACCTTCTGAAGGGGGCGGACTTTGGTGGTCAGTTTTTACCCCTTCTTGTCATCTTCCTGAGCCCCGAAGGTACAGGGCCAGTGTCGGGTAAGTGAGAGAGGTAGAATCCTGGTTCTCCCAGGGATCAAAATAAACATTTATTGAGCACCTGCCGTGTCCTAGGCCTTGTGCAGGGTGTTCTACTACAATAGCAAGTGTTTAATTGTCTTCAGCACGATCCTTCCTTCAGAGTTACCTTCCTAGACAAGGCTTTCCTTAACAACCCTGCTAATTAAATATGCTTCCCTTTTTATGTCCATCTTACTGCTCAAATTATTACCTCTGTAACTCTTTTCTCTATTTATACTGTGTAGTTGTTGGCTTGTTTGTTACTTGTCTGGTTTCCTCCCCCCCACTCCCTGGTAGCAGACTGAGGGTCCATGACTACAAGGACTCTGTCTCTTGGGTGCGCAACTCTTTACTGAGGTGGACGATAGGAGAGGTGAAATAGAGGGCACCAGAAAAATTTGAATTTCAGAGCAGAACATAATATTTTAATGTAAGTATGTCCCCAGTATAGAACATTTTAAAGTATAAGTATATCCCAGATGTGGGACTTGCTTATACTAGATACTATTTGTGGTTTATTTGAAACTCAAGTTCAATTTGATGTCTGGTAGTTTTATTTGCTACATCTGAGCACTCTAGTACCTGATATTTGAGCATAGTGTATATAGCACATAGTCGAAGGTCAGTGAAGTGTTTGAATGAATGAATGAGTGAATAAATGAAAAAGTTCATTTCTTTCTCCTGAACAGTTTTGCAAGGTGGGTATTATTATTTTACAGATAGGGAAATTGACGTTCAAAGAAAATAGTAAGCTTGCCCATGCTCTGAGAGATAGTTGGTATAGGATGGGGATATGAGTCCAGTTTTGAAAGCTGCTATCTTTGGCTTTTAGTTAGCTCTGTTTTCTTTCCACTACATCGTGTTGCCTTGCCTTGTTAAGAGATTTCCTCCTTGTAGCACATTTCTTCACTGTATCAACAGACAGCTAAGCTTGGTTCAGTTTAAGTAGAAAGAGTTTATTACACAGAATATTCGGGAGCCTGGGACCCTTGGGAGGCCAGTGAAGCAGCCTGAGGCTGAGTAGTGAGGAACTACGCCCCAGCACACTATATAGAACAAGGACACTGATGTAGCTGCCTCTGGGTGCACACATTGTAGCTTGCAACATTGACCTGACTGAGGCAGACCATTAAACCATACAGCCAAATCCTATACCCCTATGCCTTCCAGATGTAGCTGTTTCTTTCCTTGTCAGAGCACAGGTCTGCACAGTGTGGCCCAGGTATGTCTGATTGGTGGAACGGAAGGCACATGTCTTACCCTAGCTGCAAGGGAGTCTGGGAAAGTGAGCCCTTGGCTTTCACCATGGAAGTTGTCTCTGTCTCCCTCTGAACTCATAAGAAGAGGAATTCCCCCAAACCCAGGAAGTGTCTTAAAAGGTGCTGAGTAGCCTAAAAGATAATACACGTCCACCTAACTAATACCTGCTTCAACCTTTGTTAGCATAGTGCCTTCTAAGTTTTTAAAACAGGCATTACTTTCTACCTGGTATGAAAACAGGAATTACATTTGGCTGAATTTTTTAATCTGCCCAATGAAGGACCAAGTCTGTGCTCCCTGGAGGCAGTTGATACATTAGTAAATAAAACTCAGTTCTTCTTGTGGTGGGATTTTACAGGTGACTTTAAATTTATGTATATTTTTCTAAATTTCCTATCACAAACATTTGGAATAAAAAGGAAAGTCTTCAAAATTTGGTAACTGGGAGAAATCCCGTGAACTTCCTTGTCCGCAATTCTGAAATCCAGAAATCTCTGAATATTGAAGCATTTTTTTTCTTTTTTAAATTTTACTTCATTTGGCAGAATTAGCTGACCTGAAATGACATGAGGCTATTTATCATCTTTATTGTCTCAGTTTAATATTCATATGTTTCCAGCAGAAATATTAATGCACTTGATTATGAGCTATTGCCCTATCCCACTGGGGATATTATACTGTGTGTGTACTGTTCTCTTTATAAAATCTGGAAAACTCTGGTGTCCAAGACTTACCAGTCCCCAAGAGTTTCTTTGAAGTGTGTGTGTGAATACACAGGCATAGTATGTAAGTAGAAATTTGTGGAATGACATATAAAAAGCTTTGGGCCAGTGATTACCTCTAAGAACAGGGATTAGATGGGAAGACAGTGAGGGATCAATTTATCCTTCCTATTCTTCAGTATTTCTAATAATTTTTATAGCAAAACAATTGCCTTTTTCAATGAAAAAAGAAAGAATTGGCTGGAGGTTTTATTTATTTGGGAAAACAGTGGTGATATTATTATTTTTTTGGTACTATTAATTTTAAAAGATATTTTGTCAAGCAGTCTGTGCCTTTACTTATTACTTCAACATTACCCACTGCTGACAAGGACCCCCAGAAAATTAGGTACACACCAGGCAGTCTGCTGCCTTTTGGACAGTAAGTGCATGCTATAGTGGCAGGAAATTTGCATCAGCAAAAAAACACTAATTTTGCTTAGAAAAATAAAATAAAGGACTCAAAAATGTGATGAGTAAATGAAACTAGTGTTATTAGTGATGGGTTTGGCATGTTTTACGAAGTCTGAATGATTACTCATCCACTGTACGTTTGCAGAAGTTCTTTAACAAAAGCCAGATGCATACGTAGTAGCAGGGGTTAGTAGGTGGATGAGAGGATTAAACCCAGCGAGTTTTTGGAGCATTGGTTTGTAGCTGTTTTTGGCTTGTCAACAGGCTACTTTTCTGAGTCAGCCTATAGGATGGCTTCCCAGGGTAAGTCTGATTTTGCTTTTCTGGGTTTAAACTATAAGTGGTGAAGGAGGTCTGACTAGTTGCCTTTTTTTGCACTGGATTCTGTAAATTAATAGTGCCTGCATTTCTTCTGTGAGAAAGGCATTCATCTTATTCCAGCATTTTCCAGTGTTCCTGCTGCTGATTTTTATAGCTTTGCCTCACCTCCCCCTAAGCTTGAAAGTGGAATGCCCAAGTGCTGAAAGAATTTGCAAGGGGAATTGCAAAGGTCATATGTAAGTTCTGCGGCTGGCGTGAGGAGAGCAATGTGATTGAGCCTGAGCCCTTTGTGACCCTTTCTTTTAAAGAGGATGTTTCCAATAAATTAGTGTAGCACACTTTATGTGCTTGTTTATGACCTTAAAAATGGTTTAGCTATTGCTGAGTGGCCATTACTGATGCTTTATGACATGTTATAATGATTTCAACCTGCACACTTTTTTTTTTTTTTGGATTGGAACAATGTCATGCGTCAGTCGATGTGAAGCTCATTTTTTTTTTTTTCCTCTTAAAGGGACTGGGGAGAACATTCAAGATTAGAATAAGTCCCTGGATTCTAACCCCAAAGAATGTTGGTTCTCGAGGTCGGAATAAATGAGGATTCGCCAAGCTCTTACAAATGAGCTTTGTAGTAATTGCTGATGAAATTATAAAACCCCTGCTTTTCCCACTGGATGTTAAATGCCCCTTTCATTAGCTATAGTATGGGGAGCAAAAGCATGTGATTTTTTAAAAAATGTTTAACCGTAGCTAAAAAAGGCAGTTTTCATTTTGTGGCTGCTCTTTTCCTTCCGGTATCTAGCACAGTCGAGGACTTTATCTTCTTGTATCTTCTTAGGACACTCTGATGAATAATGGGGTCTGACTAGCTCTCTCTAAACAGAAGAGCATGCGGAGGATCCTGGGCTGGAGGGTGTGGAAGAGCCCAGTTGCATCCTCCGCCAGCCATGGGTTGGGGATACTGCCCTTCCCCCCCCTTCCCCACCAGCTCTCAGGCTGATGGAGGTCACTGTGATGTGAAGGCCAGGCCATGTCGGTGGCTGATACCTTCTCTGAATGGCGCTTACATCTCTGTGGGCTCAGAAGGGACCTTACCTCAAGATTTCTGTTCATTACTGTTTAGTACTCCTGAAAGAGAACATTGATATTGCTCTAAATCAGTCGATGAGTCCCACCTCAGGAAAGACTGGGTAAGGGAATATCCGTTGATTTTTTTTAAAAAAGTGAAAACATTCACATGAGGAGCCTATAAAATAGGCTTTAAAATTTGAAGCACCCATGTCCTTAGTGCTGTGTGTGTCACCTAGAAATATCTGGAGCCCAGACAGTCTGAAGCCTCTCTGCCAAGGGCTCCCTTGGCATTTGGAGGTGGTTGATGGGGGGGCACCTCTTTCTTGAGCATTGGTAGTTCTTGTATATATTTGGAGAAGGGGAGCAAAGGTTGCAGTAATCCAACTAGTCGGTTATTTAGGAACTTTTTTCTGCTGATAAAAGCAAGAGTATATCATGGAGTAGAATTGAGATAAAATCTGAGGCTGCAAAGAGATGTCTCCTTTACTGATGGTGGATTCAGACACTGCCCCCAGGCCTTGCTTTCAGCCCTCCGGGCAAGGATGTGAGTGCTGTGCTGCGAGATTTGTGGTGGTGGGAAAGTTAGGGGGTTCGCTTTCACCCCTTCTCAAACCCAGCCTTCCCAGGAGTTTGTAAAACAAGGTGAAGTTGTGAGGTTTGAGGAAAGTTAGAGCCCATGGGGAGCTGGACACTTAATCCATCATGTTGCACACACAGAGAGGGATTTGGACTGAAGGCTTAACCACCACTGCCCCCCAGCCTCTGGAAGTTCTTAAAATAATGAAACAATTGTCTTTTTCAATGAGAGGGAGAGAAGAGTGAAATGTGGAGATTGGTACCTGAAGATACCTTGTGACCTTTTCCAGTATTTTTTCCTCTCTTCTGGTTTGGAACTTGCACAATGACTAAGCCAAGCACCTTTTTTTTTTTTTTTTCTTTTTTTTTTTTTTTTCTTTTTTCTTTCCCTGTAAAGGGTAGAGTAAAATCAATTATCAATGATTTCCAAAAAGATTATTATATGTATTATGGGTTGTCAAGCCTCTTTTGATTTTGTCCTGTTGCCCTTATTTCTTGCTTTTTTTTTTTTAGCATCTCATCAAATGGCAAGAGTGGATGAAATACCAAATAGCTTTTTATTCCTAGTTGTTGTTGCTAGTTAGGGAATTCAGCTTAAACAGATAGAATGGCAAACATATTTCACATTTAGTAGGAAGGAAAATTTAAGAATATATATATTTGAGAGTCACCTGGGTGGCTCATTGCACCTGGGTGGCCCAGTTGGTTAAGCATCTGACTTCAGCTCAGTTCATGATCTCTCGGTTCATGGGTTCAAGCCCCGTATCTGGATTTTTGCTGACAGGGTGGAGCCTGGAGCCTGCTTCGGATTCTGTGTGTGTTTGTCTCTCTCTGCCCCTCCCCCACTCACTCTCTGTCTCTCTCTCTCTCAAAAATAAAACATTAAAAAAATAAAAAAAGAATATTTATATTTGAGCCCAATCTTTGATTGATACATATGCATCTATGTATATATCTGTATGTGACTATATCTTGCACTTAATGTATCTCCATCTTCCATGTAATACATTCATATATTTATATCTGTCTATATCTTCCGTGTAATATATACATATATTTGATCCCACACTCATATACATGTGTATATCTGTATATCTTAATCTGTATCTTGTATGTAATTTACTAAAATCCTAAATCTGTATTCATAAAAAAATCAAATCTTAAAATAACTCTGCTGGAAAAAATAAAGAGGGAAAATTAGTAGGCAGTCTTCTTGATACTTTAATGTGTGTGTTTACTACTTAGAAATATTCAAATGCAGCTTTGTTTCCTATAGGTAATTTTGGTGGTACAATATTTGAAAAGGTGACAGATAAAAGGGCAGAATGTGGTCCTTGAAGCTGTAATTTGCAGGAAAGTAATAGTACAAGTCCATTTTCTTTTCCACATGTGCTATTTATATAATTTATATTTTTAACGAATCTTAGAACTAGAATGAAAATAGTGATTAATCTTAAGGGCAAGAAATGTTGTAATTATGCCAAATTTGGAAAGTTAAAGAAATTTTCTTGGTGGTTAAGTACAGTCTATTGAGTATTCTAATTTGTATGTCACAGAGCATAGTGCTAAGCAGATAGTGTGTGCTCATTAATGTTAAATGATTGAGTCAGTTTGTCAACACTTCCCCCCTGCCCCCTCCCCCCCTGGAAAATAAGCATATTTGACTTAGAAATGGCGGGTCAACTTTTAAGCCAAGTTAAGATAAGTAGGTCAGATGAAGTAACACGCATAGCAGGGATGGTCGTATTACATATGCAAAGACAAAAGACTGAAAATGAAACATAAAAATGTGTGGATTTTAAGATTGTGGATGGTATTTATTTTTATGCCTTTTTTGGCTTTCTTTTAATTTTCTAACCTGAGCAGCTATGTTCTTTGGGACTTAGTGCTTTCATAAAACATATTAGGCTTCACATAATTATTTGTTAAATACCAGGTTAATTAATTTATAATAAAAAGGATACACATCAAATAGGATGTGAATGATGTCTGGAGTACAGAGCATGGTAGCTTTGAATAGAACTTACATTGTAGCAAAATTCATCTTTCCAATTATTTTATGTCGAGTCCTAGGAGAGTCACTTCTGCTATAACACAACATATGCATTTCTAAAAAAAATCACCAGGCTAGGCAAAATCATGCAGTAGACACCATGGAGTCTATTAGAAAAAATTGGGTTAGAGGTACTATACTCAAAAACTTTATCACTGACGTATTAAGAGAAGAAAAGATAGGAACCTAGTTAAAAGAGTAGACAGTGTTATGCTTGTTAAATGGTTAAGCAATATATAAATACAGCAATAAACATGGTAGTTTGCCTTGAAAAGACCTGGTGTTTGCTTGTGGAAGTGAGTGTTAGGACAGTAGCTTGTAAATTACAGTGAGAGGGTGGAAGGAAGCTTATCTGAAATTGATGGAAAGTTATAGCTCTAGAAGTGGATTGGTGTACATAATGTGCATGGTGAACTGTGATAGGTGGCAGATGTTTGAGGTGTGTGCATTTTGTGTGTTCCTACATGGCTCGATTCAGCGGGGTGCATTTTCTGTGTTTACCCACTGCCCTTGCAAACAACATAATGCATAGCAAACCAAAATTCATTTGACTTAGGTGCAAATTGGTCTCTCACGTGGCAATCCATGTATCAGTTGTGAACAAACTTGCATTTTAGAAACAAGCGTTATAGCAGAACTGAATGGACATGAGATAGATGAAATAAAGCTGCACTAGTCCTACGTATGTCAAGAGCCCAGGTTGGAATCCACCCTCACTATCAGCAACCCCCCCAGGGATTCCATTAAGCATTGCTGTGCGGTGTAGAACATGATTGTCCTGTTGTTCGTCACCTGGAACAGATACAGAACAATGCTCTTTTGAGACGTTTGGTCCTGTGTGTGTATCCTTCCTTGGCCAGTGACTGGAAGTGTCCCAGATTCTTCAGCATTCACAGAGTTCAGCCCCACTGCCAGATGGACCGTCCATTAAAGTGAATGGCCTTGAACTTATCGGCCCCATAGAATACCTCCATCCGGGACCTAGTCAGGGAATCTATCTTGAACATGGTGCTACTCAGTACTTAATCAAATCCTGCTGTGAAGTGTGCCTGGGTGGCTGAGTTGGTTAAGTGTCTGACTTCAGCTCAGGTCTTGATCTCGTGGTCTGTGAGTTCGAGCCTCAAGTTGGGCTCTGTGGTAACAGCCCAAAACGTGGAGCCTGTTTTGGATTCTGTGTCTCCCTTTCTGTCTGTCTCCACCCTCACACTTTGTGTCTCTCTGTTTCTCAAAAAGGAATAAACATGAAAAAAAATTTTTTTAATGCTGGTGTGAAAAACCAAGATTTAGGGATTATAGTTTGAAGGATGGAGGTTCATCCATCCCTTTGGATACTCTAAAACGGTGGGGGAAGGAGAGAATGTTGTTTGAAAAATTATTTTCCAAGGTGGCTTTAGCTTTGGTTTGTGAAATAACATTAAAGAAAAGCATGAGAATTTTATATTGATCAAAAAGGGTAATTGGTTAAAAATTAGTTAAGGGAAATCTGTAAAATCAATACTTGAAATAAACCAGACCAGCAGAAATCTCTGTATCTCAGAATTTGCTACCTGTCTACCCTGCCTTAGTTCTACTAAATTATACTTAGTATGATGCCCTTAGCCTCTTTTGAAGGTCATTATAAGATAGAGGCCTATAAATCTTGAATGTATGGGGTGCTTATCTTGTGGATGTTCTAGAGGCCTCTGGACTCTTGGGAGAAGTGTCTCTCTGGTTTCAATACCACAGATGACTGTACTTCTTTGCAGCTTTGGGTTAGTTTATGGATATAGTTAGTCATGTAACTGATCATGTCTTCTTCCTCTTTATGGTCACACGCATGTTTTCTTTAACTCACACATGTTTTTTTAACCAAAAGAAAAACTAGTTTGCCAACATTGGAAAATGGGAAGATTACACACAAGCATGTTTGAATTTCTGGCATTTCTTGAAAAATCAGATCTGGTAACATGCGGCTCACATGTCTCCATGGCAACCATGGGAGTCAGTAATATTATGGCATTTTCCTTAAAATAAAACAGGTACTCTTCAGTTGCTTTTCTACCTTTACTCTAACTGCTTGGCCCCTATAGACATTGGACTCTCTGTCCCCATCTTAGAAAGCAGTTTGTGACCCACCTGTAAAAAACATGCAGACCCTATTTGGATTTTATATACTAATTTTATTAAGTTCATTTTATTTTTTTTAATGTTTATTTATTTCTGAGAAAGAGGCAGCATGTGAGTGGGGGAGGGGCAGAGAGAGAGACACAGAATCTGAAATAAGCTCTAGGCTCTGAGCTATCAGCCCAGAGCCTGATGCGGGTCTTGAACCTACAAACTGCGAGATCATAACCTGAGCTGAAGTTGGACGCTTAACCGACTGAGCCACCCAGGCGCCCCTTATTAGGTTCATTTTATTTTTTTCTTGAATTCTCTTTCCTTCATCTTACTACCTTCATCCACACACATTAACTTTCTGTTGTTTCATCTTCATGCTGTGTGCTCTTACATGAGTTCCTTTAAGTCCTTTAGGGAAGAAACAAATGAAAAGTGAAATAATCAGAGAAGGAAGAAGTTACTCTCCTGTTTTTAACTTTTTGTCCAACAGGAGTTTAAAATGATTTCAGTGCTGGGACACCTGGGTGGCTCAGTCGGTTGAGCATCCGACTTCGGCTTAGGGCATGATCTTGCGGTTCACGAGTTCGAGCCCCACATCGGGCTCTGTGCAGACAGCTCAGAGCCTGGAGCCCGCTTCAGAGCCCGTGTCTCCCTTTCTCTTTGGCCCTCTCCTGCTTGCGCTCTGTCTCTCTCAAAAACAAATAAACACTTTAAAAAAATTAAAATTATTTCAGTTCTTTCTCTGACTTATTTTAGTGTCTACATGATTCTACCGTTAGGATCTCTATAAGTATTTGCTGTCTGTTTGTAATACTTCACAGAAACTCTGAGAGACATTGTTTTGTAGCAAAGATTGGTTGACTTTCCATGATCTTGCGTTAAGAACTGAAAAGCCAAGGATGTCAGAATAGCTGTTCATTCAGTTATAAAGAGGGAGGATTAGGGTACCATGAACCTCCTTGGAGGTTACTTGCCAACTGCAAAGACCATGAGAAGTCATCATTCAGTGCCCTACAGTTGGCCCTGCTGTGGCACCTGGGGAAATGGCCAGAGAAGACCATAGGTGTCTGAATCTTGCTGTTAGATGTGAGGGTAGCCCAAGTGGTGTTGATAACAGCTCTGAATTAATGTAGAAGCATTATTTTTCATACAATTCAGGTGTCCATTTTACTTTGACAAATCTGAAGACCCGCTAAGAATGAGCCAGCATTCGCCCCGGGATGGGTTTGTGTCTCGTTCACCACATCCTCCCATCTCTGTTCTCTCCATGACACTAAGGCTGAATGCCATCACTCTGGATCTCTGCATTTCCTCCATGTGTAACCTGTTATTATTAATGCCCTGTTGGTGTACCACCCCAATTCATTTTGCTGGCTAAGGGTATCTCATACTTCAGCATATTTTCTACCTGCCATAGTTGCGTTCCATGTGCTTCACAGTCTGTCAGCTCTTTTCATAACGTTCACGTTTAATGAGTTGGATTCTTACTGGATTCTCTTCTCCCCAGTCTCGGGGTTGTAAGCTGCCACAGCAGGCGTATCATAAAGATAGAGATGTAGAAAAAAGGACACTGGACTCATTCATGCAACAGTATTTACGGAGCACTGACTCTGTGCTCAGTACTGTTCCTATGCTAGGGATAGAGCAGTGAATAAAGCAGGCAAAAAATATGGGCCCTACTGGAGTTTACTTTCTGGTAAGCAGAGGTAAGTGCTGTGAAGGAGAATAAAGCTGGGAATAAAGCTGGGAATAAAGCTGAAGGAGAATAAAGCCGCTTTCATATGAAGCTGATAGATTGGACCTCGCCTCGGAGGTTCCTCTTGAACAGAGATGTGAATTAACTAAGTGACAAGCGAGCCATGCAGCTGTGTGGAGAAGAGCACTGTAGGCTGAGCAGGTAGTAGTAACAAGAGCAGAATTCTTGAGAAGGGAACATGCTTGGATTTGACATTAGATACAGCCTCTGTTTCAGTGTTGCCTCCCCTGGCGGTGTGAGTTAGGGTCAGTTGCTTTTGCCGTCTGGACCACGTCTATGTCCGGACCACGTCTGTGAATTCACCTCTAAGATGCTAAGATTCTCCACTGGAGAAAGACCATGTTTCTCTCTCCAGTCGCTACCCAAGGTCACATCTGGTCTTCAGCTCTTGGCACATGTTCAGTAAATAGATGTTCAATTAACAGATGGATACATTAATGGTTTTAAAAGCATATAAAGCATTTCAAAAGCAGGGTCTTAGCTAGGTATATATCACAGTCCCCTAGAATAATGACATGACCAGCCGGGAGACACGTGTACAAGGAATTTTTCTTTAATGGTGAGTCTGTATTCTCTATGCTTAGCAAGACATGTCTACAAAGTACCAGTGGGAACTCTTAGGACCCAGGAAAGGAACCTGGGAGTCCTTGAAGGTTTCCTTTTGAAGGCATAAGCCTACGCAGTAGAGGGCCAGTTCCCCAGATTCAACTTAACATTGGTACCCCTGCACAGGAAGGTAGACTGAGGGCAGGGACTATGTCCTTGTTGTTGTATCTGTTGCTCTTTGGTATCTCCCAACTTATAGCATAGTAGCTGTGGGCTCATAGTAGAAGCTTAATATAAATATCTGTTAAAGAGTGAATAAATCAAAACCAGCATACATTTTCAACTCTTTTATAAGCAGTGTGGGAGTCACAATGGAAAGGTACTGTGCACTCTCTCTATTTCCTTCCCAAGAAAGATACACTGGAACTAGAGAAGATCAAAAAGACTACAAGGGTGTCATGTGTTAATGTCTTGTTTGCTTTAACTCATTTACTTACTAAGCGCATTTGCAGATGGGGAAATGAAGGCATAGAGCCAGTAAAGGGCAAAGTCAGGTAGTTTGAGTCCGGGGTTGTGTCCCTAACCCCCAGAGGGTGTTGCTTACAGGAAAGTATCACTAACAACTATAGAAATACAAATATGCAGGGATGTCTGTGTGGTTCAGTCACTTATGTGTCCTACTTTGGCTCAGGTCATGATCTCATGGTTTGTGAGTTCCAGCCCCACGACGGGCTCTGTGCTGACAGCTTGGAGTCTGGAGCCTACTTCAGATTCTGTGTCTCCCTCTCTCTCTGCCCCTCCCCAACTTGCGCTCTCTCTTTTTCTGTCAAAAATAAAATAAACATTAAAAAATTAAAAAAAAAGAAACAGGAGTATGGAAAAATGCACTTAGGCTAGATGGACTGTGCTTGTGGCATTAGTAACTAATGATGCTTACTGTGATAGAATTTTCTTTCACATATGATAGGTTTTAGATGGAGAGAAAGAAAGATCTACTTTGTCAATCCTACTTCTCTTGTTTTCTTGTCTATGCTCCAAATTCTGTTTCTTGAGAATTTATCAGATTTTCTAAAAGGCATTTGGGAGCCCTTTCCTAACATGAATCTTCTTTTGGTTCTGGTAAGAATTTTCTAACTGTCATAATCACATTCCACAAGCTTCACAGCCTATCAGCTCTTTCCATCACATTCACGTTTAATGATGTGCTAGAAATACTATCTTTTTGTTGGCCTCAATTCTTCCCTTCTGCCCCCAACTCGTGAATACAACATTCTTCTGCTTGCTCTAGGACAATTGGGTTTTCTATTGCTTATTTCTGTTTTTGATAGGATGAATTCATTTACTACTGTGCTTTTGCAGAACAAACTTAAAGCTGAAAGGAAGCTCGGTCAATTTGTAAGAGTCTCTTGGGCTCAGGAAAGATCCCTGGAATCTCTACATTTTTCTTTCATTTGTGTGCTTTAAAGTGAGGGGAACATTTTGATTTTTGTGGATGGTGTCAGCGTAGACAGCCGAGGGAAGCAGATATCCTGGCCAGCCTTTTGGGGAAGATGAGAATGGTTGTGTTTCTCATGACTTTATTTTTCCAGTGCTGACTATATGGCACTATCACTCCGGCAAATATTGACTGGCCATGGAACATTTTTAAGAGCAAGGGTTTCATGAATGTTCTGTCTATTACCATGGCTGAGGAATCACAACAAAATATTCTCTACATTTCCTCGAGCATTTGTGGACGGGTTCCAGCGTATTACTTTTATGTTAGTTCCTAGACCACATGAAGAATTTAAAATAAAGTATTACTGGACACATACCGACTAAGAAGAACTGGGTAGAATATTTGCACCATTTTCTTCTTTTTGGATAGTAATGCCATGGCAGGGATAGTGACACAGAAGAATTGGGTACAGAAGGGCTTTGCAAGAATGTATGTTCTCTGACTCTCGTTATGGACATGATAGTAACGACAGCGGCACGGAACATCTCTTTAGCTCTTGATAATGACCTCTATTCTCATTTAAGAAAAGAGCAGGCACTGATGATGTTAAAAATGCAAAACAAGCCCACCACGGAGATTCCATAATTTCTCATAATATCTGGTTTTTAACTCCCTTTTCTGGAACATACCTCTCATGTCTTTATGTGATTAATAAGAATAATAAGGTGTAAGTGTACAAGGAGAGTATTTTGAGGGCTGGCTTTTGGCACTGATTTTATTTGGGCAAAGATCCTCCTGCAGCCCCTCATGCAGCTAAGAATGTAGCGGGCTGACCCAAACACATATCAAAGAGTTTTCCTTCTGCGGGGCTGTGTTAGCGTCAGGCCATGGTGCTGATGGTGGTGGTGGTGATGAGGTTGTAACTATAGTGGCTGCACTGTGCTGAGTGCCCATACCCTCTCAGGTTTTGTGCCAAGTGCCTGCCATGCTTTTTTCCACGGGCTATCTCACAACAGCCCGTGATGTTGGGGCTCTTCTCCCTGTTTTACAGAAAAGGAATCTGAAGCTTGGAGGGTTGCAGTAATTTTCCCCTGGGTGCACAACTGATGAGACAGGAATGACCTTGGATTTGAACCCAGTTTCTTCTGACCCTAGTTTTTTCTGACCTCAGAACCCAGGCTCATAGCTTATCCTTACCACATTCTTTCTAGAAAGAGGAAACTTGCCCGGACTGTTTATGCATCCTGCTCCTCACTTCCCTGCTTCCCCCCTCTTTCGTCGTTAGATCTTTCTCCTGGTGCCAGCTTTCTGAAGCAAGTACCTCTCCATAGAAGTTCCCCTTCCTTCCTTCTTGGTCTGGTAGATTCCTCTCAGTCTTCAGGACTCCAGTGCCTTGGCTTTCTCCTTTGAGTTCACCCAACACTTCCTTTCTTAACCACCCAAAACCTCTTGCAGCTAATAGTTAGCTTATTTAAGTGTTCTGGGGATTCCTAGGATATGGCCCAAGCATTTAGCGAGTTTTGTGGGTCTGCCAGTGTGGACTTTTTCTGGAGAGCCAGTAGTTATCATATGACTCTCAGGAAAGGATTTGATCAAAAAGGTTAAGATATTATTGTTTATAGGATTCTCCACCCTCCCCCCAAGTAAGGACCACCTAGAGGGGAGGAGCATATTTTATTTGTTTTTATCTCCTTGGATGGGTGTAATAGTATATGTTTTGAGTATCAGGATAAATGAATGTATTTTCTGATTGGGCTATGGGGTGGTGTAGCATCTGGGTTCAGAACATGCGATCAGATTCAGACTGCCTTGACCAAAATTCCTTGTCTGCAAACCCTTCAGCAAGTCATAAAATCTCTCTGAGCCTCGTTCTCCTTGTTGGTAAAAGGGCCAGCATAGTAGAATTTAAGTTAGAGGGTTTTTATTGAGGATTAAAACAAGGCGCTTCCTGGAAATGTACAGGTACCAATGTACTTAGTACAAGAGTGCATAGCACACTTTCCATAATTCGTTGCTATTATTATTATTATTATTATTATTATTATTACTTAAGAGCTTTCGCAAAGGGGAAAGGATGAGGTTTTCACGATTCTTCTAGTGACCGTCATGGAGATACCACAAAAAGAGTGAATCATGTCAGTCTTGAGTTTTAAAGGCTCAGAACTAACATGCTTCCTCTGGCTACGGTGTCAGGTGCAGTTCAGGTACCAACCAGAAAGTCGTTCTTGGACATTTCCTTTCCCTTTGGCCTCAACCTTGGTCATGCAGTGGCTCAGGCTCCACAGACAGACACCTCGAAATGCCAGCTAATGGAAATTTTGTGATGTGGACACTCTGCCCCGGAGGATTTGGACATATGCTTTTTGTGTTTAAATCAACAGAAAAAAAGTGCAACTGTAGCCACCCCTGTGCATAATCGTTGCAGTAGCCCATTTGCTCGCATGTTCCTGGAGCCCTTGAGTGCCAGGCCTGTCACTAGCCTCCCCTCTATGCATCGCAAGTGAGTCCAGTAGGTCAGATGAAAGACAGAGGCCAGCAGGGCATCATCACTTATTTACATAGCACTGATGAATAGCTGTACATAGATCAAGACATACACATTATTTCTAATAGCACAGCCATAGGGTCACATTGGCAAAAAGCCGCCTTTAGAAAAGTGCTTTAGTTGGATCCTTACAAACTCTGGCCCGTTAACGTGCACTAAATATAGAAAAGGGAGCTCAAAAATCTCACAGAAAATGTATTCTGAGGTGGGTTCATTGACATCAGGGGAAAATATTGTCGACTCCTACTTTTCCCAGTCATTAAAAAAAAAAAAAAAGCATATAATGTTTCTTTTTGTCACTGGTAACTGCATGACCTTGAGTGAGTGACTCCTAAGTATCCATTAAAAAAAAATATCTTTAAAGTGGACCACAGCTTTCTTCACGATCACCACAAACTGGACCCAGCCCGATTGTCGTCTCCCTGGAGGGAGGATAAGCCAGCCACGGTTCCTCCATAGGATGGAGTCTAAGTAGCAGTGAACAGGAAGGAGCTGCTGACGCCTCTGACAACACCAGAGATCTCAAGTGTTCTTGCTATGGGGCAGGAACTAGACTCAAAGGCCAGGTATTTGATTCTAGTTACATGTAGGACAAAACTGTACGAACAACGGAAGCGGGTTTCTAGGAGGTGGGAGTGGGCAATGTTTTGACTCCCAGAGGGGCAGCCCGGGGCTGTGGTTGAGGCGGTAGAACGGCTCTGTATCTTGGTTGTGGTGGTGGTTACAGCAGTCTGTATATTTCAGAACTGGCAGAACTGGACGCCCAAATGGGGAATGTTAGTGTATAAAAATAGAATAATTTCGAAAAGGGAACACCGGCATTTACCCAACCCTCAGGAACGTAGACTTGCTTTGAAAGGGGTAATATGTGTCATTTAATCTCATAAATATTCACTGATGAGCTACTATCATGCAGTACTTTATGGGAAATCATAAAAGGAATACTTGCCCAGGTGCTCAGTGCCATAACAATTGGACTTTGATAGACACGCACAAAAATTACCTAAAAGGTAATTTTAGGGTCGTAATGACCTTTTGGGAATTAAATGTAGATGGAGGAGGAAGATACATCTAGTTGGGATCATGGATGGAGTAATACTGAATGGGCAGATTTTGAAAATGTTTGTCCATAAACCTTTAGTTGAAGTCTAACATTTCTACTGAAAAGTCTACACGTCTTATGTGTACCACCTGATCACTTTCCACCCACTGTTACGAGACCATCGTAGCCCTCTTGTGCCTTCTGGTAGGCAACCTTTCCCTGGAACATAATCGCTATCCCGACTTCTGACACCATTGATTAGTAATGTCTATGTGTTATTTAACTTTATACAAATGGAATCATGCAGTATGTACTCTCACGTCTGTGTTCTTTTCCTCAACGTTGTGTGTGTGAGATTTCTCTCTCTTGTATGTGGCAGCCCTTCATTCCCATGCAGTATTCCCCTATCTAATTACGTCACTGTTTATCTCTTCTGTGGATGGTCATCTGGGTTGCCTACAGTTCTGCGTTCTTATGAGAGGTGCTGCCGTGCACATTATTGCTATATGGTTTTGGTGAACACACATAGACGTTTCTGGTTGGTATGCAGTAAGAGGTGGAATTATCAGGTTATAAGGTAGGCATATGTTCAGTTGTCTCTTTAAAAGTTTTGATTGCATTTGACGCACAATGTTGTGTTAGTTTCAGCTGTACGACATAGTGCTTCAGCTTGTCTATGTTATGCTGTGCTTGCCACAAGTGTAGCTACCATCTGTCACCATACAGCGCGAGCAGAGTATCAGTTACTATATTCCGTATGCTGTCTTTTATTCCTGTGACTTAGCTATTCCATACCTGAAATCCTGTATCTCTCACTCCTCTTCACTCATTGGCATACTCTCCCCATGCCCAGCCCCACCAGAGACCATCATTTTGCTATACTTATACTTTTGATTCTGCTTTTTGTTTATTCATTTGTCATTTTTAGATTCCACATATGCGTGAAATATGTAATTTTTTTTCTCACTTGATTTATTTCACTTAGCAAAATACCCTCTAGGTGCTTCCATGTTGCTGCACTTGGTATGATCTCATCCTTTTTATGGCTATGTAATATTCTAGTGTGCGTGTGTGTGTGTGTGTGTATGTGTGTGCATGTATACATCACTTCTTCTGAATGTTCCATTTGCTTCCTTCCGGACCGACATTTGGCAATGCATCTCTATTTCATTTTATTGAGGAATGTATATGATTTTCCATAGAAAGGGATGATGGGTGCATGAAGGGTAGTCTAGGCAAGAGGAACAACCCAAGCAAGAGTATGTAGCTAGGGTTAGAGAATGAGTATGTTTTATTTGCTTGGAAATTTTATATTGCTTGGAATACTTACAGTAGTTGAGACTAGAAAGGTAAAGTTGGCCTTGATTGCCTGCCTGCATTAGAAAATTGAATTTCATTTATTCGGTGTTGATGACACTTTAACTTTATTAAAATAGTTGCATAAAAATAGCAAGCCACGCTTTAGGAAGCGTTATCTAGTAGGTTGGTGTAGGGTACTTGGAGGGGGGTGGAGAGAATAACTTACCAGTTCAGGCCAGAACTGAATCATGGCAGAATAACCATGAGGGCAGAGGAGATGCAGTTTGGTGGCTGATGGGTTAGAAGTGGCAAGTGGCTGGACAGTGGAGGGTTAAGGGGGTAAAGACTAAAAGATACCTCTGACCTGGTGGTATGTTAGCCAGTTATGACAAAATTCACTATTAGCCTTCTTAGTGAGGGACCTCTATTTGCTGTCTCTATTTCTTCACTTCCCATACACTTCATAATTTGTAATGTTTTATTTCAAAATGTTGACTCCATCTAATCATCAATATGTCTAAAACCTATTGGTTTAGTAAAGAGCAATAAAATGAATAAACATGTATCCATTATATCTAAAGGCACAGAGCATTCTAGAAGTCTCATCTTTGAATTACAGCCTTCCCTTTACCCCCCACCAAGCTAACTGGTACCTTGAATTTTAGGCCAATCCGTCTCTTGATTTTCTTTCTTTCTTTCTTTTGTTTGTTTATTTCTGAGAGAGAGAGAGAGAGAGAGCGAGAGAGCGAGCCAGTATGCTCAAGTAGGGGAGGGGCAGAAAGATGGTGGGGGGGTGGTGGTGGACAGAGGATACGAATGGGCTCTGTGCTGACAGCAGAGAGCCCGATACGGGGCTAGATCTTGTGAACTGTGGGATCATGACCTGAGCTGAAGTTAGACCCTTAACCAGCAGAGCCACCCAGGTATCTCTCTCTTGATTTTCATTATAGTTTTACTGTCTCTTATCTGATGTTTAGCAGCATCCCTGTGCCCTGCTTACTTAATGCCAGTAGCACGCACTTGCCTATTTGTAACAGCTGAAAGTATCTCCAGACCTTGTCAAGTGCCCCCTGGGGACAAAATCATCCCCAGTTGAGAACCACTGCTCTCCAGTGTTAGGATTCAGTGAAATGGCATTGAGTTCCCAGGACTGACAGGAAAGAGCCATCATGTAACTTCCCTTACTTCCATCTTGCCCCCTCCCAGCCCCAGGCTAGTGACTGTGGACAGTGGTACGTTCTTGTCTTTTGGTGCCGGACCTTCCCTGGTCCTGGAGGTCAGCCATTTCCTCTGCCAAGTGCTGGTGACTATTTTCCATATTCCCATGAACCAGAAGTCTACTTTATATCTACCTGCATCTCTCTTTGCCCGAATCCCTCTGCTCCTTGAGGGAGTCTTTATGGGCCTGATAAGATGCTTATTGCATTTCTTCCCAACAAAAAAGCATGTAATTTGGAGATTGTCGTGAAAAAAAATATAATAAATATATATTAATAAGTCAAAGTTAAAAGTGTCAATAAACTGAAAGATGCCCCTATTTTAAACACACATTTTATAGCATTATCGATAGTTTGATACTGATTCGGGCTTAGGCATTATGGAAAATATGCAGATTGGTAAAATGATGGGGCCTTTGATCTTTAAAATTAAAATCAGAGAAATTTAAGTGAAAATATATTTTGGTGGTACACAGCATTCCCATAAATCTGTGCCTGAAATTTTTTTTTTTTTTTAAGTACAACACAAACCTGTCCATGAATCCCAAAGCATTATAAAGTTGGCTCCATCTAGTGTGTGAAAGTATTATACAGCTAGGGGGAAAATCTGTACTGGAAATCTCTTGGCACCTCATTATGAAATTAGAAAAAAACCAAATTAAAACGAAAGTGAACTGTAAGCTGTATTTGTGCCCTAGGAGGTAACACAGGCAGAAGTGACCTTCACAGTGAGAGAGAAGTCATTATATATTGAAGCATCAAGCATGCCTGACATTGTGTTCCAACCCAGCCTTGCCCCGCCCACTACCCCCCCCCCATACCCACCACGTCCCCCCCCCCCCTTTATTTTTCTTTCTGGAGGTCTTGTTTACAGGCACGTGATGTGTCACTTCCATTGTGATATTCTCAGTCCTACTTGGCCAGGTCCCCACTCTTCCTGTATGGAACCATATCTGAGAGTCATGCTCATTTTCGACTGTTCGGTGAGCAGTTGGGGCTAGGCCCACTTCCAGTGCTTTCGGAACCCTACATGATTTTCTTTATCCCACTAAAATTCTTTGTAGCTGTCTGAGCTTTTCACTGCAGAGAGTAGGTCCCTATTTCCAGGTTGTGTTTGATCTTGTTACCTCTGAAAGATTCTCGCACATTCTTCATTTCTTTCAGTCAGCGTTCCCCAAATTTTAGCCATTCTCATGCTAGCTTCATGACTTTTGCCCCCATTTACTACTGGGGCTTAAAAAAATTAAAAATGTATTTCAAAGGAAATGATATAATGGCAACCACAAGTGGAAGTACATATAAAATAAATGCAATAAAATTGAAAGAAAATTGTTAGATTCTTAAAGGTGTATTGTCTAAAAGTGTCTGAGCCTGAGGTCTGAGCATTTTTGGTTTACAAAGGGCAAGTGTTGAGAGCTTGAAGACATATTTGCATCAAACAGAGACTTTTCCTGGGATGAAAGAAATTTGAAAGGGCTTTTCTCACTGTGTAATTCTGTGGTTCTTTATTGTGGAGTCTGTGTGTCTCCATTTGAGATCATCTTGTGTCCCACACTTGGGCAAACTGCTCAAGTTTACCATCTTTGCCAAAGGAACTTCATAATTTTCCTCCTCGTTTCCCAAAGGACTTGTTTCCCCTAAAAAGGGGAATAATTTTTTTTGACTAATTCTTTTCTGAGCACTTCCTTCCTTCTTCTTCCATTAACAAGTATAAATTGTGCTGATATCTCACATTTTCTCACTCTCTTTTCCAACTAGATTAAGTTACTTGAGGACAAAAATTGTGTGTTTATGCTTCCTTCTAGCGAATACCATTCATTTAATTCATGCTTGGCATAAATATGCAGGGAAGCAGGCTTCATTCTTTTTTTTTCTTTTTTTTTTTTTTTAAGGTAAATCATGGTCAGAAGTGGTCCAAAAGATCACCATGGTCAATTAATTAATCATTTAGCTCATTGACAACTAGTTTTGGGGCACAATCTCTGGATCTGGAATGGTGCCGGGTTAAGAATGAGGAGGTGAACTTAACAGACCTGCTTTATGCCTTCATGGAATTCGGAATCTGGTGTGGGGGGTGGGGCAGAGACAACTAAAAAGGCCAGTGCAGTGCAGGCTTCTAATTATAGAATTAGTCTGCTTTTGTGATTGTTGGGTAGCTCACATAAACTTGGAACAGAGAAGCATAAAGGAAGGCATGTGGGCCCTGGAGTTTCAAACCCCACATCTATACCTTATTAACACCCTTACTTTGGGCAGGCTGCTCACCTCTCTCCCTGTCCTTTAGTGTCTTTATTTAAATTAAAAGCGATGAAATACACATAAGGTGTGATATGCAAATACAAGGTATAGTTATCATTGTGACAATATGATAAATTCTATCCTCTCTCCTCCCTGCCCTTTTTAAAAATGAGATAGAAACACGATGTCATTTTTTTCAAATAATTCAAATTTCCTGTCTGGCACACTTGTAAATGAAAATATATTGATCTTCCATCCAGCATTAGAAAGCAAGCATCCTTGTTAATGGGATTATCATTGTGGATAGTGCTTAAAGATGGCAAAGCCACACAATTTTCAAACTGTGTTTAAATTAATAAGTGATTTGAGCATTCAGAGGCACTCCAAAACATTTCTCTCTTCAGGCTCTACAGTCCCTGATATCAGTGTTTTATGTCAAGGATATCCAACAGTGCCTGGGACAAAGAAGGTGCTCAAAAAAATATTTGGTGAATTTTTACCAGAATCCAGTTCCTGGGCCTCCCATAGATAGAAATCAGAACAGATCCAAAAGTCAAGGCTTTATTGGAGCTACAGCTGGAGCTGAAGGGAATTACAGCACCCAAAAGAGTAGTCAGGTTGGCCTCCCTGAACAGAGAGGAGAGGCCCCCTTATACAGAGAATGCACCTCTCAGGTTGCCGCTCTGGTCCAATAGGTTGAGGAGGTAAAGGGAAAAAAGTGGTGCCTCCTCCTGATTGGTTGGAATGGCCTCATCCTGATTGGTCCATATTGGCAGGTAAGTCAGGCAGCTCATTGGAGATTTTTGGAGCCTGTGTCCTCTGCTTTAAGTCTGGCATGCATATGGGGCTGCATCCTTGGCCACATCCTAGTTCTGCTCTGTGAGAGACCTAGTTTAACAGTAACAGCCCACAGAAAGTGTCCCAGGTGCTTGTTTTTTACTTGGGGCTTGTTCCTAACTGTTAGAAGGAGTGAGTTTGAATGAGAATATTTTGATTTTTCTTATTTTTTTTATTCATGACTTAGTTTGCATTTCTTAAAAATGAAAAAAAAAAGTTATTTGATATTAGAAGCCAGATAAGCCTGAATAAGAATGGTTATTGTTATCCGCATCTGCTTTGCCATTATGCCTGTAATACCTGGCAGGTAATTAATACTTAGTAAATATTAAAGTTAGGTAGCTTTGTTGGCACTATCTCTTTTTTAAAGGACACATGGCTGAATATTTTAAAGCAAAGATTTAATTTTTCCTTTTTGTTAGTTTATGGCAGTGTTACTTGAAATTACACAGGCCATTAATTTAAAATATTGGTTATTTTAGCATTCTATTATCCACATAAATATACACTTTGATTATAGGCAAGACTCCCTAGGGTGTAAATTAGGTACAGAACGCTAATATGTATCGAGTTTATTATGATTGATTGGATTTAATCAACAGACAGGAAGGATTTATGTGCAAATATTATTTTTCTCATTTTAAATCCTGTTTGCTCAGCATAACTGAAACAGGATGTCATTAGAATAAGAGTCAGTACTGAGATGCTTTAGAAGTTTGGGAAATTTGACTAGTAACACAAATTTAATGTAAGGTGATCTATTGAACACAAAGAGGTTGTTTGGTATAGTCTTGCTTATTTAAATATATGATTTCCTGCTTGACCTCTGGGTATATTTATATAGTAAAAATACAAGTTAAAAACATAAATGACATACTGCATCAGAGCAGAGGGTTCCCTGGGCTAGAATTTTTTGCCTGTAGCTAAGACAGCCATTGAAAAGTCATAGTTAGTTGTCCACTATCACAAGTTACAGATTATCAACTTTTAGTTTTTGGTTTTTTATTATGAATGTATAATTCACAAATATCCCTCTGGACCTTTCCTGACCTGATATATATTGAGGATCTGTGTAATCTCTTCAAATACCAGTTTTCAAAAGTATCTTCACTATTGCCTCCAAATGGTAACTTTTATTTGCCATAGTGTTGAGGCTCTCAAGGCTAACTTTTTATTCCCTATAGTATTTTGAAATCAAGTACCTATATATATATAGAGAGAGAGTGAAAGAGAAAGAGAGAGAGCGAGTGAGCACTTGGGGGAGGGGCAGAGAGAGAGGGAGAGAGAGAATCCCAAGCAGGCTTCGTGCTGTCAGTACAGAGCCTGACATGGGACTTGATCTCACAAACAATGAAATCATGACCTGAGCCAAAATCCAGAGTCAGACACTCAAAACTGACTGAGCCACCCAGGTGACCCGAGTGCGTTTTTTTTTTTTTTTTTTTTTTTTTTGAGGCACTGTGCTAAGTATTTGCCTTATTACTTCATTTAATTATCACATTAATCCATCAAATAGGTAATATTCATGCCCCATTTTACGGATGCAGATTTTGAGACTCAGAAATTGAATGACTTGCCCAAGGTAAAATAATGAGATGAACACAGTGTGTGTGTGTGTGTGTGTGTGTGTGTGTGTGCACTTTACATGCAAACTACACTATTTTGTCTCTGATTGAAAAGTGGTTCTGTTTGTACCTCTAGGGGAGACATCTCAGCTACTCGTTCATTCATAAAATAGTGGCCTCTCAGAGGTTTGCTGCCTACTGATTGAAACCACTTTTCTGGGTCCTTACCACATCTTGTACAGATCGGGAGTTTTTGTACCTCACTCTTGACTTCCATACCACCTTCCACCATAGCGTGATTGTGTACAAGAAACAGTCTATCTCTACCTTCAACTCAGGTTTTGGAATCCAAGTACTAAAATTACATGTGTAGATGAGAAAGTTTAGCTGACGAAATATCCATCCCTTTCTTACCTTCGTGCCCTTTTCCAGCTCCTCTTTGGACCGTAAGGGATTTAGGTCGTTCTTCGAGTTGTTCGTGCCCTGATACCTCTTTCAGAGATGGTAGGTTGGGAAGGATAGATTCCTTCACTTCAGCAGCTACAGTGGTCTGTGGAGGCCATTTCTAATAGATTCTGTTGCTTTAAAATATTTTAATGTCTTGACTCTTGCTGCGAAGAAGAAAGAATCTGAAGTCTTAGATGATGAGGATGATCTGAAGTCTTAGATGATGAAGATGATGTGGTCGTGGTAACGCATTCCTGCTTCAGTCCTCAACACCCTTAAGAGGATGGCAAAGACATCTATGGGCTCATTTGCTCTCCAGTCTTTAATTATTTCCAAAAAGTGACTACAATAAAAGAGAAGTCCACATTTTTCTTTTTAAATGAGTTAGGCGTTAAACACTACAGTGAGAGAAAAATACCATGGTTTTAAACTCCTGAAGTGGAAAATGTTATTTATCATGAAGTCACATCGTAAATAACTTTGGGCCCCCACAATGACGACAGCCTTATCTTTTCCTGTTTATTTCCCCAGATAAAGGAAAGTAAATTGCAGTTTTACTAAATTTCTCGTTTGAAGAAATGCCAATCAAAGTGGCATAATCTCATCAGTGTTTGTCTCTCCAGCTCCTTGTTGTCTCATGAACTTGGCCTGTATTGTAGATTGTGATCTGCTTATTGCAAAATACCCCAAATAACAAAGAAACAGCCTCTGAATCTCAGTTAGTGCAAGAACCAGTGTTTCTTTTGAAGTGAACCCTAAGAGAATCTCAGAAAGCTCAATATAAAATTAATCTGTTATATTGATTATTATATTCAATGAAAGGCCAAACTTACTTCATGTATCCCTCCCTTTGTTAATTGCTTAAAAACTGACTTCACACAACATTTGAGATGCCTCTTTGCCAATTATATTTTTATTCTCAGGACAGGTTTTTCTAAATGGTCTTTAAAAAATTAATTTTTCATTCCAGATGTTTGCATAAGCATTTAAACGGTTCTTTAATAATGTCCGAGTGAGCCTAAATCAAGTTTACCTGGGGTCATCTTGGTCCCGTCTGCTTTTCCTTGTTGCAACCTTAAAAGGCTTCTTTGTGTGCCAGGTACAATGAGCCGTCTTTCAGAAGATGCTGGACCATCATTTTTACAGTGAGATCTGTTCTTGGTAGTAGAAGAAAATAGAAACAGGATGAAAGAGATCATCGTGATTGAATGGCACTGAACAGTTATTTCTGCAGATAGGTGGTCATTAAAAATTGCCTTCACTCAGGCTGTGAGGGCTTCAAATTAGAACTGCTGGACCCCTTTCTTGTCACTTTGTATCTCAGTACTTACTCGTGAAGGTCAATTGTGTTCAGCAACTTAAAGTTTCCAAACATAGTATATAATTGTGCTTCCCATTCATGCCTGTTGACGCACCCTTTCTAATTAATTAAATGCTGTGAGATTGTTCTGTGGAGGGGCCTTTGTTACTGATCTTTTTTAATGCTGTTGTTCGTCTGTCCATTCTTCTTTCCACCCATCCAGCCATCCAGCTAGCAAATATTTATCGAACACTTAATCTGTGCCAGGCACTGAGAATAAAATAAATACAAAGGACCCTGCCTTCAAGGACAGAAGACAATTAGACAAATAAAATGATCATATCTGGAGAGGGGGGTGGTGGGGGTGGCGGGGGGGACTTCTCTGAGGGAAAAATGTCACGCCTGTAAAGCCCTCCTCTGGAAGGTGAGGAGGAGCCAGCTGGGGGTGGGGGGGAAGTCTCTGGAGGAGGCCGAGGAGAACACCTGGCATGCGTCCCCTCAACCCAGTATTACGACAGCACGGGTATGGGAGTTTGGGTTTCTGTGGTGTGAACCCCTGAAGAACAGAGTCCCTGGCTTCCTCACTGCTGTCTTGCACACGGCCCTGAGAAGACACCTCGCACATGCTGGGCCAGTCAATGTTTGCACTGCAGGGGCCTTTCAGTGCCTCGGATTTTTCCCAGAATGGGGCATAATGATGTGTGGGGAGAAGGGGGCGTGTGTTCTTTACTCTTGAGAGATTTTTGAGTTTCATCATCACACTCACGGTACTCTTTAATTACCTCATAATAAGGCTTTCACTGAACGTTCGTTCAAAGTATGTCCATAATTCCAAGTGGATGTTTTAAAGGAGTAAGCTCTACAAGTAGAAACTTCTCTATTCAACAAACAAAGGGTGCTCACCTTCTGGGGTATTTTCTTGCCACTCTTCGATAGTTTACGTAGAATATATTATACGTATATATGTTATAATATATTATATATTAGTGGTTCCTGGGCCTGACTTCACATTGGACTTTTATGAGAGTTTTTTTTTAAACACACAGAATTCCAAACTCACCTGCTAGAGTCTCATCCAGTCATTTGTTTCGGGAAAGATCCCTGACATTAAATGCTCCTGTGTTGATGTTGAGGGAATAGCGGGGGAGAAGAGTCCCCAGGCGCTTGTGATAGGAGTACAGGCTCAGGAACTATTGGCTGGGATCATACTGAAACATTTGAAGAGAAGGTACATGCTTCCTAAATTGGCTGTGGGGGGTAGTTCATGCATCAGTATAATGCTGGGCACACAATGATCCCTCAGCTCTTAACTGTCTGAGGCCAGTGAGTATTAGAAGTGTGAGTTTCCTAAAAACAGCAATGACTATCAAAAGAAAAGACAGAAGAAAGTGGTGTGCTGTGGGAGCAATAAAACATTTGATATCCAAGTAAAGTAAGAATTCTGACAGCGATAAGGGTTCTACTTTTCCTCCGCTGAGTTTTGGACAGGGTAACAAGTAAAACCTCTTATCTCTTCTCTCACCCATTCAAAGTGGTGATTGGATTTTTCCTTCCAAAAAGATTCCAAGGCCCAAATTTAGCATCTAAAGGAAAATTTGACTGTCACTTGGATGGTTGATACTTTTAAGTCCCATTTTAGTTAAGGTCATCTTTGTAAAGGTCAGTAAGAATTCTGATGACTCTAGTTTTTTTTTGCTGAAATTTGGGGCAGGGAGTAGTAATTAAGATTTGAAATGCACTGGAATACAGGTAATATTTTTACTCTGCATTTGGTGTTTTGTGTTTTTTAAATATTCTTTTTCCCTTTTCTCCACTTGCATTTCTTTGTGTTTAAATTTAGGGTTTATGTGTGTGTGTGTGTGTGTGTGTGTGTGTGTGTGTGTGTGTGTGTATGTGTATGTGTATATAATATATATATGTATATATATGCATAAACATATGTATATGCAGTTGGGATACTCATCTGGATAATACAGATGTGCACAAGAGAGTTATTTTCATGTTATAGATTAATGCATTTTAAAGATTTTTTTTAAAGTAACTTTTTAAAAAAAAATTTAGTTTTAGAGAGAGTGCGAGGGGGAGAGAAGGGTAGAGGGAGAGAGGGAGAATCTCAAGTAGGTGCCACAGAACTGAATCTCAGCACGGAGCCCAACGCAGGGTTTGATCCCATTGCCCTGGGATCACGACCTAAGCTGAAATCAAGAGGGATGCTCAACCGACTGAGCCAGCCACGGACCCCCATTTTAAAGATATTTATTGAACATCAACCACAGACGAGTATATTCCACTAGGTTCTAGGGATACAATGGTGAACCAAAAAGACAAGGTTCCTGCTCCTCTTTGTTGAACAATGGGGTGACACCTTGAGGACTGGTATTTTATTTTATTTTTAAATTTGTAATTGAAGTGTAGGTGACATACAGTATTATATTAGTTTCAGGTGTACAACATAGTGAAATGACAAATACATTGCAGAACACTCACCATGATAAGCGTACTTACTGTCACTGGACAAAGTTATTACAGTGTTAGACCGTATTCCCTCTGCTGCACTTTCTGTACCCATGCCTTATTTATTTTATAACTGGAGGTTTAATCTCTTCAACTCTTTTGCCTATCCTCCCGCCCGTCTCCCCTCTGGCAACCACCAGTTTTTTTTCTTGTATTTATGAGTCTGTTTCTTTGTGTTTGTTTGTTCGTTTGTCTTCCAGATTCCATATGTAAGTGAAATTATATGGCATTTGTCTTTCTCCTGCTTATTTCACTTAGCATAATACCCTTCAGGTCCATCCATATTGTCACAAGTGGCAAGATTTCATTTTTTTTTATGGCTGAGTAATACTCCATTGTGTGTGTATATACACCTCTTCTTTATCCATTCATCTGTCATTAGACACTTAGGGTTTCATATCTTGGCTATTGTAAATAATGCTGCAATAAACGTAGGGGGACATCTATCTTGAATTGGTGTTTTGTTTTCTTCTGGTAGATACCCAGAAGAGGAATTACTGGATCATATAGCAGTTCTCTTGTTAATATTTTGAGGAACCTTTATACTCTTTTCCATAGTGGCTGTACCAATTTACATTCCCACCAACAGTGCCTGAGGGTTCCTGTTTTTTTCACATCCTTGCCAATACTTGTCATTTCTTGTCTTCTTTATACTAGCCGTTCTGACATGTGTGAGGTGGTATCTCTTTGTGGTTCTGATTTGCATTTTCCTGATGAGGAGTGATGTTGAGCCTCTTCTCATGTCTGTTGGCCATCTGCATGGCTTCTTTGGAAAAACGTTTATTCGAGACCTCTGACCCTTTTTTTATTCAGGGGTGTGTGTGTGTGTGTGTGTGTGTGTGTGTGTGAAGCAGATAGGTATTTTAGTATTGGGGAAATGTATGTAATATTTCATAAATTTTGTACATGGCAGCATATGTACACATTTAAGTCAAACTTTACTCCATTTGCTGGTGGGTATTTCAATGCTGTGGCCAAGAACACTGGTGTAATATAGATCTTTCTAAAGTACTATGAATAGTTGAACACATGCCCCTTAAAAGTAATTTTATTTAAATACTTATGTAAACAGTCAATGGACAGCCTTCTTGGGGGTGGTGGATTATCTGGGATGAAAGGTCAGGCGATGTCATTGGCTGAACGTGCCAGGGGAGCATTTGGCACCACTTTGTGTCCCTGATGGAATGGCTGGAATTGATACCATTGGTTTCATGGTCAACATTTGAGATCTCATGGAGGGTACAAATTTTCCCTGTGTGTAAGCATGTAATAAATCAGGGTTTCAGTTCTAAAACTTACCCGGTACCTTGTAACTTAATGCACTTTCAAATAGTGCCCGAAGTAAGAGGGAGTCCAGCTCAGTCTTTTTAAAGATAATCTAGCTATCCCTTAAAGTTCCAGATACAGTGATTTCCTACCCTTTCTATTTTCCTTCATCTTCTACTTTCTCTATGGTTTTTTTTTTTTTTTCGCTGTGTTCGTTTTACTTTGGTTCTCTAGGTCAGTCAATGTGAATCAAGGATAACAGCCCTAACCGTCATCATAACCATAACAGCTGTTTTTTAATTGAGAGCTTACTATATGTCAGAGACTAACACATCACTGTATTATATTCTTCAGTTCTAACAGCATCCTGTGGGATAGGCACTTATCATTTGCCTTTCTCAGGGGAAGAATCTGGGGCATGGCAAGTTTGGTAAATTTGGACAAGTTCACAGACTTAATAAGTGGTGGAATTTCAGCCTGGATAAGTTGACACCAGAACCTTTGTACTTTATTTTTATGACATTTTGTGACAGAGGTAGGAGAAGAGAGGTTGGGTAGGTTAGTGTGTGTGTGTGTGTGTGTGTGTGTGTTGGGGGGGGGGTTTGGATAGTGTAGAATCTTACTCCTCTGTTTACCCCAGCACCCAGCACAACACCTGGTGTGTAGGAAGTACTCAATAACTATAGTTAGTGAATGCAATTATATTACATTAGGGACCTGGATTCCCTACCCTACCCTACCCCAAGTCTTTTTATTGGTCTTTAGTTTTGTCAGTACTCTGTTCACTATTCTGAACTTCTCTTCACCCTTTCTACCCTCGGTGCTCTCTCATCCCCCATGAACTATCATCATGTCCTACTAGGACCATTTCAGTAGCCAATCTTGGCTCTCTTTTAGCTGAGTCTCAACATAGCAGCTAGAGGAAACTTTCTAAAACTCAAATCTGAGCCCTTTGCTCCTCTGCATATAGTCTCTCCATGGTTTCCTGTTCATCTTGGATCAAAATCAACTCCTTCTCCCTGTCCTATCAGATCCCATGTGGTCTGGCCCAGGTCATTGCTTTGGTTTCATGGACACCATGCTTTTCCCTCCCTCTCTGTCCTCCCAACTATAGTGGATCATTCTTGTAATTCCCACCTCAGGATTCTTGCACGTATATATTATTACCACTGCTCAGAAGACTCTTCTTCCACGCTCTCCTTCCCCCCGAGAGGCTACCCCTACTGAGATCTCAGCACAGAGGTCCCTGCCCAAGAGAAGTCTTTTCTGACCCTTACATTTTAAGCCTTTCCAGCTCCCTGTAGAAGTTATTACATGTAGCATTATCTGGCAGTGTGATTATTTAATATGTGTGTCCCACTAGCCCATAAACTCCAAGAGTTTACACAGTGCCTGGGACGTAGTAGGTGTCCCCTAAATATTTATTAAATAAAAGAGTGAATGAATGAACAAATGAGCAAAGAATAAAAAGAACTAGCAGTAGCCTGCCTGAGACTCCCGACTAGAGCTTTCCTATTATTAAAGGGAGGTGAAAACAAAGATAATTTCATTACATCATGGAATTCACGCTTGATTATGGCTTGTAGAGAATGCATTGTTTTCCCATCATTTACTTTGGAGATAAACTCTTAGGCACAGAGAGGTGAAGTAACTTGCCCAGGGCACACAGCTAACTGGTGTCACATGTCTTCGTTCTGACCTTTGAATGGTGTGTGGAGAGAAACATACATATTTTCATAACTCTCCAGCCCTCTGGTGTGCTGAGTCTGTAGGATTTCCATTAATATTTGGTAATATTGATGTTGTCATGTTGGAATTTTAAGAACGTCTTTTGAGAACGCGTGTTGTTATTTTTATTTCTTCTTGTACACCGATGCTTCCAGAATTAATTGGGTGACAGTCTAAGAATACACAGATATATGGCCTGAAGATGTGTATGTCCTAAAAGATGGTGTCCACAATTAGAAGCAGCTTGTGTTTGGCTCCTACCAGGACTTGGTAGGGACAACCCTCATCCGCTTGGGGTCTGAGGGTGAGGAAGTCTGTCTGGATCTCTAGCCTGCCAGTAGGAGAGCATGTGCGATTATCAGATCCAGTTCCCAAAATGCCCGAGATCTCTCAAACTGAGAAGGGACGCAAGCAATCCTACAGCCCTCCTAAATTCTGAGACTCCGTTAAGTGTTAAAAATTCCCCGGGATGTGAAATTACCTCCCTTTCAAGTTCTCCACTAACTAACGCGCAGCCGCTGCAAACCTCAGCCGGTACCTGCAATCTGGAAGGCTAAGAGAGAGCATCCTGAGGTGCTCGCCTGGCTGCTGGGTGAAGTGTTGGCCTGCCTGGGTCCTTGCATCGCCCCTTCAGCAGTGTGAGGCAGCATTTTTGTCCTGCAGGTACAGTAGGTACTGGATTAAACAGGTCTGCTGTTGAAGACAGACACCAGGCACCGTTCTAGCACGAGCTGTGTTTGGATTGGAGTTTCCAGGGCCTTATCAGGAGCCACCCCTAGTGACACAGCCAGTGCCAGAACTAACTTTGACTTTCACTCTTCGCCAAGGGCTTGAAGAGCACCTTAAAGGAAAAAAGATGGAGGCGCTTAGAGTTCAGATGTTCATGCCTTGCTCCTTTGAAAGCTTATATCTGTAAGTGAAGTTTTATTCTGGAAATAATCCCGGGACTACTTAACAGGAGCGATTTTTTTTTTTTTTTAAGGGGGAGGCTAGAGAACGGGAAGGTTTTATTGGGAGTTAAAAATACTGGAACTGTTACTTTGTTACTGTGGCTTTAATCAGCTTCAGCTGTAGCCTCTAATATGCGGCCAGGACCAGGATAACAACTAATTTGTTGGTGGGGGGGTTGAAATGCTGGCCCATTAGCTTTGTCTTGTTTAAAATTGAATGTCGGTCTTCAATTAATAATGCCAAAAAAAAAAATGACCGCTTGAACAATCCGAGAACAGAGCATGATTTATGATTATGGGGTAGGTTGCAGCTCAGCTTCGTCATGAATAAAAAAGGATTTTCTTCAGGAAAATGAGTGTCCCTAGCAGTAGCATTTGTCAAAATTGCCTTATTGCAAACCCTTTGGATTTTTTGCTTTCTCCTTTTTTTTTTTTTTAAACCTTACTGTGGAACAGTAGCAGTTGCATTTATAAACATCTCGTTTGCATTTCTGTATATTGATTTCTTTTTCTCTTTGAGAGGAAAACAAAACATCCAAACATCAGAGTCATCTGCCTGGCGTGTAAGTGTAGAACAAATTTGAAATGGGCAGTTTCAAACAAATACTAAAAAAGAGAAAGACTAAGTAGATAATAGCACCCCCCCCCCTTTAACATTTACTTTCAATGTTAGATGATAAGATTTGAAAACAATACTAAAAGCTGTGTCCCTAAGTGAATAGGCATTCAAGCAAATCAACTTATGCAAAAGCCACCTTTGGAGCTTAATAATTATTTACTGAACGTTCCTGGGTCATGAGAGAGGTTGTGATTAAGTCAGAAAAGCATTATGTTCAGCAGCTTGTGAAGGTGTGTTTAAAGACGACAAGAATAGTGGAAAAATACTAAATGTAGCAGAACTATTTTTAGAATTTGATTCTTAAAAAACGAATCCCCAAAAATTGAAGTGCAGTTACAGTTCATTGTGTTTAGTAGGTACATCTTTAGAATTTCTTATAGTAGCTTTTAAAATGATTTCTATTTTTTTTTGCGTGATTTTTGCTGTATTGAGTTTGCTTTCAGTTGTATTTTTCATTCTGTAGGTCATAAAAACAGTTTAATGACTTATTTCTTTGAAAAAAATGAGCATTTTATGGACAAAGTTTATGTATATTAATTATGTATTTAAAATGCCAGTATGCTAGAAATGTTATAAATTTCTTCCTTGCAAAGCAGATAATAGTTAGGGAGATGATGTCTGCTCTTTGTGATTCATACCCCACAAGAATGTACTCTGTAACTTACTAATTTTTTTAATATTAATTTAATGCAAATTAACAGATGACATGAAAGGATAAAACATGCCATTCTGATGCAGCCTAAGGACAGTGATGATGTCACCCTTGAATTTACACCAAAATTAATTCATACAACTGCTTTTGCTTAATTGATTTTGAATTTCTTTTTCTGGTTAAAGAAAATACTCACCATAGGAGCATGCTTCCCTTCTAAACTCTCAGAATGAAATTCTTAGCACACATCTTTGACAAAACTGTTCACTGAGCTGTTGCCTATTAACTTCTTTGTGCCTGTTCTTTTAGGGAGGGCACATGCTGTGAATTAATTGTTTCTTTTGTATTTTCCTCTAGGAAAGCAAAAGAACACCATAGCAGAAGGCAACATTCTAAGAGTTTTGGCTTCCTAGAAAATAACTTGTCAGTTTTTACTAGTTTTGAGATTTTAAGAAGATGCTGAGGATACCAAATCAAGAATTAAAACATAGAATAGTGTAACTTGTACTTATGGCCCACGTGGTGTGCTGGCCACCATTCTAACCCATATTAACACATTTGATTCTCATAATTGCTTTCTACCTAAGGTACTGTTTTCTCCTTCCATTTTGCAGATGAGAAAATTGAGGTTTGGACAGGAGAAAAATCCTGCCCATGTCCTGTAACTGAGACATGATAGAGCCACATTTTCACCCTTAGGTATGCTGGCTCCAGGACTTCTGCTCTTTTCTGTTATGTTTTATGGATTTTCATTTAAGATACTGAATGAATTGATATTTCCTCCTCTGCCTTTTTACGGAGTGGTTTTCCGCAACGCACAGATTTCTGAATTACTCCAGCCATTCCTCATTTGAGCTTTTGAGGGGGGACATACCTAGTCTAGTGCCACAGTATTTGTCTTTCAAATGTATTTCCTTGTATCCAGTTCACTATTGATAATAATTATAAGGCAGCTATTTGGGGCAAGAGATCTACAAAATATATACATCAATTATAGGATCTGTTCTGACTTGAGAAATCTGAAAATGTAGAAGGAAAGTTTGGCTTAGAATTAAGGAAATGCAGTAGGAGTCCAGAGCTCTTGGGAAAAATATATTCTCTGTCACTGGATGATTCAAGCAAATGGTTTGACTAAAAGGTCTTCTGACACTAAGATTCTAATATTATCTGATTTTAAGAGGTGGAGTATTTGTTAGGATGGAGCCACCACATTTATTCACGAAACAGGCATTTATTTGATCCTACTGTGTGCCAAGTATTCTTCTGGGTGCTAGGGAATCTATATGTGAATAAAACATAAAACAAAAATCCTGTCCTCATGGAGACCGGGTCATGAAGGACTATGCACATTTCAGCTCCATTCTTTTTTTTTTTTAATCTTTTTTTTTAACGTTTATTTATTTTTGAGACAGAGAGAGACAGAGCATGAATGGGGGAGGGTCAGAGAGAGGGAGACACAGAATCTGAAACAGGCTCCAGGCTCTGAGCAGTCAGCACAGAGCCCGACGCGGGGCTTGAACTCATGGACCGCGAGATCATGACCTGAGCCGGAAGTCGGCCGCTTAACCGACTGAGTCACCCAGGCGCCCCTCAGCTCCATTCTTAAGTCTGGGCCTCATCTTTGCAGTTCAGAGTGACTGCTGGACCTCCAACCATTACAGCCAAAGTCTAGGAGACATGATGGCAGAACTTAGACGTGAAGCTAAACTAACCAAGTTCCTGGAAAGCTGGGTAATGTTGTGAGTGGCACTGTACCAGCTAAAACGAGGAGAAAATAGGAAAATGGATATTGGATTGTTTGAGTTATAGATTTTAGGCCAAAACTTTATTTTTTCCAGAATGACTGATATTTCCTAAATGTCACAAACACCAGCTGTGGTACTGCAGGGCACATCAAACTGGGCTTAATCAAAAATGGAGGTTGGTCTTTGCAAATGAGTATCCGATGTTCAGGGTTTTCAGGGCTTCACAGGTCATTCGATTCATTTGCTCAGCGTCATCCAATGCTGGCTCCTTCTTTGCATTTCCTTCTTCTCTGTCCTTTCTTCCTTCAGGCCACATTACTGTTTCAACTAGTTTGACTTCCTTTTCAGTTGGTGCAGGAACTTCCAGACTTACATCCCACCATCTTTCCAAATCTTTGCATAAAGAGAGTTCTTTTACCCCAGTAGTTATAGTCCAAAGCATAGGACTGACTCTTGCTGGACCACTTTGGAGCACAGGCCCATGTGATGGATATGCTGATTGGCCAATCCTGGGTTGTGTTTCTATACCTGGAGTCAGCAGCAGCGTTATAACCTCATGAACTGAAAGTGAGGAGGCTGGTCCTTCAAGATGAAATCAGGGTGCATCACCAAAGAAGTGGGGCAAGATGCTGGGCTGCTCATGAGGCCATCACTTGTCCTTTGGTCTGGATTTCCACACAGTATTGCAGACTTCCCATGTTGGGAAGGTATGTCCTAGGCATGCATAAAGAAAGTTCTTCCTTTTAAAATACTGCAGGTGGAGTGTCATGTCATGCCATCTCAATTATTTGCACCTTACAGGGGATGAGTTGTTCAGAGCATTTTAAAACATGGCAGCTAGGCGTGAATGGGATTCCACAGTTGGACAGAGTAAGCAAGAATTGTAGAGTGTGGCCTAGTGGAAGGGAGCTTGATATGAAAGACAGAGAGCTTCAGTGTGCAGCATCTTAACTTTATAGGTTTTATAACCTTTTGATGGCCTGGCTCTCAGAGGCACTTTCCTGTAGGGAATTGAGGGCTAAGAGTATGCCAGCCCGTAGTGGCATCTGTGGAAGATGGAGAACAGTTGTGGTCATAAAATGAGGAAATGGCATCCTCGTATCCCTGGTTGAAAATATCGTTTAGTAAGAGTTGACATTCTCCTTAGTTACAGAGTGTACTGAAGTGAGAAACTCTGCGAGTGGTGAAAATAACCAACTTAAAAAAAAATCTGATGATGAAATTGCCTGGAAGAACACTGGTCATATATTACTGAAGTCTCTTAAACATTTTTGGTAATCCTTCCTATTTAAAGAATTTTTTTTTCAGGCAAGGGCTTGCAACATATTTTTATTTAATTTATAAATTATAAACATGTCAATAATGTTTATATGTTAAACACATTATTTACATTATAACTATATTACATTATTTACATGTGCCATATTGTAATGGTATATGTATTACATTGTACAACATGTACAAAAAGAGAAAATAAAAGTGAAGGATAAAATTTTTATGTAAAGAAACGTTCTTTAAAAAATTTTTTTTAACGTTTATTATTTTTGGAGAGAGATTGTGAGTAGGGGAGGAGCAGAGAGAGAGGGAGACACAGACTCTGAAGCAGGCTCTGAGCTGTCAGCACAGAGCATGATGCGGGACTTGAACCCCTGAACTGTGAGATCATGACCTGAGCCAAAGTCGAACTTAACTGACTGAGCCATCCAGGCACCCCTATAAAGAAATGTACTCATCTTTTCTTCCTGAGCCCCAAGATATCATATTTTGTATCCTCTTTTGAAGAATATTGACAGACTGGGGGTCTTATTAGGGTTCTCTTTAATTTTGATCTAATCAGTTGCTGAGATTATTCTTGCTGATACCAGTTTAAAATTATTAATCCCGGGGCTCCTGGGTGGCTCAATTGGTTAGGTGTCTGACCCCTTATTTCGGCTCACGCCATGATCTCATGGTTCATGGGACTGAGCGTCGCGTTGGGCTCTGTGCTGAACGTGAAGCTTGGGATTCTCTCTCTGCCTCCCTCTCTGCCCCTCCACTCTTTCTCTCTCAAAATAAATAAATAAACTAAAAAATAAAAAAAAAAAAAAAGAATATTAATCCGGAATAGATGCAGAGAGTCTTCAGTTTTTACCAATGAATTGGACTCTAGGTGTTGTTGAGAAGTAGAGATTTCAGATTTTAACTTTTATGTTTGGTGTGGTTCTTACTTTTTAGAATGTTTTCTTCCTTTGGTACAATGAAAGGTACAGAACTTCAAAGGACAGGAGTACCATCCACTTAGGGCACCGTGATCTTCCTCACTCCTGGCAGAACCTGTCCCTTGAAAAACGTCCAAATATTTGGGGAAGAAAAGGAGAGGAGAAAGACAAGCTGTACTTTGCAATCCTTTTTCTTTACTCTGTGCCAGAAACCTGTAGTGTGTACTGTTTGAGCCGGTAACGTTACCAGAAAAATTTTGGCAGGCTTTCATTTTTTTTCTTGACCACTAAAACCCAGAGTTGATCATGACGGAAGTTCAGAAGATCTCAATTCTTGAAGCCGAGCTGTGAAATCTGGTACTTTCACATTTATGTGGATTATAATCCATATAAACATAGTCTTAGATGTTTTCAGTACAAGTAACAACGCCTTTTCTTACTGGTGCTCCTTACATTTACAAAGTGATTACTTAAGAAGGAATGGGAAGGTGAAGATAATGGAAGGGCTGATCATCCGGAAATATTGGATACACAGACTGTCATTTGAAGAGATAGATCCATTTGCCAACTCTCATTTCAGTGATTTGTGCACTTGGAGGCACTGGTAGAAGATTCTTCAGAATTTCCTTTTGCTGACAGAACAAACTGGTTTGAGGGGAAGTTTCTGTAAATTCAGCCTGCTGGTTCCTTTTTCTTATGATAAAGTAGTTGTGTTGTAACCATGAAGATCCATTGGCATTACTGGAGAGATGTTTTTCATTTGTTTGGTTTTAGAGCCTCTAGTCCCCATTTCATTCCATTCCACATGTTGAAATCAGTGTAATAAAGACTCTTTGGAGCTCTTGGAAGGCTTGATGGAGATGTGGACGGGATGTGAGTTTCCTCAGATGTGGAAGACAGTGTTCTTGTCGAAGAATCAGAGATGTGAGTTCCAGTCCCTACTAAACTCCTTGAGCATGGCTAGGCATTGGATTCAGCTGCAACATTTTTACAGACAAGCTTATTTCACCTTACCTGAACTCAGAATGTCCAGGGTGGGAGACTGGGACACAGTCCTCAGCTAAGTTTGTGGCAGTCACTCTTGGATTTGGAAACTCCTGTGACTTAACCTGTCTATGACATGGCTTTCTCACCTGTGTTGTGCCTTCCCATGTCTCCATTGTGTATTTGACCCTCAGTCCTTGTGCTTTTCTGGACATAATTATATTATACTCCAGTGCAGGCTGATGCTAGACTTTGAGCTCTATCGACTTAATGATTATCATGAAGATTAATTTTCCCTGGAGAAAAATGCTAGGATTTTTTACTTTATATTTCATGAGAGAATTGCAGGATTAAGAATCTCCCTCCACTCCTGCAAAACTTTGTCACATTCTCTGCATTAACTGGGGATTCCCTAAATCTTAAGCGACAGATCCGCTGTGGTCCAAACTTGCGTGTGGACGTGTACAAAATTGCTTCTTGGCATCAAAAAAGAAGAAGCATGTTTATGGTTTAGCATTTCTTTTACTACTAATTTTTGAACTCTGTTCCAGTTTACTGGACTCTGTGCCATTGTGGGTTTTTGTTTTTGTTTTTTTTTACATCTGTTACAGATTTTGATCCTCATGACAATGTTGATAGGCAGATGCATTACGCAGTCCTTATAAATAAGGAAAACTGAAGCTCAAAGAGATTGAGTAACTTGGCCACGGTCACAAGTTAGTAAGTGATGGAACTAGACTCTCGGTGGAGAGTCCTCGGTGGAACCGAGTCCTCTCGGTGGAACAGTTCCTCGGCCTGAGGAACTGAAGAGAAGAAATGAAGAAAAAAGTGTATTAGCTCCTTCAGCCCAGAGACTAAGTTTCAACTGACAACCACTTTCCTGCCTTGGGTGACCATGAGAGGGCGACCAAACTGACTCAAAAGGTCTAGTAAAGGGATATTGGCATCACTGTCAAAGATGAGGGGTGGTTGGGCAGATGTCGTGTGGATGGCAGGGGACTGGATTTCATGGAATTTCTGATATATTTAAGTGGTTGATGGGAGCAGTGGAATTCACTGTTTGGATTTAGGAATAGACAGGATACTCGGAGCACATGCCCACATACCTGTACCATCTCAGAGAAGGAGGAGGCTTTGAAGTTAAAATACAAATTCACCCATGGAGGGCGGGCGGGGGACTCTGGTGACAGGTGTGGCTGCCTGGCGTCTTACAGCTGCTGTGTTTCCGAATTTACCTTACTTAGCTCACTCAGTCACTGCCGGGCATTAAGGAGGTGGGGTTTGGAGAGGATCAGAGAGGTTGAATGGCTCATTAAAGATCAGACTGCTCAGCAATGACTAGAACTTGTGTCCGGTTGATGGCCTTCCTGCTTGAATCACTATTGAGAAATTCACAGCTCTCGGGGAAGTTGTGCGTCTAGCTTCAGTGCTTTGGGGAAATGCTCGTAAAGGCGTTTGCCTTTCCTTCATTTGGCTGTAAAAGGGTAATTTCTTACAGAGAGAACACCTTCCCATGTGGAACTCTTTAAGAGTCAGATAATCTGGATAGCTGACTTAATTTTGGAGCATCTCAGAAGAATTTTGTGACCGTGGCTTTAGATGCTGTGAGATTAGAACCAGATATTCCCGGCACCTGGCACAGAGGAAGCACTCAGTGACTAGTTGTTGAATAAATGACCTTTCATAATCTGATTAAAAGGAATCAGACTCACGGAATTAGGATTATCTAGTGCAGATTGAGCTTCATGGGCCTTGGATGAGCTCAGTTAGCTTTTAAAATTAAATTCATTTGGATGACTCTCCATGTTTATCACTAATGACTTAAGCATCAGATCCTAGGTTTAAAAATAAGCTTTTGAAAAAAAAAAAAGGTTTTGTAGCCACACGTATTGTTCTCACATAAACTTCGACTTTGAGTTTAAAACATGATGCTCATTTGTCCTGCTAGCCTTTTGAGGGGTAGATATCTTCATTTTTGTTTGTCTATAAGGTGATGATTGCAGATTCAATTACTTCTAAGAGGCTGAGGATCTGGGAGTCATCTTTAACAATGTAGAAATACCCCTCAGGGAGTGTGTGCAGTGAAGTGACTACAGTCTTCCTTTTGCATTTTTTTTGAGAAGATTTATTAAAATAATTTCAATTAGCCAAGCTCTGCTACATTTTCTTTATTGGAGTTTCAGTTTATTTATATGGGTATACTGTATAAATATACATTTTTTTCCCCTGATAGGATATTTCTATAAATGCCTTAAATGATATTGTTGTGGGCTTAATGTCTGGAGTCTTAGCGTGGTTGATAACTAGTAATTTTAATTTAAGATGTCTCAAGAATGCTTTACTGTTAATTGAAAGGATTTTTCCCCCAGTATCACAGCCAATGGCTTGTCTTGAGCAGCTAATTAGTGCGATTATTCCACAGCTGCATTTGCTACAGCACAAAGGTTTGCTCCTGTTTTTATCAAAAGGATCAGTCTCTCTGGGAATGTTTTAACCTGACAGGCTTTGAATAGTAAGACCGTTTATTTATTTATTTTTTAATAGCTACTCTCCCCTTCTTTTCTTGGTTCAAAAAACTACATTTGAGCTTTGAACACATACTCAAAAGCGGGAAAATACATTCGCTTTTTATGCATTTTTCCAGAGCCTTACCTGCTAATTATATTATTTTGGGTAACGTCTAGGTATTTTTTCTGTGTGCTTGAGTGCATCATATTAAAATAATAAGGAGGATATTAACGTTGTTCAATCTGTGTGCGTCTGTGGGAAACTGTGAAGGAAAAAGGGTTTAAGTCTTCTGGAATGCTCAAGACATGCAAGAGAACCGATGCCCTGGGTACCATCATCACTTTCCCTTCCTACTGTCAAAATACAGTCTGCGACGTACCCCATCTCTTTTGTTCCAGGCAAAGGGGGACTTTGATTATTCAAGTCATTCCTTCATGTTTGCAGATTAGTTCATGTTCATCTTGTTCTTAAATTAGTGACACGTATTCTGCCATTGAAAAGACTGTTACGGCTTTATTATAATTTGGGGGGGGGACTAAAAAAAAAGAACGAAAGAAGTTTATCTATAATTCCACTTTCCATCTGGCAGCTAAGATGACATTTATACAGTCCCCGCTAAGCATGTGTATTTGTGTACATAAACACACTTTACTTATTTTAGACTAAAACATAAATACACTTTTATTTCCTACTTTTGTTTTTGTTATATACATTTTTCACTTTGCTCTGTAGTTGTACAGTTTCTTAAAAAATAGTAGTATGTGATATATATATATATATTTACCTATTATAATTGTTTTTTAACCTATTTTACTCTTAAGTATTTTAAATGGCTTTATTTTCCCCCCAACTTTACTGAAGCATAATTGACAAAAATTGCATACATTTGAGGGGCATAACATGATGACTTGGTATATGTACACGTTGTGAAATGATTACAGTCAAGCTAATTAACATATCCATCACATCGTTGCTATTTATTTTCCTTTTTTGCCGTGAGAATACTTAAGATCTACTCCTCCACCACATTCCAAGTGTACAATATGGTATTATTAATTCTAGCCGCCATGATGAACATTGAATCCCTAGAACTTGATCTTATTCCTCAAAGTTGGTGCCTTTTGACCAGTATCTCTCCTTACAATTTAATGATAAAGTAATCACTCTCATCCTCAGGCAAAATTTTAGGTGGTTCGAAATATTTTGCAATTTGTCAATAGCTTTGTGATGTCAGGTTTTCCACGTTTTGAATTGTGTTCTTAGGAAAATTGTACATGGATGTAATTTTTGAGTCATATCCTATGAACAGTATTACAGCTTTTTGATAATACTGTTTTACTCATGCTTTTCTCAATATGGTTTTCTTAAAGGATTGTAATAATACATATCCGCAGTGGCTCAGACTAAAATGATCAGTACACTTTCTCTGGTAGTGAATATTTTTTTAGTTGGGTCATACTGTGAATACTTTTTTTGTAGCTGCCTTCTGTAAGTTTGTTATATTGTGTAGTTTTTATTCCAGTCACAAATCTATTTCTTCACCATTTTTAATGGCTGCATAGTATTACATTATATGAACCTGTTATGATTTCCTGTACTAATTTCCTGTGGTGAGTGTAGTTTTTATTACATAGCTTTCTGGAACCGTGCAAGGGAGAAGCACAAACATCTTTTCATCTGTTAGCATGTGCAGAGTTTGAAGGTTCCTATTTTTTTTTTTCAATGTTTATTTATTTTTGGGACAGAGAGAGACAGAGCATGAACAGGGGAGGGGCAGAGAGAGAGGGAGACACAGAATCAGAAACAGCCTCCAGGCTCTGAGCCATCAGCCCAGAGCCTGATGCGGGGCTCGAACTCACGGACCGCGAGATCGTGACCTGGCTGAAGTCGGACGCTTAACCGACTGCGCCACCCAGGCGCCCCAAAGGTTCCTATCTTTTAAGGAGTTCATAAGATCTGCCAATGGCTTGAAGGCTTTATTTTGCCTTTTGTTGGAAGGTAAAGAAAATACTGGGATTTATACTCAAGGAAGGAAGCTAAAACTACTCATGCTTCATTTGAAGAGGGACTTCCTTGGGAGTGACTGTTTTCTCAAATGTCACTTTTTTTCCTGTTTCCAGGTACTAAGGTTTTGTACTGTTATCCCTAAGCAGAGACTTTTTTTTTTTAAGAATGCTGTATTGCTGGAAATAAACAACCGAAAATTCTAGCTGATAATAATAGCCATGACAAAGCTTTATTGAGGCAGCACTACATGGCACTCATTATACTAGACAATTTATGTGTATTGTTTTATGTATTATATTATTTAATCCTCACAAAATCCCTGAGAGGTTGGCTTGTAAAATGTAAGTGATGTAAGAGAAGTTTTAAAAACACCTCCCTCTTTGATAAATGAGTAAGTGTGTAAAAAACTATTATTATCCCTCCTTTCCGGATACGGTAACTAAGGCAGAGGGAGGTTTAATAACTTGTTGATGCTATAGAGCTGGCAAGATAAGCAGTCACAACCCATATTTAGGAAAATTAGGAAGTCTTTTCTTCCTAACATAGGACTGGTGTTTAAGCTTTTTCTGTAATTTTGGATAGAGCAAGCACCAAAACCATTAGAAGTAGGCCGCATGGGGAACTCGCAGACACATGTAGGAGAGAGCTTGCCAAGATGAATCAGGAGAAAAGACGGCACAAAGAAAACCAGATGGAGAATAGGGTTGTCAAACCGGCTCGTCCTCTGCCCCCCCCCCCCCCCCCCCCCCCCCCCCCCCGCCGCAGCCTGTAGTCGAGTCTGGTGTTAGCGTTCTGGTGCAAATGCTTCTTTCATCAATGGTTTTTACTTCCCATATCCTCGCAGAATTTCCCCATGACAGAGTTCACCCATTCTTGAAATTATTCCCCGTTAGTAAACACCTTAGACATCTTCAAGGAATTTAGATAGCGCGTAGGAGTAGGTATTTGGTGAGATTCAGTTATGAAAAAGCAAATCAAGCAATTTATTTTTACATGTGGAAATCTGGGTGCCATTAAGACACAGTGCCTCTTGGCACTTCATATGGCGGCGCTATATTTGGTGGTGATGAGTAGTATGTGGTATAAAATGTTCAAAAAAAAAATTAAGCCGCATGAGAAAAATGCCTAGATGCAATCAAGCTGACTTATTTTAATTCAACTCCTAATGACTTCAATCCTGTCACCTCTTGATTTTCAATTATGCGGAGTACCCTTCTGCAACTTGATTTTATCTTCGCGCAGGATCATTTTCGTAGTTGGGCGCAATTTAGGATACCCCCCAAAATGCAAACGAAAGGTCTCGTTAAGAAACTAAATGTTGTGCCTTTTTTTTTTCTTTCCCTTTTTGGTTCTCCCACAGCAGTTCCGAGGAGCATCCTGGGGCCTCCAAGCCTCCGATAAGCTCCTCCAGTATGACATCACGCATCTTGCTACGCCAGCAACTCATGCGTGAGCAAATGCAGGAGCAGGAGCGCAGGGAGCAGCAGCAGAAGCTGCAGGCGGCCCAGTTCATGCAACAGAGAGTGCCAGTGAGTCAGACCCCGGCCATAAACGTCAGCGTGCCCACCACCACCCTTCCCTCTGCCACCCAGGTGCCGATGGAAGTCCTCAAGGTACGTGAGTGTCGCTCTTGTTGGTTGGGCCAAGCCCTCTTCGAGAGCAGCATTTTCCATTTCCTAGGTGTTTTCTTTCTCTGACTGTGTTTTTGGTCCTCTTGACCCCTCTGCATGCTGTCTGTCAAGGCCAACTCTACTCATGCTACCTGGCTTCGCATTTTAAAGGAAGGACAGAAAGTAACCGGGGATTTAGTAGTAGCCCTCACTATGTGGGGGAAGAGTGTTGATGTTCTATGAGAAACAGCCAGTGGGGACAGGTGCCTGTTGCAACGCTATCTTTCCATTTTTCTTTAGGAAAGTTTCAGAAATGGATCTCTTCTAATAACTTATGTATTTTTTTTTCCTCCCTCCAAACATTCCACGGCCATTCTTTAATTTTCTTCTTTATTTAGTAAGTAATCCTGGCTATAGAATCTGACCGTTTGGGAAAGTCCCTTCTGAGATAAACCTGTAGGAGAGCTTTCTTCACTTTAAAAACCAAAATGCATAATCCTTTAACTGAAGTGGTCTGTTTGGGGCCCCTTTGATTTCTTGCTAGAGTAGAACCTGCAGGAGCTTGTTAGCATCATTCTATCAGGGACATATAGCTTCCTAATTACTGGGGAAAACTGTAACAAGTCTGAGAATAGAATTCCATCTCACACATGTGTTCCTTCACATCACACTGGGACATCCTCCCTGTTGAAAGATGAGCATTCCAACTCTTAAATATGACTGATGCAGGGAAAGCTAAAAGCAAAGTGAGGGAACTTCCTCACTTAAAAGAAAAATTTTTTTAACCCATTCACCTAATTGATTCATTGTAAAGAATCCCAAGTGTTACTGTTCATTAAGCAATGTGAACTTTACACACTGGTGATTCATTGTTGGTCTTTGCATTCATTCATGTGCTCAGGAGAAAAACATCTCCCGCTATTTAAAGTTTACAATTAAAGTAAATAGAGAGATGATGTGTTATAACTGGAAGCAGTATATGATTCTTACCAGGAAGTGCGAAAAGATTCTTTAAAAACAAATTGAAAGTCATTGTTTTTTATTTGCAAAGACCCCTTTAAAACGTAGTGATGAGATAATGAAGCTCTTTCATGAAAAAACAGGAATTTTGCAAGGGCAAAAGAGATCCAAACAGTTTAGCATAAACCATTACTCTGATGTGATTGAAGTTCTGGATATTGCCACAAATAATGGATATTTTGTATCCTCCCCACCTCCCGATAAAGGCAGGTTTTCTTTTAGAAATAGATTATATATTACATCTCTCTGTTCCGCTTGGGTGAAAATTGGTAATCGCTAAGTTTTTATAAATTTAAGATCTACGTTGTCTGGTGTTCACAGGAATCACATTTGTTTTGTCTGTGCCTTTTAAAGTTCTGTGAATTAAGTGATAATAAAATGTGGAGAAATATGTCTATTTTATTCACTGTAATAGTCTACTTTTCAATCTGAAGGATAAATTTTAGAAGAGGTGACGTGGATTTGTGCTAGTAGGTGATTTATGTCCAATTCAAAGGTAATGTTTCATATTGTATTAAAGTATATGAATTGCAATCACTACTTCTATTAAGGCAGTTATATGTGATGGTGTGGAAATCACCCACATGCAGATGCATTAAAATACCATTTCCACATCATCTTAAAAATGGACATCATTCCTAAATGTTTGTATTCCTTAAAATGCTATTTTGGAATTGCTTAACATGAAAATCTGGACTGAATGGTTTGAATAATATGCCCATTTTTCCTCACACGTTGCTGTGTCCTGATAACAGTGAGTTGAGCTACAACCTTTAATTTACTTATTACAGAAAAATGTCCAAAAGTAAAGCACACAGACGTTATTAGAACCGGGAGTACTAATCTACAAAGGAGCAATTGGTAAATTTATCTTTCATGCTGAATATAGTTTACTCTTGATTTCGTCAGTATATACAGTAGCGAAGTGTGTCATGTAAATAAAAAAAAAGTATAGTTGGCATAGCAACGCAGACTGGTTTGATAGCTATTTAGACAAATGGTAGTACCCTTCGATAAAACACCAAATAAAAACACGTAATTTCCTATAAAATGACATCCTGAGACATTAAAATAATATTTTGGAGGAGAGTAGCATGTAAGGGATGGCTTAAGATCTTTAAGAACTTGGTCCTTAAAAAGAGTTTACAGATTTTCAGAACTTTTATGTATGAAAATACTGTTATAAAGTATTTACTATAGAAAGGTAAGCAAGAGACTGTGATCTTTTTTTCTTTTCCCTTGTACGGTTTTTAAATCGGAAGCATAATTTGGTAAATTTAAATGGTCACTAGTAAAAACTTAATTTGCTTAATCTTGGATCATTTTTCTATGAATATACATTTTCAAGGAATGAGTACTAGTATAGTAATTGAGTGCATTATGATACAGATGATGTCGAACAAATATTTTTTCATACAGTAGCCTGAGTCACTTCTTCATTTAATTTTTAAAGATTTAAATTGCTAAAGCAGAACATACCTACCTCTCATTTAGGTAGATGTGTACAGTCAGAGGTACTAGCATGTGCTAGAGAATGCTGGTTAAATTTCCTCATCTCCCACTGGTTTTCAAGAACTTGATAGAAGATCACACATGCAAACTCGTTACCGACATTTTACTATCAGTGGGTTGAATGCTTTTGAAAAGCTAACTTCGTGTTTTCAGGTTAATTCCTTTGTTTGGCAGAGGCTTAGAGAATGGAGCTTTTATAAAGCATGTTTAAAAATTGTTGACAGCTTCCTGTAAACTTAGGTCCAGTCTTTGGAATCCGGATTAGAGGTTGGAAGTTTGCATTACGACTTATTCCTCACATTTTCACCATTCAGTCCGTAAATCCACAAAGTTTTGCAGGATTAGCTTCTGGTTTCTTTATTTCATTACTTTATGGCTTTATTCTTCTTATTGATTTTCATGTTGGGTGATATGGACTGATTAGTCTTATGGCTTTATATTAAAGTATTAGATGTATCATCTGGATTTCTTAAGAACAACCTAACTCATTGGCAATTTAGGGATGCCTCTTTGTCGTAAGTTAACCCCTACTTCGAGTACGTAATGCTTTATTTATAGTACTGAACACATCTCATATTTCAAATTATGAATTAAGAAAAAAGTCGCTAAGAACCGTTAATGGAAGCATTTCTTCTACAGGTGGGTCTTGTAGACTTGGGAGGTCATGCAAACCTTAGGTTTGCCGTTTGATCTAGCTTCTTTCAAACAAAAGCAGAGGAACCAGGGATAGACCCTGTGGACACATTTCAGGTCTCATAGCTGAAGAAACATCACAACACCAAGTAGTGTGTTACCTTCTGCACATTTACCAGGCAAGTGTAATCATAATGCTGACTGATTATAGGAGTGACTGGTTGCTCTGATCTTAGACTGGCAAGTTCATCAGAATTTCTTCCTTCGTTCCCTTCCATAGCATGGGCTCTGACAGCTCATAGCTTGAAAACATGTTTGTAGTTTGAGGACATTTCTCTGTTCAGAATTTTGTAGAGAATTGCCAGCTCTTTCCCTTCCTTCCTCCATCCCTTCCTTTCTTTCACCTTGGAATTTAACAATTTAATAGTTAAGTGTTCTGTCTGGACTGGATGGTACATTGAAATGTTCTGTTCTACTTGGGAGAAAGGCTGTATGAATTTAAAAGAGAAACAATGTCTTTTTGTAATTTTGGGATATATTAAGTAGTTTGCAAGACTATACATTTTTATTTTTTCCTTTTTCTGATCTCAGATAATCTAAGAAGTTGGGCAGATTGCTACAAAATTTGAAATGGCACTTGTGTTCATGAAATGCACAAACATTTTGCTGGAGCCTGCTACGTGGCAAACTGAATTTACTTTGGCATTTATTGGGTTGTATAATAACGTGGTACCCCATTTAGATACTCTAGCAGGTCAGGATGGAAGTCCTGCTTCCTTGTCACCTATCTCTACACCCAGTATTCCCTGAGATTTCACTAGTGAGGGAAAGGGTAGATGACTGAATTGCTGGCCTTTGTCCATAACTTTTGAAAACTACCTGGTGTAGAGTTTTCAAGGTGTTGCTTCTTAAGGTTTGAATACAGAAACATGAGAAGGGGTGTGTGGAGTTCTGTGGGCCGGTGGGTTATAAATCAGCAGAAGGGACTATTTCCACACTCCACTATGCATTTAAGACGTCTTATTTTTTTTTTTTTTTTTATCTTTTTAATGTTTATTTTTAGAGAAAGACAGAGAGCGAGCGAGCGAGGGAGGGGCAGAGAGAGGGAGACAAGAATCTGAAGCAGGTTCTAGGCCCCCAGCTGTCAGCAGAGAGCCTGACGCAGGGCTTGAATTCGTGAACTTCGAGATCATGACCTGAGCCTAAGTTGCCTGCTTAACCAACTGAGCCCCCCCGCCGGGGGCCTATCCACTGTGCATTTAGATTTTGTTCCTCATTTATTAGCTGGGAATACAGAACCTTATTAGCATCATGGTGGCCACAGGAAGCAGGAACAGGTTCAGCATTCTTGCCTTGTTCCCCTTAGTTAGGGGGTCTCTTACTAGAGGTGCTGACCCCAGAAGAAAGGATGTCTGAGAATTCTTCTAATACCATAGTCTGTGGGCCACCACATATTTATTCTTGTTCATCTGTGGTCCATCACATATTTTTGCTACTAGACAGTGTGACCTACACATTCCGTGAGCCTTAGTTTCAGAACTATTTATAAACATTGGTGTCCTTTCATTTTTGGATCAAACTCTGTGTCTGGAAGGCCACATCCTTCTTTGGGCGGGGTGGGGGTGGGGGGTGGACAAACAGATTCCAGATTCAAAGAGCTTTTCATCCTCCCGGAGACCTCATTTCCCTATAGGGTCTTTGAGTCTCCTGGTTGTATCACTTTGATGTGTTCAGTGTCACACATTAGGTGATTTTTTTTTCTCTTTAAAACTCATTTTATTGATTTTTAAAAATTACAGACAATGTCTGTTAACATGGAATCTAGTTTAATAGCGGGGAAGAAAAATCCAACAGGAAACTCCCTCCTGCCTCCTCCTCCCTTCCTCCCTCCCTCAAGGTCCCTGGAAGGAGGTGCTATTAGCAGTTTAGGGTGCAGGCTTCTTAACCTCGCTGCTTTCCAGCCCTACAGTTGCCTTCGGTGGGAGCAAGGTCTGAAGAAATACATTAGGCAGTTTTGATCAGGTAGACATACACCCTATCTTTCTCTGTGTTCACATTTACATATAGAACAAAAGAAATAAAGTTTCTACTTCCGGATTCTCTCTACTTTTGAGAATATTGCTTCAAACTGTTCTCCCTTAAGCAGAGTGGGGACTTCTTACTCTGTGTTTTGAAAGCAGTTGGATCATTTTGGGGTTGCAAGTGTGTGTACTAGCTTCCACGGGCACTGATTGACAGACCATTTGCCCCACCCCCCCTCCCCACCATGCTGCCTTACAAACCTCTGTGGGTAAGGATTTAGTAATCTCAGGGCTGGCATAGGAAGGTGCTCCATAGACTTGTCTCACGTTGGTGAAATCAAACTTAACACAGGCTAAAGTAGTGTAAGAATCTCTGTAAATGTACACTGATTAATTTTAGATATTGTTTTCTGTCTGCACTGCTTTCAGTGACTCGTGAATGAAATGCTGACTGAAGAGAGTCACTTTTGCTTAGATTTTTAGGCCTGGTCCACTTAAGTGGGCAGGCCCATGGGGAGCAACTATCTCAAACAAAATACTCAATCTTGACACAACTGAGCCTATGAATTAATTCCGCTTTTCTGAAAACACTGAAACATCAGCTCTGATCACCTGTTCACCTGGTAATGTTAGCCCTAAATGTAAATAATTTCTCCCTGTGAGACCACGAGGCCATTTTTATGTGGCCGAGGAGTACACTAGAATCTGGGTGATTTGATTTCCTTAGGTAGTAGATAGACCAGGGGTGCTCAGTAGACACGTGAACCATGCAGGTTTGGGAGGGACACTGTCTCTTTAGGCACAAGGATCTTTATCACCTTGTCACTGGGCTACTTTGCAACCACCAAAGTCATCTTGGGGGTTTATGTGAGAGAGTGGCTGCTCACCTCCTTTGCTTTCTGCTGCGAAAAGAAGCCACGCAGATAGACATGTCACTGTTCATCGACACGGTTCTCATAACTCAGTTCTGGTGGCGGTCAGGGTAACATCTTACAGAGAATATTAAGGTCTAGGGCCTGGGAGTAAGGACCGAAAACTAGAGTGGATCTTTTTTTGTTTGGCTCTGAAGGGTAATTTCTTTTTAATGGGATGGGATCTGTAGAGCATGCGTCCTCAACCAGGGTGATATTCCCCCCCTCCCCCGGGGGGGGCAGAGATTGGTCCTTGGAGGGTGCAAAGTTGTAGACGTCAGAGTGGTTTCGGCCTCTGAAGGGCCTTAGTATATAAACAGTTTATGTGCCTGTTAAAATTTCATGGGCGTGGGATTAAGAAGAGGCAGTTTGGGGAGAAAATGTCTAAAAAGACTCCTCAAGGGGAGTGATGATGAAAAAAAACCTTGAGAAACATTCCTGTAGAGTACTTAGCACTTTGCTCAACTCCTCTTTTTGTTTAGAGAACACTTCTCAATTCTGACATTCCAGCCAGGCTGTGTCTCCCTAGGAGAGGTGCTAGAATATCAGTAGACATGGTTGGTGTGTCCAGCACTGGGCAGTTAGTATTAGCATCCCCATGTCAGAGATATGGGAACTGAGGCAAAGGATAAGCAGTTCATCTAAAGTCGAGGGGGCAAGTGGTACAGTCAGGATTCGAACCCCCTCAGGTGGACTCCGTGGCTCAGATTTCATTCGCGGGAGAGTAAATGGTCCAAGAAACTTCTGGAGGAAGAAGTGGCAGGGTTCCTCTCTCAAGTGCCATGGTAGCCTAGGGCCTGCAGATGTTTATGAGAGAGCTTCTGGCCGTAGCTTAAAATTTTAATAAGAATTCCTGGTGTTAGGGGTGCCTGGTTGGCTCAGTCAGCAGAGCATGTAGCTCTTGATCTTGGTTTCATGAGTTTGAGCCTCACATTGTAGAACTAACCTAATAAGAAAATAAATGTAAATAAATACATAGATAATTAATTAAATAAATACATAAATAAATAGGAATTACTGGTGTAAATGTGGTATGGCCTAAAGCAACTTGGAGGAGGAATGGCAGTGACTCTACAGATATGGATCATTGGCTGTATTGGATTATAGGCTAAATGCTTGATCTTCTTTATCTGATGTATTCCTCTAGCGATCCTCTGGGATAGGTAGGATAAGCACCATCTTCCAGGCGAGGAAACTGAGGCGGAGAGAGATTTTGTCACTGTGGTCAGGCAGTTAGGCTCCACATCCTACCCTGTGTCGCCTTGGAACCACATTCCCTGCTGCCTCTGTGTTTTCCACAAAACCCAAGGACATACATTTCTAAAGAATCACTAATAACAGAATATGTTAGAGGCAAGTGGGAAGTCAGAGAGAAGCTAAAGAGGAGTTTTATCAGAAGGATACATGATCTTAACCATTTGGAATGATTTAAGGGCCCCTCCATATTGAATAATTAGAGTGGGTCCCTCAGTCTCCATGATATGCCAGATGAAAGATCTAGATGTGTTCTTACTGTATTAAAAAGACTGCCTGGCCACACTGACCACAAGGGCAATTTATGGTTTAGTTACAGTGTCATTACTGAACAAAAAAGCACTGCAGTGAAAGTTGCTGTGACAACATCCAAAAATTGTACCTCAGGATCACTCGTGTTCTAAAGACCCTGTTGGCTCAGGCTATCACGACTTATATCCTTTATAGTCATGTATCTTTTAGTAATGCAGTAATGGCAGTAAATTGTTTTTGAAGTACTCATTTTGATGGACTCACACACATCTTTACATCCTTTAATTAGGAATTTTCTCCTGAAATTATGGTTGCATTTAGAGTTCTTCTTCCCCTCCCCACCCCCTGCAGTATTCTAGCTTTTGCTGTATTTGATCCCTTCAAACTGAAGCTTCAGTTCTGATTCTTTTTCCCTTTGCTTTTAAGTGAATAATGTCGGCTGTAATAAATCTTATATTATTACTGCACAGAAAGGTCAGAGGTCTTCTTCACAAATGTTACCTACTTATTCCCAACAATGAAAGGAAGGACTTGGATTCGAAAGACCACCTTCTATAAATACGTCCTTGAACAACAGAGATTGTGGACATGTGTAAGCACAATCTAATTTTACCATTGCCCTACTGACATCAGTGGGTGGGATCTGTGTTTGAAAAGATGTAAATCAGCACGGTGGCTGTGCACAAGGTTATGGCTGCAATCAGCGCTAGAATATTAGCTCTTGTCCTGAATATGTCTCTTCTTGTTGACTTCTTTGAGTATCAGCCTGCACTTTAAGGAAAACTTAACTCCTGACAATACACGGGTCTTTCCGACCTTGTTTATAAAGTAAGATGTTTTTGCGTGTCCGTTTATAACTTCGCACAAGTGGGATGAACCACAATTGGAGTATTGGAGGTGGAGGTGTCAAAGGCCTTATTTTATCGTTTTTCATAGGAGAGTGTGTGCATTCGTTCTTAATGTAATTAAAGTGAGCGTCTCCAGTGCATTTTATTTAGGAGTCTTGACAGAGTCGTCTTCACTCACAACTTTCTGAGTGGCACAGTTCTTCTGCTAGGTGAGTTGACTAGACTTACATACATGATGTAACCCTCATGGCCTTGCCTGCCAGAAAGATAGCAAGGTGGACGGGTCCTGAAACTTAAAAATGAAGAAAAGGGTTTGAATCACCCTGTTGTGAACAATTTTCGAAAGTAGTTAAGAGGCCCAACATGAAAAGCAAAATTCAGGTTTTTGCCCCCTTACCACCAGGCATGGCTTTGTCGTAATCTCCCCTGTTGGCCCTGAGTTTTGTATAATTAAAATTTAGGAGCTAGAAATTTTGTTGAGACTTAATTAGAAGCGACAAACCAGAGACATTCCTGCTGGTTAGGAAGGGCTTAAGAAATTCTTATTGGCTAAATTACAAATATGTAACATTTTTTTCTGAGCACTGCATGGTAGTTCTGACCGCCTAAAGGTGACAAGATTAGCTCTGTTTTTCTAGTGAGGTAGTAAAAATTAGATTAATAAGCACCAGGCAAAGAACCTTTTCTTTTTTTCGAAAGAAATCTTACCTTGAGTATTTCTGGCTGTGGAGATCGGTGCCTTAATTAGCCACATGGTCTTTTTACCTCCTGGGAAATAAGTATGGGATAAAATTGGGGATCAAGACGTAGGCGCACATTGACTTAGCACACGCCGCTAAGTAATTCATCAAGGAATGTTGGTAATTAGTCCTGCCTCTTTCAACTCTTGGCTTATTTCATAAAACCAGTTGATTTAAAATAATGCCTGCTGATTTATTTCCAACACGTTTCAAGCCTGAGACTTGGCTTTTCAACAAAAGCGATATTGTGCAGTGATGGAAACGCGCCCTCTTGTTTTTGCGTCTTTACAAATTCTGAAGGGCCATTTACAGGCCCCTCTTAACTTTGTTGTGTTGTTATTATTATTATTATTATTATTATCATTATTATTATTATTTTTACCTCATTCAGCATTTTACTGGGTTTTCTTTTGTCTCTTGCCGAAGAGAAAGGGGGAGCAAATTAGAAAAAAAATTCCAGGCTCTTGGAGGTTTTGGATGTGAGGTGCTTGTCAAAGTGTATCGGCTCAGTGTGGTTTGATGGAATTTAATTTGAATCCTTCGTCTGGTCAGACAGGCTGTAGTAATGGCCTTTGCTCCTCCTGCACTCTTATGTGTTTGGTGATATTTATGACAGGCAGGTTCGTCTTAAAAGATTGAATTTATGAGAAGTACAGAACCTGATGACTTCGGCCTCATAGTCTTGGTTTCCGCACAGCCAGGTATATTATTATTCGTATTCTAAATTTCCATTCATGCACTGGTGTGCTTCTTTATGCTTTGGGATGCAAGCACAATCTGCTTCCTCGTTGAAAAGCCAGGATTAGCTTGACTCCGGGACATATACTGGGTGACTTTGGGCAAGTTCACCGGTTTCTCTGGGCCTCAGTGTTCTCATCTGTGAAATGGAGGTCACAGTGCCTGCTCCGGAGTTTTTGTGAGGACCAAATGGGATCGTTCACCCAAAGCAATGCTGCCTGGTAGAGAGGGAGCCACATGTGGGAAGCTAAGTTTTCCGGTAGTCACATTAAAAGCAGTGAAAAGAAACAGGGGAAAATGAGATGAATAATATACTTTATTTCCTCCAGTATATCCCCAGTATTATCATTTCGACATGTCATCAATGTAAAGATTATTAGCAAGATATTTTCATTCTTTTCATTTTTCGTACCAAATCTTCAAAACCGAGTGTGTATTTTACATCTGCAAGTGTATCTCAGTTCGACATTAAATTTTCGCCAGAACTACTCGATCTGTGTTAGCTTTTTTGAGGTTTAGAGTTGAAAAAGTGACTCATAACTCCAGTTGTCTCACACAGATTTAAAAGATTTCTAGTAACTAAATTGAGTATATGTCTTGAACTTTCGATTTAAATGAAGTAAAAATACAAAATTCATTGCCTCAGTCACGTTGCCCGCATTTCCAACACTAATGGTAGCCACACGTGGCCTGTGACCTCTGTGTTAGCCCAGACCCAAAGCATTTAGCACACTGCTGGGTAGATTGAAAGTGCTCAGTCAGCGATTCTGCTTTATTGTTGTTGATAATGAATGATAGAATGATTCCTAGTTACTGGACTTATAACCTAAATATACTAATTAATGTCATCTCCACGTTGACATCTTTCTATGCCTTCATTACACCTGCCTGGTACACTGGGTTCCCTGCTGCCTCCCTCCTCACCAAAGATAACATAAAAAAAAAAAATTAGTCATTATTTTCCTTTTCACAACCCTTTGGAGCCCAGGTTAGCTGGGCTCATGTATGGTTGATATTTCCTGTCAAAAGCAGCCTCTCACAGGAGAGCACAGTGAAGGATACCCCTGCCTAAGGTGGCAGGGACCTGTCTCTGTCAACAGCCTTCCATTCAGGCCTGACTGTGGTAACAGCTCTTGACTTGTTAGTCACACGTCTCATTCATACTCTCGATCCAATTTATTTTCAGACCTCTACATGTCACACTTACCTCGTGCCTGTCCAGTGTGTTCGAGATGTCTCAAACCCTGGGAATATATCAGCATTTTGTCGTTGTTCTTGATGCAAAAAAAAAAAAAAAAAAAAAAAGAAAAAAAAAAGACATTGAAGGAAAAGGAGATTGGTTAATCCCAGGATTAACTAATGCACTGTTTATTTATTAGTAGCTACATTAACGTGTAGGTTATTGGAAACTTTTTTTTGGTGGTTTTTTTAAATATGTGCATTTATTTATTTATTTATTTGCTTATTTATTTATTTATTTATTTATTTATTTATTTATTTATGTCTGTGCTCATGTTGCTAGGGCAATTTTTTCCTCCAATAATTTGCAGTATATTTTTAGGCATTTTCAGCACAGCTGATAATTCAGTGAAACCATTTTTCTTCCTTTTCTTGTTCATTGGGCACTCAAGTTTTCTGTTTTGCTACCAGTTTTGACCATCTATTAAGCCAGAAATAATTCACCTAAAATGATAGTTTATATTTTATTAGGTACCTTGTTATTCCTAATGCAAGCAATGAGTTGATTGTATTGGAATTAAACTGTGTTTGAGAGATTTAATTTGTTCTTTATGTAATACTTTAAAAGTAACATTCTTGTTTAATTACAATCAGCAATAAAGTCAAGAAAGCAAAAATATTAACTATGCTATGATTTCCAGAAAGAAAAATCATTATGTTGTTAGATTTTATGATTTCCTTAGCTTGGAGTTTTATATTTTCTCAATGTTTATTACTTATTTTATTATCATCTTAATGTAAGTTAATGAACATAGAGGCCATTATAAAGTTGATTTCAATTTTCCTAATAGGTTTCCAGGTTTATATTAAAATCATATACCTCAAGAATTTTTTGACTCGTTAATTGGCATAACCTTGATAGAATTTATAATTCAGGTTTAGGTAATTTTGCCCATTTTTATTGATACTTGGACCACCAATATCTCATAGACAGGGGGGAAAGCAAGAACATTCTAGAAGGATATTTAATCTTAATGTAAACTTTTTTATTCAGTTTGACATGAAGCTAATGTGTGTAGGGCTTAACCCTACATGCTGTTTCTGGGAGAATATTCTGTAACTCAGCAGCTCTCAAAGTGCAGTTGGGGGGCCTATAGCACTTACATTATCTGGGAGCTCTTTTAGAAACACAAATTCCTTGAGTCATTCCCAAACCTGTTGAGCCAGAAGCTCTGGGGGGAGGGCCATTGATCTCTATTTTAGCCAGCCCTCTGGAAGATTCTAATGCATGCTCATGTTTGAAAATCACTGCTGAGGAATTCTGGAAGTTAATTTGTAAGAAACATAAGGAAAATTGGGAAATGCCAGTACTAATGGAGCCAAGCAAGTTTCTTTCCCGTAGGGCTCCTTAGACCTATGGTAAACATGTGAAGAGCTGTGGCACATCTCCAGCCGTGGGCCGGTAGGTAAGCACTTGCTTGAGGAGAAAGTGGAGGAGGAAGCCAAGCAAAGTAGATGTTGCTTTCAGGTAAAGCTGATCATTAGAGGTTGCAGAATATCCAGCGGCTCTTAAGAGTCTCCTTGACGTGGGTACATCCCATTATATGCGTATACTTGTGCAAAGTTGATGAAAATAGATTAATCCTGTAAAATCCTGGGCAGATGAGAAATAAGAAACTCTAAAATCACATATTGGTTCCTGCTTTAAACTATAGAAACCACCGTACCTTTGAAGGAGCTCTCAGGAGTCCGTGAATCCATTGTCCACAAATATTATCAACGTAATTTATACCTCACTTACATATATGCCATACATCTGTCTCTCAAATAAATGTTGATGCTGCTGTCATGAAAAAAATGCAAACTGATACAAAAGCCATGGATTTCATTGCTTTCCCTTATTTTTATACATTTTCTTTTTTAATATTTATTTATTTTTGAGAGAGAGAGAGAGAAAGAGAGAGAGAGGGAGAGAGAGAGAGAATATGAGGGGGGAGGGGCAGAGAGAGGGAGACACAGAATCCAAAGCAGGCTCCAGGCTGTCAGTACAGAGCCCAACGCGGGCTCGAACCCATGAGCCATGAGATCATGACCTGAGCCGAAGTCTGACGCTCACCCAACTGAGCTACCCAGGATCCCCTTTTTTATACATTTTCTTAATGAAAATGTAAAATACAACTCCTAATCAAATAGGGCCTTAAGGTATTTGACCTGAAAGAAAGGTTAAGAGCTACTTCTTTTTAAGAAACTTTTTTTTTTTAAACTATCAAGTGTTATTTAAATTCTGCTTTCCGAAACTACATTCCTTTTGCCACATTGGATTTAGTTAAATGGTAACACAAAATGGCCTTTCAGAGTCCGAGGGACCCTAACATCTATAATTTCACAAGCAGCAGGCCCTTGATGGTCAGTCTGTGACATCAAAGGTCTTTACTGACGTGACCGTAGTCTTGGCTTTGCCTTTTACACTGGGGCATTGACATCAACAGAAAGTGTTTTTCCTTCTTTTTTCTTTTTCAGTATTCGTGTTCTGCCTGAAGGCACTATATCCAGTGCATGTGGCCAGCTTGCCCCCTGGTTGGAGTAAAACAAAGGTTCATTTTTGGAAGCTCCACAGGAAAGACCAGCTCTTTCTGAAGCTGGAGTCCTTAACTTGCACAGCCAGCATGTGGACCTCAGTCCAGCCTTCAAAGAGCCATGGCTCACGTAGGAGCCATCAGGTGTACTTTTCTTCTACTGGAAGATAGAGATTATATTCTTATCTTCTCCTACTGAGAGGTGGAAATCAGAAATAGCCCTAAGATGCCCCTGGCTAATTTCTGCACTGAAATTTTGTCTTTGTGGTGGAGTTACCATTTTTCTATTAGTGGTCATTCAAAGAACTCTTGCCCAAAGGTGGGTGTTTGATTTTGTGCTGAGCCTGCTCTGTGGTCGCACCCTATACACTGAAGGGCATGGGACCTGGAGTTAGACTGGCAATGTCCAGATCTTTTCTGAACCACAGTTCCCTTGTCTGCATGACAAGGATAATAGAAGTCCCTAGTTCCTAGCGTTGCTGTGAGAAGCCATTGTGACATGATGCTTGCAAAGCACTTAGCTCTGTACCTGGCATAGTACTTATTATTAATGCGGATCACTGTCGTCAGCGTTTCAACTAGGGACACACACCAAGTCCACAGTGACTCAGCCACATAATGGGTGCTTGAGAAATGATTAAAAGGGTAGTGCTTTGGCAAAAGGTGGGGAACGTTGATTCTATATATGATCTGGAATTAATTTCTCCAGAGGTCTATATTCTTTAACTGAACTATTCAGTTATATTTCAGCAGCAAGGAATTTTTATTCTTGAAAAAAATTTTTTTTGATATTTATTTACTTTTGAGAGAGTGAGAGAGAGAGCACAAGTGAGGGAGGGGGAGGGAGAGAGGGACACACAGAATCCAAAGCAGGCTCCTGGCTCTGAGCTGTCAGCAGAGAGCCTGATGCAGGGCTCGAACCCATGAACCATGAGATCATGACCTGAACCGAAGTCTGACACTTAACTGAGCCACCCAGGTGCCCCAGGAATTTTTATTTCTAAAAATCATCTGACTTTGAAGTTTCCCTTAAGAGTGACTTTTTTTTTTTTTTTTAAGAGAGGAAAGATAGTGGGATGCTTGGCACAGGTTTTAACTCCCCGCCCCCCCCCCCCCCACCACTCCAAATTGCTTTACACGCATTACTTAAAATTTTTAGAAGTTGTTTTGATGATTGACCATAAAGATAAAATCTTTATTTATAAAAAATTGTGGGGAAAGTGGTATGAATTGGGGCTAAATTAAAAAAAAGAAAAACATTAATAGGTGTCAGGCCATCAAAATGCTCCCTGATTGTGAAATTAACCTTTCACTTACAATCTGAGAAGTTAACAATTTTGCTTCTTGAACTCTGGTTAAATATAAGTGACCATATATAATTTTATGAACTTTTTACTTTTGGAGGCATTATTGTTTTTAGGTAAGTAGAGATTCAAAATACATTTAATCACAGCATCTCATCCACGAGTTCCAGGGCCCAATTTATAGAGCCGGTCAGCTGATGGAAACCACTGTCTATGTTCAGAAATTTTCATCGCTAATCATATTGCATAATTATTTTTTCTCATATCCAAGTATTTTGATTCACATGCTCTGGGGTTACCTGACTTGTTCCTTACATGATATATCTTTTTTTTTTTCTTATCTAACATCCTGCTGTTCCAGCACCGTCTCCTGTAATTTATATAAAATTTTAGTCTTGCCTTTTTGTTTTTTTGTCTTTCAGAAACATGTGTTACCTGCAGTGTTCTATACATGACACTAGCTTACTAGCTGACCTTTATTTTTGCCATTAAGCCATTTATCTTATTTCTTTGGTATCTATTATCTTAAGATAAGACCAAACACCATTGTCTTCAACTGATATTACAGTGTTTGCTAGTTTATTATCAATACCACAGCGCTGAAATCAAACATACATACATGGTATCCATCCACAGGCCGGATGACCTTAGGGAAGTTGCCTTCCTGGGCCTCAGCCTCCCCATCTGACTAGCTGGTTTCAGATTTGCCTCCTAAAACTGACATTCAATGAACTGTCTCTTCTTTCTTCCATGAGAAGGGCCCACCTACACATCCCTGGAATTTAAATCGTGGTAAGATGAAGACGACAAAGGACTTTGAAAGCCCTTGAAGGAAACATTGGGTCTGTTTAAAGATGAGATACACAGAACAGTTGTCACGACAGAGAATCTCTCAATGTACAATATGGCTCACAGTTCCACTGTAGTGTAAATGACCAGTTTCTCCTCGAGGGTGGCAAAAAGTGAGTTGGAAAACCTCTTGTATTATTATTTAGACATTCTGTTGTTTTGCCTACATGTGTCATGCTTACTATAATAACAGCAACAGTGTCCCTACTGACTGTCGTGAACCGCATCTCTGAGATGTTCCTGAAGCCTTGTAAGTGGAGACTGAGCACGGGCATAATAGGATGAGATGGCGAGGGTGGGCCCAAAGCTACCACGAGTTCATGTATACAAACTGTTTAAAATCCATCTTAAGTACTGAATTCTCAGGATTACTGAGTGTCTAACATGAAAACTCATTTCTCATGTGATTTGTGGTCACAGAACGTTCTATAGCTATTATTCTCTTCCCTTCGCTAAGCAGAAAATGAGTGGAGGCTAAGGATGTTTGTTTACGATCTATCAGTGAGTGTGAGACCAGGAGCGTATGATTCCTTTCTCTAGATTTATTCATTTCACTTTGGCTTGTAAATACTGACTTTAATTCTTTTGAGAGAGAGAGAGAGAGAGAGAGAGAGAGAGAGAGCGAGCGTATTTGCAAATTTTCTCAAAGGCTTTCCTTTTTCAGTGAAATCGTAACTCCTCCTTCCTTCTTCCTTAAACGCACAAATCTGGAATTACACGGCTTGTCTAGGATCCCTAGCTCTATAATTAGTAATCTTGGGCAGGTGATCTAATCTCTAGTCTGAACCTTAGTTTCCTTATCCGGAAAATGGGCACAGTATCAGTTCCCACCCCCCTCTCCATCCTGTTGCAGTGCGTTTCTTTAATGTGAGCACCTCCAGTGTTACCGGTGAATGAGGCCCTAGTGCTCGCGTAGCATGGAATTCCTCTTGAACTCGTTTTCCACACATGTAAACGTTTGAAGCCATCAAGGACAGGCTTTATCATATTTAAAGAGAAAGCCTTCGCCATTGAGGAAGACTTTAAAATAGGCCAAATATGTACGGAGCATCTGCCCCTCCCGCAGGGTTAGTGGAATTTGGGCTTCCACAACCCCTTGCCTTTTCCACCACGCTCCGCCGTCTGGAGGGGTGTGTGCAGAAGAAGCAGGTACTAAGACATTTCTCTTTACGGCAATGCAGTCAGTCACAAAGAAGGCTCTATCTGGGATCAGGTTGTAGTTTTTAAAGAAATGATCTCCATCAGAACCACCTCACCGTCTGTACTCCCCCTTGTGAGGGGAGGAAGCGGGAATCCCAGAGCGTAAAACTGTCTGTGAAGCTGGCTGCAACTGCCAGTAGAAATTTAACCAGCTCGTGTTGAATTAGGGTTTACTGATTGTTGTTATTCACGCTCTGGTTACAAAGGTCCAGCGGTTTGGAGAGGTCGGCCCCTAACCTTCTCTTTTCCTATCTGCCCTGTTGTTTATAGTGTGCGATTTCGCGGAATGTGGCATTTTTTTTCAGGACGGTACAGATGGAGCTCGAGCAGAAACACCTGAATCAACTCCAGAGGTGTGGTCATTTAATGAATTCATGTATGTAAAGTACGTAGCACCGGTCGTGAGGTGGTTGCCTTTGAGTGGAGTCCTGAAGAACAAGTTAGGAAAGCGCTCAATAAATATTAGCCAGGACTAGTAGAGCCTTCTAACCCTGAACCCTTCACTTCTCCAGCAACACGGGCAGTCAGTCTGCCTGGTGGCGAAGTACTATGAGCCCACGGAGGACTGCGGTTCAGCCCCCGAAGGTGAGGTGGTTACTGTTGAGTGGAACCTTGGAGAACAAGGCAGGCCACACCAGCAGGACTGGGATAAGGGGAGCATGGCATGAGGAGAGGAGCAAGGCAGTAGCACATGCTCTGGGTCCTGGTGTGAAGCAGTCAAAGGGAAGACAGGAGAAGGAGGGACTGAGTGTGAAGTCACCTAACGGAGGTGAAGCGGTACAGGTGAGCAGGGGCCGGGTAACAAAGGGCCTGTATGTGACCCTGCGCGGCTTGGATCTGATGTCGTAGTCATTGGGTAGCCACTGGCGGCATGTGTTTGTGTTTGTTTCTGTGGGTTTGTTCATTGATTTTTCAAGTTTGAAAAGAGAGATGTTCAGAAAGATGCCTTTGGGGGCTGAGGGAGGTGGGGGTTGGTTTCAGAGGAATGTGATGGGAGGTGGGGAGCCTATCAAAATAATTTGGCGAACAAATTATGAAAACATTGAACCCAGAAGTCTTAGAAAGCAGTAATTAAGAAAGAAGAAGAAGAAGAAGAAGAAGAAGAAGAAGAAGAAGAAGAAGAAGAAGAAAAGGAGGAGGAGGAGGGGGAAGATGAGGGGGAAGAGGAGGAAGAGGAAGAAGAAGAGGAGGAGGGGGAGGAGGAGGAAAAAAAACAGTAGTTAAAAGAAAACCACAAAAACCTGGGGCACCTGGATGGCTCATTCAGTTGAGCATCTGACTTCGGCTCAGGTCATGATCTCACAGTTTGTGGGTTCAAGCCCCGTGTCAGGTTCTGTGCTGACAGCTTGGAGCCTAGAGCCTTCTTGGGATTCGACGTCTCCGTCTCTCTCTCTGCCCCTCCCCTGTTCACACTCTCTCTGTCTCTGTGTCTTTCTCAAAAATAAATGAATATTTAAAAAAAACACAAACCCTTATGGGTTAAAGTAAATGGAACCTTGTTAGATAGAAAGGAAGAGGAAGGCAGCATAATACTCCATATATTTTACAGAGGAGAGAACTGAGCATAGTAGAGATGAAGACATTGGTCTATACCAGGGGTTGGGAAACAATGTCTGCAGGATTTTCTGCCTTCTGCCTATTTCTGTACGGTTTTATTAGAATGCAGCCATGCTCAGTCATTTTCATCTGGTCTCTGGCTACTTTCACACTACAGAGGAGGGATGAGTAGTGCAACAGAGGACTCATGGCTCACACAGCAGAAAATAATTAATTTTGGGATCTTTATAGAGAAAGTTTGCTGACCTCTGGTCTCAGCACATGGCTAGTCAGTGTTGGACCTGGGCTTCACGTCTTTGAGACTAGAGAAACCTCTGACCAAGAGCGTTTTACACTGTGTCCAATATGCAGTAAGGCCTTATAAATAAACTCTAAGTGGATTAATGAATAATGAGTGTGAATGATTGAATGAATGAGCAAAGTAGCAAAGTTAAACTACCTGATTTACAGCCTGCCCATTTACATTTATTGTCGACTAATTTTTATAAAGCTGTTGAGCAGGAGTTATTATATAAAATGGGTATCAAGTGGCACCAACATGCAGGGCAGTATTCTTGGTTTGAGGGTTTTAACGTGTCCTTGTGATGCTCACCGCCAATAGAAGAGACAAGTGTTCGTCAGATGATCATGGAAGTGAGTGCATGGTTGCAGGGTCAACCAGAAAAGAGGGGGGCACAGTGCTATACGAGTTTGTGGTGGAAGATCAGTATAAAAAGTCAGAGAAGACTTTCTCGGATACCCCCATCCTGCAGTCTAAAGAGTGAGTTGACTGTAATTTGGCATAGGGACATGGGAAGAGTATATCAAGTGGATCCATGTGCAAAGGCCCTGTGCAGGTGAGAACAGGCAAACAACAAAGAGAAGGCTAGCCATGCTGGGGGGTGAGACTGGAGAGAGAGGCAGGGCCCTTGTGATCAGGATCAGGGAATCCGTCTGTTTCTAGAGTCGAGTCTGAACTTGAGCTACAAGTTTGAGACTCAGTAGTATAGAAAGTATTTTAACCCAGAGAGAGTATGGGTTTACCAGAGAGAGTGTTGTAAGAGAAGATGTGGGTCTTGAGAGCTCTGGAGCTCAACATTAGAGGGAAGGACAGCATATGGAGAAAAGAAGAGATCCAAAAAACTGGAGAGGAACAAAACCTGGAGAATCTAGTATAACTGGTCAGTTGTTGATGGGGCGTATACGTCCAAGAAATCAAGGATTGAAAAGTATGCATTGGGTTGTTCCATTGGGAGATCACGGTGACCTTTGGAAGAGTACATTTTGGGCAGTGGAGGGGGAAGGGTAGAGCATGTCAACCTGTCAAATGAATAAGCAGAGAGGAAATGGAACCAAGTATATATTTGTTCGCTTACTCAGCAAGTAGTTATTGAGCATCTGTGTGTTAGGGATCCAGTGTTAAGCAAAACCAGACAGGGTCTTTGTTCTCCTGGGGCTTACCGTTGGGGGGAGGGTATGAAGGGGAATGGACACTTCATCGAATGATCTTCCCAGCACCACCCAAAAAGTGAAGGAAGTGCTATGAAGGGAAGAAAGAAGATTCTGTGAGAGTATTTAGCAAAGGAAAAAAGAGTAGTCTGGGCAGGGAAGAATTCTCTTAGTGATCCTGGAAGCATAGATGATAACTCTGACATTTGTGGTGAGGGAACATTTCAGGGGGCAGAGAAAAGCTTGTGGCCAGGCCTTTTGTGCCAGAGGGCTTGACGGCTCCAGCAGACAGGAAGAAGTGAAATCAGGGTGGTTGTGTGCAGAGAGCGAGGGCGAGAATGGTATAGGAAGCACAAGGCTAAAAGGTGGGCAAGGGCCAGAGTATCCAAGGCTTTGGACACAGACCATCTTAAGGATTCGCGTTATCCCAAGAGTGGTGTGAAGCCATAGAAAGGGATTGACCAGGATAACCAGACTTAACCGACTTTAAGTTTTAGGAAGTGTAGCTTTCTATTTATCGCAAGAATGTGAAGCTGTTATGGCTTTCTGAAGCAACGTGAGCAGACAAACCCGAGAAGGATCCTCCTCTCCAGGGAAAGTCACTCCCTTCTCTGAGACTGGGTGTTCCAGAGCTGTTCAGGGGAAACACTAGCTCACATCCAACCTGCAAACAGCATGAAAGTTTCTCCTGAAATCACTTGGAGAAGATACTCTTGAGGAAAATGATATCCATCTTGACTGTATACACTGTTTTACCAGGTCATTAGAATTTCTGGATCAACCAATTTTATGGAAAAAAAAAAAGTGCAGGTGACTTCTAAAAAGAATCATTTTCTGGGTCACTGGCTCAAGTTACCTTGGGCGGATTTCTGTGGGGACATGACTGCAAAGCAGACAAGTGTTTTTAGAGACCTCTCTCTTAAAAAGCTGTTCGTGCACCTCCTTACTTCCGCACTCCTGTTCTTAGATTTAATGAATCAAGAAAGCTGCGAACAGTAACTCACTGACGTGATTTGCCCCAAGAAATCTTAGTATGTTAAGAGAAGTTGGGTACTGTTGGTCCGGATGGCCAGGCCAGGGAGAAACGATAGCTTCAGTAGGACTCTCTCTGCCACACTTCTGATCACAGTAGGTGGGTGGGTGGCCTTTTCTCTGCACCCAGTCAAGGCTCACCTCAACCAGCCTTCTTATAACTGGTTAATTTTTGCATGATTGATAGCCTTTCTCCATGGAATTAAAACATCGTGATACTTCCCTGCCTTGTTTGTGCCTGTGTTCTGTTTCTAAACCCTTTCTCCCTCTTTTTCCCACAGTGTCTTCTTAATTAGTTTTGCAAAAATATGTGTGGTAGAATTACCTGAATTTCTTCTCATCCTTCCTGGCACCATTTGACCAAACCCGTCCCACATCTTCATTCTCTATGCTCATCCTGATTGACTCAGGAGGCTGACACTTGGCAAACCAGTGACCTTCTTTTCCAGCTGAAGTTGACAAAAGCTGATAAAAGAGGGGAAAGGGGAGCTAGAAGCCTGCAGCCAGCCCTTTCTTTTCTTTCTTTCTTTCTTTTTTTTTTTTTAACGTTTACTTATTTTTGAGAGACAGAGACAGAGGGTGAGCAGGAAGGGGCAGAGAGAGAGAGGGAGACACAGAATCCCAAGCAGGCTCCAGGCTCCGAGCTGTCAGCACAGAGCCTGACTCAGGGCTCGAACCCATGAACTGTGAGATCATGACCTGAGCCCAAATCGAGAGTCGGACTTTTAACCGTATGAGCCACCCAGACGCTACCACCAGCCCTTTCTTTAGTAAGGAGGAAGCAGCTTGGATGAATATATTAAGAGGAAATTGTATTTTGAATATTTGACTAGATCATTTGTTCAGGGACAAAAGTAGCATAATGAAGGCAAACAGAGGATGTAGGGGAGCACTCACTAAAGGAAAATATGATCAATGGATAGAGTAAAAAAAATGAATATACAATGTCTATTTAAAAGGTAATACTTTGTGAAAGTACTGATTTATTACCTATTAAAATTAGAAGAATTTGCCTGGAAAAATCATACACAGGAAAAGGGGGCTTAAAGTATGGTAAACACCAGAAGTCCCCCCACCTTTTAAAACCTCCCCAGAAAAGTTATTTCAATTAAAAAGGAAAAAAAAAACGTGTGAGGATGGAATGAGATATGTGTGAAGTATATTGAGCTCTTTGGATGAAAGTTGCTGCAGTGTAACTTTTATTTATCTGTGACTTGGGTTTGGGTTGTAATTTCAAGCAGCATGCTCCTAGGCCAGCTAGATAAAAGGAATTGCTTTTTAATTAAATTAACAGTCATACGAACTGCTGTGATGTTTCAAAATTTCATATATATTAACTAAGTCTTTGCCTCTGTGTGTGTTAGAATTAGTACTTTGCTTCACTGAGAGCCTAAATGTGAATAATTTGTTATTAATAATGCAAGTGTTACAGCTCTTTTTTTAAAATTATTTTTTTACTTTTTATTTAAAAATTTTTTAACATTTATTTATTTTTGAGAGACAGAGACAGAGCGTGAGCGGGTGAGGGGCAGAGAGAGAGGAAGACACAGAATCCGAAGCAGGCTCCAGGCTCTGAGCTGTCAGCACAGAGCCCGATGCAGGGCTCGAACCTATGAACCGTGAGATCATGACCCGAGCTGAAGTCGGACGTTTAACCGACTGAGCCACCCAGGAGCCCCTAAAATTATTATTATTTTTTTAATTTTTTTTCAATGTTTATTTATTTTTGGGACAGAGAGAGACAGAGCATGAACGAGGGAGGGGCAGAGAGAGAGGGAGACACAGAATCGGAAACAGGCTCCAGGCTCTGAGCCATCAGCCCAGAGCCTGATGCGGGGCTCGAACTCCCAGACCGTGAGATCGTGACCTGGCTGAAGTCGGACGCTTAACCGACTGTGCCACCCAGGCGCTCCTAAAATTATTTTTTAATAACAGTTTTTGCCATTGCTGTTTTGCCAAGGTTCAGATAAGTTTTATGGGTCTGAGCACGTTTGTTTTCAATTTAGGAACCCAAGTTTTGAGCCATTATGCCACTGGCTACTCTTCTGCTCACCCTCCGTCCCTCTCCTACCCACCATAGTTCGTATTTCTTGAAGATGATTTTGTCAGACTACACTCAGAATGAAGAGTGTGTGAGCCCATGGACATGAGTGATCACTTTTAATTGTTTTTTCTCCTCATGGCCCCCGGTCAGTTTGAGAGAAGGACCACTGGCCCTGTCTTGTGCATACCTCCGCATTTCCCCATAGATTGTTACCAGATGAAGAAACTGATTAGTATCATAGTAAATTCTGAATATAGGCCTTGAACATGTCCTCACCTATCCAGCATTACTTGGAGCCTCCAAGATGTGCTGTATGCTGAGTGCAGCTTCCCATCTCTATGTCATTAATTGCTCACGTGGTGTAGACAGTTAATTGACCCATCTATACCCAGAATATGTCAACCTTGCGGGTGCAAACTGGTAGCTATCCACTCTATGAGCACATAGGGATAATAAGGGCAGATGGAATCCTGGTCCAGTGTGTCAAGGTGGGAGCAAACGGTAGTAGTTCGATTTGCTTTGCCCTAGAAATTGAGAGGTGGTCCCATTCCAACTGGCAATAGAGAAGGGGACATTCCTTCTGTATTGTTTGCCTCCTGTTTGGTGAAAATAAAGATGGCAAGGGGACCTTCAATGGAATTGAGACCTTTGACATTGGAATCATAAGATCTACTAGAAATAAATGTATTTATGTTGTGTGGCTGTTACTTTCTTTATTTTTTTCTTTTGCTTCTCCAGTGATGGGTCCTTGTGCTTCATCTTTTTTTCTATTTATTATATACATTCATAACCATTCCATACTTAATATATTTACACTTAAAGCTTGGTTTTAGCTTCATGATAACATGGGTCTTGTCTACTTCCCTTATTGCTGAGGCCTCAGCACCTAGAGAGTACTGAGACATACTCTCAGTATGTGGAATGACGCTTGAATTCACGATTCACTTTTCATCTCTTGATGTTTATATTTGAGCGACCTAGCTGTCCAGTGGACTTGTATGGATGATTTATGTTTTCCTCCAAATGAAGAGTTAAACAGATAGCTCATAGGTTATTCTGGTATAGAATAGACCCCTTTGAAAACCAGCCTGAGGCTTTTTTTTTTTTTTAAATATATGACGCTAGTTTGATCTTCTGACAAAAATACTACTTTTAATTGCTGTGCAGTCTTTAATTACTCTCATAACCTCTGGAACAGTGAGATGGTAACACATTCAATTCTTTGTCTTTAGAGATTTTGCTTTTTGACTTGGTTATTGGCAGTCCATGACATTTAATTAGAATTGCCTCTGGATGGAACACTTTAATATGTATTTTTTATTTAAAGCTAAAAACAAAGAAAATCCAAATGCATTTGTTTTGTATTTTAAAATAAGTTACTTTGTTTTGCTTTTGTTTTGCAAAAAGATATAATAATGATAATAATGCAACAATGATATTTTCTAAAATGTTTCATTATTTCCACTTTTGTTTATGGAGTTTATAAGCTATGGTCTCTGAATATTCAAAGAGTTTAGGAACTAGATTTCCCTTTTAATTTGGCAACACTTTATGCATTTAAATTATTATGAAACCATAGAGAAAAAAATTCAATGTGTATCATAAGAATAGTTGGGTTTTTTTGTTGTTGTTTTGTTTTATTTTGTTTTTTGTTTTTTGTTTTTTGTTTTTACCTAGGATGTGGGTATAGTTTGTGGTTGAGAATAATTTCCAAACTACCAAATCATTGGGCTACTGGAGAGTACAAAATAAAAATAAAGGTAGCTGGGCTCAGGTCTAGGATGTGGAAGTGATCTTTCAAAAAAAATTTTTTTGGAAAAATTCCCCAGTGGTTTCTGATGATAAGCAAAGTCTTTTTTAGAACATTGGATCAATGAGTTCAAGGTCATCGGTGTGATTTGTCTGCTGGCCTATTGATTGTGCTCTGTTCTGTGACCTGAGACCTGCTTCTGACCCTGACCAACTCTTGGATGATGGGGTGGCTGTGGTCATCTTCTCTAAAGGCAGCTCATTTTGTTAACTATGCCAAGCAGCACCCTTATCACTGGGGGCTTCTTTCTTAATTTTCTAAAAATCTGTAGTCAGCAGAGGGGTGTTGTTGAGCTGCCACGAGTTGATATTTAGTGGTCCTTTGCAGTATCCACTGAAACTGGAATTCAGAAACTCAACTTCCTTCTGGAAGTGTAGCTTTTAACTCTGCCTTGGTGTGGGATATGTTTTGGGAATGTCTGATCAAAAGTGCTGGAATCAGATCACCGAGGTTTTAATTCTGCTTCTTTCATATACTAGGGGTGTGATCTTGGCAGCCAAATTACTTAACTTCTGAGACCCTCTATTTTCCCATTGGCAAGAAGTCAATAATAATGATGTAAGGTTGTTGGAGACACAAAATACTGCCTATACATGCAAAAAAGTAAGTGTTCAGTAAATGTTAATGGCTGGTATTATAACCCTATTACTAACTACAAATTTTGAATTAAGACTCTAGAGATAACTTGTCATTGTTTTAAAGCAGTGCTACTCATAATTGTTTCTTAATTATTGTCTTCTTTGTCCTCTCTGGAGTTTTTATTCACCTCACAAATTCTGATTTAGTATTGATTATATGCCGGCAGAGTACTAGGCATTGGGAATACTGTGGTGGAGAAAAGAGGCAAGATGTAAATGAGGGCCTAAAAAATTTACCTATTTTCTTGACATTTGGGATGTTTTTCAGTCTTGGAATATTATAAATAAAGCTGCTATAAACAGTTGTGTGTAGGTGTCTGTATGAATGCATTCTTTTTTTTTCTCTTGGGTCAACACTTGGGGGACCAGCAGTATGGGACCAGCTGGACCATACAGTAGACACGTATTTAATTTTTTAAGAAGCTGCCAAACTTTTTTTTTTTTCAAAATGGTCGTACCACTTTATATTCTAACCAGCAGTTCATGGGAGCTCCATTTCCTTACGTCTTCCCCAACACTTGGTATGGTCAATCTTTTTAATTATCTGAGAGGTGTGTATACTGGTAGGTGTATAATGCTATCTCATTGTGGTTTTTATTCATAGCTCCTTAATGACCGATGATGTAGAGCATCTTCTCATGTATCTGTTTGTTACCTGGTATATTCTGGTATAGAATATATATCTCTGTGTATCTTCTTTTGGTGAAATGGCTACACAGATCATTTGCTCACTTCTTATTTGGGTTCTTTGTCTTAATTGTATCGTGAAGGTTCTTTATTTGCTCCAGACTGATATGTCCTATTTTAGATGTCTGCTTGGCAAGTATTTTCTCACAGTTTCTAGTTTATCTTTTCATTGTTAATAGTGTCTATTGAAGAACAGAAGTTTTTAATTTGACATAGCCCAACTTATCAATCCATTCCTTTATTAATCATGTTTTTGGTGTTATTTCTAAGAACTCTCTGCCTAAGGCAGGATCATAGAGATTTTCTTCTAGAAGTTTTACAGTTTGAAGTTTTATGATTAAGTTTGAGTTAATCAGTGTATATGTTGTAAGATATGGGTTAAGGTGAGTAACACATACATCCAGTTGTTTCAACATTTGTTGAAAAGACTATTTTTTTCTGTATGGTGTTGCCTTTGTACTTTTTTCAAAAAAGCAGTTGATCATATATATGTGTCGGTCTATTTTTTTAATGTTTATTTATTTATTTTGAGAGAGGGAGAGACAGCAGGGCAGAGAAAGAGAGGGAGAGAGTGAGAGAGAGAATCCCAAGCAGGTCCACGCTGTCAGTGCAGAGCCTGATTTGGGGCTCAAACTCACAGACTATGAGATCATGACCTTAGCCAGAATCAAGAATCAGATGCTTAACTGACTGAGCCACCTAGTCACCCCTCTATAGGTCTATTTCTGTATTTTGTCTTTTCTACTGGTCTGCCTTGACACTGATACAAACTGTCTTGGTTACTATAATGTTCTAGTAAGCTTTGAAGTCAGGTAGTGTCTGCCCTCCAGTTTGTTCTTCAGTTGTTACTTTTTAAGTAGAATATAATGGTTAATAGTGTGTGTATGACATCAGCCTTTAGAGAAGTAAAACTGAAACTTTGCTTTATCACTCTGGTTAATAAATTATCATGATCTGGCATTCTACTAGATGTCTTTCTCTTAAGATAATTTGTTGTTTTTTATTTTTCTGAGACATTTCAGAATATCCCCAAATAGCTGAGAGATAAGTTATGTACAAGTCCATTCGTGTATTCTTTAGTTTTTGCTGTTATTTTGCAAAATATTTAATGATATAATTATTTAGCATTTAGAAAGTAACTTCACAGTGCTTGTCGCAAGACTCGTCCAACTCTGGTAGATTCTAAAGTGGATTGCAGAATCCATCCAGGAGGCTTGTGGTTGGGTTTTTGTTTGCTTGTTCTATGAGGTGCCCCAGTGGAGAGAGTCTAAAATGGAGCCTGGCGACCCATAGACTTTTGGGGGTGATTTATAATCAGGGCTATCAACACACTTCCTTTTCTACTTCTTTGACCACATGTACATAATAAAAGCAGCAGCTTTTATTCATTGGCTGCTTAATATATTCTGGTCACTGTGCTAAGTATTTCACACAAATTGTTGTATTTGGTACTTAGATTGTCTGTGTAGGTAGCTTCTGTCAGTGCCTCTTTGACTTGGAGAGAGGTTAAGAAACTTATCAGAGGCCACACAATTAGAAATGATGGATCCTGTATTTGATCCTTTCCTCGCTTCCCCAAATAATCTTTTGTTCCGAACTACTGTGCTGTAATACCCTTTGCACTGAAAGAATGAAAGGGATTCAAAACTTGAAATACAACTTAAATAGACCATTGATCTCTGGAATTCTTGCTTTCTATGTCCAAAATGTTTTCTTTTGAACTACTGGATGAAAAAGTCTCATGGTATTTAGAGATAGGGCCCTGTGGGTCAAACTGCTTGAATAAATAAATACATCATTTATTTATTGAGTAACTCACCACAAATCTGGTATCTGTATAGCAGGCACGTAGAGATACTGAGTATACAGCAGTGAAACAAACAAAGAAACAGACACAAAGGTCCTCCTTTGATGAAGGTTATTTTCTGTTGGGAAGGGACATATGATGAACAACTTTGAGATAATACAGGTGAATTATTCTACGAGCTGGATGCAGTGTCCTTCTCTGATCCCGGGCTAATGGTCTGTATGGTGACAAAACTTGTATTGAAATTACCCTTGATTTCAGACAGGAGACCCAACCTGTCTGTCCCTGGCAGTTTTGAATGCTCTGTGTAGTTTCGTAGACCATTTGCTTTATTTTAGCTGAGATCATTGGCTGTACTTTCTAGCATTGAGTTTTCTGCAAGACCACTCATGTCTCCCTGTGCCCTTCAAATGTATGAGTGCAGCCCCCCCAAAACATATAATAATTGTTGTTCTAGAATAAATAGCATTTGCATAAACACAAGAGAGAACGTTTCTGTTGGGCTCAAAGAGAATTTCTCAAAGTTGACTCAGGAGAAGCTTGAAAACAAACATTAAAAAACAAATATTAAAAACAACTTTTAAAAGGAAGAAGGAAATGATCTATGTATCATCTTAATGGTTTTATTTCAAGAGTGAGGGAAATAACCCAAAATATCCAGGTCTTTTTCTTCTAAGACTCTTTTGCATAAGGTCTTACTCCACTTGTCCCACCCTTTGCCTTTTGATTTTGCTCTGGTGTCCAGGATGGATGCATGAGGTGGAAAAATAACTAAGAAGTGGTCAAAGCAGTAGGTTAGACCACCCCGTTAACTCTGGAGGTATGACTCAATTTTGTAGCATTTTAAATAGCAAGAAAACGTTCTAGGAGTATTACTCTCCTTGGGCATAGTTATGTCTTCTCCCTGTCTCCAATGCAGTTGAATAGTAAAGAAGGATTTCCATTTTTCTGCTTTACCTGATGAAATTTTAAAAACAAAACAAAATAAAACTCTTTTGTTTTTAATCCTTTGTCACTCCTTTATTTGGGATGAGTTACCTGATGGACTCATTTCCCTTTATCACTTCCTTCCCATTTAAAAAAAAAATGACTGGGTGGTAGAATTTTTTTAAAAATTCAACGATGAAAGATGAAAAAAAATAGTTGTGCTTTAATAAATGTAACACAATGATTATTCTTAAAAAGTTTATACAATAACAATAATGTTATATATTATGTTACATAAAGGTAAAATAGCATTACATAAAAATGAAATAGTAGCTTTTTTTGTATACAAAATTATTTGTATATCTGTGGTGGGTTTATGACACTGCAGTTCAATGTTTTATGAAGATGTGGGGAAATGGACACTCCATACACTGCCTGTAATAATGTAAATTGGTATAATTTGAGGGGTGGAAATTTGGCAAAATGCACCAAGAGCTTCAGTGTTTTGTTGATATCCTTTTGTCTGGTAATTCCACTTAGGATTTATTTTTCTCTTTTGAAGAAAGGAATAAAGAGCACTCTGAGAGTATCTGTTTGTACTTGAGCAAACACAATTTCTGAAGATTGTATCAGAATTAGTTCCCTTGTAGTATCAGTTCTGCTTTTAAGTTGAGATTATTTGTGTTTTAAATGTTTAATATTAAAAAAAAATTAAAAGGGGTGCCTGAGTGGCTCAGTCGGTTAAACGTCTGACTTTGGCTCAGGTCTTGATCTCACAGGTTGTGGGTTTGAGCCCCACGTCAGGCTCTGTGCTGACAGCTCGTAGCCTGGAGCCTGCTTCTGATTCTGTGTCTTCCGCTTGGTCTGCCCCTCCTCTGTTCACTCTCTGTCTCTCAAAAATAAATAAACATTAAAATAAGTAAATAAAATATGTTTAACATGAAATAAATCCCTAGAAAATATATCTTTAATGCTTATTGTTATAGGATATGGCAGTTTATTTACCAGTTGCTAAATTGTGTTTTTAATTTTTTTTTAACGTTTATTCATTTTTTGAGAGACGGAGAGAGACAGAGCGTGAGCGGGGGAGGGGCAGAGAGCGAGGGAGACACACAATCTGAAGCAGGCTTCAGGCTCTGAACTGACAGCATAGAGCCCAACGTGGAGCTCGAACCCACAAACCGTGAGATCCTGACCTGAGCCCAAGTCGGATGCTCAACTGTCTGAGCCACCCAGGCGCCCGTACTAAACTGTGTTTTTAAAAACACTGTCAGGAGATGGTATTATAAAAGTTGGGACATTGATGCTATGATTGTGTGAGTTCTAACTTGAAAGGCAAATTGAGTTGCAACAGAGGTGATTCTTTGTTATCATATAAGGTTTTAATCTTTTAAATTTGAATAATGTAGTGAGTGATTGTGTTTAAATAGTGAATCTATTTGCACGTAGAAGCTTGCGTTTTTTTTAAAAAGCTGATTTTCCAATGTTAAGCCAGATTTTATAGAGTGACACCTTTATTATAATATTTTGAGATTAGTTCCTTAATAGGATTATTAAAAATAATTTTGGGGAAATAATTTAAATGCAGTGTTTGTTTTTTCACACTCTTTAAATTTCGCTTTGGGAGATTGATGACAGTGCAGTCAGTACAAATGGAGCAAATGACAATGGAAGATCTCTTCCTAATAAGGCTGGGGTAAGCAATAATTAGGAAAACAGTGTTGATAACATAAATAACAAGTGCAGGATTAGTACCTAGAATATATAAAGAACTCCTGAATATCAGTAAGAGTGGGGTAGAAGGAAGGACAAAGAATATATAGAGACAATTCACAAGAGCTCAACATGATTTATGATCTGAGAACTGCAAATTAATCAATAACCATATAGTCTTTCAAATACAATCAGATTGGCCAAAATTAGAAAGTCTGATAATATCATGTTTGGACAGAACAGAGAAATCACAACCCTCATATGTTGCTAGCGGGGGCACAGTTTGTACAAATACCTTGGGAACAATTTGGCAACTTTAATGAAGTTTTTAATGCATGGAACCTACTCTGTAGCAATTCCTGTAAAGAAACTGTAAAGGAGACATGCACAGGGATGTTCCCTGCAGTATTTGTGTGTGTGTGTGTGTGTGTGTGTGTGTGTGTGTGTGTGTGTGTGATTGTAACAAATTGCAGTTAACCTAAATGTCTATCATTAAGAGATTGGATTACACAGAACATTATAAAGTGGAGAAAATAAATGAATTAGGTGCATATGTATGATCATGGATAGATCTCAGAAGTGTAGCACTTAGTGATAAAAGCAGATTGGTTCAGTCATACATGTATGGTCAACATGTATTTTTTTAAAGAAAAATCACATAAATTAACGGATATTTTATAGGTACTGTCTTGTAAGTGCATAAAGACCTGAACTGAATGGATACACAACAAATCCTGGGTAAGGGATTTTGCACCTGGGGAGGGAGGGAAGGCAATGGGACTGGGCAGGGGAAACTGAGGGGCCTATTGTTGTTTCTAATATTTAATCTAAAGCCAACAGGCAGTATTTAATTAATTTATTTATTTTTGTTCTGGGGGGCCAGGAGGATTGCTATCGTATCATTCAGCACAAATTTAAAAAGTAAAAAAAAAAGTTATAACTGTCTGTGGTAATAGATGTTACCTAGACCCATTGCAGTGATCATTTCACAATATATATATTTATTGAATCATGCTGTACACCTGAAACTAATATAATATGTCAATTATGTCTCGACAAAAATTTATAAGTTTTTAAGCCATTTAAAAATTATGTATTTATTTATTTACTTTAGAATGTATTGATTTATTTACTTTTGTAATGGGCAGAGAGAGAGGGAGACAGAATCCCAAGCAGCCTCTGCCCTGTCAGCACAGAACCCAGTGTGGGGCTCGAACCCACAAACCGTGAGATGGTGACCTGAGCCGAAATCAAGAGTCAGATGCTGAACCTTAGACTGAGGCTCCCTGGCGCCCCAAAATTGTTTAAAATTTTAAACACTTTAAGGAGAAAAAGTAATGCATTGAGGAACATCTCAACCAAGAGACTGCGGAAGTATTTATCACAGAAGTGTATCATGCTGTTGTGCTTGGCGAGCTCCCCTGAGTGCTGTCTTGGATATTTTTAAGTTGTCTTTTTTTTTGCTACTTTTCCCTTATACTGAAATTATCTTTGGGGCAGGAGCTTTCCCTGTGATTTCTTCGAAGTCAAACTTCGTAACTTTTTCCTAAGGAAAATGTGACATTCATTCATTAAGGTGCACACAAAAATTGTTAGAAAGCTTCTCAAACCTTTTGGAGTCCCTGCTGGGGAAGGATTGGGTAAATGGGCACGCGGATCCTCTGTTGGTGGGAGTATCAGTGAAATAGGCGTTTTGCAGGGAATTGGGTAGCATCTATCAAAGTGTAAAGTAGGCATTCTCCTTGTCTAGCTGACTTCTACCTTAAAGATTCCACCCCTTCCGAAGTGCATCTAATGGCGTAAAATATTCATGTATGCAAGAATATACACTTTTGCCTTGCTTATAATAGTGAAAATTGGGAACCACCTGAATGTCCTTAAATCTGGGAATGGTAAAAAAAAATATTAATAGCGTTGAATACTAGGTAGCTGCTTTAAAAGAAAGAGAGACAGATCTAGGTGTGTTGATGTGGAAAACTGTCTAATATATTATTTTAGAAAGGCAAACTGCAGAAACATATGCATCACACAACCAGGTGTTTGTTTTAAATGCATATATTATATATATATGTGACTGTATTTTTATGTAATTCTATTTGAATTAGCCTGGAACTATAGAAAATGTGTGTAATTTTAAAATTGATTACTTCTAGAGAGTAGAAATAAAAGAGAAGAATGAGATAGGGTGGGTTTTTGTTCTAGATTTTTGTCTTTACTGTTTTAAGATTTTTAAAATGAGCTTGTTTTATCATTGTGTAATTAACAACCTGGTCATATTGCCAAAGTCTGGATGACATTCCTGTCTAAATATGTGAAGGAAGCATGTCGTGTGTTGCATGTCATGCTGTATGCCATTATTTTTCTTTAGGAGGTCAGTTCTTCCTTGAGAGCTCTCATTTGCTCTGCATCTGCACTGTAAGGTTTTTCTACAGTTCCAAAGAAAAAGCTGAGGTAATGGAGCAGTGACAATAGCGCATCGCTGAGTTTGCATGAAGGTGACTCAGATTTCAGCCCTTGAGAGACTTGATCACCATGCGTGGTGATGGACTGCATTTCGTTTACGATAATACAGTCCATTCTTTTTAGATATAAATAATAGCACAGCTCATTGGACAGGAGGGCACAGCCGGGCAGTTCCACGGGTGTCATCAGCGTGTAAACTAAGCCAGTGATTTTATATCGTTCTAACAAACGTGTTAATAGCATGATAAAACGAAGGCCCTTGGATTGTTTTGGTGGTGGTGCCTACTCAACCTTCCCACATTCAGGACGACATAAAGCTGTAACTGGCTTTCACAAATGGAGTATAGGTTTGATATTGCGCTTTTTATTAACTGTGACACTGTGGATTATGGCACTTTAAATGAGAACAGGAATTCTCTCTTTTTGAAATGTGAATTAATAAAACGCTTACTCTCGGGAGAAGTTCTTTTCATGGCCTTATTCATTTGTTTTTGTTGTGGTTGCCCTCGTCTCCTGTCCCTTTATTAGACAGACAGATACACACACACACACACACACACACACACACACACACACACACACACCCTTCATTCTCATCAATACTTGCTACTAGAATTGAACAATTTTGTTTAAAAATTGTTTTTAATCTTTATTTTTGAGAGAGAGAGAGACAAGAGTACAAGCAGGGGAGGCACAAAGACAGAAGGAGGCACAGAATCCGAAGCAGGCTCCAGGCTCTGAGCTGTCAGCACAGAGCCCGATATGGGGCTTGAACTCACGAACCATGAGATCATGACCTGAGCCAAAGTCGGAGGCTTAACCGACTGAGCCACCCAGGCGCCCCAACAATTTTGTTTTTAAAGGACACTTTTGCATTTCAGAAGAGGATATTTAACTTTGGCCATGCATCGAACCTTCTCTAGCAGGTGAACTTGACACTCCCAGCATGTAGTCATTGTCTGTCTTTGTGCATTTTGTTCCTTCCTCTTGAGGGATGCTTCGTCCACCTGTGAGGTGGCAGTAGTGACACCTGCCCCACAGAGCTTTGTGTCATTGTTATCATTGCACAGGGTGGGATAAGAAAGTGATTGCTAGGGGCTGGTTGCTCTGCACGGGAGTGGGTTGTAACGGTTGGCTGGTTGTTACATAGGAGACCGAGATGAGGGACCCTGAGCTTGACTCCTCCTGGGGGTACTTAACCTTCAAAGATAATGAGCACTTCAGGATAGTTCACATCAATTCGGTATTTGAACAGATATTTATTAAACATCTTGTATAAGTAATGTATCGTATTAAGCAAAGGAGGAGCTATGAATCCTAGTTTAGTAGGTTCTAATGAAATGTAAACACCCTAAACAGGTGTGCTTCTTTATGTAACAAACAACGCCTATATCCTGTGGGTCACTGTAGGTTGCTGTGCAATACGTAGATACAAATGGGGATGTTAAACATAATCAGTCACCCTTTCCTCTAAAGTTAAATAAAGATGCCATCTGCTTCCACATACTAACATTTAATTGTAACATAGAGCCCAGAGAGAAATGTTAACAGCTATTTTCCATTCCTTGCGATTGGGAAGACATCTAAGAGAATCCATTCATTTGCAGTTCTTTTATATCACAGGTTCCTTTTCTAAACTAGAGTTTGTATTCCTTTAAACACAAATTAGTCATAATCAGGCATAACTAAAATCAACCATATAGTTCTTGTTTGGATAAAAAGTTCCTAATACATGAAGATTAATGAATAATTCCCCCTTTATAGCTATGGAAATACATTTGTACATACAAATGCATATATCCATATATATTTAAGTGTGTAATATTTTATAATAAATACATATTTATAACACACTGATATATATATATACTTATAAAAGAAATCAAATCTTATATCAGAGTTTTTAATAGCAGTAGTAAGCAACTTTGGTTAATTGTAAAAGAAAAGAAATGTATAGACAGGATATCGGGATGCCTGCAGAGGTAGGTGGGAGAACCAGGCTTGGAGCTGTGTGGACAGGACCAGAACCTCAAACCCTACCACAGAATTGGTCTGGGGGGCGACTGCTGGAGGCTGCTGCATTCCTCCTCTTCCACGAAGAGCCCCATCTTCTCACAGCATGACCATCCCCAGCTGTGCCTGCTACCTCTCTCCCAGCACCTCAGTCCAGTGCAGGCACATTTGACTGGTGGATCCTAAGTTCATGCTGTGGCACAAGGGAGGTTAGAAAAGAAGGACCTAACCCTACCCACTTCATTAGTTAGAGACCAGGACTGCAGGCTAAACTAAAATAAAATAAAATGGGCAAATTGTTATTGTAATGGTCATATCACAAACTTTGGAAATGAGAAGAGATAAAAATGTCATCATATTCCATTGTTCTGACATAAAGCTCTTTTAAAATAAAATTTTCTTGGGGCGCCTGGGTGGCTCAGTCGGTTAAGCGTCCGACTTCAGCTCAGGTCATGATCTCACACTCCGTGAGTTCGAGCCCTGCGTCGGGCTCTGTGCTTACAGCTCAGAGCCTGGAGCCTGTTTCGGATCCTGTGGCTCCCCCTCTCTCTGCGCCTCCCCTGTTCATGCTCTGTCTCTCTCTGTCTCAAAAATAAATAAAATTAAATAAAATAAAATTTTCTTGAAACTAATATAACACTGTATGTTAATTAACTGGAATTAAAATTAAAACTTAAAATAATAAATAAATAAGTAAATAAATAAAAGCAAAAAAGATTAAAATACAATTTTCTTAATCTTTTCCTGTCCTTCCAATTTGTTTTTATGCCATTGTGATCATAGCTTATATACTTTTACTGCATTTTATTTTTAATATCATGTTTTTATATTGCTGCATATTCTCCATATATATCATTGTTAATAATTACATAGTAATTCAAATGAATGTACCTACTTTGCCATTTTTTCTAATGTTGGAAGTTGCCAATACATTTTTTTTTATTATGAAAACTACTGGCAAAGGTGTTCATAGCTGAAGTTCTGTCATCTGGATGTTGGGGGTTAAGAACCCAGAGAGAAATTTTATAAGGTATTTCGATGTGAAATTTTATAGGTTCACAATTGATTGAGTTAAATTTGAGGCTGTTTGAACTTTTAAAACTTTTTTTTTAAGTTTATGTATTTGTTTTAGTAATCTCTACACCTAGTGTGGGGCTTGAACTCACAACCCCAAGATCAGGAGTCTCATGTCCTTCTGAGTGAGCCAGCCAGACATAGACAAGCTATGTTTGTTAAGCAAACATTTACTAAATAGCACTGCTTTTAAATTTAATATTAGGATTACAAATACATGACCTAATAATAAATATCCTGTATCTAGACTAAGTAATTTGATGTGCATGGTAATAAGCTGTGGCTTATTGTGTCTTGCGACTATAAACACTTGCCTCTCAATATTTTTTAAAGTAAAACCTTTCAGTTTCATCAGGATCACATATGTTGGAATGATGCTCTCCTTATTTCGTGAATGTTCTGAGTCAATTACAGTATGTACAAGTGGATTATTTTGCTTTATTTTTTAAATTTATTTATTTAAATTCTAGTCAGTTAACATAAAATGTAGTATTGGTTTCAGGAGTAGAACCCAGTGATCCATCACTTACATATAACACCCAGTGCTTATCCCAACCAGTGCCCTCCTTAATGCCAAATTAAACGGTATTATCATAAAATGATACCATAGTTGATTAGCCAGCCTCCTTGGTAAATCTTTCAAATCTGCCATCTTCAATCTTTAGAAGACTTGCTCTTTCTTGTGAGTTTCTTTTATCCCTGTTTGTTCATTTGGGATATGTTTATTACATGTCTCATGCATGTCAGACACTGTGCTAAGTACTAGAGTACAAGAACAAGAAGGAAGTCTATTCTGCTCTCAAGGGGCTTTCTTCAAGTAGATTAGGGTATATAGTTTGAGAACTCATGTCTGAAAAATTCTCAGATATTATTCACTATTCTTGCCTTTGAAATAGGATATTTGATTTGATACATTTTTTTGTTTCTTTTTGTTTCTTTTCCTTTCCCTTTCCCTTTCCCTTTCCCTTTCCCTTTCCCTTTCCCTTTCCCTTTCCCTTCCCTTCCCTTTCTTTTCTTTTCTTTTCTTTTCTTACCATTGTTAACCCTTGAACCCAGTCTAGGTTGTAATGCTCTCTTGGGGGAGGGTGGTTGTTTTTATGGTATGATATAGAAAAGACATTGGATTAGCAAAAGTAGAAAGATTGGGGGGAAGCACAGGACTTTTCAGCATTAAGTGTCTCTTTATAGCACATTCCTTGTATTCCTCACGTTGATGATTCCGTTTCTACTCCCTTGGTACCTAGCAAAGGGCTAATTGTAGCTCCAAGTGTTCTTGAATGGGGATCCTACAACATGTAATTAGAGTCCGGAGTAAAATGTAATTTAAATCAATAATCCAAATCTGAGCTCGACTTTCACAGGTTGAATTAAGTGTAATCTTGCAGGATCTTAGTGGGTAGGTTAGCAAGTATGTCTTCTGTTTTAGAGATATGTATAAATCCCACTTTTTGAACATGGTAACTTTCACTCTAGTTCTGCTAACATTGCCTGGAGGCCACATTACAATTCTCCTTTGACTGGTAGAAAGATAAATACCATAATGCTGTCAGGATTTGTCTCCCACTATGAGATTATTTGTGATTTCTTTTTCTTTCCTTTGCTCATCTTTATTCTTCAGATTTTCTTCAACCACATACATTGCATTTTTAATAAGAAAAGTCATAACATTTTTGTTCTGTCCCTAGGCTTGAGAATGATAATAAATTTAATAAAATTCCCTCAGTGAATTTTCTCTGGTGCATTCCTTTTCATGGTGACAGTTTTGGTGGTCTTTAAATAAGCGTATTTGCCATATTACTTGTTGCAGGACATTGATCACTCCTGAGTAGTGAAGCTCTGATGCACCCTGGATATTTTGGTTGGTTTGGAGCCCAACAAACTAAAGTTTAGATATTCACTATATGAGAGCAAGCAGGTGACATAGGACTGGTTAGTTAACCTCTCTGCTTTTGTTTCCCTCATCTGGAGACCAGACGAGTGAGAGCACTTAACCTCTCTTGTGCACATCAAATGAGATTAATGTATTTAAAGGCCTGAGTATTATGCCTGCTATAGAAGAAATGCTCATTAGAAGTTAATTTCCTTCCCTAATTACTTTTCTCTAAACAGAGAATGAACATTGTATTATAACTCGTTCTCATACCCTCCAATGACCATGTTGAACATGGAAAATAATATTGCTTATTGTTAAGTCAAGAATCATGCTCTGTCTAAAGGAAAAGAAGCCAAAAATATTGTATCATCAGTCCTTTTATTACACTCTTTTCTTTAATCATTTCTATTATTTGGAGAACGCACACTCTCTCTCGCACACACATACTATTTTATATTAAAGGTGTAACTAACTGCATCATCACTCCATATTTTAAGGCCAACAGAAAGAGAAGGGAACGCTCCCATTTGGTCACCGCAATGCATTTCCTAGAGTGCTAATTAGATAAAACATGTAATACAAAGAAGCTTCAGTTTGGCAGTTGAAACTTGTCATTTTGCTGTAAGAAAGAGTCCTTTTAAGGTCATTTAGGTCTGCCCAATTTGTCTGTTGTAGACATCGCTTGAGACTGAAACTTTGTGGGAAGAGTATTGTTTAATTAGTGCTTTTTCTACAGTTTTAGGGTTTTTTTTTTTGTTTTTCTGCATAGTTTGTAGATTTCTTTTTTTAATATAAATGATGGGAAGGCAGATAGCAAAATAAAAGTTGATCTAGAATCTTTAAGACCACGGAGAATTTGTCACTGAAGTCATCAGGATTATTTTTATGAAAACACACAAGGCCACATTTGTGTGTGTGTATGTGTGGTTGTCTAAGAACTACTTATACTCTTTTCTTTTTTTTATAACTATTATGGAAAATTTCTAATATATATGATATTGGGAAGAATCGTCCAGTGTGACTCCTTCTCCTCCATTCTTCAGCTTTAACAGTTATCAGGATTGCTATGCTTCCCTTTATACTTTGAAAAGCAGTAAGAAAATAAAGTCTGTATCATATGCAAAATGATAAATTAATGGCTTTTGAAAGTTCTTAAAATATATTGAAAAAGATGTATAATATAATATGCAGCCATGGAAAAGGATGAGATCTTGCCAATTGTGACAACACGGATGGACCTAGAAGGTATTATGCCAAGTGAAATAAGTCAGAGAGAGGAAGACAGGTATCGTACAGTTTTGCCCATATGTAGAAACTAAAAAACACAACAGATGAATAAACAAACCAAAGAATCAGATGTCTAAATAGAGAACAAATTGGTGGTTGCGAGAAGGGAGGGAGTGGGGACAGGGGCAAAATGGGTGAGAGGTAGAGAGAGATACAGGATTGAAGTATTTCAGTGAATGAGTCAGAGGTATAAAAGGCTCAGCCTCGGGAATATAATCAATGATATTACCATAGGGGCTGTATGATGACAGAGGGTAGCTATACTTGCAGCGAGGGTAGTAGAACATATAGACTTGTACGATCACTGTGTTGTACACCTGAAACTGATGTAACATTGTGTGTCAACTACACTCAAATAAAAATACTTAAAAAACTCCACCCGCTCCTCACAAAATAGGAAAAAAAGAGAAAGAAAAAGATATTTCCTCTCTTCAGATGTGGAAAATGAGGGGCACATGGGTGGCTTAGTCAGTTGAGTGTCTGACTCTTGATTTCAGATCAGGTCATGATCTCACAGTTGCGGGTTCAAGCCCTGTGTCGGGCTCCGTGCTGAGCATGGAGCCTGCTTAAGAATCCCTCTTGCTCCCTCTGCCCCTCTTCCCTGCTCGTGTACGTGTGTGCATGCTCTCTCGTTCTTAAAAAAAAAGGTAGAAAATGAAGAGATGAAGAACTATGCTTGTTTTGCTATTGACACTTTGGGACGGGAAGGAGAATTGATGTGAAGCACTCCAAAACTAAGCGTTAGTGAATGGCTTTATTTGCGAGTACTTGTTCTGTATTTTATTGGATGGAGGGGACTTGTAAGTGACACTCACTCCCTGATATCGACAGTGCACTCAGAGTTCATGTTCAGAAACACCAAAGCAGGTTCCCAATGTGCTTTTGAATAATTGGAATCATTCACATTTGTTCTGCGTAACGCTAGGGCACAGTTTCTTGTTGTGTTGAATTGATCATTCTCCATTTACCAGCATAACTTTTCCTTCCCACGTTACTTTCCAGAAGTCAAGTCGATATGAAGGGTTTTGAATTAAGCTATTGACTGTGATGACATTTCCTCCTCCTCCCAGTTAACTAAGAAGGTGTCCTTTGCGTGTCAAGACAGGATGTGAAGTGCCCCTTGCCTAACTGTGAAGCCCAGATACCAGGAGGAAGCCCATCAATGGTTCGTGGGGTATCTGTGCCCTTCCTGTGCCTTGAGTGGTTTCATTGCCTTTTTCTAAAAGTACTCCCTGAAGGCTTGGTGTGGGCAGTTGACACCACATGTTCTCACTGTGGATGTGGGAGCCAGGTAATTCTCTCTTGTGCGGAGCTGTGTACCATGTGCAACATCATCCCTCCTCTGTACCCACTAGGTGTCAGCAGCAGCTCCTGCCCCCAAGAACCCCCCCTCTCCCCCATTGCCCCCCCCCCCCCCAGCTGTGACAACCAGAAAATGTTCCGTGCAGGGCAAAATCGCCCCTGGGTGAAAACTGCTGTTTTATGTGTGGGTTTCTTTCTTCACACACTCACCCTAACCCTATACCTGTAAGCTCCTTGAGGACAGGAATGAGGGATTTTCATTCCTATCGAGGGCTTTCTTTCTGTCTGCTGCATGTAATATACAGAGTTTTGGGGACTGATTGAACCATCGCTTTTTGTTTTTGTTTTTATCCTAACTATATAGTGCACTGGGTCTTTTTACAGAAGAGTGATCTGCACATTTCTCTTCTTCTCTATTTTGATAATGGTTTATAATTAGGTATATGGCAACTGGCATTTCCATAACACAGTGGCCTATTTTCTTTCTCATAAAAGAATGACTATATCATACAATAGTTTAATCTTTCCTTTAAAAACCCCATGATACTTAGATGCTTTTGGTTAACAAAATTCCTTTTGAATCTGGAAGACTCTGTTTGCCCACCAACCCCCCCCCCCAACCCGTCCCCCACCAAAAAAAAGAGAAAAGAAAAAGTAAGAAAAAGCCATCAACTCTTAAATTACCCAATGTCCTGAGGCATTTTTCCCATAACAAATGTTCACTGTAAGTTTCTCTGTTGTAAAGTCCTGTCTTCTTTGACCCACTGCTGGCCTGAGTGCCTGTTTCTGTTCACTTAGGGATTGAGTAGAGCTTTGGTTTAAATGATCCGTGTCCACCCAGGTGAAGATCAAATATTAATGAGAGGCTTGTTCATAACAAAAGTGTGAAAGAAAACAAATACACAAAAGAATTATTATAGAGGCTCTCTGTACAGAATCAAAACCAGAAATCCTATGTTGAAATGTAAATTCTAGAGATCACTTATAACATGGCAGTGTTTAATATAGTGGCTGGGAGCAAGCCTCAGTTTTCTCATCCCTTAAATGGGAGTAATGACAGCTCCTACCTCTTAGGGTTGTAGTGAAGATGACATGACCACGTCCATTGAAAACTTTTAGAACTACCTGGCACATAGTAAGTGCTAGTAATTACTTCATTTCCACTTTTTAATTCTTTATCCTTATTATAAGAAATCCCAGTATATTCCCATTTTCTTACATCTCTTAGAATTTTCACCTTTCTTCCCCAAAGAAGTATTTTGTCTTTTTCATCTTTACTCCTTTTATCCATTGGTTTTGTCACACACAAAAATCCAAATGGGACTATCCCATTTTTTGGTTTTGCAATAGCATGTCTTACCCTTATAAATTTGTATGTATTTATAGCATATTTAAAATCCCTCTGAGAGTCTGCTTTGAACAGTGTGATGAGTCATTTTTTTTTTGCAAGTGTTTTTAGTGGATAAAAACAAAACTCCTCCTAAATATATTTATGGGGTGCCTGGGTGGCTCAGTTGGTTAAGCGTCCGACTCTTAGATTTTGGCTCAGGTCACGATCTCACAGTCCGTGTGAGAGAGCCCCACATCAGGCTCTGTGCTGACGGCGCACTTAAAAAAAAAGTCTTTATAAACTTAAGCTTCAGTTGTTTGTGTTTTTTTTTTTTTTTTTATATGACATAAATGTAGATCATTGGCCATTTTGTTTGAAAGAGGTAGTTCTGCTTTTGATCTGAAAAGGTCAATATGAATTCACTTTTATACCCTCTGCACAAATAAAAAATGTTTCATTCATGGCTAAAATATACATTCCTGCTTCGATTGGTGAGAACACTCCATAGGACCCAAATTACTTTGTGCATAAAATTTGTCTCTGTGAGTTGGTCAGGCTGACACCACCACAGAGGAATGACGTGGACCATATCGAATCCATAATCGGTTCACAAAACATAAAATCAGTTCTTTGAGAAGCAAGTTCAGGCGTAAGTCCAGTATAACAAGCAAAAAAGCAGACATTTATGCTTATGGTAGGTTGATGGATTAACCACCTTCTTGCTTAGTAAATGTGTTGCCATCAGACTTGCCTTCTTATAGGAAAGATAAAAATGAATATAAAGAAAATATCTAATACATTAATATGTATGCTGTATGTGAGTGTGTATAGATTGTTTCAAACTCATATAAAAGCAGGGAGAATAATATAATGAGCCCCCAAGTCCTCATCACCAAGCTTGAACAGTGACAACTCAGGGCTCAACTTGTTTCATGTGCATACCTCCCTCTCACTTGTAAATCCTAGACAGAATTTCTTCTTCAACTGTTTTCTTTTGTGAGACCTAGGAAAAATGCATCCTCAGAAGGTTTGCATGCACTTTTCAGGAGTGTCCAGGTTCCCTGAAGCCCCATTTAAGAATCAGTGCCTGGGTTAGCTCCTTTGGAAGTGGGAGAGAGAATTTCACAAAAGCCTTCCAGAAGACACCCCCTGCCAGCAAGTGCCCCCAGGCACTAAGATTGTTTTTTACCCACTTTTATCCATAGTATCTGTGATACCTGAGTCAGCTAAAGAGAAGAGAAAAGGATGCCTGGAGGAGGCCTAACATCCTCTCCAGCCCCGCTGTCCTCTGCCCTCTCTATTCCTTCAAGGTGTCCTTTACTTTTTTTTTTTTTTTTTTTTTTTTGAGCTGTATCATCTAAATGACCTAACACTGGTCAACTTGAACGTGAAAGCAAAAATTCCAGGGCTAACGATAATAGAGAACAGTATTTATTTATTTATTTATTTATTTATTGAGGATTTCTTATGTGCTAGGCATTTTTTGGGCATTTTGTCACTTAAACTAATCAATCTTAGCAACTACCCGGTGGGTATCCATGATCCCACCTTTGCAAATAGAAAACTAAGATTCAGAGCATCTAAGCCACTTGGCTAGGATTTTAACTCAGGTCTATCTGAAATTCCAGCTGAATATTTTTTTTTCCCCAGCTCAATATTAACAGTACTAGATCAGTTCTCTCCACTGTACTCTGACAGCTGGCCATACACTTAGCTTATGGGCCCCAAGTCTATATGGGATGCTTTATGATGTATGCATCGTTGATAATAACTTCTTGATGCTGGCGTGAGACTTTTCAGAGCATTGTGCAAGATATTTTCTGCTTTTGTTAGTTCGTTAATAGACGTGCTGTTCTTAAATTTGATGTAAGCCCAGGAGAAACTAAAGAAAAGATCCAGTAACACGTATCTCCCATGCAACTGCATCTTAATATTTGAGGCCAAGGCATCATCATTTCTCATAAACGTGGCCACAGGAGCCTCTGAACTGTTTCCCCTGTGTCCGTTCCTAGCTTCTCTCTACATCAGCCCCAGAGTGATGTGTTACGAACGTTCGTCAGATCATGTCACTTCTCTGCTTAGAACCTTCCAAAGAAAGGATTCTTCTAAGTAGCAGAGAAGAAAACTCACATTCCTTACAGAGCCTACAAGGCCTCATACACCTGGCCACGGCTGGCTGTCACAGTTCACACGCTGAGCGGCCTGCCTGGTTACAGCACCGCCCTGATTATTGTTACCGGCATTCTTGTTTCTCCCATCTGCCAAGCTGCTTCCCACCTCGGGGTCCCAGCTTGCTGGGTTCTCCACATCCCTGGCTTCTTCATATCCCTCAGTCTTCTTCAGCTGGAATGTCGGCACCACGGAAACTTTGTTTTATTATTTGCTCCAAATAACTCCAAAATAACTTTGTTTTATTGTTTGCATTGCACTGAGTCACTGTATGAAATCCTTTCTTTGTTGATTTGTTTCCTTCCCGTTTGTCTGTGCTCCCCCAACTTAAACAGGCTCTTTCGTGGGTCCAGGAGCCCAGCTGTAGTTGCTGCCCTCCATACGCTCAGTGCCTGTGTACCTGCTGGTTAAGTGAAGTTGGTTAAGGAGGGGCCTGCAAAGCACTCAGCACAGGGCCCAGCATGCTCGAGAGAGCTCCTGCAGGGGGGTTGTTCGTTCCAACCCGGGTTTTCATCATCCCATAATCTAGGCGACAAGTCTCAGGAATTACCCGAGACAATGCAGCTCCTCAAAAACCGGGAGATCCGTCGAGTCTCATGATACGGACCCTGAAGTCTGTGTTATTACGAGGCGGCAACTTTTTGCCAGTTTTCAGCCCGTGTGGACTTGACCTTCAAACCGGCAGCCTTCAGCTCTCATTTCTGACTGACCTTTTGCTTAAGCCCAGGGCAATGTTTTCATCTCTGACAAACTTGACCACTGCCAGTTTCTTAGGAGCGCCGGCCCTTATGAAAAGGAGTTTTGCTGCCTGTGCCATAATGATCTCTAATACCCGATAAACTGCAAACAATGGGGGCATTTTGGGGGGGAAATACTAAAACAAAAAGGCGTCTGCAGTTCTGAGGCAGTGCTAAACTGGGGCAGATGGAAAAGTTCTAGCACGTGGAATGCTGCTTTCACAACTCCCATTGGGAGGGGGAGAAGTGGACGGTCCTTACAATGGGCTATTATTAGGGGACCATTGAACCACGTAATCACAGCCCTTTACAAAACCATAAAAATATGTCAAATATCATACAAACTCAAACGGTCTGGGCTTGGATGTTGGACTAAAACTGTCATAAATAAGGGGGTCCTCTTAATCTGATCAAGTATTTAAAGGAAAAATTGGAGTGAGGCAGATTTCATTCCTTATAAACAGCTTTGTGGGTTTATTTATTGTTTGCAAAGTTTTCAGGAGAGGGATTCTGCCTGAATATATCTTTATTTGTCCAGACCCACAGAATTTAGTTTCTGTGGAATCTGTAGGTTTTTTTTTTTAATTAAAAAATTAGTGTCATGTAGATGATATAGAAAATATGGGGGGTGGGGGGGAACCAATAAAGTAAAAGTTCCCTCCAATTTCATCACCTCAGAACAGTTATTGTTAAGTTTGCTGAATGATCGGTAATTGGTCTTTTTTTTGCCTCTGCAGATGTATAAGTAATATTTTGAAGCCGGTGTAGGATCACGGTGTATGTAGCGTTTCTAAGTTGCTTTGCCATTCTGAGCGTCCCCTCTAATTAAATAGTTTTGTAAAACAGGGATTTTAATGACTGCATTGTATCCATCTGCGTGCAGTGGTTCTCGACTGGGGGCAGTTTTGCCCCCCAGAGGATGTCTGGAAAGTCTGGTGACATATTTGCTTGTCACCACGGGTGTTGCGGGGAAGGCGCTGCTGGCATCTATTGGGTAGAGGCCAAGGATGCTGCTGATTGTCCTACAGTGCACAGGACAGCCCTGTAACAGAGAAGTGTCTGGCCCTCGGGTCAACAGGGCCAAGGTCGGGGGAACCCTGAACGTAGGTGGCCGCCTTGTAATTAATTTAATCCATTGGCTGCTATTAGATTTTTGTTTTCTTTTACTTGTTTGTTTGTTTTACTAGATGTAAGGTTGGCAAACTTCCTATAAAGGACCACAGATGAAATATTCTAGGTTTTGGGGGATATAAGATCTGTTGCTCAATTGTGCCATAGTACTGTTGTAACTCGAAAGCAGTCACAGACTGTTGGGCTTTAAGGTAGTAATTAGACCATTCCCATGATGGTTAATGCTCTGATGGACGTTACATCCATTGTACCTAATCTTAAATCTTGCTTATATCTGTTGATTTGCGTAGAAAAGTGCTTGATTGTTTAATTGCTGGGTGGATGTGCATGTACCTTTTAAAAGTTTACATCATTTTATTTTATGTATTAAGGTTATGCCAATTGACTTTTTATTCTCTCCCACATCACTTAAGATTGTTCATTTAATGTGGCTCTGTAAGCACACGTATGCCACCCATTCCATCTGATTTGGAACAATGCCCGGGAATGTGAAGTGTTTAAAGGGCTCATAGTTCACGTGCCCTCAGAAGTCAGGTAGATGAGTGAGTGGAACAGGCCACACGTCAGTGTGGGTACAAGGAGTGGTGGAATGGTGGCCAGATGAAGAGCCCGTAGCTCATCCCAAGAGGGAAGCTGCCACTCAACTCTGTCCAGTGCTGGCCCATGTGCTTTAGCATCGCCAGATCTCCTGATTGATCCAGAGAAACTAGAAATCCAAAACTTGGTTGAAAATTCTTAACTTTTAATTAACCGACTGCACAGAATGGTTTGCCATACCTGTGGACTGTGCCCATGGGCCACCTGTTTGGGGACCTCTGTTTTCATGGTGACTCATTGTGGGGTCTATAGTTTAGACATGGAGGCAGGTATCCAGGCTCATGGCCATTTGTCCTAGACTCTCAGGACCCCAGGCCTCATAGATGAGAGCTATAAGAGTTGGCAGTCTCGGGGAAGATGCTGAACAGAAAAGGGAGCGTTAGCTTTATCTCTCAGAGTAGGGAGGCAGACTCTGAATCACATGCTGGCCTGGAGACATAGTTCCTCCAGAGCTTTCTGAATTAGGAAGAGCCAGCAGTTGTCACTTCTCCATTTCCTCAGGACATTTCTGGAGGCTGTCAGAATCCTAGCCTCCAGACACTACGGTGCCCTACACAATCTGACTCATTGCCCTTAGCACCTCTTCCCCCCAATGTCCATGGGCTCTATTCATTCACCGATTGACCAGATACTTGTTGAGTCCCTACTGTGTGCCAGGCCATGTTCTGCACAAAGTAGAGCTGGGTACAGGGGTCAGGAGCACTGGCAGGGTATGGGCTGAGAATTTAAATAAACCCTTAGGATGGTTGTGGGAGACAAGAGCAGACAGGTCATGATTCCAGGGTGGAGTGGGCAGGATCTTCAGACTTTGGCGTGCATAAGAATCTGCCTAGTTAACTTGTTAAAACATGGATTTCTGGTCCCCACTGAAAGAGTCACACTCATTAGGTGTGGGGTAGGACCCAAGACTGAATTTCTAACAAGTACAATGAATGGCACTGGTTAGGGACTTGTAGGCCATTCTAAGAACATTTTGTTTTCCCCTCAAGAGATAAATAGGGAGCCATTCCAGAGTTGTTTCCCCCCGCCCCCAGGGTAGTGACATGATCTGACATATTTTACAAGGATCACTCTAATCAGTGTCTTCAACATAGACTAAAAGAGGGCATAGACAGAAGCCAGAAGAGACTCTCACTACTCCAAGTGAGAAATGATGATAGCATGGATCAGATGGTAACAATACACACGGTGAAAATCAATTAAATTCTGGATATATTCTGAGAAAGGAGCCAATGCTTCTTTTTTTTTTTTTAAGTTTATTTATTTATTTCTTTTGAGAGAAAGAGAGTGTATGATAGAGCGGGGTAGGGGCACAGAGAGAATCCCAAGCAGGCTCTGCACTACCAGCGCAGAGCCTGATGCGGGGCTTGAACCCATGAACTGTGGGATCAGGACCTGAGCCCACACCAAGAGTCACATGCTTAACTGACTGAGCCACCCAGGTGCCCTGGGAGCCAGTACTTCTTTATAGATTGGATAGAGGGTGTGAAGAACAGGGTCAAAGATGACCAAGGTTTTTGAATGAACAACTAGATTGAACCGTATGAAGGCCACTTTTTTGATCTACAGGGGGAAAAAAGGTAATTTCCTATGTTTCAACCTAAAGGATAGAGTTTTCAACTCTAGAAGTATAGAGTTGCCATCTACTAAGGTGGAGAAGACTGTGGAGGAGCTGGTTTGGAGGGAATGATGACCATGGAGGTTTGAGATGTCTGCAGTCTTCCGGATGGGGCTGTGGGGTAGGCAGGTGGAGGTGAATCTGGAGTTCAGGGACACCTGGAGACTGATGTAGATCACCAGGGCTGTGCCTTTCCATAGAGAAAATCAAGCTCTGAGCATTGAGACACTCTGATACTTAGGAGAAGACAGAGCTGGCCAAGGAGACTAAAAAGAAATATTACAAGAGGTAAGAGGAGGGGTGCCTGGGTGGCTCATTTAAACATCTGACTTGGGCTCAGGGTTTGTGAGTTGAGCCCTGCGTCAGACTCTCTGCTGTCAGCACACAGCCAACTTGGGATCCTCTGTCTCCCTCTGTCTCTGCTCCTCCCCCACTTGTGCGTGCTTGCTCTCTCTCTCTCTTTCAAAAATAAACATTTAAAAGAAAAGAGGTAAGAGGAAAACCAGATGCGTGTGGTAGATTAGAAGCCAAGTGAAGTAGGTATATTAAGAGCCTCTTGCTGTTCCTTGAGCAGGCCCGGCTTGTTCATACCTGAGGACTTTTGCACTTTGCTGGGATGTTCTTCCCACCAATCTGCCTGGTTCATCTCCTCCCCAACTTCAGGCCTGTGCTTAACTGTCGCCTTCTCTCTAGAACCTCCCCTGAACAGCCTGTGTAAGAGTAGGGCATCTGGTTGGTACTCAAGCAATATGTATTGAATGAATCATGAACATGTAACTTTCCTGGGAGCAGAAGTCCAGGTGAGCACGTATCACAGCCTTGCACTCCAGGTGTACGTAGCATAGTCCGTGGACCAGTAGGGTGGGCATCCCCTGGGAGCTTATTATAAATGCAGGATCTTGGGTCCCACCCCAGACCTACAGAGTCACACTGCATTTAACAAGATCCCGGGTGATTTATGTACACATTAAGGTTTGCACTCAAACCTATATTTAGTTCTTTCTGTATACAGCACAAAGGCAACTGGGTATAGTCTCAGACAGCAATGACCCAAAATGAAAGGTTAAAACTATCAACATAAGGTTTCTTCTGTAGTTGTTTCTGTATTCAATCAGTTGCCATTATATGATTTTTATTTATTTTTTTCTTATTATTTTTTAAATCTTTAAAAAAATTTTTTTTAATGTTTATTTTTGAGAGAGACAGAGACAGAATGCAAGGGGGTTAGGGTCAGAGAGAGAAGGAGACAGAATCGGAAGCAGGCTCCGGGCTCCAAGCTGTCAGCCCAGAGCCCAACGTGGGGCTTGAACTCACGAGCTGTGAGATCGTGACCCTGAGCTGAAGTTGGACGCTCAACCGACTGAGCCACCCAGGCGCCCTGATTTTTTTTTATAAAGACTGCATGAAGAGGCTTTCAAGAATATTTAATGTGGTTATCCAAGTGACTTCTTAGTTTTATTTTTAAATGGCCTCAGCTTGGAGTGAATATAAAATGCACAGTGTCTGGTTACAGGGTAGAGATTTTTGAGTGAATGAATGTTAATTCTGTTCAACATGCGTTTTAAAATTTGGTATTTAGTATGACATATCCATGCATAATGGCTGATACAATCTTTATAGTACAGGACCTGTAAATGCATAGTTTTGTATGAAGGTGAGTAATGGATTAAGTTTATTGGGCTTTGCTGCTTCTCTCATAGGACTTTGATTCTAAAAGTTGCGTTTTTATTTTGGGATTGTAAATACTCTGCAGACAGTCGGCTACCAGTCTTAAATCTCATATTTCTATTTGGCTGAGATAAAAACTTGATGTTCTTTTTATACTCAGACCTTTGGCATGGTTTAGTCTGGGAGGGAAGAAAAAACAATGTATATAGTAGGAGTTTACTTATAAATACTCTATTTTTTCCCCTGGGGCTACTAAATATTGTTTGTCCTAACCCCAAAGCATGCCTACCTTGTGGTTTATAATAAGCATACTGTTATATAGGTCATCAGCTAAGGGAGGAAGACCTGTTAGGCATTTTTGGTAAAGTTGGTCTAGTTTATTCTATTAAAACATCAACATTGTAGAAAAATAGATTTGCTGTTCTCTCCTTTTGTACACATTTCTTTAAAAACTTTTTTTTTTAATGTGTATTTATTTTTGAAGCAGAGAGAGACAGAGTGTGAGCGGGGAAGGGCAGAGAGAGAGGGAGACACAGAATCTGAAGCAGGCTCCAGGCTCTGAGTTGTCAGCACAGAGCCCGACGCGGGCTGTGAATCCACAAACTGTGAGATCACGACCTGAGCCGAAGTTAGACGCTTAACCAACTGAGCCACCCAGGCGCCCCAACCTTTTGTAGACAATTCTAACCCATTTCTCTGAATTCAGAAGCCTAGATCCTGCAAAGTGATGTGATGGGAAGTGGTGTGAACGTATAGAGGCCAGAGAAACTGGATATAAATTCGTACATATTTGAGAGTGTACACACAGAGTATGTGAGTGCGTGTGGGTTTACATTGTTTTATCTTCCCCTGTTAGCTCAGTTAAAGCCCTAGATTAAAATTCATCAACAGCCAAGGGTGTTTGTATGGTTTGCCACTGGCGACAGAATGCGGAAGACCTTGGTTGAATGTCCAGCCTTGGCAGGTCTTACAACCTTCTTTTCAGAGTTTCTGTCTGTCTTTAAAATGGGGAATCATTGAGTGCACCCGGTGTTCCTACCCGGCTGCTTATCCAGTTTAGACGATATTTGGAGAAGCCACCGCAAAATTGTATATACATGTACTATATTTCAAAACTCCCCTTGTTCTTTACTTCTTAAAACTTGTATTTCATCAGAAAAGCTGAATTCCAGTTAGATGAAACTTTCTTAACAGAGCAGAGGTTGGCATTTTCCGTAAAAATCCAGAGAGTAGGTATTTTAGGGTTTGGGGGCCAGGCAGGCTCTGTTGTGACTACTCATCTCTGCCACTGCGGTGTGAAAGCAGCCATGGGCAATATGCAAATGAATGGGCATGGCTGTGTGCCAAGAAAACTTTATTTATGGACACTGAAATTTGGATTTCATATCATTTTCATGTATCATGAAATCTTCTTCTTCTGCTTCTTTTCCAACTATGGAAAAATGTAAAATGTATTCCTAGTTGACAGGCCAGACCAGAATAAGGAGCAGACCCAGCTGGCCTGGTGGGCAGACTCCCGGGCTAGGGAAAGGGGCTTGGGCTCGTCAGCCTTAGTCCCTTGTCTGTCTCCTTTACGGAAGCCGCCTTTGCTTTTGCTTCTTGTTTGCATCTCATTTTGATTCTTTTCTCTCTTAGGTCAGGATTCGTATCCTCATGTTTATTTTCTGTGAAGAATCCCCTTGTACAGACTGTACAGAATAGATGACTGAGTGTTGGAGAACGTGTATTTTGGGCTTGAGTCCTCTTTCGTGGCATAATCGGCACAATTCGTATAATTGTGGGACTGAAAAGAACCGTGTGCCTTTCAAATGTGACCCTGGACAAGTCTTCTCCCAAGTCATTTAAGAAAGCTAGCTTTGTCAGTTCTGCCATGTTTTTCAGGGATGGTGACTGCTTAGTTGACCGTCTCTATAAATTGTCATTTGAAAAACCAGTATAAAAGAATGGTGGTTTGGAGGCAGTAGTGGATAGCAGTTGATGGAGTTACAATCCCTTTACTGTTCCTTAAACTCGCTAAGCAGCAGGGCATATTTTCTCCCTAAACATAAAATAAGAAATCTGCACTTTGTGTTGAAAAAGTGTGTGTTGAATCTGCACGTGTTGAGAAAAAATAGATTATGAACTAAAAGGATTGCAGGAATCTTCCCTCAACTTGATTATTTACATTCTGGTTTACGAATCGTAGAGGGAATAAAGACCAGTGGGAATTCTTTCTTTCCCTCCAGTGAATTCTTTTGTCGGTCAAGATGGTAGTTTTCTCTAGGTACCATCTCACACTGATGTGCTCCACGATCTTTTTCAAATGAAACTGGTGGAAAATAACCTGTCATTGTCACCTAGGAAGTGGCACAGCAAAAGTGTGACAGTTAGAAGGTGATCCATTCCACCCCTCTTGGTATGAATTCAGGATCTGAAGGAAGAACAGAAGAAGCACAAAAAGAGTGTAGCAGTAACAAGGAAGAAGAATTTCAAAGCCTTTGGAGTTTTGCACTTTAATGTGATAGCTAACATCCTTTATTTATATGAAACATCCCTTATATCGACAAAAGAGTATCTTTTGAGAGAGTATGAAGTATTCTAGCTTTATTCTGTGGTCTGTGCTTCAAGTGCTCAGCAATACCTAACTTGACTCTCCAAATTCATTAACTTGGGGAGGGTTAGTCTGAAGGTCAACAGCGTGCAAAAATTATCAGGCAGTCATACAGATGTTTACTGCTGCATATATGTTTTCATTTGTATGCTTGCTTGATTGGCTATTGAAAAATTAATTAAAGGGAAGTCTGAGGAGCTATGATTTAGGATGGTTTTATTTATATGGCTTTTAAAATTGTCACAGGACTTTAGAGCCTCATAATATTGCTGTGAGAAGGTTCGAGGGTTCAGGTACTCATGAACCTGTGTTCTAGATCAGCAGGTCTCAAAGTTGATCAGAGAGCCCTGGGGGACTCCAGGACCCTTGTAGTGATTTTGCCAGGTCACAACTACTGTCTTCATAATACCAGATTATTTTCCTTTTTTTTTCATGCCCCTCTTGCGATTTTACAGAAGAGTTTTACAAAAGCTTCGTGAGTGTTAAAATGTCATTGTTCTGAAGACCAGTGGAATGTACGGCAGCGTGTCATCTTGCATTTTAAGATTTTTTTGCTTTAATTCCTAATATGGTAAGCACCGATAGCTAGGACTCACATAAATACTCCCGATTAGAATGGTTTGAAACAGTCTTAAGACAAAAAATGTTTGAGAATTGCAATGTTTCAGCTATGTTGCTAAGGTCGTCAGACATGTGTGTTCATTTAATGCGGAAATACCTCTATCATGCAGGCTCTGTTATCATCCCTATTGAGTACGTGGGGAGATGAGAGCCTGGAAATGTTCATGACTTGCAGAGGGTCATCTAAACAGTTAAGTTGCAAAGCCACAATTCGAATGCAGGTTTCGAATTCTTAACTGTGCTGCTTGGCATGCTGTCTCTCAGGGAAGCACAAGGAAATGCCTGCATTTCGACAGTAACTTGTCCTCAGAGCCTAGGCCACCCCCAGGGAATGTAGATAGGAAGATTATCCTTAAGGGTGGTGTGAGGCAGAGACCACATTCTAGTGGCTTCTGGACTGAGTCCAGCCCACAGATGTGTTTAACTTGTCTTATGCAGTGTGAAAGTCAAACAACTGGATGTCATTTTTTTAACCTGGGAGATTTAACTTCAAAAAGAAGTTTACATTGCCTAGCCACATCTCAGAATTGGAAGATCTCGACTGGATTGATATACCCATGTGGCCACCGTCAACCACATTTCATGTCAGCCATTTCTTTTAGATTAGACGTGTGTGTTCCAGTTAGGCACAGACCTCACTACTCCCTATTAACCCTAGAGCTCATGTTCCTCATTTATGTTACCTGTTTCCAGTGTTTGGAGACAGCTGGAGATGTTCTGCTTCCTGCATAGTGTGTATAGCTAGTCTGTTCTCAACTTATTTGGAAACTAAAATGACGCTGACCATGAAGGGACAGAGTACATTCAACTCCGATCACCTCAACCTGGGTATTAGGAAAGAGCTTAGTGGCAATGCCGAATAGAGAGCAGGTCGCTTCCTTTCTTACTAAAGCATAAAATTCTAATTCATTAAAGAATAAGGATCTGCCAGTGAATTAACATTTATTTTTAAATGTGTAGCCCTTTCTTTGTCTAAGTGTAATAGTGAAATAAGCACATTACACGCATTGCCCTCATTTTATGTTTATTTTAGTAATGTCTGTTGTCCTCATCATTATCGTGTCTGGACCCTTTCATAAACTTAAAATGTCTCTGTGAACCTCTATGTGCATGTTAGATCAGTCATTTGAAAACTCTCTGAGATTGTCAACGTAAAGAACTTCCATTTTCCTGGGCATTTGGACAGCATTACTGAATTTCAAATTTTTATGCTTTAAATATCTCCCCATTTCAGCAGTTAATATTAACCATTTATCACAATTTTTAGGTATTTATTTCTTTGCCTTTTTCTTCTTTTGTCTCACCCCAGACTACAAGCTTCATGAAGCTGGCAGTCAGATCAATTTGTTCACAACGTATATTCCGTGTCTCACACGGCGTTTAGCACATAATAACAGTAAATAATGGAGCAAATAAATGAGTAAAGATATAAGTACATCGGTCATGTATGTGATAACTCTTACTCTTCTCTATCCCTAAGAGTTATAATAAGAGTTTTGCTAAACACTTTCATGCTTCCCACCTTGGTGGAATTGGGGAGACGTTTATTTCTTACTCTTCACGTAAATATACATCCAGCCCCATGTGTGTGTATGTTTTTCCTGTTCTGCTTAGGGTTGTTGCCCTTCTTCCTGATTTTAAAGTCAGTAGGAGAGTGACATATCCATGCAACTAAGAATAAGATGCACACTGAGACTAGGATATAGGATGAGGCCATTGAACTTGAAAGTGCAGCACAGAGACTCCTCCAGAGACGCTCTTCCTGCAATTGCCAGTTAGAGAGTTATGTGGCCATTAGAAAGTCTCGTGTGTAATAGTAGCTTTTAGGCAGTGTCTTCTCCAAAGGGGGCATCTAGCTCTTAACCTATTGCTGAAAGAGAAATACCATTGTCTATTAATACTACTGGAACTAAAGATGAATAGTGAATCGGCCTTGATCTGACAGTGAGTTTGACTTTGATAGCTCATCACTTAAAAAGGTTCTTTTATATTTATGAAAAAAGCATGACGTCAAGCCAGGGGGAAAAATTGATATAAATATTGAAGACCAAGCTCGTTGAGCTTCCAAAAAAAAAAAAAAAAAAGAAAGAAAGAAAAGAAAAGAAAAGAAAAAAAGCCCCTTGTGCGAATGGGTTTTTTTTTTTTTTTTACATGCATAACTAATTAGCTTAGGTTATTATAAGCAGGGCTGCTGTGATAAAGTTTCCGGTGGTGTCTCGGGATACCTTGTTTATAGTGCCTTCTCTATGCCAGTCAGTCTTCGAATCGGCATTACAGAAAGTAGAGGGAGTGAATAGTCTACCGTTTCTCGTTGGATTGGGGCCACCTAAAGCGTTGTTATGCTGGAAATGCTAGAATATAATCACTATCAGGTGAGCTTTACTCTTATTCATATTCAGTGTCTGAAATGCAGTGCAATAAATTGAGTAATTCACCTTTTCATTTTATTGTACTCTTTCCAATAAGTGCAAGTCTGCTAGTTTAATGCTATTTACTGCTTGTTACTATAAAAAGTAATTCAGTGTGGTTTTGAACAAAGTAAATATTAGTAGGGTTTTTTTTTTCCCCCTAGTGCCTGGCTGTGCTCTCTCCATCAGCTCCTGTTCGGAGCTCATAAGATCAAATTGTATTTATCAAGGAAAAAGTAACTTTAAATTGACTATCACTGATTTTTTTTTAAGCCATTTTTAATCCTGTATTGTTTATAAGAAAGGAGAAAAAATATCCTGGTGCCTTAATAGCCATGCCTTTAAAAACACATACATGTAAGTGTGAGGTGTTTGAAAGAAACTGCTTAATGTTGAGTTCAAGATCTTAATTAAAATGTTGAATAATCATGTCCAAATGAAAGTGGGAGGAATTAATCTACAACTAGTTGATTTAATCATCAGAATGTTTCTGTTTATTTTCTATAGCCGTTTTACAGCTGGTTCTTAAGGAGGTTTTTGTTGTTGTTTTTAAACAGAAAGCTGTTCTCTTTGCCAAGGAAAGTAAAATAAATTGTTATGCTCCTTTTTCTGGATTGTTTTGATCTCAGTAAGCCCTTCCAGTTGTGTTGGGAAAAGTTTTGCCCTACAGATGGTTGCAAATTTTAAATTCTTAGACATGAGCAGAAGGGCACAAGGTTTCCAAGAGATGTGCAGCTAATTAGCAGGGAAATAAAACAGGGCAAAGTATTACCCCAAATCCTGAGAGTTAGACTTTAAACTTCAGTAATATCAAAATCCACTAGCACAGTGCCTGGTACATAAACAGGGGCTTAATAATTTATTCTGTTGGTGGACTGGCCAGTCTCATGTTTGTGCCTGAGAAAAGAGCCGACCGAAACTCACGAATAACGGCGCTGTCTTCTCTTCCCTCCGTGGCTATGTTCAGGTGCAGACCCACCTCGAAAACCCCACCAAGTACCACATACAGCAAGCCCAAAGGCAGCAGGTAAAGCAGTACCTTTCTACCACTTTAGCAAATAAACATGCCAACCAAGTCCTGAGCTTGCCATGTCCAAACCAGCCTGGCGATCATGTCATGCCACCAGTGCCGGGGAGCAGCGCACCCAACAGCCCCATGGCTATGCTCACACTTAACTCCAACTGTGAAAAAGAGGTAATTCATGTCTCCTCCCCTCTCCTGTCTTCTTACACTAAATGAATGTCTGTTGGATATTATTCCCACACTTGACTGTGGACTCTCTAGTCTGTCTGCGGGGCCACACACGCTGGCCTTTGTCCCAGTTTCTGCTACGTGGCTGCCGCTCTCCGGCTTCTTTCTCACCATCACCGGGTTATTGGGTTATGGCTCAGGACGGGACACCTGGCCGCTCCCGAGTGGGACGTGGAGGTGAGGACACTTTCTCTCCCACCCTGTTTCCGCTCCGTTAGCTGAGCGCTCTCTTCTCTTCAATGCCTTTCCATTTACAAAGCAGTGAAAATGCAGAGAGAGGAGAAGGCAAGGTGGAGAAGGAAAAACAAAAATAGAAAAGGTGTGGGACAGGCGGTTTAGAAGTTCCGCTTGTTGTGAATGCCTGGAATAGTATTTTTATTTCTCCCTGAGTTGAAGAGGAAAAAAAAAAAAGCACAGAATGTGCGTGGATGAATTTGAATAATGTAGCACATGAGAATTTAACAGAGAAGCAAAGGTTTAATTGCTAGATAAATTCCGTTTCATAATAAGATTGCCGCTGCCATGAAATCTGCTTTTGTAAAGGCTGGATTGGAGACAAGATTCAAAACACACCTCAAGCTAATTGTTGCATCAAAATTTGAAGCATAAAAATACCTGAGAGGAGAGTTGTGATTCAATGCCTGTTATTTCCAAATTACGAGATGATAAGCCTCATTTTAATGGAGTTTTACAGTACTCTGAAATGTTCATGTGATTTCAGAGGTGACTTTTCTGAAGTTTCTGTATTCTAGTTTCTAGAGGGACTCAGTCTTTTTTCCCCTGGGCCCAAACCAACTGTCTTATTTTTCTCTGTCCATATTTGTCATCTATCAAGCTGATTTGATGGAAGTTCTTTGTGCACTATTTTATTTCTTGGTCACTTTTACTTTGTTTGAAAGCTTATTAGTTCATCTTGTTGCTGCGCCATCAGCCTCGTGTGAACATGTCATTGAAAAGTCATTTGCAAATCCAAGTCATGGGCTGATTTTGCTTGTGTTTTTACAGGGATTTTATAAGTTTGAAGAGCAAAACAGGGCGGAAAGCGAATGCCCAACTATGAACACACATTCACGAGCGTCATGCATGCAGGTACTGAATGACTCGGCAGCCCAAGGATGTGACACTTTGTAATGAGAATCTATATTTGTGGCTCATCACGCCTTCCTGATGACTTCAGGGTTTTTTTCCCCTCATTGATTTTTTTTTTTTTTAAATGGAGAAAGCTATGAGCAAGGCCATTTTCCTCATTGTGGCGCATGATTAAATAACTAAATGAAATTAAACTTAAAATACATTTTCCCTAAGTTGCTTTAAGTGATTAAAAAGTGCTTGAAATCCATAAATTGTGAGACATAAAATGTAAAATGCTGTACTCATTTAGGTACCGTCATCAATGTGTTACACAAATTTGTAGGATATCAACTTCAATAGGCTATTAGTAAAACCAAGATATGCGTGTTTGTGTGTGTGTGTGTGTGTGTGTGTGTGTGTGTGAGAGAGAGAGAGAGAGAGAGAGAGAGAGAGAGGGAGAAAGGTCTACATATTGTTTTACAAAATGGACTCTCATGAAACCTGCATTTGAAATTTATTAGTTTAATAATATTTCATGGACTTTTTGCAAGTGATTAGAGATTCTTCTGTGACATCCTGTTTAATAGATGTATAAATAACACCACAAACATTTATTAACATATTTATATATTTTACAATGTGTGTATAGATATATGAGAGAAAGAAGAATAAGCAATGAAAAATTCTTTACTTTTCTGTATTTCCAATTATTAACTTGCTTTAGTGTTTTTTAAATCACAAAAAGAAACGATTTAAAAAATTCTATTCTATTTTCTTAAAAATAAAAATTCTATTTATTCTATCAATAAAACCCACTAATTTTATTTCCCTAAAAATTTACAAGGAGAGGTTGTGCATAAGTCCCCTGGCCCATTTGACTGTTCGACTCAATTAGAAAATCATCCCATAGAAGCAAACAAACCTAACTGGTCAGTCTAGAAATGAAACTAAACAAACGATGTGCTGGACATTGTTCAACTCGCAATTATCGTTGTTAGAGGTCACTTAATAACTCTCATTTTTTGGGGTGTTTACTATATCCATGGCACTCTGAGTCACTTTTTATGCTTTATGCTGAGATCTCACAAGAATCCAATAAGACAAGGAGTATTATTAACCCCATTTTCCAGATTGGCCTGTTGAGGCCTTTAAAAATTGAGGGCGTTGCCCTTACTACAGAAAGCGGGAGAATGAGGATTCCAACAAGCCCTATGACATTGGGGCCTGTCCTCTTTCATTGGAAATGACAAAAAGACATGAAGAGCATTCCTCTGAGCTCTGAGACCTCACTGTGTACTTGCGAAGCATTATTGAGATTCAAGCCTGAGTGCATGCTCGCAGACACACAGGCACATACCCAGCTCAAATACATAAGGTGTTTACAACGAAATGTTCTCACAGCCTTGTCTTTGCAACTGCTGCAAGGCACATGTAATCACTGTTGTTTATTATCATAACTGATGTTTTGGTACTTGAGGAATAAAATTGATCTAGAGGGACTGTCAGCTCCACCACTGTAATGATAACCCCGTCCTGGTGTACTCCTGGGGGAGCCCCGTGCACATTGGCAGCCGCACAAGGAGACGCTTAGTTTATATAAGTCACCGTAAAGATCGGTGCAGCGTTCGCCAGTAGCCTGAGAGCCACAGTGACCCCCCACACAAGTCCGTAGGAGAGCAAAGGTGTGAGTGACCGCCTGTGTTTTCTTACTTCAAGGAGGGTCTACAAAGGCTATGGGGTATAGTCCTTAGAGAAAAAAAAGAAATCGTAGCTGTCTTTGAAGATGAGGTTTCCCAGTCCAGCTTTCCTGTCTAGGAGTGGCAGTTGAACATAGTGCTTGAGAGAATGGGTTCAAGTTGTGGCTCGAACTTTTCTTCATTGGGCAAGGTGCTTCTCCTTCATCTCACCTGGAGAATGGATATACTCACAGCCCCTACCCTGATGGGGCTACTGTGAGGGGGAAATGATTGAACCTGTCCAAAGCCCAGAGCCCGGTGCCTGGCACCTAGTAATCCCTCACTAAGCACTGGTTACCGATGTCATCCTTATCACTGGTTAGTGTCAGTGACCTTCAGTGATGTTCCTGTTTGGCAGGAAGGGATGGTAACTTAGAAATCTAAGTGAAGAGCATTCAGTGTTGAGGGTAAGAAGAGAATCATGGATCTCTCTTTGGGTTGCTTTGTACAGTTTTTGCTTATATTTGTCTCTTCCATTGCCCTTTTATTCCTACAGATGGATGATGTAATTGATGACATCATTAGCCTAGAATCAAGTTACAATGAAGAAATCCTGGGCTTGATGGATCCTGCTTTGCAGATGGCAAATACGGTATTGATGACTTTTTTTTTTAAAGAATATCTTGAGTTATTGCCAGTGTTCTCTCCTTTTTTCCTGAGCTTTTAGTTTATGTCTGCAAGTGGCTGATTGAGAAACTTTTTAATACTAAACCAAGGAATTGTCTCAGGATCACAAATCAGTGACTTTGACATCAGAAATTAAGAATTTCTCGTGGGTTTATCAGTAACCCCCTGATAAAGCTCCACGTTCCCTGGCGTCCAAGTCCACTGTCACTAGGACAACAGGCTTCCCCCGGACATCTAGTGACCAGCATAGTGCCCGCTGCCAGGGGCAATACTATGGAGTATACTATTTACAGTAGCGTTCTCCTTGGTATGACAAATGAATGCACCTTTTAAAGTAAAAGGTGGTACCTTACTATTCACAGATGATAGACTGACGTTTGAGTTGCCTTTCTTCATCTAAATCTATTCAATTTTAGTTAATAAAGCAGTGGTTTATTAAATTTCCTTCTCTCTATAATTTGGAGCCTTGCCTGTATTGTTGTTTTTTTTTTTTTTTTTCACTCCTTAGAGTGGTGGCTTATGTTACTACTTAGCCAAAGCCTTACTGTAGGTCTTATTTAGTCCTTGTACTAATTCTGTGACTCTAGTCCTTGCAGTAATTCTGTGAGTCAAGTTGGGGTAGTATCATTACCTTCGTTTTTAGGATTAGGAAAGGTTCTCTGGTCTTGCACAGATTTCCATAGCTTGGGTGTGTCAGAGACAAGACTCTTCAATTGGCTTTGGAATGCCTTGTCCAATCTTATTTTGTTTCCTCTGAGATCAATGCCACGGGGCTATCATATTCTTGAATAACCTATATTTGAAAGGCTAATTTCCATAGGAGAGAGGGATGTGAGAGGAGTTCTTCTTTGATGGGTACAGAGTTTGGGATTTGTAAGATGAAGAAGTCCTCGAGATCTGTTTCACAGTGATGTGAATAGACTTAGCGTTCCTGGGCTGTACACTTCAAAATGGGTAAGATGCTAAATTTTATGTTATAGGAATTTTTACCACAATAGAAAATCTTTTTAGAGCATAAGTTCCTATAAATAAATCCCCATGGCCAGGGAATATGATAGTCCTTGCTTATTTACACCAAAATAGTTTACTATAGTACACTCAAGTTTTATAGGTAGCATTTTCTTTTCTTTTCCATCTTGTTTCACTTCTTTCAGTTCACTTACCTGAAGTCCTGAAGGGTGACAACCCCCCTTGAAACCCCAAAGTCCTTTCTAGGATCCTCAGTCTTTGTCAACTTCCTCCCCATTTAAACTCACACCCCCCCCCCCCCCCCGTTTTTGAAAGATCTGGATGTTCTGCCATCTTGACAGATGTTTCCATGCCACAGTCTCCCCACCCTCTTGGAGCGCTTAGTTGGCATCAGTCGGAACCCTTCTGCTTCCAACTTTGTGCCTCTTGTGAGGAGGGCTACCCTTGTCAGCAGTCGAAATCCTGGGATGAATGTGAGCAAAACACTTGGGAGAGCTTGCATTGTGGAATGTATAAATATACTCGGAAACATGGGTATGTTTACAATGTTTTCAATGCCCTCGCTGCAATTATTAGCAATGGCCCAATCAGCCCAAAGGAACTTTGCTTGATGAAGGTGGTCATTTTGCCAGTGGTGTCGAGTGGTATCCGGGCGCACTCAGGAAGACTATAAACTTAATATGATTTTTTTTTATACATCATTTAAAATTTTTTCTCCAATAATGAGGACCTTTGAAGTCATCTGAGCCAACCGAGTACTCTGTGCATTAGCCTTCCCTTATATATCTTCCGTTTCCCCTGCATACACACATAGAATCAGTCATGCATCTTCTTGAAAGCCTCTAAAGAAGGATATGCACTAGCTCACAAGACAAACAGGAAAACACAGTGGTTAAGAGTTGGGGATTTGTGCTCATATCTGGGTTCCTATCCAAAGCCTTCCATTTCCTCTGTCATCTTGCGTGTTACGTAGCTTCCTGAAGTCCTGCATTTATCCATCTGTAAAATCAGACTGATAATTGTACCTGCCTCACATGGTCATCTCATAAAGTATGTGTAGCATTCAGCATTGGAAACAAGTTGTACTTAACAACATCGAAATTATGAAGTAATTTTTTATACTATCAAGTAATTTTGATAGTATTTTATTCAGGTGATATTCCTTGAGCATCTATAATGTGTCTAGTTCTATTTTAAAATAACATCATACTTAATAATTATAATTCAGATGTTACAATGAGTTTCTGTATGAATTCTAGACATGGGTCCCAGTTTGCCTCATGAAGAACTTGTCCTCAGAACAATCCTTCTTCTTCTTCTTTTTTTAATGTATTCTGTTTTTTTTTTTTTAATGTTTGTTTATTTTTGAGAGAGAGAAAGAGACAGAGTTTGAGCAGGGGAGGGGGAGAGAGAGAGGGAGACACAAAATCCGAAGCAGGCTTCAGGCTCTGAGCTGTCAGCACAGAGCCCGACACGGGGCTCAAAACCACAAACATGAGCCGAAGTTGGAAGCTTTACCAACTGAGCCACCCAGGTGCCCCCTCATGACAAACGTTTTGAAGACAGTTTTCAAGACCCCCATTTGCTTCTCTCCTTTATTATTTTTAATGCTTATTCTTAGAGAGGGAGAGAGAGAGAGAGACAGCATGAGCAGGGGAGGGGCAGAGAGAGGGAGACAGAATCTGAAGCAGGCTCCAGGCTCTGAGCTGTCAGCACAGAGCCCAACGTGGGGCTCGAACTCACAAGAGATCATGACCTGGCCGAAGTTGGATACTGAACCAACTACGCCACCCAGGTGCCCCTGCTTCTTTCCTTTAGACTGAATACCCATGTCTCCTCAGTCATTCTACATTAGAATGGAAACCTTATTTCTTGATTATCTGATTGTTCCTAAGCTAACTTTATGATTGAATTAGCATTTACTGAATACCTATTGTGTCACCAGCCCTGAGTGAAGTGCTGTGGATGAAGATGAGTGAGCTTTCCTACCTCTGCTCATAGAGCTTCCCAGCCTGGAAAGAGGGGACTGCGTCAGACCTTGAATAGAGGAGGGTAGTTCGGGAGCAGAGGCGCAATCTCAGGGGAGCTCCTGGGTGGGAAAGATGCCCTGGGCAGCGTTGAATTAATTCCCAGCCAGGGCTGGAGTCACCTGTAGCACCCTCAGATGTCGTTTACTATCCAGGCATTCGTTACTTTTCTATATTTGCACACTGAAAAAGTCTAAAGGTAACCCCAGCAGAACCAGACCATGACCAAAGCGGTTCAGCATTTTGCTATTAGTGGAGACCCTATAATATAGAGATTAGGAACTCAGATCATGAGCCAGACAGCTGAATTGAGTGCATACTCTTGAGTGAGTTATTTGACCTCTCTGACTCACTTTCTTTGTGTGGAAAATGGGAATAATAATAATAAGAGCATCTAAGACAATAGAATTCATATGAAAATGTCAAGAGCTAATCCACAAAAAGCATTTAGAAGAGTCTTGATTCTGATACGCACTTACTAAATGTTGGTTCCTAGTTCTTATTCTTGATAAACTTGGGCTTGGGTTGTCAAAAGAAACAACAAAGCTACCACACGTCACTCACATTTTAATTTCTCCCCCGACAGTAGAGTTTAAACTTCACGTTCTTTATGTTAGGCGTTTCTTTTCCGTTTATTTGATTCTTTGATATGCTTTATTTCAAGTTAACTTCTTGAAAAAATAAAGTGGAAGGAACACTTAGAGAGGAAACTATCCTAAGGGAATTGGAGTCTAGAAATAACTATTCTAAGAGCACAAGGGCCCTCTTGTACCATTACAAACAAAGAATAAAAGTCCCAGTTTACTTGTGCTCACAGTGCTCAATTGAGATTCAGAGAAGGGGAACATCCAGAAAGAAAAAAATAATAATATTTTACAATGATCATTTACTTGGAAAAATATTCATTTTGGTGGAGCAGAACATTGAAGAACACAATTCAGACCAAGTTTGGAGCACAGACCCATAGGCATTCACCCCCTCTTTATTTGTCCCTATCAGACTGTGGCTTTGATCTGGACATTGTACACTTCTATGCTGGAAGTGAAATGTTTTTTTGTTTAATTTTTTTAATGTTTATTTTTGAGAGAGAGGGAGAAAGACAGAGCATGAGCGGGGGAGGGGCAGAGAGAGAGGGAGGCACAGAATCCGAAGCAGGTTCCAGGCTCTGAGCTGTCAGCACAGAGCCCGATGCGGGGCTCGAACTCACGAGCCATGAGATCATGACCTGAGCAGAAGTCGGATGCGTAACCGACTGAGCCCCCCAGGCGCCCCACGACATATCCATGTTAACAGAAGATGCCTCTTCCTCTTCCTTAGCTTCAAAGATATTATTTTGCCTTAATTATAAATGTTGGCTATGTTTATGGGGCAGTTTTTCTAACCCAGAAGGGGAACCACAGAATCCTTTCTTAAATATGCATGACCAATTTGTAATTAGAAAGCCATGTTTATTTTTGTATTTATTTAAAAAAAATTAAAAAAAAATTTTTAGTGTTTTATTTATTTCTGATACAGAGAGAGACAGAGCATGAGCAGGGGAGGGGCAGAGAGAGAGGGAGATACAGAATCCGAAGCAGGTTCCAGGCTCTGAGCTGTCAGCACAGAGCCTGACGCAGGGCTTGAGCTCACGGACTGTGAGATCATGACCTGAGCCAAAGTCGGATGCTTAACCGACTGAGTCACCCAGGCACCCCTAAAAAATTTTTTTTTAATGTCACTTATTTTTGAGGGAAAGAGAGACAGAGCACGAGCGGGGGAGGGGCAGAGAGAGGGGAACACCCAGAATCTGAAGCAGGCTCCAGGCTCTCAGCTGTCAGCACAGAGCCTGATGTGGGGTGCAAACCCACAAACTGGAAGATCATGACCTGAGCCGAAGTTGTAGCTTAACTGACCAACCAGGCACCCCAGAATGATGTGTAATCAACCTTCCACTTAGTAGTCTCAACGAATGACAGCCATTAACACACACAACATAAGGCACCATTTAGGGGCGGAGTCTCTCAGCTTCAGCCCCACTAACATTCGAGATGGATAATTCTTTGTTATGAGGCTGTCCTGCTCATTGCAGGATGTTTTTAGCAGCATCCCCAGTCTCCACCCATTAGATGCCAGTGGTACCCTCCACTGCCCCCCAGTTGTCACACCCCAAAATGACTCTAGAAGTTGACAGATCCCCTCGGAGAAGGGGAGGGGGTCCCCAATGGAGAAGCCTCGATTTGAACACTGAGCCGTTAATACAGCCCTGTAGTTCCCTTGATTCCTATATTTAGATTTGCACTGCAGCCTGGCAAAATTGGTACAGTGGTTGACAGGCTACATAGTAATTAACATGGCATATGTGGTGTCATTGATCCAAGTTTAGAGCGGGTTGGGAATACAGTACTTTGTAGAAAATCATAATGTTACCAAACCTGGCAGTGTACTGATCACTTAAATACAGTGTTTCACCCCCTGTTACCTCTGATTGTTACACAACCCTGTGAGATGGGTGATGTGATCACCACTCTTCAGAGGTGGCACCATGCCTCAGAGAGGTTAATATCACACAGCAGGTCAGTAACACAGGCAGGTTTTAAGCTAGTTCTCTGGCTCCTAAGCCTGCCTGTGAATGGCTGCACTACTAATGCGTAAATTTGAGCATCCATACTTGGCTAGTGAGCAACTAGGTTTTTATTTGCTTAGATCCAGTTGGAGATGACTTGAAAATTGCACTTTCTAATTGGTTTATCAGCAGGTTGACACTACCCCTCCCCCAATACTGTTATTAATATAGTATATGAACCTCCTACCACAAAGCTCTGTTCGCACATAGCTAGCCCCATGGTTTTTCTGCCATAAAAGCCGTTAAGATGACATCCACAGAGTGCCTTTCTAGTTCTGTACCTGGTCCAGAGTAGGACCCCACACAAAAAACTGTCCCCAGCAAAATATTCCGGCAAGGTACATGCTGCCAGCTCCTGTTCGGCAAGTGTTGGAAAAGCAGCTAGAGCAGGAAGTCTTGCAGAGAAGTAGGTGGACACTTATGAGCTGTTCTGGGGACTGGAAGTAATGATGTCTGACCTCAGTGGAGTACCCGATAAGGCATCTGTTCTAGAGATGTTAATTCATCTCCCTTCTTGGCGGGCCCCACTGTCACTCCCTGCCATTCACAGCAATCTTTTCTGGAGTTTTCAGCTCCCCCCCAATCCATTTCTCTCCGGGGGTCCCCAGTCTTGCTCTCTTTCTCCCCACCACCATCCTGCATGTCTCTCCACCTGTCTGTCCACCTCTCTCCCCGTATGCACATGTGTCTCTCTCTTCCTGTTTCCACCCCTACTCTGAGTCTTTGTCTCTGTCTCATTCCCAATTTTTGTTTTTTTTGCTCCATGTCTGTCTGTCTCTGTCTCCCTCCCTCCCTCCCTTCCATGTGAGTCTGCATTTATTTGGTATATGTACACACATTTTCCTTTAGAATATGTTTAGAAAATACGTTCTTGTCCTGGAAAAGCTTATAATCAGATATCCATTCACTGTAAGTCCTTTGGTGACTTAAAGGTTTTTTTTTTAAAGCTCTCTATGTATGTCTTGTCTATTAATTTTCCCTAACAAATCATCATCATAACACAATTGCACGTGTTGCTTACAGTTTGCATTTGAAAATATAATAGATATGATTTGTATTTCTAGAGGAATGGAAATATATTTTTTTAGCTTGTTGCATTGAATTTTTAAAGCCACATCCTTAGTTTATTAATACTCGGTAGTTCCTCAAAAATCTGAAACTCCGGAAAGATAGGAGGAATCCAGAGGGGTTATGAGATGTCATAGCAGTTTAGAAGTTTTGATGCTCTAACTCTTTACAGTGCTGTGCTGAGAGATTTGCACCCCTTTCCTTCTGGTGTCTCAAGTTGGACAGGAGTACGACTGAGCACACACAAGGCGAGACTGACCCTAAGAAGGTGACCTACTTCAAATAAAACCACTTAGTAAAATGACAGCTAATAATCACAGTCACTTTTGATCAGGTTCTTAGCTAGAGGGGCTTGAATTGTGGTTCAAGGACATTTTAAGTTATCACAGCGCATTGTTTATATGAATCTGTATAATGGGATATATATAGTACATTTTATATATATAACATACATCCTGCCTTCAAAAAGAAGCAAAAGACTGAGTGGAAAAGAGAGAGAGGTGTTCTGCTAATCTGTCTGTCCTCCCTGCCCTCAGGCCCCAGTCATATTAGAGCTGGTATCCTTGTTTACCTGCCAGAAAGTACAGGCCTCCCCCATCTCTTTCATTTGGGGTTTAGTTCGGGGTTCATTTCATAGAGCACATACTCAGAAGCCATGGTGGATAGATGGTCGAAGGCTACCGATGAAGGGAAACACATTTCTATCTTTATTTTGTGAGATATTTTTATCTGTATGTTAGTAGCCACTGGAGAAAATGAAAGGTGAAATCTTCAATGTCATCTTTATTGGAGCCCCTTGGTCAGTAAACATTCACTTTTCTCCGATGTGGAGTAAAACTTAGAGTGTATAGTCAAGGACAGGAAGGGTTAAATGATCAATTTCTTACACGGTGTTAATAGTTTACAGGAAGTGTTTGAATTAAGCTGGGAATGGGGAGTTTCTGCAGTGGCAGAAGTGAGGTCACTTAACTGTGTCCCCAGAGTGATAGTCGAGAACTTTATTTCAGCCGGTGGGAAGAGGAAATGTCCGGGGCCCCTCTTGTGCCCAAAAACGGGCACATCAGACTCTTCCAGTGAACTCAGTACAGGAAAAGCAGCACTGGGGGCAGAAATAAGTTCACTACTTCAAATGATTCAACTCAGAACTGGAGAAAAACACTCTTAAGCTAGGTTGAGAAGGCTAAATACTTTCCTTTTTTTTTTTTTTTTTTTAAAGTGTATGTTTTGTTCTTTTATTAAAGTCAGTGGGCTCCCTCTTGTGGCTTTGCGAAAGATTTCACTCTCAAGGAAAATAGCTTTTCTTTAGCAATGAGGAAACCATTTCTTTGCCAATAGAGAACACTTCTCAGTGCTTTTCCGCTGCAAAAGTGCTCTTTATAGTGAAGAGAGATAAAAAGGAAAGGGATGGAAAAAATGACTTTGATGAAAAACGTGCTTTGGTGAAAAAGTCATGCCACACAGAACCCTGTTTTACGGTAATAGCCGACCTTTACTGAACATTTAGTGTATGCCCCTGGATGTGCTAGATAGTGAGTTTGCCACATTATCCATTGTCTGCACGCTCAAAATGTACGTATAAGCTGGTAATATAGCCATCTTATGGGTAGGAGATTCCGCGTCCTTCCTTCTCTCAAAGGGAATGAGCTAAGGTGACCATGTCTCTGAGTGAGTGAAAAAGTGTAAACATGTCCTGCTTTCCTGTTTTAAAAAAAAGACTTTTTGCACCCTACTGTTTCTTTTAAGTAAAGTCCGGAATCGATACGGGTTCTAGCTGAATGAGGAGCTGTTCAACAGTTTGTTTCTATCACTGTTTTTCTCTCTCTAGTTACCTGTCTCTGGAAATCTGATTGATCTTTATGGCAACCAAGGACTGCCACCCCCAGGCCTCACCATCAGCAACTCCTGTCCAGCCAACCTTCCCAACATAAAAAGGGAGCTCACAGGTAAATCCTGGCAAGAGTGCCTCTTACTGGGGATTTTCTGTTGATTTCCTGACAAACACGGTTCTCAAAATTGTGACCTCCAGACTCTTGCCAATTCGTAGACATACTTTTTTTTAGGTCTATGCGGTGGTGAAAACATTGAGCAATATTTTAAGATGGAAGATTTATACTTGGAAATTTCCAGTATTTGAGGTACTGGGAATTGGGGCTGCTGTCACTCCATGGCATTGTTAGAACTCCATGACACCCCTCATTGTGTCTTTGGCTGCTGTCCCCTTTGGGCTGGGGGCACTAGGCAACATTTTTAATGATCAGATGTCTCTAACCCATCTGGTGTTTGTGCTAAGCCCCTAGAAGCATTTGCGTTTGAGAACCCTGGGCCGATATTTTGTTGGACATACATTCAAGCCCACAGTTGTCAGGATAGGGTAAGAATGAATTTCTTAACATCTTCAGATGCCTCCTGTTATTTTTGCTAAGTCACATGCAAAAGATTTATTACACGGAGTAAAAAAATAGATTATAAAACCGAGCAATGGGTATTGTTTGTTCCTGGGGCAAGTGTGAAATTACCTATTTCACCATTTTGTTTAACGCTTTAGGGAGAGCATTTGGCCATTAAAACATGACGAAACGACATTAGAACTGGCATTCTATCATGCTGAATTTTATGGCCCTCACCTTTTCCCCCTTTTTCATGTTTGGTCCTTGCATCTTGCAGGATTACGTGAACACGCTGAAAATACGGAAAATATATTTGGTGCGAAAAATTCCTATTTGATCAAGGGTGTCTTTTTAAAAAAATATTTCAGAAGATAGTGGCAAGAGAAAGACATTTGGAAAAACAAACATTGATTTGGTTTAAAAGAGATAATAAATTGGGGCACCTGGGTGGCTTAGTCAGTTAAGTGTCCGACTTTGGCTCTGGTCATGATCTTGTGGTTCCTGACTTCAGGCCCCACATCAGCTATGTGCTGACAACTCAGAACCTGAAGCCTGCTTCGTATTCTTTGTCTCCCTCTCTGTCTGCCCCTCACCTACTCGTACTCTGTCTCTCTCTACTATAAATAAACATTACATTTTTTTTTAAATAAAGGATAAAACTAATTAATATTAAAACTCATCGGAAGTCAACAAAAAAGTAGGAACCCTACCAGGAAGGAACAGTGTCATGAAGTTCTTAGAAAATAATGCCGAGATCTATACTAAGTAATGATAAAATGTGGTTAGCGTGACATGATCAGAATTCTTACAACTTAAGTGCAAAGTGGGGTTTTGAATTATGTGTTTGCTTCTTCAAAAACAAAAGAAAACAACAGAGGCAACAGGTGGGAATAAGAGAAATAGGTAAGGGGTAGACGTTGATTTTTTAAAGAAAGTAAGCAGATATAATGAAGTATACACTTCCAGAATCACTTTCTATCATAGAAAATGACCATTCCAGGCAGGAAAAGGAGAAATAGACAGGAATTAGGGTTCTGAACACTGCTAGTTGGAGCAGGAGTATGATGTAGCCAAAAGCTTAGGAGTCAGTTCTGATCTACAGGCAAAAAATTATCTTTCTTAAGTTGGGTTTTTCCACCTGTGTTAGATTCTGGTCAGGAAGCAGAGACCACGTGGTGATTTGAACAGTGGAGGTTTAAAATATAGAATTGTTAACCAAACACAGGCTAGCAGCTACTTAGGATGATATGTTAAAGAAGATCCTGAGGCTGCAGGGGGTATCCAGGCTTGAGAAAGAACCTCTCCCACCCCCACCCCCCAGGCCAAGAGTCCACCCCCTTGGGGAGGATGTGGGTGAAGCTACCAGATGTTAGAGAAGTTCACCGGATTGCCTTGGCCAAAGCTGGTCCACAGTTAGTGGGTTGAAGTTGGAAGGCAGAAAACCATGGTGTGTGGCTGGCAAACTGAAAAAAAAGGCGGGGGGGGGGGTAGAAATAAAGCGAGAAAACAAAAAATAAGATAGTGAAGTGGAGGGTGTATGAATGAAAGCTGTCTGTAATGCTCATGTGAGAAACAAATAGAAAATCATTTGGATTGAACTTCCAAGTTGAAATAATTTAGCTTCTGAATTATTTATTTGTACATAATAATACATGCATAATACATACATACATACATACATACATACATACATACTTTAGTGGCTATGAGTTATGCTAAAAAGGTTTCTATTTTGGGGTAAGATTCTGAGTTAAGGTAGTGTAATCTTTCAGATAACTCTTCTGAAAAGGAAATAACAGAGGTTCTAGAATCCCAGGATTATTCAAAGGACTGTTTCTCTCTTGTTTTGGTTTGCTGTCCTGAAAGGTGCAAAGTAATCCCTCATCACAGAGAACTCACAAGAGTTGCTATGCAAATACATCTTTTCCAATAGAGCTGCTTCCAAATGCTTTAGTACCCTATTCCTCTGTTTGTTTTCATAAACCCAGACTAGGAAAATAGTTGCTCCTAAGGATCATAATTTCATTCCAGCAGGTTCTGTTGGAACCTGGCTCCCAGTTCTGAAAAAATGAGTCCATTTCCACCAGTCAGTTAGAGAGCCGATGTGATAGCTTCTGTACCCAGTTTTTTATGTCAATGTTACAAAGGCCTCGAAGAAATAACCTCAAAGTTCTGTTGCATGAAAAGAAAATTTCACTCCTGATAATAGAATATCAGCTGCAAATTTCCCTAGTTCTCTGGTTATTTATTTTTCCTCTTGTATGTTTGTAGTGTGTCAGACATCTTTGTTACTAGTCTTTTACCATTTTGTAGAAGCCAAGTCTTTGCATTTATTTCATAAGTATTGCTTTGGAAAAAATGCAAGCTTTTTAAGAATGATAATTTGAAAAACCCTCTTTGGATTGTTAGAATCTGGTCGGATAAGCTTCTATATATTTAGAAAATGAGGTGTTTTGTAGTTGACATCATTGTGTGCCTTGAACCGTTCCAGTTTCTAATTACTTCATTCACGTGCACAGCGTGTATTTTTCCCACAGAATCTGAAGCGAGAGCATTGGCCAAAGAGAGGCAAAAAAAGGACAATCACAACTTGAGTAAGTTGGTTTTATGTTCATGATATTTGATTGGAGTGGATGTTCCCCCTTATATCAAAATTGTTTGAAATCTTACAGGGGAGGAAATTGATACGTATAGCTGTTATAAAGATATAATTTATGGAAGAAAAATTGTTTTTCAGAGAAAGTAACATTTATTTTCCCCATATTTTATCTCCAATCAAGTTGAATTTTTTCCAGTATTCTGAAAAGTATTTACTTTACTTATTTATAGTAATGGTGTATGTGTGTGTGTGTGTGTGTGTGTGTGTGTGGTGAGAGGGAGACTTGATCCCCAACTACCCAATTATAAGTGTTGCTCACACTGGAACTTATTAACAAAAGGGGATGATGGGATCACCTTCTCCAGTGAGATTTGAAAGAAAAAAAAAATAAAACACCTGGAGGGGAGTCAGTGGGTAAGGTACCCTCCCAAATTTCTGACTTGTGACTTAAAAAAAAAAGTCTCCTGACATGTAAAAACACGTTTAATTTACTCTTGATCAAATCTTTAAGATTTGAGAACTTAAGGTTTTTGTTTCATAAACAAAAGTAAAAGAGGCTGCACAGTTAAAAAGAATTTTTCATCTTTTGGCCTCCTGTCCTCTTCTTCCTAAATTGCGTTTTAAGAATGTAATAAGTTATGTATAGACACTTTGTTGTGGTAAAAATGATAGAATTAGACCCGAATTTAAAATGATAGAATAAAGCTAGAATTCTCCTCTGATTCGTAAAAGTCATCATTGTTGGTTTGTTTTTCTTTTTTTTGGTCCAGTTTGTTGTTGATCTTGCCAGTCTCTGCCCATGTGTTTAAGAATACACACATGTGCACATGCACACCGAGAATAAATAGTGGGCTTTTTGGTGTCTGTTTTAACACAAGCAGTATCATGTTATCCATATTTGTTGCTGTTTGCTTTTTTATATTCAGCAGTCTTTCCTGAAGAACCTTTGCAGTTGTTAGTGTAGGTCTGTCTCCTTTTAAAAAACTGTTGTATAGTATTCCATAGCATGGCTGTGTGAAATTGAGTGATTCTCCTACTGCTAAGTGTTGAAATTACTTCCAGCTTTTCCCTGTACTTTTTTTTTTAATGTTTATTCATTTTTGAGAGACAGAGAGTGACAGAGCACGAGAGGAGAAGGGGCAGAGAGAGAGGGAGACAGAATCAGAAACAGGCTCCAGGCTCCGAGCTGTCAGCACAGAGCCCAACATGGAGCTTGAACTCACAAACTGTGAAATCATGACCTGAGCCAAAGTCGGACGCTTAACTGACTGAGCCACCCAGGTGCCCCCAGTTTTTCCCTGTTCTAAGCAATGCCACAGTGAGCATTTGCACACGCGCCACTCTGCCTGTGTACAGGGGAGTTTCTTTCTCCAGGTCAGGTACTGAGAAAAGGAATCGCTGGGTCCCAGAGGGGATGGGTTCTTTCTTTTAATAGATACTGTCCTTCCTAGTTCCCATTTCAGCCGGGAGAAGCTCTGCTCCTTTTAACCCAAAGATTGGGAGTAATATTTCTAAGATCTCCTCTGGCTTCCAAGTAATTGTACTCTAAGACATTTGTTCTTTCTATATAACTTAGAATTAAGATCATCAGGTGTTACCCAAAACTCCACCTAACTGACCTGTGGAAAACGAAGTTGGATCTTGTCAAAAACAATACCTTTATGTAGGCACCTGAACTCTCAAGTTTAGGGTTGTCAGTAAAATATAAACATGATTAGGTCATACTCTGAGGTCTATAAAAAAAATCTTAAAATCTCATCTAACCATCAGAAATGAATACTCAAGGGGTGCATGGGTGGCTCAGTTGGTTAAGCATCCGACTTTGGCTCAGGTCAAGATCTCACAGCTCCAGAGTTCGAGCCCGGCGTCAGGCTCTGCTCTCAGTGCAGAGCACACTTTAGATCCTCTGTCCCCCCTCTCTCTGTCCCTCTCCTGCTTGTGTGCGTGCTCTCTCACCCTCTCTCTCAAAAATAAACATTAAAAAAAAAAAAAAAAGAAATGAGTACTCAAGGTTAGATTGTCCATTGACATAGCTCTTCCTCTTCTAAGAACTTACCTTGTAAAAGTAGTTGCCAAAATGTGCAAAATAATACATTCATTTGTTTACTCATAACTATTTACTGAGCCCTCATTATGTCTGAGGCATTTTTCTACAGAAGTGAACTAGACAGATAGGCTTCTCACTTATGAGCTTCCATTTGACTCAAGGGCAGACCCAATAGATGAGCAAACGAATACATTAAGGTGGTGTTTTCAGTACAGAACAAAAACCACGATAGGAGTAAAATGTATATGTGAGCACTGGCCAAAATATTCAATATACCATTGACAGAGAGAGAAATTAGACATAGTCTAAATATTCATCACTGGAGTGTTTGTAAATAAATTACAGTATATCCCTATAAAGGATACTCAGTGGCTCTTAAGAAGAATGGGGTTGGTCTTTTTTACCTGATTTACATGGATAGCCACAATATATTACTGAGTGAGAAGAGTTAAGTGGCAGATAATATACATATTATTATCTCAGTATGTAAAAAGAATACACTAAGTGTGTGTGTGTGTGTGTATTCTTCATAGAACCTTCTATCATCTGCATATTTCATTTGTTTATATATATCATAACATATAATATACAACATTTAATATAAAACATTTTGTTTATATTATAGTGTTGTTATATTAAATTATTATATTATGTTATGTTATCATAAATTATATATTACATAAGAAGCAAACGAATGAAATATGCAGATGGTTGAAGGTTCTATGAGGCGACAAAGTACAGGCAACAGGATAGAATGTCAGGATAGGCATGCGAGGTGGTGGTTCAGTTTTAAATAGGGTGGTCAGAGAAGGCTTATAGGTAAATCTGAGGCACTGCCTGAGGTTGGTGAGGGCAGAATCCTACAGATATTTGGGGAAGGGTGTTCCACTCGGGGTGAACAGCAGTATGAAGTCCTAAAGTGGGAAGTGGATCTCGTTTGGTTGAGGAATTGCAGGAAGCCAGTGGGGCTAACGGGAGGTGGGACAGCGGTAAGTCACGACAGAAGATGTGGTCAGAGAGGGAGAGGAGCAGAGCATGAGGTCACAAGGATGGGAGCCCACCAGATCCTTGAGGACCTGGCTTTTGTCTCAGTGAGGTGGGAAATGATTGGCGGGTTTTCAGCAGGGGGTTGGATGCTCTGCCTTAGGTTTTAACAGGATCCCTCTGGCTGTTGTGGTCTAAATAGACCAGAGTGGGTAGGAAGCAGTGGGTGTGGGTGACAGATGGTACTTAGGAGAATTGCAGTAATCCTTAGGCGAGAGACGATGGTCGCTTCTGTCAGGTAACAGTGGAGGTTGAAAGTGGGCGGATTCTGTAGATCTTTCGAATATAGAACCAACAGACTTTGATGATGGATCCGATGTGGGATGTGAGAGGAACAGAGGTGTAGAACTGATTCCAAGGTTTTGGCCTAAGTAACTAGAGGAATGGAGTTACAGTAAATGAGGTGGGAAAGGCTGTGGGTGGAGTCGTTTGAGCATGGAAGAACAGGAGCTTGTGTTTGGATTCTTGGGGCTGCCCATTAGACCTCCCTGTGGAAACAACTAGTAGTTGGACATGCGAGTCTGGAGTTTCAGGGACCTATCTAAGTTGGAAATACAGTTGTGGGAGTCATCAGTGTTTGTGTGGCGTAGGAAACCATGAGACGAGATGAGATCACGATTAAGTGAATATAGATGAAGACGAGTTCCAAGAACTGTGCCCTGGGCAGGCAGCTTGGTTAGAGAATAAAAATCATCACAAAGGATATATAAGAAACTTAACAGTGGTCGTATCTGGATCACAGGAAACTTTTACTTCACGTTATGCATTTCAGTGCTGTTTGAATTTTTCTGGTTGTTACATGCTTGGAAAAGTAAGAAAGCATGTCATGCTTTTAGTTTTGGAGGAGGTTAGCTACAAGATCAGAGGTCCAAAAATTCCTTCTTTAGAACCAGTGAGTATCAGTGTATCTGTTTTATAAAAATTTAATGGTAAGGCAGTGTTTTAAATGCCTGGTTTAATCATAGAAGGGATCCCTCTGCTAAGAAAAAATACAGAGTGTGTTGGGAAAGTAGCATATATCATGTACCTAAACGTATGGACTACTAGTAGGTCAAATATAAATGTGTATTAGGTTATATTATGTTTAAAGTAAAATGTTAACTTTTTAATCTGATTTATTAGACCTTAAGTTATTTGGAATTTGTTTGCCCGGGTAGGTAAATTAGAAACATTTATTAACCCATATGCTTTACTGTTTCACCCTCCCGAAAGAAGATGATAATTTAGCTACACATGCAACTGAATTGATAAAATAGGGACGCTGTTAGGACGCATGGTGTAGTTAAACAAGCTTAACTTCTAGGATGTGTTACCCAGCACCATATCCCCTCAACGCATCTGCCTATTGAACACTTGAAATGCGCTATAGTTCAAATTGTGATGTGCTGTAAGTATAAAATACACACTGGATTTCGGGGCGCCTGAGTGGCTCAGTCAGTTAAGCGTCAGACTCTTGATTTCGGCTCAGGTCATGATCTCAGGGTTTGTGAGCTCGAGCCTCCCATCGGGCTCTGTGCTGGCAGTGCAGAGCCTGCTTGGGATTGTCTTTCTCCCCCTCTCTCTCTGCCCTTTCCTCTGCTCATGCCCTCTCTCTCTCCAAATGAATACAACCTTTAAAAATTATAAAATAAACTCTGGATTTCAAAAATGTAGTACAAAGAAAAGAATGTTAAGTATTTAGTTACAATTCATATAGCTTACATGTTGAAAGGATGGGTATATTGGATTTAACAAGATATTCAAATTAATTTTTCCTCTTTCTTTTTACTTCTTCAATGTGACTACTTAGAAAATTTTAAATTACGGAAGTAACTCACATTGTATATATCTGTTGGGCAACACTGGGCCTAGGGCAGGGAGTTTTGTACGGCCGGTAGGCTAAGAATGTTTCTTTTTTTTTTTTCTTTTTTTTAAATTTTTTTTTTTTAACGTTTATTTATTTTTGAGACAGAGAGAGACAGAGCATGAATGGGGGAGGGTCAGAGAGAGGGAGACACAGAATCTGAAACAGGCTCCAGGCTCTGAGCTGTCAGCACAGAGCCCGACGCGGGGCTTGAACTCACGGACTGCGAGATCATGACCTGAGCCGAAGTCGGCGGCTTAACCGACTGAGCCACCCAGATGCCCCTAAGAATGTTTCTTATGTTTCTAAATGGTTAAAAAAATCAAAAGAGGAATGTTTTGTGATATGTGAGAATTATATAAAATCCAACTTCTGGCATCCAGCGCTTCTTGTTAGTCAACTGGCATTGCAAAAAAAAAAAAAAAAAAAAAAAAAAAAAAAAATATATATATATATATATATATATATATATATATATATATATATCCAGTTAATATTGTCACATTTTGAACGTTGTCAATAAACAAAAGGAACTTATCTTCTCTTTCATTACATAAGTATCTACATAACATCCTCAGTTTTGCCAGTTTGGCCCTCAAAGCCCAAAGTCCTCATTATCTGGCCCTGTAGAAAATGTTGGTTGCCCCTAGTCTGAATGGTCAGGGTTGAGTTCAGGCTGTTTTCGCTTGCTCCTGGGTACCCTTGTCAAGTCCCTAATATCCCCCAAAGTAGTTTTGTCATTTATCATTGAGGATACTTAACTCCAGTGTCAGGGTGTTATAGAATCAAAGGAGAAATTACAGTCTCATCACTTTGTAAATGATGAAGTTCTGTACAAAGGTAACTCATTTGTTTGGAAGCACTTGAACCTCAGTCCCAAAACCATGATAGTATCTGGAAACCCAGATCCGGAAACACAGCCTTGGGCTGGCCAGGCTAATGCGTACATGGCTTTAACGAGATATGCTACATGTGTATGTGGTGCTGTTACTGACAGTCCCTTCCTGTCCTCTTTTCTTGAAGTTGAAAGAAGAAGACGATTTAACATAAATGATCGCATTAAAGAACTAGGTACTTTGATTCCCAAGTCCAATGATCCGTGAGTACAATTCCATGTTAATCTGCATTGTATATTTTTGGGGACCTTAATGCTTATTCATATGTTGCAGAAAGGGCACAGTTCTAAAAACCAGAGTCAGGAAGCACCCCCCTGAACCATTGGTTCCACGTCTGGTATAGTTATCCCTTTCCTTGTTAGTCTGGCCAAACTAAAATTTTGAGAGAAATGAACTGAATTGTATTAAAGGGTTATTGGGCATAAGGTCTTCAGCTTTGGATACGAGGAGGTGGCTTTCTGAAATCTGAGACTCCTTGGCAAATGATCACCTAGCTTTTGGAAGAATTCTCTTTAATGGTTGCAGGATAGAGATTTCAGTAGCTGTTCAAGCAAGAGCTGTTGACCATTTGCTGGAGAGCTCAACAGTATCTGTGGGCTGGTATAGGAGACTCCACGTCTAACACTCAACAGCCGTAAGGTCAAAAAAAAATTTTTTTTAACTTGCATGCCCTTTATATGCTTTACCGATCTAGAAAAAAATAATTTTTTAAAATTTTTTCAAGTACTGGTCAGCAGATTTGGATTTCAGCTTCCAGTCTCTGCCCACCTTCCCACCCACACCGCCCCTCTCCCCGTTTCAGATGGAGAGCAGTTGTAAAGATAATTTTCCTACTGTGTCAGCAAGTAGGACAACATGTACACAATTTTTATCTACTAGAAAGTGACCCGTTTGATGTAAGAGGCAGGAGGATGTATACGTTTTAATGACCCCCAGTGGCGTTGTCTGAAATTAGCCTTTGAATAGAACCTTTTAGCTACCTAATAAAATGTAAAGATGAAATCAAGCATTATTCATGCAAGCCTTATTAAATTTGCTATTCACGTTATTGTCAGGGAATTTGTGACAAAATAAAATAAAATCATGGCCCATTGTAAGGTGGCTTTGATGAATGTTCAAGCACAATTTCCATCATCCACATTTTGCTTTGCCAGGTTTCAAGGAAAAGCCATTTTGAAACTCACAACATTCAAATTCTCAGTTCTGCCGCACAAATTTATCCTACTAAGGGGCTGCGACCTTCATTTCCTATAGTCAGTCTTGCATGATAGTTGAAATTGAATTCCCATTTTCCTGTTCTTTATCAGCGTTCACTTTTTAGCATATTCTTTTAAACTGTAGCATGTGAATCTCTTTAGCAACATTATGAAATTATGGGGCTGCAGTGAAAGCCTCTATTTGCATATCTTCTTTCTCTATTGTATTAGAATACTTACGTGTTTATAATCTGAACTGATAATGATCTTTAATTGTAGGCATTGTTTTAAGATAAATGGACTATAATCTCTAATGGGAGTTTTTCCCTACCAGGTTTCTGGAACAGGCTCTGGGGCTGCTACAGAGACACCATCTAGTGAACCAGGGTCTTAGCCCCACACGCTCTCCTCCCCTATAGCAGATCTGCTTTCGCTGATTTATATATTGGGAATCTTTATACAGTTCTGTGTGGAAAAAGGGTTGCTCTCATCACAAGAAAAAAAAAGTTTGAAAACCCTTCCTTTAAGCCTAAAAGCCTGATTCATTGGATGTCACAAGGAAGCAAAACCTGAGATAATTGGTTGAAATAGTCACTTCTTAAAAACTGAGTCGCTGCTCACGTGTTTCACCATGGGTTTTTCAACCTACTGGTCTAGTTGAAGCGTCTTTCATTACGGTTACATCCCTCTCTGGCTGCTCAAGTGTTGGTTACTTTGACCTCAGCCCTGAATATTAAACAAGTCTGTGCTCCCTCTATCTCAGCACATCTCCCTGGGTAGCCATCTTTGGTGCTCAGACCCCAGGGATAAAACTCAGGGAATTCTCTAGGGGCCATAAATCTGCCTCTCGTGGGAGAACTTCTGTTTTGTTCTTCATCTAATCCATATGAGGATCAATTACTTGGTGGCTTGTTTTAATGGCTCTCCATTCACACATCCCAGCTGATACTTCAATCTGCCTTGAGCAGCTATAGATTATGGGGTAGGAGAGTTTTCATACATTAAGTTGTTTTTTTTTTTTTCATTGTCCTCGGCATCATCATCATGAACACTGTGAAAGAGCTCTGATTAATTTAAAGTACTACAGAAATACCATTTATGTAATTATAATTTCATTCTTAATTATTTTTCTGAGAGTGCTCTAAATTTTTCAGCTCACTTTTACCTACATTTTAATGGTGTTCTTAATTTCCTTATATATGAGTGCATTACAGCTACAGTGATTAAAACCTGAAAGGCACCAAGCTCAGGCTGCCCGGGTTTGAATTCCAAAACAGTCCCTTACTAGATATGTGATCTTGGGGAAGATGCTTGAATTCTTGTACTTGATTTTCCTCGTCTGTTAAAAAAAAAAAAAAAGGTGGGGTTGGGGGGGGGGTTGGATCAGAATATTCCTACCTAGTCTGCTTGTTCTAAGACCTCAGCCACGTAAGAAGAACGCTATTGTGGTTTAGTGCACGGAAGTCTGGAACCAGATTCTCTAGGCTTTCTGGCTCTACTGTGTGACCTAGCTGTGTGACCTTGGGCCCTTTACCTCTCTTTGCCTTTTTTACCCAATCCATAAAATGGGAATAATATCAGTGCCTAGCCATTGAGGTAGTTACGATGAAATGAGCTGTAAAACACCTTAAAATGTACCCCCATAGTAAAAGGTATTTAAAGGTAGCCATGATAATTCTCATGTTGAGCCCTTACCACAATGCCTGCTCCATCATTTGAATTGCATTCTAAACTTTTCATAGCACCTTCAGGTAACAAGCTTCCTTATATTCTAGTAACATACCTGTGAGGCTGCTCATACATGTGTAGTGTCACCATTTTATAGATGAAGAAACTGGGACACAGAGAGAGGTTAGATAACTTGCCCATGAATATTCATGAGAAAATCCAAGGATACATCTTTTATGCTTCACACAGTCAAGTAGTAGGATCTCATGGAATTTTTTTTTTAACTGTAGCTTATTCTGTCTGTCTGAATGAGTTAACATTGGTAGTCCTAGAAACCTTTAACTATTTAATATAGTTTTTAAGAATACTGATTATTGTAATCAACAGACCTAAATCTAAGTCCTGGCTATACCCTATAGTAATTCTGTGACCAAGGGCAAGGTGAAGAGTGTCTTGTTTCAACACGTGCACAACGTCCCTCCCATTCAAGGCACTTGTTTGGGTTAAGATCATGTATAAGAAGTAGGCGGACAGCATCTGGCACATGGCAAGCACTTGATGAATGACAGCTGTCATCAGCTTGCCGTTGTTACCAGGCCTTTAGAGATGGAGTGCACTGCATCATGGATCCTCAGTGTGCCTCCAGTCCTGAGAAAGGCTGCTCTCTTCTGTCTTGGTTACAGAGACATGCGCTGGAACAAGGGAACCATTTTGAAAGCCTCTGTGGACTATATTCGAAAGTTGCAACGAGAACAGCAACGTGCAAAGGAACTTGAAACCCGACAGAAGAAACTGGAGCATGCCAACCGGCACCTGTTGCTCAGGATACAGGTACGGGCATGTACGAAGTGCCACCGACTTGGAGGTTGGGAGGGGGAGGCTGTCTAACAAGCCATGGGGGACTTGACGTACACGATCCTCGTACAGTAGGTAGTCGTTATTCGTGGATTCCCAATTTGCGAATTTGCCTACTCTTTAAAAATTTGCTGTAACTCCAAGATCCACGTTTGGGGTGCCTTCATGGTTATTGATGGATATGCTCAGAGGGGCAGATTTGAGTTAAGGTTGAACAAGGCATTGACCTGCTGTCTTCTTTCAGCTCACACTATAAACAAGCATCCTTTTTGTGGGCCTTAGTCCCATGCTTTTTTCACATTTTTGTGGGTTTCATGGGTGAATTTTGCTGCTTAAAACGGCCCCCAAGTGTAGTGCTGAAGCTGTCTGGTGTCCAAAGCACGAGAAGGCCGTGCTGTGTCTTACGGAGATAAGTTTCCTTCATATGTGACTTGCAGCGCTGTTGGCTGTGAGTTTGATGTTAATGTATCAATGTTATATATTAAATAAGGTCTCTTTAAACCTAAAATAAGGTTGCATTATGGATCAGTTGATGAAAATGTTGTGGATGGACACTCACAGAAACCTAACCCCATATTTCCTCTGGGAATAATCATTTGGTATCTACTAAATCAGGGTTCAGAGTGACTTCATAGAACGTGACTGTCTTAGTCTCTTTGGGCTACTGTAACAAAAATACTACAGACTGGGTGACTTTCACAACAAAGGTTATTTCTCAAAATTCTGGAGACTCAGAGTCCAAGATCAAGGTGCAGGTAGATTCGGTGTCTGATGACAGCCCACTTTCTGTTTCATAGGCCGCTGTAGTCTGTAGTCTCACTGGGTGCTAACATGGCAGTGGAGGGAGGGAACTCTCCGGTGTCTCTTTTATAAGGGCACAAATCCCATTCATGAGGACTCCACCCTCATGACCTAATCATAGTCCAAAGCCCTACCTCCAGACATATCACATTAGGGATTAGATTTCAACAAATGAGTTTTCGGGAGGGGAGGGATGCATTCAGTCTATTGCAATAGTTACCTCAAATAATGAGAACTGAGCATAGTTGTTGAATGCCAAGATGCCTTAGGATTTGGTGGAGTTATGTAGTCTATGGTCAAAGCCCATGTCTGTAGGGAACTTGAGGACATCCAGAAGATCTTATCCTCAAGATACAAATTTTAGAAATAGTTACAGATAGTGAAGTTATACTATATGTGTCTGTAACTTACACTATTCGTTCTTAGAGGGAGAAATACTAATTTTAATGAAGAGTGGAATTCATCTGTCATTCTGTGTATTGACTGTATGTACAAGTGTGAAGTGTGAGATGAGACAGTATTTCTGTAGTATCAGCTCTTGGTACTTCTCTTAGGCCCTTGGTCTCTCATGCTGAGTGTAAACATAGCTTCCTCTGAAACTGTCTTGAAGAAGAGAAAGAACAACGGGCTCTGCCAATGACCAAAGGAGTTTGCAGGAGTGATTCTCATTTACCTGCTGACTCTGCGTGCAGGCCACCAGTAAGAAGCAATTAACAGAACACATTCTTCTTGAGTAGATGGACCCGCCTTTTACCATTTTTTCAGGTGCCCAGTGCAACTGTTTGTGCAACACCAAAGCACAGCCTGACCCTTCAGACAGCGTTGTGTTTCAGCTGGTGGTGTTAATCCTGGACACTGAACCGCTTTAACAGAGTAATTCATTTATAGTAATAGTCTCTGATCTTTTGAATGCCCCACAGCACTGTTGACATTTCCATGGATGTCACTTCTTTCATTTCAGCCCTGGGTGGGGGTGGCAGAAGACGATTCTCCTCTAGGGGGTGCATTTTAGAATGTCCGTAGTGCAGTAGAGATTGCTTGTCATTTGAAGATACCTTTTTTTATGATCTTTTTTTTTTTGGTTTTTGTTTGCTTCATGTTCGATCTCTTCAGTTTGTAGCCATACGTCTTTTTCTCTTGAACTTAACATTCCCATTTATAAAAACAGCTCCTCCTAATGTGTTATTTCCTTCTAGAAATGTTAAAACACAGGAACTGTTTTCAAAGAGAGGCTAGGTTTTGTTTTAAGCTTCCCAACATGTCTCTTCATGTGGAATGGAATATTGTGAAATGTGTGGATTGGAAATTCCACAGTGATGATGTCTTGGGTTTCTTCCAGTGACCCTGTGAGGCAGCCTTTCGAACTTTTGCCTATCACGGAAAACGTTATTAATTAGGAAAGCACCGCCATGCAGTGAGCCTGAGGTCTCCAGATGAGATTTATCACATTATTTAGAAATCTAAGTAATGCTTTAATCAGCTGATAAACATTTTTAATTAAACAAAAGATCAGAGTAAGATGTTTGCCTCTTTTAATCTAGCTGTTTTTTTTTTTTTTTTTTTTAAAGACGATCTTCATGTGTGGGGAGCTGTTCTTATTAGCGTGTTGGTGTTGATTTACAATAGTGCTTGTTTTCAGCTTGGGCCTAAGGGCTTCCTTTCATTTTTACTCTAAGTGATGCATGCAGAAATTTTCACAGAAGAAAGAGCTTGAAGCCTTCGTATCATTGGAACTGTAATTTTATTAAAGAGCCCAAGGCTTTAAAATGATGCCTGGAGAGACTCGTGTTTCTGGAGATCGTGCACAGGAACATGCACATACTTGGGTGACATCTCAGGCTCCCATCTCTTATTTGTCATGCATCCAGAGAACGATTTTGCAAATTGAATGATCTTGACTACAGACTGAACGTGACTTTTCAGGAACATGTGTTTCGAGGCTCGTGGGCAGAGATTGGATGGCCGGGCCACGTTGGAGGCTACTCTTCCCTCCTTCATGAGGCAAGGTGACTTGCTTCAGATTTATTTTCTGTCAGTATCACGTTAGGGTACACGGCAAGCTTAGAAAGGATCGCCTCGGCATGTAGAAGTAGAATGCTCATCGAGAGTCAGTTGGGTTCATCCTAAGAGGGTCCAGGGAAAATCACTAAGAATGGAAAGAGCTTGCTTGGAAGGCATTTTGAGGTAAGGAACCAGGGGAGGCAAGGCTGTGACACTTAGGAAGTGCGTCAGTCTGCTCAGGCTGCCATAACAAATACCACAGGCAGGGCGGCTTAAACACCACAAAGAAACATAGCCTCTCAGGGTTCTGGAGGCTAGAAAGCCAAGGTCAGAATGTGGGCAGAGTTGGTTTTCCTGTACTTCTCTTAGAGGCTGCCTTTTCCTTGTGTTTTCCCTGGGTATGTCTCTGTGTCCGAGTCTCTTCTTCTTAGGAGGACATTGGTCCTTTTGGATGTTGGACTAGAACCCACCCACAGGACCTCCTTTAATTTAATTACCTCTTTAAAAAAAGCATCTCCAGGGTCACCTGGGTGGCTCACTCGGTTAAGCATCCGACTTCAGGTCAGGTCATGATCTCACAGTTCATGGGTTCAAGCCCAACATTGGGCTCTGTGCTGACCGTGTGGAGCCTACTTTGGATCCTCTGTCTCCCTCTCTCTCTTCCCCTCCCCTGCTCTTCTCTCTCTCTCTCTCTCACTCTGTGAAAAATAAATAAACATTAAAACAAAAACAGTATCTCCAAGTCACATTCTGAGGGGTTGGGGTTAGCACTTGAACCTATGAGTTTTTCAGTTCACCCCATAATGGGAAGGATGTGAAGAAAGTGTAGAAAGAGATTATTCACCTTCCCTATAAGAACTTTCTTTTGGGATAAAAACAAACAAACGAACATCAGCAAAAAAACAAAAAACAAAAAACAAAAAAACAAAACAAAAAACAAGCGAAAACTTCCCTTGGCCTTGGTAAGATGAATTAAGTGATGTTTCTCAAACCTAAGTTACTTGTGAAGAACTTTTGTCACTACTACCCAGACTTTATCAGCTCATGGTACCCTTAGTACCTTGGTAATTTTTCACTGCGTCCTAGACCAAAGAAATATGGACCATTTCTTTGTTAGGTCCAAACAGCTCATTGAATATTTAGGTCCTACCAACTTAGCAGCCATTGGAAATTATAAAACCTATAAACTGAAAGCAAAACACTAGCATTTTTATTTTATTTTTAAATAACCACATTACCTACTAATGGGATACATGTGTCTATTGGCCGCCACACAGCTTCTTCAGTCTTGGAATCCGATTGGACAGTGCCACCCTCATGTCTCACTCCTTGATTTTCATGCAATTCTTCTTTTTTTGTTTTATCGCAGCAACTGTCGAAGACTTGGCTTTGCAGGGATTATGATGTGATGGAAAAGGGTGTAGCGCCACCTAATGCTGAAACTGTGAACTGTCTTGAATTTGGTAGTTCTCAGAGTAGTGCACTATTTCCCTGGGTATTAAAAAAAAATGTTTTTAATGTTTATTTATTTTTGAGAGAGAGAGAGATAGAGAAAGAGAGAGATAGAGAGTAAGGGAGGGACAGAGAGAGACACACACAGAGAATCAGAAGCAGGCTTCAGGCTCTGAGCTGTCAGCACAGAGCCCGACGCAGGGCTCGAACTCACAGACCACAAGATCATGTCCTTAGCCAAAGTCAGACACTTAACTGACTGAGCCACACAGGCGCCCCTCCCTGGGTATTTAAAAATGTGTCAGTGTCCTGGATGTGTGTGCACAGTGGAGGGACCCCAGAACTATATTATTTACCAAATGTTTTCCTTTAATCTCACATTTTGAAATTTTATTTTCATGTTTATTTTTATTTTCATGTTTTTAAAAATTTATCTTCATGAATATTGATATCTCAGTCTCTCTATCATTAATAGATAATGAAATGCATATACCACCTAAAAATCATGTCCTTATATGATCCATGGTTCCTATACTCTTAAGAAATAATATTTATTAATTTAATGTTTTTTGACATTTATTCAGTTTTGAGAGACATAGAGTGACCAGGGGAGGGGCAGAGAGAGAGGGAGACATAGAATCCAAAGCAGGCTCCAAGCTCTGAGCTGTCAGCACACAGCCCAACATGGGGTTCCAACCCACGAACCATGAGATCATGACCTGAGCTGAAGTCGGATGCTTAACCGACTAAGCCACCCAGGCACCCCAGCATTTATTAATTTAAAAGAACAAAATAATTGTTTTCATAATGTATTGGGTTTTTTTTTCCCTCTAAATGTCTGATTCTTTTTTAATATTTACTTTTTAGAGAAGTTTTATTTATATTTAAAAAAATTTTTTTTAATGTTTATTTATTTTTGAGACAGAGAGAGACAGAGCATGAGTGGAGGAGGGTAGAAAGAGAGAGGAAGACATAGAATCCGAAGCAGGCTCCAGGCTCTGAGCTGTCAGCACAGAGCCCGACGTGGGGCTTGAACTCATGAGCTGTGCGGTCATGACCTGAGCTGAAGTCGGACACCCAACCGACTGAGCCACCCAGGTGCCCCTAGAGAAGTTTTAGGTGCACAGGAAAATTGAGAAGGCAAAGAGATTCCCCATGTACTTCTTGCTCTCCCACCTGTACAGCCTCTGGAGCTGTCACCATCCCCCGTCAGAGTGGTACATTCACTGTCACTGATGGACATATACTGCACAATGCTGCCCCCCAAAGTCCCCCTTTACACTAATGTTCACTGTCGGTGTTGTACATCCTTTGAGTTGGAGCAAATGCAGAATGACCTGTATGCCTCATTATAGTATCCTATACAGTGCTTTCACTGCCTAAAATCCTTTGTACTCCCCCTTTTTAAGCATCTGATTGTTTGCTTTTATTTTAGGAACTTGAAATGCAGGCTCGAGCTCATGGACTTTCTCTCATCCCATCCACGGGCCTCTGCTCTCCAGATTTGGTGAATCGGATCATCAAGCAAGAACCCGCTCTTGAGAACTGCAGCCAAGACCTCCTTCAGCACCACACAGACCTCCCTTGTACGACGACACTCGATCTCACAGATGGCACCATCACCTTCAACAACAACCTTGGAGCCGGGACCGAAAGCAACCAGGCCTATAGCGTCCCCACGAAAATGGGATCCAAACTGGAAGACATCCTGATGGATGACACTCTTTCTCCCGTTGGCGTAACTGACCCACTCCTTTCGTCGGTGTCTCCCGGAGCCTCCAAAGCCAGCAGCCGGAGGAGCAGCATGAGCATGGAAGAAACCGAGCATGCTTGTTAGCAGGCCCTCCCTGCTCTGCGCTGTCCAAAACTGCTTCCTTTCTTGATTCGTAGGTTTCATAATTTACCTGAAGGGGTTTTCTTGATAATTTTCCTTTAATATGAAAAAATTTTTTTTCATGCTTTATCAATAGCCCAGGATATATTTTATTTTTAGAATTTTGTGAAACGGACTTGTATATTCTATTTTACAACTACAAATGCCTCCAAAGTATTGTACGATAAGTGTGCAGTATCTGTGAACTGAATTCACCCCGGACTCTAGCTTTCTGAGCAAGAGGATTTTTGCATCAGAGAAATTTCTGTCCATTTTTATCCAGGGGAGACTTGGTTTGAGATTTTTATGCCTGTGACATCTTTGGAAATTAAATGTCAAGTTTAATCGAAAGAATGTAAACCAACCAAATAAAAGAAACCCAGAGAGAAAGAGATTGAGGAAAGAGAAGAAGAAAAGAAATCCACATTAACCCTTTTTTTAATTTGTAAATGTATTGATTCATTGGTACTGCCTTAAAGATCCAGTACCGTTCTAACGCCATTTAGTCTTTCTGCTGCGAACTATTTAAGGCAATACAATATTCTGTAAAAGAAAAAAAAAGTGCAACCAATTTTGTGAGGATTGTCTGGTTAGAAAATGTAACTGCTCTGCCATACTTAGGTGCAAGTGAAATTGAAGGGTTAGAGACCAAGGATCTGAAACATGGGGTCTCATCTTGCTGTCCTTCACTAGTGTGATTCTGTTTTCCCTAACCTGTATTTTATTTTGAAAAGGAAATGCATGTCCTCTCAAAGGAACATATTGAGGAGCCCTGAAAGTTGTCCTATTTGTTTCTCCCCCCCACCCCCTCTTCAATTTCACTTTTGATAAGAAAACCAAACTGGGCACATTTCTAATCAGCTTTCCTATTTTTATTTTTAAATTATGTTTTCCTGTTCATTTGATTTGTACAGATTCTTTATTATCATCGTTCTTTTCCATATGTTTGTATTAATTTGTAAGAGTATGCATCTTAAAATGGCAAGGTTTCAATATTTTTACAACTCACTCGTGGTTTTCTGCATTCTTTGTACACACATGAAAGAAAACTTTTATGCAAGGTCTTGTGTTTCAAGAGAGCTTTGCGAATATTTTGTATATGACAGTCTCACTCAGAACTGTTTTTTCCACACATTTAAGGTATAGTATTAATAGGTGAAAACCAGCTTTCTAGAGAGAATAAACTTGCGTATTTATTTTTAGTGATATAAAAGTAGCAATATTCTTGGAGACTGATAACCATAGCGTTAATACGCCCATTGTAGTCACTTAAATTGGGGTTCATTTCAGCAAACTTGCTGAATTTTCTTGAAGGAGTGAAATACTGTGTTGGCAAATTACTGTTACTTGATAACAGTGTTTTAACAAGCAGCGACGTTGTAAGTTAGTCTCAGTGCATTATCTTGTGTAGTCCTATGCAATAATAGTATAGTGTTACATGTAATCTATCTGGCCTACGTGTTTTATACAACTGACATACGGTGTTAAGAGCCAGGCTGTTGAATGGAATTTCTCCGTAGCAGCCTACAATTGAATAGCAAGGGGCATAAAGCATATCCATTCAGAATGAAGTGCCTTAAATATAGCAGTAGTCTTTTTTGGACTAGCACTGACTGAACTGTAATATAGGAGACAGTTTCAAGATGGTATCTATAGTCAAGAGGATCATGGAGCATGGTGCCTATGTAGACAATATAAGAGCTTCCAATTTTCCTTCAGATATTTTTAATATTAAATATATTTTAGTGACAGAGTGCCAACTTCTTTCATCAGGAAACCTTATTCAGGAGGTTGTTTTTTTTTTTTTTTTTTTTAAAGAAAACGAGTTTAAATATCAAATCTGAATTGGTGGATGGGTATTGGATGGTTCAAAGCGAAGGTGTGATTGTCAGGTGTTTGAATGGATGGCTTCCATGAAAATAATCGACTGCATAGTTCCCATGCACGTCGGGCAACGAGAATCCTTGGAGACATTGATGATGCTATCAGTTTTATAGCTTTATTACTTAAGGGGGTAGGGAAAATTAATTCCCATTCTTTAAGTCCCCTTAATTGTATAGCTCTTTTCCTAGAATAGTGATGCAGATTTGCATGAACAGCTAACTGTACCATAGTGTTCATTGATACAATCATAGCATTGTCTGGTTTTCTCTTCATATCTCTATGGGGGGAGGGGAGCCGGGTGAAGAAGTCAAAGATCGCGATGGTATGATGCTTCTTTTCTTTAGCTGATTTTGAGGGTTCTTAAAAAATGGTGCAAGGTTGCGTAGCCCCTGGCCCAGGGAAGGTGACCAGGGCCAAGTGACCTCATAGAAAGCTCTGTTGAGAGGAAGCATGGCATCTTGTACCACTGTCCTGACTTTCGCAACTCCTGAGCTCACTGTTGCCTGCTTCCCCATCCCCCTCTTCTTAAGAGACAATTTCTGGGATTGGCGGGTGAGTAAGCCCAGGAGAATGCTGCAGCCTCGGGGGTGGTTTTATTTCTTTCTTTTTTGCCAAATCGAGTGTGGATTTGTTGTAGGGACTAGTTAAGCCAAGAAGCGGTGGTTTGGGGTCGCCGTTTGTGACGAGAGAATGATCCACACCACTCCCCCCATCCCCGAGAGCAGACTGGTGCCTCGGGGTTGGGCCTCCATGTGGAGGGACCAAAATGCCAAACTTGCCCACCTGCCTCTGGGTAAGGCAACGGAAACACCAAACCTTTTGACTTTGCCAAAAACCCTACAACCAACCTGGTCATACATAGGATGACAAAGTTCTTTCTGGTTGTTTTTTAAATAATAAAGCAATAAGAACAAATAAAATACATAGGAAGTTAAGAGATATAAAATAAAGCACAAAGGAATGCACTTATTAATATTTTTTAAAAATGCACTGGGGAAAAGTTGGTGTTGATAACAGTATATTAAAAAAACCCTATGTCTTGAAAAAATGACAAATGACTGTCTCTTGCGGACGCTTGGTACTGTAATGTTAATAATATAGTCACCTGCTGTTGGATGCAGCAATAATTTCTGTATGGTCCATAGCACTGTATATTATGGATCGATATTAATGTATCCGATGAAATAATTGAACTGTTGTTCTTGATAGCCTCATTAAAGCATTTGGTTTTTCACATAGTGGTGGCCAGTTTTTTTTAGTTACTTGACAATCTTGAATATTGCTTGCCTTATCAGGAATGGTAGCACACGCTTTCTTCTGATTTTACGAATAACAAATTGCATGAGAAATTTTAAAATGCCAGTAAGTACTTTTTTGGTTTTAAATGCCATTCTAAGATATTACTTTTTGGTTTTAAACATTTTTTGATTATGACTTGCACTCAGATGAACTATAATTATACAGCTTTTTTCCCCCTCTGAATTTGGGGGAGATTTTAAACTCCCAGATGCCAAGAATTCATTTTACATATAGGAGTTTTATTTAACATGTTTTAGTGAGAGGTGGCTTTACAAAAAGAGAAATTGTCGGAGAAGCCCTTGCATATTTACGAAAAAGATACTGGGTTTTTAAAATACAAATTTACAATAATGAAAGCTTAATATACCCAGGTTGCCAGCTCCTGGCTGTATTTTTTTTAAATACAGCACTTAGGAATCATTTGATAAATGTTGGATTTGACTTGGGAAGTGTCAGACAAAACATGTCTTTATTCCCCAGCTAGACCTTAAACTTCTGCCCTCTCTAAAACATTTTCTGGTTTAACCTCTGGAGAAAATGCGCAAGAAACTTCCTGTAATGCTTCTGATCTGATTGTCAGCTTTTTCTTAAATTTGATTTTTTTCCCTTAAATTGTAATATACAATAATCAAACCCTTTCTTTTGCAGAGTTATTTGAATTATTTATATTTCCCATAGAAATGTGATTGTGTGATGCCTTAAAAACGTGTAAAAGTAGGAAGATTTCCTCTCTGAACAAGAGGTTTTCTGGGCACCACCGAAAGCAGGTAAGTTGAAGGTTGAAGCTCAGTATCTCAGGATGTCTACCGCAGAACCTTAACACTGACCTGTCTTTTGCCGGTTCACATTCACTTCACAGTCTTCTTGGATCCTTCTTCTCTAGCTTCCCCCTGCTGAAGGAAAAGAAAAGAATGCATACTGTGTGTTAGAGCACTGTTACCTGATCATCAGACATTTGCCTACAACCTGTATGACTTTCTTTCGTATTCACAGACTTACACATTTCTTAAATGTTTTCATTAAGCGAACCCTCGTAACAAAGAAGCATATCTGTGAAGTGACAGACCGTGGACGGCCAGCTCAATGTCCTGAATTTGACTCTTGTCTCTCTGCCCATTTCCAGCTTGTGATTTTGAGCAAGCTACTCAGCGCCTCAGTGCCTCAATTTCCTTTCTGTTCGTTGGCCAATGACAATAGCTACCACGTGGGGGTCTTGTGAAGTCCATTCAAAGTAACAGAGTGGAGTTTTTGCTTGGCAGCATGTAGTAAATGCTCAGTAAATGGTAACTGCTTTTATGTTGTCGTCATCACCTTCATTATTAAAATGGGATGCGCTCCCTGGACTCCCTCAGGTCAACGTAGGTATCGGCGGCGGCATGCGCTGTTTGAAAAACGCTGCACGTTGGCACAGAGCTAGTATTTGTGGGAACTGGCAAGGTGACAGAAGCCACAGGGTACATTAGAGAAGAGGACCTCACTGTATCTAAGACCCTGGATTAGAATATTTTAGAGAATAATAAACCCCATTTATCACCTTTTAAAAACATCATCAACACAAATGACCTAAAATTTAATTGGTATTAAATGTGTATAATCTGCACGTGTACCTCTGCCATGAGAATAATTACACTATATTATTCCCAGAAAATGTGCTCTACTGAAGTTGAAATGTCTATTCTATTCCCTAGAGGATTAAACTTTTTAATCCTTTATGATACACACTGATGTTATGTATCTGAAGAGCGGTGTCTTGCCTATATCCTATCTGTTCACTTTCCTATCAATATTTAAATGATTTTCAGGTTTTTATTTTCAATTATACTTACATTTGATGACTTCTTTGGAATACCATCTGAGGAGTTAATCTTCATAATCCAGCCAACATAAATGAACCTTTAGAACTACCCTGTTTTTATTTTTTGTGTATGCCAAGATTTAATGCATAGCCAAGTAGCATGAGGAAAGCTCGTTTAACAGGAGTGTTGTAAAGTTAGATTTTCATTATATTTAGAGAGAGATGGTGATGATCTCTTAATTCTTTGCTGCCACATCTGAGGCTCAATAGCAATGGCTTCGTGTCTTCACCCATACTAACATGAATCCTTAATATACATCTTGTGCAGAATATAAATGAAGAAGCTTCCATTCCATTCCCAGTTTTCCCAAGAGGCATGTACCAAAAAAAAAAAAAAAGTACATTTGCCATATTAAAATTGTCAAGCCTTTGTTTATACATAAAATTTAGACAAGGCTAATCTTATTTGTGTTCAATATTTATAGGTCTTTGGAGCCTATTACCTATCCCAGATATACTGGAAAGTAATATAACTATACGCAAATCCAAGTAAGTCTCAGCAACATTTCTAAATGGTAAAGGCAGTTTGCTTTTGAGAAATTTGCATTTTAAATTTCTAATTATGGAGTCAGTTGAAGTTATATCCAAATGGGTGCAATTGTCACTCAAAATGCCTTCCATATTATTCAGACAGCAAAATCTGTGTAGATAGAAACCACTAAACTAGTGTTTCCCAAACTTTGCTTTATGGAACTAGTTCCACAAGCTGTTCCAAAAGTTGCTTTGGGGAACAAGGGCTTGGAGGTTGGGGTCAGAAGCAAAATGCTGTATTTGATTTTGAGGAAGTTAATGCTGGGGAATGCTGCAGTCAACACATTTGACCAGGTATGTCTACTGAAAGACTTGTCACATTCTCAAATATGCTAATACGTCCTGAGAGTTTTCAGGATTGAGAATAGTTAGTATTTAATGTTTCACAATCTTATTTGACCACAGGATTTTGTGAGTGTGTGTGTGTGTGTGTGTGTGTGTGTGTGTGTGTGTGTGTATCTGTGTAAAACATTTGCTGGTGGTTCCAAAGGACAGAATTTGGGAAGTTCCAGAGATTTTTCAGGAAATTATATAGAATTGATAAAAGATAATTTCTTTCATTCCCTAAGGTAAGTATGCTTACATTTGTTTCTTATTCTACAAGTAGAAACCATTGTCGCTAAAAGAAATTACTCCTGAATCAGCAAATTAGCTTAGGTTTGGAATTCCATTCAAAGTATAAAATTCCGGGTAGGGAAATTATTGCCATTAAAATATTATCATTCCTGAATTTCAGAAGTAACCTATGTTCTCATTTTCAATGGAAATGTAAATTCTCTTATGCTCACGTTCGATATACCTTTTCTATGACTGGTAAAAAGTAGTCCTTTTAACTGCGTGTCTCCCACCCATTTAAATACAAATACCCAATGTTTGGAAAGTAGGATGGAGATCTTGGCTACTGTTCAATTGGTTTATAACTCTGGGTCCTGCTCATTGATTTTTGGTGGAAGGGAGTTAGGAAGAACTGTATGGTATTCAGAATTACATAGTTGTCTCAGTGATTTCTTTTTCAATGCAGGCAAATCCTAACATTTAGGTTATATCTCAGAAGTTCAGTGAATGGGTTGTAGGCCAACCCACACAAGCCACACCAATCATCATGTGTTTGGTAAATCATAGTTTTAAGATTGTTCAAGAATTGAAATACCCTAGATTACAAAGTCTGAGGGAAAACACATCTTTCTGTTCCTTACAAATGAGATCAGACACTTCTTTCATTCAACACCTTTTTAAAAGTATGTTTTTTTTCAGGCCCCACTCTTTGCCTGGAAAGAAATGGTGAACAGAGGAACTTCGCTTCGGTGGGACAGAGGAATTAGTTGGCTCATAGGACCACACAGTTGAAATGGTAAATGTAACTTCACATATACCTGAATTTAAGGGCTCAAAGGTATTCGATTGCCCTGTCCTTCATTTTCTTGATTCTGTACTCCTCTCTGCAGGTGAGTCTTCTCATCTAGACCCCAAGTCTAAACCCACCCCAAGTCGACCCCAAGTCGAAAACCAGTACCTCTTTCCCAGTGTCCATGGCCAAGTCCCCGTATCAGTTCTGGTCAGTCCTGTTGAGAGTAAGATCACCCCGCCAGGAAGATGGAACATGCCAATTGGCTAGGTCTGGATCACATGGTCCACTCCACTAGATTCCCTTGGTGGCACCTAAACCCCAGGGACCGAGGGAAAGGAGAGTGGAGTTGATTCGCCTAGACTGCAAGGGGGTGATGCTACTCCTAAAATGGGGAGGAGACTCTGGGCAGGCAAAACCACAAGCATTCATTCTTGTAGCTCTCAAAAGTTTTGGCCAAGCTCTACCTTTGCCAGTCTCTTGCTTCTCCTGGGTGCATCAATTTGGGACATTTCCCCCCTCTACTTTAATGGCAGGATGGTGGAAAGGGAGGGGTAGAAGGTGTTGAATCCCTTTAGTTGTATCTCCCTCCTCTCCATTTGTGGCTAGAGTTTCAGAAATAATTCTCCAGCTCTCATCTCCAGTCCCTACTCAGTCCTCTACCATGTGGACATCCTAGGACCCCAGTGCTTCCATAAGATGTTGAGGGCACTCACAAAGCACAAGTTCCTCCAAATACCCAAGAACTCTTACTTCCATCATTCCCAAAGCCCACTCGGCTGTCAGGGTATTTTCACTTGCACCAAACTTTTCATTTGGCTCAAACTGAAAAGGGATTTACTGGTCACCTGCATGGATGAAAAACCTGCATGGATGAAACTCAGAACAGTGACCTCAGGTATTCAAATGACAGTGTCATGAATGGTGTGCTGTCTCTTACTCATCCCTGCTCTGCTCTCTATTGGCTGTACTCTCATGCAAGCTCTCTCTGGGAGATGGCAGAATGACTGATAGCCCCAAACTTGCCCTTGCAGTTTTATCAACTAGCATGGAAAAGGTGTCTCTCTCCTCCCAGAGTCTCCTTAACCCACATTAGCCAGTGTGCTTATTCCTGGACCAATCACTGTTGCCAGGAGATGGAACAGACTGCTAGGTCATGCCTCATCATATTTCCACCCATCGAGCCAGATGGACTCTGTCCGTCTGCAGGGAAAAGAGACAGGCTGAAAGCTGAGAAGGCCACCATTTCCTCCTTTGGCCCTTGTTCAGGTGTCCTTTCTGTCTGTGGGTGTCTACTTCTTGCTCTTCCAACATTTGACTTTGTATCAGTTAGGGTTCAGGTTAAATTTTACCTCTTCAGAGATGAGGGCACTGACCACCTTTCAGAAAGGAAGCTTCATTTGTATTTTCTTAACACACCATCTTGTTTATTTTCTTCATAGCCTATTTGTTCTTCTTCTCTTCCTCCCCATCCCGTTCCACCTTTTCCTCCACCTCGTCCTCCTTTCCTTAAACCAATGAGCTGCTTCCCTGTCACTTGTATGTAAAATCATCAGATTCGCAATCAGTAGAAAAGTACTGGCAATTTTTGCCACCATGTTATCAGTAAAGATGTAGTCTTTTTAAAAAGTAGCATGAAACATAAGTAAGATTGGAAAAGAGTACTAGGTTAAAAGAGTCTGTTTGCTAAACTGTAAAAATAGCTGGTCACAAGGGTGGTCACCACATCCTCTTCATGAGAGTTCTTGGGAGAGTCCAAGCTCCATATGAATTAAATAATGTAACTTTAACTGGCCCAAATGTCCTCTTCACTATGTTGATGATAGACTTTCTCAAGTGTACTATACCCTGCTTTTTGAAACAGAATATAAAGAATATAAGTTTACCTGAGCTTGATGGCACAAGGTCATCTTGAAGATCATCATTTCATTGAGCTGTAAGACATTCGTGTCCTTGGGGGCTTCAGAGATGGAACAGAGGTTGTGGTCCCTGTATTAAGAGGTGCTAGTGGGGCACCTGGGTGGCTCAGGTGATTGAGTGTCCAACTCTTGATTTTGGCTCAGGTCATGATCTTGTGGTTTGTGAGTTCAGGCCCCACATGGGGCTCTGCACTGACAGTGTGGAACCTGCTTGGAATTCTCTCTCTCCCTCTCTCTACCCCTCCCCACTCCTCTCTCTGTCTCTTTCTCTTTCTCTCCCCACCCCCCACAAAATAAACAAACTGAAAAAAAAAGCGGTGCTTAAGTTGCTTAAATTTGCTTACCCTGTCTTGTTTCCTCCCCAACCCCTTCCAATTTACTGCTGTGGCTCTGCCATTGGTTTGGGAGAACTGGTAATCTGGTTAAGCTATTTACAGTTAACAGAATTGTGTCTTGGGCCATGTATGAAGATCTGGGCATTCTTCTTAGGTGCTGTACATCGGCTTTCCTGCTTTGATTATGGCTGTGAAGAGAAGCTTTTCTCCTCCTCTCCTATCCCCCACTGGGATTTAGCTAACAGAAGTTACTGGCTTTGTGACTTGCTTAGATAAGTGCTACTATGGTTAGAAACACAGGCCAGAGTGCTTGGGATCCTGGGGTTCTGTTTCGCTCTGCCCCTCATAAACCATTCTTCTTTCTGTCCTTGGCAAGAGTTTCACTAAATTAGTCCAGCTCAGACTATGACAGTGGTCAGTGAATCTTTCTGGGAAGAACCAGGTAGTAAATACCGTAGGCTTGGTGGACCTACAGGAAAAAAAAATCAAGGATATTATGTTGGTACTTAAATGAGAAGAGGGAAAATAAATTGCCACAAGTTTTATTTACATTAATGAGTTTCAAGGGATAATAACAATAATTGAGTACAAGTTTTGCAACACACTTGTAATCATGAGACTAATGAAGTTTTGGGAGGGAGGTAATAACATTTTGCTTCAATTGGGGTTCATTGTTAGTGTTCTCTAGCATCAAACTGATTGTAAGTGTTCATCTGTAAAAGCCATGTTAGCTCTTGAGCTATTCAAGAATTGGGTGGTGCCGGAGTTGGACCATAGTTTCTCGACCCCTGTGGCATAAGCTGATAATAGTCCCCCAATACCTATTTTTTCTTTTTCCTTTCAGTGATATAATGCTCTAGATTTTAGCTCAGCTCATAGCCGCATTGCTGGGTTCCTTTTCTTTCAACTTCCCTTGCAACTCCATGGGACCAGGTCGTTCAATGCCAGATGATAAGATGTGAACAGCCCTCCATTCCTGGCCAGGAAATAGTAGATGTCCAGATGACTATGGCCAACCTGCCCCACCAGCCCTGGACCTTTCATCTCTGGACTGTTGTGTGAAAAAGAAACAAACTTATTTAAAGCATGTATTCTGAGATTTTGTTGTATAGTTGTATTTGCAAATACTGTATACTATATGCGCTCTACAATTAAAAGGAAGAAATGTTTTCTCTCCTCTTTTTACTTTCCCTCCTCTTTTTCCTTCTCTTCTTCTTCATCCTTTGCTTCAATGACATTATTTTTAGGACTTTCACCCTTTCCTGCTGGCCTTCCTACTCAAGTCATTTAAATCATTGAGTTGTTTTTTTTTCTTGCTTAAGCAAAACCAAATTAAATTCCCTTTGCAAAAGTTTGAATGAGAATCGTTGAGTAGAATTTAAAAGCTACCTAAGGATTTGGTGTGTTACTAAAACGAAGCTCCTGAGATGAAGTTACTCTTTTATAATAGTGAGAAGCAAAACAAATTTGGCAAAATGTATCTTACCTCAGTTGGTGAAACCATCAGGCCCATTTTATCTGTTTACGGGAATTATTATACAAGTCTGGATGATAACCTTGAATATTTCTTTGGTTGTCAGCTGAACGTTAATCCTATCCTGTTGGAGATGAGAACCTGCTGAACACATTGTGTTACACACACACACACACACACACACACACACACACATACACACACTGCACAAAACTGTAAATCATACAAGAGGCATTGAAACTAGTACCAATGCTGTTGTCAGTGCTCTGATTTACTGCAGGAAAAGAAGGCTGTAAAGGCACGTTTCTCCTCCTTTTTTTAAGGCTGTGGGAAATGTGATGATGTCTTGGAAAAATAATTTTAGTGTTCTGAGGCTCAGTTTCCTCATCTAGATGAGGGTCAAAGTGCCCATCTCAGAGGGCTGGGGTGAGGGCTAATGAGAGAAAATGGAAAATACCCATACTTTCACACCCGGTCACACCTGATGGCTATTGTTATTTTCTCTCTGGTTGCACTTATACGACAGTGTTTTCTTTTGAGCAAGAGTTGTCTTTTCTCCGTAAAGCAAAAACAAAAACAAAAACTCCATTATTAGCCAACATAACCTAGTGGCTATATGAAGCCCCAACTGCATTTGGTCATAGTGTTTGAAATGGTATGAGATGTCAAACTTTGTTTTTGTTATCTTTTAAACAGAGCTTCTTGAGGAAAAAGGCTGGTAGTTGGTGGTTGGTTTTTTTTTTTGTTGTTGTTGTTTTTGGAGACAGAGTGCAAGAGAGGGAGAAACAGAGAGGGGGACAGAGGATCTGAAGCGGGTCTTTGCTGACAGCAGAGAGCCCGATGTGGGGTTCAAACTCATGAACTGTAAGATCATGACCTGAGCTGAAGTAAGACCCTCAATCGACTGAGCCATCCAGTGCCCTAGTTGGTTTTCTTTTATAAAAAATGCTAATAGGACACTCTCTAGGTTTGCACATTTTTCTATACAACGCACACAAGTTCTGTCCCATAGCAGACTTTATAATGTGCTTAAGAACATGGTTGCTGGAGACAGACTTGTAATGAGGGGCAAGATCTCTAACATCTGTTTACCTCTTTTTCCTCACGTGTAAAATGTCAGTAAATAACATTCCTTATATCGCAGTGTGGGACTAGCAGAATCAATACATATCAAAGGGTCAGTGCCTGTTACAGACTAACATTCAGTAATTGTTAGCTCTTACTGTGCCACGGACGCTGAGTTTCTTTGTTTTTTCTTGGACGGACCTTCTGTTCTAGCCATAGGTAGCTCCAGCTCATTACTTTTCTGGTGTTTTGCTTCTTTCTGGTTCCCAACGGTAACACTTATCTATTGCTTCATTAAAAAAAAAAAAACAAACACAAAATTATGGTGCAAAACAAAAAGCATTTTGTTATGCTCACAGATTCTGTAGGTCAGGAATTTGGACAGGACATAGCTGAGATGGCTTGTGTTTTCTCTGCTTCGTGATGACTGGGGCCTCAGCTGGGAAGATTCCAGCGACTGGTAGTGACTCAGTAGCCCAAGGCTAGAATCATTTGGAGCTTCTTCACTCACAAGTCTGGCGCCTGGGCCGTGTGACTCAAAAGACTTGGCTCGGCTGGGACCATTGACCAAAGTGCCCACACGTGGCATTTCCATGTGGCTTCGGTTTCCCCAGCATGGTGGGTCGTTTCTGAGAAGGAGCACCCCAAGAGGAAGTATTTCAAAAAACCCAGACAAAAACTGCATGGCTTTGTGTGACCTGGCCTCAAAAGTCAACAAATGTTGCTTCTGCTCTGCCGATGGCAGCAATCACAAGTTTTCTCTGATTCCAGAGGAGGGGACATGGACACTGCTCTGGAAGGCAGAAGGGTTGAGGAGCTGAAGTCTTATTCTCTTTTTTAAAGCCTTTCTTCCTATAGTGGCGCCTGGGTGGTTCAGTCTGTGGAGCATTCAACTCTTGACTTTGTATCGGGTCATGATTCCAGGGTGGTGGGATCTAGCCCCACGTTGGGCTCCATGCTGAGTGTGGAACCTGCTTAAAATTCTCTCTCTCTCTCTCTCTCTCTCTCTCTCTCCTCTCCCACTTGCTCTCTCTCTCTCTCAAATTAAGGGGAAAAAATCCTATAAATATGGCTCTGTTTGGAACTTTTTACCCAAGTTCTGTGAGTGTCCCTAGTCTTCCCTGGTTGCTGTGTACGCTTGACTAATCCCAACCTGTAGGATTTGGACTCTAGAGCATCCTTCTGTCAACCTTCACTTGCTCCTTCCACAGCCCGGATAGAATTCCCTGTCACTGTCCACTCCCCAGCCCTACCTCCTTCCTCCTTTCTTTGCTTCAGCTCATCTGCCTATGGAAGACTCATTGGGTGGAAAAATATTTTTTATAATACTAGCCCAACTTTCCCACTTCCTCCTTGGTCTGTCCACAACTTGCTGAAGCTCAACTATCCTGTGCTTCTGGACTCAGAAAAGGGATGCATTTTCAGAAAGTAGAAAAGAGAGGAGGCTCTTCATAGGAAAATAGAAAAGATTATCACTGGATAGGACAAATATTTGGTTACAAAGACTCCCTGGTTAGTGGGGAAGAGAAGGTCAGAGGGAGAATAATGAGGACAAAGATAGGAGTGGTACCAGAAAGATGGGCCCTGTGCGGTGTTACTTCTTCGGTTGAAGCCTGGGGAGATGGCAAAAATCACAAGTAGTTTTATGGATCTGAAAACAGAGGAGGCATGAAGCTCTTCACAGTTGAGTTCCTGGAGAGGTAGCAGTGCTCTAGAAGAAAACATGACGACCGGAGCACTGAGGTAGGATGGGGCCTAGACGCTTAGCGCACCACCCACTAGGAAGACCTGGAATTGAAGAAGGAAACAACCAATCATAGAAGGATCTTGTAGAGGAGGATAAGAAAAGACTCACCAGTAACCCACATGGGCCCATTGCCAAGGACCAGAGAAAATGCCATGGAGGACAGGGTGCTCCCAGAGCCTCTTTTCTACAGACTCACATGAAACTTAGACAAAACCCCATGGGAAAAGGAAGCAGATGACCTGCACATGACGAAGATGAGCCTTCTACCTCCTTAACAGGAGGTGGTAGGCTCAAATGAGAAATTAGATCTTGTTTTAGAGAAATGAAACAAGTTCTATTTTTTTTCTTAAATTTTTGCCCACCTAGATACGTGTACTGCAATCCATGCTCACTACATATATTCACTGTCTCATACTGAGGTTTCTGGGGAGAGGTGGACGTATGCAGTAAAATTTTATATGGCACTGAGGGTTTTTTTTTTTATAATCAGTTCTCATTTCTGTTGGAGTTTTATTATATATTGCATTTCTGTCAAATACATTGATAGGGACTTAGCTGTTGATTAAGCAGAAATGGTGAATGAGAGTTACCATTCATTCATTTAGACCTTTCTGAGCAACTACTCTATATCAAACATTGTTTTAAGTGGAGTTAGCACAGGTAGAAAGGCCCTTGAAAATGAAGCTTACCTTCTAACAGCTTTAGAACAGACATGATTTTTTGATGTCATCGCTAGGTTTTATGTCCCCACATATAAATGTGGGGGATCTGATCTGAACTTCTTCCTCCAAACACATAATGATAGTCCCCACGGCAGTTCCCTTCATCGGTAGTTTGGTCAACAGAGTCCATAGAAAGGCTTGAAACACACATGCACACATGCATCCACACACACCATCTTTCTATTCTGTGGTAGGGCGTGTTGTCATTGCATGATATATTTAGACAAAAACCGCTTACTTTAGAATGATCTTTGTTCACATGAAATCTGCAGAAATAAATAGTATTACTGATTTCTTCTTTTGTTTGATGTCAGCGTGAGATATTTATTAAGAAAATGCGTGGGCTGTAATGTCACCTTAATTATAGTATGAGAAGGCTTAATGAAGGCAAATGCCCCTTTATAGCTTTAGGCTTTAATGCCACTAGGCTCTTCTGTTTATTCCAATGAATTGCATTCTGGCGCCCACGATCTCATGTAACAAATGCATAACTAATGTGACATTCACACAAAACATCGCATTAGTTCCATACGATCAGTTCTATTCCAGTGAACACGAAACCAAATCATGTTATTGTAATGTGAGTTGTGATTTAATACTCTAATTTGTAGGTAGTTTTGTCTGAATCTAGCATTATTTACACCACTCACAGTGGTTGCTAAGACATACTAGATGCCTACTTTATTTGGCTTGGCTACCTTCCCTCCCACAATAGACACACCCCAAAAAATATATCGAATAGTGCTGTATTCTGGTACTGAATGTGTTCTCAACTATCTTCCTACCAGGTTCAAAATTACTGTGTGAGAATAGTTGGCTGTTTCAATAATTCAAAAATTCCCACAAGGTAACATGCTTTGAAGTTTGGAGCACTAAGAATTATGGAAGAAAAGAGACTATCATCCAGCCCAGGAAAACGTAATAGTTGCATAATATTACTTATAAAGTAAGGTCAAGGTCATTCTGAAGATGACTTCAGTCAATATATTTTGAAATAAGGCATTCTCAGGCACCTGGGTGGGTCAGTTGGTTGAGCATCTGACTCTTGGTTTTGGTTCAAGTCATGATCTCGCAGTTTCATGAGTTCGAGCCCTGTGTCCGCCTCTGTGCTGAGTGTGGAGCCTGCTTGGGTGGGATTCTGTCTCTCCCGCTTTCTGCCCCTCCCCCACTCCCAGTGTCTCTGACTCTCTCAAATAAATAAAATAAAACACTTTTAAAAAAAAGTTTGAAGTAAGGCTCACTTGTATCCTTCAGTCTTCAACTTAATTGTTAACCTCCTAAGAAGGCTTTGACTACCCTATTTAACACAGCCCTCTCTGTCTCGCTCACTATCACGTCACCCCGTGTGGCCGTGTCTGGTACCTGTCTATCTGTTCTCCCTTTTTCCTTAGTGATAAATTATTGCATAATTTCCAGGTGGGCAAATGACCACCTAGAATGAAGGCTATACATTCCAGGTTCTTTTGCAGCCATGGAATACAGCAGACTCCGAGGAGACTATGAGGAGACAAAAGCATCTTTAAGTGGGCGAGGTATGGTCCTCTTCGTGCCTTTGTCCTTCATGTAGTCGCCATGGCTGGGACTCAGGCCAGCCTTCCTGGACCACACAGTAGAAGCCCTGTGTTTAGGATGGTGAACAAATCTAGGTCCCTGATGAATTCATGAAGCTGCCTTACCCCTTTGGAAGGAACTCCTCTAATGTGAAAGGAGAAATTAACTTTTGAAACCGTGATCATCGTTTAACATATATAGTAACTTGTCCAGCATATTAACCTGAACCCACCAGGGGGAAGAGGTACTGATCCATCAGAATAGATGCCAGTGTCAAAAAAACTCACTCTAGCTGAATCACAGCCTTGGTTTAAGCAAAATGAGTTTGAGTCTTCTGTCACTTGCAGCTAAACCTAATTTCCAGTAATATACTCTACTTCTTTTTAACCCTGTTAGCGTCTGTGATTATCCCTTCATTGTTTTACTTACTTAACGATCTTTCCCTCCCCTTAACATCTAATCTCTGTGAGGGCAGAGAATGCCTCTGGGGTTTGCTGCTGGAACACAACTTTGTTGAATGTGGAAAGAATGAATGAACTAATTCTTTAATTTTTTATTGTGAGATACAATATTTTGGGAATTGCAGATCTGGAGGAGTGAAAAGAATTCTATTTGGAGGACTAGGGTTGGCAGTGCAATTGACAAAAGTTTTTTTTTTTTTTCTTCTGACTTGGAAAAAAAAACCTGATGAAATTAGTGGTAGATAAAAATTCATTTCTCGCTTCTAACAAGGAATCACAAACAATGGAGGACATATAAATAGAGTAGCAGCTTTATTAATAATACTTTCCTACTCCATTCGTGATCTTTTGATGACAACCCTACCGGAGGCACTCTTTATCAGGCACTAAAGCAATTTAGATGCTGTCACATGCCTTTCTTGATATATACGTATTAGACATAAAGCAGTTTTCTGTTCTTTAGCTTATTTTAGTATATAATTAAAACTCTGACTGTCTGCTACTAAGCAACGGAGCATGGCAGAGGTTGATCACATGCTATCACAAAGATAGAAAGAGGAAAAATAATAAAAATAATCATACCCATTCCTGTAATCAGCCTTCAGATCTTAATTATGTTTTAACTCCTTTGTTATGCCAAAGGCAATGCCTATTGGCATTTAAAGGACACTCTTACTTTTCTGCCTCAGTTCAATCTAGTTGTTTCATTTGGATCCTAGTCCATTTATGGAATCCTTCTGGGGACATTTAAGGTCACAAAGGATGATAGAAAACAGATAGGAGTCTGGAGGTTTGGGTTCCATTCAGCCCCAAACCTGGTCAGGTGTGCGCAGGGAAGCAGCCAGATTCTAAACTGAAGGAAAGAGGGGTGGGGTGAGGGTGCATGCAAGGCTGAACGTGGTGGGAGGGAAGCATTGGTAAGTGAGCAAGTGCGTGCATACCCAAAACAGCCCTTTACCACCTTTCTCCCTGGCTCGTGGTCTGACCTCTGAAGTTTCAATTGTGTATTTCACTCTCCTTCTAAAGATGCCTTTTTATCAGACTCTTAACTTTTATATAGTGGTATTTCTGTAGGGTTGTGAGATGCACCGGTTTTGAAGGATATATGTTCAGAGGGAATAGCTCTTGCTCTGTTCTTTCTGGCCCCCACCTCCCTCAACTCTCCAAAAGACTTCTGAATATGAACTTTATTCATTCACTCATTCACTCTTCCATTCGCTCGTGAATAACGTTTGAGTCCTTATTTTACGTCACTCCCTATTCCACACATTAGGGCTATAATCGTGGGCAAAACCGATGCCTCTTGCAAAGCCTCGGTTCCATAGGAAAGATGGCCAATAATTAAGAAAAGCTTTTTTAAAGGCAGTAAGGATTTACCATGTGTTGAGCTCTCCCTATGCCAAACACCACAGTCTCGTGATGCCGTTTACTCTTCAGCTAACAACAGAGGTATAGAGGATGCAGGAGACGGGCAGAAGACGAACTGCCTGAGCCTGATTCCCACCTCTGTCACTTCCTAGCTGTGTCATCTTTAGCAAGTTAATTAATCTCTACTTGCCTGAATTTTCTTATCTGGAAAATGGGGGTTCTATCTTTTGGGCTGTTGGGAGAATAATTATTTAATGTATCTGTAGCTTTTAGAACAGTGCTCGGCGGTTGTACATGGGTCCAATTTTAAAGATAAACAAACTGAAGCATAGATGAAACAACCTGAGCCAGTCCATTCAGCTAATGAAAAGCAGGAACCAAACTTCCAACTGAAGTCTGTACGTCTACGTACTGTCTACCCTTAACAGTTCTGTTTTGTTCTGCCAAAGTTTCCTAACTTCTTGGAGAATCACTTCCTGCACCTGCAATCTGGGCATGATAACACGAAACTCTCTCCCTTGCAGTGTGTTGTGAGATTTGCCTGTGAGGACGAATTTGAAAGTTCTTTGAAAACTGTAAAGCATCATGGAAAATACAAATTGCTATTATTGTTATTATTATTATTATTACTGAGTTGTGTTGTTACATTCCACATTTCAGTGTTGCCTGTGATGAGTTTTATTTGCATATTTGTCAGATAAGATTTTCTGCTTTATCTTTCCTGTATATTATAAGACTTTTAGGGGTGATTGGGTGCCTCAGTCAGTTAAGCATCCAACTCTTGGTTTCAGCTCAGGTCATCATCTCGTGGTTCATGGATCAAGGCCTGCGTTGGGCTCTCTGCTGACAGTGCAGACCCTGCTTTGGATTCTCTGTCTCTCTCTCTCTCTCTCAAAATAAATAAATAAACATTTAAAAAGAAAAAAACCGTGTAACCCGCCTGAGAGTCTCCTTGCCGCCTCATGATGGTTCATTTGTTGCTCAATCCACTTTGACAAAACAATCCCTTCTGTCACTTCTCCTCTAGATGGAAGAGAAAATACAGAAGAGAGGAACCTGATGCCATCTAATGTTTTGGAAACTTGCCAGATAATGTTCTAATGTTCTGTGAAAGTTTTAGTTCGGGTGGTGGGTGAAAACATTCAAACTGTTGGCCAAAAGCATGGGAACAGAATCTGACTTACATAAGGCTAACCAAAGGAGGCTTCACTGAAAGGAAAGAGCAACAGCTTGGCCAATCCACAATAGCCAGCCTCTTTCAGGAAACGAAGGTATCCTCCTTGGTAGCAGGCTTGACCTCCTGAGGGTTCCAGATAACTTAACCTGGCCAATTCTATACTGTAGCTTGGGAAATGTTTCATATGGAGAAATGGCTCCCCAGGAAGAAACACTGTGATTTCTGTAACTTAATTTAAGCAATCACCTGTTGAATCAGATTTATGGAAATCAATACAAGTCTTTCTCTCCATGTAAGCATGAGGAGGGCTATTTAAATGTTCCTCTTTTCCAAAGTCACTCATTCTCCGACACCCATTTACGACCACACCGCCAAAAGATTTCTGACCATGTTAGATGTTCCAGAGCCCAGACCTTGTTACTTTCTTTTGGAGGGAGCGTAGGGAGAGATGATGATTGGCAACTCTTAAGGACATACAAGGAGATGAAGAAGATCTGGAGTTAAGGGGGACAGGAAAAGCTGATTGAGAACAATTAGCTAGATTAGGAAAACCCAAAAGAGTATATTTACGTGCTGGTATCTCTGCATTTGAACTATATAAATTCATGGTGGGAGGTGAGCAAGAAGAAAGAATTCTTGAGGGTGCATGATAGTCTGCTCCATTCTTTCTCTTTTTTTTTTTTTTTAATACAGTCTTCCTGCATACTAAGAAACTGAAGCTGATATGACATCTTGTCTTTGTCCTTCTCGCCATACCTGAGCTCTTCTCCTCATAGGCCGACTGGTGTCTCAGTCATCTTTATGCCTAAAGACCCTCCATTGTCTGCCGCAGAAAGAGAGAGCATGTGTAGAGGAGATTGAAAGACCCCAATGTAACTGGTCAGCGTGAGCCAATGAACCAGCTCTGTTGGAATCAGATGTCTGTCCCTGACCCGATCAGCTCTCAGGGGGACAGAATAAACTTTTGAGACTTGTTCTTATCAATAAAGTAGTTGCAGATTGGGGAAAGCTTTCCAAAATTTTTCTATTTTTGCTAGTCTCTGGGCTTTTATTTTCCACGCCATGGGTCTAACTCCCATTACCTCTGGTCTCAAGTGCACCTTGCAGATAGTTAACATGAGTTATATTGTCATAATATTTATTCATGGCTTTCTTAACTGTAGCAATGTCCAGACTACTTTTTTTTTTTAACGTTTGTTTATTTTTGAGACAGAGAGAGACAGAGCATGAATGGGGGAGGGGCAGAGAGAGAGGGAGACACAGAATCTGAAACAGGCTCCAGGCTCTGAGCTGTCAGCACAGAGCCCGACGCGGGGCTTGAACTCACAAACCGCGAGATCATGACCTGAGCCGAAGTCGGACACTTAACCAACTGAGCCACCCAGGCGCCCCTAGACTACTTTTAAAAATAGCCCATTGGCTGGGGCGCCTGGGTGGCTCAGTCGGTTAAGCATCTGACTTCGACCCAGGTCACGCACGATCTCGTGGTCTGTGAGTTCGACCCCCGCGTCGGGCTCTGGGCTGATGGCTCGGAGCCTGGAGCCTGCTTCTGATTCTGTGTCTCCCTCTCTCTCTGCCCCTCCCCTGTTCATGCTCTGTCTCTCTCTGTCCCAAAAATAAATAAACGTTAAAAAAAATTTAAAAAAAAATAGCCATTGGTCTCTGTGAGTGGAGGAGCTGAGAATCTTACACACCAGAGAAACCATAGCCAGCCATGGGCACTCTCAGCCTGACATCTAAAAGCAGATTTACATGTACGTCTGTGTTTCATGCTTCTAGTTAATCTGTGCGGTCCCCCTATACTTAAAGTACTACGAGGAGCAACAGAATTTCTACCCTCAGGGAGTCTTAATCTCCTTGATTATGACAGATCTAAGATTTTAACGTTTTCTCCAAGCTCAGCTGTGCAGTGGATAAACTGACTCCTTGAGACAAAATTTCCTTCAGGAGCAACTGCTATTACAAGTGCACGTAAAAGTTTTAGCTACTCTCTTGCTCGCCTCCTTTCCTTTTGGGGTGGTGCCTAGTGGTTGGCTACCACTCAGGAAAGCTTTATAATTGTAGGCACTAGCTGAGCCAAAAGGCCATGTTTTCGCTTTAGGGTAAACTTGTTAAAATTGGGCACTCCGCCAGGGTCATCCATCTAAGAACATTGTGAAAGCGCCTTACAGTTGTTCATCCAGCTACGGTCTAATTAATTTTCAAATGGACAAAGTAGCTTCTTGGGCCATGTAACAAGCATTTTCTTTCATTTAAGCGAAGCTGGATTTGGCTCCGAGCAGGGTCACGAGAAATTCTAATGGCTTCTTCTCTTCTTTGTGTGTCCTCAGGAGAGCTTGCGTTGATGTCAACAAAGCAAGATTTGTGCCCCGAGCAATCGGAGTAGAATCAGTTTCCAGAGAGCCAAGTTCTTTGACTTCCCCTAGAAGGAAAGGGTATGGAATTGAGCATATGGGAAGGCTCTCTAAACCCTTTTACATTATTGGATTTAGCTACGCTCACATAATGAAATTGTTGAGATTGTTTAAACCTTCTGCAGGGACTTCTGTTAGCAGAGAAGAAACTTGTACTAAAGCCATAAGAAGATTGTGTTATAGATATAATGGAATCTTTTTTATCTTTTGCCTGGTTTTCTGTAGAGGGCTGACATTTTTTTCTGGGCATGAAGCCAAAGGTCTATTTAATTTCTCAAAATTTCCCATGGTCACTAATACTGTCCCCCTGATGGCAGTTTCATAAATTTATAAATAAAGACAAAGCCATTAGAAAGGTTGTGAATCCTTGCAATTAACTTCAAACAACGTTTAGAAGCTTTTTTTTTTTTAAGGTGCTTTTTTGCTCAGTAAACATAACACCTAGAGAAAACATGCTCTTGATTTGTCAGTTCATTTTTCACTGATAGTCCCTAAATTCCAATAAAATAATTGAACTTTGTCTTGAAACCACATCTATGATTTAATAGGGTTTGAATATAAAAACGCAAGTCAACTTACATCTGATGGATTCTCATGAACAGTTGAAACTATATCACTTTTATTTTTATTGCATTTAGGATTTGGGGGCGATAGTGGCATTTTTATTTTGAGTAGAAAATCTTTCTTTCGTCTTTTTTTTTTTTTACTTTTACATTTTCTAGGAGGATTTTTGCCAATTTAGAGACAGAATTTGTTTGTTTTTGTTTGTTTTTTCTTTTGTCTTTTGTCTTTTGGGTTTTTTGAAAAAAAGAGAGGTTGGGGGGTAGGCAGGACCCAGGTGGCAGGCACCTTTTTTTTCATCAAGGACCATCATGAGAGTTTGACCATGAAAAATGTACCGCATTGAATACCACAATGTTCCAGTAAGTGACTGACCACAGAAAACCCTCTGTCCCTAGCATCCAGTTCAACAATGTCCCCAAATGGCTAGCTTGCTTCTTTGCAGCCAACCAAGGACTGCCACACGTAGCTGTAGAGAGTCATCCTGGCTTCCAAAAATCCCACCTTCACAGACACCTTACCAATCAGAGGCTATCTTAGCTTTTCCTTTTTCAATCTCTGCAGAGATTCTAATACCCTTGAATCTCGCCTGAAAGAGAAGTGACAGCCGATGGGTTCTTTTGCAAGTTTATGAATAAGTAGTCTTTGTTAATTTTGTCTCAGACTTAGTGTTGTCTTCGACAGATGTATCCCCAATTTAGAACAACACCTCGCCCAGAGAAGAGTCAAATATTTTCTCATTCAACAAATATCTGCTGATTACCTACCATATGCCAGACGATAGTCCCAGCACTGAGATAGAAGATATATAATCTGCCCTCTGTCCAGTATGCTAAATTTCATGAATAATCATTTTAGAATCTAATAATTTCATAAATAATAGCTTATCATTAACAATGATATTGTAAGAAATAACTTATTAGCAATGCTTACTGAGATATAAAGCTGATTTTTATACTTGAGAGAGGAGTGGATGCTCTTTTAGAAGTGGAAGGGGAAACCAAATTGTTCTACGTGCCACCAGAAACTACCTGTGATAGAAAAGCAGCTGTTGTTATTGTTGCCATCCCGTCCCCTAGCTGTGGTAAGAGAGGCATTGCATTTTCAAAGAAAAGAGGAAATTAGTTGCCACTTGCCCAGTAGACTTTTCTCTGGCTGGTGGTATATATGCGCTTTTACTTTTTAATTTCCGAAAATAAACATAATTGTGCAGTGTCATATATTGACAATATTCCTCTCTCACCCACATTTTATATCTGCTTTCAACATTAAATGAGAAAGGATATTCTCAAAAAGCTAGCAAAAACAATGGAAAGCAAGACTTTATGCCAAATATAAACATATTTCTGTTTAGCAAATAGCAGGGGCATATAAAACATTCCCATTTCTCTTCTCGCATAACAGAATGTTCTATGCTTACTGTATTAGTTAACAAATTCAAGTCTGTTTATTTTGTTTGAAATTCCACTTCATCCATAAATTACAGCGTTACACAATAACACCAGAAGGACAATATCACCATTGTTTGCTTTTACAATCATCTCAGCCCACAAAATTCTGTTCCATTGTCAGCTTGCTGTCATCAAGCTATTGTTGTTTTCCTCTTTCCAGGGTCTCCCTACTAATATCATTCACATTATTTAGACACTCAGCAGTGTTTTTGCTATCAGTGCAGACTTCTAAAGAGCTGGAGCCCCAGTGTGATGACCAAATCACCCTTGACTATTTATCTTTCCACAGTCATTATTTCCCGAGGCCTGGAGTAGCTGAGTTGCAGTGTGTGCAGAGCAGGGTGGGGGAGGGGGGGCGGGAGGGGAGCTTCCCCTGCCGAAGCTCGTTCGTTCCATTGGACAATGAGACCTTTCTGCTTGACTCTCTCTGGGCACGTACACAATGAGGTGGTTCGGGGGAGGGCAGGCAGATCATTGCTAACACCAATTCCCAAACTTCCTAGAGTAAGGAATTTTCAAATAAAAACATACATACATAGTTTTATTTCACAGGTCCCTTTATCTCATTTCCTAGTTGCAAACAGGCTCTTGGCTCCTCCCCCCCATAATAATAATAATATATGAACAGTAAGCCTCTCTCCCTGCTCTCCTCCTTCGAATTGCATTTTCTTATTCATTCTGCATCTACTTATTATGAGTGTCCTGTGTTTTTTTTAATTAAAAAAATTTTTTTTATGTTTATTTATGAGACAGAGACAGTGTGAGCAGGGGAGGGGCAGAGAGAGGGAGACACAGAACCCGAAGCAGGCTCCAGGTTCCAAGCTCTCAGCACAGAGCCCATCATGGAGCTCAAACCCACAAACTGTGAGATCATGACCTGAGCCGAAGTCGGACGCTTAACTGACTGAGCCACCCAGGTGCCCCTCCTGTGTGTTTGTCATTGGAAATGTCCACACAGTTCTTGCCCTCATGGAATGGAGGGCCTAATGGGAAATACAGATGTTAAGTTTTTTTCTAATGTTTTTTTTTAAGATAACTTCTGTGCAAATACACATACATAATATGTATTCTCTGTATACCCTCTATATGTAATATGTCTTCTCTCATTTTTAAAAACACACCTGGTGATTTACTGTACGTACACTTTTATGTTTTGTTTTATTTCTGTAATAGTGTGTGGAGGGCATTTTTAATTTTTTTCTGTACAACGTTCCTTCTTCCTTCCAAATAGCACCCTGATTTTATTTTGGAGAATCACCTCTTTCTCACTTTGCTTATTCCTTGTGGAAATTTAAATCACGTCCCTTGTCCTCTGGTATCCAAGGGTTACGTATGTGCCCTGGGCTCACTCTCCCTTTAGAGTGAATCTCAACCCAAATGACTCAGGATGGAAACAGCAATATGCAGACAACAAGATGGAGTGATACTTGATGTTGAGTAGTGTGGAGCTACTAATTCATCCTGTGCCCTCCAGCCTCCTGGCCGTTCTGTGGGCTAACTCATGTTGTTCCAATCCATTTCATTTTTGCTCGACCACTCCAGAATTGATTTCTGCTGCTTGTAATCAAAGATATTTAATCGGAGACATACAGTATTTCAGCATACTTAGACCTATCTCATTCTTCGTTAGCTCCTGAAAGACATTCCATTGTGTCGATGTTCAGGTTTCCCCCAAATCTGGACAGCAGCACATTCCATAAAACCTTTTGTAGGCCGAAATGGTGTAAAGTGAAGAGGCAATTACCATTAATTTCTATGGAAAAATGTTGAGCGTTCCCAGACCCCCAAAATAACTCCTTAGGCTTTTATGGTACCTTAGGACACATCTTGCCAACAGATGAGCAAAATCAATGGAGATAAAGCACAGATGGTTGCCGACACAGTTCAAAGCTCTGGCAGCTTGATGCTGAGATGCTGAGTGTAGGTCCTGGGAAAAGAGCTTGACGGGGCCTCTCTCACTGCTCATCGTTTGCTGCCTCTGTAACAGTTCCCTGCAAAACCAACACCGAACTCTAGTTTTGCTTTTCGCGTTTTCTAGTAAAAGTGCAAATCCTCTTCAGGTTTCATGTAGTTTGCAAAAACAAGTACTAATGTAGGTCTTTTGTAAAAGCCAAGGGGCATCAAGCAAACTTTTGAGAAGCGGGGACTCCTGTATCATAGTTTCGTGAACCATCACTTGCAAGTGGATGTTTAAGATGCTTCCAGTGTTCTGTCAACAAATACTTCAGAAGATACATCTACACACACCGTATATTCTTGAATATCCATCTTTGGACAGTTATGTGAATCTGTTTTGGGGAATAAGCTTCTAGAAGTGGAACTGCTGGGTCAAAGGATATTTTTACACATTTTTAGTACCATCAAACAGTATTGAAGCGTTTCACATGAGAATGATCGCCCTATTATAACTATTGGTTGAATATATAAATAAGGGAAAAGTTTTAATGATGCTTTATTTGTAATAACTCTTTATGGTCACTAATTCTTCTGAATTTAGAAAACTGAGAAAATAAGTATAAACGCACAAAAAAGGCAACTTATTTGCCTTTAAGTTTATTTATTTATTTTGAAAGAAAGAGCATGTGAGCTGAGGAAGGGCAGAGACAGGGGAAAGAGAGAGAGAATCCCAGACAGGGTCCACACTGTCAGCACAGAGCTTGATGTGGAGCTTGAATCCATGAACCCTGAGATCATGACCTGAGCTGAAACCAAGAGTCAGGTAGGTGATTGACTGAGCCACCCAGATGCCCCCCACATCACTTATAATTCTCTCACCCACAATGGTAGAATTACATCTGCTCATCGTTATTATTTTTTTATCCAGCATTTGCAAGTCTTTTTAAAAAGGATTATTATAAACAATCAATACCGTCATAGCTAGAAGTAGAGGCCATTAGTTGTATTTCTTGAATTCCAAGTATATGGGATTTCTACCTAACTTAGATTTTTGATTTCCAGTTTAATTGCTAGTGGTAAGTGAACATACTCTGTATGGTTTCAGTGCTTTGCAGTTTGCTAGGTCTTGCTTCATGGACCGCTTTATGTTCAGTTGTGGTTCGATTTATGTGGTTGAAGAGTATCTTCTCTACTTTTGAGCAGTGTTCTTTGTACTTGCTTTGGATTGGGGTTTGATATTTGTGCTATTCAAATCTATACCCTTACTGATTTTGTTTATTTGTTAGTAACAGAGAAAGGTATATTAAAATTTCCTACCATGATTATGGTTTTGTCTATTTCTTCTTATAATTCTATCACTGTTTGCTTCATATTGTCTGAGGCTCAGTTGTTAAGTGCATATAAATTTAGAATTGTTGTATTGTCCTGGTGAGTTACATATTGATTATTTATATTTTCCCTTTTCAACTCTACTAGTATTTTTGGCTTACATCTATTTTTGTTATTTCACAGCTTCCCTTTTGTTAGTTTATATAGCATAAAATTTTCTTCTCTTGAAAATCTTTTGCTTTTAATCCATTATACTTACTCCTTGTAAACAGCTTGTAGTGGATTTTGTTTTGTTTTGTTTTGTTTTGTTTTTAATCTAGTTAAATAGTCTTTGTCATTTCAATGCAGCATTTAGTGCATTTATATTTAATATAATTATTGATATATTACAGAATGTATTCTATCTGTTCAGCCTGTTATTTTCCTTTATTTTCCGGTAATATTATTTTGAATTAAAGCGTTCTTTTTTTATTTAAAAAACTTTTTTTTAACATTTATTCATTTTTGAGAGAGAGAGAGAAAGACAGGGCATGAGCAGTGGAGGGTCAGAAAGAGAGAGAGGAGACACAGAATCAGAAGCAGACTCCAGGCTCTGAGCTGTCAGCACAGAGCCTGATAATGGGTCTTGAGCCCACAAACCGTGAGATCACGACCTGAGCCAAAGGTGGACACTTAACCGACTAAGCCACCCAGGTGCCCCCTTGAATTAAGGAGTTCTTAATTGTCTCATATTTTTCTCTAGGAGTTTGAAAGTTTTATTGACATGTGTCTGTTATTTATATGGTTATTACATCCATCCTTGACTTACCAAAAGTCAAATATTAGTATTTTTAACTTGTTTATGGATAATCTGAGGAATTTAACGTTAGTCACTTTAATGCTAATTTATCCCCTGCTGATGAATATGACATTGTACACTTTAATTTTATACATGACAAAAGCAAATAAAACATTAGAGTTATTGTTTTGTATATTTAATATCCATTTTTGCATATTCACCTATTTACCATTTTTGTTGCTTTTCACTCTTCTGCATCTCTATTCTTTCATCTGGGATAATGTTTTTTTCTACTTAGAGGACCCTGCTTAATATATTCTGTAGTGAGCATCTGCTGGTGACAAATTCTTTTAGTCTTTTAGAATGAAAATGTCTTTATTTTGCCTTCATTGGGAATTAATTTTTTTAATTTGCCAGTTTGACAAATGATAATGGTATCATACTGCTTTAATTTGCATAGATTTTATATATTTACTACCTTTTCTCTTTCTTCTCTTAGGTATTTAATTTCTTTATAAAGTTAAAAGCATCTCTTTTTTTTTTTCCAGGAGATGAGGAGAAACTAATTATTCACATAAATGAGGTTAAAGTAGTATAATATATATTTTTGGGTAACTTGGCTGCTAATTTTGCTCGTGTGTCCCTGCACACACAAAGACACAGGAATCTAAAAGCTGCCTCTGGCTAATAAATTAACTCTTAAGACAGATAAATACATTATTAATGCCACCAAGACTTTTAAACCATTCTTGACAGTCACTCATTTCACATGGTAAAGTCCTGGACCAACTTTTCCACAACTGTGTGACATTTTGAGCATCTCTCTCTTCTCTGCAATGTTTCACAAGAGGTACTCATCCTTGAGAAACCGGTTTGAAGGGAAGAGATAATCCTAGGTCAATAGAAGCTCAGTCATTTAACCAGGTATTTTATTTTGAGGACTTACATGAAAAGTTGTGTTCAGTCCCTTATTTATCCTGCCTCTATTTAAGTTGTGTTTTTTTGAAAAACAGGGTACCCTCAAACGTAATGGCTTAAAACAATTATGATTTATTATCTTTCACAATATTTGCATCAGGAATTCTGGTAGAGCTCATCTGAGCAATTCTGTTCCATATGGGTAGGCTCGGCTGGAATGTACAAGAAGATGTTACTTGCTTGTCCAGCATTGCAGCTCTGTGTTGTTCCACATGTCATTTCTCTCTCCCCGTGCGTCTCATCATTTCGTATTCTGGCCTAAGCTCCTTTAGAGATTGACATCTGGTTTCCTACACTGAAAGTGAGGATCTTGAAAGCTCTCTTGAAGACCTTGAACCGAGCTGGCAGACTGTCATTTCTACCATATATCATTGGTCAAAGCAGATCACAGTACAGGTCCAGAATCAGGGGAGGGGAAATTGAATCTACCTCTTGATCATTGGAGTCACATGCTTGTACAGGGAAGGAAGGAATTAATGGAAGCCATCTTTGGATACCATTCACCACTCTCTGTTAGCAAGTATTTCATATTTCTTTTCTGAAGACCAGAACACATTGCTTCTTTGAAACTTGTATTTATTTTAAAGCATAAATTAGAACATGAGTCGCGCATATGCTTACCCACTTGGTCCTTTCCTTATTGACTAAAGATAGAACAGACTTGTTCTAAACAGGCTGCAGTTAATGCAAAGTATGTAGGCCACCCCTATAGAAGCTTGCTTTATAATCAAGAATTCATGTAATGTTTTAGTTTTTCATTTGCTTCAGCCCTCCTGGTATTAGCCAATAAAAGAATTATAGTTTTAATAACTAGTTGACACAGCTGATTTTATCAATTTTAATAAATAATCAAACATGCCTAAAAGCGAAAACATCAAACAAATGATTTAAATCCCTAAAACCTTGCCTGTGCTAATCACAAAACTCAGTTAAATGACAAAGATAAAAACAGATTAGTGTCATTAGGCAAAAAAAGAACACGTACCAATTACAGAATATAAGTCTTATCAGTTTGCTTAATAAAAACCTGAAATGCTAAATGAGCAGCTGCGCTCACGCACATTTGTGGAAAGCTTCAGCCTCTTGTTTCAAATAGTCATCCAAAGGAAACCAATAACCACAGCAAATGGAGCAGCAAGAGAATGTCAATGGAGCGCCTGCCCTTTCTTCATTGTGTCCTCTCTTTTGTTACTCTTATGAGACCTCTGACAGTGACAAAGATGGAAACTGAGACCTGCAGAGACGAAGCATGTAGCTCAAGGACCTACACCTCCAGAGAGCCGGAAGTGGGATTCGAACCCAGGACTCAGTGCTTCACAAAATCCATTCGGTTTCCTGCTCCCATACTTTCTCTCAAAGGGAATAAAACCGTACCTGGGACATATGGCCGGGATCATCCTGGGGCCCAGCCTGTTCTATGGTCTGTCGGTGTTCTCAACAGACAACAGAACGAGGGATGAAGGCTACTTACGTTGATGTCATTCTCATCTCTCACCGTTTCTATTAAACCTCCCCAACTTCCTTTTAATAACCTACTTACAATTTCATCTTATGTAATCCCTAGGAATAACTGGCTTAGATAATACAGAGCACTGGCTCTTACACTTTGGGGTGTTACTTGGGAGTTTTTAACCTTTTTTGTGCTTCAGATCCTTTGGCAGTGTGGTGAAGATACCTAAGATGAATGCTTCTAAAAGCATACAAGAAAATACAAAGGAAGCCCGTTTTATTGAGATACGGCTTAACTTAGGAACTAGAATTTAACTTAGCTCAAGCAAAAATGGAAAACATGCTAGGAATGAACATGAGCTGAACGGTGTGAACCAATAGGGTAGGTGTTAGCGCACTGTGGCCCATGGGCCAAATATGGCCCATTATCTATTTTTGCAATGTTTTTGTGGAACCCCTTTACTTTCATCTGTCTATGACTGTTTTCTAAGGAGATAAAAAGAAAAAACAAAAACTTTCCCATCTCCTTATGTAGTGCAATCCACTTCTCCCTTGCTATTCCTCTGAATACCTAAGGGTTTGGCCAAAGCTTTGAAAGCACCTGTAGTTAAGATCTGGCCATTGACATTGTTAAATATAAACCCAATATGTACCTGGGGAGAGTTTTTTTTATTTTCTATTATTCATTCGAAATGTATATAATTTGTAATCTTAATGAAAGTCTACTTTGGCTGATGCCTGCTTTCATTTAATCTGAAATTCAAGGGAGTGAAGATATCTCAGAATTGTATGGAGCCTGAAATGGCCATCGATTTAATTTTTTAATTTATTATAGAAGTGAAGTTCATTGGTGAAGAAGTGGCTGAAAAGAAAACTCTGGGTATTTCAGTTCTATTTCTCTAATAGCAAAGAAAACAAAGATTGGGCAAATCTGATAACGCCCATTCAAACATGACCTGGGAGGGAATCCAAGAAAGCTAGGTATAAAACAAATAAATCATTGGCCGTTATGAAGCATGGAAAGCAGCACACTGATCTCAGACCTGAACAGGGAAATAATCATTCTTCATATCAATTTTAAAAACACAATTATTTAAGAGGGATCTATGGAAACTTATTCTGGAAGTAGCAGATGAAATTAGTTCCCGTAGGGGACTGCGCCCCTGGTAACCACAATTGGCAGTGCTCCGGGTTAAAAGGCAATGTGACCTTTAGCCCAGAAGAGACAGGGATAATTGTGTGAATTATCTCCACGCCTTCATCTGACATCCCTCCTGGGCAGTAGGAGGGCCTGGTGGTTTCACCCCAAGATCATGAACTGGAGCAGAGAGAGGCTACTTCATACTGAAAGCATGGAGCTTGAAATTATTTTCAGAAAGCAGCATCTCTTGACCTTGGGGGAAGCTAACACCTCCTTTGCTTCTGTGGGAGCCAAAATAATGTCTTCTCAAAGATGTCCATGCTCAAATCTTTGGAACCTGTGGATATTGCACCTTGCATAGATGATGAAAGAGATGTTGCACATGCGATTAAGTTAAGACACTCGGGATGGTACCCTGGATGATCCAGGTGGGCCCATTGTAATCTCAGGCATCCTTGTAAGTGAAGGAAAGAGGCCAGAGAGAGTCAGAGAGAGATTTGAAGATAGACACTGCTGGCTTTGCAGGTGGATGAAGGGACCGTGAGTCAAGGAAGGCAGCAGCCTGTAGCAGGTGGAAGAGGCAAGGAAACAGATTCTCCCCTAGAGTCTCCAAAAGGATTGCAGCCTTACTCATCACCCATTTTAAATGTTGGATCTCCAGAACCGTAAGATGATACCTTTGTGCCTCTTTGCACCCCTAAACTTGTGGTAATGTGTCACAGCAATGATAGGAAATACACACCTACTTGCCCGTTTCCTGTCTAACTACAAGAAGGAACGTTGGTGTGCCTTAGTCAAATCAGAAGACCCGTATCAGGTTACAGTTTAGAAGGTGAAGCTTTGAGTGTGATATATGTGGGTGGGGTTTTGTGTGGCAGATTTTCTGCTTCTTTAGTTTTGGATGAAAAATTAGGATTTCTTTAGTTTTTAGAAGCTCTGGTTTCTTATGTGGATGGGATAGCATAAAGGTCCTGGGGCCTATTCTACCTTGGAAGGAAGCACTGCTGCTCTTTTTTATCTACCTTAAAAGGCCACGGAGAGAAGACAGTAGATTGGCCAAGTTTGCAGACTCTGGTGCGAGACCATCTGGTTTTGAACTAGAATGTGATACTGTAGGCAAATAAGTTAAACTTGGTCTCTCCATTTTTGAGTAAAGGATAATAGTATCCACCTGATGAATTATTTATATAAAATCGTTGAGCAGTGCCTGGTGCATGGTAAACGTGATGATAAAGGTGATGATGGTGATGGTGAATTGTCTAGATTTTGATTCGGGCTCTCACATTAGGTTTGTGATCTTGCACCATGTTTTTATACCCAAGTGGATCCATTTTTTTTTTCATCTATGAACCACCTCAAATGTTGTTATAAGAAGTAAGTTCGTACATATAAAGTATGTGGCACATAGTAAGTGCTCAGTAAACAAGACATGTTGTAGTCAGTGGGAATCCAAACAAAGCAGACCAGGAGTCTATCCTTAGGCCTCCTTAGGCTGTAATTCTTCTTCATCTTCTTTTATTCAGCTTTCCCTTCCCCAACTTTCAGGATAGTAAGATTAAAAGGACTAAGAAAGGCACTCTTACATTCTTATTCCACAATCATGCAACTCAAAACTGGGGTCCTCAGCAATGAACCGTTAGGTGGGTGAGAAGACACTATATAAACATGGCACATCTTCCTGGAAAGTCAACTTTACTCAAAGGTAAATAATTTAACATATTTTTCTTTTAAAACAAACATGGATGTATTATGAAGGAGAATGCAAATTTTGCATGAATTTTTAAGAATAGGAGTGGATTATTTAACCACTTATCGAAGCGTTAGAAACCCCGACTCAAACTAGCTTAAGCAGAAAAAAACATTACTGCCTACTACCACTGTAGTTTGAAACTTTGGAGGGCTACATTTCAGAGGTACGGCTGGGTTCAAGGGCTCTAAAACTGTCATCAGTAATCTTTTTTATTTTTAATTTTCTTTAAGTTTACTTATTTATTGTGTGAGAGAGAGTACAGGCAAGGGAGGCGCAGAGAGAGAAGGCAACACAGAATCCCAAGCAGGCTCTGCACCAACAGCACAGAGCCAGATACGGGGTTCAAACTCACAAACTGTGAGATCATGACCTGAGCCAAGATTAAGAGTCGGATGCTTAACCGACTGCACCACCCAGGTGCCCCTGTCATCAGCAATCTTTACTTTTCCATCTTCCAAGTTTGTTTTTTTCAGGACTTTATCCACACGACAGAGGAAATCTAATTGGCCAAAGTAACCTGCTTTCCAATGAGGGTAGAGTGTCTGGGCCCTTATCTTGATATTCCACCAAGATATGGACATGTCTCAAAAGAAAATAGGAGCACTTGGGTGGCTTAATCGTTTAAACGTCCAATTCTTGATTTCGGCTCAGGTCATGATCTCACAATTCGTGGGATCAAGCCCTGCATCAGGCTCTGCACTGATAGCACAGAGCCTGCTTGGGATTCTCTCTCTCTCCCTCTTTCTCTGCCCCTCTCTGGCTTGTGCACATGTGCCCTTTCTCTCTCCCAAAATAAGTAAAATAAAATAAAAACATTTTTAGAAAGAGAAAGAAAAAAAAAGGGAAGAAAGAAAGAAAGAAAGAAAGAAAGAAAGAAGGAAAGAAAGAAGAAAATACATAAATACGTTCTGGTAACTGAAGAAGGTAGAAGGGATTCTAAGCATAACCAACCCTCACCTTCAATAAGGAGACATCAGAGAAATTTGCTTGCTTCTGAAGACCATGCTCCCTGATTCCTCGGGACAAAAATGTATTCTATGCTTTGACACGTTTGTCTGCTCTCTAAGCAAAAAGTCTCCCTTTCTCTGAGTCCACACATTCCAGCCAAATCCAGATGTGCTGGCTCTGCTCTGTGGGATAGAGATGGAGTGAGCACATGGAAGATGCACCCATCTGTGAGTCTGAAAAGGTGCCACTTATGGAAAGTATGTTCAGGAGCAGAATCAGTCACCCTGAATCCCCGGTGTAACTTCTGGCCTTGATCCTCAAGGGTTTACACGGAATTTGAAGAAAAGACATTTTCATAAAAGTCAACTGTGTGATTTTGTGTGAGTTGTCCATCTCCGTATCTCTCAAGGACTTATGCTTCCATTAAAGATCCAGAGCTCCCTGTCCTTAAACATCATACCCACATTACTAGGAATGATTACAGGGTTTCTAAATTCTTCCCTTAAGCAGATAGTATGGACTTGAGTTTCTGAATCTATCCAAGTTAAGACAAAAGAAGCAAATCAAGATGAAAACCATCTTGGGACTTGCCAGAGCATTTTCTCAAGTGTTTAGGAGACCACTAATCCCATGAAATGATCTGTGAAAAAAAGTGTTGCGATGATTAAGGAAGTGCCTCTCTGGGGAGTTTATGTTCCATATTAGCACATTAAGGCTCTGAGGAGTCTTGTAATAAGGGAGACTGTCTGGCTTCCTCTGACTAACCTTTCTCGCCCTGATTAACACCTTGTATGCCAATTTTTCAAATTTGGAACACTTGGTGAAGAAATGCTGCCCCGAAGTCCAGGAACTGGAAGCTCGGGAAATTCTTGCTTGGTGTCTCAGTTATAGGCAAGGAGTGTCCAAAGACTTGGTGGACCGTGTGCATCATGTCCATTACCACCAGACCAAAGCTGGCATTTTTACTACGTCAGGGCACTGAGCTGAGTACCGATCGTGAATATGATTGTGTGATCAGGCAAATCCCTGGATGAATATTGGAGAAACGAATGCTGGGCGTAATAAGGTTGGGTCTAAAGTTATCTTTTAATCCTTTCTTTTAATTCTTTTCTGTCCCCTCAACTCTCTTTCCTAATCAAGAGTTAAGAGATTTAAAGTGCAAGCAAAAATTCCGTAGGAACAGAATGATTCAATAGCATCCTACATGAAAGAGTAGAACTTTAACATCTGTAAATTGGCCAATGGAGCTGAGATTATCCAAATGCGTTGTATTTGGACTTTGTACTAACTCCACTGCTATGATGTTTATGTTTCTCCCAAATTCAAGTTTAAACTTAACTCTTAAGGTGATGATATTAGGAGGGGGATGCTTTGGGGCATACTGTGGTCATAAGGGTAGAGCCCTCATTCAGGAGAGTAGTACCCTTACACAAAAGACTCCAGAGAGCTCCCTTGTCCCTTTTACCATTTGAAGACACCGTTAGAAGGCTGTCTATGAGCCAGTCTCACCAGATCTTCCAGCACCTTGATCTTGGACTTCCCAGCCTCAGGACTGTGAGAAATAAATCTCTATTACAAGCCATCCTGTCAGGGCGCCCGGGTGGCTCAGTCAGTTGAGCGTCCAACTTCAGCTTAGACCATGATCTCACAGTTCATGGGTTCGAGCCCCGCATCGGGCTCTGTGCTGACAGCTCAGAGCCTGGAGCCTGCTTCGGATTCTGTGTCTCCCTGTCTCTCTTCCCCTCCCCAGCTTACACACACACACACACACTCTCTCTCTCTCCAAAATAAATAAACATTAAAAAAATAATTTAAAAAAAGGCATCCTGTCTACAGTATTTTGTTATGGCAATCCCAAACTGGGGCATGTGTCATAGGAGCAAATGAGTCAAGCCAGGCCTGGGCATGGGCAAAATTGTCACAGACTGGTATTTATCTCACTTCCCCACTACCGCAGGGCTGGACCTGCCAGCCCGTCTTTCACTGCTTTCATTGTACATTTCTCTCAGTCCTTCCTCATTGGCTAATCCGAGTAGTACTAATAAGAAATAATAATAATAATAATAGCAGTAGCAGTTACTGTTGATCGAGAACCTTCTCCAGTTCATGAGGCATGATGTAGACATTTTCGTATCACCTCCCCAACTTTATGAAACATGTATTGTTATAGAAATACACAGTGTTACTTACCAAAGGAAGGATTCAGACTGTGAAGGTGTAAGCCAATTTCTGTGTTCCACAGGTTGAGATAATGAAGGAACCACGTTTTGAAAGAGGTGGTAACAGCAAGTAAAATGTTTTACCCTCCTCATTGTAATATTTGTATATTACGATGAGTAGTCTGGAGATCACTATGCCCTAGCTTCCAGGAGGGAGCTAAAGGTGAGAATTTTATGTTTCATGGGAAATGACTTGAGAAATCTTTCTTTTTTCACCACATTGTCTGTTCATGGAGAGACTTCTCTGTGTGTCTGTGTGTGTATGTGTGTGTGTGTGTGTGTGTGTGTGTGTGTGTAGGGCTGTGTTTGTGTGGGAAGGCCAGGAAGGGAAGAGGGGGCAGGAGGAGAGTTGACACACGTAAGAGGCTACAAAAACCCATTTCCTGCTATTATAATTAGTACAATGAGTTTTTGTTTTCAGTTAAAAATGTACATAATTTTTTGTATTAGATTTTTCTTTTCTTTTTGTTCGGTGGGTTTACTTGTCAAGAAAGCAGCTGGCATCTGGTCTTTCAGCCTGGTTAGCTTTTTGCTGTTTTTATAATCATTTACCCTGTCTTTACAAATTTTAGTCTATAGAAGTTATGAGAGTTACCAATTTATAAAATAAAACATCTGTGGCAAAATAAAGAAATAGCAACATGCTAAAAGAGCAGTCAAGAAAAACATACCTTGTCTAAATGATGCCAAATGTATGTCTAGTATACCTGATTATAATTTTTTTTATTTTTCAAAAGCTCCCTTTGATTTTCCATAATTAATTGTCATTAAGGATCCAAATCATATTTTAGTGCAATGCCCCAAAGGATTTCTCAGATTGTGGTGATATTAACAGGGGGAAAAGTCAGCATTATTATATATTTTATTATTTTGGGATTGTTTTCAAGCCACTGGAGTAATTGGCCTGTAGCCTGTTCCAATTAATAAGGTTTTTAAATGCGTTCATACAAATCTGTGTTTTGGAAGCAAAAATCTTGACTTAAAAAACTTGCTCGCAGCTGAGGCTTATTGCTATGCGTGGATAAAGCCTGGGAGCCATGTCTTTTGCAATAATTATTTTCAAAGAGACCTGTGAAATCTTCGTCAACACTTTTAAAGAAGTAGTCCTTATCAAGGAGAAGAAAGACTTTGAGATCTAAACCTGTGTAGCCACCATGGTAGGTGACAAAGTCTCATGTCACCTGCTGAGAAGTAGACTTGTGGAAGGCAACATATTAACAAGCAGGGCCTTTTGTTTTTGCCAGCCTAAATATTTTGTTTCTCCGGTAATCTCTTGTCCTTGATTCTAGGCTGGAATATATGGAGATTTTTCTACACACTGATTCTGTATGGAGACTCAGAGGATTCAAATGACATTATGTTTCCCACTGGGCCCCAAAGGTACATGATTTGATTTCTTTAAGGAATTATGTCATATGACAGGACAGAAGGGAGACAAGTGATTTTTTCTTTCTTTCTTTTTCTTTCTCTTTCTTTCTTTCTTTCTTCCTCCTTCCTTCCTTCCTTCCTTCCTTTCTTTCTTTCTTTCTTTCAATTCTTTTAGTGTTTATTTTTGAGAGATAGAGAGGCAGGGTGTGAATGGGGGAGGAGCAGAGAGCGAGGGAGACACAGAATTCAAAGCAGGCTCTAGGCTCTGAGCTGTCAGCAGCTCATGGGGCTCGAACTCCCAAACCATGAGATCATGACCTGAGCTGAAGTTGGATGCTTAACCATCTGAACCACCCAGTTGCCCCAATGAGTGATTATTTCTAATAGTTGTGGGTTTTTTTTGTTTGTTTGTTTGTTTGTTTTGGTTTTGTTACTGCTTTGGGGTTTTTTGCTGTTGTTGTTGTTGTTATTGTTCTTTTGGTTTTTCAGTTAGGAACACTTATGGGACTAATTTCATTTCTCATTGCGAAATTTATGTAGTAGTCTGGCTTGAGTCATGAATTACAAGGGCAATTCTAATTGACCAGATGAGGTCCCTTTGGACTGAAACATCACACCATTTCACTTTGTCTTCCCAGGTTGTTTCTCCAGAATATCATTGAAGAACTTGGTGATTCTGACTCAGTTTGGTGCACAATAAAATGGCAGCTGCCATCATTTTCAAATGAAATCACTTCTGTCATTGTAAATAATTTTCATTTATTTTTATTCTGGAGACAGAGGAAAGATTGCAAGGGAGATGTTTCTTGTGAGGATAAAGGTGGGTAGCTCTCCCGAATTATGAAAATGGTTAGAGAGATTTAATATGATATTACCCTAGATTCTTGGACATCTTGCTATGACATCAGAATTGCAAAACCTTAACTAATTTCATAATCTCTCTCCTGAAGTTGCCTCCCTAAAACATTATTCATTACAGCGAAAACTGCCAGATAATTTCCAGTCTCCAGGCTAGGAATCTTACAATAATCTTTTCTGACTTTTTTGGATGTTTCTCAGTCACGGCTGTCTTGTAGGTTAGCTCTTCATCCTCACAGGCACTACCGTTGACAATTTCCAGCTGGGAGGCAGTCTTCATAGTACGTAAATATTTGCACCCTGACTTTGCCACCCCCTCTCTTCATGCTTCTTGACTCAGGAACTGTCAGTGGCTCCCAGTTGTCCACTTCACAGACTGAGCTCCATCTCTTTGTCGTCTTTTGAAGCGAGTTTGGTTCTCCATTTCCATCTCTCGCCATGCTCTTCTCTGTCTCTGTCCCTCCACTTACATTGAGGCCTCCTCCCAGAGTATCCTCACTTTTTCCGTCTGCCTGTCTCAATCTAAATTTCCCTTGGTTCACACTCCTGCCTCGCCTCTTCCCAGCCATTATCACCCATAGCGGTCCAACCCTTGCTCTCAGATCTGCCTCAATCACTAACGGGTCCAAATCCCACTATTCTATGTCCATCTTGTTTTCTCAGTTAGATTGGCAGCTCTTTGACTCAAAGAACAATGTCCCATATCTCTTCTATGTTCCTGCTGTGACTGTCACAAGGCCATACATACATACATACATATCCTTGTGTTTAATATTAAATGAGTATATGTGAGTATATGATCAATGGAATCATTGTGTGTTTTCCTGGTTTTCATTTGATATGCCATGGCAAAAAACAATAGTTTAATGTGATTTTTCATGTCTTAGCATGTTTGTTTTTGTAAGCCACCCCTTCTATTTGCCTCAAATTAAGAATTAGGCAGATCTATCCTTTCTAATTGAAATAGAAGCTAGGAGATGATGTTAGACAAGCATCCCAAGACTCATAGTAAAATTAAGTGGTATTTATCAACAACTTATCATATGCCATCAAATGAAATGGAACTTGGAGAAAGTGAGATGCTTGCACAAAGGCACAACTAGAAAGCAGCAATGCTTCTGATGCCAGAGGACCACTCAACCAATATGGTCCACTGCATCCCAGCTGAATATTGCTTTGTCCTCAGTTCTGTCATTCTCCACAAGGTCCCTTGGGGAAAAGGCGAAGGAAATCATCGGAATGCTCTTTTGTTGGCTGCATGTTTTACTCCAAACTTCTGACATTTAGGTTGATGCCAAGCGAAGGCTGGTTTGTTTTCCAGAGATGAGAGCGTAAATCAAATTATCTGTTTCCTCCTACCTCATACAAACTTTGTATCTTAACATTGATGTCAAAGAAAAAAGGATACAGAGGAAAAGGAGCGAGAGAAGCAGAGAATTCCAGAACATTTGACTTCTTGGGTCTGTTTAGTCAGTTGTGGGAGGAGGTGAGAGCGAGATAGCCTGACTCTGTTGTGGTCCTGAGCGTGTCCCCTTCTTGGTGAAAGAAGTAAAGGGGCTAGAAGACGACTTGAGATTCCCACAGAGACCACCATGGGCTAATAATCCACTTAGGTGCAGAGGACACATTATTTTTAAATGAAATCAGCCAAACTCCATAATGTTTGCGGATTGCTGAGTGGGGTAATGTTTTAAGGCACACTTACTTAAAAGAGTCTGGGGGAAAAGGTATCTTGGAATAAACACAATGGTTGTATCTTAATATTGAGCCTCCAGTGGCTTTTTTATTTAATTTGCTCAGTAAATCAGAAATCCTATTCTCAGAAAGAACTTAGAAGAGAAAACAAGAAGCAGGAAGGAGAGCAAGCTAGGATAATGGCAACGGCAAGCAGCAAAAGTTCCCTAACAGTGAAAAAGGAGGAAATAATTTTGGAAAATTATTCAATGACACAATGATATGTTCCTTAATTAAATATTTTATTTTGCCAAGGTTTTCTATTTCATGAAAGGAAATAATGTCACTGGAAGATGATATTCGGTGCTGCTCTCCAGGCGTTGAATATATTCTCTTTTAACATCTGAGGATAGGATTTCTGATTTAAGATAGTTGTTAGCTCATTAAATATGAAACAATTTGAAGCTCAGCAATTTATTTCTTTTATCCCCTTCTTTTTCATTCCTTCCTCCCTTCTGCCCCCCTCTGTTTCTCAGTCTCTCTGACCCATCTGTATTTCTGTCCACCTCTCTGTTTCTTCCCCACCAAAATCAAGATTCCCTGCTGGTTTAGTAAATCTGTCACAAATCACATAGGGAGATGCCCTGGCAGAGATGACATGATGACAGAGTGTGGGAGCATCCCTGATCACCACCGATGAGTGGTCTAGACTAGGGTTTTTTCTTCCTCCACAACATCCTGTGGGAGGAAAGAGTTTGCTTGTGAAGGTCAGATAATATGATGCTCTTGTAGCAGACTGAGGGCCCCGAGAGCCCCAAGTCTCTTTTGAGATTCATGTTGGTGGGGCATGGCGTAAAAGGAGCTGGTGGTGTCTTCTGAGTTCACCACACTCAGATTCCAAGCTGATTGGCGTGTTAACACAGTTATAGGAAATACACCATTTGGACATCATGTGGGAGGGTTCATGCCTGGCATTTTATCCACTGAATCTGTTCTTCTCTTAGCATGGGGAATATTGATCATCTCCAGCTGAGGAAACATGATAGGCTGATGGGATAGGGTCGCAGGTTGGACTGTGGCATCACTTGGCCCTGACTCCTAGAGACAAAGTGCTTAAAATGGGAAAATAGGGCCGGTTCTTGAACTGTGCTGGAGAGTTTGAAAAGCAGGCACTCCCTGCCCATTTTAAGAATGACCTTGTGGCTCTACAGATTACTGTAGTGTGCATGAATTGGGCCAGTGAGGCATTTTCATTTGCCATCATTTTCTTTGAGGTTGAATGTTCATAATGATTTATTTCAGTAGTTAGTTAAAATATTCGTGTCCTATTTAGGCAAAAGTAATGGAAAGGACAGTATTCTGGACTTTGAAGAATGAAAATGGGGGAACTAAGCTTTGGAAAAAAAATGTATCATCCGCCATGTAGAAAACTAGAATTTGGTATAGACTAATTAATTGTGACTCAATTTTGGTTCTAATACCCTTGAAGACACCGGACGTTAATATCTGCTCTCTCCTTTGGAGAATCTAGTGAAAAATTTAAGTGAGCGAGAGGTGGACTAAATTAGAGTTTTCTTGAAAGCCACGATTGAAATTTATCATCAAGCTCCTGCGAGGTTATCCCTCAATGAACCAACCCACTAATTTTAGAGACCTTCCTTCTTTGTCACGAAAAATCAATTTAATGTCATGAATAATTGTCTCTTTTTTTTTTAAAATCAGGGAAGTTGTAAAGATTGTTATAAGTGTTAGAGGGACTGGTTGAAAATAGCAAACACTGGTTTATTTCAGAGTAACATTACCAAGGTGGAGCTATACATTTATTCTCTTACCCCAGATCTATTCTTAGACTCATTTGTCCCCAGATGTTGCCACTTTTGGAGTCATACATCATCAGAGTGAGGTGTTCTTATAATGTATTGCACTAATACATTGTGTGAAGGACAGCAGCGATGATAAATTTCTTAAATGATGGTGCTGTCTAAGGCTAATGACTCTAAGAGCAAATGCAAGGTAATGTAGTGATTTCTTTTCAGGCCCCAGCAAAGAATACAGAAGACATCTCAAAACCATTTTCACTTGGGGGCAATAGTGAAATAGACAGTATTTCAGTGCCTTCACAATAAGCACTTAGGCAGCACTAAGGAAAATGTAAATGGATTGGCATTTTCCGTGAAAACCAGTTTAATGCTTGCCCACATGGGAGTTAAGGTGTTTTTTTTGTTTGTTTTGGGGGGTTTTCTTTTAGTTTTATACATCTCTCATCCAAAATTATTTCTCTTTGCGGATGCCCTCTGCCTTGTGCTCTGAGCTCTTTATTTGAACAGGAGGTATGTTCCCAAGAACACTGTTCTCATGATTGCAGCCAGAGGGATGGGCTCACTGGCAGAATTTGTGGCTGGAGACTCTAGTTTTGGCAAAAGGTCTGTGGGTGGATGGCAAATTCCTGTGTGTGCCACAGAATTGTGTCACATCCATAGTCCGAAATTGCGTGGTCATTCATTCGTTCTCAAACACTAAAATCGAGAAATTGAGAAGCAAAATGAAACATTCAATGGAATGTTTGGGTGGAAGCCATTCCTTTGGTAAGTGTGGTGTTTTCTCGTTGTGCTAAAGAAAGCAGAAACTGTGACTGAATTATTTCTTAATAGTTGGGGGAGAAGCCTCTCCACATAGTATCATTCCCGTTCTTTGGGTGTATCCCAAATAAGATGTGTCTAATGTTTTTCTAGGGAAAGAAATGTAAGTCCAAATATCCACCCAACAGAGTTTCTCCCTTAATAATAACAATAGCAATAATCACGGAAATGGATGGGGCGTTGCTGGCCCCTGCTCTGAGTGCTCCTGTGCACTGTCCCACTGAATTGAGGCAGGCACGCGTTTTAGGCCCATTTTACAGATGAACAATTTAGGCTCGAGGTGATCTGCTCAGGGTGACATAGGAGATCGGGCATTTGGACCATCTGACTCCTGATGCCGTGATCTAAACTATTAAACTATATTGCAGGCTCATGGGCTTTCAAGTGAAACTTACATCTCCTTCCACATCACAAGGTGAGAGTGTAAGCATCAAGTCATAGCCTGGATTTGAAAATAATTACTTCTTTGCCCAATTTATTGACATTTACCAGATGATAATACATTTAATCCATCTGTTTTTCCATCTAAACATACACCCAAGGGTCAACTCTACTCTCTTTAGCTAGGTGTCATATCAATTTTCAGGGTTTTTAAAAATGCCTTTATTCTTAGCCTATAAACAATGGAGAAGACCAACGTGGAATCTTTTCTTTGTCTAAAGTACCTTCAAAATTCTCTCCTCTCAGTTAAGGGCTAGAATAGTGGCTCTAAACTTCCCATGCTTCCAGAAGGCAGCAATAAATTTTTACTAATTATACCTTAATTTATTGATGAAAACGGCTATGTATTGAGCTAGGTAGTGATTGGAATAGTGATGGTAGTTTCTCCTAATAAGAACATTTGGTTGAAATCCTTGCTGTTTACTGTTTGCTTGTGGATTACATTAGAAATCGTTTTTTGAGGGGCATCTGGGTGGCTCAGTTGGTTAAGCATCCGACTCCTGATTTCAGCTCAGGTCATGGATTGACCTCACAGTGACATCCAGCCCCAGGTTGGGCTCTGCTCTTAACAGTGTGGAGGCTGGTTGGGATTCTCTCCCTCTCCCTCTCTCTGCCCCTTCCTGGCTCACGGGCATGCGCACACACACTCTCTCTCAAAATACATAAACTTAAGAAAAAAATCCCTTTTTTTAATCTGTTAATTACCTGATAGTTTTTCACTTCTTGAATTGTTTCCTTGAATTCATATTTACTCCAGCTCCCTTAATTGTGAGGAAAGGATCCAATTGTAATGATCTTTTTAAATGAGCTTAATTTTGGTTCACACTCTATGGAATATTTATCTTGTATGAGTGCCAATAAGAGCGAAATGGGATGACATTATAGTTTTATTTGATATTTTGCCAATATATAGGCAAAAAATTACTGATAAAATAGTTACTACGTGTCGTGCTTGGCTTTACATACCAAGTCAAGTGTTTTTTGAACTTTTTAAAAAAACTTAACAAATTATTTATTGTTTTAATGAGATTTTCCTCTCTGAAGCTTAAGTGATTGAGAGACTGGAACCTTCCTATGTCTTCAGCTTTGTTCTTTATGAACTTTCTTTAAGAAGGAATGATACTCCAGGTGACCCTCAGAGATTATATCAAGCAACTAGTTCGGATGGGTGATAATCTTGCTTCCTTTTCTACAAAGATAACCAGAGTAGATATATAGGAACCGCACCACTTTCCTAAGAAAAGATAACTAATATATTCAGAATAGAACTACGTTTGTTGAGTCCTGACCATCTGCTGCCCACTGTACTGATTCTACATTACTATCTCATTTGTTTGTTACAGCGATCCCTTAAAGTGATTACTAATAACCTCATTTTACAAATAAGGAAACTAAGGATCAAGTCTTTTAAGTAGGCTCATCAGCTTGTAAACATGTATTTGTGGGTGTTGATATTGTTCAATATCACTGACTTGTGGGATACGTTTCAGAAACTTCAGCGGAAGATAATGGCACAACCTCTGGTCACTTTTTGTTTTGTTTTGCAATGCACACGTAACGTAAATGTCTTATTACGTTTTAAACATTTTATGAATTACACACTTTACATGTTTAATGAAAATGATTTCAGTCTTAATGCATTAAAGTCACAAATTATAAGATGCTTTGATGTTTGTCTTATAAGGGTCACGCAAAGAATTGAGTAAAGCAGCATGCCTTCTACCTCTGCCACTTACACTTGGCCTCCCGGTGTCTCTTCCCCAAGCAAATCACAGAGCACTACTTTCTTAAAGAGCTTTCTTTATTAAACAGCTGCTTTCTTCCCCCAGCCCTTTCTCTCCCTGCCCCCAGCATTACTGAGATAAAATTGACATGGTATCTTGTGTAAGTTTAAGCTGTACGGTGTGACGATTTAACGCAGGTATATATGGCAAAATGATTACCACAATGGGGTTAGTTAGCGTCTCCACCACCTGATATAATTACTATTTTTGTGTGTATGGTAAGATAGCTTAAATCTACTCTAGTAGCAAGTTTAATGTATATAATACAGTGTTTTTAGCTCTCGTCATTCTGTTGTTATTATGTTGCCAGCACTTGGTCATATTATAACGGGACGTTTGTACTCTTTGTCCAACATCTTCCTATTTGCCCCAGCCCCTGGAAACCACCCTGCTACTCTCTGTTTCTATGGATTCAGCTTTTTCAGATACTACATATAAATGAGATCATATGGTATTTGTCTTTCTCTAACTGCCTTATTTCACTCAGCATAATGCTTTCAAGGTCCATCCACGTTGTCGCAAATAGCAGGATGTTCTTTTTTTTATGGCTGAACACTATTCCACTGTGCATATAGACATCACATTTTCTTTATCCACTCACCTGCCAGTGATCACTTAAGTTGTTTCCATGGCTTGTCTGTTGTGAATAATGCTGCATGGAGCATGGGGACACAGATCTGTCTTCGAGAAAGTAATTTCATTTCTTTCAGATACTCAGAAGTGGGATCATACGGTAGTCCTATATTTAATTTTTTAGGAACCTCTATACTGTTTTCCATAGTAGCTGTACCAATTTACATTCCCACCAACCGTGCACAAGCCCTTTTGTCCACATCCTTGCCAACATTTGTTATCTCTTGGCTTTTTGACAGTAGCCATTCTAACAGGTGTAAGGTGTTATCTGTGGCTTTGATTTGCATTTCTCTGATGATTAGTGATGTTGAGTATCTTTTCGTGTACCTGTTTGAGCCATAGGCTTTATAATCTCTTCATTTACGGACGGTCTGTCCATGAATGACCTCAATTATTTCCTTTGAGTTTAAAAAAAACTTCTATTTTTATGGTTTTCTGTTTCGTTTTGTTCTGTTTTGCCTGGTAACGTTTTCAAAGGGAAATACAAGATGGAACTTCAAGATGAAGTTTGAGGTAGCTGAGATGTTTCCATTACTTTTTCTGGATCCAGGGAATTGTGTGCCCTAATCTTAACCTAGTTCTGTCTGCTGAGTCCCTTAGCTAATAATTGATAATGGATTGAATTCAGCTGGGCAGTAGTCAGCTAAACGCAGAAGTGGGGACCCATTAGTTTGAAAGATACCGCCATTTGTATCTTGTAGCCTGAGAATTGTAGAACATGTTTTGTTCATTAGTGAAATTATCCAGTATGGTAAATGGTGTCAACTTGGCTTTCCACGAGAGTCTGATGATAACATCTCAAGACAATGTCATTAAAAGTCATTAATTTTTGTTTTAAGTTTATTTATTTATTTTGAGTGACAGAGAGAGAGAGAAAGAAAGCGTGCATGCACAGTGGGGGAGGGGCAGAGAGAGGGAGAGAGAGAATCCCAAGCAGGCTTTACACCATCAGCGCAGAGCCCAATTTGGGGCTTGAACTCGCAAACTATGAGATCATGACCTGAACTGAGCTCAAGAGTCGGACACTTAACTGACTGCGCCACCCGGTCGCCCTGCTAAAAGTCATTGCTAATGGAGTTATTGCTGAGCCCTCATGGATTGGAGAACACTGAAGCAGGTGGGTGCAATGCAACTGACCCTTACGTCGGTGTGAAAACTGGAGTCAATGCTCCTCTGTATCTCGTGTGTCGTGTGATATATTTAGATGTGGGGCTAAATAATAATTTAGTATTTTTAATATCAAAATTTTTCAAAATAAGGGATCTAAGTGACCCTTACGTCGGTGTGAAAACTGGAGTCAATGCTCCTCTGTATCTCGTGTGTCGTGTGATATATTTAGATGTGGGGCTAAATAATAATTTAGTATTTTTAATATCAAAATTTTTCAAAATAAGGGATCTAAGTGACATTGGCAAATACCATGCTAAAAATCTTATGTTTTGTGCAGTGTCAAAGACCATTTCTCTTTGCAGACAGTGTGAGACTTATTGAATTTTTGTTGCTCTCTAGTGCTTAGTTTTTACAAGTGACCCACTGGGACTAAATTCAAATATGTAAGAGGACATATATGGCCAACTGATTTTCAACAAAGATGCAAGGCCATTCAAGAGGAGAGGACAGTCTGGCATCTGCATACAGAGGAATGAAGTTGGACTTACCTTAAGTCACATACAAGAAATTAGCTCCAAATGGAATGGAAGGCAGGAACTCAGATAATTACACTCTAGTGTTCATAGCATTATTTGTGCCTATAGTCAAAAAATGGAATCAACCCAAGTGTCCATCGATGGAGAAGTAGATAAACAAAATATAGCATCTGATACAAAGGAATATTATTCAGCCTCAAAAGGGAATGGAATTCTGATGCACGCTAGAACATGGATAAATCTTGAAAACATTATGCTAAGTAAAATAAGCCAGACACTGAAGGATAAACAGTATAGGAGTCCTCTTATATGAATTACCTAGAATAGACAAATTCTTAGAGACAGAAAGTAGACACATTGAAAATGCACTTAATGTCACTGAATTGGACACTTAAAATTGTTAAAGTTATAGATTGTATTTTATGTATATTTTATATAGGTTATATTTATTGTGCATATTTTATGCATACACATATGTATATTTATATAGAGTATATATTTCATATATGAAATATATTCATATATGTATTTTATATATATTACATTTTATATATTTTATGCATAATATATAACATATTATATATACACAGAAGGGGATAAAATACTTCTGGACAAAGAAAAGGGTAGGTAACAGCTGAAATGTAAATCTAAATATAGACATTGGCTAAAACTGTAGGGACTACCACCTTTAACAGACGGTGAACATCTTTGAAGGGAGAAAAATTCTTGTTTTAGGTGTATGCACAATTAGTGGGATATTGGTTAGCTTTGCTAAATGGTGTCAACTTGGCTTTCCACGAGAGTCTGATGATAACATCTCAAGACAATGTGACCTTTTGGAGTCTGAGCTGGCAGATTGGCTCTGTGTGCTTAATTATAAATACAACTATTAGCACAATGCCATCCCATGATATGTGCTCAATAAATACCTGTTGAATGGCACGCCTAACCCTACCAAAAGTCACAATAGTTTACTTTACCTTTCAGGATTGTTGAGGAGTTATGTATTGCACATTTCTTCCCAGTCGTATGTTTTATAAAATGGAAAAATAATCAAAGGCACTGGAATATTCCATTTTAAATTGATAGAAATTTGGGAACACGATTGTTTTGGATTAGGATGTGCATCTAATCCTGCAATTAGGATGAGGCTGTTATTGTGATCAGCCACTTAACTTTTCTAGGCTGCCCCTCTGAACAGCCACCCATATTCGTATTGAATTTATGTCAGGGTCCATCAAGCAAACAGGAAAAGAAGGGTACAGAAAAAAAAATTCTTCAGATTAATCTGAATGAAGTTGGAATAGAAAAAAATATATAGACACTTGCTTAAATTATTTTAAAGGTAACTTGTTATTGATTACGTTTACAGTAAGAAAAAAATTTTGAAAATACAATAAAGATGTATTGAATACTGACTTTAAAAAATATACATGTATACATTTTACATTCCTTCAGCCTGGAGCGTTTGGCTCCCTCTGTCTTTGTTACTTATTACTTTTAAAATTACAAAGGACAAGATGAAAAGGACTTTACTATAGCGTTTTTGACTGAGTCTAAAGTATGTGGTTGTATATTTGACAGGGAAGGGCTGCGGATCTGAAACTTCACATTAAGGAATTGGTTTTCCTTTTTACCTGTGTTCAAAATATTTGGAATTAGACATTCAGTACCACGGAGTGGCTTCAGAAAAACTTTGTTGATTGATTCCTTTAATAGACATTTGAGGAAAAGTATAGACCCACTGCTTTACTAGCCCCACATGTCCTTTCAGAGCTCAGGGTGGAGAGAGAAAGAGAGAGAGAGTGAGAGAGAGAGGAAGAGAGAGAGCAGTAAGCAGACAATCATAACACAGTCGACCAAGTGCTGTAGGAAGTCTAAGTGCAGAGGGCTTTGGAAGAACTGTCTTTGGAAGGGAAGGAGAAAGCTTTGCAAAGCATGTGTGGCAGGTGTTTTGGGGGGAGGGGCATTCATCACCTCCTCTTTGCCTACCTCTGACTCCTTGCCAGACAGGCACTGGTTCTGGTCCACTGGCGGTGTGAATGGGGCCTCTCAGCGTTTCTGTCAGAGAGCTTTCACTCATCCATCAGGGCTTGAAAGTATGGTGGGAACTGCCCAGGTAGTTAATGCCCCCAAGGGCGACCTCCCACTGGTGGGGGAATGAAAGCCAATAGGTAAATGCTCTGTCTCTCCACTTTTACAATAACAATTCTAAGGGGCGCCTGGGTGGCTCAGTTGGTTAGACATCTGACTTTGGCCCAGCTCATGATCTCACAGTTGGTGAGTTTGAGCCTCGCATCAGGCTCCGCGCTGACTGTGCAGAGCCTGCTTGGGATTCCCTCTGTCTCTCTCTCTCTTTCTCTCTCTCTGTCCCTGCCATGCTCTCTCTCTTTCTCAAAAATAACTAAACTAAACTAAACTAAACTAACAATTCTGATAAACATCCTGTTTCTGGGGGAACATCCAGCTTCCGGCAATCTCTTCGCAAACCAATCATCTGTGCTCAAGTGCTGGATTCAGGCTCTGTTTTAGAAGAACCCAAAGGAGGACAGAAGGTGGCAGTTGAGCTGGGAGGAGTCGGTTGAGGGGAGGAGTCGGTTGAGGTTGTGTGTGGGCTCAGGGGGCAAGGTGCCTTCCACGTGGACAGCACTACAGCTGTAAAGTTACCCAGGACCAGGAGTGGTCCTTGGAGGCCTGTAAGATGATAGGATGTGTGGGGAGCAGTGGGAACGTCGGAGTATGCTGGGCTGAGGGATCTAGGAAGGTAGAGAGGTCATAGATGTCTGTAGGGGTCAATCAAGAAAAGCCTTATTAGCATGAGAAGGATTCGGGACTCTCGTCAGTGAGGTCAGGTAACATGCTCGGCCTGGATGCCATGTTCAGAGGTTAGAGACAGGAGACAGGGAATTAGGAGGATTTTAACAGTCCAGTTGAGAGAGGATGAATGAGGGGGCTTCCGGTGTGAAGGGGGAAGACGTGAGAGTGTGGAGAAATGTGGAAGCGGCAGGCTCGGTGGACTCAGTGGTGACCTGGAGGACTGAAGGAGACCGAAGCCAAAGTTGTCACCCCGTGTTTCGGCTTGGCAGGCCAGGTGGATGACGATGCCTCCATGCGTAGAAACCTAGTCCTCAGTGTGATTATATCAAGAAGCAGCGCCTTTGGGAGGTGAATAGGTCACGAGGGTAGAGCCCTCATGAATGGGACTAGTAGCCTTCCAGAAGAGCCCCCCGATGGCTCCCTTGCCCCATTCACCTGTGGGAAATGCAGCCAGTGGATGGCCTCTATGAACCAGAAATTGGGGTCTCACTGACCCTGAATCTGCTGGTGCCTTGATCTCGGTCTTCCCCACCTCCCAAAACATGAGAAATCGGTGTCGTTCAACTCACACCATCTATATTATTTTTGTTACAGCAGCCCAAATGGACTCAGACACCTCCTTGATGGGGAGGGTTGGGCTGTCAGGTAAATTTAGCAAAGTTGTTGAGCGCAGGGCATGGAGGGAGTTGAATGCTGTATGAAGGCGTTTGGCTCTGTAAACCTGCCTTTCCATGTGGGGGTTCTTACAGAAGAGAAAGAAGGTCAGAGAATATGACTTAGAAATTTAAAACACTAATCTATTTGCTATGGAGAGAGAGAGAGAGTGAAAGAGAGGTAGAGAGAGGGAGAGAGAGAAAGGGAGAAAGAAAGAAAGTGAAGGAGAGGGGGTGGGGAAGAGAGAGAGAGAGAGAGAGAGAGGATGAAAGAGAGGGAGAGAGACGGAAGCTGAATAGGGAAGGAGAAAGTCCCAAGTGAGGATATGATTTTATATGAAGTCTAGCTTCAGTCTGATCCATAAAGTCATTCTGCCTGAACCCTTTGAATCCTATATTAATCAGTCATTGGCCATCTGGATGCGGAAGGCTGGGGGCACGCTCCAGTGAGAGTAAATTTTCTGTGTCCACTTGGTGAATGTTTTTGGGTGAGGTTAACATCTAAATGTGTGAGTTTTGAGTAAAGCAGATGGCTCTTCATAATGTGGGTGGGCCTTGCACAATCAGTCGAAGGCCTGAATACAACAAAGAAATCCAGCCTCCCAAACAAGAGGGAATCCTCCAGCACATTGCCTGTGGACTTCATCTGCACCATCGTCTCTCTTGGGTCTCCGCCTGCCGGCCTTCGTACTGAAACTGTGCCACCAGCTTTCCTAGCTTCCAGGCTGCTGGCACACTGCAGAGTTAGACTTGCTGGCCTCCATGATCGTGTGGACCGATTCCTTATGCGAAATTTCTACATACACGTTCTCTGTGTTCTCCTTCCCTGGAGAATATTGATTAACCCACCCCCTGCAGGTCTCTGTCTCAGAGGAAGCGGCTCCCGTCTGCCAAAGGCAAGTTTTCTGCAAAGGTCACAGGTATAAGCAGCAACTGGTGGCTGGATGCCCCCCCCGCCCGGGCGAGGGGGCCCTGCTGGAGCACCTGTTTGGACAGCCCTTTTATGGAGTGCTTGGACGATGATGTAGGAATAAGTAGCAAATCAAATTTATTTAGCTGCGAGGTAAGTTTATGGCCCTTCACAAATCTCTCCTCCATACTCTGTCTGCTCTTGCGGACCTCCTTTGAGTAACATTTATTAGCGGGGCAGCACAGGATGGCCCTGTAAGCTTCTCGCGATCTGATGTCAAAGAGAGATAGATGTCCCAAGGCCAACTCTTGGCTTATCTTCTGAGCCATGTGACTGACTTTCTGAGTTTGGCTTCCGCGTCTGTCTGACAAATATGGCGGATAACCTCTGTGTTATGAAGATTAAACCGAAAGCTGTGGTGAAAAGCAAATGAATGTTACCTGTGACTACTGCACTCCTCTGTGCCAGGCTGTGAGTTAAGCAACTAAAAAAGGTTACCACCTTAAATTGCCACGAGAGTTCCGTAACCGAGATAGTATTCATCGTATTTCCTAACATGGAAACTGAGGTGCAGAAAAATGAAGACGTGTGCCCAAGGTCACCGGGCCAGGAAGTGAAGGAACTGACATGGTTCCCAGCATGTATCGGGAAGTAGAGCCCTGACATAGTGTTTAGCTTCCGAGACATAGGATTCTAGAAGTGTTGTGACGTGATTGTCACTCCGGAAGCAGGAGATCTTGCTCCAAGGGACCTGAGGCTATAGGCCACTGTAGTGATGCTCATGGCCGTTGGGAACGTTGCAGCAAGGGAGGTGAGGGGTGGGCATGTCAAGGACTCCAGCCATCTTGAGTCCGACCCATCCAGTGCTCCTTGTGTATTCCCACTGCCTCCCGAGCACAGTGGCTTGGGGAGGCGAGGAAATGGAATTGAGAGGAAAACGATACTTGTAAACTCGATTTTGGTAGGTCATTTTGTTATATTATCATTAAGATGGGAATCTTTGGCTTGAAAAAGTCATAAACTGAAAACCTGCTTCATCTCTGAGTTTTCACAGATTTCAAGGATTTGGTCCAAATCCAGAGCCTCGAGACAATAAAAACGCTGCTGAATGGTTACTGAGGAGAATGGCTGAACTCTCAGTGAGCTACTTCGACGGTATCTGAGGCATTTAATTTTCATGGTCTTGCAGTAAATTGAAAGGCAAATTATAAAAGTGAGGCTCGGTTTTGGTCAGGCTCCAATTTACGCGCTTTGGGCTTCTCCTAACTAGGCTGTGGGGGAAGCCGGCTAAGAAAGTTTAGAGTTAAAGACTTTTGCCAAGGTGTCCTGTGTGAAAAGTTCTAGCATTTTGTGGTATTTCCAAAGGCGTCTCATTGTGCACTCTTGGGCCTCATATTATTCACGGGTTTGGAAAGTGGGCCTTGGCTTCTGGCAGGTAATATTTTAATGAGCAAGTGATAAGTTAGAGACCATTGTCTAGTGCGTTTAGGGAAATCACGTTGAATCTGTTTCAGCGTTAAAATTTCATTATTGCGTTCGTTTCGTGGTTTGCCTTTCAACGGAGAGCGAGGCCTGCAAGGGTCTGCGTAATCATTGAGACCTCAGAGCCTCAGTTTCTTCATCGGCGACGTGTGATGTGACTAACCATCTCCTGGTGACGTTTCATGGAATCAGTGGAATTAATTCAGTAATCATTGTGAAAACTTAAAGTTGTTGGCATATATTAAGGATTTATATAGTCATCATTAACAGGAAAAAAAACCCCATCTGTTACAGGAGGAACCGAATCGTTTGTAATCCATGAGACTGAAGAAGAGCCATCTGTGGGTTTCAACCTAAACAGTAGTTGGACTCAGGTATCTGACTGAATAGCTCTGAGGAAGGTGGCCTTTAAAGGAGAGAAAATGGATTTCCTGTCTACTCTGAGCTTCAGCCGACTCTGAGAAGGCAGAGGAACAGTTTCGTGGTGCATCAGGGTTCCATTTTTACAACTGGTTATACACACAGCCCTCCTCGGAGGGTTCAAATGGGTAGTTTAGGAGAAAAAACCCATGTCTCTGTTCTTGAAGGCCAATTTGGGAGTGCATATCTGGGATTTGGGATCTCATTGGGAAGTCTGCGTTATTTAAGTCTCTAAAACGAGCCCTTCTAATATGACCTCAAGCTAATGTGTGGGTTTGTTTGAATAACAGCTTCAAGTTCATTTCTTCCACCCGCCTCTACTAAGCAACCCGAGACACAAGTATTGTTTTCCTGTGAGCGGTGGGCTGGTCAGGTAACAAATTGCCCCAGACTTTGGTTGGTGAAACAGAATTCAAGCTTATTTCAGTTGTTCTGGGCTTTAAAAAAAGAAAAAAACAAAACAAAACAAAACAAAACCTTTCAGAGGCTACTGATGTGAAAATACTGTGTTCTTGCCAGGGATTCTACAGATGACAGAGCTCTGTGCCTTATTTTTCTCTTCCCTCCACCCCCACCACCATCTCTTGCCAGACAGAATAGGTGAAGAGGTTGAACTGTAGATCTCCTTTCTCCTGTTTTGCTGCTTGTGAAGTCTGCCAACAGAATCCACCTTGACAAAGTCAAGGACTGTGCGTTTAATGTTGAACTGAGTGAATAAATTATGCATGAAATTGTGCCAGAGTCTCTAGTGTGCAGAATTGCTCCTTTTGATATGAAAGGTTAATTCAGAAAGGAGTCCAAAATAGCTGGAAATTGTGGGGATAAGTGGATAGTATTCACTGTTGTGAGCTGTTATTACTAGAAATTGCATTCCCTCTCTGGCTTCCCCGGAGATTTCGCTTTGCCAGTGAATATAAACTGTACTCAATAGAATAGCATTTAGGAGTAACAAGAGTGTATGTCCACACACAATAAAATATTCTAATGGCGTTTTAAAAAGAAGTTGTACTTTTTCATGTATATCATGCACCCCAAGGAAGAATTTCTATTGCATTTAGGTCAAGAACAAGGCATATCAAACGTAATGAGTTTTGCGCCTCTATGCAAGGGACTGCCTGGGACTCCCGTTTCAGAGTCGGGGCTGGTCATGCCACTGATTAGTTATGCAAGCCCGGTTCCTGATAAAGCCCAAACCATCCTTGCTTAAAGAAGGAACAGCCCCCAATTGTTTTATCACTACATCTTACACATCCAGCTTTAATTCAATCTTTGGTAAATTTATGAAGCTCTTCAACCTGTTTCTCTTAAATGTCCTTTTTACACACATCCTTATATCATTTTTATGTTAGTTCATTATTTCCAGCAGAAAAACGTAGTTGTCTGGAAAGCTACATTTTACTTAAAATACACACACACATATTTTTGGAGCTTGTTAGAGACTCCTTTTTGTGTTTCCATCACAAGGGAACAGAATTGTGCCACCAGACTGTGGAAGTTGTTTATTTTTGTCCCTCTCATGTACATTTTCAGAAATCATCCCCTTCTTAATCTCCACTGGGGACTGGTAGTTTTTTCCTCTAATTATAAAGTGGTCTCATTTCTGACCTGGGGTAGTTTTTAATTTTAATTCCTGGCTTGTGTTTATAAACTGTTACACTCTATTATCCTGTTGGGAACATCGAAAGAAAGGCTTCGGTCCTCTGTGTTGGTTTTAACAATTACATATTCATTCAGTGTCTTAAAATGTATTTTGGGGGAACCAAAGATGCATTTTTGATGATTTTTTTACTTTCTGTGTTTCTCTTATCTATATATTTCACATTAGCGATAAAGCTTTTAAAACACTAGACGGGTGACGGTGAATAGTGGTAGTATTTTTAAAAGTCTAATGGGAGTGAACAAAATTGATATGGTTACTTTTTAAAGGTATTCTTCTTTATTTCAAATGTTTATGTGGAAAAAGATAGAGAACTCTTGGCATAGGGAAGGTATTCCTACAAATTTTGGCAGATGCTGGGTTAAAATAAAGTTGTTGCTCAAACGCCAAGGTGCCTGTGGGTTGTTTTTTTTTTTTTTAATGTTATTTTGTTACTTTATGGCATTACTGAGGAGCATTTAAAATGACCAATCCTTACCCTACTCATTAATGCCAAGAGTGTTAAATTTCTTTATTCTGCTGTCTGTGACTCATTAGTCTGAGTTCTGGACAGCAAATTGGCAAAATGGGCTCTTGTCACTGGAAATTGTTCCTTCTGCACAGTGAGAATATTCTGTGCCTGAGGGGTTGCAAACATTTTTTCTCGTGTGAACCTGAATGCCCCAGGCTGCTAAAAGTCCACAATTAAGTCACAAGGCAGTATGGAATTGTGTGTAATATTCCGATGACTTGATTACAGGGGTGTCTGCTCCTGCGATTCTAGATTTGATGTATTTAAAATGTTTCAGGCCAACCAAAGATGCCTTTTTGATGCAGTTTCAAATGCCTCCAGCAGATCAAACTGAAAAGTCATTGAAGAAACAACTTTGTAACATGGAGGGTAGGTATTGAAGGTAGCAAAGGTGCTGATTGGTGTGTAATTATATTTTACACAATTCTGCAAAGTGAACTAAATAGTAGAAGTTTCCATAGAATTATGTGACATACACGCACACGTACACAAACTAAAAAAAAAAAAAAACAAAGATCTTTTAAGAGGTGCTCAATCTAGCATTTATATACATTTATATATGGGTATAGGTATATTTGCACACCTTTATCTGCATACAAATGTTTTTACGTATATATCACATGTAATGCAGGTAATGATTTTACATATGAATGTATTTTACATAGAAAATAATTGTAAATATTTAATATAATTTTAAATATGTTTGAATAGTTCTAATTGCGTGTAAATATAGTTTGTATAATTGTAAAGTAACATGTCAATGTATTGTTTAAACACGTGATTTAAAATGACAGTGACAGAATGCTCGCTTTTACCCCAGTCATTTTTTTTCAGGCAAAGAATCACCCAAAGAAACAATTTAGAGGCAAATGGAGAATCTTTTCCACAAGTAATTAATACCTTTAAAAGCATGTTTGAAATAATTAGGTAAGAGAATCAATCTCTTTTAAAAGCTTTCAATTCACCAGAGGCTCATTCACCAGCTCACACCTGCTCACCAACAATCCAAGTACCCTGACACCATCAACATTTTCTTTATCCACCATCCTCTTTCTTGAGGGAGAGGAAAGTAGATACACATTTTCTTAAAAATTTATAGAGCCCCTCCACAAGGTCCAAAAGCATGATGCATTCACTGTTTGTCGTGAAGTGAATTTTTAAAAGCTCGGGTTTAAGATTGCATGTATTAAATGCACATAAAATGAATATTTTGTTTGTGAAATATTAAACATGAGTACTCCCCCCCCACGCCCCCCCCCCCCCGAGGTTGTGAAGCACAAATATGGTCCTGCCGTGTGCCTGTGCTATCTATGTTGGGACACTCTGGGGCTTTATTAGCTTTTCTTTAAATCATACAAATTATTCCTTTTAACTATAAATGATCTTTTCTGTTGCGAAGTTTCCTTGACTCAAGATAACTTCGCAAAAGCATGTGTAAGTTAACCAGAAATGCAAGGAAAAAGTAACTCTTGTTCAGAAGCGATTTATCTTTTTAAGCATCACTTGGGGGCGATATAAAAGGCAATTCTTAAAATGCAAGTAATCTTTAGGAAAAATATTATGAAAGGACTTTATTAGTATTCCGTTGTGTTGTGTTAGCATCCATTTCATGGGAAAGATGTTTCATTTTAACAAGATCCTCCGCTGCAAGAAAATTAATTTTTTTTCCCTTTGGCACAGCTCCAATCTTTCTTTTTTTCTTTCTCCTCCCAGTGGATGAAATGATCAGAGCGGAAAACACATTTTTATGAAAGAACAAATTTACAGGTGAATGTGACCAATGAAAATATTTGAAGTTAAACAATGAAAATCAAGTGATTGATACAGCTCTTTTTTGGTGAACAGTTTGGAGTTCTGCTGACTGGTTAAAAGGAATGGCCATCTACCCCAACTAGTGAGGGAGCGTGTTTTAATCCACTAATGTTGCATATTGATCTTGGAAGATTTGCAATGTGATACGTGCGATAGATATTTTTGCAGCTGGTACCAAGTGTATCCAGTACTAATATTTATTTTATTATTCATTACATTCTTGTACTTTCCAATTTTTAGGCATAAAATTTGATATTTACCCTTGAAATACTGAAAAAAAAATCAATTTTCCTACCCTTTGGAAGTCTAGGAGAACGCTTTCTCTTTTGGTTGCAGTGTGCATTGGTTTCCTATTGCTGTTGTAACAAATTACAGCAAATAAACCATGTAAATTGATTATCTTACCATTCGAATTCTCACTGAGTTAAAATCAAGATGTTGGCAGGACTGTGTCCATTCTGGAGGCCCTAGGAGATTGTTTCCTTGTCTTTTCCAGCTTGTAGAGACTATCCACAGCCCATGGATCATGTCGTCAAAGCCAGCCTTGTTACGTCCCTGTGACCCTTCTTCCATGGTTCCATCTCCCTCTGCCTCTCACCTGAGCAGGCAAAGTCTCTGGCTAGGGACTCGTGTGCCGAGGTTGGGCCCATCCAGATAATCCAGGCCAACCTTCCACCTCAAAACCCTAAATGTCTGCAAAGTCATTTTTGCAAGGTAAAGTTACAAGTTCACAGGTTCTAAGGATTTGGATGCAAACATCTTTGGGGGATGAATAGTCTGCCTATATGTGCAGAAAGGTGAGGAAAGTCGACAGCAACAGCAGTTGTTGCCTTTTATTTTATTTGGTGCCTCTTTTTGTGCCCTCTACAAAAGTGACCACGTATGGATATATAGTCAGCACCCAACAATTATTTGTTGGGTAACTGAATGAAAGATTGATCGATTCTCATCTATTTTCATCAGACGGCATTATTTAGAGCATGTAGCTGAAGTGGGAGGGCATTTCAGGACTGGTCACCACCAGAGACATGGGAAGGTTTTACAGGGGTTTACTGACAGGTGTAAGCAAATCCCGGGCTTGGTATGACGTTTTGTCAGAGGCGTGGGGGTATAATCAAACTAAGTGTCAAGTGTTCAGGTAAAGTCACAGTTCACACTCAGAGGTCTGAGTGCAAGCCTTGTACATCTGTTCCCTGAAGGAAACAGTGAGCAGAAGGTACATGATTCTGAGTATTCCTTCAATCTGTAAAATACAGGGAAGGGACCAAACAAAGCTCTGTGCACACAGGGCACCTAGAGTAATCTGGCGTCATGGATGATTCTTCTTGGCCACGGTGAACAGGGTTGTGAAGTTTCTTGTATCTCCTGAGGATTCGTGGTCATGAACCTTGGGTTTGAGAGTAAGCCAAGCACACACCTGCCTTTGTTCCTACTTTAGAGATGGAAACCTGAAGGGAAAAGTGTTGGGTTTTGGACCATCGGACCTGCATTCAGATCTTGCATCACTGGGTGACATAATGTATTTATAAAATATGATAATATCTACCTTATGAATCAGGGGAGGGGTTAAAGATATCTTTATAAGGCTTTAGTGCAGGAACAATAAAGCAGCCACTCCATAAATAACAGGTTCTCACTATTATTGTTCCTATAAAACTTCTCACCCAGCTTCTCATTTTGTCAGTGTTGTGTTTTTTAAAAATAGTATTCCTCTCAGATAATTAAGGGACTTAGCTAGTTAAGAGTTTAGGTTCTGGATTTATTCATTCATTTACTTTCATTTTTTTCACACATTCCAGCATTTTCTATTACTGATTATTCACCGTGCAGTGGGCTGTGAATACGATAATGAAGAGAACAGATGTGGTCTTTTGCCTCATAGTGCTTTCACTCTAATGGAAGGGAGAGGCCATTAAGGAAACAAACAGATTAAAGTTCAAATCCTGATGCTTCAACTTATCAGGTGTGTGGTCCTGGGCAGTTGACTGAACCTCTCTGAATCTGTTTCCTGGGGTTAACAGAGCATAACTTGAAACATTAAATTACATCATGCATAGAAATGTTTAGCATAGTCCTTGGCACATAAGAATTATTTTTTTTTCATTTTTAAAATTATTATTTAGTACCTAAAGAAGTCATGGTACTATTTTCTTTTGATATTTTTTCCGGTTTATTTATTTTGAGAGAGAGAGAGAGAGAGAGAGAGAGAGAGAGAGAGAGAGAGAATCCCAAGCAGGCTCCATGCTGTCAGCACAGAGCCCGATGCAGGGCTCGAACCCATGAACTGTGAGATCAAGACCTGAGCTGAAACCAAGAGTGGGACACTTAACTGACTGAGCTACCCAGGTGCCTTGATGTGGTCCTATTTTTGATGAAGAAGTTATACCTTTTATAGGGAAAGCACCAAATAGCATATAAACTTTTAAAAAAGTGCAGCTGTGTTCTAATCTTCCCTCCCTGATTCCTTAAGCTCAGTATTTTAGGGAATAGTACTAATATGATGGCTCTTTTTTTTTTATAAATTTTATTAAAATTTTTTTTTACATTTCTTTATTTTTGGGAGACAGAGAGAGACAGAGCATGAGCCGGGAAAGGGCAGAGAGAGAAGGAGACACAGAATCCAAAGCAGGCTCCAGGCTCTGAGCTGTCAGCACAGAGCCCGATGCGGGGCTTGAACCCACAAACCACGAGATCACGACCTGTGCCGGAGTCGGCCGCTCAACCGACTGAGCCACCCAGGCGCCCCTAATATGATTGCTCTTATACCTACATGTATTCCTATTACTGTTCTTCCTACTCACACTTTACTAGGGTTTTGCTCTGTGTCCGTCACTATTCTAATCCCAGTGCCTGCGTTGCGATACTTCATCCGCATCACAGCCTGTAGGATGGATCAGGGGCTGTTACAGAGCGCATTTCACCACTGGGAGAATGGAGGCAAGAGGGTGAAACCCTAGGTCTACATCAAGGGTGTGACGGGCCAGAACTCTAACCCAGGTGTTATGACTCTGGGTCCAACACACCTCACAAGGACGCAGGATTTGGGATAACTTTCCAGGGAGGCCAATTTCATGGTGGAGGATGATGTGACACTAGAAGAGGAATATAGCCCTGAGATTTTCACACTGCTGCTCGAAGAGAAAAGATATAGGACTCATTTGCTCATATGTTCCTTATTTGATCAGGCTCTGAATGCCTACCCAGTGCTGGGTGCTGTTCAAGGAGATGAAATCTGTGCCCTCAGGGAGCACTCAGTCCATTGTGGGGCAGGTAGTGACTAGGAACAGGTTGTGAAAATAGAGTGTGCTGCCTCATCCAACAGGTCTGGGTATGTGGTCCTCAGGGAAGTTGAGGACATCTCATCTAGCCTTGGGTGGCCAGGAGAGGTCTCCTAGAGGAAATAAGTTGTGGGGAAAATTCAAGATTTGCTTCCTAGAACCTTAGAAAATTATTTACTAAGATATGCAGATGAACGTATATCGTAATAGTTGAACATACGGGCTTTGGAGTTAAAACTGCCTGCTTTCAAACTCTATGTCTGCCATTTTCTGATGTTTAGACCTTTTCCTCATTAAGCGGTTGGAGCCCGCATCTGAAAAATGGGAACAATGAAAAAAAAGTACCTCTTTTTCTTTGAATGGTAGTGAAGATTATATCTAAAACTGTTGGCGCAAAGCCTGGTATGTGGTAAATGTTCATTTATTATCATTGCCCTTGTCATTGGCATCATCATTATCATTATCAGTGTTTTTTTTAAGAAATATGAAATGGCATGATAGGTAACAAGGGGATTATTTTGGTTGTTGTTGCTGAATTATTAAGAAACATAGTACGTTGGCCCTAATTTTGGGGCTGGAAAAATTTCAGACAAGTTACAAGTCCCTGTGATCTTATACAAATATATATTACTGGAATTGATGTGTGCAAAGAGCACAGTTTGTTTTTACCCTAGTTGAAAATGTGCAATGACATAATGTTACCCTTTAAGATAACAGAAGCCAGCTGCCCCATTCATATTTAAATATGAGTCACCTTCCAGGGAGACTTGCAAGATTCCATGTGCCAAGCTGGAAAAGTAAAACTTGCTAGCAAGGCAGGAAAGAATAAATTCACACTTGGAAGTTGGTATTATAGGCTAGAGGCCCCATCTAGCCAATTCCTTTATGGAGCAGAAAATAGCACCCTAGTGGCCAGAGAGAAGAACTGTAACACCATGGCATCATGGTCCATGTTTTGGAAGCATGGAACCTTCCTCACCTTTGGGGAATCGTTTCCACTTAATTAAAAATATTTTGTGTAAGTGGTACACATGCCCAGGCACAAACAGAGTCTGCTGTAATGCCTTTTAAAAAACAGAGTGTAGTTATTTTTTAATTTATCCCTAATTTACCTTGGGATTGAGTTGGCCGACCACTTTCAATGTCTTCCATTTCAGCAGAGCACATCTCAGAAGCAAAGTAAAGACCAACTTCTTGACTATTGGTCCAACGAAAGGAAGGCCTGAAATGTCAAATAATGTGGGTCTTCATAAGTGTTTGCTGAGAACCTATCAGAAAGGGGAAGCCTGTGTGTGGTACTTGGGAACAACATTGAAAAATTAATTATGTATGTAAATTGAATTGACACATTGACGACTGGATGAGGTTAGAAGGCTGGTTTGAGGGAACAATCGGCTGCTAATTAGGGTTCCCCTCACGATCGAATCAGATTTGCTATGGGTCTGTCTCTGTAAACTTTTACCTGCATGAGAATTCAGTGGTCAGTAATAAAATGAGATTGAATCAAAGCTGGGAAGTCAGTTCAGTTTAAGTAGCTTTGGATAAACTGTTGTGTCTTGTTGCACAGAGTAGACTACATCACTGGCAACAGTCACGCTCACCCAGAATGGCAGCAGACGCCCTTTTCAGGAATAAACTTGTTAAAGAAGGTAAAACAGCAAGTATAAAGGGGAACTTGAATTTTGCCTTTCTGTCACATCTTTTGGAGGACAACGCAGCTATTTGAATTCTGAACTTCTGTTCAAATTCTACCACGTTAACAACATAAGTCAAAATGCACGTAAGGATGTAACAGTGAAGATGTTCCGAGTAGCGTTGTTTACTTTAATTCAAACTGAACATAATATAAATATTTACAGCAAGCAATTAAGTAAATGATAAACACCCGTACAATCATACATTCTTGTGCTATTAAAGGAGCTGTTTAGAGTCATGTATATGGACATATAAAGATGGGTACTACAGATTACTAAATGAAAAATAAGGCAGTAGGTCTGATCTTGATTATCATAATGATCCCATTTAAGTGGTATATTTTTGTACACTATTCTTTAGATGAAAAAAATTTATGGGTTGTCTCTCCTATTTGACCTCTTTCCATTTCCATTAAATTAATTATTAAATTGCTTTTGGTGGAGTTTTAATGTTTGTTTTCTTAGCTCTGTAAAAGATAACATTTACTCTTCTTAAAGAAAGTTAAAATATATGACCCATTATTTTCTCAACTCTGTAACTAGTTATTTATAAGAAAAGCAAAAAAACAAAAATTCTTGCCCACAAGAATATTCCTACTTTAACGATGTCCCCGTAATAAGCTGAATCTCTTATGTGTTCTTGATGGCCAATCTAGTATCAGTGGGACTCCATTAGAGAGTCAATATATATATTTTGTAGGAGTAAATGACAAAGAGGCACCCCTAATCTGCTTGAGTAAAAGCCATCTCACCTCCTCTCTCTGCTGTCATCCCTCCAGCTTCCTGCAGTTATAGAAGCTGAGAGAGTAAATGGTAAATGGTGTCATATGATCATAAATGCTGCCTCCATTAATTGTGTATGAAGAAACATTTTATAATTTCAGTATTAAATTTCATTTTACATTGCCTTTAGGTTGTTTTGATAGTTCTGACACTGGATAAATTCTGCAATTCTGGGAATGCTATTCCACCTTGCATAATTTGATGAAATGAATTTTAGAATGATTCTGGCTTTAAGTTATATGGGAGGCTACATATGCCTGTATTTTGGGTCAGGATTTCTCATTCTCTCTCGGTGCTACTGACATTTCGGGTTGAATAGTTTATTGCAGAGGGCTGTCTTGTGCACTGTAGGATGTTTAGCAGCATCTCTGGCCTCTACTCATTAAATGTGTCATGGCTCCCCTCTTGAATTTGAACAATCAAAAACGTCTCCAGAAATTGCTAGATGTCACTGGGGGGGAAGGTGAATTGCCCTTCCCCCATCGGAGAAATACTGGCTTAGACTGATACATATGCATAGTGTTAATGGGTGTTATTTTGTGGTGGTGAGAACACAAATGATATCCCCACCTTCTGTCTGCTTATCTTATTTAAGGTGCGCAGATTGATGCGTATCACTCTTAGTTTAGAAAAAAGGTCAAAAGACAATAAATAGACAAATAAATGAATCAATCAATCAATCAATCACAGCTCTGAGAAGCAGAACACACAGTGCTAGTAGGTTCCTATGGTCCTTGCTGTTGTAGGGCACTTTACAATTTGCCCATACGTTCCCACACACCTCATTCTTTTGGAGCCCTTCGATTTTATGAAGTAGGTGAATAGGAATCATTACCTTCCTTCTTTATAGATATAAATGCTGAGGTCTAGGTTGATGCCATCCAAGTGGTTATTTATAACAGAGGTTGCCCCAGAGCTCTGGATTCCTTAATTACATTAATCATTGAATGAGGGCCCATAGCCTTTTCTATGGGTGACTTGTAGGTGTGGCTCTGAGTTGTGTTTGCCCCAGGGAGCAGGGTGCATATCACTGTGCTTGGGTACACTCTTTAATGGGGGGTTGGAATTGACAAATAGAAGGGCAGAAAGATAAGGCCTCTCCCATTAAAGATGTGAACAATGGTGGGGTTTGACTTGGAGGCTGATTTCCTTGACTGAACTCCCACCCAGCGTTCCAAGACACTCAGGTTTTTAGTACACAAGGAGACTGACGAGTGTCAGTCTTGCGAGTTCTTTTCCGTAAAATCCTTTATGGACTCTGCTTCTCGGTCTTGGATGCATATTTATTTTGAGAAATTTTAATGGGATTAATTCACCTACTTTTAAGAGAAACAGATCCTTCCAGATTTCCCTTTATATTAAGTTTCCCAGGTTCTCCCTCTCTCTCTTTTTTTCATTGGTGCATTTTCTCTCGTTCCATTAACATAATGGGAATTAAGCGTGTGCATCGGCTGGCACACATGCCCATATGCTGGGAATTTAATTTCTCAGTCTAGGTGTGACTTAGGTAAGGAACAGTAATTATTATTACCCATTAATATCAGAGTGCACAAAAATACCCTGAGAAGTAAATATTTAATATTTCACACTCATTGCCTTTTTTAAAAGTTTTTAATTTACTGTGTGCATCGCAAGCAAATTGTATGTCTTCTCTTCTCCCAGTCTTAAAATTAAGCTCTTTTAATTTTGAATAGCATCTGGTTGTTAAACACACACCATTTTATTTTCTTACACTGAGTGTGGAGCATTTCAGCATATCTGAAAAGGAGTCAACATACAGATATAGGTGAGTGTAAGAAATCTCATTTTAGATTTTAATTTTAGTTTCAATTTTAAGAGCATTAATACCTCGCCCCAGTGACTATACTTTTAATTTAACCCACTGTGATTGCATTCTCACATTTCAAAACTGACAAATGAATGGGGAGGAAGGGAGGGCTTTATGTAGTGTTGGACTTGGCATAACTCCTTTAAAAGCAACATTACCCATCTCTGGATCTTGGAATGCAGTGCAAAGAAGAGAGCCCAGCGCATAATTTGGTTCTCCAAATAATTCTTGAACTAATCAAATCAATCTGTGCCTTGTAACTCCTCCATTCCCTCTCTTGGCTTCCTGGTCTGTTGACTTTACATCTTCTCTCATTCTGCCCTTGGATTGACCTTCAGATCTGACCATTTGTCTTCAGGGTCGTGACTTTCTGTTCTGTGACTTGCTCAAGTCTGTAGGGCTAAACTCTGAGTGTGGCCGTCACTTATGTCATCAGTAAGCCCCCAAACTAAAGGATGGGTTCCGATCATCCGTAATTTCTCTTAGCTTAGTAACGTTTAGGGTTGCAGAGTCACTTGTGTCCAAGAGCCAGACAGATAACACAGACGTGTGGCGTGTGCAGTGAGCCAGACAGTAGGCAGTGATGAGGACCTTGTCTGGAGCATGCAAGACCTGTGTAAAAGGGGGAGTGACTGCCCTAGTCCTGCTCAGTGGTACTATTCCAGAATGTGTACCCAGAGTGGCCAGATGTTTTCATTCAGAGAAAAGTACAGAAATCTAGACTTGTGGTTGAAATATCTCTATTTCCGCCTGTGACAATAAATCTCTAATTTTTACAAATTCTATTGCGTAGCCATCAGGGAATTTTTAAATTTGACTGGGTCTTTGATGGTGTTAAGGAATTATTATTTACTTCTTTGTTTAATTTGATATTGGTATTATAGTTAGGTTTTTTAAAGTGTCCTTATATTTTAGAAACATCCTCTGAAATCTTTCCAGATGAATGATATCTTGTGTAAGATTTGCTTCCAAATGGTCCAGGGATTATTAGAGTGGGGAAGTGATTAGAAATGAAGCAAAAGGTGTAAATAAAACATCATTGACAGTGAATTGATAATTCTTGAAGCTGGATGATGGATGAACATATGCATATTTAAATGTGTATATGTTTGAAGCTTGCACAATAAAGAGTTAAAAAAAAACAAAAACAAAAAAACAAAAAACAAAAAAAACAATCAAGGCCATAGGCCAGATTTGGCCCCAGGGGTTGACTTGCCAGAGCTGTCTCTGATCCAGGAATTTTTCTGTACCCGTCCCAATCTATTTATGTTTTCAATCTGTACTATATTTGGGTATAGTGTTTTTTAAACTTTGTCACAAACATACTTCTCTAATGCAATGTGAGTGGTCCCTTATCCCATAATTCTTGAACTTCTTTGAACAAATGCCTGTTCATCCCATTTATTTGTACATTTTTAAACCTCGTATCATATTCCCTTGAGGTTTCATCCTTCCAGAAGATTTTCATTTCTTCCTTATTCTCTCCTCATTTAACAGTTCTCAAATTTATCCACATGCACTTCAGAGGTGTCTCTCTTTTGATCCATTGTGCTTTTTTTTTTTTTTAAGACACATGGGATTTTGCACAAATTTCAAATGCGTCAGGTGTTGGAAAGAAGAGAGATTTATTTCCCTTTTAACTTTGTCACCCTTCTTACCTATTTTTCCTTTCTTTTCTTTCAGGACATGAATCTGCCTATTTATTTCTCCCTGTTCTGGCTGGGAACTCTTGGAGGACCGCTGTGGTTTGCTGGGCTAATGCTTAGTACAAGGGCCGCCTTTCGTTTATTCAGATATATTTACTGAGCTCCTTACTCTGTGACCAATGGTTTTAATCTTATTTTTCACTGCTTCAACTCCACTTCTCTCTTGCTAAAAGTGAGGTCATACTCTCGTGAAAAAGGAGAGTAAGTAATATTCCAATTGTTCTTTGGGCAATTTCTGTTGCCTTACTCTCGGGGTCTATACAGGCTGACCAGAGCCCCATGTATTGACTGATTTTGTTTCCTCTTTTTCTTTCCTCTTCTCCTTCTTAAGCAAACCTCAAAGTGACAGATGAAGGGCTCCTTGGAATTTGTTTCACTTTTTACCAGTCTCTAATTTTATCACCTGCCTTGCCAAGATCTCTTCCTCTGTTCCTTTGTCAGCAAACGTTTATTGAGCACCTATCGTGTGTCAGGCACTGTTCTAGACTGTGAGGCTCTGTTAGTAAACAACACAGACCAAAATCTCTGCCTTAAATTAACAAGGGAGATAGATAAAGTGTGAATTTCAATAATGAGAAAAAGGATTTAATAGCTTCTTAACATCTACATCTGATGATCAACAATTATGGTAACTTTCATATTTTCTGTTTTGTTTTCTTTTTGAATACACTTATTTAGAAAGAGCTCTTCCCTCTTTTCCTCTTTCCAAGCCTCATTTGATGTTTCACATATAATCTCTCTCTCTCTTCCTTGAACATATTGATGGAAATATACTATCTAGGTAGGAAATATACTGTCTTGAATAAGATAAAGTAATATTAAAATTCATAGTGTATCTAGAAAAATATTTATATTTCACATGGAACACTTTTATTAGGTGTTACGATACAGTGTTATTTGAATTAACAAAAGACACTCATTCATGTCAGGAGATAAACAGCCCTTATCCATATATGCTTCCCGCTGTGAGTATTACGCAGGGTTCAGCCCTTATCAGTTGCGTATACTTTTCCAATGACAAGAGGCTATATTTTGATGCCAAAGTTAACTGGTGCTAAATTGAATAAAAGCCTTATCTATACAAACAAACTAGTTGAAAAAATATTATGGCATTTAGTCAACTAACCAGCTATGAAAGTAGCTGCATCCAGAGAAAACCTCGGTCTGTAAGAAATACCTCATCTGTTTGTGTCCCAAAAAAGGCAGGCAGGAATTTATGTACATGATAGCCAGAGACCTGTGCAAAGAGGAAAAAAAAATAGCTTCTTAATACTCCTGCTAAGTTATATCAGACCTCTTCATTTCTATTATTTTGTCACAAAATGACTCTGCCCAATTTTAGGCAAGCAAGAGTGCAGAATAAATTTTATGGATGATTTTTAATTTTTTGTTGAGGAGGAGGCTGATGACAGTGAGTTCTTTAAATACACCATTCTTTTCTATCCTCCTTCCTTCCTTCTCTCTCTCATTGAATGTTTATTTATCTTTTTAAGGTTATCTGATCCTAAAAGGGTGGAATATTTTTAATTCATTTTGAAAGAATGTTTCCATATACATTCTTAAAAATTTTGGATTAGTCTTGTAGGACTTTAACACAACACTGAAAATTTGGCATCTGTAAGCATAATTCAACGAAGAATTGTCTTTGCCTTGTTTGAGGACATTTAGTTTTGAAATAACAGCATTAGAGTCTTTTGAAAATAACAGAACATGAACAGAAAATTATTTCCCTTGGAAAAAACCGTAGCTAATTTTTCCTTTGGCTGATTTGCTGCTGAAATCACACATTCATATAAATGCCAAGCTATACATATGCATATACATATGTATATAGATGAGCACGTGTATGTGTGTGTGCGCGCGCGTGTGTGTGTATGTAAAATTCCACTCTACAATCATGGTATAAATTGGAGAATTTGTCTTTTTAAATTAACACTCATTCATATACAGGTCAGGAAGTAATGCAGAATGTTGGTGTTGCTAGCACATTTCATCCAAGATTTCAATTAATTAAGTTTTACAATTCCCCCATGCAGTGGGCAAATACTGTCATTATCTCTGCTTTATTGATGGGAAATCTGAGAGTAAAATCTTGTTCAAGGTCAAACAAAATCCAGATCCTCAGAGCCAATGTGAAGGGGAAACTTGAGACATTTATTTGATATTTCAGTGGAAGATAACTCTTTGTTGAATGAATAAAAATATTAAATAAAGATTTTGGATCTGAATTGGTCAAAATAGCTCCTCATTTTTTTTCCTTCTCAGAAAAATGCCATCAAAACTGTGAATTTAGTTGAATTTCGTTCAGCCTCAAGAGACTCGGTGCGTGCCTAGAGCCCAATTCAGTTCTCTCAACCCAGTGTGGGGAAAGCAAAAGGGTCCTGCTATCATAGGGTAGGATGGACATTGAACTCCATAGCCGGAGCTATGTTTCTGCTTGACGTTAGTTTGAACCTACAGTTCTAGCTTGCCTCAGTTTTGGTGCAGTTAAAGTTCCAACTAACTCAGAACAGATTTGGATATTCCAGACAGAATCACCAGATTGAACGAAAAAGTCTCCTAAAAATTCAGAGAGCTATGGGGACAATTACAGGTTTATATCCTTTGAAGTATAATGCATGTCCTGGCCAAGTTCTAGTCCCAAACCATAAAAACCTAGTGCTGACTTTGTGGCTGCAAGATAGAGAAGGCAGAATTTCGTTTAATGGATATTAGGTAATTGATCATTTAACTTGCCGATAATCACGAAGTGAGTCATCCCTAGGAAGTATCCTTGTTCAAACTTCTTTTCTAATTACATTGTCTCATTTGTTTCTTTGTGATGATACAGGACCTGCATTCACTGAGCACTTGCTACTTACCAGGAACTGACTACCCAACATATATGTCTCACAATAGGTGGGATCTAGTTTTGATCTCATTTTATGTTTGAAGAAACCGAAGGCAGAGAGAGAAAATAATTGCCTAAGAACACACAGCTGTCATGATATAGAATACAGGTTTGAATCTGGTTTGTAGTTCTCCGAACCCTAAGTCTCAGGAACTATCACTGCTCTTGCCAGTGGCCAGATATTAATGTACCCATTTTATGGATTGAGAGAACCGGCGAGGTTAATTGATCTATTTAAATTCACGAGTCTCTACTTTTTCCTAACAAAGAACTGACTCTACCAGATCACAAACGTGGGATGACAAAAATGTGTGCTGACTAGAAGGTTTTTGTATGTATTATTTGTCAAGTGACACGTTTATTGTACAAATAAATAATAATTGAGCTTGAATCAATAGAAATTTAATTTTAAAATACAGGAAGAGAACATTAGGTAAGCATTTTAGACAGAGATCATAAATTCGAAATTTAGTTTCTAAGGTTCAATTTGGTTACAGAGGGCTTTTCAGTCGTTTTAGGGAATAACACCATCATTTATACATTTCACCTGCAAATATTTAGAGTTGTCAACCGTATGTTTATTGTTAAGGGTCATATTTAAAAAAAACTTGAAGATGCAGAGTCTCTTGTAGATCTTGAATTTCTCTGATGATAAAGATCTGCTCTATGGAAAACTGAGTCATAGGGCACTGTGAAGTGCTGTATAGATTTATAGGAAAAGAAGGACCACTGTCAGTTGGCATTAGTCGGGGTTGTCTTCACGGAGATCATTGATCTTGAGCCGTGTCTGGAAGGAATAAGAGAATTGGGAATTGCTGAGAGCTAGGTGCTGGGCATATCACTCTACTGTTGCAAGGTTTATCATTCATGGCCAGAATACTCACTTAGTGCCCTCTCTTTGCCGGGCACTGTGCTATGAGCTGGGGATACAGCTTTGACAATGATGTGTAGGTCTGTGCCCCCACAGATTGTACAACCTGGAGAAGAAACCAACATTAAACAAGCATTGATCATAAAGTCTGCGCTACGGGAGCCCAGAGCAAGGGGATTTGCCTTAGTGTGGGAGTTGCCCCACCCCCAGGGCAGGAGGAAGTGCTCTTTTCTTTGATAAGAGACAAAAATGTCAAGAGATGTGCTAACTCTGGTTACTGGCAGTGTAGTTCAGACACAATAATTTTTCATCAGTGCCCGTCCTCCCTCTGCCACTCTGGTTATGTCTGAGCAAACTTTTCTGCTACTCTCTGGTGAGTATCTGGAGAGTTCAAGTTAATTTGAAAGTCATCCTGGGAAAAATATTATGAGGGCTCACTTGTGCTCCTCATGTCCTATTTGGTAGTCGCAGCTCGGGGGGAGGTGCTACTGGCATCCAGTGGGATGAGGCAAGGGAGGCTACTGAGTCCCCTACAATGCACAGGACAGTCCCCTCTCCCACCTCCTCCCATAGAGAGAATCATCTGGCCCCAAATGTCAATAGTGCAGACGTTGAGAAACTAGGATCTAGATACATGAAAATTTGGGCTGAATTTGGGAAATCGGGTAGCTCACACTGGCAAAAAGCTGAGGATATATACAGATATGGGAAGGCATTTTGGTTAGAAATGTTGGGTTCATACGTCTTATTGTGAAGAGTCATGGATGGCAAGTCAGCTGAAGTTGTTTGTACTAATGAGGGACATCATTTCAAGTTTCTGGGATGAGCCTGAAGTGTGTGGCAAAAAAGAACCATATTTAAGAAAGATGGGTCCAGTGACACATGAGAGGAACAGGGGACCCACAGGGGACACGCCGAGCTGGGAAATGATCTCAATATTGTAGACTGGAAGTAGGGGGAGCTTAGACTAGAAAAGACGACGGTGAAGATAGGGAAAAAATAAGGACACAGGCCAAGATGCTGTTAAGGCCATGACTTGAGGATGTGGCTTATGGAAGGTTAGGGAAGAAACAGAGGTGAGGCCATGCCAAAGCTGAGAACGTTCACACTGACCCTGGCCTTCATGAGAAATAGGCACAGCAGGAAGAAGGGTTGGAGCAGGGGGGATGAATTGGAGTTTGTACATGTTGTGGTTGAGATCCTGGCAAGACCTTGAGTTGCAACCCCGGAGCCGGTGCATGTACAACTGTTAGTCAGGGGCTCAGAGCCACGACCGGGTCTGGGGACCACGCTAACATCTTTCTTCCAAGCCAGAGGTCCTAAACTGGCAACCTGCAGGCCCCATCTGGACTCCAGATGTGTTTTGTTTGGCCCGCATAGTGTTTTAAAATTCTTTAAAACCTCCAACAACATACACATCGAGAGACTGCATATAGAAACCCATCTTTTTAGCTTGTCTTGAAATATCGGAGCATCTGGCAATTCTGGGTTCTCATTTTTGCATGGCAGCAGTCTGAGCTGAGGCTCAGCTGCCCCCTTGAGATGGCATGATGTCTCCAGGTTGCCTCCTGCCATCACTCCCTAATTTCACCTGCATGGCCCACCTGGAGAATTTATGTTCCTTGCCTCAAACCTGAGTTTGCCAGCCCTGGTTTACAGGCTGATTGCATTATTTACATGTCTCTGAAAGAAGCCTTTCTGGAGACTGGCTCCCTCCGCATCTGCCCATTACCACGTACTTCCCACCTGCATCCTTAACTGTGTTTGTATCTACAGCATCTCCCATCCCTCTCTCCAGACTGACTTTCTTCTCTCTCTCTCTCTTTTTTTTTTGCTTTGTTTATTTCAAACTTTAAACGTGAGCAGGGGAGGGGCAGAGAGAGGGAGAGAAAGAGAATCCCAAACAGGCTCTGCACCCTCAGTGTGGAGCCCGATGCGGGGCTCGAGCCAGGGCTCAGATCCATGAACCACGAACCGTGAGATCATGACCTGTGCCAAAATCAAAAGTTTGACACTTCACCGACTGAGCCACCCAGGCGCCCCAGACCGACTTTCTTCTGCTGCGGATATGCACAAGTCTCCCGTAACTTACAAAGCGTTCACGAGATCCCATCACCTCTCCGGTTCCTTTGCCCTTTAAGTCCATCATTTTGTTGGACGAGCGAATGATTACATGAGTGGATGAATCTGCTGCTTATTATTCATTTCTCTGAAGCCCCATATTCTTGTGGACCTTCTGAACATGCTTGTCTCTTTCCAACCGGCTTTTCAAACCCTGCGTTCTCGGACTGCCCTCTGAACCACTTAGCTATTTACCTCCTCATCCTGCCCTCCACAGGTTTCCTCGCCCTCCCTTGAGTATGCGGTGCATAGTCTCAGTGGCAGCAGCTGTGGTTGCCTTGGAAGGTTTGCTCTTCCCATCATCCCCAGCAGCAACTCTTGCTTTGCCTAACCGGGATCTGTATGCCTCCTCTGCAGGCACAGCTTCGAACAAGTAAGCCCCTGAACCGGCCCTATCCCCCCAAACAGATATCCATCCCAAGTTCCTCCTACGGGGAAATTCTAGAGCTGCCATTGCCCATCCCTGCGTCCACCCTCTTACTAAATTTATCACATTCCTCCAGAAACCCCTTTGCCCTTCTTTCTAGAAATCTTATCCTTATCGCGGGAGACAGTGCAGCTGGGTGGTTCAGAGTATGAGCTGTGGAGTCGGGCTAACCTGAGCTTGAGTCTTAACTTCTGAGCTGAGTTGTACTGAGGATTAGTTAAGGTAATATTGGTGAGAGGCTTAGCACTGCCCGGCATATTTTAAGCATCATCAGCGGCGACATCGTTGTTCTTCATCCTGATTCAAGACCCACTTGTCTGCGATAAATGTTTTGCAACAAAGTCAGTCCCGAGATCTCTCCTGCAAGTCGTAATGCTCTTTGCGTCTGGGCTATTTGAATTCACCCATTTTACAGCTCATAATGATATGACTAGGCTATGAGCTTTCGGCAGACAAGAAACGTGTTTTCTACCTCTTTGGATCCCCAATAAGCATATTCTAAAGGCCAAATACGTACAGGGCTTTCCATGAATCAGGGTAGGATAAAAAAAAAATTATTTGAGACTGCGAAGCACAAAACTGTTTTAAAACAGAGTTCCGCTGCCTTTCCATTTCATTAGAAGGAAACTGTTTTGTGTTTCTTACCTACCTATCGTGCTGTCTAAACAACAGGAATAATAAAATAGGCCAAGTACTAACCCAGCAGTCATTCTCAGAAAACTGGGACTTGACACTTTAATGAAGACCATGTAGTAAAGCATTTGGCCAGAAGATGGTGCAGTGTTCCAGGGATCGTTCCCTCTGAAAGTCAGAACCGATTTTTAAAGGAATGAAATTGCCATCCAACCAAGTCTATAAAGAAACAGAAGAAAGTGATGCCAGTTCAGCTCTGACACCATCCTGGGGCTTAGCAAGTGTCATGCTTTCATGTAGTTTCTTACTTCTAGTGCCTAGCATAATGAGCTGGAGGAGCCTTCTAATTAGCTAAATATTATTGTACATCAGAGTGGGGCCATGCTTCCTGTACATTCTTATTTGTGTTTTGTCAGCCAAGGGAAGAAAGCTGTCAGAGGCAGGAACAGATGTAAGAAAGGCACAAAACATGCCAGAAGTCACGGCACTCCCTTACTATTGGATGAGTCGTTTCGCTTTGCGTATTTTTATTCTGATATTAGCATGAGTCCTTCACTGCGTGTGTGTGACTGGGGTGCATGCAGTGCGCATGTGCCCAAGTTTTGCCTACCCTTGACAAGGTCGTGTGCGTGGGCTGCGTTGCTTAAACATCCGCTGTAAAACGCGAACGGACTTGATTGTCCCCTTATTATTTTCCATAATGTGATGAGTCAGTAAAGAATATTGCGCTTTGCTTAAATTTCCTGTTTACGACGGTTGGAAACTAAAAAAGGAAGATTCAAAGTTGGTGCTGATCAACCGTCTTCTATCAAGTTTGTGTATCATGTACTGGTTCCTTTTTTTTTTTTTTTGCCATGTAAAGTCTTCTGAAAATTGAAAACTAATTTATTATCATGTAGTTATTAGCACAATCACAAAAGAGGTCACTGGTCTTTCCTTTAATTTCTGTCACAGGCTGCAGGCCGTATTATGCTAAATCAAGGATACGGGGAGATAATTAACATAGCAACTCTGGCAAGTTTAATAGGTGAGTGATGAACATTGAGAGTTAGGTTTCAAAATTCATGTCTTAATGACACCCGCCTGTGTGTTGGTGATGAAGCAGTGTTCCAGCTTCTGGATCTTGGCTACCCTCTGTCAGGCCCAAGTTTTGGTGAGTTGTCTGTAGAAACTGTTGTTAGGTCGAGAGACTTCAAGGAGTAGGGGGGAAAGGTGTCTTGTGTTTGTTTTAAAAAGTGATGTTAGGTCCCTTACGCGATTCCAACGTGGGGCTCTTCCAGAAGAATCCGCTGTACTGTGGCAGTTCCCACCTGGGATGATGTCGTCCCCCAGGGGACAGCTGACACCTGCCTGGAGACATTGTTGGTTGTCACTAGTGGGGTTTAGAGGAGAGGGCACGCTGGCGTCCAGCGGGTGAAGACCAACGATGCTGCTAAAATTCCTACAATGCATGGGAGAGCTCCCGCAGCACAGACTTGGCCCCTCATGTCAGTAGTGCTGAGGCTCAGAAACAGAAACATCTAGTGTATCTGTGCCTTTTCTGCACCGCTGCTTGCCAACAGGTGTCACCACAGCCCCTGTTCTATCTGCAGTGTTGTCGACGAGAGAGTCCATAAACCCTTGTAACATATGGAATGAAATCCCAACTGCAAAGCTTTTGTGGAAGGCAGTTACATGCTGGTGAGCTGAGGCCCTATGCAACCAAAATTGATCAATTACACAAATTAAGCATAGCCCTTAAGGAATTTATTTTATTGGTCTGGACATCTGTTGCAGTATTGTCCAAATCCAAAACTCAAATGGTGCCTCCGGTTGCCAAGTTAGGCAAGAAAATCTAGTAGCTATAAAAGTACAACTGAAAACCCTATATTAATATCACGTCCATCTGCTGAATGTTACATAAATATGCAGACTTTTTATTTTCCTTGGGAATAACATTTATTTTTACTGTGCCCAGTTTGACATTCTTATGACATTCTGTTCAGTTTATTACATTGTAACTTTAAATGTTTCTTCAAAAATGCATTTATAATGTTGTTGTTAATCTTTTTTCAAGGGTCTGTACCACCTGTTTAACTTACAGTGAAATAGAGAAGTCCTTTTTCTTATAGGAAGAATGGGAAATCTTTGGACAAAGAGGCTCAGAAAAGATTTTGAGTAACACTTGTGTAGTGTAAAGGGAAATTATATAACAGCCACGAATGCTAATATTCCATCCTGCTCTTTTACAAGTTGAAATGTAATCTCCATTTTAAACTAAATTAGCATCATTTCCAAACAGAGTATCATATTTATATCAGATTTATACAACCACATCAGATTACTATTAACATGTAAAATAGTCTCTTTTATGCCGCGGGTAAAAAAAATAGATTGAAGAGAATGATTTGGTTTCAACTGTAATGTCAGGGATTTAAATTAATCTGAGTGGACATGTTTAGATTGAGAGTTACTCCATCACTGAAGGAACAGCAGGTAGGGGCGGCTTTACCTTAAGAACCTGTTGGGATCCTGGCACGAAGAAAACCTTGCAGTTGTAAAAGTACATCTGAAAATCATGATGTTCCTATCATGTCCATCTGCCGAATGTTAAATAAATATGTTGGTTGGTTATTTAAATATGTTGAGTGGTTAAGCCAACTGGAAAATTATAGGATATGTGTAGGAAAACGTAGAGGGCATTTTTGTTCATGTTTTTTTCTTTCTTCATTTTCATCCTACGTATTCAGTAAAACACTTTTTAGTGGTCCATTATTGAATGGATTGCAGTCTAATAATAAGATAAGCTAGGATGATCAGGGAGACTTAAAAAGCAAAAAAAAAAACAAAAAAACCCCAAAAGCAAAAAACAACCCAAAAAACAAAAAACAAAAACAAAACTAAAAAATAAATAAGTACCTCATAAAACAAACAGAAGTTGGCACAGACTCCTGGGAGACTTCCTTGTGTTATTTTCTGTTTTGAAAGAAAAAATGTACATGTACAGCATTTCATCAGATTCATTTTAAAGGACATGTTTCAGGAATCTTCATTTGAAAAGAACATACATTGACCCTACGTGACAAGGCTGTGAGATTCAGTACAAGCCTAACGATGGATGTTGTTTTTTCTTTAGTAGAAAGTCACACTGAATTGGTCACCATTTCTAACAGATTTCTTGGACCCTCCCACTTTGGGAACTAAAGAAAGGAGGGTTACCTAGACAAGCCCCCAAATAAACTCACTTTTAAGGAAACACATCTCTCATGTTAAAGAAGATAAGCACTCAGAAAAATGAAGGAGATGTCTGAGGGTCTGGACTGGCCCTGAGGGCAAGAGGGGCCAGTCATTTGCCATTTACGTATATGCTGAACTAAGCCTGTTTGAAATTTTCATGCCAGAGATTGCCTTAGAAAAACGTGGGATGAGCAACTCATTGAGGTAGAAGGGCATCAAGGAACATTCCCCCAGATACACGTGAGACCCGAACATTTTCCCGGCCTTGGCTGCTTTCATCCCTATTGTTTTGGGCAAATCAGTTACTCCACTGGTGAAATAACCAATATGGAAACTGTCCCAAAATAATTTGGGGGGGGCGGGGGGAAGTCTACAGAAAGGCATCCGTAGCCCAGAATTCAGCACTCTATCAATATCTAGGGATCCTTGTGATTTATACTGATGCACCCACTTAAGTAGATGGATGGTTGAGGAGAGGAGGTAACTTGCTTTTGGAGAGATTGACTCTAACTGGCCCAACTAAGAATCGCTCTTTGATTCCCAGTAGTCTTAAAACCAACAGGCATTTTCTTTTCCTCTTATAGAACTGCTGCATTTATTGAAGTCATAAGCCCGTAGTCTATCTTTAGACTCTTGATGTAATTTCTGAATCACCAACCATTTCTGAGACCACAAGATATTTAAAAATAAGATAAGAAATATTGACTGAGACTCCCTGATGCCTGCAAGGGAAACGAAGATACCGTGGCAGAGGTTTACAGTGGAATTTCTCTCCTGTAGCTCGTGCACATTGAAAATGACATGATCTATCCCAAGGAATAACTTAAGGCCCGATCCACTTAAACAGCTCCAAGTGATTTATCATAAATGTGCTTATTTGGAACGTTTTGCAGTAACTGCTTATGGGAGGTGGTGGGGTTAACTACCAAAATTGTGCATAACTTGGGTCCTGTGTATGGCAATTAATCAAGAAATTATATTCTTTGACTTTCTAACAACCCACACAGAGTGCTACATCTGTGGTCTGTTTCAAGGGAGAGAGAGGGGGGACAGAGGGATGAAATATTTCTTCTAATAAAATGCTAATGGCTTTGTTTTGGAGAAAAAAATATTGAATTATTGTGGAGTTAGATTTATCTGTATGAGGGTTTCTCAAGTCACAGTCAATAAGTACTTATGACGGAAAAGCAACTATTTTCTGAGTACCACGCTCCACGCCTCTGAATGACTTCGGGATCGCGGCGAGCCCCCTCCACAAGGCTGAAGCCGGAACACGGGAATAAACGTTGGTGTGGAAAACTGTAGAATCAAAGGCTATTGCTGTGGGCATTTACTAAATTTTCAAGAGGATTATTAACCAAAAGCCTGTGGGAATATGTTAATAAAGACAAGGAAGGCATTATCATTTACTGGTGGTATCCTTCGGAGGCATATCTTGTACCTCCTTGGTCGTGCTAGTTAGTACTTCAGTTTTCACAGCAAGGGTTGTCAGAGAATGCCTGCTGTATTTCGGAACTCAGACCTCACAACTCCAGAAGGCTTCTTTTACACACTCAGTGGCCGAAAACTTAAAAGAGGTTAGCATGATCACAAGAGGGCAATTTCCGGCCCCCAGAGTGGTTCTGTAATGTCTTTTCCCTCCCACGGTCCTTTGGGATGTGGTTCAAACTGTGAGTCTTAATGTTTTATTTTTCAACCATTAGTTTGTTAAAAATTACAATTTAACAAACATTTAAAGTGCATCTGCTTTGTTGCAACACTGGGCAGGTGACGGAAAGATGGGGTAATACCTGACTTCCACCTGATAGGATCTTATCGTAGAGCAAAACTGACAGAGTTATGAGAAATATTTAGAATGTGGTAAATGCAACCCTAGTGAAATGGTCTGGCTCTAAACCCTTACTCTATGCCAGGCCCTGCATCATTATTCACATTTACAGACAAGGGTGCTTGGCTTGGACAGAGGTTGGATCCTGTAGTTAACAAGAGGAGGGGCTGTCATTTAAAGGAAGCTCTGTATGGTCTGGGCTCCCACCCACCTTACACTTGACTCACCTGCTATGTAGGAAGCATACAGCTGACATTGACAGAGTGCTCACCGCAAGCCAGGCCCTGTGTTTAAGGGCTTTATACCCATGGTTTAACTTAACCATCACAACAAACCTATGCAGTAGATACTGTTAGCTCCAATTTACAGATTAGCAAACTGAGGCTCTGAGAGGAGAAGCAGCTTGACTAAGTTTGTGCAGGTAATGTCAGAGGCAGAGTAGTGATTTGAACATAGGCTCTCAACCACTAAACTTGACCGCTATGCAGTATGAGGGGGAATGTTATTTTCTGCCTGGGGCAATGGGTAGGTATAATGACTGGGGCAAAGAAACTGTAAGAGGACCAGAGAAACTTAGAGACGGTCTCAATCAGGACTTTGAGGATGATAATACTTGCATCCACACTTCCCTCTGATCTGCGTAAATTGAAGGATCTATTTCTGGACCTTCCAAAAATGTCTCTTAAAAGTTTGTAGATCTGAATTTTAGTGAAAATCTATGTGATTCCTTGCATTGAGAAAAGGCAATACAATGTCTGGGAATTCAGACTTATAAAACTCATATAGAGGTATTTTTTAAACCTTTTTATTTTGAAATAATTGTAGATGTGTAAGAAATTGTAAAAACAGAAGAGAGGTACCATATACCCTTAACCCAGCTTCCCCCAACGGTAACATTTTATATAACCATAATATGTGTCAAAAGCGGGAAACTGACTTTCAGAAAATACTATTAACCAGACTACAGACCTTATGTGGATTTCATCAGTTTTAGGCACACTATTGTTTTGTATAGTTTCATGAAATTTCGCCACACGTGTAGATTTGTGTAAGCACCAAGAGGTAGTTCTTTTTAATGCTGGCCTGAAGAAAAAGTGAAGTAAAATGTTTTGAGCAATCAGTCGTTTTGTTGGACGGCATTGTTATGTTTGGGGTTTACTTTGCCAAATATCCTACTCTTTTCAAATAATTCACGTTTTATGGAATATTACCCTGGTGCAAGAATTATTATTTGTAGCACAAACAGGTTACACTTCATAGAAAACACCTCCCCTCAGAGGATATAAAATGATTCCATCAAAAAAATTAGGCTCCCATACATGTCTGACTTAAAGCTTACCTGTTAGATTTAATTTCTTTTTTATTAATTTTTTTGAAAAATATTTTTAATGTTTATTTATTTTTGAGACAGAGAGAGACAGAGCGCAAGTGAGGGAGGGGCAGAGAGAGAGGGTGAGTCAGAATCCGAAGCAGGCTCCAGGCTCTGAGCTGTCAGCACAGAACCCGATGCGAGGCTTGAACACTTGAACCCACAAACTGTGAGATCATGACCTGAGCTGAAGTCTGACGCTCAACCGACTGAGCCACCCAGACACCCCAGATTTAATTTCTTAACATTTACAGATGGAAGTGACAAGCTCTTGTTTTGTGTGTGTGTGTGTTTTGTTTTGTTTTGTTTGTATATTTTAAATGGATGAATAGTCAATACCAAACTGAGGTGTATTTTGAAGGGCGTACATTATGTTAACATAGGCTACTGTTCATTGTAATTCTGTGCTTTTTATTTTGTATCTTTTCTTTTGTCAGAAGGATTCGGAGGTAAAAACCTAAGTTTTTCAGTATGTTCCCCAGAGCCCCAAATGCATGAAGGGTTAAATTTTAACGAACACATACCTTCTCGTCAATGTGCTTTAAATTATAATTTTAAAAGCCAATCATTTTCTTTTTTGACTGACATGTGGCATTTTGGAGAAATTTTTAAATCTTCAAAGTCTGTAAGAGATGAATTTGGGGGGCTTGTAGCTACTGTATTTAGAACAGAAAAAAAAAGGATAAGCTCATCGTGAAGGGGTTGAATTAAAATCATTTGTAATTATGCATCACAAAGAGACACAATCACAGAACATCCATTTATATGTACACTGTGCATCTGCTTCTGACCCCAGCTTTCTGGTTTCTGTCCCTTTCTTTACAAAATCTTCAGTTCTGCATAGATGCACACATTAGAGAGGCAATTGGGGCTAATGATTTAGGAACGTGCTAATTAATTCTCATTATGTCCCGTGAACCGAGAGAAAGAAGTGAAAGGTTGTCTGCATACGCATATATACTATGTATGTTTTTCCACACTGTTTTTCTTCTGAAGGAAAGTTATGCTGTGTTTTTTTTTTCCCTCCTTAGGTTCTCACACACAGTGACAGCCAGCAGCGTCCGAAGTGTTGACATTATGACATAGAGATGTGATAAGGAGAAACACGAAATGCATTTTCTGTAAGTAAATGTGGTTCCAGCATTGAGAGAACATACGTAATCAGATACCTGTTCTCCTCGAGTTTCTTGATTTAAGCATTGTGATTCCTAATTAGCAGTTAGATTGCATTTATTGTTACTTTGCCTTTGGTTATCAATGATGATCAACCTTTGCGAAATGAAGGTATGTCATGTTAGGGATACTCATGGCTTTTTTTTTTTTTTTTAAAGGTTTTAACATTTGATAATAGGTTTTCCAATAGCTTGAAGGGTAGCTTTTAGCTTTTCTTTTCCAGTTGAAGTACTTCCTGAGTTCTGTCCAAGCCCTCTATGGTTAAAGAAAATACTTTTTGACACTTAATAGACAATGTTGTGGCTTCCCACCCCCCTTTCAGACAAATGTATAAGCATTTAAACAGCTACACTTTACTACCATAATTGAGACACCTTGCAGAAAGGGCAATCATAGGGTGACTTGTGTCAAAAATATTCAGAACAAATTTTTTGAAATTTTTTGAAACTTTCAAAGGCACCTCCTCTCTGTCTCGCTCTCTCTCTCAATTCCTCCCCTCTCTCTCCCTACCTCCCCCACCTCCATTCTTGTAAATATTAAGCAAACTCTTTGCATTTTTTCCCATCTTATTCAAGTTGTCCCCAGATTTCCTTTGGGTTTTGCAAAACTCCAGATGTACTACCCAGATCAAAACAATCAGCGAGGACCAAGGTGTTCTTACTTCCTGAAATGAAAACAAAATAGATGTTCAGAAGGTTCTGTTTTGCTCTGGCTACCAGCTTGGCTGCTTGCTCTGAGAATATTCTTGCTCCCAAGTTAGTTCCAGTTCTGTTTATTCCGCCCTGAGCTCGGTGAACTTTCCAAAGCCATCCTCTTCAAACAACACATTTTTTTCTGAGCTGGAGTTTATTTTGTGCCCAGCCTTCATTGCGTGGGTCCCATGAATAATTCTAACACAAAGAAAAACTCTCCTTCTGACCAGTGAGAGAAGGGGGCCGAGGATCCGAGAATAGAGATAAAAATTGCAAGTTTAATCCAAAAAGCAAAGGGCTTGGGAAAAGAGAGAAAAGGAGAATAAATAGATTAGCAAAGTAAAAAATAAAACCTTTCAGTGAAGATTTCAGTACAAAACAGGTGTCTGATGAAGCATAAGCAAAATATGCAGGAACACATTCACCATATATGGGCCATATACCTGACACAGATTTTAACGACTGGGTTGTTTTCATTATGAAATAAATATGTATTTCTACAAACGAGAATTTTCAGAAAATATTTACGTCTGGAAACCTGTGATTTCTCGATTGATAGTATAAAATGAGCCAACAGCCCTTTGAAAATATTCTTAGTTGCGTTAAATGTAAATTTTTTTGGTTAAAAAAATTGGTTCAAATGATCTTTGACCTCTCTGGAACGTTAAAAGGGGTGGAATTTTTGGGTATGGGCATTGTCCTCATAATGCCTCACAGGGAATTTAATTTTAAAAAGTGAAAAGAAGGCAAAGGAACTCTACTTTTTATTTTAAATTAGCCCAGTGCCTAGTCAGAGATGAAAAAAAAAAAAAAGAAAGAACAGCAGCAGAGTAGGGGACTCTAGTGGCCATACTTAGGAGGCTCACACTGATGGCCACAGCCAAACGGCATTATTGAGATCTAAATAGTTTGTGACTGCAAGTGTGCAGGTACAATATAATGAAATTGTTCTACCCCTGTGGACTTCAGCATCGACACATTTCTTTTTGAGGCCATGTAGAACAAGGGACTAGCTGAGAAGTGAAATGTTCCAGCCATGAAGAGACAGGGAACAGATTGTTGTATTTCATGTATTTATTTATTGAGTGCCCATTATTGGCCAGTTCTGTCTAGCCGGAGGGGCTGCAGCGGTGGCCAAGGCAAATACAGTTCCTGCCCTCATGGAGCTTATAGTCTATCAGAGAGATCAACCTGGGAAACAGTAATAAGAAAGTGTGAAGGGTGGGGGGCTCCCAGAAGAAAGGGGTTCTTGCTTTAGCTGGCTTTCCCCTCCTTCCCTCCCTGCTCTCTCTTGTTCCTTTCTTCCTTCCCTTTTTCATCTCTCCCTTCCTTTTCTTCTCTCTTTGTTCTTTTCTGTCCCTCTCGAGCTTTCTTTTCCAAACAGAATTTAGCCAAGCTCATTTTTAAAAGAAAGAGGTGGCCTACGACAGTGGTTATAGCTGTAGGCTTGGGAGGGTGACCCAGATTGGAATCCTGGCTCTGCCATTCACTAGTTTATCATCTTGGCCAAAAGAAATTACCTCCATTTCTTATTTGATTTTCAAAAAGCATCTAAAAATACTTAGTCCACAGGAATGTCCTAATAGTTAGATGGCATACTATCACTGAAGCCTCTGGCTCATTTCCTGACAGATAGTGAGTGTGCTGAAATTATTAGCTGCTGGCATATTATTATTAATTATTACTATTATTATTTTGCCTTGTATGTTCTAGAAGCAATGTCTTTATTGCAAAATCGCTAAGAAATAATGAATGTTATATTAATAAATTGAAAAATTTTCCCTGAAAACACCTGACTAGCTTTGATATTATATAACTCCTTATCTCTCTGATTTTTTTTTGCCCATTCACAAAAGCAGGGTTTTTGAATGTTAAAATTAAAAAATATCTTCATTCAACTAGGTTTTTAGATAAACCTTTAAAATCTCTGCCACATCAGATGCACTTGCTATCTTTTCCTCTAAACATTTTGAGGAGTAAAGATCGGACCAAATTTCAATTAGCCCCTTTGACAGAGAAATTTGTTAATATTTACTCTGATTCAAGAATGATTGAGACACATTCCTCAGTGTGTCCATACAGAGTAATATGAGAAGATTGTCTGTGTCTCGTGAAATCAGACTTACTGTATTATAGGCAAACCCTACATAGTTGCTGTATGAATATGTATATACGTAATTTGATAGCAATACAGGCAAACTTTAAAAATTAGAATTGTTAGAAAATTTTCCATAATTAAGATTTCTGGTCAGTGTTCATGGGCACTTTTCTATCTCAGAAGGGCTCATAGAACCCTCTCTACATTTGTCCTCAGCAGAGCAAATAGTACCCAAGGTGAAGGTGACATAGTCACATGTAGAATTTAGATCTCTTTCTCTCTGTTTATAGACTGTATGGATGCACCTGTCCTTTCTCTCCTGACACCCAGCCTAAGCTTTAGCATCACCAAAAATCTCTCTCCGGTGAATGGCCCATTTAATCTCTTGTTTTCTGTTTTGATTGTATGATTCGATGTGCCTGAAATGCCTTTCCCTGCCGTGTTGAAACATTACTTATCTTTGAGGATGTGATGCCAACCACTGGTGTGATTTCTTTCCCAATCCCCCTCAGCAGAATAAACTGGTGTCTTTGGATCCCATCGCTCTTTGTTCTTCGCCCTGGTACAGGATAGCTGCATAAGTGAGCGTCTTTCCCCGCCCCCCCCTACACACCACGAAATCCTAGATGGTGGGGTCTATGTCTTATTCACCTTTCCAGAAAACTTGATTCCTGTCTTCAAGGAGTTCCCAGTCCGGGCAGGGAGACAGACATATAAACACGCAATTATATTGCAATTTGGAAAGTGATATAAAACAATTGTCTAAATTAGTGCGCACAGATGAGCACTAATTTACTAAAGAAGCCTGCTCTTCTCACGTAAGAAAGGAGCAGTCGGCATGTAGGTGTAGTGTGTTTTTTAAAATAGCAATGTTTTCCCAGTGTTCTATCAATATTTATATTGTTGCTTGTGCTCTGTAAAAAAAAAAACAAAAACTCTCAAATGACATTGTATATCTAATGTTAGTGAGAAGAATTTAGGAGTCTGTTGAAACTGACATACAGCAGGAGCGAAGCTTACCACGCCAAACCAAATAAAGTATCACTGAACCTTAGCTGTAAGCTAAGACTTTAAGTGCCATCTATTTGTTGAGCTTTGCCACTCTAAATTGCTCAGTTTGGCACAAGAACTTTAAGAGTATTTATAGTTTAATTGGTATGTGGTTTATTTTTAATTATATTAAAATGACCTGCTTATATTAAAATGACATGCTTTCCAAAACCTCATATTGCCTGAAAAACATTGTTGTAGCAGTGAAAGATTTCAAAATGTTATTCTACGTGGGGAAAAGGATTTCAGACTAACACACGGTCCATATCTCAGTATTTTTGTTTGTGTGGAGCTCCCAGGACAGAGTTATAGAATCGTTTTCTGTTTTATATACAGCCAGTGTTTGGGGCTTTGGGAAGAAAAATTTTTTTTAAATTATTGTTATTTTTTGGTACCTGTCTTTTTTTTTTTCTTTTTTTAGTACTCACTCTGAGTCAAATTACAGCATGCTCCTAACACCATAACCTTTATCCATATATAGCCAGGCAAAGCTTTCTGCTGTTAAGTAGAACTTAGGAATACTTTAGAGAAGGAAAGCACTGCTATTTTTGAGCAAACTCAGAGAGTTTAGACGCATTATTTTGAAATGTGCTTCCTTAAAGTCAGAAGAACTTAATTAAGTTCCCAGGGTTAATTGTTTCTGAAGTGTTAACATGTCATTTGTCTATTCAAACTCTAAAGCAAATCTAATACGGGATTTAATAACCTGTTTATGTGAATAGAAATTTGGGGTGGGGGTGGCGTGGGAGACGAGGGGAAAGAAAGCTAATAGGGCTTTTTACCTAGTTAGTGGGTTTAAGGAAGAATGCTTTCTGTCTCCATTTGAAACAAAAGGCAAATCCTATGTTCAAAACTCCTTCTATTTGGGAGTATAAATTGGGATGACGAGGAAGTTGCGGAACAAAACAGTATTTTTATACTTTGTTCATTTCATATTTATCACTAGCTTGTTTGCTAATTTTCATTTGCAAGAGGCAATTCTTCCAGCTAACTGGGTGCCTCAATGGGCCACTGATTTCTTTGAAGTGACAGTCTGTAAATATGCATAAAAAAGGGATGCAATTAGCGTGTGTGTGGTTCAGTGCAGCCTGATTCCATTGGCAAGTTTACCCACAGTGTTGATAAGCTACATTATCTAGAAAATTGGCCGCTGAAAAACAGCACCTCTGATTGCCAGCAAAGGTTCCAGATAACAGGGTGCTGAAGAGAAATATAATTGAGGTTGAATATATTAACCAAGGTGTCACATGCTCCTTAGAAGCTCTAATTTATCAGCATGTTGGAATTTTTATTAACATTTGGAATGCATTTCTACCACACTAATGAAGTGGAATTGGCAGTTCAGGTTTTAGTTATTGTCATTTCTGAGAAGTTAAATGTAATTTCTCGTTAGACACAGTTATGTAAATATATTTGTTCAGGGGCTAAAAAAAATTATACATTTTGCAAAATATAAATATGTTGTGAAGAGGCGGTGTGACAAATCAGTGATGGCCGAAGTCTGAAAACCAGCCACGCATTGATGCTGCATTTTGCACATTGTATCTCTTCTTTTGGGGGGGGGTGTAGTTTGAGAGAAATGAAGGAAGCTTAATTTTATTAACTCTGCGACTAGCTTGCCATTGTGAAAAACAGTGAAAATTAGCTACTGTTTTAGTAGGCTAGCCATCGAAAAGGATGTCATGATTAAAATATCTTTTTTAAAAGGAAAACTTACTCAAATTATAAGACGGAAGCATTTCTGGAGGATATTTGCTTTTCTTTTTTTCTGTCCTGTTTGAAAGACCCAAGACATCTCTATTCATTTTCTAATTTTGATACATAGGTCTGGACAAACATATGCCAGCAATAACATTAATTTCTACCAATTGGGAATAAATGGAAATGTGTGAACTTGAGATTATTTCAGGTTGCATCAGTGTGTGATAAAATTATGTATTTTTTAAAGGAAGGGAATACAAAATAATAAATTTTGGGATAATAAAAGAGGAAGAGCCAGAAATATCAGGGGAAACACACAGGCAGTTCCATTAGTGTATTTCTTAAGTTATTTGGTGACTCAAGAGTATTTTATTATTCTAAGTCTTAATTACATATGTGTAACATACACTCATATATATCATATATCAAAACACAAAACATTTTTTGAAAGAAAATAGCTCCATTTCCAGTGACGCATGTATTTTGTTTTCTAGGGGAAAGGATTATGAGTTGCAGACCATGAAGTGCTGTGTATTTGTAATGGGCTTAGTATTACTTCATTGTACACATCTCTGACCTCTCAGAATGAGGCTAATATTTTTCCTCCATTAGTAATAGATATGGTGGTCACAAAGCGATAGTTCCCTTAAAACAAATGACCCAGGTGAGGCATTTTCTTAGCTTTCCTTTTGCATCCACCCCTTAGCAATCACCAGCCTTCTATTGTTCTATTGGGCTCCTGATTTCACTCCTTCTTTTCCTCCTGGCTACCCCCACACCTGTATTCCTCGACCTAACTTTTGATCCCTGCTGTAATTCTTCCCATGCATCTTACACCCTCATCCTATAAACTTCTGATCCGTACCAGCAGTCCCATTAAAGGTGTGGGTGGTGGTGGAAGGGTGAGATTGGTGTTTTCTGTCAGAGCGGCAACTTCTGGTTGGAATTGAATTTGTCATGGGAAGTTGGACAGGTACTCTTAAGTTCTTACCAAATGGCACCTTTCTTAGGATGCCCATTATGATGGATTTGGTTAGCTTTTGCTTAACGTGTGTTTTATCCTTATTCTAATGTCAGGGGTTGGGTAGCTGAAATGCACAATTCCCAGACTCCCCTGCAGCTACGGTTCTAAAAGGAAATTAGGTTCACACAGGTGCAGGCAAGTACTATTTGGAAGGTCAAAGCAAGGCAGCAGCATTTTCCTGTGTCTTCAGCTGTTGCTGTGTTAGGCACGAGCATGAAGTTGTTGAGGTTTTTTTTGCAGCAGTCTTTTAGTGCCATTCCCTCACTTCCTGAAGATTGAGTGACAGTGTAAGTGGCCCTGATCCTGGATCATGCCTGTGTCCCTGTATCTTTGAACTCAGCAGTTCTGTGGGCTGTTCCCAAGTTGATTCTGTAGATCCTTGAGCGAGACAGATGTAGAAGCTCCCTTGACAGGCTGGTTGTGTTGCCTTGCCTGTTTCTTTAGCCCTTCTGACTTGTTGTTTTTTTTTTTTTTTTTTTTTTTTTGCAAGCTCTTAATTCCATGTGTTAAGTTTCTTGTCGCTCAGGGGTTCAGTTTTGAACAAGTGAATATTGCTCAGTGCATCTATCAGTCTGGTTCCGGTGATTCAATACCAGGGCCAGGCCCAGGGTGAGGAAATAAAGGCACCTGAGGCACAAAATTTAAGGCGGCACCTGCTTTCAGGGTCACAGAAGTGTCTCCTTAAATTTTGTGTCCTACCCATCTCTCTTGCCTCACCCCAGGGCTGGCTGTGCGCGATAATTAACTACCAGATGTTATTTATTATAAAAATAACTAAATGACATCTACAGCAGATGTTGGAAAAATATAATCCGTGGGCTCAATCTGACCCACCGCCTGTTTGGTGTCAATAAAGTTTTATTGGAATAGAGCCAGATCCTTCCTTCATATGACGTCTGTGGCTACTTTCACACTACAATAGCAGGATCGAGCAGTTGCAACAGAGACTGCAAAGCAGGACATGTTTACTCTCTGGCCCTCTCCAGGAGAGTGTTGCTGATTTGTGCCCTGGGGCACTGTGGGTATGTCTTGATTTGTGGAGTCAGCCTGCTCAAGATCAAATTCTTGTTCCATGTCTGGGGAAGTTGTTCAAGCTTCCGGCAGAGCTGATTGTGTATATCTCTTGCCGACTCCAGGTTCAGGGATCATGTTGGTGGCTCGAAGTCAGCCTTGGTAGGAGTATTTACACCAGGGAAATTGGCAAATGCTGCCTGTCAGAGCTTTCTCAGAGACTTACCAATTAAATTTTGCTGTCTCCGTAAGTGTTGGATTCTTCTTCTTCAAAATAATGTGGCCCCTCTGGATTCCCTGTAACCACTCTTGCTAACAGCTTTTCCCTGTATATTCCCCAGGGGCGGTGAATGTGCTCCTGTGCACCAATCTGTGGTGCAGTTCATGGTCCAGAACATCACCGCTGCCATGGAACAGTCCCTGCTAGACTCTGCCTGGGACCACATTCTCCACCGGCTCTTTTTCCTTCGCTCGCCTGCTTCACCCCCTCCATTGCGGGTTGGTTCTGAAGAGCTTGCCTCAGGATCTGGTGAGCAGAGGAAAGCATCTAGAGCCACCATTTAAGGACACATTCCCCGTCAAGGTTGAGCCAGCTGCACACCCGAGCAGGAGTACCTCCTAACATGTTATGGCCCAGATGCTTCACTCTTCTCAGCCTGTCTGGACTTTGCTGCCCCAGTATACCACACACACCTGGATTCCAATTTCAGGCAACACTCATCAGAGACCCAACCTGAAACAAACAGGGGTAATGATGAATCCTTTGTTCGCTATTGATGATTGTAAGAATTAATTGAGATAAGGTATGGAAAGCATTGAGAATGGTGACTGAAGCAGTCATGGGTGGATGGACAAACACATGGATGGAAAGACATTAGACCTATAGCTTTTGTACTTTCATACATACTCTTCTCCCCCCCAACTGCCTGAAATGCATTCTCCGCTTCTATTTGCTTATCCAAATGGCCCTTCCCATTAAGAATGATTTGTTTATAACATGCTTATGGCATCCTGCTATAAAACGCTTAGCAGCATTCTGATTCATGCACCCTTACTCGAAATTATGGAGCTTACCAATTCTAACTCCCCTGTGGTTTTTTGCCACATGAATTATTTCTCCCCATTGTGTTCATGCCCTGTAACTTGTTATCTATATGGTAACTTACTTGAGTATATTGACAGATGTGGAGGAACCCATATAATGATAGTGCAACAGTTATCCTGAACAACAATTTTTTTAAAAAAAAACCTGAACTCATGGCTTTGGAAATGCGGTTCTTGTGTTTCCTACCAAGGGCTCCAGTATAAGGATCACTCTAAGCCCACAGCTTATATGCGACGCTGGGAGGGGGATGTTTGAATACAGTCTCCTTGTATTGCCTGCAATATTTGTTTCTTAGACTTTCCATGGGTTTTAACGGCTATATTGGTCGACTCCCCCTCGCCCCCAATATTTTAGCTAGTTTATAAGTACTCTTGTGGTCTATCTCAGCGTCGTGTTTGATTTATTCATGGTTCTCATCATTACTGATGCTTTTCTAATTGATTTGTTTACTGGAAACCATTTTGTCCCTGACAAGGCTATAAGTTCCATGAAGGCAGGCTCTTGGCTATTCCTCCCCATTGTATCTAACGAACCCGGGATCTGACAGACACACAGAGAATATATATTCCCATGACCGACACAACAAATGAAACGTGTTGACTTTGGGGCTATGGAACTTTAGTGTACTCAAGAAAGATCTTTAAGTTGAGTGGATGAAGGAAGTCACTTAAAGAAACTGACTAGTATTTGTTCCATGAGGCCAGGAGCTTGTCTTATTTGAGCTGGATAAATCTTGTACTTTACTACAAAGTGCAAATGTTCATGTGTCTTTTCCCTGAAATCCGCCCTTATGTGAAAACTGTAGGAAGGATGTCACATCTAAGATGGAAAATATGCACCACAAATTCTTTACTCCAGGTACATTCAAGTTGTGAGAAGCATGAATTTAAGGCAAGGATTATAGCTAAAATGATTAGGCTGACGCTTAGATGGCTTTATGGATGGACTCAGAGAGAGATGGTCCATCTCATAGTTTTGCTGAGAAAGTAAAGTGCTGTTAAGAGTCCAGTTTGACTGTAATCTTGGCACAGGAACAGGTAACTGGTGTTTGAAGGTGTCATCTGTGTCAGTGTCAGCTGTGTTTTCAAACTGGGTCCCTTAGAATCCTACTGTGGTTCCTAAGAGCTTCCCTGGGAGGCTTTGTAGTGGCGTGGTTTAGAGGGCCTGAGTGGACAAGATAGGTGAATATTAGGAGATCCACCCTAGCTTAAAGGGACAATGTTGCTTCTATCTGTTAATAATGTAATGGGCACCTGCTTATAATTTAACTTAAAAATGCTTAAGGCACATTGCTATAAATGTGCTGAGGATTAAATGAGAATTCAAAACTCCAAAATCAGACCATGTTGATACTTGTACTCCTTCTAGAGGACCGAGATAATTTAACTTTCTGGGCAGACAACCTCAGTCTATTAGGTTACTGGGTTGGTATTTACAAAATAGTATCGACATAAATATCCCTCACTAGAATACACCCAAATATTCAAATTCCCCTACGCCTACTAGAGAAGTGGTATTTAGTAAATACTTTTTGTGACCTTATTTTTATGTTAGAAAAATTCAGTGACTTAACTTTTGTCTTCATGATCTTTCATGCTTCCGTTGCTAACAAGATCATTGTGTTATGGCCAGTATGTTGTGCCCCAGTAACCACTCACCTTCATATCCATGGCCCCTTAATGTCATTGTTCTTGGGCCAAAATTCCATTCATCCTTCAAGCATGTATTGTACTTCTAATATATGCCAAACATTGGACCTAAGGCTAGGTAGGTTACTACAGATGCACCTGTTTCTTGCTTTCATGAAGCTTACATTCTCCTGGAGGGAATAGAGTCTAAACAAATAATTACCTAACAAACATTTCAATAATTAATTTAATAATTTAGTAATAATTTAAAAAGGTCCATCTGCTTTAAGACCATTTATCACAAGGGGCTAACTTAGGCCAGGGTCACCGAACAGTGGGTAGAGAGCATCTCGGCAAAAATGATACTTAAATAGATCGAAAGGATACCCTGGTCTTGAGCTATGAGTTGCTGGGTAAGGTGGTTTGGGGAGGAATCATTGCTGGTTGATGCTCAGCCTGTCTTCTTAGGAAAACAGACCCCTGAGCCACCTTGATTTCTTGTCCTTTTCTTGCCTTCACCCTCACCCACATTTCTGTTTCCTGCCAATGCTTACAGGAAACAGAGAAGAGTCAGTGGGAAAGATGTAGAGCAACGCATACTTATGTTTGAATCCCAACTCTTGCTGCTTACCTAGCCGTGCATCCTTAGGCGGCTTCCTTATTTTCTCTGAACCTTATTAGTTAAACCCAACCCTCCGTGGTGTGTGTGTGGGGGGGGGGGAGGGGGGTGGGGAGGACCAGCAACCCCTCCTAGTGGCAGACTCTGCTCCGGCATCTCTTTGTACTGATTTTGCTGCTTACTGTTTCATCTTGCTAATATCCCTATGACGTAGGTGCTGCTACTGTCTCCATTGCTCAGATGCAGGAACTGAGGCAAAGAGGTTGGCTGTCTTGCTCAAGATCACTTTGGCTGTCAAGTGTTGGAGCCAAGATGCACATCCAGACAGTGACTGGGTCTGTGTGTTCGGTTATTAACTCTCGATTTGTAAAGTAGCTGGCCAGGTGAGTGAGAGAAGGGAGCTGAAGTAATCTTCTCTCCCCCTGGCTATTGGCAAGTCTAGGACCTGGAGGCCTTTGTTGATCTATGGAATTACTTAGGGGCACATGACTTATTGGAAGAAGAAGCATTCACTTTTACTAAAGAGCTCAGGGTTGCAAGTATTTGTTTTATTGTTTGCCATTTGGTTTTCATTCCGTAGCCAAAGGTGACTGTAAGTTAGACACTTGCGGAGGGATATCGTTGCTCCAAAGCTTAAAGTTTGCATGTCAGTTCCCTGTCTTCACAGCAAGTGTTATAGGTCATTTCTCCTTTGTTCAATCTGAGAACTCTAGAACATCATTCCCCCTCACAGATTTTATGTTGTCTCAGCCACAACTTCCAGCCACTGAGGGAAGGGCTGGGGTGGTCTGGCCCCACCTCATCCAACCTGTCGTCAAATCTAGCCACTCCCCACCTCCAGAGAAGGATCAGGCCCTTCGATACTGAGCTGTCCTCTCACAATTGCTGGGTTTCCTTGCCTGCTTTTTGGTTTTGTGGGCATCAAGGAGAAGATGCGCTTCAATGCGGGACAGGCTATGACTCTTCTTGCTGACTCCTTCTCCCAAACCTAAGCTAGCTAACTGCTGCATAGCTCTCAGATGTTGGTTCTGCATATCATTTAGAATACAACCTCTCTTGTCTGAGTCAGTCCTATTAGGAACTGTCATCTTTCATCTCATCTTTACTTAAACTTCTTGTATTTATCACCCAGTATCTATCTATCTATCTATCTATCTATCTATCTATCTATCTATCTCCTTCCCTCTATCATCTCTATCATCCATCCGTCCATCCATCCATCCTTTTGTATGTTTAATTTTAATGTCTTTCCAGTGACACTGTAAGCTGCATCCCAAGTGGGAGCTCTGTTGGTTGAATGAATGCACGAGTGGAGATGGGAGGCACTGGTGTAGGTATCCTTCCTACTGTTAGGCCATTTCAATAATCCAGGCATAACTGAATCCCAACCGCAGTCCTTGATATTTGCTATGAGATATACCAGCACAGGCCCTTTGAATGTATTTCTGTTCCCCATTACACCCTTCCACCTTTCAATCAGCTTGTTCATTATATGCCTCTTTCTCATTTTTTTTTCTTTGTGGAGTTCGTCAGTATGGGATTCATCAACCTCAGTGGGGCCCTGGGGAATTCATCGAAGCCATTTTGCCTAGAGATTATTTATTAGGGGTTACCTCTTGCCTGCTGCAGCTTTTTCTAGAATCATGTAAGGGTAAAGTGGCGAACAAGAATGGATTTGAAACAGAAACCACCATGGCAATCGACACTAATTAACAGAGCTGAGAAAATCTTTCATTAGGAGCGTTTAAATTACGTAGTCTGCTTCTACTTAGAATGGAAAAAAATAAAGTGGCCTGTGAACCATTTAATGAAATTTGAAGAGATTATTTTCTTTCCTTCTTTCTCAGAGGATATATTGGGATCAGGGAAGTTATATTTGTTCAGAAGTAGGGTAACAGAAGAGGGGTACAAGACCCACTGCCTTCATGCCTGTTCACTCTTCCCCTGGCCCCCATCCCCTGTGCTGTGTTGCTTAATTAGGCAGCTCCCTGCCTGCGTGACAGAACTGTCCTTGTTACTTCTATATTTTTCAATTCGGTTTCCCCAACCATGAGACTTTCAGTTTATCACTTACAAACAATAGTAACAATGACAAAACGAGCCAGCAGCTATTGGGCGCTTACTGAGTTTTAGGCACATTACATGAATTGTGTTATTAAATCGACAAACAACTCCATGAGGTAAGTACCATTATTACCCCCAATTCACAGGTGAAAATTGAACTATAGGAGAATTCACGTAGCAAATAAATTGATAAATGAATGAATCTGTAGCAATGGATTACCAGTTAATCCCTTCTGGATGAAATGTGTGCATTATCATAGCATGTACTTGAGAATAAAATGTCTTACTTCAAGAATGGGTTGGAGGTGGTTGGGTGATGTCTGGGGAGGAGTCAGTGAGGGGGTAGGGAAGAAGGTTAGTTGCCATGTCTAATGAAAAAGGGCAAGAGGTCATACTTGGAAATGGCATGGCCTCAGGTGCCTCTTAAGTCAAACCATGGAGTAGTTTGTCCAACTATGTGCTAGCCTGAACTTACCTATATTCAGAGTGAACGACCAAGTTTTCACTAAACTTCCTAATTCAAAAATTTTTGACAGCCAGGAACAACTAATAGTTTATCTGCCTAATAGCCTTCTTATTGGTAAGGGCTGACTTCTTGAAAAAGCCATGCAGGAGTCCTTCTTGGATTCTTTCTTTTCCATTGGTTCCTTAATGACTTGATTGATCACCAAGATATTTTATTGTCATTGAGGACTTGAGACAAACGTAGAGGAAACAGACCAGTGAGGTTTGATTATTTGTAAGTTTCAAGGCATCTTTCCTTTGCTACATTCCCTCCATTTAGGGGGTTGGTGGTATTAATTTGATTTGATTTGAATTGTTTTTTGGTTTTTTTTTTTTTTTTTTAACTTGACTGAGTTCTCTGTTACAGAATTTATATTCACATCACTCTTGGGGACCTCTTCCTGATAGAGAAAATGAAGTCACTACCCCCTACCCCAATTCCCGCTCTTTCCAAGTTTTCTAAGTAAATTCCACATTGCTTCCTAATTTTGAAGAGTAATCAGTGTTAATATTTTAACAACTATAATATGATCGTTGTTAATGGAACCAATTTAAGCCCAAGAACTTGTGTTGTCTCGGAACCCTTCAAAGTCATAATGTAGTTACTATGAATTTCTCAATCTAGTTTCCCCAAGTAAGGGAAGGACTAATATGACTGGCATAGTAATGGGACAAGTTCTCTTACATTGACCTGAGATAGTCCTTTAAAGAAGTCATCAACTAGTCACCTTGTGAAACCACAGACGTGGTCTGTGGCTCCAGGCCTTCCATTTAAGGGAGAAAATAACATTCTGATCTCTCAGTTGCCTGTGAATGTGTAAGAACTGAATCTAGGTTTCTTAGAAGCATCCCTTTTCAAGTAAGCATTTATCATGGCAGCTGTCTTATTTCCAGAAGCCTTCCAAGAAGTTATTATGGGATAGAGAAGGTCATTTCAACAAGATGTCAATCTGTTATCACTAAGGAAAACAATTATGGAAGAAAACTTTGATACTGAAAAAGAAAATCCCCTCAGGAAACTATCTCAGGGGCCACAGCTTTCCGTCCTCTTCTCTCATCTCCATACGATCGCTCTATTTTGTGGACTCATGGCTGTCTTCTGGGGGTGTGCCAATCCCTTTATCTTATGCCTTCAGTGTGAAAATTCTTTTCCCTTATTTAAACCAACACAAATTTGATGGGGTGCGTCAGTGGCTCAGTAGGCTAAGCGTCTGTCTCTTGGGTTTTCGGCTCAGGTCACAGTTCATGGGTTCAAGCCCTGTGTCCCGCTTTGCGCTGACAGCGCAAAGCCTGCTTGGGATTCTCTCTTTCTCTCTCTCTCTCTCTCTGCCTCTTTCTCTCTCTCAAAATAAACAAAATTAAATTAAAAAAAAGGAATATAAAAAAGACAAATCTGAGTGTTATCAAAAGGATCTGTTACTCAGAAAATGAAGTGAAAGAAAACCATACAAAGACAGGGAACTGACCTTGTCCTATTCAGAATCTTATGCTAACATAGTTGAGGTCTTGCTACCTATTGGCTTGGCTGGTCACACTTACTGGGCACCCTACCCCTGGTTTCTTTTGCCACATTCAGCGCTGTCCGGGTTAGATGCTATAACAGGAAACTCAGACTTCCAGCCCGAAGTAGGTTTTGGTTGGAAGTTCTGTCAGGCTTGATGAGATTTTTCTGTCCCTTCTGAAAACAGCTTCTTTTAATTGTATAACTTTAGGCTCCCAAATCCTGGACTATGTTGTTCTTGAATTCTTTCAAATGTCCTTGTTTGAGAAGCCTTTCCATGTAATTGGCTCTCGTGATGATTGTAATTAGTTCTGACAGCAGAGTTCACGTTGGTTGAACACCTCCTGCCTGTGAAGCAATGTCCTCAGTGTTTTACACATGCAGGGGCTCATTCATTTCATCCCCGTGACAATCCTATAAGCCTTTATTGGTCCCATTCTTCTGAGGGGGAAAAATGAGACTTAGAAAAGGGAAAGTAACTTCTTCAAGGTTACAGAGCTCATAGTTGAGTGTGGATGCAAGGCCATGGCTGTGTGAGAAGTCTATGTACCATACTTTCACTCTCTCCTAGCCCAAGAGATTTCATCTCTGAGCTTCAGGCCATCTTTAATTGACCTTAAGCTTTTTTTTCTGGAAGTTTCTCAGAAATATTTGTAGTGGCCGCTGGCAGAAGGATAATCTCTCACTTTGGCCAAGTTGGTCAAACCCTGCTTCCCAGCTCCTGATCTTGGCTTGCTAGCTTTGGACCGTAAGTTGTCGAGAGTGACCAGAATCATATCTACAGATTAACACTAGTTTATTCAATTTGATGGGAAACAATCTTAGAAAATTTCCCATTAGATACAAATACATGTTATGGGAGAGGCAGCCAGTGCCATGTAATTTGGAGGCATATTCCTGCCATCCTAGAGATCCTCACTGAAGGCCTTTTCCTGTGAACGTACACACAGACATAAAAGAGACCCCAAATTTGCAAAGAAGTAGCTTTATTGACTCAATGGTCTTGTAGATCTCTTCCGCACAGAGCCTATTGATGTGCTCATTAGCAGAGAGGACACCTGAGGTATTTCCCCGCTCAGTTATGCTCAGGAGAGACATGGAAGGTGGCTTTCCTGGTTAAGAAATGGAGTGGATTGGGCAAGGCATCATCTTTGCTATTGATCATCCATACCACCTAAAGACTTGCAGAAATGTGCCAGAAGTGATCAAAAAGGAGTAAGAGGCCCTTCATTTCTCCAGACCCTCACTGTCTATATAGCAGGCACACACGAAGGCAGCTCATAACTCAGAAGGATGGCAGCATGTTCCCCCAATGCAGGCCCATGTTGATTAGTGTATTAACAGAGAAGGCTGGGGCGCCTGGGTGGCTCATTTGGTTAGGCGATCGACTTTGGCTCAGGTCATGATCTCACAGTTTGTGAGTTTGAGCCCCGCATGGAGCTCTGTGCTGACAGCTCAGAGCCTGGAGCCTACTTCAGATTCTGTGTCTCCCCCTCTCTCTACCCCTCCCCTGCTCATGTTCTGTGTCTCTCTGTCTCTCAATAATAAAAATTAAAAACAACAACAACACAGAGAAGGCCAAGAAGCACAACCCACTTTGACGTGAATTAAAATGTCGGTTGGCTTACATCACTGAAAAATCTAGGAGATAGCATTGCTTCAGGCATGGCTGAATCCAGGCACTTAAATGTTGCTAGAAAAATGTGCTTTCTTCTCTATTTTCAGTCTGCTTTCCCCTGTGATGGCTTCACTTGCAGGTAGGTTGTCTTCAGCTAAGTTCTCCAAATGCTCTAGGGTTGTAGTCTAGAATTGCAGCAAGCCTTTGATAAAGACAGCTTCTCTTTTCTAATGCCTTCAATGGACATGAAACAGCAGTCAGCCTTGGGTTTCATGCCAGTCCCTGAACCCGTCTCTGGTTGGGTTATGACTGCTCTGATTGACCACACCTGGCATCCACACCCAATCTTGGGAGTAAGTTATTCCTACCACATAAGCCACATGGACTAAGAATGATAAGATAGTTTCAAAGGAACACTGTGATAATACGAAAACCTGGGGGAGGGAGGCAAACGTAACAGATGTCTGCCACGATGCATTCATAATGGCAGTAAGACAGTAACTAGGGTGGAAGGCAAGGTTTACGGTTAAGGTCAAAATGAGAGACAGTCTCATGTACAGATTGGCTCTTCTCTGGGAGAAGCCTTCTCTGGGAGGCTGGGAGGCTTTGTGGAGAAGGGCAGACCAGAAATAGGAGGTGTACTTGGTACAGGTGGGCCATCGTGGTTCAATTACTGGCCTCAGTTTCCTCTTTTTTGAAACTGAGGGTGATGTTATCTCTACAATAGTTTCATTGTAAACATCAAAAGGGATATTCACGGGATAGATGTCACACGATTCCAAGGTGCTGTGGTAGTTTTACATTCGCAAATCTGCGAACATCTTCGTGGCGTATCTGTTTTGCTGTCGGGTAGAGTAGAGATGATAGGAACATAAAGAGATTCCTTCAGATTTCAGATGAGAGTTACTGCTGATCGAGACTGTGAGGCGCGTGCTGTGGGGGCGGGTAACTAGGCACATCCACTTGTGAGGTGCTTGTTTTCACCCACAAACCTCCTAAGGAGATCCAAGTTTGTGCCTCAGCAAAAAGACAAGCGGACCCTTGGGGCTGCTAAAGAAAGAGTCAAAATAGAAGTTGCTAAATTTAAAAATAGGTCTCCTCTGCGCTGAAGTGGGGCAATAAAGGAGGATGCTTGAAAAAACAAACTGCTTGCTATTGAGGCTTCTTTGAGAACGTGTGTTTTCTGTATCTCACTTATATTCCGACTGTGTTCCTGGCTGGCTCAGTTATTTGGGAGTCTCTCAAAGTGATCAGAAAAAAAAAGACCTTTATTAAAGAGAGCTAATAGGTATGTGCTGAAAAGCAATAATAGGAATTTATTTGGTATTTATTAATCACTGTATACTCTGTGCCAGGTTCGAAGGGCTTAAAATGTTATCAGCATAATTCTCATGACTTTCTGAGGTGGGTACGGTTATTACCCCCAATTTATGGATAGGGAGACTGAGTCAAACAGAACAGTAATTTAGCTGAAGTTTTTCAGCTGAGGAATGATGAAGTTAGGATTCAAATGCAGAAAACCTGTGATGCCAACGGCTTGACTGTCATAAGGTCAGTGTCAGAAGATCTGGCAGACAGGCTGGGGTTGGGATCTTAGTACGAACGCTAGTAACATTGGGACTTTGGCTTGTCATATGGGAAATGCCTGTAAGAACACCACCCGTGCCTTTGGGTTATTTTGAGGGATAATAAGGTGATGCTCTTAAGATGTTTAGTTCAGGGTCAAGGACATGGTTGTTCTCAAGAAATGAGATGTTAATAACAACAATGATAATTTATTCAGGATTAAAAGAAATATTTGTTCAGGTGCACCTTTGACTCTCATGGGCCAGTCTTCATGGGCAGTGTGCGGGACTCGACTTTTCTCAGCCCTCTCTCTCCCTTGAGGCCCCACTTGGGCCTCCTTTGATGGATTAAATATTCCTATTAAGCAGATGGCTGGGTGAATGTCCCTGTCTTTGCTGGCCTTACTTTTCTTGAGTGATTTCCTATTGTAGGAAGGGAGTATCCCATAATAATGAAAAATTGACAGGAGCTATTGATTCAATTCTTTTCTAGCCTCTTTTCCTTGACTTCCCTCCATTAGTTAAATATGAACACCTCAGAGATAAATGTAAAAAGGTGAAGGGAGAGGTGAGCTGGTCTAGGGCCGCCTTCTGTCTTTTTAAGAACAAACTATTATTATTTTGTTTTGTTTTGTTCAAGTCCTAGCTTCCTAAAAGATCAAGGGAAGGGAAAAAGTTTAGATTACCCAATTACTGGCAATAAATTATTTTCTTTTCTCAGGGACATATGAAAGCTTAGGATGGCAACTACCATCTGAGAAATGTTCTTTTTATTTTGGTGGCACAGCAACTCCAGAAAATAGGTTAATTGGTTCAGAGACTTGCTCTTACTGTTAATGGCATTTAGCTTGTGAAATTGAACAACTGTATCTCAAGACAGAATGTTCATAAAATCGATATTCTGGTTGCTAAGTGTGTGTTTTTAAGATATAGTTTGAATTAATTTATTCAAAGCCAGCTGGTGCTGTTCCCAATATAACCTCTAGGAGGAAACCTCAACCCATGTTGTGCCTAAAATAATCGGGTTTTCCGTTCTCTCTCTATTCAACTTTCATATTGTATCTAAGTTAGTACTTTTGATATTTCTAAGTTTTTTTTTTAACATTTATGTAGAACACCACATAATTGCAGAAAAGATAATAGTCACATACCCTAGGGCCTACTGTACACTTATGTTAAAAGTACAGCTTTTATTGGCAACTAAAGTAATAACCTTTCCGTGTCAAATTGCTTTAAATTAAACTTAAAAAAAAAAAACCACTGGCTGATACCCACACTTAGTAATTGTCAAGCATTAGCATAATGTGGAATGCTAAAGCTGCCTAAATCTTAGGTTTAAAAATAATTATTTACTTAGATAAATTTTGTATGCAGTGGCATATTATTAGAAATCCTTTTTCCTCCTTCTAAAAACGCAGGATCAATGTATATGTTAATATTATACTCAGGCTTGACATGTAAGTGGAACTGTAACTTACGTTAGCCTCTGAGAAAGGGGTCTCATTTAATCTCTGCTCATCCATCCATCATAGACCATATACAAATGGGGCGAATCGACACTCTGGATGGCTTTGCGCATCGTTCCTTGTGTTGGGTGACCTAACGCGTGACCTCAGGGGGAAAAATGTACAAGTCTATTTTTGATTAGGCTGCAACATGGCCCAGCCTGCATAATTTCCAACCATTTCAAGGCACTTGGGAGACGAGGACCCTAAATGATTGTGTGTGTGAAGCCTTCAGGCATAGGTCACAGCCGCCTTTCCCACTAATGCGTTTGTATTTCCCGGATCTCTCTCGGCTCAACCAGAGAGCTTTCAATTAAGACAAGCCGCAGTGATTTTATGGTGGTGGGATTCATTGTGTTGGCAAGGTCCGTCCAGAGACTGGGTACCACTTGGGCACATCTGCCAGCTAAAGCGAGAGCAGTTTTTGTCAACTTTGACAGTATGTTGCTGATCTGAAGTAGAGATTGATTGACAGGGCTTGACTTTTCTGTTGTTCACTGATTTCACAAAACCCTGATAGGTCACCTTGAACCAGTACCCTTCAAATTTATGGATAAAGCATCTTGAAAGCAAGCACTTCTACTACTGGAGAATACTGATATATGTGTACGGCTCCTAAGCAAGTTGTCTTCATTGGATTGTCAGGCAGTTGAAAGGTCTAGCAGCATCTGCAGCTGGGAGGAAATATTTGGTGATGTTACCAGAAACCAAACTCAGAGGTTGAGCACATAATAGATGCCGGGTGCAGCAACCGTCAGCGCTTTAAACTGTATTCTTCTAAAAGCCAGAAGATGTGCATTCAAAGATCGCTTACGTCTGTGCCCATGCAATGTTACCAGGAGAATAATATTTTCTCAGTAATATTGGATTCAATCTTCAGTTGAACTCCAGTTGCCTGAATTCTGGGAATCCTGGATGCCTGGATGCCTTCTTTCAGTCCATGGAAGAAGTAAAAAGAGATTAGAGTTTCTCACTTCTTCCTCATTGAGCCTGAGACTGTCATGTCTAAGATGAGCATAAGAATAAGAAACTGAAGATCTGCCTTCTAGACCCTCGTCTCTACTCTGCTGGTGGGCTTTGCTTTGGAAATGAACCTCTCTTGGTCTCAATTTTCCCATGTACAAAGTCATAGCTGTTTTGAAATCAAGCGATGAGACAAAAAAGGGATTAGATGTTTTCAAAGATTATGCTTCTTCAAAGCTATATGTACATTTTTCCTATACTTCACTTTCCTCCAAATGTGCTGTGTTTATTCCCAACTTTGGATCATCACTTGGATTGTTTTCCCCCTGCAACAGCCTCTGCTTTCCATGTGATCATCCTTCTAGTGCTTATTTTCTGTCCTTTATATAATGCTTTCCTCTTATTGTTCCCTCAGTGCTCTAACTACTACAATACGATTATCTCTACGACATCATTTCTCATTTTACTGTATTCTGCTTTGCACTGTTTAGCTTTAAAACTTCCGCTCCTTGTCCCACCCAGAGAGGAAGCATTCTTTTTTGTCCCCAAGCTGGGATCTTGCAGGAACTCATTCTGCATTCTGTTCAGCACCCATCGCATTGCTGAGCAAACAGTAGGTGCCTCATATACACTGGATTCATTGCTTTTGCTTTTTCAGGAGGCTGTTCTCTTAGCATCTCATCTTATCCTCTTCTAAATGCACATGTGCTTTTGTGTATAGAGGAGATTGTGGCTCCTTTCATTTCTGGAAGAGGATCTGAGACGGACAACGTAGTGACTTGCTTTATTAAGTTCTTAGGTAAAAGTCTCTGGGGGTGTTAGCTGATTTTTTTCCCCCACCAGATCTGTATTCCTCAAATTTATTTCTGCAGATTTGTGCCAGAGCTCCTCAGGGGGCCCTCTCAGGATCAGAACAGCAAGAACATTGGGAGGATCAAGGGACGTGAGTGGTCAGGGGCATGGCAGGGTATCTTTACGAATCCTCCTGTTACAAGCCTTCATTTTTACTGAATCTCTTCCACTAGGAATGTGAAGCTCTTATAGCGAAGGGCTGTCTTTTCTCTACCCTCAATGTCCTCTCTCCTTTCCTGAATATCACCAGGCAGGGCATAATCATAATAATGAACACATATGAAGAAATACTCTATTCAGGCAATGCGTGAAGCATTTGTGTATTTCTGTTTTTCTTTAAAAAAAATTTTTTTTAAGCGTTTATTTCTTTTTGAGAGACAGAGATAGCTCATGAGTGAGGGAAGGGCAGGGAGAGGGAGACACAGAATCGGAAACAGGCTCCAGACTCTGAGCCGTCAGCACAGAGCCCAACACGGGGCTCGAACCCACGGACCGCGAGATCATGACCTGAGCCAAAGTCGGACGCTTGCTTAATCCACTGAGTCACCCAGGTGCCCCGCATTTATGTATTTCTTCACTCAACCCTCACAACAAGTTTATGGATAACTATTATTATACCCACTGTTTGGATAAGGAAGTTGAGGCCAATAAAAACTAGAAGCCGGAAAAATGCTCTGGACTGGCCGTAAGACTCTAGAGGATCGTGTTAACCTTGGCTGCCATTGGCTTGGACTGCAGATCTTTTTGCCTGGCTTAAAAGATGGCTTAGTTGTTTGAGGACAACTAGACAACTATAGCAGGCTTTGTGCTACATCTGTGGCATCGCCATCTTCAGCATGAAAGACACTGCTTCTAAGTTCGTTTCGTATTAACAGGGTGTGCTCTGGGCTCTTCTCCGAGTGACATTCAGGAATTCCTGTCAGCTGGATGAGTGGTGTGGTTTGGGGTCCAGTGCACAGAGGAGCCCTGGACAGCTGTGAAAGGAAGGAGTTAGGGTTGTGGAGTTCTATGCACTCATGTGTTGGGGTGGACCGGACAGATCTCTTTGGTTCTCTAGTTTGGCGATGCAAACTGAGACGTGCAAATTCTTCTGCAAGAGAGTGTTTGAAATGATGCCTGGAGCAAAACTATATTAGCCCATTCATTTAAAAAATGTGTTTTCTAAAACCGAAGGTATTTGATTTTTAAATGAGTGATTGAAGTCCTCCGTCAAAGCCCGTAGGTGCCTTTGGGGGATGTTATGCAACCCCTAACCTTCTGTCGTAAGTTTTCTATGTTTTATGTTGTGATATATGGGGAAACCACAAACCTGACTCTGGGGGCCAACTTTCCTGAGGCGCTGACTTTGACGTTGGAAACCATATAACCATCAGCCTGCCATTGGGTCATGTTATATAAAATTCAAGTTGCGCATGGCTGAAACCTGTGAGTCATCTGTCTTTGAACTTTCACTTCCCCTTATCCAAGCTCTGTTGATTTTCATCTCCCAAAGTTTTCCTGGTCGTGCATGCTTCTCTTCTCTACACCTCCTACTTTGTTGAGGTCACCACCATTGTCTTTCACCTGAACTAATCTCAGAGCTTCAGATATCTATCTGTGCCTCCTTTCAATCTGTTGTATTTTAGAGTCTGTGGTGATGGTCTCTCAGGCACACATGCTCGTGTGAGCGTCCGGCTCTTTTTCGTCCCCAGTGAATGCCTTCAGTGGCATTTCATCTGTGGCTCTTAAGATGAAGACAAAACTCCTTAACATGGTCCGCAACGCTGTGTGCTTTCTGGAGCCTCTGAACTCATCTCTCTCCAGTGCCTCGGCCTTCCTCCCAACGTCTGCCTTATTTCGTTCTGTCTGCCTTAGGTTGTTTCTTCCTGCCAACAGGCTGTGGTATTTGTTCTCCTTGCTCCCTGGAATTCCTGCCTCTCTCTCGTAAACTCTTACTACTCATCATTCAGATTTCAGCTCAGGGGTCTCTTACTCCCTGGGTGGGTTCAATCCCCTATGGTAGACTCTTTCAAGACCCCATAACTTTTCCTTGTAGAGCTTATCACGGTGGACGTTTTGCCCTTGTTAGTGCAATTATGGCATCGTGGTTAAGAAGTAGGTTCCGGGGCGCCTGGGTGGCTCAGCCGGTTGAGCGTCCGACTTCGGCTCAGGTCACGATCTCACGGTCCATGAGTTTGAGCCCCACGTCAGGCTCTGGGCTGACAGCTCAGAGCCTGGAGCCTGCTTCAGATTCTGTGTCTCCCTCTTTCTCTGCCCCTTCCCTGCTCATACTCTGTCTCTCTCTGTCTTTCAAAAATGAACAAATGTTAAAAAAAAATTTTTTTTAAATAAAAAAAAAAAAGAAGTAGGTTCCTCATCTGGCTCTACCAATTACCAGAAAGGATATGCCAGGCAGTCACTCAATTGCTTCAGGCCTCAGTTGGCTCACCTGTAAAATGTGGACAATGATAGTTCCTAGGGATTGTTATGGGGATTAAAAGAGAGTATACACAGTAAGTGCTTAGAATGTTCAGTGTATGCCACATGATAAGGGCTAGAGTAATGTTAGCTATAATATTATTATATGATATTATATATCTCCATGCATCGCACTGACATATCAAAGATAATTAATTAATTAAATTAGTTGTGTGTTACTGCATAACAAATGACCTAAAGCTTAGAGGCTTAGAATAGCACACATTCATTATCTCATGGTTTCTGTGGATCAGGAATTCAGGCGTGGCTTAGCGGGATCCTTGCCTCAGGTCTCTCACCAGCTTGAAGTTAAGGTGTTGGCCAAGGCTAAGGTTGTACTAGGGAAGGGTTGATTTCTAAGCACACATAATTACTGGTGGGACTTAGTTTCTTGTTGGCTATTGGAGGGAAGCCACTGTCAGTTTTTTGCCACGTGGGCCTCTCCTACATGTCAGCTTGCTTCATCAAAGCCTTCAAGAGAGAAAGTCTGCCAATAAGACAGAGGTCACATCTGTGACCATTGATGGTGGGTGACATCCTATCATCCTTTGGTTAGAAGTAAGTCACAAGTCTCATCCATACTTAAAGGGAAGGGATTGCACAAGGGCATGAATACCAGGAGACACGAATCATTGGACGCCATCTTAGAAGCTGCCTGCCACATCATTTGACTACTTAAGGTGTCACTGTTTATGTTGCTCTCATGCTGGCAATGAGGTCACAAGATGCATACATAGAACAGTTTTTCCCAAACCCTGTTCTGAGTAATCCAGGGTATTATGAGATGTTGACAGATGTCAACGATCTGATATGTTTGAGAGACATTAGATTATCAAAGTAAATCTAGTTTGTGACTTTTTCTGAATTGAAAATACCAGTATGACTTGTGGTTTTCCTGGAAGAAGATATGGTGATAGGCAAATGATCACTGGTGAACATCTTAGAACCTAATTTGGGAAATGCTGGCCCACAACTTGAGTGTAGGATGCCACGCAATCCCTGGTTTTAATGTAGCTGGTCAAGAAAAGGTGTGAAAGGTACACCTTTGTCACATAATTGTGGAATAAATGAATCAAGGTAGGGTTATCACAAAGTGACCAGAATTGTTGGTTCATATAGAGAAATAACAAGGCTAAGAACAAGAGAGATGTGAGCCTGAGATGGCACTCATGACTGTTTGTAGGCCATGAGTCCTACTGCCCCTTTAAAGAGACCCAGCCTTGTTCAAGAATGTGCTCTTACCAAAAGGAGGCTAGGCCAGGGAGTATGGGTGAATTGATATAAACCATTACTTGCTTCTAGAAAAACTGCTCAAACAATCTTCTTTAATTATCTTTATAAAGAGCATAGACTCCCTTTCCATTGAATTTTATGACTTGATTTGCTGCTTTCCAGCCCAAACTGTAGCTTATTCCTGATAGACCCCCAAATCAGGATGTCTTTGTCTTGGCAGACATTGGGTGCTAAGGCCAAAGCCATTCATTCAAAAGTCTTCAGAATTATTGCGGCAAATTGAAACTCCAAATACAATTTGTGTCATTAACCTCTTAGGGATTATATTTTTGACTTTCTCCTATGTGACATATATCTGGTCACAGATTCACTGTGAACCACTGCTTAAAATGCATAATCCCCAAGGTTATGGGCAGTCATTTCAAAGACCCCATATTCATCTCAAAATGCAGAAGTGGGAGATAAGGTTTAAGGAATGGCCAAATAGGACACTGGCATAAACAAGGTCTTTCATAATTCTTAAAATACTTATGGAGCACATTTTTATCTACAAAGCTTGAGAAATGAATTTATTAATCCTCACAACATCCCCCATGTTATTATCACCATATAATAAATACGGAGCAAGGGGTTGGAAGGTTAAATTAGCTTTATTTCCCCCACGGCCAGGAAGTTGGTATTACTTTTGAATTAGAACGGAGTTGTCTTGTGCTTCCCAGCTTGACGTTTTTGTCCCATTTGCCAAAATGTACCCATTTGTGGATATTTTGGGATATACGATTCTTGCAGAGTCAATTTTGAGATTAAAGCGCAGGTGAGGTCAGCCTCTTGTCCAGTCCTCCTCAGAGAATGTTATTTCATTGAAGGCAGGGGTCTTTGCAAGTGGAAGCGGGACTTGCTGCCTCCTGCCTCTCGCCCTTCCTCCCTCACCGTACTCCATTCCCCTTCCTGCTACCTAAGTGAGCTCTCTTTTTTATTTTTTATTTTTTAAATTTTACTTTGAGGGGTTCTGAACTTATAAAAACGTATGGAGAACGTTGTAATAGACTCTCCTATCCCTACTCCTCTGCTTTAAAAATAAAATGTTTCCAGTATAAGCAGAAAGTCCCAGGGTCTTTGTCCCTACCCAGTAAGGTACCCTTCTCCTAAGTGTGACAGTTATCATTCCCAATTCCCATGGCTTTCTTTATACTTTACTACATATATATATGTACATATATATGTATACATATATATGTGTGTGTGTATACATATATAAATGTGTGTATACACACACACACACACACACACACGTCTCCAAGCAATATCAATTATTATGTGGCATGTTTTAAGCTGGCATATGACTTCTATGATGAGATTTATATGTTTCTGCAACTTGCTTTCTCTTTTCTTTGCTCAATATTGTAATAGGAATTTCACCCTTGATACGTGTGGCTCTGGTTCATTTCTCATGCAATTTAATAATTCATTCTACCAATGTGCTGTATTTTGGATTGTTTCCTGTTGATAGACATTTAAGTTATTTATATATTTTTTAAAAAAAAAATTTTTTTGTTCAGTGTTTCAACTGGATTGTCTTTTTATTGCTTTGTAAATGTTCTTTATATATTCAGGATAGCCATCATTTGTCACTTACGTACATTGCCAGTATTACTCATATCTTTGTCAAATTTGTTCTTTATACCTTCAGGTTAAAAGTCTAAAATTCTTGGCATGGCAAATGCAGATGTGGATAATTTGGCCTTGATTTCCCCCTTAGTCTTGTTTCTAAAAAATTTCCACCTCCTACTCCTGTTTTGGCAAATATGTCTCGCCTCTGCAAGTTCTTGCTTAGGTTGCTCCCTCTGCTTAGAGCGCACTTACATGGTCTTTGCCTGGCTAACATGTATCATTCTTTCACAAACCAATCTTTTGGAAAGATTTTGCTGTGCCCGCCCCCCCCCCCCCATTCTTTGTGCCACCTCTCTGTACTTGCATAGCCCCCTGGGAAGATTTTCAGCTTCTCTCTTCCCAGAAATAGTGCCTGATGGTTTTGCCACCCACATGCTTGGCTCTGGTGAAGTCTCCCCGAAAGGCCTACCAGGAATGGGTGGCGAGATGGCCTTTTGAAGAAACTTTCAGCCAGGGCTCAGCTACAGAATCCAGGTCCTAGGTAAACATTCTGACTAATTTAATCTAGGCAGTGTTTCCGCTGGGTTCCATATCATCATAGTCTTTTGAACCAGCAGCATTTTATTCTGATTTTCAAAGCTGGTTACCACTGAAAGAAAAAAAAAAAGCCCAAAATGTAATTTTTGGAAGCCTAGAAAAAAATTCCATGGACATTTTCCCCTATTCTTTCCCAAGTATCTTTTCCAAATGGAGCTCATCAAAGAACTTAACAATTTCCTGCCCAGTGGGCATCTGGATCTGAGACGCATGTCAGTTTTCTCTCCTCTTTTCCTCGTGCGTGTGACCAGAACATGCACTAGGCCATCTCTCATTTTGAAGCTGGGATTTAACCCAGCTAAAGGGGAAAATAAACCCAACACACCAAACTGTGTATTATTTACACATTTCAATATTTAATTTCCTGTCTCCATTACACACATTTTAGTATGCAGATTATTTGCCCAACATAATTTATCAGTTCCTTGTTAGATAATATTCTCCTCAGGGTACATATTGTTCGTATTTAGAAATTCTTATTAATCTCGAGAATCATATTGTTTATCCAACAAAATTATTACAGCTTTGATGAAGCTTTCAAAGTGTAACATGTAAATCACTGTTTTCTCACTTTTCCAAGCAGCTGAATTTTTGATCTGGTGGATTATTATGGTTTAGAAGATATTTTGTCTTAGGGAAAATGTACAAAACGGTGTAGTCATGTGTAGATGAGGCTATTTAATTAGAACTGCTGTTAATGACAAATTGCCATCACTGTAGCTACCCCTCCTCCAAATTGCCTATCTTAAACAGATAAATGAGTAGCGCTATCCAGGGTTGTTATAAATAAGATGGGGCTAATATTTAAAGCTATAAACGTTACGATAACAAATGACAGGATGGAAGCCGTAAACGAATATTTAAGTTATTTTAATCGCTTATTTTCTAGATTGCATATTCGTTATTTTACCTGAGAAAATGTTAGGGGTGTCCTTTAGTGAAAAAAGAATTTAAAAGAATTTTAGGAAAGGATTATAAAGTAAGATAAAATAAGCATGTCGTTTTTTAACACCTTTAAGGAAAAAAAATACATAACTTCCTTGTCTGTGAGTTATGTTTTTATGGGAGACAATAACATTATCTATACAGCATGAGCCTATTTTAATAATACCTTACATCTGGAGAGCATTTTACCTTTTCCAAGCATTTTTACATCCAGTTTTATTTTGTCCTTCTGCTATCCCTGGGGCGATAGAATTCCTAATTTGACAGATGAGGAAACAGACCAGAACAGGTTACGTGGCTTGAATAAAGCTGAAAAATCAATTAATAGCAAAACTAAAATTATAGTTCCCTGACAGTGTACCTAATGCCTTCTTGAAATCATAGTCATAATATAGAATGTGAGAAAGTTGAATACTGCTTACGAGTTCAGAGGGTTTAAATACGAGACATGACATAACCCAGTACTAGAATATTAGAAATAAATGATCAATTTCTCAACTGCATCCACTGTTTTCTCTCTCTGATATATTTTTAGCATTTCCTCTATGTTCTATAATTAATTCTTTTCCTTCATCGTTAACATACAGCTTAATTCCAGTAAACATTCAATTGGAAGGGAAATGCTTCCCATTTTCAGCTTGTTTGGGGATTCTGTCTTTGCCTTATTTGAATCAAGCCTGTCAGATCTACAATTTTTAGGGACACCTGAGTGGCTCAGACAGATCAAAAATCTGACTCTTGATTTTGGCTCATGATCTCTTGGTTTGTGGGTTCGAGCCCTGCACTGAGCTCTGTGCTGGCACCATGGGGCCTGCTTGGGATTTTCTCTCCCTCTCTCTCTCTCTCTGCCCTTCCCCTGCTCATCCTCTCTCTTTCAAAATAGACAAACCATAAGCAAAACTTTAAATAATTTACAATTTTTATGTCTAGGCTCAGTGTCTCATCTTTTTGTCTTCTTTTCTGTTCTTAGTAATAATGAGGTAAGAACCAATACAACTTTCAAATCAATGGCCCTACATTACTATCCAGAGGAATTGTAACAAAGCCATCCCAACACTGCTGGAAATGTCTGTTTGACGGTTGATGTAAGAACACTTGAACACTATGCTTTAATTTCAGTGTGTGAGTACTGGAGTATGAGTTCTATGAAATTCGAGGACCACCTGCAATTGTTTTTCTAGGCACCCCTGGGCTTTTCTGGGAATCCCAGTTTGTGGTTGACTGACCACAGAAGGAGCATCTCCATTTCCTGTCGTGTCCTCTTTCCCAGATCGTTCTTCCCCCCCCTTGACCACTGAGCTGGGGGTTCTGTTCTACACGATGAATTGGGCAAAGGAGGGAGACTGCTTCTCTGTTCCAGTATGAATAGCACCAAATTCAAGTTCGTAGTCAGTGGGCTTGAACAGTTAGCTCCCAGTTCAGAGGACTGGGTCTTGTCCCTGGTCTTCTGAGTGCATGCTAACTGATCTCTCTTTGTATTCAACAGGAGAAAATGGGCCTCTGGAGTGAAAATTAATGGGTATGCTTGGTAGTTCTTAGGCTCTGATTGCCAAAGACAGAGGATTGTGGGCTCTTATGTTTGGTTGGCCTTAAGCTCACCTTTCCCCCTTTCTTACGTGTAATGTGTCTCTCTATTGAGAGTGACTATGGTTAAACAGAAGCATACCAACCCTTTCGAGAACCAATTTGGAAATTTTTGGACCAAAAATCAATCTCCTATTTCAGGGATTACAAATCCAAATGTACACTGAAATCAGAGACATCAACGAGTAAAGCAGACCAAGGGTTGCAATAGTGAGGGGCTAGGCTGTGGCAAACTGGCATTGCCCCATCTAAAAGTGTGCTCTGTGGTCTCCACACAGCTTCTGCAAATTGGTACCCTCCTGGAATGCAGGCCCACAGTTACCCAATACTCACATGTTTATCCCATCGCAAGTCAGAAATCTGAATGTTTACGTGAGACCTCTTGATTTCACAAATTGAAAAAGTAGCTAAATAAATTGCCATGTAGGTTACACAAACTAGGCCAGCTTGCAACTACTTATTTTCACATATATTAGGAAACCAGGCTGAAGAAGGGATACCAGAGAAAGCTCATGGGAAGACTTTCCCGTCTCCGTATTGCTATCTACCCCTAGATGCATGGGAGGTATATATACCAAGCCAATTGATTTCCTGCCCACATAGAGATGGCAGAGCAAATCTTCCTACCCCAATATATGCAAAATTTTGCATTATGGTATTGCCTTTATGATATTCTCAAGAGTCTGCCACCCTAAGAGGTCGTGAGTCTCTTTTGTTACATCTTTGACAAGTTGTCATCTACTTCTACTTGGATTGGCCTAGGGACAGGGAACTTACTACTGCACAAGATAGCCCACTCCTGTTTTAGACAGTTTTCAAGATAGAAAACTTCTTAATGGTAAAAATTCTTGCTCAACCTCTTTGTTATTGGCAGCTGAAAAGGCATCTAATCTTTAGGAAAATGCACTTGAAAAAATAGTCTTAGAAATTAAGAGGTTGCTATAATTTCCTGTGACTATTATCCATTCTTACCCAAAAAACGAGCATTATTAAATTGTGATAGTTACTAATGGAATTTCTAATTCTTTTACAATTAAGGTCATTGAATCTTTATGTCTTGACCTTCATTCTGAGACTATTTGCATGAAAATAAAGACTCCAAGTTTCATCGTGTTCCACAGATTCATTTAAGCTTTTTTTTTTTTTAATATTATAGATTTCTAGAAATGTAGAACTGTAAGTGGTCTGAGTGTCTGAAGTACAACAGAAAACCCAATGGTCAGAAGATGTTGGACTGATTCTGCCTTTTATTACCTATGTCATGTTAAGCTGGGAATCTGGGTGTCCTCATATGAATGTGAGAGTCTGATAAAGTCCTTACAGATTGTGTGAAAAACAAATATGAATGGGCAGTATATTGCCGTAGTCAGTAAAAACAAGTTTTTCGTGGCTGTGATACCGAGTAATTTAACTTTTCTCGGCCTCAGTTTCCACAACTGTATAATGGGGCTAACAATTCCTGCTTACTGGGGTATTTTTAACTATTAAGTGAGATGATGCTTGTGAAGGGCTTACAGAGTGCCTCATATACAGGAGATATTCAATTAATGTTGGCCATTCATATTTTGATGGTGCGGTAAAATACGAAGCTTGAAACTCTTACGATCACCTGGACCCTTCATCTTCAACATGGAGGAGAGGGTATGATCAACCTCAAGGTGAGAAGAACTGGGTCAAGGTGTGCTTCAAATCATGGAAAAGCTTCAAAAAGTGCCAGTTAGACTGCGTGGCAAGGAGCTTAAAACTATATTTTGACCCTTTAAAATAAACGGGTATATTAAGGAACACAGTACAGAGTTGGTATAAGGTTTGGATACAACAAGAGATCTCACAGAAATTTTGCTTTGTGGTAGTGCATTTAAGCTGTATGCCGAGGCCTTGGGTGTGTATCTTTGTCTGTGGGTGGGTTGGAAACTACGAGGTTCATTGTGAATCGCTGGGCAGCAAAGACTCCTTGTGACGTAGGTTCTTGGTGGTCTGAACCACACTACGAGTATTTAAAATAGTAATAGTGTGTGGATTCGGGGCAAAAGCAGTAGGGGGGAAAAATCAACTTTGGAGAAAGAAATAGAAACATGTCTCTCCAGAGAGTAGCTCAGGCCCTGTAAAAAGTTTGTTGTTCGGCACAGAATCTTATTCAGGGAAAGATTCTTGACAGAACCAGGGGAAATATGATCCCAATTATAGAGATAAGGTGAAATCATAAGAAGGGGGTCTTTCCCTTGACTAATTCACTTGGCTTTCCCATTGTTAAAGAGAAAAGTTGTTGATTTTATACTTTGTGAAAGGCAAAAGGGACATAAAATAGCAATTATTTCTTGCCGTTAGCCTGCCTTTCTTTGTTTGGGGGGTGTGCTATGGCAGAATAAAGGTCCGTGCTTCAGAAATAATGAGCGAGGAGAGGCTATAGGCGTAGTTTATACATCAGTCCTTTTGTAGTGAGTACACAGAGCCATTTTATTTGGGAAGTGAATATTTGAGGGCTAGGGGACCCCTCCCCCTGAAAGTGCAAAGACCCTGAAGTGTGACTGCTCCCTCCATTTCAGTATTTGAGTGGCATGTCGAGATCCTTCCAGCACGAGGTGCATAATGTATTGTGCAGGCTGACTCCCATGTGGAAGAGAGCACAAAACTTCCTTATGCATGAGGCATTTTTAGCAAATTGGACCCCATTTCAATCTTGATGAAACTTGATGACATTTCCAACTTGCAAGTGCACAAAATGAAAAAGCAAATTTTTAGCTATTTATGTGTCAGAACATCAAAAGCTCAAAAGCCATAATTAAGGGTGTCAGCATGGCAGGGAGACCATATTTCTGCTCTTCTCGGGGGTCTTGTGGGTCTCTCCTTAGAGGTTAGATGAAGCTCTTCTTCCCCTTGAAGACTTGAATCAAACAATTTGGATTTCATGAGTCCCACTTGGGAAACTGCCTCTTCACTTGCAACACTGTCATGTTGATATTTAGTGTTTTTTATCTCTTTCACGAGAAGAGAAATGTGGGGGAACAGTTTTGTAGTTGGTGCTTCCTAGTCCTTAGTTTCCTGGTGCTATTTTTTTTGGAAGTCTGAGGGGAAAAAATGTAAGAAAAGGTGCTTTCAAATATTTTAATTCCTTTTCATTTTGGGTTTCTAGTATACGCAGTTAACTTTCTGACTTTAAATTCCGGTAAATGCACAAAACATGCTCTTATGATATGCCCATTTAATGACTATATAGACAGAATAGAGTAGAACACAAATAGATGTCCAAATAAGTGGAAATAAATGGGCATTAAAAATTTAATAAACGTCCATTTAAACCAGCCCTTCTAAAGTTCTTTTGTGTACATTTGTTAGGACATAGCGCTAAAACAAAAACAAAAACAAAAACAAAAACAAAATGTAGCTCTGACTCAGTAAGTCTGGAGAGAACCCTGCGAATCTGCGTTTCTAACATGCTCCCTGGTTGAACAATGCTGACGGTGTCTGAATCACACTTGGAATGGCAAAGCTTGACCTGTCTTTCCAACTCAAGGAGGAGTCTTAAAATTCAGCTGTGGTCACTGTGATTATCAACAGGTGCACTTGTCTGGGATATACATGTTTTGGTTAAGATAGCCTTTGAATTTTATAACAGAACTATTATTAAAATTAATCCCTAGTACTGCGGCTGCCTGTTAATGATTCACAAAAATCCTTGCCTAATAAGAGCTATTTTCTGAAGAGCTCGCATTGAATTGCAAATACTACTCCTAATCTGAATGACATCCACAATTCGCTTACATAGCCCGAACCCGAGCCAGAAGAGCTTCTGCAAGTGTTGGACACCCATTATGTGCAATGCATTGTCTTGAGGGCTGTGTGAAAGTTTGTTGAATAAGGTACATTCCCGCGACTGAGAAACTTAAACTCCATTGTGGGTGGGGAGGGATGGGGGAGATAGAGCATGCATATAAAAACCTGCATAAAATAGAGGCTCTTTAAAGTGATACCAGATCTAAGTGAGACCCAAATGAAAGACTAATTGGATTTGAAGAAAAGAGAGAGCTAGTTCATCTGATGGCAGAGCCCCAGAGCCTTCATGGAGAAGGAAGCATCTGAACGAGGCTTCAACTATTTGGATTAGGTGTGTAGAAATGAGGCTGTGAGGTGTGGGCTGAGTTGCAAACGTATTAAAAGGAGGGGAACCTTGGAAGAAAGGACATGATAGGAAAAGGAGCTTATGTGTATTTTGGGGGATAGTTTCAGTTTGGCTGAAATGCAGGTTTCATGCAGGGGTTTGGTTGCCAATAACCTCAGCAAGAAAGTTGGAAATGAACTTAAAAGCCAGTGGAAGATATTTGGGTTGAATTTGGTAAGCAGTGAGGAGCTGTCCCTTACCCAATCCACTTGTTCTCAGTTCTTCTTTTTTTTAAAAAAAAATTTAACATTTATTCATTTTTGAAAGGCAGAGAGAGACAGAGCATGAATGGGGGAGGGGCAGAGAGAGAGGGAGACACAGAAACAGAAACAGGCTCCAGGCTCTGAGCTATCAGCACAGAGCCCGACTCGGGGCTCGAACTCACAGACCGCGAGATCATGACCTGAGCCGAAGTCGGCCACTTAACCGACAGAGCCATCCAGGTGCCCCATCAGTTCTCCTTCTAAAATGTCTTCAGTCTTGTTCATTTGAATTATTTGTTGTGTGTGTGTGTGTGTGTGTGTGTGTGTGTGTGTAAATTGACATTTTATTTCTTTTCAAATTTCTTTTGGTAGTCTATAAGAGATTATAAAAAGAAGACACATTTGTCATAGGAACTAACAGGAAATGGAGGATGGGAAGAAGGAAGATTCCATGCACTGCCCTCTGAGAGGTGACTCTGTCTTATAAGTTGCAAAGAAGGTATAATCCAGAGATGTGGAAATTGTTAGCTAGGAAATATTTGAATTTATGTCTCTTACATGGAAGGCATCCAGCAATGTGGTAGGTGACACGGGAGGGATAAACTTGGTACATCTTCCTGGATCATCAGTTTCATTCGATCAGAGTTTCACTCCACACTATATAATTTAAAGCCTTTAAAAATATATATTTTAAATATATTTAAACAATTATATTTATGCTTAAATTTCATTTATACAGTAATTAACACTAGTCTAAAATCAGACGGAGGTACCATTTTATATTTAAATGTGTTTTCCTCTTGTTTTTTAAACTTTAATGTTTCCTAACGCTGGTTATGTTAGACTGTTTTAACGAAGAGCTCTTTTTCATTTTCAAAAAGTATAATATATATAAAGAATTAAAAAGAGTATGCTAATCTCTCACTCTGTTAATCCTACAAATGGGATGCCTGACTACTCAAGTTACATGGCTTATTAGGAATGAGGCACCCTGGTGGCAGCCTACTAAAATTGCAGGCATAGGGAAAGAGGGAAGTAATCATTTGAGTGGGGAATGGAAAAAGCTAAGTTTATAAAGGCCGCATAAATACTATGGATGGGCTCAGCCAGTATCAAGCCTGGCATAGCTGACCTATGTCAGTATTTCTCTACTCTTGTTTTTATCATCATATGCCTAAGAAGTCTTTTTTAGACATGATTTTCCTAATTGTTATTCCTCCCCTGCCCTTTGGAAGGCCACAAACCATCATAATATCTAAAACTTTTGAACTCACAAGAACCAAGTTTGGCCCCTTGGAACAGTGTTTCCGCCATTGATGGCACACGGTCTAGAGTTTTCCAGCCTCTGTCTTTCTGGGGTAAGATCTTGTCCTCACACTCCTGTGGCAACTCTAAACTGGATCACCTAGAGTCAGCCTTCTATCAAACAGTGACTTGTCAGAGAGTCATGTATTGAGGCTCCTGCTATTGGAACCCAGAAGGAGTGCCTTTACCAAACCTTTATTATTAACACAAGTCCTGCTGGTTGACCTTTTTAATCATTCACCCAGACTGGACTCACCACCATTCTCAGGGCCCCCTTTTTCTCTTATATAGTCATTGCCCTTAGGTCCCAGCTGCATGGAGCCTGCTTTTATCTAATTACGAGTCCTTGAATTCTCCCTGCTAAAGTGGCCAACAGCAGATCTAGAGGTGCTTTAAGCTGTATTCCCATCTGCCCCAGTCCACTTATCAATGGTAACGGGATGATACATAGGAGAAGAGCTTGATCTTTTATGCCTGGCAGATTCCACTCCTATTCTCTTTCCCTAAAATCCAGACTGTAACGAACAGGATCACATGTGTCCTCGTTGGTTCTTTCCCATACTTAATGTTCACAATAGTTCCATAAGGTGTTTATCAAGAACATCCCCATATTATAGGCAAAGAAAAGGTCACACAGCCAATAAATGCTGGATCCAGCCCCAGAACTCAGGGATCTCTTGGTCTAAAACCCATGCTCTTATCTTACACTGTCTTTGAGAGGTCTGCCAAGAAATGGTAGTAATAACTTATACTTTCGTCTACCCTATTTCTACATAGATCCCTATATTTATTTTTTCACATAGTTATTCACTCAGCAGATACTCATTGAACAACTATTATGTGATAGGAACTTTGTAAGTTATTAGAGACACAAATGAAAAACACCCTTTCTGTTTTCAAGGAGCTCACAGTTTATAAAGGAGATGGGCCAGTGAGTCGGTATCTATAACTGCATCTGACACAGTAATGTTAGTAATATAGCTACATGATGCTGTGGGAGAGGCATCCATCCCAGTCTGGATGGTGGTCTGGAACAGCAGAAAACTTTGAGATGGAGAAACATCCTGTACTGACATTATATGTTTATGTGTCTTTCATTCTGCTCTATAAGATACTCAAGGGCTAGAACTATCTTTTCCATATTTGTTTTTCCAGCACCAGCTATAGTTTCTCACTTTGTTAATGTCGGGCCAATGTTTGCCGTACTAGAGGCTAGTGTATTTCCTTTGCTATTTGCCACTTGCTCTTGTGTCCCCTGGAATTATATCTTAGGACTCTGCTGGTTTTAAGATATAGCAGCCAGGGCGCCTGGGTGGCTCAGTTGGTTGAGCGTCCGACTTCGGCTCAGGTGACGATCTCACGTTTTGTGGGTTCGAGCCCCGCGTCGGGCTCTGTGCTGACAGCTCAGAGCCTGGAGCCTGCTTCAGATTCTGTGTCTCCCTCTCTCCCTCTCTGGCACTCTGTCTCCCTCTGTCTCAAAAATAAATAAACATTGAAAAAAATTAAAAAAGACATAGCAGCCAATTTGATCTAATTTAAGTGAAAATGAGTGATTTATTATAAAGATACAAGGGTGCATCATGGAAATCAAGTATAGAATACGGCTAGTCCTCAGGAGAAAACTACAATCAGAAGTAGGAATTCTCTTTTTCGTTCTTCCTTCTCTTGCAGAATGACTATATTCTTCTATCTTCATGGTGTAAAATATGGCCACATTACACCTCCCAGGTTTAGTTATTTTAGGTTCAGTCACATGAAAAGACTAACCCAGCTTCTCTCAGTCTCAATTCTAAACTCTTTGAAGAGACAATCATATTGCCCATTGGGTCATTAAGTTATGGCTATTGAGGACCAAGCCTTGTGGAGATGGGAGAGAGGTAGTAAAAAGCAGTTTCCCAGGGACTCCTGGGTGGCTCAGTTGGTTGAGTATCTGACTCTTGGTTTTGGCTCAGGTCATGATCCCACCATTGTAGGATCAAGGCCCGTGTTGGGGTCTATACTGGATGTGGATTCTGCTTCAAATTATCTCTCTCTCTCTCTCTCTCTCTCTCTCCCTCTGTTCCTCTTCCCCACTTGCACACACACTCTCTCTAAAATAAAATACAAATTAAAAAAAAAAGAAAGAAAAGAAGTTCCCAGAGAAAGAGGACACTTTTTTGAGCTGGGCAAGCACCTGAAGAAATACCATCCACCCAGACAGTTGAGAGAAAAGCTCCTGGGTTTGGCAGGATACCACTCCCAGGATATAAGAAATTAATAAACAACTGTTCTTTGATGACATTCGCTCACAATGATCCTGGTTTTCCTGAAGGACTCTGCTCCTCATTTAATCAAAATAATGTCCCTTGGTTTAACTCCTTTGGTAAATGATTATTCTCCCAAGAATAGTGTGCTGTATTGATCTTAGACCTTTACATAATGATATGGTGTGTGTGTGTGGGGGGGGGTGCTTCTAGCTTTTGTAATGCAAAGAACAGAGGCAATGAGTGAGAACACATGGATAGGCTAGGTATAATACACGATACAAATACTTTTTTGAAACACTTAATAGCTGCGTTAAAAAGAAAGAAAGGGAAATATCCCGGTATCATGGACTTATAAATAGAGGAAATCATGTCCATAGTGGTTAGCAAAATAACAGATCTTTAAAGACAAGAGGCTGAACTCTTAACCCTGAGGTGGGAGCTTAACACACAGCTTAGACCACTTCTCAGATCAAATACGAAGCATTCTTGAATTGTCTCCGCCACTCATGGTACATAGAACTTCTATAGAAAAACCCTTTCAGCTAAAGTTGTATTCACAATGAAAAATTAAAAATCACATGAGGAAACGATCCATTATTAGGGAGAATCAGCTGACTTTACAAATAAGAGGATTGATTCTGAAAGGACCTTAAGATTTAAAATGGTATTATTTGGGGCACCTGGTTGGCTCAGTCAGTTAAGCATCCCTCTTTGGTTCAGATCATGATCTCGCGGTCCATGAGTTCAAGACCCGCGTCAGGCTCTGTACTGACAGGTCGGAGCCTGGAGCCTGCTTCAGATTCTGTGTCTCCCTCTCTCTGACCCCCCCCCCCCCATTTATGCTCTCTCTCTCTCTCAAAAATAGATAAACATTAAAAAAATTTTTAATGGTATTATTTAAGTAGGTTTCCACTGGTTAAAGATTTCATGAATGAGGAGGAAAGGAATCAATGAAATAACAGGCAATTTTGATGGGGTGCCTGGGTGACTCAGTTGGTTAAGCATCCAACTTTGGCCCAGGTCATGATCTCACGGTTCTTGACTTCAAGCCCCATGTCAGGCTCCATGCTGACAGTGTGGAGCCTGAAGCCTGCTTTGGATTCTTTTCTCCCTCTCTCTTTGCCCCTCTATCGCTTGTGCTCTGTCTCTCAAAAATAAATAAGCATTAAAAATTTTGTTAAAAAGAAAGAACAGGCTATTTTGATTTCAAAATTGGGAATTAAATAAAAATATGAAATAAAAAGTATGGACATAGAATTAAACCTCAGTGAATAAGTCAAATAGCAGATTAGATATGTGGGGGAAGGTGAGAGGGAGGGAAGGAGAGACAGATGGGGGGGGAGAGAGAGAGAGAGAGATTTTTCTAAAGAAAGAATACCAGTTACTGTCTTGAAGGACAAAAAATTGGAAAATAAAGGAGTAACATACAGGATAGAATAACAAGACCCAAGAAATTTGCTGGATTTTCTGAAAGGAAAGAATAGAGTGAATTTGGAGAAAAACTTTATTTTTGTTGCAAATTTTACATACTGATTAAAGATATGGCTCTTCAGATTGAAGAGCTACATCGAATCCCAAGCAGGGTAAACAAACAAAATGACCATCTGGAAACACTGTAAATAAATTGTAGAACACCAAAGAAAAAGCAAAAACCTTAGAAACATCTAGAGAGAAAAGATAGATTTCCTCCAAAGGAGCAGTAATTCCACTGAATAGAATTCTCATAAGTAGTAGCAGGTATCAAAAGACCATAAAAATCTGCAACATATAGACAGAAATAAGTATCACCTTACATTTAGGGACCCAGCTAATCTACTGTTTAGGAGCATGTTTTCTAATAGAGGTTTGCTAAGATAATCACCAAAGGATTGGCTTTAGGAAGAGGGAAATGGAAGTCCAGGAGGTATAGAGTGGGACAGAAGAAGCAATGTGGTTCCAAGATGTTGGAAATTATGTGAGCTAACCTGAAAGGATATTGATATGAGGGAAACAACTAATATGGTAGAGGGTAAAAAAACAAAAACAAAAACAAAAAAAACAAAAAAACATAAACGAGGGGGTTGCAATATCGTGTTGAACAACGTAAATTCAAGTGCCCTTGGGTGCATCTAAAATGTTTCCATCCATTGTTAAGAAAGTGTGGTAAAAATGTAAGTTTAAAAAGATTTGTTGTTTTTGTGGGGAAGGGCGTGAGACAGGCAAAGGAAACACATGGCCAGTAGGTTTCTCTTTGTAAAATAAAGTGGCAGAAATAAATCCAAATATTTTAATAACCACAGTTAATAGAAATGAATAAATTTGCCACTTGGCTGTCTGATATTTACATTGGTTTTAAAAAAATTCATTTTGATACTCTTTCAAAAGACAGACCTTTAATATAAAGACACCTGCTATTATAGCAGACTTGGTTTCTTTTTCATCTCTTGAGAGCCCTAATGAAGTCACTAAAACTCCTTTCTCGTGATAGATGCCAAAACTCACGTGCATGTATTCTGGAGTATTGAGTGCCTTCTGTGAACAAGAAGGAACAGCAATTGAACATGGCTGGACATAGGATTCCAAGTATTTTAACGCTTTATAACATCAAATTGAAGACCTGCTCATCCGTGTTTGCCACAGGATTAGTTTTCACAGATGGCTGTGAATAAACCATAGGAAAGGACATACATGTCCCCTTTTAGAACAAAATGGACACATATGAGAGCATATGGTATATTTATTTTGATTATGAAGTTTTACCACACCATAATTAATGGTAAAATAGAAATTTAAAAGGCATGAAAGCATTACTTGGCTGTGATAATGCTATGACACCAACCTCTTCTTTTTCCTAAATCAGTTTTTCCATCGTGTCAGGCTGTTGATGTTTTGTTCACGCCCATAGTTCTTAAAAGCCAGAGCAAATAATAGGCTGGGTTATGTTCATGTAACTGCACACAAACCCAGTTTACAATGATATAAACTCAACATATATAGTGAGGCAAAGTTAGGTGGCTTTTGAAAATGTGGACCATCAAATCTCACTGCATGTTTATCTGAACACATCTATATTTATAGTTTACTTCACCGCTGATTCAAATAACGAAGGGAGAGCTGGCCTTCAGGGATCCGATGTAGCACACTCATAAATAAAAAGTGACGTGCACACGTTTTTCTCCTGCTAGGATTTTGAAAGTCAGATATGGCACCCTGGTACCCTGAAACAGGTGTTAGGGGCTAGACGTTTGCGTTCCCCCCAGTTCGTAGGTTGAAGCCCTAATCCCCAACGTGATGGTATTTGGAGATGAGGTCTTTGCAATGGAATTATGTTGAGGTGAGGTGGCGAGGGTGGAGCCCCTAGAATGGAATTAGTATCCGTGGTGTCCTGAGCTTTCTCTTTCTTTGCCTTGGGAGCATATACATAGTGGGAAGGCGGCCATTGGCAAGCCAGGAAGAGGCTCCTCACCAGGAATCTTGGACTTAGAGGTTCCAGAACTGTGAGAAATAAGTGTCTGTTGTTCAAGCCACTCGGTGCGGTATTTTGTCACAGCAGCCTGAGCTGACTAAGACAACAGGGCTCCCCGATGAGGCTGGAATTGACAAATAGATCAAATTGGAGGTGCTGATTCATCCATCTCTGTTTCGTGCTCACCAGAGAAACACGTGGGAAGGGAGGTTGAACCTTGAGTAGCCCCTAAACCCTCGGAGCCTAAATCTCTGGTGGGTGCTGGTCTGCGTGTGTGTGTTTGTAATAAGAATATTTAAAACTGAACCTGCCTTTACATTTTGTTGAGCATTACACCAAGTACATTATTACCCTGTGTTTCTTGCCTTAATGGGCTCTCAGGAGGAATTGATAAGACATCTGGTTCCTGCATTCTTTGCTAATGTTCCTTTTGGCCTCAGGTAGAAAATATTGGGCAATTTTTTTTCGCCAACAAAACCTTGTTGTAAATAGAGGAAAATAAAAATAAAAGGGGTAGAAGTCACACATAAATTTTTTATGCAAATGGGCATTAAAACGCATGAATTAAAGGTCTGTTTGGGTAACTTTCCTATTCACCATATTTGTTAAGAGATTCATTTGAGCTAAAGTGAGTAGAGGTCATATAGTTTCACAAATAGTGCTTATATCTTTGTGCTTCTTGCTGCGTCTGTTTGCTGTGTGCTCATTCATATCTCTGGACCGAGCCGTGAATTTGGGGAAAAGTAGAATTTTTGAGAAATCAGAACATTGGGAAGAGAATTTTAAGGAAACATCTTCGACAGAGGCCTAGTAGAGGTGAAGAACACTGAATTCACTGATAGAATATATTGCATAGCGATTCAAGCATAATATGGAGTTCGAGGTATCACTGTATATAAAGATATTAATTATTCCAGTGGAGATTTTAAATCACAATGTGAGTTCTGTTTAAGATACAACTTCCTTTAGGATTGGCATTGGCCAATCTTTTTGATGGCCCTTTATGTTCATAATTTTGTGGAGCATTTTTTAGACTCACTAATAATAATCTTGTCATATCAGAGAAATTTGTGCCAGTATTTCCCTAGAGAGAGGCAGAGAGAAAGTAGTAGAGAACAAGACCATACACATCATGTAGAAAATTATGGAATCAAATATATAGCCCTGAATTTGAAAGAGACCAAACTGACATCAGGCCATTATTTTGATTGGTCCAGGTAAACTTTGACAAGATTCCAGAAAATACCTTATTACTTCTGATCATTCATTATAGTGATTCACTATTCATTAGCTCATGTTCATTAAGTACTTGTTCTATGCCAGGTTCTGGTGTGAGGGCTTCAGATGTGTTTGTCTCCTTTAATCATCTCAATAACCCACTAGGTAGCTAGTATTATTATCTCCATTTTCAAAATAAAAAAGTAAACAAAAGTCTAGATATGGTAAGTTAAATCTCACTGGTAATTGGTCAAGACAGAATCCAAATTCATGTCTCTTGGACCCTAAGGGCCATGCATGTAATTGCTGTGTTAGGTCTACACAAATATTCTCAGTAAAGAGCTTTTGAAAGAAGAGTTATAAAATAAAAGTTAATGCTACAAAGATTCTTCATGAATAATTTCATGAGAAAGATAATTTCTCTGATATTCATGTATTAATACATACTTAAATATATGTTAAGTATGTAAATTAAATTAAGCTTGTGAACTTCAAGCATCTGTATCCTGTCTAGAGAGGGAGTGCTGAGGGATGCTGATTAAGGCAAAAAAGTGGATTCCATTTCTTTCATTTGGTCATTAAAGTATTTGCCATCGTAATGAACCCAAAGCACTTTATAAAAGGGAATGAGTGAAAATAGTAGATGGAGGCAGTTATAAGGGATGTCTGGAGGCACTGGAAGTAAGTCACTTAATCTCACCCTAATGTAGTTTCTCACTGAAGTGGATAAACAAATGCTCTCCTTAAACAAGATTTGAGACAAAGCACCAACTTAAAATAACATTCAGCTGAAACCACTAAATTGGACATGCGCCTTCTAATTTCCCACAGCATTGTCTTGTCAAACATGTTGGCTTGGGTTTGTACGATAAACTGGTGATATTCAGCGTATTAGAAGTTTAGGTTCGTGTATTATTGAATTCAGGAATGCTTCCCATACGTCTTAGGAAGTTTGGAACATGTTCTAGAATTCTGAATGCGAAGTCTTCCCGTCACGGGATCCACTGCAAGAGTTTTGCACAAATCTCATTAGGAAGTTAAATTCGTGACACCCTCTTAAATGTTAACACAGAGAGATTAACCAAAGTAACTAACTCCATGGCAAGAGAAAGGAGAGTGAGGAGGCCGATGATAAAAACTCTAATTTATCAGAACACAAATACTGGAAATGAATACACAGGGAATCGAGAAAATGGCTAGGTGAATAACTTGGTGTTAAGTTCCATGAGTGGGGCGAGGCTTCTTGTTCTTAAAGAAAGTTGTCTGCATTGCTCTTTTTTAATTTTGTCATATTTTGTTTTATTTTTTTATGTAAAAATTTTTTTAATGTTTATTTTTGAGAGAAAGAGGGAGAGAGATAGCGTGTGAGCAGGAGAGGGACAGAGAGAGAAGCAGTCACAGAATTCGAAGCCAGCTCCAGACTCTGGGCCATCAGCACAGATTCCCATGCGGGGCTTGAACCCCTGAACTGTGAGATCATGACCTGAGCCGAAGTTGGACACTCAACTGACTGAGCCACCCAGGCGCCCCTGTCATATTTTATTTTGACTTAAAATATTTTCTCAGATTCTATAGTTTTGCTACATCCCATGCACGTTCCAATAAATGATCTATTTATTTACGTGAAAGGCAAGCTTTGCTAATGTAAAGACAACATGCAAGAATTTTTCCTGCCAATTTTCTAATGAAAACCAATGACAGGTTTTTTTTTTTAATTTGGTAATAAGTTTCATTTGCTGAAAATGAAAAATGTATTCTTAAAACGAAATAAAAAATATCATATTATCAGGATTTCTGGCAGCAAATGAATGAATACTTATTCTGAATAGATCTCTCTGAATGGCCAGTCTATAACTACCGTGTTTTGTTAGAAAAGTATATTAAAAAGTAGAAACAGCATCCTGAATGAAGAAAAGAGATAGAAACAAAGTATAAAATATGTAATCTTTAAAAAGAAGCTTATCAAGGAGAATCTTAGTGAAACTTTAAATGGGAGAGTCACACAATCCCAAAGCTTTCCCATTTCCCTATTCAATGAATAATTTACTTTTTAGATGAGATCCGCTAACATTATTGCAGAAAAACTGTAATTGAAAATTATTAAAGCTCTATCTTTATTGCATTTGAAAATCTGTGCATTTGGTGTTTGACCAGGTCTGCCTCATCATTAAGAATTTTGAGGAAAAGCAAAATCTCTGTCTCCCGAAGAATAAAGAGCAAAACCCTTAATTGCTTTCTTGTTTCCCACAAAGATGCTAATATGATGAACTGAATGTCAAGAATAATAAGACAAAATGATGGTGTACACCCTGCAAAGAGAAAATAAAACATCTTTTTATGTAAACTGTCACCAGAACCTCAAGGAAACTCTTTGCTCTTTCCCTGCCCTGATTTTGAACTGCTTCATTAAAAGTAATTTTGTTTTTCAGGAGGATAACACCCACATTATTCTATAAAAATAATTTTAAGAGAAATCTTCAATTAAGAGGTTATTGTTGCCTGAAATATTTTTTCCATAGTTGGTTGGTAGCTGAAAATGTGATCTTCCCAAGTTTGAATGGAAATATGACATTCATAATGGTTTAAAATAGGTAAGTGTCTTGTCTGTTTGAAATGCCCATGAACTTAGTATTATTTATCAGATCCTTTGAAAATGTTGGAATTTTCAGAGGACAGAATTTTCAAAAGGGAGAGAAATTAATCACCAATTCTTCCTGTCTTCAATTGATTGAAACATTAAATTAGAGAGACTGAGAAAGCCCTTGTTCAGTACAGTATTTTGAAAATAAACAAGAGATCACAGACTCATGGTACACCCCAGCTCCCCCCCCCCCACTAGTTTTGGATTGAAATCCTGTAAAACTCATCCCACTGACCATCAAACTCCCACCAGTGCTTGTCCTTATCTAAATTTAGATACTTGGGGGCGCCTGGGTGGCTCAGTCCGTGAAGCGACCGACTTCGGCTCAGGTCATGATCTTGCGGTCCGTGAGTTCGAGCCCCGCGTCGGGCTCTGTGCTGACAGCTCAGAGCCTGGAGCCTGTTTCAGATTCTGTGTCTCCCTCTCTCTCACCCTCCCCCATTCATGCTCTGTCTCTCTCTGTCTCAAAAATAAATAAACGTTAAAAAAAATTAAATTTAGATACTTGCTTGGTTCACTCTGTAACCTGATAAATGTTTAGATACATAAATACATATAAACCACTTAGAAGGGAATTTCACAGGGCACCTGGGTGGCCCAGTCAGTTGAGCGGTTGACTCTTGATTTCAGCAAAGGTCATGATCTTGCGGTTTGTGGGTTCAAGCCCTGTGTCAGGCTCGGCGTTGACAGGACGAAGCCTACCTGGGATTCTCTCCCCTCTCTCTCTCTCTCTCTCTCCCCTGCTCATGCTCTCTCTCCTTCTCTCTCTCTCAAAATAAATAAACTTTTAAAAAGTAAGTGAATTTCAAATTCTTAATTAAAATAAAATCCCTGGTAATTTATTTCCTTAATAATTTGTCCTACAGACAGTTTCTTTCTCAATGGACACAGGAAACTACCCTCGTCAACTTAGGCCACAAAAATCACTTTGCAACTAAGGCAACAGTGACCAGTTCTTGTCACGTGGTCTTTATGCGTAAAAGCCCAAGCACGTTGTAAAAGGGTTTCTGTTGAATTAAGGTGCCCCTTAGAAGCCTTCCCACCACCCTTTATAACTCTCTTCTGAGAAACACTCATCTCCAGAAATACTCATAAAAAGCTTCCAGGTCAAATAATTCTGGAGAATTCTAAATATTGAGTTATATTTGTGATTAAAAAGTTATGTCAGTGTATGAAAGGCTCTGAGAAGCTCTCCATTCTGTTCCGCAATCTGTTCTACATTGTTCAATGTAGAATGAACGGCTCAGCGCAGCACTTTCCAAACTTACTTACCTATCGAACCTGGCTTTTTTTTCTCATCTGAGCAATGCTTGTGAGGTAGACACTTCCCTGTTTCACAGACAAAGAAACAGGCTCAGGGAAGTTAAGTAACTTGCCTAAGGTAAGTGATATAGCTAAGATTTGAAGCCCCAAACCTTCTATCTTTTGTTTGTCTGCTTATTTGTTTTGAGAGAGAGAGGGGGGGAGAGAGAGAGAGAGAGAGAGAGAAAGAAAGGCAGAGGGAAAGAAAGAGAATCTTAAGCAGGCTCCACACTCAGGGTGGAGCCTGGTGTGGGGCTTAATATCACAACCCTGAAAGCATAACCTGAGCTGAAATCAAGAGTTAGAAGCTTAACCAACTGAGCCACCCAGGTGCCCCCAAGCCTTGTATCTCATAATCAGCACCATGACCTAAAAATACAAGGAAATACATTCATTTGAATCTATGAACTATTTCCAGTTATGTTTAGCACTTTTTTTCTGTGCCATCTTTAACAGATTTCTTTTTTCCTCATATTCAAGCTATTGGGATTATGTAAACAAGTAAACAAACAAGCAAAAAACCCCCAAAGAACCCCATGCTGTTACATACAATGTGTTTGCTTAGAAAAAGGTTATTAGGTTCTGTGCAGTATAATAGTTCGGAATGAGCCCAAATAACACATAGAACACATCATTTTATAGCCAATATGGGACAATATGGAGTCAAGAGAAGCATGCATATTACCTTAAAGTTGGGAATGACATTTGGCAAAATATTGTGAGTCAGCAGAGAAACATGAACTAAAGAAATCCATTTGCCTGAAAGGACCTTGTTTAAGCTAATTTCAGAAATATTTAAAGGATTCAATTGTATACATAATATTAAAATGAAAGTTACATTGAGAAAAACATTAAATGCATTAAAAGATTCCTGTCATAGTGAGAAAGAATGTATATGTTTTTGATTTTTACGTAGACATTTTATCTACAAGGATCCCTTTATTCTCTTTATATACATGGGTATATTTGTGATTAGGAAAGCACGCACACACATACACAAATGTATATGCAATGAGTACAAACAACCTTGTATGAGAATTATTAAAATATCCATTTTCGTTATTTTAAATGTAATATAATTTTAGGTCCCTTTCAGAAATGTCCAGTGGACAGATTTATTATTATTATTATTTTTAATTTCCTGCATCAGATCTAGGTCTTTGATAAATACCACAGACAGCCCCAGAACTGTAGGATGGGCTTGACAGTTCCTCAATAAAGGGCTGTGTGGTTTTTTTGTCAGAATCTTCCTTCCACTGACAGCTGCTTTGTTCTTTTCTAGTCAGATTTTCTAGTTAACACATCAAAAGTGTATCTGTGTACACGAAGTACGAAGAAAACAGTTCAAAGAGGTAAGAGATTCACTTTTAACTCTTGCTACATTTTCCCCACACTTGTCACAAAAGACATCTCTTACGGAAGCTTCAGAACAAGGTGAGGAGTTCATGATGGAGCCCAGGAATCTCTGGCATTTAAGAACCAGCGTTTTAGAAGGCGAGTTGGTCAGGCAATGCACTGAGAGTCTCCAGATCAGTGAGAGCTAATCTGCCGTGGGGAATTTGCATTTTCCCAAGACAACCGCGCCCAAGAGCTGGACACAGTGTTTTATATTTGGTTTATTGCAAAAGCTTGGTTTCTTCTTCTTGGCATATCTTAATGACAGTAGCCACCTGCTTATGTGCACACAACGCTGGGACCATCGCTTGGGTCTCTGCCAGCAGGGATTCCTACCCACACACACACACACACACACACACACACACACACGACCTGAATTTAGCCTTGCTTCCTTGCTAAGCAAATGTCCTGGGGGTGGGACTCCAAGATCTTTTTGACTAAGGTGGCTAACCGTGGATTGGTATCAGAATATTCAAACCCCAGGAAAGTCACCTCTTACCCTGACTCTTGCAGAATTCTAGTGATAAGCAAATGCAGAGATCAGGTAGAAGGTACTGCTGCCTCTCCTCCACACCCCTGCCCCCACCTCCAGTGAATTAAGTTGAAATAGACCAACACTGGGTGATGCCATATGTATGTTTTTAGTGGACCAAGTGAGGCTAGAGCAATAAACATTTATTAAAAAAAATTTTTACATTTGATCTTTGAACAAAGCATCTGCATAGTCATCTTGAGAAAAATAACTTTGCTCAACATTCTTAGACTTACTTTATAGTTGAGTGTGGTTTTAAAATATGATATATGTCAGCTTTTCAAAATTTGATACATGTCAGAGTTCTTAGGGGCCCTGGAAGCCTTAAACCAGGCTAGGCAAAGCAAAAGAAATGTGCACAGCAAGCAAAGAAAACAGCCCCACATCTCCAGAGTGCTCCTGGTACCATGCTGTGTTTCTGGTACCATGGTAGGCAGGCAAGAGAGAGGCAGGAGAGTGAGTTGGAAGGAGGCAAGCTGCTTGGGGTCAGCTGATGATTGGGGTCAACCTATGTGGCTTACCCCCTCTAAGCTTGTTCTCTTCTCTGAAGTGGGGATTCTAATGGTCCCACATTCACAGCGGGTTTTATTTATATATTTATTTTTTGGAAGAACAATTATGCGTGTAAAGCCCTTGGCACTTTCCAAACACATGGCATGAATCTCATGAAAGACTCTGAGGGATCACGTCATTGCCCAGGGTCTCCACAGATCTGGAATTTCACTGGTACCTGTGGAGTTCCAAAAGTGTATCCTATCATAGTTGCTTCTTTGGGCCATTTACCTTGCATTCACTAAGAAGTAAAAAGTCTCAGGGGCGCCCTGGGGGGCTCAGTCGGTTGAGCATAGGACTCTTGACTTCAGCTTGGGTCATGATCTTGTGGTGCATGGGTTTGCCCCACTTCAGGCTCTGCCAGCCTGCTTGGGATTCTCTGTCTCTGCCCCTCCGCTGCTCATGTGTGAGTGCATGCATGTGTGGGCACATGTGGGCTCTCTCTCTCTCTCTCTCTCAAAATAAATAAATAAACTTAAAAAAAGAAGTCTTAGCAATTGAAGATTTTACTTTTCACCTGTTCTATATGCAGCCTACAATCAAGAATGTGATGTTCTTCTTAGATCTTGCCCCTTTTCTATTAATTCTCAATCATTAAGAATATAAAGGACATGGGTATGTTTAATCAACAAAGATATAATCATATTACAAATACTTAAACCACAGTAATAATTTAAAGTAGCACTACATGTAAGCAGAAAAACAGCAGGAAAAAATAGCATAGATTTTTTTGAAGATTAAAAGTTCTGGCAACAGAGCTATGTATCTGTTTCAAGCATGTATTCTTTAAATTGTTGTCCTTTAAAAATCATGACTTTAGGGGCACCTGGGTGGCTCAGTTGGTTAAACATCTGGCTTCGGCTCAGGTTATGATCTTATGATTCTTGGTTTCAAGCCCTTTGTTGGACACCGTGCTGACAGTGTGGAGCCTACTTGGGATTCTCTCTCTCTCCCTCGCTCTCTGCCCTTCCCGGACTCAAGTTTTCTCTCTCTCTCAAAATAAATAAATAAACTTAAATTAAAAAAAAATCATGACTTTAGAATCAATAACTCCAAATCAAATTATTTTGCAAAATAAATTTAAAAAGATCTTCTAGTGTGACCTTTGAATGTACTGCCATGAATTTCAGCACTTTAGTTTGTGAATCCTCTGCCCAATTTCTCTACCCTTATTAATTCCTGAGGTTTTTTTCCCCCAATATTTTTTTTCTTTTCTTTTTTTTTTTAAATATTTATCTCACCTCTCTGGGGGCATTCCAAATGGGGTTTTGAGTTGTGATGAATGCTCTCTCTTTTGGTTCCCAAACTTCTTAGATATGCCCCAGAGGCTGATTTCCCAACTAACGGAATGACCTAGCCAAGTCCCAGACTCTTGGCTGTGCTTTTTTGTACTTTCTCTCGTCTTTGGGATTAATCATTATAATGGTTTGATTGCCGGTTTCCCCATGTCTTATTCACCACTGCAGCTCTAGCAGAAAGCCTAGCTCATGAAGGTTTGTTGAATGAGTGACTGAAATCAATGAATGTATTTCTTTCTTTTTTTTTTTTTTTAAACGAATGTATTTCTCTTCAATTATCTATCCAAGTGTTTGGCTAAAGTAGATATTCTATAAATACGTACTGAATGAACTAATGAATAAACCTGTAAGTTAGTAGTGTGACTAATCACACATTTTCACCATTTGGGGAAGCAATATGTATTTTTACAAAGCTCATCCGGTAGGTGTTGGGGAATACCACATATAAAAGAAAAATGTCCGAATCTTCTAATGTTAGTGGAGAACATTTTTATCTGACATGCAAGCATTCTTCATGATGAGGCTGTTAAAACACTGTCCCTGCCAAACTTGAGGGTCCACTTCTCTATGAAATTTGCCTAAAAGCAAGTGTAGTAGACATATCATTAAGTGCATTTTACCCGGAAAAACTATCTATCAAAAGGAAGGTTCATATAATATTTTTTTTTATTTTAAAACTCTTGAAAAATTTCTCTCTTCTTTGGACTCACTGCCTTATGTGACAGGATCAGTTGTGAAAAGCTGAGCAAGGCTAAAAAAATTACACTTTTAATCAAGTAAAATTAAGTGGGGTATTTTGAAATGTCAAAGATGGATGGCATATATTATACTTATGTGAATAAATGCTTTCAATAATGACAAAAGCAATTCCAACTTAAGACTGTGAGCTTTTATGTCTATGAGAAGGTGTTATCTAATTCAAAACATCACAAATAAAATATGTTATTTATTTTTATTCCAAAAGGAAGAATAAAATGTGTAGAGCCAAAGCTTTATTATCACTATTATTATTTTTAATGTTCAGACTCCTCTCACTATGTTCCTCTTTCTAGGGATGATGTAGGACAGCATGCAGAGAAAAGTGGTCCGTGGGTTTTTTAGGCTTGGCATCATAAACTGTCAGAACTTAAGGAACCCCTAGTGTAGGATGGCAGGTAAGAAGGCCATATGTTGCTACTTTCTCCAAGTAGCAGACCTGGGTGGTTTACCACGGCTCTGTTTCCCTACATGTCACAAAGGATATAGAAGTTTTCACAAGTAAAAAAAAAATATATTCACAGGGGTGCCTGGGTGGCTCAATTGGTTAAGCATCTGACTTTGGCGCAGGTCATGATCTCATGGTTTGTGGGTCTGAGCCCCACGTCAGGCTCTGTGCTGACAGCTTGGAGCCTGGAGCCTGCTTCGGATTCTGTGTCTCGCTCTCTCTCTGCCCCTCCCCTGCTTGCTTGCTCTCTCTCTTTCTCTCTCTCTTTCAAAAATAAAAATAAAAACATTAAAAAAATTTTTAAAATATTAACAAAAACTTTGGACACTACTCTGATTGATCAGCTTTGGCAAAGTGGTATGAAACCTATTTGCCATCCTTGAGTTAGTGTATGCCCCACATTTTATTTACAACCGTTTATACTCTGAAGCACAAAGATTAGTGAGGACGGCCTTGGAGGAAGTCCCTGGATCAGGCACCTTAGAGTTCACATCTTGAATGAATCAAATGGCCTGCAGAAATTTGTAGGCTCAACGAAAATAGTGTGAAGTGAGATAAACTTTTTTTGGGGGGATTTCCCTCTTCCTGTTCCCGGTTTGCAGGCATTCTTGTCTTCCTACTCGATGCTGACATCTGGAGTGCTTCACTCTGCCGCCCATCTGAGACTGCCTACCCCAGTTTTTCTTATGCTCTTTCCAAGTCAAAACGACAGTTTCTACATCTGATTGGCCGACAACATTGTGTAAAATTCTGATAAGCTCATCTAACCAGTCTCTGAATTGTATTCCAATGAATACTGGTCCAGCAGGAACAAAAAAAAAAAAAAAAAGGAAGTCAAGGTTAAATCTGTATGGAAAATGCTTCACAGACCCTTCCAGAGCTTTCTCAAATATTAGCCCTGAAAACTCCTGGGGAAAGGAATCAGTTTAATTTTTTTTTCAATTGTTTAAAATTTAAATTCAAGTTAGTTATCATATAGTGTAGTATTGGTTTCAGGAGTAGAATTTAGTGATTCATCACTTACATTTAACACCCAGTGTTCATCCCAACAAGTGTCCTCCTTAATGCCCATCGCCCATTTAGCCCATTCCTCCAACCACCCGCCTCTGTCAACCCCCAGTTTACTCTCTGTATTTAAGAGCCCTATAGTTTGCAGATTGTCCGCCTCTTTAAGAATGGGAATCAATTCTTAGCTGTGGTTTGGGGGTGACGTGAGACTGATAGGGTCAGACAAAGGAATTCTTTTCAATCGGGAGCAAGATAAGAGGCATTTGGGGCATGAAATTAACTTTATGGTTTATTACTAATGTCTATTAATAACCCTCAGCATCTCTTAAACATTTTGCCTGGTATATCTAATAGTTCAGGCAAGGGAAAACTATTAAAAATATAGAGAATTTATAGCAATTACTTTGAAATATTACTAAATAGTAGTATTTTGCAGTGTAGGTAAGGGTAGTAATTTTCAATTCCAAAAACTACCTTGTAAGGTTTATGTAAGCATCAAATGCATGTAAATCTTTAACACCAGGCCTGGTACCAATAAATATTTTCTATTAAAAATAACAGAAAAGAATAATTTCTACTCATACTTATTTGAGGTTGGAGTTCTACATATCTTGGTTAATATTTTAATAAAAGTAGCCTTTTGGGGGGATTACATGCTTCCCAAATGGTCAAACTAGCATGGTTTTCAAAATGTGATGGAACACTCTGTTGAAAAATAGGCAATATTTATTGAGTACTCACTATATTTCAGGTTTTGTTTTAAGCATTTCTACATATATCTTTTCATTCTGGCAATTACTTTTTTATTTTATCATTTACAATTTTTTTAATGTTTATTTATTTTTGAGAGAGAGAGAGACAGAGAGACAGAGCATGAGTGGGGAGGGGGCAGAGAGATAGGGAGTCCCAGAATCTGAAGCAGGCCCCAGGCTCTCAGTTGTCAGCATAGAGCCTGACGCAGGGCTCGAACTCATGAACCATGAGATCATGACCTGAGCCAAAGCCAGAGCCCGCCGGGCACCCCTCATTCTTATAATTACTTTAAGAGGTAAACACTGTTATACCCATTTCACAGATGAGAACACTGATGTTTAAGCAAAGCTATGTAACAGAGATTACACAGATAGCAGCTGATGGAAAATATTTGTGCATCTTTTAAAATAGATGAGTTAGAGAATATTTCACATGGAAAAATTTAAGAGATCATCTACTTAAGAAATCTCTTTTATAAACAATAATAATTTATTTTATAAATAACAATACTGAAGCATATGAAGGAATAGAATCTTATTCTGGATGATCTGGACATTGGTCAGACTCACGTCCTCTATCCAGCCAGTGATTCAGTGATTTGGGGACTACTTATAAACTACAGTCTGTAGACGTGCCTGGGTGGCTCATTCGGTTAAGTGTCTGACTTTAGCTCAGGTCATGAGCTCATGGTTCATGAGTTTGAGCCCCATATCTGGCTCTGTGCTTACACTTAGAGCCTGCCTGGGATTCTCTCTCTCTCCCTCTCCCCTGCCCCCACGGCCCCCCCCAACTTGTGCACTCTCAAGATAACCAAATAAACTTAAAAATATAAACTATAGTCTGTAGATGTAAAATTATTCCTAATCAAACAGATTTCCAAGCTTGCTTTAGCAGGTTGTATTTCCATCATGGCCATATCGATGCATTCTACTGTACATGCTATTTTTTACAATATGATGCAGATGCTGTTCCATCAGGAGGTGAGGTCTTTTTCTCTCACATTTAAACTGGGTGGAGTTTTGTAATTCAACCAATAGAATATGGCAGAGATGACCCTGGGTGATTTCCGAGGCTAGTTCGTAGAAGGTTATATGGCTGCTGCTGTGCCTTACTTTTTCTCGAGACTCTTGCTTTGGAATCCAAGAAACATGTTTTGAGGATGGCCAAGACACCTAGAAGAGCCATGTGTTGGTGTCCCAGCTAACAGCCCAAGATGAAGTGACTTTTGGGACTAAGTAGAAGATGGAATTGCAAGGGCCATGAAGATATTCTTAGTGGAGACCTGGTGAGTCTCTTGGAGAAACTTGAGAAGGGTATATGGGTAACAGAAGTCAGGCCCTCAGAGAGGCTATCGGTGAGGTCTTAAAAGAACATGAGGGAAGCTGAATGGTCAAGAAGTCTTGTTAGTGGTATAGTGGTGGAAAGCTTGTCAACCGTGTTACCTTGGGGATGCAGAAAAGAGGAAAGGTACCTCGTGAACTTGTTCAGCTTTCAAGTGAAATTTAGAGCAAACATAAAAGAGCCAGGCTTTGCCAAGTAAAAGAGTAAAACTGTTTCTTATTTCAGACTTTCTAAGATTCTCAAATTAGGAAATGTTTTCCAGTTAGAGATCAAATCCAGGATGATGTCAAGAAAACATTTCATAAAGATAAATGTAAGAGTGTGACTGTCAAACTCTTTATTAAGAACTAAAAAAGGTCAAGGCGGTGCTTCAAGCAAACAACAGGGCCTTTAAGCAGCATAAATGTGTCTCCCTGTCCTGCGTTTATGAATAGGAACCAACTTTGGCCGTTATTTTGCGTCAGTCCCATTACTGAATGTTGGATGCGTCCGGGGCAGACTACTTGCCCCTTTGGTTCACGGGTCTTACGATGGAGAGGAATATACTTGAGGGGCTATATTTAAGGAAGCTTATCTGAGGAGCCTCATCCGTACCTGAATCTGATGCACATGGCAAGATCCTTAACCTTGACGTGATTTTGTATTAAGACGTGAGGGTCTCAGGAGAGGAATGGGTGTATTTTTCACAGGCTAGGGATGTGAATTGTTGTGCCCAGGAGGCAAACCGTGGCAGATTGTATTTCCAGTCCCATCCCACATGGTATTCTTCTGATGTGATAGTGGCATTTCCTTGGTCCTTTTGCTTGAAACTGGGTAGAATTGGGTAACTGCCATGAGCGGTAGAATGCAGCGGAAGTGACCCTGGGTGACCTCTAAAGTTAGCTTGTCAGAGGTGATGTGGCTTCTGCCTGGTCCTCACTGTCTTTTGGGATGTTCACCTGTGGAACTCAGTCACCGTGGTTTGAGGCAGTTGAGGCCACACGATGAGGCTGTGTGTAGGTGTTTCAGACAGCAGCTTCAACTAAGTTCTCGGCAAATGGCCTTTAGATGAGTCTTTGGATGACACAGCCTCAGTCTTCAGGGACTCTGAGGACTCCAAGGACTGTAAAGCCTCTAGCGGATGCTTCAGACACCGTGGAACACAGAAATGCTCTTCCCCCTGTGCCCTGTCCAACCGATTCCTGACCCACGGAACTGGTGAGCACAATAACTTGTTGTCTTATGCCACTGAGTTTTGGGATAATTTTTCTACTGGGGTGTAGTGACTGGAACACTAGTCAATTAAGAAGGATCTTAAATGTGCAACCGAATGGCCATTATTTGGTCACCGCTGGCAAAAAGCATGGTGCTTTTAGGTGCACGTCACAGAAACTTGACTTCGACTAGTTTTAAACATGTAGAGGCTGTATTATCTCACTTAACAGGGCACCTAGAGTTTAGGTAAGTGCTAAGTTTGGTATTCTTGATGGTTTAATGATGTCATCAAAGAGCTCAGGCTCTTCATGTGTTCCTGAAGTCATTCTTAAGGGTAGCTTTTTTCAGTCTGGAAGCCAGATGTTTTGGAAGTCTGTTTTCTATCCAGTCACAACAGTATCTAGAAGAAAAAAAAAGAGGTTATTTTTTCCTGTGATTCTCTTAGGGGCAGGAACTTTGCCTAGAAGCAACCTTTTTCCCTCCATGAGATTTCACTGTACATCTCATCGCCAGCTGAGAACTCTTACCGACCCGGAGCAGCAGGTATGAGGAAGGAATTACCATGATTGGCATAGTCTCTTGTCCGGGGCAGAATGGATATGGGGAAGTCACCTTCCTGTTCACTGTTTCCTTTTATTGTTTGTTTCATCTCAGTCACTAATAGGAAAAACATGATTTGGTTAGCTCAGGGTAATAGAATTTGCAATTTTTGACCATGCTTGAAGTGTTTTGCTTCTAATCAAATCTGGGAAATAAATGGGAGAGGATGTGCACTGTTTAAAATTTCTTTAAAGGCTGGATCTACAATGCAGGTCCTATAAGGGCTACTTTAAGCCTCTAGTGTTTGATTTTGATAGGAGTCCTCGTCACTGGGTGAATGATGTTCCTGTGAATGATCCCACCAGTGAATGAGGAAAACAAGTATATAGAGCACAAATATACGTGTGTTAACTTTTTGTAAGATGGCAGTCAAGAATTCAGGCTTTTTTTTCAAACTGATGTGAGTTTCCTCATCAGTCAAGGGGACATAATATTTTCCACCTTGACAGCAGGTTATAAGATTAAATAAAATAATAATGCATGTGGAGGAATCTATATGCCAGTGTTCCTGGCTCACAGGAAGTACTCAATAGATGGTTATCATTATTGGTTTTTATTTGTTTTATTATATTTCTTATAAAGAGTATTCATTATACCACGGCTTATAAATTGGAGAAGAGTTTTAATGTTTATTTATTTTTATCTATTTATTTTGAGAGAGGGAGAGAGAGAGAGAGCAGGGGAAGGGACAGAGAGAAAGGGAGAGAGAATCCCAAGCAGGCTCCTCACTGTCAGTGCAGAGCCCAATGTGGGGCTTGAACTCACGAACCGCGAGGCCATGACCTGAGCCAAGATCAAGAGTCAGACACTTAACTGACTGAGTCACCCAGGTGCCCCAGGAGAAAAGTTTTAATTGGAACACTGAGATACCCTTGCTTTCCAAGTTTTTTGTTGATTGATGTTGTGCTGACATAATATTTGAGCAGAAAAAGAAAGTATTTCTCAATGGGTGTATGCAGAAAGCAGCAGTCTGTAATAAGATGTAAATATGTGACTTGCACACCTTACAATGATACATAGTTACATTCAGCATAAGCCACAACTGACATGTTTCATTCTTAAAATGTATATGACCTAACAATATACTATGGTATATAATTTAAGCTCAGTAAAATGGGAAAGCATTTTTTATGACATATCTCTAATTTATTGTTATTTTATCACTTATACATATGATACATATTTATTTGTAATACACATATATCTTTGGCCACCTATTTTATTTTCTTAAGTTATGGGCAGTACATTGCTCATGAATGACATAGTTTGTCAGTTATTTATCTTTCCAAAGTATCTAAAAGTGAATGAAGCTTGAATTGAGCAAGGAAGTATCATAAATTAAAAAGTGAATTCTCTAAGAAAAGCTGGGAAAAGGTTTGAATATAAAATTAAAGTACATTTTGCCATAAAATGTAACTGTCAAAGTGGCATGAACCCAAATGTGAATTATGATTGGATTGAATTTGTATTTTTATCTGATGAAGCACTAAAGAATCATTCTGAAGTCATTGATCTTGGCCAGCTTAAATCTTTATTTTTCTGATAACATGTCAATCAGGTATAAAGGTGGTGAGAGACCATTTAAGCCTGTGCATTTATTTGTCAATAAAACGTGTGCTCTATTGGTTTTTTCTCAGTTGCATTATTTTATCATGTCAATATTTCATAAGATTATATGACTGACTAATGGGAATAGTTATTACCAGTGTTGATGTACTTTGAAAATAGCAATCCATATTTTATGGACCAGAAAGAGACAAAAACCTTTACCTTTGACCTTATTGAGCATAACAGTAAGGTAATGTAAATGAAATCTGCTTCATATTTCACAGATTCCCAATTAGCTTCTAGTGGCCTCAGGGATAAATGTTAGAATAGGTAACTTATCCTTTCTTGGTTTATAAGAATGATTTATGGACATCAAACAAAATTCTTCCAAAGGCAATTTAGAGGGAAGAGAAATTACTTAATGTACACGAGAAAAACAATACTATGAGCAATTTTACATAAGTCTTCGCTTATGATAAAAGTAACTAATGCATGTTCTCTGTGCACATCAGAGATAAGAACACATAAGCAAGAAGGAAAACAATCATGTCCAATGAAGACACCCAGACATATCACTGTTAATGTCAGTGTATATACGTCCAGTCTTTTTTCCACGCATACACGTTTCCTTTCCCAAATGCATTCTACCCACTATTAGCAACCTAAATTTTTACCAGATCAATTTTTGTACTTTTTATGCTCTACCACTTTGTCAAGAAAATAATAAGCTAAAGCAGGTAATTTTTACAATATAATTTTTCTCCATTTAATGCCTTGCTACTTGTATTTTTTCACTTTTGCATGTGAATTATGCAGTTAGATAATTTGCTTGTATAAAATACCCTGAATTCTCTAAGTGTTTTAACAGCACTGATTTGTTGGTGGTCATATATTTGACAAGTTATAGTTAAGTATGCTTTCAATATAACAGAAAGATTTTTTTCCCCCTGCAATACAGCTACAAACAAAATTAGAATAATGTAATCAGACTTCCATTTGTAAAGCATGGCTAGTAGCTAGATTTAGGCCATGTCCCGGGCTATCTCTAAATATTTTTGACTACTGACTGGTAGCCAGCTGATGTTCCATGATTCTTGCTTCCTGGTATCCACACCCTTGTGTAGTCCCTTCTTCCCTTGAACAGAGCTGACCTGGAAACCAATAGGATATTGTGGGTGTGTGACCTCAAAGGCTGGGCCATAAGAGGGATCTTCTTCTCTTTTGTATCACTCCTCTCTGGGGGAAGCCACCTGCCTTGCCATGAGATCATTGTGCAGACCTATGGAGGGGCTCGTGTGTCAAGGAGCTGAGGCCTTCTGCCAATAGTCCTCTGTGTGAACCGTCATGGAAATGAATCCTCTGGCCCCAGTCACGCCTTCAGATGACTGCAGCCCTCGCTCATAGCTTGCCTGTAGCCTTTTGAGAGACTGTGAGCCAGAACCAACAGCTAAACTTTTCCTGAATTCTTGATGCACAGAAACTGTGAGACAGTATACTTTATGTTTATCTTAGGCCTCTAAGATTTGGGGAGTAATTTGTTATGCAGCAATAGATAACTAATACACACTGAAAATGACTGTGTCTGCCAAATCAACACTATTACTTATGTCCCGAATGATTAAGAGCTTATGAGAACACTGTACCTTAGCATGAGCTCAGATAATGTTTAAGTGTTTATACTTAGTCATAGTACACATTACTCATTTAAGGGGTAGAATTTGGGGCAAACTGTGCAAATAGAAAGGCAATGCAAAAGGGTCAGTAATATCTTGCATTTAAAACTATTTCATACCACATGTTTTGTTCTGATCTAAATTGTTCACAGTTTTTGTGGCTATTAAAACTTGTTAAGAGCAATGTGGTTATTAAAACTTGTTAAGAGCAAATAAGCATGTATATCAACATTTAAGTGATGAAACCTTTTACACATATGATGGAACTTTTGTGGGTTTCTGTAATTTAGGTACATTTTATTTTATCAGAAATTTAATTATGAATCATACATGATTACGGTCATTAGCAATGGTCAGGATAGGCAGATGTCTCCTTTACCTACAATCCTATGTGCAGTGGTAAAAGTTCGGACAGTTTGATTTGTATCCCTCCATCGCCCTCTCGTCGTATAACATTAAATAAACATATAAGCGTAATAATATTTTTTAATAAACATGAAATCTTGGTCATACTTGGTCAAACTTGAACATACTGTTCGACCGTAGGCTGCTTTCCTTTAGAGAGAGTACATATAGTATATATAGATGTAATCCATTCTTTTCGATTCTTTTCCTTAATAGTCTAAAGCAGGAGTTGGCAAACTATGGCCCGTGTGCCAAAATGTCCTGCCACTTGTTTTTGCCTGCTCTATGAGCTGAGAGTGGTTTTTGTATTTTTAATGGTTGGGAGAAAATTAAAATAGGAAAATATTTCCTGATAGGTAAAAATTTTATGAAATTTAAATTGTAGTGTCCATAAATAAAGTCTTATTGGGACAGAGTCAGTCTCGTTTGTTTATATATTCACAACTCAGCTGAGTTGTTGCAACAAATGCTTTCTGACTGCCAAAACCTAAAATATTTACTACTGGGCCCTTTACAGAGCTTGTCAATTCCTCTTCTACAGCATGCTGCCTAATAAGAATATAATGCAAGTCACAAAGGTCACTGTGAATGTCCTATTGGACACATTAAGAAAACATAAAGAGAAATAGGAAAAATGATTCAAATAACATTATGTTTTAAGTAACTCAAAACATCAAAAACATCATTTCAGCATTTAATGAGTCTAAAAAATTATAAATGAGACATTTTACATGCTTCTTTTTCATGCTAAGTCTTGGATGTACAGTCTATACTTTGTACTCACGGCACGTGTGGACTCATAGTAGCCAGAGTTCAAGTGCTCTGTGGCTATGTGGCTAGTGACTGCTGAAGAAGACAGTGTAATTATATGGTGCAGATAACCATGATTTATATATATATAAGTGTATGTGGATGTTCATTTATTTATTTATATAGTTCACTGATAGACATCCAAGTTGTTTCCGGTTGTTTTTGTCCTTATCAACATTGCTGTCCTTATGCATATTTATATCTATGCAGCCTGGAGTTCCAGAAGTGGAGTTGCTGAGTCAAGGACATGTACAGCGTTAGTTTTCACAGATACAAGAATTTATTTTTGGAGTGAAGTTCAAAGGTAAGAGCATGTTTTTTTGTACATCATCAGAAAAAGTGGTTGTTTTTCCATGTTGTTTTCTCGCAGTGTTCTTTGTAGAAGAGAAAGAACTTTTTTGTTGGTATTTTAAAATCTGCATTAATGTGAAATCCCCATAGTTTTTGGGAGGGTGTTGGCCACCAGTTTTTGTAGTAAAAACTAGTGTATGTGTTAGAATGCCTTGCAGATTCTAAACAGTTCCAAACGTATCATTTTCCATGATGCTTTGGCAACTCCATGTAGGACGGGGTTTTATCCTTATTTTATGGCTGCTGAGGCTGAGCCTCTAGAAAGTTAAATGATCTGCCTGAAGACACCAGGTTTCTTCTAGCTAAAAAGCTAGAGCCAAGACGTAGAATAAGTCTTGGATCTCCCTACTGCCATGGTGCCTGTCTAGTTCATTTGTTAATTTATTCAAAAAATCTATTGGGCATCGACCCTGTGTGAGGTCCCAGCATTTCAGTAGGGTACAAGACCAATGGGCTTCTGCCCCAGCCCCAGCCTGAGGGATATAAAAAGTAGCAAATCTGTGAAGCACCTGTACAAAAGAAACATCATTCAATTGCTTTAAGCATGCTTGAGACCCTATTTCACTGAGAGGAAGCCCTTCATCTCATTAGAGGGATTGTGATCAAGTGATGATAAAAAAAAAAAAAAGACAAGGACTCAGAATTATCTCGGTGTGCCTTCTGAATGAACCACTTAAAGCCTCAAGCACTTTAAATCATTGAGACATTTAGCTACTTTCAGAGTTGCACAATCAGATGCACTTATAGAACTTCAGAGTTTTAGACCTGTTGCTTGTCCGTTTGCTGTCCCAACATCAAGCCCAGTCAGTTAAGACAAAGGACAGAGTGCAAGTACAGTTCCTATACTATATGAGAAGGTAACATAATTTCCCCATGTGATGAAACGTCTGGGCTTGGAATTCTAATATGCAACATTAATCTTTCAATGGCAGTAGGAGTATCAAGGGCTTGAATTTTAGTGAAAGAAATTATCCATGTGAGACCTAGAAATAAATTCTTAATGAGTAGAATCAGTAAGTGAGAATATGTGTGTGTGTGTGTGTGTGTGTGTGTGTGTGTGTGTGTGTGTGTAATTGGGAGTGGAGGTGGAATTATTTCAATTTTAGTATGTGCAGTAGAAAATTTTTATTTCATGTACCTCTTAATGCTTTCAGTTGCCTGCCTACTTTAGCCCCCAACCCAGTCTCTACACTTTTCTACCCTGCTCTGTGTCCTGGGTAGCTGAGCTTTACGGATTAAATCACGTTCTGTTGGGTTTGGCCAATGGCAAGGGGTAAGGGGGAGGAGAATGAATTAACACCTGGCTGGGGAACAGAATGTAAAAGGGGTTCTCTTCTTCAACTACAGCTACCCTGGGGCATCCTTTGGAAAACACATCTTCTCCTTAACTGATCGGGTCAAACAGTGAGCACCTGCTTTGCAAGCCTTGATGCGCTTGGCCATTTCTTGTTGATTTCCCAGAGCCTTGCCCACATCTTTGTAAATAATTTCTTTCCAAATTCTTTTCAGTGTTCCTTTGGGCTGGCGATTGTTTTCTGTTGTCCTGCCAGATTACTGCCTGATATGCCCTTTTTTTAATGAGAAGTCCTTGTTTACTGTTTTTATTTGTAGACCTCTATAAGTACATAAGTAGCAGACCATCATTATGCCTCTTGTTAAGCATTTTTGGAGACAATTTTGGATTCCTATCAAGGTACACTTAGATATTCTTAGGCTGCTGGACTAATTGCATGCTTAAGTGTGTGCATTTAAAAACAGCTTTCTTGGGAAGAAGAAATCATCAAAAAATATTTAGAAAGGGCAATGACCTTTTGTAAAGGCATCCCATTAAAACGTTTCATATTTGTACCTTGACCATCATTTTTCTCATTAAACAATATGCATTATTTATTAATAAGTCCATTCACAGGGACGGGCAGCAAATTGGCAAATTGGCCTTTACATTAAACTTTTAATGCTAAATCTGTAATGAGTATGCCAAACTGCTGTGTGTAAAATAATTCTCTCTCCTCTTTCTACCCATAACTGCGACAACTTGAGTGGGCCTCAGGACTGCTGTGTGTATATAAGGTTCATTTCTTTCTGAATGCTTTTCTGACTGAAATTAAGAAATCACATTCTTTATAGTTCTGCTATCTTTGAATTTTCACCTCTATTAATTAGAATTTAACTGTTTCTTTTTAATTAATTAATTTAATGTTTATTTATTTACTTAGAGAGAGAGAGCGCCCAAGGTGGGGAGGGGCGAGGGGCAGAGAGAGACAGGGAGAGGGAGAATCCCAAGCAGGCTATCAGCACAGAGCCTGACGCAGGGCTTGAACTCACAAACCATCAGATCATGACCTGAGCTGAAATCAAAAGTCGGATGCTTAACTGATGGAGCCACCCAGGCACCCATTAGCTATTTTTTTTAATTTAAGTTCACATTTCACTCTAAGGGATCATGTACTTTATCCATAATATTCCGCAAGTTATACTTAGGAAAGAACAATCTGATTATGCTATTTTCAGCTTAAAAGTGTCCAATTATTCCCATTGCCCACCAATTAACTCTTACGGGTATGTAAGTGTATTTCTAATCTATCCTCCATATTTCTTTCATTACCTTTTCCTATTTTCCTTTCTTCTTCCTTCTTACACAATGCTACCCTCATCATACAAATCTGGCAGGTCACTGTCAGCTCTGTGCATTATCCCCCACCGCATGCTTTTACATGCTGGATCCATTGAACCACAGGGCTACAAAATGTATGAAGCGGAAACTAATACAAATAGAAGGAGAGGGGTGCCTGGGTGGCGCAGTCGGTTAAGCGTCCGACTTCAGCCAGGTCACGATCTCACGGTCCGTGAGTTCGAGCCCCGCGTCAGGCTCTGGGCTGATGGCTCGGAGCCTGGAGCCTGTTTCCGATTCTGTGTCTCCCTCTCTCTCTGCCCCTCCCCCGTTCATGCTCTGTCTCTCTCTGTCCCAAAAATAAATAAACGTTGAAAAAAAATTTTTTTAAAAAAAAAAGAAATAGAAGGAGAAACAAAAAATCCACAATAACGGTTGGAGATTCCACTACTCTTTTCTTAGTACTTGATAAAATGAGTAGACATAGAATCAGCAAGGATGTAGAAGGACCGAAAAATGCCTTTAAACAATTGGAAACCAACTGGCATTTACAGAGCCCTCCAACTCTCCCTGTCTCTAGATTGATCACTTTTGGAACCTGGACTCCTGGACCAGTCTAAATTTATGAAAATTTCCCTCAACAGCAGGTCAAGTGGGATGAGAAGAACTACTCTGAGTTTATTTTTAAAATCCTTTTTGAAGGTGTGCCATATTTAATTCCAAAAGCATTTATGATGATTTTGTTGTGGAATTGTTCATCTCTCTTTCTATTTCAGCAAATTCCTCAAGCAGCTCAGGTCTGTGAGGGGATGCATTAGAGCTAAAAGCCCTGCAGCCCTTTTCTAGGGTGTTAATATAAAACACTTGCAAACTGGCTTCTACAGTTAGTCGTGGCTTTGGACAGTCCTTAGCCATCGTGTATGATTCAGTGGTTCTCTAAAGATTGCCCAAACCAACAGCATCAGCCTCACCTCAGAGACTGTTAGAAATGCAAATTCTAGGGCTCCGAGATAGCCCTTCTGAATCAGAAATTTAGGGTAGAATCCAGCAATGTGCATTTTAACAAGCCTTCCAGGTGATTCTGATCCAAGCTAAGTTTGGCAGATGCACGCTAAGGTTTAGCAACTAGGGTACAGTTAGCTTCGCTTCTGCCTTATTTCAAGCAGGGCTCTGGACAACCCTAGAGGTGATTTTCCAGCCATTGGGAATTCACATGATACTGTCCCAAGCCGACCGCCTGGCCACAGAAGTTCCAAGTGGCCCACTACTAGCTTAATTCGGCAGTAGGCATCTGAGGCATTAAAATTCCATCACATGTCTGTCCGTTTCCTACTCATAAGCCTTTTCAATTTGCAGCTTCAAATTACAATCCCCAGAATGAGCAGGAGGAACCTGAACACATACCACTCTTCAGATTCTTATGTGATTAGCTCATTATTAGCCCATTTAAGAAGACATATTCTTTCTAAATTATGTGTCGTGTTCTAACTTCCTTCTAAAACTTAATCATTATACTCCTGACTCTCTCCCTCTCCCTCTCTCTCTCTTTTAAATTTCCAATTGGTAGTTATTTTCGCATGGTGCTTGCCAGACTGAGTTTAAAACTTCACTGTCTGTTTTAATATCTCAGTTGGTTGCCATAATATGACTACAGAGGTTCCTTAAATCAGAAATATGTCTGCCAAGTAAAGCTTTCTGTCTGAAACATGAATGTGACCTGTTTCCTCATCATTTCAAGCGCCGTTATAATTAAGCATTGGTGAACCCCATTTCAGTTGGAGTTAGTTGAATGTCTAATGTTTATTCAAACATCCTGGTTTCAATAAAAATTCTAGATGTGAGTTGCCAGCACTTTTTTCCATTAACTTTTAAATCCCTGTGTGTTTCAAGGGAAATATCATTCTTACATTTCTGATTCATTTACACTTAACTCATCAGAATATTATTTTGTTAGAACTAGTTTTTTTCTAAGTATCACATACTCCTTGAAATCTTTAGAAATAGGATGTTAGCTAAAACACTGCAAAGTATAAACCAAGCCAAGGCTTAGAAAAGTTGAACCGTATTTGGCTTTGTTTCTGAATTTGGCCTTAAATGCCTTTCGCTTAAAGTTATAACAGATTAGCAGGATTGTTTTCACTATTCCAGAAAAATAGAACTGTTTGACTTGTACCTCTGGATGCAGTCACATGTGCAAGGTTGGAGGAAATTATTAAGAATCTAAATGACAGTAAACTACCCGTAGTACCAATGTTTTCATTTCAGTGATGGGTAGGGCTTTCTCTAAAATGTCCACGAGAAGAGAAATTGTCTATCCATTTAGCCCTGGAAGTTGGGGAACATGGAAGGAAAGCAGGTGGCCAGCTGACCAAAGGTTGCACATGGCAAATCTCCAAGAACACAGACTGATGTGAATGAATATTTAACTTCTTAAATCAGGCTACACTTAAAAATGTAATCTTCTGTGTTACTGGATTGACAGAAATGTACAAGTAAGTGCTTCTTTGTGTGGTTAACATGTCTGTATTAGCCAGGGTTCAGTCGGGAAATCAGACACACACTGAATATTTCCACAGAGAGAATTTCATAAAGGGCACCAGCTGAGTGGGTATGGAACACTCAAAAATCAAAATGGGGGAGCTGGGGTAGCACAGAGCTAACTACAGGAAGCTGTCACCAGGCCTGAGGCTGGAGGAGCAAAGGGAATAATGAGTTTCTCAAACCCAGAAGCTTGGAGGAAGGCCCCCATGGAGCTGGAGATCACACCTCTGAGAAGGGGTGAGGCAATCTGGGGTGCTAGTGACTTTGCATGCTGTTCCATGTTCTGGAAAGGAGCTAGATGCCAGAGGTGATTGCTGCTCTCAGGGTGACACTCCCTCTTATTCTGAGTTGTGGTGCATTCAGGATTTCCATTGAAACCATTTATAGATATTTGTCTCTCAGGATGAAATGCTGTATGGATGTGTGTGCGTTCTTTCTTTGTCTCAGTCTCTAAGAACTTCATTGTCCTCATCCATAAAATGGGACTAATAGCCTTAGCGTCTACTCATCTTGATGGTGTCTTTGGAAAATAAGGAAATACTAGAACACGTGGGAAATGATAAAATACCGAATCAATTCTGGGCCTTGTTATTTTTTAGGTTTTATTTCAAAATATAATACTGGAGTAAGAGAAACTTAAGACAATTGCTTACAATCCCACTGCCTAATCAAATAAATGGTTTCTTCTTCTCTCTCCCTTTTTTAAAATGTTTATTTATTTTTGAGAGAGACAGAGAGAGAGAGAGAGAGAGAGAGAGAGGTTATGAGTGGGGGAGGGGCAGAGAACGTGAGGGGGACAGCGGATTGGAAGCAGGCCCTGTGCTCACAGCAGAAAGCCCGATGCAGGGCTCAAACTCAAACCACAAGATCATGATCTGAGCCAAAGTTAGAGGCTTAACTTCCTGAGCCACTTCTCTTTTTAAAATCCTTGTTTTGTTTACTTTCTGATGTTATTGTCACGTTACACTCGAAGCCCTAGGAGTTTAGTGTTTCAGGACAAGTGAACTATTTTTCAGTGCACCAGTTCTTAAAAAATAGATATAAATGAGTTTTTTTTTTTAAGAAATCTATTCAGAAGGAAGGAAGAAACTTTACATGAAATCAGATTATTAACAAATAGTGTTAAGGACATTTTACAGCTGCAGATCATGGCGCTGAAAGAAAAGCATAGCTGTGTTTATAAAATTGTAAACAGAAATACAATTCCATGCTCCTTGAACCTGAGTATGCTGCTTTTTACACAGGTGAAAGTGAAAATATTTGTAAGATACAGTTATGGCACCTGATGCAGAAATATGTTGATCCTTCAAATTTTATATTTCTGATTTGAAACTGAACACTTGGTGTGCAATACCCTTAAGGAAAAAAAAATAGTATCAAGCACTTGGAGGGAGGATTTAAAGTCACCATTTGAAGTATGTTTTGTTGAGCATTGACAATCCCTGAAAATTTGGAGAGATTGTGTCCTCTGAATAACAAAGAGTCATTTTGATGCCCCTTTCGTTTTTTGGGTTTTCGCTTAGCAAAGCAATGTACAAATTCACTGAAATATCTATTATCCATGAATCTTTTTTTTTTTCCAGCTCACTTTTAACCACAAGTGACCGTGGGTACCTTATACTATATTTGATAAAGAGGCACAGTTTTTACGATAGAGTTTTTTTACTTTTTTCATCAAAACATAGAGTATTGGTGTGTTACCCTTTGTAGCCCCCACCCCCACCCCCAAGGTGTTTTATTCCCTAACCCTCCCTATCCCCATCACTAAAAGTGGGTGGCAATGGACTCATTTCCCCTTGGGATATTGTTGGAATAGGCTGCCGTTATGTGTATTATTTTCTTAGTCAATGAGCTTTGGAAGACAAAATCTATCAGTCTGCCACTCAGTGACTTACTTCAACACAAAAATACCCTTAGGGGAACCACAGTGACTGGTAGAGTAGAAGGGATTGCTTCAAGTTTAGACTTTTCCAGTGAAAATGAATTGGAAAGTTAGAGCTGTTGTAACATGGGGGGCGGTCCAGGGGGAGTGCCATGATCAATTGCAAAAGGGAAATGTGAATCTGAAATAGCTATTTGGTCTTCCCACTCGTGTAGCAGAAAATGTTAAAATTGTATCCGGTCTGAAGCATTCAGAGTCACAATTGAATTTCAGTAGAAGTGTCTCACACGGTGCGTAAATGTATGCAGAGTCGCCATTCCATTGGTCCTTTAATGAATCTGGAGGAGTTGCAGGGGCGACACATTGTCCCTAGAAGCAGTATATATGTATATATATGTACACACACACACACACACACACACACACACACATGCATTTCCTTCCAAAGAAATGATCCCCAAATGAGGACCATTATTCTGTCAATGTAAGTGCCCTTGGGATGTCAATGAAGTATTTTTTAATCCTCACCCTACCCCCTGTTTTTTTTTTTTAATGACTTTACAAAGTCAAGAGCAGTCTCTAATACATTTGAACTAACGGTATATAAGGTTTGAAAAAGCTGTCACAGTATCAATCAGATGTCAACTCTACAGGAACTGTACAATGTCAGTGAAAATTTACCCATCAGTTTTCAGGATTTTCTATTTGGGGAAACCCTAGAAGTCACAGGGCATTCTCTATAGCTCCAATTCACGGCAAAGGATATCGCTGAGAAATATTTTTGTGGTTGGGTCAGTTTCCCATTGTACCCACGAAAAGTGAGGTCATAAATTAAAAAAAAAAAAAAGTTCTTGAGATAATGGCCTGGGAAGCATGAAAGAGAAGAAAGAATACAAATGGTTTGTTTGTTTGTTTTTTTTAAAGAAAAACAGATTGAAGGTAATCTTACAATCTGGGAAAACACTGTACATTCTATGTTCTGTGATTTTATTTTACTGTTTATTTTTTTTTACATTGCTCGAGTTTATTTATTTATTTTGAGAAAGAGAGAGAGAGAGCACAAGCAGGGGAAGGACAGACAGAATCCCAAGCAGGCTCCACTCACAAGCACAGAGCCCAGTGAAGGGCTCAGACCCAGGAACCTTGAGATCATGACCTGAGCTGAGATCAAGAGTCGGACGCTTAACTGACTGAGCCACCCAGGCGCCCCTTAACATGTTTTATTGTGGTTAAATATCATAACCTGAGATTTACCATTTTTAAGTGTGCAGTTCAATGACATTAAGTACACTTGTATTGATGGGCAACCGTCACCACCATCCAACTACAGAGCTTTTTCATCTTTCCAAACTGAAACTCGGTGTCTATAAAACAGTGACTCTCCACGTCTCCCCACCCCACCACCAGCCCCTGGCAACCACATTTCTACTTTCTATCGCTACAAATTTGACGATTCTAGTTATATCGTCTGAGTGGAATCATACAGTATTTGTCCTTTTATGTCTGTCTTATGTCACTTACCACAATTATCTTGAAGTTTTATGCGTCCTGCGATTTTTTTTCCATCATGTTTGTTTTCAGTGTTAAATGATGAAGTTTTGTGATACCGAAACACTCCTTAAAACTGACTTTTTTAAAGGCAGTTTTAAGGGCTATTTAAAGCAACGTCCAATTAAATTCAAATCAGGAAATATAGATTAATCCCTTTAGACATATCTCTGTCCTACATCTTCAAATATAATAATAATGACAACACTACGTAAGGCTTTCTATGTGTTAGGCATAATTCTATGTGCTCTGCATGTATTCATTTATTTAATTCTTGTAATATCCCTGCAAAAGCGGTCTGTGATTTTCCTCATTTTATAGAGAGTGATCTGAAGCATAGGAAGGTTAAGTAACTTGCCTGTGAGCATTACAACAGGTAAGTAGTGTAGCCGTGTTAAGCCCAGGCTGTCCGGTTCTAGACGCTGTGCTTTCAGTCACTGTATGTCATTTCCTTTGATGTTCCTGTCCCATCAACCAGAGACTCTCCTTAAATTGGTCTGAGGTGGGGTCTGAGTGCTCACTCACAGTGTTTTAAAGTCCCTTAAGTGATTCCATTGTATCGTCCAGTTGAGAACTTGTGGAATAGAACGTAGGAAAATAATAGAAAATGAGCCTTGGTACCTGAGTGAATTGGCCTTTGAATAGTTGTCTCCTGAAGGAGTTTGGCCTTGATTATTTAGCAGTGGAAGAAGTCATGGAAGTTCCGGGGAGTTACATAAGGAGAGCTTGTTCTAAGCAATCCAATATGATCAAGTTCTTAGTTGCCAGCTATTTTGTAGAATCTTGCGGTGAGTCGTGGTGCTCTTGCTGGGTTTCGCTTCACCTTTGGTGGTGTGGAGAGGGGGCATCCCAGAGGGGAAACGTTTGCACCAAAAAGGGGTATCTAAATATAAGTTAGAGGAATAATGCTCTGGAGGTAGTATATCCAAAATGTAGGCGGTCATGAGCCAGAGTAGTGTTTTAGGACAGTCGAGTAGGTATTAGAAAATATGAAAGGAAAGGACCAATGAGATCAATTGATGGAATTGTTTCATTCTTAAAATTTTATTTCTTTTTATTTATAGCGTTCAAATAAGTTCTGGTGGATATCTTACTTATATTAGCTTTCTTTTTCTCTCAAAATGCTATACTAGGTATCCGTGCCCATACCCTTAGACCTGGCACCTGTTTGGGTTTTGTTTTACTCATTGGAGAAGTATGAAGTTTCAGGGTTCTGTAAGGGCCTTTCAGCCTTGATTTTATGACTTTGGGGCTTGGGGTTTATCCTCCTGGATTGTGAAATCTCTTCTGTGTATACAGAGCTCCCAGGGGCCCAAAGGCCCGAGGAAGGAAGCTTTTTCAGAAAATAATGTTAGTGCATTAGAATTGGACAATCTTGGAAGATGGAATCCTTATTCCTCTTCTCATTGAGACAGGCACCGGTGATCCATCTTGCCTCTGTCACCCTAATTTAGGTCATTCCTATTGTGAGATGTCTCAAATAGTACCTGTCTGGGTATAAAATTTATGTTGAAGAAGCATTAATGCAAGCTCTTAATAAGATGAAGAACTTAACAGTATGCTGTTATCTGGGGATGATATATTTTATATACTCAAGACATGTTTAATTAGCTCTGCACGAGTCGAATTGGCTCGGGTGGTGAGGAAGCTTTCTTTTTACCCATTTCTCCCATATTCTGCTATAAAAACAGGCAAGATATTCAAGAAATATCCTTTCAACTTTGGCATATTTGTACATCAGTCTCTCTCCTTGCCTCTTCCTCTGTTCCTACAAAATTACTCTGTTTTGTAAACTCAGTTCTTGCTACAGATGGAGGCCAGGGGAGAGCTTTTCGAGAACCACACAATAGAATAAGTAATAGAGCTGATAGGTGTTAGAATTCCTCAAATATTGAACATGCATTCTTTTAAAACAGACTTACTAAATATTGCATGAGCATTTACATCTGAGCAGCGCTAAAGGGTTTTATAACCACTGGTGTTCACTCCCATTTTTCAGATGAGGACACTGACCAGAGTTTGAGTGATTTGCTCAGAGCTTTAAGTAGTGAGGCCAAGACTCAAAATAAACCTCTGCCCCAAATCTCTGCTTCTTTTCAAACAGAAAAATCCAAGTTAATTTATGAAGGTCATTCCCCTCTTTCATGAATAAAAAAAGATGAAATTTACTAAGCCGACAACCCTTTGAAATTCAAGGGACAGATGGGAGCTTGAGATTTATCTCTGGTGGGTCCTGCCATTCGGAGCCAGGAAGAGATGTAATGAGCATGATGATGATTTTGAATTTTACCTCAAATCACTAAGTATTTTCATACTTGTGGTCGGTCTCAGTTATTACCTGAAAATACCTTTGAGATACGTGGGTTGGTATTTTGATCTCACTACATTTTGAAGCTCTCATCTAAGGCCACACTCCTAGTCTGTGTTGACGCATGGCCATGAAAAAGCTGCACCCAACCTCACACTGGGACTACCAGGAAGTTTTCTCAAATTGTATAACAGCTAATACTTTTTGATAGAGAAAGACGAATGAATGGAGCCTAAAAGAGAAGATCCCATCAAAAGTGACAAAAAACAGAATGATGTAGGTCGTTATCTGTTGTAAGGTATTTTAAAAAAGGAAGGGGGCAATTTAGAAATCTTCTGAAGAATAAAAATCTTAGCAAGAGCAGTTATTTCCTTTGATAAAGACAGGTCTTTTGGTTGAGATTTTGATGTCTAAACTCCTGGAAAACGTCTGATTTTTTCATTTGAAAGAACTATAGGAGGTAAAATAAGGAAACATTTCTTACAATGTATGTTTCTATTCTAAGAAACAGAGCTACTAAGTTGTTAATAAGGAAGATTAATTGTGACTACGGTAATGCCTTGCTTCATTCACAAAAGCACGGCTGAATGTTTGCAGTATATTGAGAGAGTTCAAGAATAGAGGGCTCAAATTTTCTTTACAAATTAGGGATTTAAGACACTGAAATTTATTTTCTTGCCTATTCCCACCGAGTTCATTTCTACTAGTCTTGAGTGCTTAACCCTTTAGAAAGCAGGATAAGGAGTAATGAGCTTGGGTTTCTTTGTCTAGCAGCCAAAGAAGATGAAACAGTTGCCTGGGCAAATTGTTCATATGCATTTTATAGGACTTTTATCTTCTCCTAAACATTTTTATTTATCCCTTCCAAATGGATCAATGGATATTGATGCAAATATATTTCTGTAAAGATTTAATCCGGATGCAGGGATAGTAAATATCTGTCAAACTACCTACCACCTCTGCAATGGTGGTAAAGAAGAATTTAGAAGTTTGACCGTTGGGGCGCCTGGGTGGCTCAGTCAGTTAAGTGTCTGACTTCGGCTCAGGTCATGATCTTGCAGTTCGTGAGTTCAAGCCCCGCGTCGGGCTCTGTGCTGACAGCTCAGAGCCTGGAGCCTGTTTCAGATTCTGTGTCTCCCTCTCACGCTCTGACCCTCCCCCGTTCATGTTCTGTCTCTCTCTGTCTCAAAAATAAATAAACATGAAAAAAAAAAGTTTGACCGGAGCTCCCTAATCAAAAGTTCTGGAGTTTGGTAACTTCCATGGTCTCAGGCAGTGGAGACTATGGAAACACATCAGTCCAATTGTACACTCAAGGAAAGATAGATGGCAATAATGTGATTGTGTGTTTATAAATTTATAGAAGAGTTTGAACGAGAAGCACCCCTGGGGAAATGGCATGCTCTAAAGGGATCTTGAAGAATAAGTAGTTTCGGTAGGCGGTAAAGAGACCTTTACATGAACAGAACCGTAATACAATATGCCAAATCAGGAATGTCTAGGAGTAACAGCTTAAGCAAAATAGCCAAAGATGAGCTTACTTTGGAAAAGCCTGGAAGTACTTTGAAAACATAGCTAATAATTCTAGCCACCAATCAATGAAGATTTACTGTGCTTAGCTTGGCTCAGTGTTTTGTGTGCCCTGCTTCTAATTCTCAGGATGATCTTGCAAGGAGACATTATTATTAACCCTATTTAGACACAAGGATTTTAAGTCTCAGAGAGGTAAGATCACTCCCCTGAGACCCATGGCTTGTAAGTGATAAAGTCAGATTAGAAGTCAGATCTGCTTGACTCTAGAGTTCACACTCTTATACACTCATAGTGTATGTTTCATTTTTGTTTTTGTTCTTGTTTTCTTCTGGGTATGATAAAACCCAGGGTCTTAAATGCCAGATTACAAGTTTTTGTTTGTTTGTTTTAGAAACATTGTATTTGGCATTTTTGACATATCAGATAATTCGCCCTTTCCAAGTATACAATTCCAAAAATTTTCAGTAAATTTACCAAATTCTGCAACCACCAGTCTAAAGCAGTCTTGGAATATTTTGATCACCTCAACATGATCTGTCATGTGCATTCCTTGTTAATCCCTTCCCTGTCTCTTCTCCTATTCGTAGCAACTGCTCATCTACTTTCTGTTTTTATTACTCTCCTGGGTATTTCCTGTAAGTAGAATTATATACTATAATAATATAATATGTGGCATTTGCGTCAGACTGCTTTCACTGAGGATGTTTTTGAGATTCATCAATGTTGTGACATGTATTCATAGTCTCTGCCTTTTTATTGCTGAATAGTATTTTACTGAAAGGATATACCACACTTTGGATATCCATTCATTAGCTGATAGACGCTTAAATTGTTTCCAAGTTTGGGCTATTATGAATGATGCTGATAAGACCATTCCTGTCCAAGTCTTCGTGTGGACACATGTTTTCATTTCTCGTGGATATAGACCTAGGAGTAGAATTGCTAGTTTATAGCATAACCGTATGTTAGTTTAGCATTTTGAGGAACTTCTAAACACTTTTCCAAAGTGTATCATTTTATGTTTCTACCGCAACGTCTGAGGGTTCCGGTTTCTCCACGTCTCTGCCAGTCTTCATTATTGACTATCTTTTTTATTATAGCCTTTTTAGTGAGTGTAAAGTCACATCTGCTTGCCTCTATTGGTATTTTTCTAATGACTAATGTTGGGCATTGTTTCATGTGCTTACTAGACATTTGTATATCTTCTTTAAATCTTCTATTTAAATCTTTTGCTCATTTTTGATTGGGTTGTTTGTCTTATTCTTGAGGCGTGTGCATTCATTGTATGTTCTGGATATAAGTACTTTGTCAGATATGTATTTTACAAATATTTTATACCAGCCAATTGCTTGTCTTTTCGTGTTCTTAATGATGTCTCTTGAAAGATAAAGATGTTAAATTTTGATGAAATCCAATTTATTAACATTTTTATGAATCAATCTTTTGATGTCGTATCTAAGAAATCTTTGAGGATCTTGAAGATTGTCTGTTTTCTTTTAAACGCTGTATTGTTAGCTCTTCCTTTTAAGTCTATGATGTTTTTTCAGTTAATTTTTGTGTATGATGTGAGGTAAGGGTCTATTTTCCTTTCCTTTTTTTTTTTTTTTTTGCATGCAGATCATTTATTGTACCAGTCCCATTTGTTAAAAGGCTATCATTTCTCCATTGAACTTCCTTAGTGTGTGTTTTGAATATCAGTTGGCCATAAAGATAAGAATTTATTTCTGAACTCAATTCTGCTCCATTAACCTCTATGTCTATATTTATGCCAATACCCCACTGTTAATACCTGTAGCTTTATAGTAAATTTTGAAATTGGGAAGTAAAAGTTCTCCAAACTTTGTTCTTTGTCAAAATTGCTTTGGCTCTTCTAGATCTTTTCCATTTCCAATAGATTTTAGAATCAGTTTGTTGATTTTTGAAAACCAAAAACAAAATGGGCCTGATGGAAATTTGAAAGAGATTGCATTGAATCCACAGGTCAATGTGGAGATAATTGCCACCTTAACAATACTGAGTATTCCAGTCCATGAACATGTAATGTCTTTCCATTTATTTAGATCTTTTTCAAGTGCTCTCAGCAATGTTTTGTGATTTTCCATGTATAACTCTGGAAACTTTTCTATCAAATATATTCCTAAGTATTTTATTTATTTGTTTATGTTTATGTTTGATGCAATTGTGAAAGTGTACTTTATTTTCGATTGTTCATTGTATATAGAAATACAGTTGATTTTTGTATATCAACCTTAAATCCTGTGTCCTTACTAATACTTGTTAGTTTTAATGTGTGTGTGTGTGTGTGTTCCTTAAGATTTTCTACATACAGGACATGGCATCTGCAAATACAGACAGTTTTAGTTCTTCCTGATATGGATCCCTTTTATTTCTATTTCTTGACTGATGGCCCTGGCTAGAATTTCCAGCACAACGTGGAAAAGAAGTGTTGAGAAGGCATTTGCACCTTGTTCCTAATCCTAAGGCACCTCCTTCAGTCTTTCACCATCAACTCTGATATTCCTTGTAGGTTTTTTCACAGATGCTCTTTCTCATGTTAAGGAAGTTCCCTTCTATTTCAAACTTGTCACAGTCAGCTAGGGCAATTTAAGAAGGGGCACTTTTCTTTGAGAATCTTCAACATTGAATACTTACCTAGAACAAAGTTTAGTAAATTCTAAATCATTGAAGTCCATGGTTTGTACAACAAGTGTCTTAGATTTCTTCCTCCTTCCCCTCCAAGGAAGGAGATGTTGGAAATGAGTAGGGCTAGAAAGTATTGCATTTTTTTGGATATTATTTGCCTTAGTTGACCTCTGAAGCTAGCCTCCTCTTCTGTATCAGTGCTGTTCAACAGAAACATGAGGGAAGCTTCAAATATGAACTCTATATTTAATCTAAAAATTTTTATTTTTATTTATTTTTATTTTTTTATTTTTTATTTTTTTTAATTTTTTTTAATCTAAAAATTTTTAGTGGTTACATGAAAGAGGTAACAAAAAGGTAAAATTATTTTTAGTAATATATTTTAAGTGTGTATATATATGTGTGTGTGTGTAATATCATTTCAACATGTAATCAACATGAAATTCTTTAAAAACATTTTTGTTTTTTAGTTTTTGAAATCTGATATGTATTTTCCTGTTATAGCCCATCTCTATTGGGAATGGCCACCTTTTAAATGCTCAGTAGTGACATGTGGCTAGTGGCTACCATATTGGACAGTGCAGTTCTATATACATGCATATTAAACTATAGTTAACTAACAAATATTAAATAAGCAGATTAAGGGAAACACACGTGGCTTGTTATTTGCTTCGTGATAGGTACAGAATATATAGTTAGTGATTTTTGCATTTAAGTAACATGAGCAGAATTCAAGCATCTTCTAAGAGACGATCTTTTGGTGGAATGTTCTAAATAAAAATAAAGACCTTGCTTTAATGCAGTACTTTCCCAGTTGCAGTTGTGTCTGTATCATCACAGCCTTTGGACATGGTGGGCAATATATGTTGGACAATACAAATCTAGTAACATGCCTATGAGAACACAGTGACTGAGAGATTGAGCTGGGAAACACACGGCCAATGAACTCCTTCCAACTTCCTCTTAGGAAGCTCCAGAATTTCTCCTACTAGGAGATCTGTATCTCTTGGATACTTGGTCAACAAAATGCATCAGCTTTCTTGCCAGCATAAAGAGTGTTAGGGGAACAAATGGGCATCACAGAACCAGACGAACATCAGCACCAACTGCATTATGACACTCTAGCTGTTAAATCTTTCATGGTAATGGCCGCGCTGGAGATGGCTGCCGTGATAGACTTCATGCTGGAAGAAGCCTGTGGTCACTGCAGGTGGTGCTAATATCATCTTATCACTGCATTTGAAGGATCACTTGAACAGCTTGTAAGGAGAGTAGCTAAAGCTATTGATTTTGGATCACATCTGAATGTGAAAAAGACGATGGTTTTGAATCACGGAGTGTCACCCTCACAGGGAATCACTCTCCCAGAAGTAGTTTTAAGGAGTGAAAAATAAAACATTGTTTTGTGCTCAAAATGCACTCAGAGAAAGACTCTTAATTTCTGAATCAAGGGCCAAGAGTGGTCTCCTCATGCTTTCCTGTTCCATCGTTGAGTATCTTGATGAGACCTTTAGTTAGCAGGCTTGTAGAGTTCAAGGTCATAGGTTCAATCATCATACAGACCAGTGATATATCCTGGTCACAGATCCTCTGCTTCCTCCAGCTGCTCTCTTGAAAGAGTGTGTGCTTGATCCCAAGAGAATTAAGGGAAATAGGGGTGGCATATAAGGACCATCCATAACCACTACTGGTCAAACAACTCATAAACTATGGAGCATGGGTCAGAAGTGGCACCTTTTATTTTTTAGAGAGAGAGAGAGAAGCAGAGAGGGAGGGAGAGAGGGAACCCAACATAGGGCTCAATCCCACAACCTTGAGAGCACCACCTGAGTCAAAATCAAGAGTCACTCAACCGACTGAACTACCCAGGCACCCCAGCAATGGCACCTTTTACACAAATATAGCACACAGAGCTTGCACCATCAGGAAGAGTCCTATCCTTATAAGTTGGATCACAGTGAATTTTCAATGATAGCCTGCCGTAGAGCTAAAGCTGAGAATGGATGCAAAGCCAGTAAACAAAGCAGCAAAAGCGATTAGCTCCTTGAAATACGGGACTATCAGTAGATCCTAAAAGAACACAAGCTCCCTCTTATTGTCTGAACACAAGAGATCATTGAGTGCCGTTAAGAACCCTGTTAGACTTAGCATTGTTAGCCAACGTCAGCACTAACGTTTCCCTATCAATACTTATTTATGGCCCCTCTTTATGGCATTAGGTTTACCTAGGAGTGTTCTCAAAAGATAGTATCATTTCTGCGTGTCCATCGATTTATCAGCACATTTCTGGTTTATTATATTTATACCGAATTTTAATTTCTTGTACTATTCTAAAGGGGTTTGTTGATTATATCTTACCGAGAAGCAGTAGGTTATATGTGGAACTCATACCAAAGTTCTTGCCAACACTTCTCCACATTCTCCAGCTGTTTCCTATGTTTGCTATTTTCCAACCACTTCAAGAGCTGTGTATTTATCACAGACTATGCTGGAATTGCTCTACTCCAGAGAAATCTTACAGCAGTAAGGTGAAGGCATCAAACGCCCTGTCCAGAAAGAGCTCGGAATCTGGCTGGGGAGAAGGACTCGTTAAACAACTGAAATATAAAGGAAAATTGCTGTCGTGAAAAGTGGTTTTGCCCACATGTGTCTAATGTCGCAGAACTGGAGGAGAAAAAAAAATTGGATAAACTTTGGGTTTTGCTTATATGGCTACCTATGAATAATCTTTCAAGGCAAAAATCCTTCTCAGTTTTTAAGATGGAAAACGTCAGTTGAAGAGGCTTAAAACAAACAGAAGTATCAAATATACTATGAAGTCATTGAGTGAAAGCTGTTCAGCCACAGCGTACGGGATTGCTCTCAAAAGAAAATTGAAGATAAATAAAAAGATTTCAAGGAGAGTTTAGAGAGGCCTTTTCTTTCTTCCTTTTTTTTTTTTTTTTCTTTCAAGACGTAATTGATTCGCTCCCCAAAAGGGTCTTTCTAGAACTCTGGGTAGACAATGCTCTAACCTTGTCAGAAGAGGATAATAAATTTAGAGTTAGACTGGTTTGGAAGGAAAGACTTAGAATGAACTACATTTTATAGGAACAGAGCACCGAGGGTCTGTTGTTAGTTTATAGGGCCTTGATTAGATAGGTTATTGATTTTGGCTGCTGGTGATATGGTTCACGTTCAGAAGGTATCAAACTCATGCTGAATAAAATAGAAGCAAATGCTTAAAAAAAAAAAAACCAGAAAGTAGCAAGACACTGGCTAGTAGACTACTTACAGTTCCTCAAATGGAATGGGCAGCTGTGCCTTATTGCCTTTAGCCCTCTGGAAGCAGTTATGTGTATTAAATACTGGAATAACTTGATATTTTAAAAGCTTATATGCTCATCCAAGTAAAATGGTTTTAGAAGACTACCGGGAGTTTCATGATTTTATAGTTAAATCAATACCCAGATTTATGCCTTTTGGACAGAGAAACTTGAATTTAATTGAGAAAATGGATCTAATGAGGATAGACATATTTTGTGCAGATGTAAGAGAGTTTTTTCCCCCCTTATTATCTGAAAAGTGAAACAGGTACTTTTGGTATGAAAATGAATGTAGCTTTACAGGAAAAATGACAAATGTTCAGAACCTTAAAAGAAGATTTGTGATATTGTATAGAGGTTCCTGAATGTCTGGAATCTGGCGGAATACTTTTTCTTGTCTCTTTTCAATTCTTCAACTAAGATTCGTTAGTTATACAGAAAAGCATATAATATTTTACATTATACTGCACAATTAATGACCATATGCTATTAAACTGGCAACCAGACTTTCAAAAATAACAATTTTACGCAGAATCACTAGCAGCATAGATTTTCCTTTTCCTTACTTTACATTTATGGTGCTTCGCATAGACATTTGTATTTTATTCACTAGCTACACAGAGACAAAATTTTTTAAACGAGAAATAGTAAAAGACTTTGTCAATTTTTTTCAGAGATAGCGAGACATAAAAACTCTCTAGACATGACTTTCTGTGTTCTCAGAAGTCTTCTTGGAGTTTCCCAAGTGCACAGAGAAATCTTGTAGGAAAAATTAGCAAAGTGCAGAGATGTTTTGGTCATCTGCAATTTATTTTCCAATAACCCTAATTCTCCATAGCCTTGGACCACATTGTGCCTCAGGATACACGCAAATACACTGTTCGTACAGAAACAAACACTCAATTTCTCAGACACTCTTCCTGCGTAGTACCTGCAAGATAGACCTTGAAACGCAGTGCAGCAAAATTTCAGCTTCTAGAAACATATGGACTCAAGTAACTTTAAGAAAGAATCATTGGAGGGCAGAATTTGGCTCTGTGATATTTTAATGCAATGCAAGAGTTCCAGAAATAACTGCCTACTTTACTTTCTTGCTGTCCAGAAAACACACATGAAAAAAATTCCCATATTACTTTTCCTCTATACTCTTTTCTCACAAATTAAGAAGTCTCCTCTCCTAGGACACTCTATGAGCATCATAATTTTAAAAGTAAAATTTGTCTATCAGAGTGTTAGAGATAGACTAGCCTATGTCTTTCACAAGTGTGGTGAATCGATCACTAGTAAATCTGGGAGTACCTAAGAGTTATGTCTAGAAGGTTACCTAAAACTTAACTTCATTGCCATATATTTCTCCTGGAAGATGTTGTGAATATCAGTTTTTTTTGGTTTTTTTGTTTTTTTTTTTTTAAATCTTCAGACATAGCAAACCCATACTGTTGGGAGCGTTTACAGGTTTTATGTGTAATGCTATAAATAAAAATACATTTTCAAAATGTGCACTGCAGAAAATGGAAAATCTGAGTATTAGTTTTGGCTGAAATAATTTTGAAAAAGTACCAAATAAGCAGACATTGGTGTAACTTAAAAGGCATAGTCTTTTGAGGGAGTTTTACTCCCGTTTTTTTTCTTCAATATGGTCCTTCATTAAAAAGAGAGAGCTGTTTATACTCTTCTTTTGTGACTTTCCTGTGGTGTATTTAGGAATTTGTTCTGTAGCGCTTCAAACCTGTTCTCTTTTCAAGAAGCAAAAGCTTTCCTCCAGAAAATCTAAATAAGAATCACCGGATATTCAAAAATAAATGAATTGCCCTCTCCAGACTCTGCCATGAATTTCAAGAAAGCACCTGGCATGTTAGAGAGCAGGAGAAAGCATTAAGCTGAAGAAACTTCAAGTTGCAAGTTTCTCTATTTTAAGTGATTGGGTTTGTGCAGATAAGAGATTTGAAAAGTACGCAGTGAGGTGATCATTTTTCTCTGACAAGGAGATACTACCTAAACTGCAATGATTTAATCTGGACTGCTGATCTGATCCTTTAGAAATACGCTTCTCACTACAGAGAACTTTCTCTCAAGCTTTGTTCACTTAAGTTTCATATTTTACATCTTTTGCCTTGATTCAATGGGTAACCACGGGCCAGGTACAATATTTTTAAATTCCTTATAGGCTAGTTAGTTATTGGAACCCAAACACATTTTCCTCCCCGAGTTGTTACTTTGTTTCACGAGTGGTCTTTTTCTCTTTAGGTGACAGTCTCCTGTTAGCCATGGGGAATTCTCTGGGTCACGCTAGAAAGTTTATGGTCCCACCTGCATCCATGAGAAAGAGAAAACAAAGCTTCATTTTTAAGCCCTTGGAAATTCAGGGCCATTAAGAAATGGCTACGGCCAGCTCTCTCATGTTATTTAAAGGGGTAAAAAGTTCATTATGCTAGTTGGCTTGCGTCTGCTTGTTTATATCCAGATGATTTCAAGAGATTCTATTTAAGTAGCTTGTAAGATGTCAGACCCATGTATGTTTGGGTTAGGGGTGGCTCTGGCTGCAAGTAGGAAGCTCATATAAGAATGACTTAAACAAACACAAAGGAGAAAGAGCTGAGGGCGGTGGGGAGGGCTATGGGGGCAGGGATTGACCTTCGTAAAGATAATGATATTTTCCTTAAAAGCTCGTCCAACGGAACTATTTCTCGTAGCTGATCACAGCCCGGAGGAATCTGGGAAATTCCGAATGTTCAGCTGGGCACATTTCCTAAATCTGAGTTCTTCTTTTTTTCCTTTGAGTTTTTAATTTAAAGGAGGGAATGAGGTAACGGAGATACATTTTCCATAGTAGTTATTCATCTTTCTGCGAAAAAAAACATCAATTTAGGGTGAATATTAGTTTTGCCCCTAAGTTATTTGCTTCTTCATTGGAACTTTTATTTTCCAAGAATTTTCTTCTCTTAGTGAAGTGTGCCTCATAGCATCCTCATGAATTAATCTCATACTGGTACTCTCCTACTGAAGATACTGAAACCATCCACAGAAGATGATCCAGCCCTATACAGGGATTAGGAGGATGTATAAATTATTGCTCGCATACTTAACCACTAACAGCCTATTGCATTTTTCTTCTTGGATAAATATAAGCGGCCTAAATTTAGACTGATGGAGATATTATTACCCTATTGTATTAATGCATTGAGAGTTTAATAGATTGTAATACAAGCTACTGTTTCTTCAACCGCTTATTTTTCAGCATGAATTCCCTTTAAAATAGTCTCTGTTCTCTTTGTCACATGGCCGATGTGGTGCTGCATTGATCAATTCAGCTCAGTTCTTAAAAAATGTATCGAATGCCTACTGTTTGTCATGCCTTTTCAAAATCCACTTTTAATATTTGGGATATTTCAGTAAGTGGGGGAAAATTTGCCCAGATTTTTCACAGTAGTAAAAAACAAAATCCACTCCAGCTAAACAAGCAAGTATGTATCATAACTTGTAAGTCACCTGTGTAGGCATATTATCCTTGACACCCCTCCCCCACCACTACGTTACCTGTGGTTTTAGTAAATCGTACAATTCATTTATGCTCAAACTGGATGATTCTTGCAGAATCTTTTCTACACACTTTTCTCTGAGTTGTTGATTGATTATAGTGATTGTGTGCCAAAACAACAGAACTTGAAATTCTGCACAATTTGTTCCTACTATCTTGTTAATTACATTAGCTAGGTAAAAACTAGGTAAAAAAAAGCTGTTTAATTTTTTTCTCTGATGTGACTTTTAAAACAAGAGGGTTGTTTTCCCTTAAATACTCATAAAATCTTTTCTTAAAAGTGATATTTACGTACTTTTCAGGGTAAGAAACAATTTTCTGCATTTCAAGGGACATGATCTAGCTGGATCACAACATAATTATCAGAGTCCACATTTTTGCATCTGGGGAATCAGAATGGCTGATGGAACAAAAAAGATAAAAAATACGAAACAAACGTGAACTCCCCAGGAGAATTAAAGTGCAACCCTCTAGATGACATCCTCTCTCTGATTACTTGAGCTTTCCTTTTTACAAAGTGTCCTACTCAGTATCGTTTCTCACACTTTTCCTAGCTAACGCATGAGGTTCCGTTGTATGACTGAAGCTCATATTTTGGGATGATTGGATGGATTTGTTACTTCTTCTCAGGCTTAAACCAAACACTCTTACACTGGCGCATTTAGTAAGGTGGTACCGGAGCATGGTGAGAATAGAAATCTGTTTACTCTGGGAAACCACTATTTCACCTTTCGAGAAAAGTCTCAGTGGTAGATCTAGTCCTTTTTTTGATATCTTTAAAAGAGCTTGCCATGGCTGAATAGAGGAAAAAGAAAGTGTTCTTTGCTTTAGGAAGCAGTTGAAACTTAAGCTCAGAGTGGAGCCTAAATAGAATGTATGTGAACGCATGGGAAAGAAAGGAACCAAAGAAGATGTGCTGTGGAGATAAACAATCTTGGAAGTGGTGAGGGCTATTTAATGGCCCTGGATTTAGGTAAGTAGACAGCAATTATAGGAAAAACATTTATGTGAGTTAGAGGTACTTCATGATACCTAAAAAGAATTTTTTTTCAACTCTTCTTAACAGAATATCTATTTTTTTCTTTTTAGGATCTGGTTTTATTGTATTCATATACTTACAAATGAAAAATTTTGTGAAGGTTGATCTTTCATCCTTTTAATTATCTACTCAATTAATATCAACGAGGCCTTAGATTTTTTAGGCTGCCATCTATGAAGGAATAGCCACTGAGCTGGAACCACTTCTCATTATAGATCATAAATCCTAACTGGACATTCTAATTTCAAAATCATGAACCAAGCCAATTCTAACTTATTTTTGTATTATAGCTGATTTCCCCAATTCTAATAAGTACTTCCCCTCCCCCACCTTCCCATACACATTTTAATGTTTTCACATTGAACTACATCTGAAAATCAATACGGACATTTAATGCAGTAGTTTTTCTTTTATATCACAGAAGCTGGCATTTAATTGACTTAAGTATAAAAAAATATTTAAAAACATTATCTCTCACTTAACAGAAAGTCTAGAGATGAATAGGTTTGCTTTTTAATTGACACAGCGGTTTAATAATATTAGAGATCTGGGTTCTTTTTATCTCTTCTCTGCCAATGATAAGAATATAGGTATGGTATTGATTTAAGTATGGCCATCTGGTGGCTGGTGGCTGTCCATGGCAACCAAGACACCTCACTTCCTTATTCACGCCAACCGAAAGTGAGGAAGAAAACCTCCTCCTTTCAATCTGGTTGGCTCAGTTTAGATCTCCTGGCCACCCTTGGGCCAATCAGAGTTCCCACGGCATTGCTTCACCTTGACTGGTTTATTCTCATCAGGCTCTACCCCTAAAACTTCACCTGGGTCTTTTGAAACACATGAGCTGTGGGAGATACAGGAAGTACTTGATGGATAATTAGACTTCTTTTAGGAGAGAGGCAGAAGGAATCCACTGAGTAGACAATTCATAGTGTCCACCTAAGGGAAGTGGCTATTTGTAAACTGACCCAGGCCCACAAATCTATTGCGCCAAAAAATAATAATGTGGGCTGTTGACTTCACAGATATTATCCAAGGATTTGGATTTATTCTTTCTGTTACCCTGCTCCCTCTGCAGTCTCCTCCAGAAACTCTGCCAAATGACTGGATAATGAATCCCTGATGAGGTGTTAATGGCTTAGAATGACTTCATATGGTAAGCTTCTCAGGACTATTCCATAATAACAAGGAAATCTTAGCATAAAAATCCCTTTTGATGGTACAAAGTTGTGTCCTAGGTCGCACTGAGAGAGAGCTAATTTTAAAATGAGGTGTCCTGACCATTCAGGGTCTTTACATTGGGCCACCAAAACACCTTTGCACATAATAATGAGGCTTAATTTTTTATTGTTTGCCAGCCCAGAGAACATTTCATCAAGAGGTATTTCTGCCACGGCTCGAGACTCAAATTCAGCATACCCATAATAGCTCCGTGCATTAGGGATTTGCACTTTCGGTAAGAATTTGAATTCACCAAATTCACCACAACACAAAATAGAATATCCAGAGGAATTCCTCACTTAGGTGTTTGGTTTTTCTAAGGGTCTGTAAGATCTTTAAGAGCCAAGACTGAACATTTAGATTATGTGCTAACGAGGTGGTATATGCAAGAAAAATGATGTGGGACTTTGTCACATATCCACTTGTCCTTTGGTGTTCCCCTAAAAGGTTAGAGAGAATATGTACATCTGTACATCCTCGGTGAAAGAAAATGTCAGAAGAAAGTATGGGTCTTCTTTTGTACTCTTTGACTTCATCTGGACTTCTTTGTTTAGGAGATCAGCTTTTACTGTGGTAATTTACATTCTTAGATCTCCCTGACTGACAGAAGCTGACGCTTCCCACTTGCTGGCATCTGTCAATAATAGATTGCTCAATCAGTATTTACTGAGTACCTACAATGAAGCGATCTCGGATCCAGAAGCCGGGAAAACAAAGACGAAAAATACACTGTTTCTGACTTCAAGAAGGTCATAATCTAATGAAGGGAGAGAGTTACAATAGCGTTAAGTACAACGAAAGGTGCGCACCTGGGGGATGGTGAGAAGTAAAGATAGGGCAGTAAGTTGAAGGCTGCAGATGAGCCCTGTATGGTATCTTGACATTTGACTTCTGGTTTGGCAAGATTTTACTGGTCACGACCTGGTTTGGTACCCCGTAGTAATAATGCTCACATTTTCGGCTCACGTTACCTTGCACTAGACAACGTGCTCACTGCTTCACATACGTCTTCCCGAGCAGTCCTCACAGGTATCCTGTGCCGAAGATCCCAGTGTTAGCCCATCTTCTAGAAGAGGATACATGGCTGGAGAAGGTAAGGCTGGGATTGAAGCCCGCTTCTGCTCATTTTGAAAACACTTGCTCTAAAGTGCCCGCTATTACCTTTAGCCACTTTCATTGTAAAGAGAGCCTTATTTGTTCATGATATAGCTTAAAAATTGTTTGAACATATGGACAATATATGTGCGTGTTTGTATGTCTGCAAAATATACAGTTGGATGGTCTCTATATGTACTTGCTGTGAAAAATGTATGGTGTATGTATATATCTATAAACACTCCCTCCCCATATGCTGAGCGTTATAGTTAGCAAGATGAACCAGTTGGCCGTTACACATGCTGGCACGGCCATCTTAGGAGCAGTTGCTGGGGATGCATAGCACCCCCATTCTCCAGAAGGGTTGTCCTATTGTCTCATGAGGGCTCTTCAAAACTGTTCCAGGCCGTTCTCCGGTGCCAGCATTTCAGTAGCCAATGGATATTTTCTGCTCCTCTCTGATGCTAGAGACGTGTGGAGGGAGGAGGGGGCATTAAAATAATTTTCTGCTGGGGCTCGGATACACTTAAGACAGCCCTCTTCCTGGAATACATAAATGCCAGCAAATCAGCATTTCTTAAGCTGCAGTATCCTTCCTGGAAATCCTGTTAAAGGACATACCCGGGCTACTCGTCTCAGGCCGAATGAGAATATAGTGAGCCTCATGATTTCCACCGCTGAGATATTAGCATAAATCTCCCACTAATGCACCTCTGCCTGTGAGGGGAGGAGTCTCTGCAACCCAGGAAAATACGTTAAGTTGACAAGGAACTAATGTTTCGCGACTGGCGCATGGCGCTGTGAAGGATGCATTCACCGGGAATTTCCCGTTCTACAAATACCATTGGGTCCGCCTTTAGAATTTTCCCCTATTGGGTCGCGAGGAATGATCAGATACGTCACTAGGGAAAATGACTTTTTAGCCGCTCGTGGAGCCGGTGTAAGAACTTGACGGCTAAGAGAGCAGTTTCCTCTTCAGATTTAAGAGGGCGGATTCCTTTTCCTCCGGAATCCCGCATCGCAACGGCCTCGCCAAGACCGCGGCCGGGTCATTACCCCCCTTTTGATGATGGGCAAATCCAGATGCAGGGGGGTAAGCGAGCGTGCACCTGGGAATGTCAAAGCTGGATGGGTTGTCAGAATCCTAGACCTGTGGAGTTCTCCTCCATCCTTTCCCTCTTTCTCCTTTTCCCTTCTGAAGCTTCTGCTCCCCTTCTTGTTTAGAAGTGGAATTTTCAGGCCCGTCACCATCCCCCCGGAGCCTAGTGCTCAGCGAATCCTTTTTGGTGTGTGTGGAATGACTGTTGGGAAGCCAGAGGTGCGACCCCAGCGCCTAAGACTCTGGAGCCACAGTGGCTTCAGGGAAAGAACAGGCCAGCATCTTGTCCCCCCGGCTTCCCTGGACGGCCACCCTGTCTCCACTGACCACCCGCACCCCACACTGAGTACCCCCGGACGACCTCCAGGGGCTCACTTTGAGGGCCTTCCTGTTTGCTGGAGCTTAGTAGCGCTAGGATCTTTATCTCCCAGCCCATGGCTTTGCTCCTAAGCAGGGCTCTACTTATGCACGGGAATAACTGTCTTCCAGCCATTCACCCAGCTCACTTAGCTGCCCCCTGGTGCTGCAGTTTTCTCTGTTCTGTCTGCGGCTGGGGTCAGGGGACTTCTGTGTGCAGTCCTGGGATCAGAGTGACAGGCTTGCCGTGCCCACAGGTGTTTAGAGACAGGCTCAAGTTCTAAGGGGGATGTACTTCCTGAGTGGCGGCAAGGTGCTCGGCAGACAGTTTTGACAGCCCCGTGGCCTTCGTTTTCCTCGTGTTCTTCTCTTTTCCTCTCTTCGCTGCATGGATTTTTGGTATGTTACTGAAGCTTGGTGCGTGTGTGCATGTTGTGTGTGCACATGTGAGAGGACAAAAGATGGGTAAAGAGGACGGTTTTTTGTTGTTTGGCTTTGTGTTTTTGTCGCGCCTTGGAGTAATGAGGTGGAGATTCCTTGTTCTCGAAGATAAATGACTTTGAATGAACTTAGCTTGTAATCCTGGCTCTAACACCTCTCTGTGAGATATCTTCATCGCGCTGAGTCCTAATTCCTCGTATGTGAAATGAATGTGGTAATAGCGTTTTATGTTTTGTTTTTTTTTTTTAATGAAGTTTGAGCTAAATAATATATATACATTGCCTAGTCCGGTTAGTGCGTGGTAGATGGCAAGTTTTCAGGCCAATGGGGACTACTCTAACAATAGCAATAATGACAAAATAGCAATCATGTGGATATTATGTAATATATGTAATATACATAGGCAGTGTATATAACACACACATAATACAAATATATATGTATGTATATATGTATGTATTATATATGGGTATATAACACTAGGCCTTAGAAAATAGTTTTCTAGGATCTAAAGCCTTTTTACAGGCCAGAGTCTCTTTTGTAGATCCACGTGGGCATAAATCCCCTTGAATTGCATTAGTGTGTCCAGTTAAGCAAACATTGAAGGTCTTAGCTGAACTTTGAGATGTACTCTTCTTCACCGAACAACCAAGAAATACCAGATTAGACTGTGCTGCCCTGTATCCGTTCATTCTTTCGCTAAATATTAAACCCATTCCAACTGTGTACCAGGGACTATATACCAGGATCAGGGTACTATGGACTATAAGACATACCTTCCCTGCCATGGAGTTACAACGGTAATTAGGTAGCAAGAAGGAAAAGAAAGGTGCTCAGAAACAGAAACAGCGGCTTCCTACTTGAAATTGAGGTTTCAGGGGAAAGAGATCAAAACTTGTTACCTGGTCTGAAGTGTGAATCAAAGTTAGCCAGCTGAACGAACAGCAAAAGCAAATGGCCTGTGGTGGATAAAAAGCCCCTTGTACTGGGGAAACTGACTGGCTCTGCTCAGGCTGGAAGGTCTGTGCAAGGATCACAGTGTAAGTCGTGGTGAGGAGCTTGGAATTTACCAGGGAGCAATGTGGGGACATTGAAGGTGTTAAGCAAGCAAGTGTGACAAGTTTTAGTCGACACTTTTAAGAGACTTGGTTGGTACCATCTTCCCTTCAGCAGCTGCTGGCCTTTTGTTCCACTCCCATGTGCAGCAGGCCAGGGATGCATCTGCCCTCTCTATCTAGTGAAACATGCCCAGAGACAAGGATTTAATTTTCTCACTCCTGTTAAGAGACAGTGGCTTATGAGGCTGTATATTTTGTCTTGAGAGAACATTTATATCTTAACAGAGATCCAAGTTTAAGCCAAAGGAATGAATCTCTAAGTGTGATTTTTCTTCCCTCAACAACTCTCAGAGCTGAAGGGGCTTCTCATGCGGAGGAACATGGCCAGCCTATTAGTGTGTGAGAGCTCAGAGACAAGACTAGGGATCAAGTCCAAGCCCTGCTCCCCAGGTGTATGAGTTGATATATTCAATCTTCTTAACCCTCAGAGTTTCCTTATCTGTAAATGGGGGGAGGGGCGGGACTCAGAGTTGTGGGATTAACTGAAATGATGCATAGGAATAAATACACCATTGTGGAACTCTTTATGTTTGATGCTACTGTGCTGGGTCCGGGAAGGACCTCCCTTCCCCTGAAATCTCCTTTTTTTGAAAACATTATCGCAAGGTTCCAGGGTAATTTCAAATTGACTTTCTCATGATCTGTATCATGTCATCTATGTTTAGACATTTTCACACTTTCCTCTGAAAACATTTTGGGTGTTCTTGCTTTAAGAAACATATACTTTCTTCCACACATATTTTTGCATGTTACAAACTGTCTCAACGTGCAAATTATTTCCTTGAAATAATTGGCAATTTAGTGTCTGTGATGGGCAGGGGTGATTCAACTGAGAGTTCAAGAAAGAGGTTTCAGACAGACTGCAGGGAGCGGGCTGGGGCTGGGGGGGCGGTGGAGGGTGGTCTTCAGAATCCACTGTGATGTATGATAGGATGAATGAATGTCAAGTAGGCTCAAATGCTCAGAATGTCAGAACCAAGATTGGCTTGGAAGTCCTCATTTTGCCTTCAGAAAGGGGACTGGGCAGGAAATGAGTGTCTAATGGTGGTAACAAGTTTTTCAATTCCTATGGCATATGCCCTCGGAAAGCTTGCTTATCTCCCTACTCCTTGCTCCCCCCCCCACCCCCTTCAAAAGAAAGGGGTAGGGGAACTGAAAAACATTTGGCACAGGTGCAAGAAAGCTGAAAACGTCTGGCAGAGCTCACAGGCGTCTTTTTCCACTCGGCACCAAATGTTTTACAGTCTTCGTGAGCCCATATAGATCCTGGCTTCTGCCCAGTCGTTTGTTTGAAACCGTAGGCTCCGAGAAAAGGCTCCACACTGCAGCTGGCCTTTAAACCGTGTTTTATGGGGGAGAGTGTTCAGGGTACAATTGGAATGAGGAGAGCTTGCCTTTGACGTTGGACGTAAAAGTAACAGATTGGAGTGGGGTGGAGCTAACACTAAGGAATTGTTGGTCTGTACATTTTCCCAATGAAGACTAAGCTTTTGGAAATTTCACCTCAATCTCAATGGTTTCACAGGCTAATTTATAGTGAGGCCCCCAAATGTGATTTTAGCCCAATTTAGCTCAATTTTACTCAAATATAATCTAACAGTTTCCATGTAATGGAAATGGCAGGACTGTTCTTAGTGATGCAAATTTCCTGCTAATTTAGGGCCACTGTGGCTTAGATCCTACCTACACGCAAGTTCATTGTGAATGAACATTTGATAGGCAACTATCCATCTTTCTCCCTCTCTGTAGCATTCTGTGGTTCCTTATCATGGTTATGGCTCCTGATTTCAAAGGACTAATGACTAATTAGATTTGGGGGGGGGGATAACTATATGTAAATGATACAAAAGAAAGACTCCACCAAGTTAATCAGAAACTGAAATTTGCATATAAAAAGTGCCTCTTACTGGGACACTTGAGGGAAAAGTGGGCATTGGGGTCCTCCTCATGCATTTGGCTTGAAATAATAATTATTCTTTGGTGAATACTTGCTCTGTGTCAGCCCCTCTCCCAAATGATTCTCGTGCACATTTTCATTTTACCTTTATTGTAACTATGAGGCCCGAGTGTGATCTCCATGCACCAGCTGAGGAAACTAAAGGTTAGAGAATTTATGCGACTCTCTAAGGGAAAAGGATTATTAGGAATGTGCATTATGGATTGACTTGTGTAGTCCTTTTTGAAAAGTTTGCAGGAGCCACAAAGAACAAAATATCCCACAATTCCCAGAATAAAAATTGCACCCGCTTCTCTGTATTCAGTGGCTTGTGTAAGATGAGTTATCCTGGAAGGAGGTTAAAGATGATCCCAATACCCCAGAAGTGGGGGTTTCTGCTTCTCAGCGGTCAAGACGTTTCTTTTTCAGGGGAATTAATGAATATGCAGCTGAATTTCTGACATAACTAATCAATATGGAAGCTACAGTTACTTTATTATTTTGGGAGCATTTTGGCTCTGCTGTAAGAGCCAACGGATATCCCGTGTCCCCTGGCGTGCCAGAATTGTGACAAAAAGGTAGAGCCATCTTGGAATAAGCTAGAAATGGCATAATGTGAAGGAGGCACCCCCAAAGTTGTGCCTCTGTTTGATTCTCCTGAATCACATCAGTCAATAAATGAGCACTTTTACGGTTCTCAAACTGCGAGCAGTTAAAAGAAAAAAAAATAATAATGGCATCGATGTATATTTAGAGGGATGGGGTACGGAGACGGAAAGAGCAAGTTGCATGCCATGAAACAAAAGGAAAAATAAGAAGAGAGAGGGTGTCACTACTTCCCTGTGTCAGAATCAAAATCTTCTGTTGGATGTCATGTTGAAAAGATTTCCAAATCTTAGTTCTGTGAGCTAAAGCAGATGGATGCTCCATGTTGGTGCAGATTCCTATTTGAAGCAGTGTGGTTGCAAAGATGGGGTGGGTCATTTCATTTTCTCTGAAAAACTGTCTTGTGCTCTCTCAAAGAATTATCATACCCAACCGAGTGCATCATCTATGACGCTTTCCAAATGTTAAACAAATGCTTCAATCAGGGTTTCAGATAGATCCGCCCTTATTAATAGGCTGGTTTCTTTAGTTCATATGTTTGGACAATGCTGAGCCAAGCATGTCCGTGCAGGTTATTCTTACTGCAGGACTTCTCAGAGCCTTCAATACCCCCCATGAGTCTCTAAGAGGGAGTAATATGATACCACCGGATCGGAGAATGCTTTCTCCTCAAAATACCTGTTTGAAATGACTGTGCTGCTAAGCAGTCTTAGGGAAGGGCTGAGATACCACGACTTGACTGAAGAAGGGTCTCGCTCTTTAATCCTAGTTACAGTGAACGTGGCAAAGCCCCCCATCTACGTAGAAGTTCATTAGGAATACATTTTTCAGTTAACTCTTCTTCTCTCACCTTCCTTTGGTCCTCTTTGGTTTCTTATCATGCTTGTAGCACATAATTCCTAAGGATTAATAACTAATTAGATTTCCAGACAACCATAAATTAAAGATGTCGAAGAACAAATGAAAGCAGTAGGGTAAGTCAAAACTGAAATTTGGAGTCTCGGCTCCCACTGAATAATTTAGTTGTAAGCACTTGCTGGAATAACTACGTGCAATTATGTCCCCTTTATGGGGAATCCTGGGGAAGGATCCTGAAATGAAGCCTGTGATTCCTCTTGGCACAGCATATTTTCCTTCTCAAGTTGTCAGAGGAGCCTGTGTGCTGTGTGTGGTTTCGAAGCACGACGGGCCACGTTTGTGGTGCCCTTTTTGCATAAGACAGGACTGTCTGGAGAGTGCTAGCATGTGCAAATGCCCTGCTGAGGCCCCTTATGATTAGCTGTGAACTTCCTTGTTCTTTCGACAGCTAGATCTCTGTCAATAGATTGCAAGGAAAACCTGTGCTACCGTATCCCAGACAGAAGCGGGTTCACGTTGAAGCTAATGAAACGTATGCTTTTCCCATCCTCCCTTGTGCTCAGCCCCTTTCAACCTGTTAATATGTTCTTATAAACTTGCAAAATTAAGATATTTTTCATTCTTCGTTCTTAAAAAAGATTCTCCCAAGTGTTAAGCAGCAAGCCCCACAAAACGTGGCTCTGCCCCCACTCCAAAGAAGGCCTTAATTGGATTTTACCACAAAAAGAAGGACCGTATTAAAATCTCATCCGCAGTGCATATCTAAGCAATTGCAGGCAATACAATAAAAAGAAAGACGTTTTCACGTGCTGGAGTGTTCACCTGAAGGCTTCGTGTAGGTGCTCAGCTGTAGCTATGAGTGTCTGTTCTCTTTTCTCCCCTATGATTAAAAGGCTTAGACATCTCTAATGATTCAAGTTTCCTTCTAGAACATGTCTAGATATTGTATAGGCTCCTATTTTTGTTTTTAGGTTTATTTTATTTATGATGCGACAGCGAGCACGAGTGGGGGAAGGGGCAGAAAGAGACAGAGAGAGGGAATCCTGTGCTGACAGCACAGAGCCTGACTTGGGTCTCAATCTCACGAACCTTGAGATCGTGACCTGAGCCGAAGTCAAGAGCTGGTCGTTTAACTGACTGAGCCACGCAGGTGCCCCTAGATATGGCATAAGCTTCTGTTGGGGGAGGTCCTCAAGGGGACGTGACTGCCTGTTGATCTGTGAACCGGACCCTGGACAATCAGCTGCTCCTTACCCTGGTCCCCAGTCCTTGGACTGTACATGCCCCTTGCCTTCCCTGCTCCCAGAAGCTGACCTCTAAGAGAGCCTTGCGACAGGAATGTGACCTTGAGATATCTGGATGGAATATGTGATTGAAGCCAGTTAAGGCTTCTATATAAACTTTTAAGGTTTGCTGGGTGGGTGTGGAAAACTCCTGGCCCAAGGTGATCCAAGGGGAGGGCAACAAATGGCTGCCTTAGTGGACTGACCCCTGATGCCCAACTAGAGGCTGAAACTCTGGTGAGAGAGTTAGAAGAAGAGCTGAGGTGAGAGAAAGACAGACAAGCGTCCCCTGCTCTTCTGGCTTCGGGGCTGTAGATGGATGTAGGATGGTAAGTTGGAGACCTTCCTATGTGGTTTTGCAAAGCCAGAAGGGTTCACGCCACGTGGGATGAAGGGTGAAGGTCTGAGCACTTGTGACAAAGTCTGATTAAGACCCTAGGAGGTGGAGTCCATGGGAAGGTGATGAAAAGGAGCCGGAGGATGTTGTGGTGGTCCAGGAGGAAACAAATGACCTCTGATACAAAACAAAAATTTCATAGCAATTACCCTAGACTTCTAATAATAGAATATACCTCTAAAAAAACCCTAGGAGAACACGTTCATTCTTTCTCTGTCTCTTGATGTTGTAAATCTTATCATGTCTTTCAAATGTAAACACCTCTGGAGGTAACCAAAGTCTACCCACAGAGACTGGAAAAAGAAAGGGGGTGGGGAGAGGGTCTGTTTTGCTCCTTCCCTCTCTCCCTCCTCCCTCTCTCCCTCCTCCCTCCCTCCCTTTCTCCTTCCCTCCCTCCCTTCCTTCCTTCCTTCCTTCCTTCCTTCCTTCCTTCTTTCTTTCTTTCCTTCCTTCCTTTCTTCCTTCCTTCCTTCTTTCCTTCTTTCCTTCCTTCCTTCCTTCCTTCCTTCCTTCCTTCCTTCCTTCTTCCTTTTTTTTCTGAAAAGAGGATTTTTAAATACAGATTGCTAGGGAAGCTCTTGCCCCCAAGACTAGTCATAGCCTCTATAAGATTCCTCACCAAGGGCTGAAGTCTGGAATGAAAGTTAAGGGGTCTCTGCCTGTATGTCTCTGGATATGGGTTATGTGTATTTGATGTTTTTCTACCTCCAGGGGTATTGCCGAAATTAATTTGTAAAATAGCCCTATTTATCTGACTTAAAGAAAAACAAGCTTTAACATCAATAGTATACTTAGAGTAAAAGTAAGACAATTTTCTTTCATCTGCTAGCATGACAAAGGTTCCTTGGAATACTGGTCTCTTCTTAATGGAGTAGTGAAAGATTTTTCTTTACCTTTTAAATCATCTGTCTAGCAAACAAAGATTCTGTGTTTTATCCAAATAATTTCCTATCCTTCATGTTATCTTTATCATGCCTTTGATTACTTATGAAAACAGTCTTCTATATTAAAAGAGCTAAGGTATTATTTTTTTTCAACCACGTAACGTTCTGTATTTGTCTTTGAAATTTTTGTCATTTTTGTTAATTGGATAACTATTATTTCACAGTGACCTCTAATCTTACTTAATCAAATGTTATAGGAACTTTTGATATTTTTGACAAACTTCTCCCAAATCAAATTCTAAATGATGTCTTGTTGACCTTGAACTAACATTGGGATTTCTGGAGCGTTTTGGAAGATTTCAAAAGATTGTTTGTTTGTTTCTCCTTCTAAAACAGAGATATTAAACTCATTAGGGCTTATTTGATGCATTACATTAAATGGGAAGCATTGTCAGTTAAGTGATGCTAAACTTTCCGTAGGAAATATTTGCATGGAAGTTACTAATATGTGTTCTAGAAGTTATATGAACTTCCTAAAAATCTGACACATCCTGGTGTGATGTTATCAGTCATAATTCTAGTAATTTTTTTTTTAATTTAAGTTTATTTCTTGATTTTGAGAAACAGGGAGAGTACAAGCAGGGGGGGGAACAGAGAGGGAGGGAGAGAGAGGATCTCCCCAGATAGGCTCTGCACCATCTCTGCAGAGCCCGATGTGAGGCTTGAACTCACGAACTGTGAGATCATGACCTGAGCCGAAAACAAGAGCCGGTCTCTCAACTGACTAAGCCACTCAGGTGCCCCAATAATTCTAGTTATTAGTTTTAAATGTACATCACAGAAATAAGCAAACTTCCTTGTCAACTGCATTATTATAAGCTCTCATCAGAGAGCTTTTGTTTTATTCCAACGCTTTTGCATAAGTGCTCCTGCAGAGTGCTTCATCCTCCAGGAGACTCATGGAAAAGACTCTGAGAAATGGAGTTTTCTGGTAACTAAGATCATTCCACTGAACTGAACAAGAATATCAATGACACGGGATGGTGGCCCAAGAGCTGTTGCCTCTTCTGTTCCCTCACATCAGCACAGTGGGCCCAGTGATGGGGCAATGCTCATGCGTGAAGGCTGGCCTCTGCGGCAGGCAGGACGCTCTGCGGCCTTTGCATCTTTGAAGGAGAGGATGAGTGAGCGGTAAACCTACGGAAAATTCAAGGCCCAGGTACCACTGTCAAGTTCGGGGAGGTGTTTGGTCAGGGAAGATACGCGTTGTCTCAGAAACTGTGACTGACACGGTCCAAGCCTCTCCAACGCTTAAGAAAGTGAAAGAAGTCCAAGAGTTTGTAGGGATTTTAGAGTTGTTGAGTACTTTTAGTCCCCACATGGCACCGTGCCTGAATCCCTTATTTGAGTTAGATAGGCCTATCTGTGACTCTGAAAAATACAGGTCAAGCCCTGAGGCAGAGACCACAGAAAAAAGAAAAGAGTACCCCTAGGGTTTTTGGTTCCAGCTCTGGAAGGGGGCAGGAACTGTATACATGCCCCCAAGAACACCAGCTCTTAGGGGTGGGCTCAGGGCTCTTCCAGGGAGAGCTTCTCGGGAAGGAATAAACCGCAGCAGCCAGGGGGCTGAACTCAGAGCGGTTAATAGCCCTGACCATTAACCCTTTGCCTATTTGGGCTGTTTTAAAAGGATTGACCCTATGGCTTAGAGAGTGGGAAGCTGAGGGGTGGATGATCACGAGTGGCCCTTATGGTGTCAGGAAGTATGGCCAGACATTTGGGTTTGCCTGTAACAGCCTGAGGCAGTCCTCACTGTTTTCTGCCTCCTGGCTCATGAGCTACTGATACTCCCTGGTGATCGGGAAGCTGATGCCCTAGCCCAGGTGTGAGCCCTAGCGACTGACCCCTCAGTATCTAGATACGGCAGATTGAGCTCATTGGCAAAGTGGCCACCATTATACCTCTGTGTCAAGTAGTATTGCCAGGGATATCAGATCGCCCTTGAAATACAGAGACCTGGTTAATGCAATAATAGCATGTCCTGTGTATCCTAAACAGTGCCCAAGGTCAACTGCCAAAGGAGTCTGGGGCCGTTCCCCAGAGTTCCCAACTGGTGAGGCTATGGCAGATCGAACTATTGCTTGCTCCCCTCCCTCTGAGTGAGGGTTCTAAATATGCCCTGGTTTTTGTGGACACTGCACCTGCCTAACCTATGACACCCCCTTGCCCGCAGTCACTCTGGAATGCGGTGCTTTCTCTGGGTGGAGGCAATTCTCTGTCACTCAGCTGCACAGCGGCTCACCCCTCTGATTTCCTGGGTGGGAAATGATGCAGTCCCCCTCTTTTCCAGAAAAAAACAAGGGCATGTGTCAAGCTCTCTGTGTGGTCACACTGAAGTCCCTCTCATCAGCTTAAGCAGGAGGGCAGGCATTCCCACTGCCCTCCCTTTTTAACCCCTCACAGTGTTGAATTGGCCAACCTGACTTTCAGCCATGGTTGCCTTACACCTTAAGTGGATAAGAGCAGGGGCTTTGGAATCAGATAAACTCCTACTTCCAAATCTCTACTCTGCCATCATGTTTCCTTGGCATTTGAAAATTGTTTAAGTATTGCAAGCCTGACTTTCCTCATCAGTACCATGGGGATCATAGCACCTTCCTCAGGGGTTGTTGAGAAGAATTTAGTGATATAAGCACGAGAGGACATTCATGAAGTGCCTGGCACCTATACGTGGTTATTATGATTACCCGCTATCATAAGTATTATACTAATTTCAGAGAAAAGGGTACAGTATCATAAAAGGGAGGAAAAAAAAAAGAAATATGGGTAGTAGAGAGAGGTGCTCATTTCGGAAGAGGAAGCAGGGAATAACGAAAGGTTGTCCAAAAACAATGGGTAAGTTTCAAAAAATTGGTATGATGTGGAGTATTGCAGAAATAAAGATATAGACATCTCGCATGTGTTATGGAAACAAATGAACTGAGCAGTGATGCTAACAATAATTGTAGCTGAAATTTAGCAAGTGTACTGGAGGTACCACACCAGCCCTAAGGGTTTTGCTGAATTATCTTTTCCATTCCTCACAGTGACCCATGGGGTAGGTGTTATCAGCCACATTTTATTGATGAGGAACCTTGAGGCTGAAAAAGGTTTAGTTACTAAGTACTGCATTTAGCTAGTAAATGGCGGGGGGGGGGGTGCGCAGGATTGTTGGACGTCAAGTCTGTTTGTAGACCTTGACCTTCTTACTTATTATTACAGGCGAAACTGAAGACTTTTCATGGAATATACTTGCAATATAATGGACTGTTCTGGAGCAGGAGCCTTCTAATAGCCCAACCACATCAAAGACCGGAAGGGAGGGCCCTTGAAACATAACTTTTGGATGCTCCCCTGATATGGACCACCTAGGTAATATTCTGCCCCCACCCTCAGAGAAGACTGACCCTTCTAAGATAGCTTTAAACCAAAGGATGTCCTTTCATCCTCCCGCTCCTCTCAGCCCCTAGGAGGACTCTAGAGTTACTACCAATTGTTATGTTTACAACAGATAAAATCAGAAGAATTGGCAGGGATTTTTCCCATATAAATGGTATTAGTTATAAAATTTCTGCTCACTCTAGGGTTTCACAGGGGCGTCCTGCTCATGGCCTAGCTCCCTCGTGCAGAAAGCCCCAGCAAGGGCAGGGAGAAGTAAATTTCAGGCATGACCAATAATATATACACTGGGTTCTAAGCCAATGCAAATGTGCTGAAAGTTCATCAGATGACTTTTCACTGATTATTCCTCCAGGACCCATCCAGCTATTGAGAAGTCAGTTTCCATAATTCTTCGCCATGCAACAGAACTTGCCAGGGGCCTGGAATACAATTTAGGCTACAGTCAGATGGGATTTGCACTTCGTCCAACCCTGCAAAGTCACTCCTTGGCTATTATTTTTCACTCTATTGTAAATAGCAAGAGGCAGATGAAAAGGTAAAAAATATGTTGGTTGGAAGATACTTATTCTCGCCTACCTAGGGTAATCAAGAGGAGACATCAGCTCCAGATTTGGTAAGTAATAACTCACATTTGACTTTAATACACTGTGATAAACTTTGAGGAATATATCTTTTAAAACATAAAATGCTTTCCCTCTGATTTAAAGTTTGGGGGATTGGTCCTGCACCGTAGGCAGGTTAGATTTAGCATCTCTGGAAATTCCAGAGCCATTTTAAACGACTCTTTTTTGATCACTTGCTGCAGCTCCAGCTTTCAAAGAGAATGAGATGTTTTGGGAATGAATTGTGATGGACTTATATGAAAATTTATATGACCCAGAATTGGATTTGTTCCCCGGGAATATTATAGATTATGTTTTATGTTGGAGTTACATCAGTGTGCAGAGCAGCAGAAGGCTGGCTTAATGTAGCTAAAAATATACCTTGACTTTCCACTTGGAATAGATCCCCCCACCCCCCCTGCAACCCGTTCCTTCCCTAATGAAAATAATGGCTTCATGACTCATATATGTGATAGACAGTAGGGAATATTTGAGTCTTAAAATAAGAAGAGTTTTGAGAAAGGGCTAATGATCCTTTTCTAATTTCTTTCCCATCCATCTCTTCCCTCCTGTTTCCCTGTCACCATACTATTTCAGGCCTTCATCACCCCATGCCTTTACTGCAAGTGCCACTTTGTTCGTGTCCAGTCTCTCCTTGCCATAATCTGTCCCTTACACTTGTACATCTCAAGGCTTTCTCACACGGTACTTTACTCATGGAATCCCCTGCCATTCATCCATGGCTCTTCATCTGCTCCCAAGTAAAATACAAACTAGCCTTCGAGGTCCTTTCTAGACATGGCTCTTGCCTCTTCTTTTCCTCCACAACCTTTCAGTTCACACCAGCACCTTAGCCCAGGCCTGCGCTAGGTCTTACCCAAAGTTGGGCAGTAGTCAGTACCCTCCTAACCAGTCACCAAGTTGGTCTCACTCTTGCTTTTTGTCGAACTAAGTGTCCCTCAGCATATTTACACAAAGACCACTGGTGGCATGCAGGATGATTTGGGTGCCACACAGATACTTCGGTTCTCAAAATTATTTCTAACACTTTGCTAATCCATTATTGTAAAAATGTCACTTGTCGATCAAAACCTTAAGTTTATGCATGTTATTGCTTAGATTGAGAGCCATCAAAGAAGCAAGCTAACTTCATGAGATCTGTGGATCTGCTGAGGCTCTTCTGAAACATTTAGAATCCCATTTCCACCTCACCTCCCAGGGTTAGTTCGACAGACACCCCTCCTGAGCAAAGTGATTTCCTGCCATGCCCACATCGGCAGTAACCTGGTTGTAACAATGGCAGAGTTATGACACTGGCCCCCTCCTACCTTCTTGGCTTCCTACCCCAACTGGAGGGAAATGCAGCTGGTATTTCAAAGCTATTCAGCAGTGATTTGAGACATTAATATAGCTTTCTGAAGAGCCTCAATTACAAAGGATGAGCAGCTCAGCTACTGGGAAAATCTTGTTCGGTATTCTTGTTTTATTTATTTATTTTTTTAATTTACGGGAACTTGCTTTTAAATAAGGACCCACAGGCAGAAAGCGCTGAAAGAGGAAACAAAGCTGATGTTGGAGAGGGCTGAACCTCGTGAAAGCTCAGTATCCACACAATAAGTTGTGGCTTTGTAAATTCACTCTAAGTACATTTGAGAAACAATAAACCATAAAAGAGGTTGCCGTGACCTTGGTTTCTGCATAGCTTTTGAGATAAAAGGTCTAAGTATCAGAATGCATTTGGTTGACCATAGTGTTGTTGAGTGATTAAAAACGTTCATGCTCCTGAACCCCTTGTAGAATGCTGATGAGGGCTGACCTGGGTGCCGTGTGCAAGATGGATTCTTGAGGCAGAGATCAAAGTTGCTTTGCTAAAATGGAACACTAAAAGGTAAGCCTTCATAACTACAGATGAATGGGCCAAAGCTACTGACATAAAGATTAAATTGCAATACATTGACTTTGCATTTATTACTTATTGGGGACTTATCTTAAAAGCATTTTGAGTATGTTCCAAATTCTCATCGTTGCACAGGATAACAACTTTTAAAACATTGACATCAGTGAATGGTTTTCTTTGAGTCTCATCATTAGATTTTTTTGATTGATTTTGCTTTAGAAGTGAATACTTGAACTTTATCTTGGTTTGATCATTCTTCATCTCTGCAGCTTCTAGGCATAGTGGTTGAAAACATGGGCTTTGAAATGAACAGACCTGAGCTCACACCTTGTGACTTTTGCTTATTGGGTGTGTGACCTCCGACAGACTATTTAATTTCCTTAAGACTCTATTTCCCCTAGAAAAATGGATTAATAATAGAATCTGTTTTATAGAGCTACTTAGAGAACTGTGATAATATATACAAAGACTTAATTAAATATTTCCTATTGAGAATTTTCTCATCTGTAAAATAAATAAAAATAATGTAGTAAAGGGAACACATGGAGGTTCTCTGCTCAACCCCTGATTATACACTAAGAGTGCACGGTTAAGTTCATGTGTTAGTAGATGGTATTGAATCCAGGCCCAAGAAATGCTCACACACTCTTTTTCCCCACAGTTTTGACAGAGCAAGCAATATGGAAAGGAAAATAGCTGGATAGGGAAAAAAAAATACATCCTTCTAGCTGTGCAAGCACCAATCAGGACGGGTCTTTCTGGCCAAACTTCAACCAGATGATGTAGTTTAAACGTCAAGGTGTAAGTAAGGACTACTGCTTTCTACTCCTTGTATCCAGATAGTTCTTAACTGAGGTCCCTCCTCAGGAATGTGAAGCAAAGAAAATGGGATGAAGCTAGCTTAGTCGAAGGTCAAAGTATAAGTCTGGGGCCGAAGGAAAAATGAGAGTGGTCCTGCTTTGTTGCTGATCTTTAAGCCAACCACCCTGACCTAAATTATACCACGTTGTAAAATGGGGTCCAGTGAATGTCCTGGCCTCTGACCAAAGAGATAAACAACTCCTCTTTCAGAGACAGGGAGGGAGTTGGGGGATCATTCCTTCCATAGATTCCTTTCAAAATGTGGAGTCTTTTGAACCAGGGCTGCTAGACTTAGCAAATAGAAATATAGGACACCCAGCTAAATCTGAATTTTAGATAAGCGAGGAATTGTTTCTGTAGTATAAGTATGTCACATGCCATATTTGGGACATGCTGATAGTAAGGTGTTATTTTTGTTTATCTGAAATTTGAAGTTAACTGGGCATCCTCTGGGCTGTCTGGCAATTCTATTTCCAGTGGTGTTTTAAGGTCAGTTTGGGGATGGTTCACTGAGACTGATAGGAGGACATTCAGAGTTCTTTCTTTGTTGTGAGATGTATCCTATGTGTTCTGGAATGTTTACGTAGCATTCCTAGTTTCTACACGCCGAATGCTAGCAGAACTTCCTTTGCTTCCACTGTGGCAAACAAATATGTCTCCAGACGTTGCCCAGTGTCTCTTGGAGGGCAGAGTCACCCCTAGTTGAGAACCACTGGTTTGGGGATAATGACAAAAGCAGGACTGTGAAGCATATCAAGATGGTAGACCAGAAGGTGACACTTACAGTTGCTCCTTGAGCGACACGAGTTTGAACTGTGTGGGTCCACTTATATGTGAAATTTTTTTTCAATACATACGGTGCAGTACTATAAAAATACAGTGCAATAGTGTGAATGTATTTTCTCTTCCTTATAATTTTCTTAGTAACATTTCCTTTTCTCTAGCTTACTTTCTTGTAAGTATGCAGTACGTAATCCATATACAAAATATGTATTAATCAACTGTTTATGTTATCAGTAAGGCTTCCAGTTAACAGCAGACTATTAGTAGTTGAGTCTGGGGAGGAATCAGAAGTTATATCATAGGATTTTCTACTGGGCAGGGGATCAGGGCCCCTAAACCTTTCACTGTTCAAGAGTCAACTGTATATCCATCCAAATAATGATCTGGACCTGATCTGTCATCATTCCTTCCCCTCTCCCCATATCCTGGGCTCCTTCCCAGTTATGTCAAGGGCTATCTAGACCTATGTAGAGAAGCCCAACAATACATTTTAGTCCCATGTTGATTATAATCACTAGACACTCATTCTCTGTTCACTTGGCCTTCCCAGACAGCTCACATGAGGCTATACATGGAAACTCTTTGGGTTTTAGCTCAGATATCGTCCTCAACGAACACACAACAAACTATTAAACCAGGTACTGCAATCTTATCTTAGGTCATCAGGTTGCGTAGTCTGGGTGAACTTAACATTTGATGAGCAAATCTCTTATAGTCAAACTACCTTATTTAAGTATAAACATTATTCCTTAGGTCCATTTATAGAAGGGGACATTTACAGCCATTGGATCATGAATTCTGTCCTTCAAACATTTCTGTCTACACATGTAGTTAAAAAAAATGCTGAAGTGCCTTCATGTGATGCTTCCTACATGTAAAGTTTCCTTGCCTTGAATGTTTTCTCGTTTCCTTCGAAAAAACTGAAGTGACTTTTGCTTTATTAACTTTGTCCAGCATTGATAATGAACTCTGTAGACCTATCAGCTTATGTAGGGGGAAATTTTCATTAACAAGTTAAGTGTAACTATGTTTCCTCATTGCTTTCCACATTTTGTAGGCTTTTAGAGAAGCATTGGTTTTATAGAAATCCATTGAACACAGCAAAGACAATGTAACTATCTTGTTATGTTGCTGTGGGGGGAAAAATCTCTGTTTTCCATTCCCTATAAATGTTGTATGTTTTCAAATCTTTTTTTTTTTTTATCTAATGTGCTCTCTTAAATAGGAATAGTCTGTTCCCCAAGAAGCCCATTTTAAAGAATAACATTGTCATTATTTATAATCACACGCCTTCATCATTATAGGAAAAAAAATGAGCCTTCTCAGATTCTGATATCTGTATTTAATCAATAACCACATTCCTCTTTCATCTGTCTTACCTCTGCAATTGCATTTTCCCAGCTGCGTATGTTTTATTGTATAAGAATTCAATTGAAAGAGCCATTCATGTTTGCAAAAAGGATGATGTTTTATTATTGGTTATAAAGAAAAGAAATTTCATACTTTGTATAACCAACCCTTTCTGTTATAGCGTGGTGAATTCTGAGAGTGGGGAGCAAGTTAACTAACCGTAGAGAGACCACAGAAAAATCTTGCAGTATTGTGACCACATTATAAAATCAGCCCTGGCAATTTTTATGTCTCTAATTGACAAGCATTCGACTCACTTTTGAAATGCATAATCTTTGCACAGTTGAAGAGTATAGACTAGAAAGGGATAAGCGATAATGGTCAAAATATGTAACACTAAGGTGACAGGGCCTCATCGATGACACCAGCCAGGTACCATCTTATTGGAACGGGATCCCAGAGACCCTGCAACTGCCAGGTGTTCTTCTTTTAGTGGCTGGCACCATGCGAAGGTGGGATGGGTGCTTGGAGAGGGGCCAGGGTGGCTGGAGGCATAGAGGAAACACTAAGGAGGTACAAGGTAACAACTGTTTATGAGCCGGTCTGGTAGTATTTTAATATTCGAACCATCGAAACAGCTGTACCATGGTGTAGCAGCTGGACTGGGAAGTGGAAAACTATCGAGTGGTGCAGTGTAGTTAGAAAATGAGACCACCAGTTGGAGTTTGTAACATTGCCCTGAACTCACTGTGTGGTCTGGGGTAAGTTAGTTCTTGGGACCCCTATTTTCTCTTATGGAGAATGAGAATATTGGATTGGAACAGTCCTAGGTTCCCTTCCTATTCTAGGAATCCACTTCTTTTCCCTGCTAATGGTCTGCAGTTCTAAGCATAGAGTCTAGAGTTGTCCTTGAACTTCTGAAAAGCAGAGAGGCTGAGGTATTTGGCAGACAGTATAGGGTACTGTCATGCTCTGTGGTTCGTCAAACAGGAACAAAGCTGCATTAACCGTCCATGCGCTGTTATTGTCAGGAGCAAGACAGGAGCAGTTAAATACCTTTCTATAAGCAGCTTAAAAACATTTTTTTAAAGATTAATAGTTTTCAACATGGGGAGGGATTTCTTACAGAATAGAAAAATGTGCTCACTTATGAAAGACACAAAATAAATGTTGCTTTTGCCTGAAAGTACCTAAGTCAGGCGAAAGCAGATACTTTGGTATTATTTGTTGTTTGATTGGATTGTGGAAAGTTCCCTCTCCTCCTCATTTCACTTCTGTGTTCTTTGGTTACTGATAGAAAAGTGTGTGTGTGTGTGTGTGTGTGTGTGTGTGTGTGTGTGTGTGTATTTCCGTGGGAATGTATAAGCACACATTAATGAACAATTCCGTGCCTTACTAAAAGTAAAGAAGAATCCAATATAACTTCATCCTAGGAGTGTTTTCCCCCAAAATGTTTGTTTTAATTTGTTTGAGTTGAAAATCATTTTCCAAGTTTATATCACATCTTAACATTTTTTTCTGTAAGTATGAGGAGGGACTCAGCATAATTGTGGATTACTTTAATTATCAGAAAAGGAAAAATATGATTTCTGACGCACATGCTGTATTAGGAGACTCATGGTGAATTAGTACCTAAACATGTATTTCTTCTGGATTCCTGCATAAGTGATAGTTTATTAAAATGAACTGATTCTGTTTTAATATCCTGTTGCTTATTGTACCTGACAAACAGAAATGAGGAAAATGAAGAATTGATTATCTGGGGTCATTTTCGTGAAACTTGCATATAATTCCCATTTATGCTCATTGGAATAAAGAAGAGTATTTCTGTAACAAATTAAGAACATGCATAACCTGTTATGACATAGTCATAGATGTATAATAATATGGTCTAGAATTACAGTACTCTCTTGAAGTACATCATATTCAAAATTCACTGGAGATGTCTTAGAGACATCTGTTGTAATTACAGGAACATGGTTTCTAATTCATTTAATTCCCTTTCCTACCTAAACTGTACATATAAGTGAATTTTAAGAGACTGTATAAATAAATTTTTAATTACAAAATGATGTTATACAATACATTATTAATAATAACCAACAATGCATAATGTTTATGCATGAGGCCATTACAAAGACAAGCTAATGTATGTCAGTTCCAAAAGAATGTACTAATTTGTCCTGAATTTGTGAATGAAGTTGAATCCATGATGCAAGCCAATGAACGCAGTAACACAGAGTGGTTTAGCATGCTTTTTTGCAGTCAAGAAACACCTTGTACCTATGGCATTTACGAGGTATTTAAGATCGTTCATCACACATGATCAAGCTATTTTTTTCCAACGAGCCATGCAGTAATGAAATTTGGAATAAGACCATTGAGTTGACAACACTACCCTTGCCAGCCAGGTGCAGAATAAAATGGTCTATGGCATCCAAGAAATGCGTACAATCCTTACATTTCAGCGCATAGAAATCAGTCTTATTGTCATGGAGTTTCCCTGTGGGGCCAAAGGGTCTGCCGGAACGTCGTTGACTTCATTGTGCTAGCGGTAACAGATTTCTGAAATCTCCATGGCCAACTCCAGACACTCGCTGGTCTCGTGGCAAGATTCAAAAAGACTGCAGTCGACGTCACAGTTGCACTTGCAGTCGTGCCGCGGGTGGCTTTCATCCGAGGTGTGGTGGTACCTGTGAGAGGGGCAGCACAGGTTGGTACACACTGTTTCGCACGTATCTGGGAGCATCAGGAGGCAGTCCCAAAACTGGCAAAACAGACAGGTGAGGATGAGAGAGGCACACTCCTCTGTTTAAAGAAGAAGGAGAAGGAAAAGAAGAGGAAGAAATTAATGGTGGCACATAGAGGGGCATCTCCGAAGGACAGGCAGGTGTGGTGGCATGCTTGATAACTTTATGGCCAACTCTTAATTGTCCATATTAGGGGTAAAGTACACCATTACTCTTCCCCACCTCCCTGCCGTACCCGTTCTACTTAAGTAATTGCTTTATTAACTTCCTGAGCATTTCTATTGATTCCACATAATCTGGTTATTTAAAGTGCTGTCACTTTTCTAAACTCCTTTATTTACTTTGCCTGCAGAGGTGCTGAGAAGCCACGCAATTAGCTACCTATCTGGAAACCTTGCAGCTGTCTGAAAAATAGCCAGTCCTCTGCAGGCGCAGGGAGCTTTCAGGAGGAATTAGGGCTGGGGACAAGGAGAGACTGTACAAATTTCCGGCTTCTCGTCACCAGGCTTTCTCATTTGTATGGTGTGGATTCCCATAAATCTGCCACACCCATATTCGCATGCCAGCGAAAAGCACATTTCAAAACCCAGAGAAAGAATTTTTTAAATAGTCAGAGTTTTTGTTTTGGTTGTATTTTGTTTTCAATCCCTGCGTCCTTTGTCCTCCAGTTTGGGGAAGCCTTGCTTTTATATTCATGTTAAATGAAATACGTCATCATATGCCTGAAAGCGTAGAAATCTTCTCAATCCTCCTTAAGAAAATTGGTTTAAAAATTTACTACTGCAGACTTGTAAAAATCGGAAAAGTATCTCTAAGGTATTGAAGGTAATTGGTACTTCTAGCCAAACAGCTGTGATGGGTTATAGATCATGATATTTTTTGTTTCCATAAAGGGAATTAGTTAAGAGATGCAGCAACTCTCTTGTTAAAAGTCATAACTTGTTTTTTAGTTAAGTCTCAAAAACATGTAAGCACTTTATAAATGGGTAGGTAAGTATGTTTACATGATATATCATCCAATTAATGAAAATCACTATCCTGAAGATTGTTCGTGGCTGAAAGTAACATTCCGGCCTGGATTGGAGAAACATCTCCTCCTCCTGATGGGTTTATCAGTCAATTAAAGTTATATTTTCGTAAGGATTTATTTTGTTTCCAATAAGAATGTTAATGTTAATAAATTCTGGTTTTCAGGCTTCAGTTGGCTGAGACTATCCAAGCCTGCAGGAGAGATTTTGCTCTTGGGTTCTGACTGTTCTCAGAGGCCTGTTCATTTACTTCCAACAATATTTTCCAGAAAAGGTTTTTACTTTTTTTGTTCAGATATTTGTTCATCCTTGAAAGGAGGGCAAGCATGGAAACTTGCCCTAAAAGGGAACAAATATCTTGAAGAAACTTAGAGTCATTATCTAAAGGTCGAAAATGACTGTGCATATAGGTAAACCAAAGTCTTCGTTCTTGCCTCTGTCCCATGTGCCATCCCTGCCTCACACCCTCCTTTCCTTTCTTCCCAATCAGACAGTGATGAAGAACTTCAAGGTGACTTTTATGACTCCTTTAATTGCCATATATTGTTGCAGGTGCTGTGGCTGTACCTAAGTATTTCCGGTTTAGGAAGCATATCCCATAATACCTCCAGGGTGTATGCACTCATCTCTTTGCCAGATGGGGTGTATTTTTTCATTCACTTAGAGCCAGCTTCCAGCATGTGGCCAAGTCACCCATATAAGTCACCACAAACCGCCCACAAAAATTCAGGAGTCAGTTAGTACAGTACATAGACTCTATTTTACGTATGCATTTCTGAGGAGGGCATGTTGGTGGTCAAAGATACGGAGCATGAAACCTCATCAACTTACGCTGATGCCAGCAAGGTTACTAGAGCAGCCCCTGGAAAAGAAGAAGTTCTCAGTACAAAATATCCCAAGCAAATGCTCCATATCCTTCAGGCTGGAGGCTTAAGAGACTTACTCACGCTAGGATCGTATAAAAATGATCCCACTAGATCTGTGTCCTTTGTAGATGTCAGGGTAAAAGTTTGATTTGCAGGTAAGTTAGGGTGGGAGCTGGTGACATGGGGATGGGAGTTGGGGTTTTGTATCAAAGTGTAGAGACCCTATTTGTGAAACGGCCTTATAATTTCCTGAGGGCATATAATCTTTTGGTTTAACTCCTCTTGCCAATGTTTTCTCAAGTTGGCAGACTCCGGAGGTCTCTGCTTCTGATGTACACCGTAGGTTTTATTTGCACACACACAAAAATGTTTGGCCTAATCCTTTGGCCAAACTGGTATTTGTTTTCTTCTATTTTGCATTTGAGAATAGAGCTCTTTTTTTTTTTTTTTTTTCCCTGTGTATAAGTCAGTCCTTTTTATTTGGTTATAAAAGGCAGAGCCTCTTGCCCAAAAAAACATGGCAACATTGATGAATTGAAAACACATTTTTCCAAACTTTCAACAGTGTTGAAAACTTTTCCTAAAAGGCACATTAAATAATTCTACACGGGCAGGCAAAACTGTTTTGCATATGGGCAATTTTTGTTTGCACAAAAGTCACACAAGCAGTTCAGGGGGAAATTTGCAAGTGTTTGAAAAGAGAGTTGGACCTCTCCTTCTCCTGCCTGAATGGGTGTATTTTCCTTTGCCTGCACTATTTCTTGGGGCTTTAATGTTTAGCAAACATGATATGCAAAGTCATAGCCCATGATTAGCACCCCTACTCTCAGCCCATCCCAAAGAGTATGCTGTGCGTCCATCTGCCTCCTTCACATGGCTTCTGCAATGTCTTCAAGACATCTCCCACTCACCAAGGCCAGGCTGCACCACGGCTCTCCCTCATTCCTTATTCCACAAACCTTTGGCTTTCTCTTGTGAATGGCTCTTCCACACTCACATGAAATGGACAGAAAGCTGGGACTCATTCCTGTCATTTTCCTTTTCCCCATCATACCGCCCCCCCCCCCCATGCAATTCCCTGCTGAATTCTGCGCATTCTATCTCATATTGGTATGTGAAACTCATAAGCCTCTACCTGCCTCTAGGGCCACCGCCATAGTTCTAGCCACTATTGGCCATCGTCAGGTCCAAAGCAATAGCTTCCTATCGAACACGCTGGTTTTTACGTGAGTGCAGCTCCGCTTCCTCGTCTCCTGTGATATTCTTTCCCTGGAAATGAGATGAGCTCGCTTCCCCCGTAAAGTCCCCCATCCTGGTCTTAGCCCATATGCCTGCGTGGAGGTTTCTGTCTATTTCTCTGGCTTCCCATCCTAACCTTCTCCTCACTGACTGCACTCCAGTCACACTGGTTCTCTTTCGTTCAGATCCTGGGATACACCAAACTCCGAGCCTTTGCGCATGCTCTCTCTTTGGCCTGTGTTCCATAAACCCCTGCCTCACAGCTTGACCTGATTCCTACTCAGCCTCTGAGTCTTTAGCTTAAAACACCTTCTCTCTAAATCACACCCTGTTGAAACTCTCATAGCACTCTATTTTTATCTCATAGTACTGACCATAGGATGCTATGAAGCTAAATCGTTTGTGAATGGGTTTCTCTCCCTACTAGAACCTGAATTATAAGAAAGCTGTATCTCTTGTTGAGTGAAAGAATGAGTAAATGAACGATGGGAGATAAATAAAGTGGTCCCCGTTTTTTAGATGAAAGGACTAAGGCTCAGGGATTGTCCCTGAATGTCCTGAGTCTTTCAACTTTAAGGTGGTGGGCGAGAGGTTCAAATGTCAGTCTTTCTGGATCCAAAGCCTGTGCTCTCTTATCCATTGTTACATTGGAAGCAAGTGCTTGGCCCTCTGTACTTTATGTGCTCCTCATATAGGTCCTGAAGTGGGCCTGAGTTGAGTCCTATCACAATTCTTTTATAGATGGGGAAATAGTGGCTCAGGGAATTTAAGAAGCATAGGAAATGGTGAATCTGTGATTTGACTCAAACTGTCCCCTCCAGAGCTCTTAACCCTGCAGCTGGCCTGCCCTTCAGAAGGCTCACACCTCCTCTGTCATGATCCAACATGGCGCAGGACGTGGCCGGCTTGTGGAAGGCCTGCTCTCCCTTCTCCTCCCTGCTCTGCTCTATATTCCCAAGACTGCTAAAGTCTGTTTTCAAGGTTCTGTCAAGCGGCTTCTCACCAACCTCAGCCAATGGGAAGCAGTGACAGGAAAAGAGGGTTGGGGGGCGGGGGAGAAGGGAATGCAGGGGGTATTTCTTCTCCCCTCTCTCTGCTTTGAGTGGTGTCTCAGGTGTATCTACCCCTTGGTTTTATCTCTTTCTGAAAATCCTTCTTTCTGTGGCTACTGTTAATGCCACTTACTAGTGGTGTGTCAAGTAATGGTTAGTTGCTGGTGGCCTATGAGCTCAGGCCAGTGCTTGTCATTTACTAGTGGCCTGGGAGGGACCAAGGGAAGAGGTGTCAGAGCCTTGTTGCTAAGTCCTTGGAGGCCTCACTACTCCCTTACCTGGCTTTTCACCTCTCCTAATATCTTCGTAACTAGGTCTCTGTATGTTGACGTCCCTTTATTGACTGCCCTGGCATCCTGGCCCGGGCTGTAATCACTGCTCTCAGAGCACCCAGCTCGCTTTCCCACCTCTTACCTCCTTAAATCCGGATCAGGGAAGGTTCAAGAAGGAGCCACGACCTGCAAGCCTTGCAGCCAAAAGCGGTATTTGTGAGCAAAAAGCCATGACAAAAACCTGCTTAGGTTGTTTCATTTCCTTTTTACACCCCTAGGGTACCTTTAGGACACTGAGGCTGTAATGTGCTAAGTGATACCCTAATGATACTGAAGGATTAACGCAGCCTCCAGAGGTGCTAAATGTACAGCTGGGGATTGGCTAATTAAGAGGGAGAATCTGTCTCATTAGAAAGGATCATGTTTAATTATAGTGGAAAAGGTAACAATGCAAGGAGTTTCCACCAGGGTATCAGAGATCAGCCTCGCAGTCGTGGTCCAGTACTCACTGGGTTTGCCCTCCCAGCTTTCAATCTTGTCACCAAAATGCCTGGAATTCAGAGGAGGGAGAGACAGTGGAGGATGTAGCTGTCCCCTGTAGTTCTGATGGTTTTCCTCAGCTCCAGAAACATTCACCCGCTAGTTTGGGAATCACTATGCAAAGTAGCAAAAATGTGGTTCTTCCATAAGGGGTCCCACATAAACAACATTCTCCCCCTCCCATCCCCTCAAAGCCAAGTAATAAAAAAAGGAAAATAAACCTGCCCCAAACCCAGTATTCTAATATGTTAATGGTTAATGTGTGGTCACAGCAGATTCAGCATAATCATGAGATTCATGACACGGTGGCTCCGACTAATTACTCAAAGTTTTTGGTGAAAAAGTATAAAAATTGGTTCCCACTCTTCCAACATTAAGTTTTTTTTTTTTTAAAAAGTCTGTAATGTAGAATAGGAATAAATAAAGTGTGACTGAATGCCTTTCTCTAGCTGGGGTATCATCCCTGATGTTATCAATTTTAATAGCTACTTAAATATGTCAAGATCTATTTAAGTTCAGACAAGCACAACTAACGTTCAAGTCAGTTCTTTAGAACGAGGATGACTGGATTTGGGTGATACTTAGTAAATTTGTGCTTATGTTTTTTTCTGAGCAAATGAACTGAAATAATTATAAAATTGAAACATTTTATAAGGTGACACTACCGCATTTAATTGTATGAAATTTACAGTGTAGAAAATGTAATCATTTTATTCAGTAGTCCATGGTGTAATTAAGACTATTCTTTTGAGGTATCTTGTATTTATGATTTTCCTCTTCCACCTGGATGAGACATCTCAGATTCAAAATTATACATCAATTAGGTGTATTCTCAGGATTCTTTTTAAGGAGCCTCTTTTCGACTATTGTGTATATGCTTGATTTTATTACCCACAGGGATGCCTTTGCAATCAGAGTGTAGAAACAGAAGCAGAGACACAGACAGTGCTCTGGACTTTTTCCATTTTATTCGGGAAAGGGACCACACAGGATGAGCCACAATTTAATAATAAAGTAATGTTGCAGCACATAGTGTGTGATGTGCAGTAAAGATCCTTTTAAATTCCCATCAGAGCACACACCATGAACTGTGCTAATGGATGTAACACATTTTACAAAATCTGCATGTGTGAGGCTTTTCCATTCTGTTTTAAGTGGGGCAATGTATATAAATAATAGATATTAGCAATTAAGCATCCATTCCTATGCACTCATTTATACATTTGAAAATAAATTAACCACAAACTACATGAAAGTGGATGCAATCTTCTCTTTTCCCTTCTGTTTCCCCTGCTGTTCCTGCAAGATATTTCTGTATTTATCTCAGTACGAACAATGACCCCAGCTCTCAATTTCTGCATCCTTAAATTAATTACTATAAAAATTCTCCGACTTAACTCTTGATATCCTTGATGTTGGCTGTTTAAGATAATGAGAGCTTCCTACCCACATTTGTAGGCCCTAGTTGGAATGTTTCTCTCTTTTATCCAGATACCAAAAACTCTTACGTTGCTGATGGGGGGAGTTCACACTGTGAGAATGGATTAGCGGGCTGTTACCTGTGTTGTTGGCCTACAATTGTAATTTTCCGGGTTGTACCAGCCTCTCAGCCAGAGCTTAAGAAGAACAGTCTAATTCAACTGTCCTCATGAATCTCCTCTGCTCTTCAAAGACAAGAGGAAGTCGTTCTTTTCCTGCATGAGGCCCCTGATTATCCATTGTCATTTTCATGGAGTGGTCATTTTGGCCCTTTCCTGAGAATACAAGGGTTCAGGTACCATCTCAGCTACGCCTGCCCTTCTCATTCTCCCTGGATCCCCGATAGGACAAATCAGAGTGGTTCTGGATGGCATTGTGTTGTACTGTGTGGATATGTACAACGGTAATTCCTAATTCTGGGGTCATTACAACCAAGACCCGTTACACGTAAGATCCGTGCATCCCTGATGCAAGCCGATCCTGTATCACCTGTTTTCTTGATTGCCATGAAACACTAGCAAAGCCAGAAACTTGGGCATCATCTTGAATTTGGGGTGGTAACCCGGAAGTCCACCGGCCAAAGTTGGCCCAAAGCCACGTATTGTTGGGAGCATCTGGGGCTTCATAAATGAGATAGAAGTTTTGCCAACACCTAAGAAATGCAGAGATGTCCCGTAACGCTCTGGACCTGGCAACTCTGAGCCTCTATTTTCTTCCGGAAACAATTAGCTGGAGCTGAGTAGTGGCAGGGCTCTTCACCTTGCCATAGTCCTCGCCCACCCCTATTGTTCACTGCCCATCTTCTGCATTATTCACACTATCTCCTGGCAGCTGCAAGCAATTGTGTCTGTAGCTTCTGGTCTGAAGCATCCTTGACAATGTGTGCCTAAGATCGTAAATAACATGTGTTAGAAATCTCTCCCCTTACTTTCTAAAACCAGAACCAGAATGAAAGCAAAAATCACATATCTATTATGTGCCAGGTTCTCTATTGGATCCTTTATATATGTTATTTCATTTGATCTTCAAAACACCCTATGATGTGTTACTAGCTCCATTATATATAACCGAGAGTCTGAGAGTCAGAGATGCTAAAAAACTTACCCAGGTTTATGCAGTTAATAAATTTCAGAGCCAGGAATTAAACTGATGTGATTCCAAACTCCTGTTAATACAAAGTCTATGTATTTCTTTCTTCTGTTTTTCAAAAAGTAAATGTTAATTTAAATCTAGACTAGTAACTAGGACCTATTATATTGTCTTTGGAGAGATTGCAAGCTTTCTTTAAATGCAAACGTAGGTATGGAACACTACGAAATTCCTGAACGGTTTATGTCTTCTGTAAAGGTCACTGCAAAGTCAACCTGAGTAAAATTACATATGTCTTGGTGTGGAGTCCATGACTTTGAACTTGACTGTGATGATCACTTAGCACCAAATCAATCTGAAGTTGGCTTTGCGAAAGGGAATGTGCCTTTAATGTCACATACAGGGGTAGTTTGGTGTAGGTTTGCACTGATCAGAATGCCCAGGAGGTGATATCAGCTAGAGTAACCAATCCTTCTTTACTGCTTGCTGATGTAAGCAGATTGATATTTTTTTTACAGTCTACATTTATACATTTCCAGCATTCTCATACCATTCCCCTCTGCCTTCTTCTCCTCTCAGCCTAGAGACAGGGGCTGAACAGTCCCAGATTTGAGAAAAGTTTGCCGTTTTTCTTTATCCACATCATAACTCCATAGCAAGCATGATTATACCTCACTCCAGCTATTTAAAACACTTTGCCTCCGATTTCCAGCTTTGAGAGCAAACAATCTGCCAAGCACCTCATAATTGCAGAGTGACCTTGACATGTGTCATTCACCAGGGTTTTCAAATCGAAGTCTTCCTGTTTAATATTCATAAAGGCTCTTTTTTTCTAACAGCATATGTGATGATTTTACAGGGGCGGGGGTTGGGGAGCTTTATTTAGAGATGGGTTGATTCTGAGAAACATACCATCAGTGTCTCTCTGATGAACTGAAGTATCAGTTTGGAGGTAGGAAAATTGCGTTTGGCATTCTTCAAGGGAGGACAGTGATGTGCTGAATTCTGACAGTTTTTTCTCACTGGGGGTTTCCTTGGCTGGTCCATCTGTGATATTGAATTCGGATACTGAATTTATAATGATAGCATTAATGGGTTTCTCGTCTGCCTGCTTTTCATTTGTGAGTTGCATATCTAGACGAAAAAAGAAAAAATACACAAACCCATTATAGTTGACGTGACCCAGTGATTTCAGAACGGACATTTGCAGAAAACTTCACACTCTAGGCTTTTATGAGAACAAGATCTTATGTAAGAGAATGAAGCATCATTGAACAGGATCATTTTGAATAAAAATATAAGTAAGAATAAAAGAGGCAATCATGATAACATTTTACACACGTTACAAGTTTCCCTATCACAGTAATTTGTATCACTTATGTCTCCTGTGTGTGATTTTAAAATCAATTATATATTTATTTATTTTAGTGATGGGTGGAGAGAATCAAAGAATTCATTCACTTGGATCAATGAAATCTCATAGTTGGTTGTCAGCTCATTGTCAAAGTGTTTTCTGGATCCCAGGAGCAGTAGAAGGGTCTTCAATGCTGAGTACTGCTCCATAATGTATGTGATCTCCATCACATTGTCCTGTTTGTTTCTACAAACCTCAGTTTCCTCCTCTGTATACGAGAAGTGATTATAAATGAACAGTCTAGAAGCTCATTCCTGTTTCTGATCTCAGAGACTCTCAGTTGCCATTCTTTTCCCTGCCTTGGCATTTGTTAAGCTCCCAGTCAGGTGATCATCAATGTGAGCTTTGGGGGTAGGCTTTTTGGAACATGTTTTATTTCCATAGAACCACCTAGAAAGGAACCTCCAGCAAAGTCCTGGACTGAGATTCTGGTTTGGAGCGTCATAGAGAAGACCAAGAAGCCCTAGTTGCCTCATGTCTTTGAGAACTCCCATATTCATTTGTTCGTTCGTTCATTCATTCCCACCTAACAATTGAGGGCCTGTTATATAAGAAGCACTGAACTGGGCACTGGGGGTACAGTGGTACCTGAGACAGGCATGGTCCTCAACTTTCACAAGCATCAAACATGTTAGCAGAGAAATAACGAAGTCACAATATTGAGGAGTGTAGGACAGAGAGAAACACACCATGAAATTACATTAGAGAGAGAACCAGACTGGGTGGTAACTTACCTACACCTGTTAAACAGAATCCTAAAACCTAGGAAAGAGTTAACAGAAGCTATTCTCAAACTTGTGGACCAGCTGGTTCCTAGGGATCATTTGAGACCTAAACAAGTGGCAGTCCTGGTGATTTAGCAGCCCTACTGGGAGATGGTGAAGATTCATTCTGGAGACTTGCATTCTTGTCGCTCACACAATGCCGGGTTGATCCAATAATGCTCATTGAGTGACTAGAATAAACAATACAACAACCAACCTGGTTTTTCCCATGTTCACACAGCTCATGCAAGAAGTGTATTCTTGCCACCACCCATTTTCATCATCTTTTCAAAAGTTGCTTTGTTTCGGGCAGATGGAAAACTCTACAGGGTCCTGCCTCCTAGGGCAGTGGTTCCCAGACTGTGTAAACAGTAGAATAACCTGGGAAATCTCTTAACACTTTGGAATTTTTTTAAAGCTCAGGCGACCCTTCCCAACCTTCAACAGATCAGATCACAGCCCCGGGGGTGGGGGTGGGGTGGGGATTTTTGAAGCTCTCTATATGGAGTTCCAAAGGCTCGTGACTGGCATGGGAACTGTCAGTACATCTCACACAATTGTCTTAGGCCATGTTTGTTTCTTTCTCAGCGTCCAAACAGCCTTGGCTTTCAGCGAGGTTTGCTTTTTATTCCCTCCCCCTTATGTCGCTGGCTTTCAACCTCTTGGTTATGCTTTGATTCACTCTAAATTGGACTGGTAGAAATTGGGGTTCATGGGAACATCTCTCATGAATAGCAATTAATGTAATTGTGAATAGATAGAACTAGCTCAATCAATGGGGAAACTCTAGGCTTCCTCTATCCCGAGAGAGATTTACCAAATTAATGTTGTAACGATGATGCTATAAAAATAACAGTTTATTTTTCTTGGGTCCCAAAGTGTCCAGTAATTAGCTAATATTACAAACAGCCATTCAAGTTATGCTTTGGCATACTTAGAGCAGTGTTAATATTTGGAGATAGATAATTCTTTGGGGAGCTGGTAGGATTTTTAACAGCCTCCCTGTCCTCTGCCAGTAGCACCCATTGTCCTAGGTTGGGACGGGCAAAACTGTCTGCACCTATTGCCGAATTTTGCCTATGGGGCAAAGTCACCTGGATTGAAAATCAGACCACTGCTTTCTGCACACACCCACATACATAGTTGCATGCATTGTATGTCAAGTTCCATGTTACCACTTATATACCTCATTTAACTTAAGCCTCACAAAGACTCCAGGAGGTAGTTATTGTCAGCCTCCGTGAACAGATGGCAACTGTGTGCATTGGTATCCCCAGTTAACAGATGAATGAGTGTAACCAAAGCTTAGATAGTTTATTGAGCTGAGTTGCCCAAGTCTGCCTCATTAGCAAATGATAGAACTAGGATTTGAACCCAGGCCCGGCATGTTCCAAAAGCTCTCTTCTTATCCTCGTCTCTATAGTCTGCAACAGTATCTCTGATTTGTTCTTAGCTTTGTTCTCTGCTGCCTAGCTGCTGAGACTGCCTATCAGCAAACCCCTCTTAACCCGAAATGCCATGATGCGTCACCTGCTCAAGATCTAGCCTCGGAAATTACTTAGCTCCACAGATGCCTCTCTCCCTGAGCAGTCTCTGCAAAGCAAGACTACCTTCTTGCACACTCAGGGAATCCTGTGTCTTCAGTTACAGCTGCTTTATACTGTACGTTAAAGAGCAGCTCAGAAAGAGCTGATAGATAACGAAACCTTGATGAGTATAGAGATTGCGGCGGCTGTTTACTTACGGAATTAATTAACAATCAGTTCACATTATCACACGTAGTCAGGCTGCATGTAATTTAAATTGCTTTTGCACAAAGTAATTCAGGAACAAAAAAAATGTTGGATAGAGGTTACTGGAATGTAAGAACATGCGGAGAATACTGTATACAGCCAAGTGGTATATGATTCTCTTTTTAATTTTGCGACAATTTTAAGTATAGCATTTTGAATCTAAGTAGTGTGTTACATTAAGCAACCATTTGGAGCCACTGGGTTTGTACGGAGAGAATTTTATGGAGAAGTTAAACTGCCATTCATAAAGTTATTTTAATTCTATGTCTCTGTTTATATTTTTATTTTTTTTCCATTCCCCAGTGGGAACTATCTGTTGCTCATTAGAAAATCATCTGACATACACACATTTCAGAACCCAGTCTGTTCAACCCAGAATTCTGACATCTGAAGTGAGTCACAATTTTTGGGTGAATGTGACTGACATCTTCCATCTTTTATAGATGGAAAGCTAACAATAAATTTCCCCAGATTTGTCTTTTGTGGTGTTATTTGACATTGTATCCAAAGTATTATAAAGTAGCATAGGCTAAAAGGAGAAACAAGTAAAAAGTGGTATCACAACTCCTGCAGAGAAAACGATTTTGGAATTAAATAAGGAACTCGTGACACTATATTTGGGATGTTATACATAGTTCTTGACATTAACTCAGAGAAAATAATTTTTTAACAGAAAAAAAAATACCAAAATTAGGACAAAATTAGAAGCTCGACCGTATTTCTTAGGGAAAAAAAAAATTAAAGTGTGTCTCAAAAGCCAGTGAGATAGAAAATTCATGTTTGGGCTAGAAGTAATTGCAGAACCAATGGGCATAAACTTAAGTAACAGAAAAGACAGACAGTTAATTAATTTTTTATTACCATTGAGCAAATGTTATTAATGTAATTCAATTAACATTTATTGAGTGCCCACATGCGATAGATGAATCAATATGTCGGGAGCTATTAATTTATTTACTTTAAGTTATTAAGGAAACATTTTAATGATTTTCATTTTTGCTCACTAAATGTGACTTTATAATTTTTGCATCTAAGCATTCTCTATCTGGGGGTATATAGAGATAAATACGCATTCCAATTATAAATAAGTAGCATCTCTCTTGCCTAAGGGCTCTGATTCTATTCTTGTTTTCCTCTCCCCCTCCCCCCTTCCTTCCCTCCCCCACCCCTCCCTTCCCTTCCCTTCCTCTCTCTCAGTTTAACTCCCAGACCTGCCCTTTCTCTGTTACTGGTTTCTTTTTTTCCCTCTCTGGTTCCTTCAGTGTATTTATTCCTTTATTCCTATCTTTGTCCTCTTAGTTCCTTTCTTTGTACCCTACCCTTGAAGGTTGTATTTGTGCACACTCACAATTTATGATTTTCTTTGTGAAGCTGGCCCCCCAAACTCTGTGCAGTTCGTCAGCCGGCTAGGCCACATTTACTGAGCGTAAGCTATGTGTCCTTCCCGCACTGGGTGCTGGGAGATTCAAAGAAGAATAGCAAACAGTCTTGGTCCTCAAGAGACCTACAGTCATCACAAATTGTGACTATTGGACTACAGTCATCACAAATTTACTGACTATTGGACATTTTATTTGAGTTACCGGCTCATCTTTACAATTAATGTGTATCTTTCTGCTAAGCCCCTATTCTTTCCCCCCAACTGGGTTCCTCTGGCTATCCCTGGAGAACCCACAATTCAATTTCTTTTCATTGATTTATCATTTTTAGATGTTTATTTATTTACTGAGAGAGAGAGAGAAGAGAACACGTTTGCAAGCGGGGGAGGGGCAAAGAGCGAGAGAGAGAGAGAGAGAGAGAGAGAGAGAGAAAGAATCCCAAGCAGGCTGCCACACTCAGCCGAGGGCCCAACACAGGACTCAGTCCTAGGAATTGCAAGATCATGACCTGAGCCAAAATCAAGAGTTGGACACTTAACTCATTAAGCCACCCATGCGCCCCTGTATTGTCATTTTTAAAAAAAACTCCCAGGGAATTGCCCCATCCTTCCATCCAAATTATTTACCAGTTCTTATTAATTTTTCCTTTTATTTCTTTTACGTTTATGTATTGATTTTGAGAAAGCATGTGAGTGAGAGTAGGGTGGGGGGAGAGAGAGAGAGAGAGAGAGAATCCCAAGCAGGTTCTGCACTGTCAGTGCAGAGCCCGACATGGGGCTCAAACCCATGAACCACAAGTCATGACCTGAGCCGGAATCAAGGGTCAAATTCATAACCTACGGAGCCACCCAGGTACCCCTTATTTTTTCCTTTTAAATATCTTACAAATGCGTGTCTGATTTTTCATTCCCATCACTACCTCTCAAGATTTATCCTCTCTGTTCTTAAATCTGACTATTTCTGTCACCATCAGTCTCAACTATAGTGACAACACTTCCCAAGACATCTTACACACGATAATCGACATGATGTTTTGAGTAATATTCTTCTGACCCTATTATTCATTAAAAAAATTAAAACAAAATACACACACATCATGCACACACAAATGTTAATAGCTCATCATTACCACAATATTTTCCCATTATCCTGTTCTGAATTAATCTATGCACTCTATTGCCAAATTGTCTTTTGAAAAACGTATCTTATTGTTAAATTTTCCTTGTGAGTGGTAAACTCCAGAAGCCTACGTGAATGTTGTCAGGTAAGTGTTTAAAGCAGGGTGATTTTAATTTTAATTCTGAACCAAAATGTTTACAGTGAGTGTGTATTTCAAATATATGGGCCATTTCTAAAGCTATCATGATAAATTATATTTTCCCTTGGATTTAAACTGTACTCTAGCTTAGAATTTAATACTGTAATTATCTGTGGTTGAAATCAGATCGAAGCAGACAGGTGACATTTTAAGGTATAAGTTACCAAACCATCAACAAATAATTATGGTTAATTCAGGCAACCCCAAAGAGGGAAAAAAAAAAGGTTTTTTTCCTTTGTATGTAAAGTTTATAAAGTTCACACAAATGTCAGAAATGATTCTCCACAGCTTGGTAGATAAGAACACAATATACAAAAGCATTTGACATGATAGAGCATGCTGAAAATTATTAGAAAGAGCTCGAATCACATTTTCTAAAAGTATAGAGAACTATTATTCTTATATTGTGTACAATTTTGGAACTGATACTATGGCTGGAGAAGACAGAACAAAATTAAGAAGATGAGGATTTCTAAGTGCTGCCAAGAGCAAATAAAAGGTAACTGGTCCTTAAAGAAGCTATATTGAGAAAAACACACACTCATTTTCATTTTGGAAGCTGAGTGGGGGATAATTTTCTCAAACTGACGGTTGAAAATATTCTCACCTTCTTTTTAATGAATGGAAATAAGTTATGGATGGCTTGATCCATGGCTATATCCTATGAGACAGGGCAAAATGACGTCTTGGATTCATTACATTTCCTTTTTGGAGAGGACAGGAATAAATGAGGTAAACTTATTGGACATTTTTTTTTTCTGTAATTTTCAAACGCCGGCTCTGGTGAGAAGATGTCCTTTAAAGACTTTCAGGTGAAAGCAGGAGGTTTATATATCCTTGTTTTGTCTTCTGTGGTGCTTCAACTGAAACTGCCCTAGAAAACGTTAGATGAAATGTTTATCAAAGGCCATGACAAGGGGACATTTTAAGCCTTTTCAGTCAGCATTAGTAAAACTTTTTTTTTTTTAAAGAGAGAAGAAGCAAAAGAATATTATTTCTCCAGATACAATAGCAGTGCGTGTTCAAGGTGAAAAGGATTAAAGAGGAAAAAAGAACTGAGAGAAGAAGGTTGAACACAGCCCCGTGGCAAAGCTTCTTCCACACCTGCAAAGCATCTTCAATGTTTTTGGGGTGGGAGTGGGTTTTTTGGTGTAACGTTCTTAGATCATGATCTGTTCTCTGCTCCCTGCTACACTTCACACCTGTAGACAGACATAGGCTAAGTGATATACTTTCATAGCTAGATCCTAAGCTTGTAAAAAGGAACAATTCAGTCCTAGGAGGTGACTGAATCTTCTTTAGACATGAAAACAGTTTGCAATTATGAGTCTCCAATTCATTTGTATGCAGTTACCTTCAGTTTAATGTTTGTATAACGTGTCTCAAGAAATAAAGATTATGTTATCTCGGGGAAAAAATTGGTTAGCAGTTGTTAGAGCTTGAGGCACTTGGGTTGGTAATAGGTTTAGAGCTTTAAAAATATCCGTGAAGCCAATCAGGCCATAAACTCCTGCATAATCGGTCTTATATATACAGTGGCTTTTTTATTGTCATATTTAAATATAAATGTTAAAAATTAAGCTGTAATATAGTTATTCCAAATATTCTCTATTATGTGAAAACCATCACAATGCATTCATCCCAACTAAGTGAATGTCACTTAAAGTCTCTCTTTGGCATTGTCCCATTTGAGGCTCACCACAGTGCTCCCGAGTGTTATTATCACTATTATGCGGATGAGGAAATGGATGCAAGGTCAGAGGTGTGAGTGGTTTGCCCCAGATTACCCTGCTGGTTAGGGGCAGATTGCACTCGGGTCTTCTCATTCCTGCCACAGTCAAGCTTTACTTTCATCAATTGCTGTATGAAACCAGGCACTCTGATATGAGATCAAGATACTTTTCTGAGGTTATAACTCCTGTGACCCTTCTGAAGTTTCTCCCTCCAGGGTAATTGGCCTTGCTCGTAGATGATGAGGGAGACACTTGATGTGTGTGCTCAAAACCAGAGCTTCTACAAAAGACCGCAGCTTCCATACCCCTCAAAGCCCAGTGCGGGTGCCATCTTCGGAGTGAAGTTTGCCACAGTGCCCACCCCCCACTCCCACTGAAATGCATTGTTCCCGACGGGAGTCCCCAGAGGCCTGGGTTGACACCTGAGTGTTTTGTACTGTGGCTAATTGCGGCGGTGTTTCTCTTCCCCTGTCCGTTGTGAGCTCCCGGAGGAAACGCATGCTCCATTCATCATCAATTTCCCAGCACCTATAGCACAGTGTCTAGCAGAAAGCAAGTGTTCAATAAATTTCAGATGACTGACGAGCTGACTGACGGAGTGAACGTGGGGTGTCTCAGTTTTCAGTTGACGATTGACTCATTTTCTCTGGGACGGGTTTTCTGAGCACCTGTTCCGTTGGTCTTCCTCCCCCACTCTCGATATGCCAGTTAACCCTGATGAAAGCCTAAACATTCCCTTTTGTGTTAAAATATATATCAATCCTTATTTTGATTTGAAGGCAACATTTGCATTTATATCTGTAAAACTGTGAAGAATATAAAAAGACCCAAAGAAAATGAAACCCCCTATAATTCTACCATTAACAACACGTTACCGCGTCTGCTTCACCAAAAGACAGTGGAAATATTTGGTGTATTTATATCTCTATATATGTCAGGTCTGGACGATGTATATATCATATATACTGAAATTAGAATATCAAAAGTGTATTTTTATATCGATTCTAATTTTAATATATTCTAATATAATACATAAATCCTATGTATACTACTTCTAAGATGTGTCACTCACTTTAATATATATATTGTATACAGTGCTTCCCAGATGTGTCACTCACTCTTTTAGGACCTTTGCATATATTAACTCATTTAATACTCCTGGCAACTCTATGGCAAGACCTACTGGAGCCACCCCCATTTTTTTGGATGCGGACACTTAAGTACAGTCACACAACAAGTGACTCACAACAAGCAAAGTCACACAACAAGCAAGGCAGGAAGCTGCGTCTTTAACTTAGCCATCTGGCTCAGAGTTCGTGCTTCTAACCATGATGCTATATTGTCTTCTAGATAGAGATTTAAAAAGAACAGTATCAGGATTTTATTGAATATATTATATAGGTTACCAGTATATCATGAGCATTTCTCTCTATCCTAAAGATGACTTAAAAACACCCTCAAGTCTCAGCTTAACCATCACCCCTTCGGAGAGGACTTCCCTTACCCTAAACCTAAAGCAGTGTTTCTCAGTTGGGGCAGATTTTGGCAGTGGGTGGAGACTTGTGTTATTGTCATGATTGGGGTGAGTTCATTTAGTAGGGTGCGTGGCTAACGGGATGCTGCTAAACTAATCCTTTGGTGCACAAGAACTCCTTCTCCACACAACCTCCCCCCGCCCTCAACGATATATAAAGACTGTGGTTTCAGCTGTCAGTGCCGAAATTGAGAAATCCACGTACAAAGTAGTCCCAGCCTCTCACCAACAGCCACTTCTATGACATCTCTGTCTCATCGTCTTTATAGCATTTTCCAGTATTCTGAAAATGTTTACTCTATGTGTTTGTTGATTTGTTTATGGAGTTCAGGTCTCTTCTCTCCTTGGCTAAAATATCACATTCATAAGAGTTTTGTCTATATTAATTAATTGCCATATTCTAGAAGAGTGCCTGAGACATAGTAGGTATGTAATAAGTAAGGAGTCAAAGACTGCATAGCTTTTCTTGCATGGTGTACCATAAATTATTTAACAATTTCCCCATTCACCGAAAATGTAGATTGTCGCCTTTTTTTTTGCTACTTTACATATTCTTAAACATTATTTTCGTGAAACTTTTCATATATGTATTTGTTTATATAGGTTGAATTCAGAGGGAAGGAACTATTGCATTGATGGCCTGATTTCTAAAGCTCTGAACATAATGTACTAATTATTGACTTCCAGAAAGCTTGTATCGATTTATACTTACACCAACAGGGATCAGAAGAAGTTTGCTGTTCTCAGGCCAACTCAGGTTTTACCAATAAAATCATTATTTTTATCAGTTCGAAAAGAACTTTGAGTCAAGTTTCCAAATTTTCTGCATCCAAAAAGACAGTCTTTCACTATCATGAGAGATCAAAGGTTTTCTTCATATTCACTGCTTTTCTGAGGGATTTTGGTTCCACAGCTAGATTCATGGATAATTTGGAGCCCTCCTGCACTGAATGGGATTAGATAGGTAAAGACACTCATTCTGTGTTCGTAGATCAATAAACTCTTGTTGAAAATGTTTATTGGACGATTGACGATTGGATTTGGTATTTTTAGCTGGTTCTCACCTTTGTGCTCTGAGGTAAAGTATCAGTTGACAGACTTTGGAGGCTCCCTGTTTGCTTCTAGGCCTTGGCTAGTTAGTATCCATCCATGATATGCCTGAATAGAATAGGGTATGATCTATACAGAGACCCTGGAGAGGCCGGAAGTGGAGCCACACTAGAAGGCAGGGCAAGAAATAAGCGGGAGAAGCAAACGACCCACTTATTCACAACTCCTTTTGCCCACGTTGTGTGCCCAGTGTATTATGGAACCTATGAATCTAACTGGGGGTTAAATTTTATTTTCCTGGTGGAACCACCTGGTAGAAGTTAACCCTGTGGTCTCCAAAATGGCATATATACACCTAGGGGAGTTGCAAAACTATCCAGTGGGGTTGGAGCATCTATTTACATGGACTTTTAAAAAACCCTAATATAATAGCTATTTTGCGTATTTTATAATGTAGAGAGCAGTTAACATGGCGGCATATGTGACCATTGTGTGCGTGTGCATGTGTATCTTTCTATAAGGTGGGCCTGCTGTGTCCCCCACCCCCGCCCCACACCCCGGCCCTTTTTTTACCTATTAAAAGTTTACAATAAAAACTTCGGAGACTACTGGTCTAAGGTCAGCTGTCTCTTCAGCCCTCTCCACCTGAAGGAAAGTCAATTCTCTTATGCTTCCTCTTGGTAGCCAGGGTGTGGTTGCTGGAACATTTACAGCCACAGCAGCTGCAGTAGTGGCCTGAGTAGACTTTTCCTCTGAGTTTCTATAGTGGTAACAGGATTAACAGACTCTATTCTGGAAGTACTTGGGTGGCATAACACCTCCCAGCAGAACTATTCCTGACAAGGATGTGCAGATGGAAATGCATATTTATGTCACTTAAAGCCTACCAGAGACACAAGGATTTGAGCTATAACAATAAATAGAAAAAAAAAAAATCTCCAGCGTTTTTGGTAACCCATACTCAAGTGCATTGACTGTGCTTGGCGAAAGACCTACAGTTTGCTCTTTGTCCAAGCATAAAATATTCAACATTCAAGCGTGTTAAGGTAGACTATTCTGAATATATTTTAGAGTGTTAAAACAAGCTAGCATGAAGTGAGGTTAAAATTTCAGGTCTTAAAAAAATAACAGGACAATTCTGTGAGGGGTTTGGGCCATTTCAAGGAAAAAAAGTCTCCTTTAAAAAAATGTCCAATTATTCCATTTATTAATAATGGGGTAGGTTTAAAAGTCATTTCCGGAGGCCAAATGGTTATTGTAATCATCAAGGCTTCCTGTTTAAAATACCTTTTAGCCATCTTTGATACACCTTCTCCTAGCTTTCTTCTAAAATGCTTGTGACACTATTCGAAAAAGACAAATGCTCACATCCACAAAATATATATTACGTTGACCTGGGAAATGTTTACACTACATTTCAACCCATTAGTATTGAGCTGAAGAATTCAGTGAGTTATGCTAGTTCTGTGGGGAGGGGCCTTTTCCCAAATAGCCTTTTCCCCCCTGGTTCCTGGCTCAGAAATCAATATTTTGTCAACCAGAAAGCTGGGTTGCCATGGCTTTTGAAGAGGTGTGCTTTGTGATCTGCCAGGGAGTGGTAATTCTTTGTCACTCTAACCAATCCAGGTAGGGTTTGTTACACTACACAAGAAGAAGACTTTCAAAAATTGTTCGAGGTTCTCATTAGGTAGCATGAAGAACTGTGTGAAGAAAAGAGAAGATAATCTTAAGAAGCAAATTGAGATGAAAAGCCTCCAAGAGAGATCCAAAGGGACGTGGTGAAATAAACGACTCTGAAAAAGTCAAAACTGTACTCACAGAATTAAAATGTGCCTCAGGGGCAGCAAAACACAGAACGGACACTGCAGAAAATATCAACAGTAATGTGGAGAGAAAATATGAAAAAGTTTCCCGTGGTTCAAAAGTAAAAAACATAGGATTCAAGCTATGATGATAAATAAAAGAGATGCTGGGTACATAGGTCAGCGCACACTAATAAATGAGTTTTCTAAAGAAGAAACCAAAACAATTTAAACATAAGCTTTGCTCCAGAATACTCCTTAAGTATATGTTCTGAGTAGAAGCAGTTTTTGAGTATACACCTCCCTGCCTAAAATTCAGGAAACAGACCTACAATCCTAGAAAGTATTTTGAGTTACAAAAATGAACCTTTTTTTCAAACACTCCGACAAGCAAAACCGTAGAACAAGCTGTCCTGAGGTTGTCCCCTAATCCTCCTTGCACAAAACTAAGTGCCAGAAAACAGCAGTATCACATTTATTAAATTTTGAGGGAATACAATGATGCCTGGATAACTGTATCCTCGATCAACTCGACTTTTCTGCACGGAAGTACAGTAAGGCATTCTCGTCACGCATTGTCAGAAGAAAATACCCTACTCCAAAGAAAAGCAATGAAAACTTTCTCGAAAAATTATTTAACCTCACGTCTTCTCTGTGTGATTTTTTTAAGTTGTTTTTTTTTTTAATGTATCTTGAGGGAGAGCGAAAGAGCGTGTGTGCCCAAGTGGGGGAGGGCCAGAGAGAGAGAGAGAGAGAATCCCAAGCAGGCTTTGCACCATCAACGCAGAGTCCCATGTGGGGCTGCAACTCATGAACCCTGAGATCATGACCTGAACCGAAACCAAGAGTCTCACGCTAAACTGACTGAGCCACCCACGTGCCCCATTGTATATTTTTATTCTTAAGTGATTTTCTAACTGATTTTCATAAAGAAAGGAGAGGGAGAGAATTAAGGCAGTTTGGACAGGACATTGTCCTGTGAATGTTTGAATGAGGGACACACATCCATCTCAGAAAACTATATGGATGTCAAAGAGGTCAGAACAAGGGCAGAGATCAATGCAACAACAAAATAGCTGTACAACACTTTCAAATCATTGCTTTCATAGACACTATCTCATTTATCTGCAATTCCTTCCCTCCCAACAGCGTGCTCACCACACGCATACATTTGCATCTCCCAACTTTGTGAATGCCCTTTACAAGGTCACTCTTGTACTTAGAGTCCCCTTCTTCTTGTCTCCCCTTACTGAGCTCCTGGTTATCACTCTAGACTCAGAGAAAGTGATACTTTATTCGACAACTACTTGTCACCTGCTACCGTACTTGGCAGCCTGACGGGGAGTCAGGAATACAAGGATGAATGAAACCCATTCTCTGCCCTCGGGAACATTTCAGCCTTCCTTAACCTGTGAAAAAGAAGGTCATTTCTGTGCTTCCATACCACTGTGTGATAAGTGTATCTTTCCCACTTTTGAGGGAAGGAACTGATGCTTTGGTGTCCCTGAACTTAGCACAGTGCTTGACATGGAAGTTGAATGAATGTGGGTATAGATCTGCTTACTAAGTGGCAGGTAATAGAATGTTTAAATATGGTTCTCTGGCTTCTAGTCCTGTGCACTTTCATATATTATGTTAAATTCAAATCATGCACTATAAGAGCCAACACTTGTAAAATATTTTTCAAATAAGTTTTCAGAGGTTGGGTGGGGGAAGGGGGGTGCGCTTGGATGTCTCAGTCTGTTAAGCATCCAGCTTTGGCTCAGATCATGGTCTCATGGTTCCTGAGTTCAAGCCCCGAGTTGGGCTCTCTGCTGTCAGTGCAGAGCCTGCTTGGGATTCTCTACTTCTCTCTTTCTCTCTGTCTCTCTCAAAAATAAATAAACATTTAAAAAAGAAGGTTTCAGAGATGGAGTTATTAGAAACTCAGTAGAATTATAGAATTTTAGATGTGGAATGAACTGTACATGTCAGTTTCATTTCCCACACATAATTCACCCATCCATTCATTCAGCACCTGCTATAATAATAAAAATAATGATAGTTGACACTTGCTTCATACCATGAGAAGCTTTGAACGAATTCTCACAATAACCCAGTGAGGGAGTTATTACAAGTTCAGTTTTCCTAGTGAGGAAGGGGGCTCTGCCTTATTCACTGTCATGTTCTCAAGCTAGTAAAGAATGGAGTGAGAATTTGAATTTAGGTACTTGGCAGCTAGGTTTTCCTCTTAACCACTGTGGTATGCGTGGGGGATACAAAGATGAGTGAGACATGATTGTATCTTTGGGGACTTTATGATGTACTTAAAGGAGCCAAACATGTCAACAGAGGGATTGCCCACAGGCATTCCTTATACGCCATCCGTAACCTGATTTTTGTACCAGGGTAATTCCACTTAATGATTAATGGCTGGTCAGAATTCCCCATTGAGGCAAGGTTCAAATGAAGGGGGAGAAATGGCAGTGAGATTGGGTATGAAGGGACACACGTTTGGCTGTTGTCCCACTTTCTGGGACTCTGATGCATGTGATTATGTCAGGCTGTCACTGTCAAGGCCATCTTCCATATTTATGCGGTATCGCTAAATTAGATGAGGAGTGTTGGTCCTCATTCTATCAGTTTGGGTAGATTAATCACCTGATTCCCCTTTAAGAGGCTCCACCAGTTAGGTTGGACTAGGAAAAAAAAAAGAAAAAAGAAAGAAAGAAAACACTCTTGAGCCTGGCTGACATCCCGTGTGTCTTGTAGGTAAGTATTCTGGCTCTATCCACCTTAGTAAATAACAATATTAACCACACCCTTTATGCTTTAGGGTTCTCTAAGTCCTTTTATCTTCCACATGCTCAGCCTCAAGCTGTCAGGACAAAGGAGTTATGCTGTTTTCTTTCTCTGGAAATCTAAGGCCTACGGTAGGACTACAGTCATAGCAATGGAGTCTTGAAGCTTTGGGTCAAATTGGACTTCTTGGCAACTGGAAATAAGGACTCTTTGAAATTCTAGGTCTCTAGCTTCTGAAATACTTTTATGTTGCCATAAAGGTAAAACTAGTCATTAGAGCTCGTCGTTAAGAGCTCATTGCCATTTGTATTTTTGTCAAATGAGTTATACAAAACTATGTATCTTAAATAATTTTAAATAATTGATATTTATGGATTTGTTTGTGTCTGCGTGCTTATAATTTAGTACTTTGGATGGCTAGGCTTTCAACCAAGCAGTTCTCTGCTCCTGCTACATCTGCTTCGGATTAATCTCACTTTAATTGAATGCCAAATACATTTGCAGAAGCTCAAAAGGTTGAAAACAGTAACGGAGACGCTAAAGGAATAATGCTTCAAATGGAACCGTAGGGCCTTCTGGGTTACAAGAACTTACTCACTGCTTAGCTAATGGAATATTTAAACCTGAAACGAGCCAGCCATACTTAGTTTGAAGTTGTCCCTTGGTGATACAAACAAGGATAAGTACACCAGGTGATTCCAATTCAGAAATTGTGGTAGGCTGAGAGAGTGTTTCCTCCTTAGGAGAGCTCCATAAGTTAGAAGATACGGCTGATGTTTTAAAGGAAGTACATTTGCTTTTGTCAAGGTTGCTTTGAGAGGAATCCCTTTACAGGCGATCGGCTTGTTGAGTCCAGCTGGCATATGTGCATAGTTTATACGGTATGTTGAGGTGAGCGCCCCCCCCCCCCCGTCTTGTTTTATAATAGCCAGGGTGGTGATTCTTAAACTTGAGCGTTCATCAGAATCACCTGGAGTGCTTGTTAAAACACTGATCGCTGTGTTATACTCTCAGAATTTCTGATTCTGTAGGTCTGTGTTCGGGGCAGACTTGAGTTTCAAGGAAATTCTATTAAATAGAGAGTGATGGAAAACTCGGCAGGGCTTACGGCCAAATGTCTGTTACCTGTTTCAGGTGATTCTCATTCTTCTGTATTATTCTCTTAGTCTATTTGCAGCACGGCGTTAATATGCAAAAGCAAGACTTTTGGCTAAAATATTTCATTTATTGCTATCATGAGCCACGAAGCAACGGAAACTCAGAGAGATGAAGCAACTTGCCCTAGGTCACACAGCCTCAAACCCAGTTTGCTCAAACTCCAAAGTTTTAACTCTTGCTACCATCTCTGCACAGGTTCCTTAAAATTTACGGAGATAATTGCAAAGCAGGGATGTAAACACTCGTGTCTGGAACTTTGAGCCCGCATATGCTTCAATAGATACTAGAGGCTGAGCTAGAAATGATTCCCTTTCCCTTTGTAAGCAAAAGTTATTCATCTAGATTTCAAGGAAACTAGTTGTAGTGCCTCAATTCAGAAAGATGGAAGTTCTCTTTCCCTAGAGGAATGAGGGATCTATTAACAAGTTCATGCACACTCTGGACTGTCCTAATGAGTTGTAAAGGCTGGTGCTCTTGTCCCAGGTTCATCTCCAACACCTAAATCTAAGAAATTTGTTTTCCCAATGTACTAGCCACATTTAAGGGCATCACAGAACAGAATCAGGTAAACTGCAAGGTTGCATGCAATCACTCTAATTCACATACCAATGAATGTTAGGTTGCTTTGGGGTTCTTTCAGTGGTTGCCCCCTTCCCGCCACCCCGCCGCCATGGGTGCATTTGTTCTTATCACTCTTTTAGACCTAATGTTTGTCCCTCTTTTCTTGTGCTCTTTGTCTGATACCATTTAGTCAATCTGACTTTTGTGCCCTCCGCTTCCCCTGCTACCCTTGTGGCTTTCTTTCTTGAGTATAACCTGATAGGCCATCTGCATTGGATATATACAAGAATGCAGTCTCTATAGTCTTTCTATATTTCCCCACACATCTTAATCTTCATTCTTTATCACAACAGACATTGCAGAAAACACCAAGGTAATGTAAAAATCAAATCCCCGGGTGTATCTTTATCCCTAATAGGCAGAGGGAAAATAATTGAGTGTGGCTAGATCTGGATTAGTCAACTATAATAAACAGCCAAAATATATTTTCCTCTAAGTTTGCAAGTAGACCTTTCGCATACTGATTCCAAATCCCAGCTAAGGACTTGACATGGACCAGACACGTTGCATTCTTCCTGGATCTTCCCAGCACATTATAATGGCTGATGAATAACCCCAGTTCCCCGGGTAGCGATGATTCCATGCTGCAGCTGGTGTTAAAACCTCGGTGGCTGAGCCGTTTTACTTCATTATGTTCTACCACCTATTCTGGAAGCCCTTTGGACGAGCTCCAGATGTTCCATAAAAGGTGGCACTTTTTATAAAGAAAACTGCGTAGTTTTCTTGTTGTAAGCACTTAATGAGTGTGTCCTCTGAAGATAGGAAAGCGCCCTGCGGAGGATACACTTATGGCACTGCTGTAATTTCTGCAACGTTCACTCCGTGTCTGACTTTACAACTGTCCCTTTGCCTTCCCGAGTGCCGGAGGTAGTAATGGGGTCACTCAGAGAGCTTCCTTCAACGCTTGGGAGTCTCCCCTCTGGAGACTTCAGTGGAGTGAAATATCAGGACAAAATTAATCCTCGTGGGTTTTTTTGTTGTTTGTTTGTTTGTTTGTTTAGTTCATTTTGAAGTTCGCTCAGCAAAATACCATTTTCCATTCTGTTCTCTACGAAGACCCTACAGTTGGTAACATCCCTGTAATTTTTGCAGTTTTCTTACCCGTGAACCATCCGACAAAGCAAGGAGATGGATGAAAATGTATGTCAAGGGAAAACATAGTATTATATCTCCTTTTACTTTCGCAAAGGGTGTTGAAACAGATTCATTAGTTTTGACTAAATACAAGGTTTCCAGGAGGATTTTCGGTTAAGTGACGTGACATTGTTGATACAGGCACTCAAGACAAGGGAGGTGCAACGTGTTTGAAAATATACTTCTCCGATATATCTTGCATGTGGAGCAAGTTACGGAATAAATATATGGTAGATATTTTTCAAAAAAAAAAAAGACTTTTTAAGGCAGGTATGTCTTTTCGTGAAACACCTTCTGTGCCATGATGAGCTAGCCCACAAAAGAATTTGAGGGGGGGGGCAAGGGTTAATAAGAGAAAGTAATTTATAATACTGATATGTCAATATGTTTTTCCGTAAACTTTTCCCCAGATTTTCCTGAATTCTCGTCAGTGTGAGGATTATAATTATATGTCTTCTTCCCACTTAGAAAGTGGTACAAGGTGCTCATTTGCAGTTCTGCTGTTCAATCGTCACTAGAATAGAAATGTCATGACTCAGTTAACAATGCTTTATTATTCACATTGATCTTTTTTTCTAGTGTTCTTTATCTCAAAAACATTGTAAATCAGATATCTACCTCCCACTCTTTTGTTCATTTGCAAATTTTTATTATTCTCGTTTAAGAAAGCAGTGGTGTGTCAGGAGTTAGTGTATACTGTTTATGTTCTCCCTGCTTCAAAATCTTTTCCTCTGTACAAAGCGAAGATGCCAGAAGCATCCCTAATTCTAACTTCTTTATGCACCCTCCTAAGAAAATTTGTTATCTCCTGTGGATCAAAGTAGGTTGGATGTTTTTTCTTTTCTTTTTCTTTTTTTTTTCAATATATGAAATTTATTGTCAAATTGGTTTCCATACAACACCCAGTGCTCGTCCCAAAAGGTGCCCTCCTCAATACCCATCACCCCCCCTCCCCTCCCTCCCACCCCCCATCAACCCTCAGTTTGTTCTCAGATTTTAAGAGTCTCTTATGCTTTGGCTCTCTCCCACTCTAACCTCTTTTTTTTTTCCTTCCCCTCCCCCATGGGTTTCTGTTAAGTTTCTCAGAATCCACATAAGAGTGAAAACACATGGTATCTGTCTTTCTCTGTATGGCTTATTTCACTTAGCATCCACGTTGCTACAAAGGGCCATATTTCATTCTTTCTCATTGCCACGTAGTACTCCATTGTGTATATAAACCATTCATCAGTTGATGGACATTTAGGCTCTTTCCATAATTTGGCTATTGTTGAGAGTGCTGCTATAATCCCAGACTTTAGCCTCTACTACAAAGCTGTCATCATCAAGACAGCATGGTATTGGCACAAAAACAGACACATAGACCAATGGAATAGAATAGAAACCCCAGAACTAGACCCACAAATGTATGGCCAACTAATCTTTGACAAAACAGGAAAGAACATCCAATGGAAAAAAGACAGTCTCTTTAACAAATGGTGCTGGGAGAACTGGACAGCGACATGCAGAAGATTGAAACTAGACCACTTTCTCACACCATTCACAAAAATAAACTCAAAATGGATAAAGGACCTGAATGTGAGACAGGAAACCATCAAAACCCTAGAGGAGAAAGCAGGAAAAGACCTCTCTGACCTCAGCCGTAGCAATCTCTTACTTGACACATCCCCAAAGGCAAGGGAATTAAAAGCAAAAATGAACTACTGGGACCTCATGAAGATAAAAAGCTTCTGCACAGCAAAGGAAATAACCAACAAAACTAAAAGGCAACCAACGGAATGGGAAAAGATATTTGCAAATGACATATCGGACAAAGGGCTAGTATCCAAAATCTATAAAGAGCTCACCAAACTCCACACCCGAAGAACAAATAATCCAGTGAAGAAATGGGCAGAAAACATGAATAGACACTTCTCTAAAGAAGACATCCGGATGGCCAACAGGCACAGGAAAAGATGCTCAACATCGCTCCTCATCAGGGAAATACAAATCAAAACCACACTCAGCTATCACCTCACGCCAGTCAGAGTGGCCAAAATGAAGAAATCAGGAGACTATAGATGCTGGAGAGGATGTGGAGAAACGGGAACCCTCTTGCACCGTTGGTGGGAATGCAAATTGGTGCAGCTGCTCTGGAAAGCAGTGTGGAGGTTCCTCAGAAAATTAAAAATAGACCTACCCTATGACCAAGCAATAGCACTGCTAGGAATTTACCCAAGGGATACAGGAGTACTGATGCATACAAGTTGGATGTTTTTTAATGCACAAAGATGAGACAATAGAATGAAAATATAGTTGAGTGTTAAGAACAAAATGTTATTAGATGTGTGTCTTTTGCTTCTGCCTCAGTTTCTCTCTCTCGAACTATGTACGGGACTCACATGGGACACTCCAGGATATACAGTGGAGGTGTTATTGAAGTAATATCACCGTGAGCCCCGTTTGGACAAATGATACCACTGGAAAGAGTGCGTGCTGGCCACCTAAGACTTAGAAAGGATGGCCTCAAATCACTGTTCCTTCAGCAACTACCAAGTTGATTATTGATGTGCTGTTGACAGGATTGAGAACAATTTAGAAGTGGTGTAAAACATACCACTTTATTCCCGAGTTCATCTTTATATGGAAGGGTATGGGAATCATGTGGATTAACCAACATTCATTTAAATAAAGATCCCTCAGAAAACACCATACAATCCTTCACTTAACAGATGAATTCGAAGCAAGACAGCAATCAGTAATTCACTCACTCATTTAGGAAACATTTATAAGGCTCTTTACAGAGTACCTGGCAATAGGCTGAGTGCTGGTAGATACTCCGAGATAAATCAGACCTGGCCCCTGCCTTCGGAGTTCACTGTTCATTGGGGCGACAGGCATTCAGACAACTTCAATGGCTAGCATGTGTTAAGTGGAGAGTAGAGGTTTATACACAGTTCTGTGGGTGAAAAATTCAGGAATTTGCAATTATGTTTGATGTCATGCAGAAAAATGTGGAAGAGGAGATGAAATTTTCCCTGGATCTTAATAAATTTGTATTCAGTTGCCAGTTGGCAGTTGAAAGCAAGGATATTCCATGAAGTAGAAAAAAGTTTGTAAAGCTTGGAATTGTGAAAACCAGTATTTAGCAGAGCATGGTAAGATCGTGGTGGGGATAGGAGAAGGGGAGAGGGTACTTGAGAGTTAGGGTGAGAGTTAAAATGAAGATTTCATCTTTGCTTATGGATTTTAAACTTTAACCATTGGAATGGTGGCTTTTGATCTAGGACAGATGGACCCCAAGGAAATGTATATATGGATCTCCTCTCGGAATAATGCACTATATTCAGACATATGATACGGATTATCCACCCTTACCCCCAAACATACAAATTATATCCAAGTTCTCTTCACTCCTATTTAAGAGTCTGAAATAAAGGTTTTAAGGAGGAATAAAATAAGACCCTATTTTTGTCTCAGAAATGCCAATATAAAGAATGGATTATAGGGAAAGTAGACTGGGGTCCAGGAGTTCTAGTTAGTCTTATTTGACTACTCTCCTTCAAATTAACCTGTAAACCAATTTCTGCCTTCTCCTTATACTGGTTTTCTCAGAGCGACTATGATAACAGTCTCTCTGCGTTTTTCCATACCTCTTCTCCCTGTCCAAGAGATGAGACATCTTAAGAAAACGAGTGTGATTAAAAGGACCACATGCTACAAAGAAAGCAGTAATACTTCCAGATGGAAAATAAACCACTGAGTTTGGCAATGCGGTGATGTTTGTTAGAACAATTCCAATAGGTGGGTAAGGATAGAAGACAGATTAGGATGATGAGGGAAAAGAGAAACAAGAATGTGGAAAGTTGAACATGGGTAATAATAGCTAAATATTTCTAGAGGCTTTCAAAGTGTCAATGTTCTCCAAGGCTTTTGATGTGTAAGCTTGCCTAAGTCCTTACCTTAACCCTGTCGGCTAAACGTTATTCCTAGCCACATTTGACACACGAGGAGGCTGAGGCACAGAAAGATAATATCGGTTGTGAATTAAAATTACCGAGAGCGAGAGGCAGAGTTGGTGTTTAAAGTAGGAAATGTGGCTTCAGAAAAGAAGATGAACTTTTAACTACTGCAGTGAACTGCCTCTGAGAAAGTAGATTTAACAGGTAAAGGAAATAGTGACCTTTATAGGTAAAATATTGATAATATAGTAGTAGCATGATAGGAATTAGTAAGTAATATAAATTATATGCCAACGAGAAACTTCAGTGATTTCAGTTTGAATAGGTCACCATTATTGTTAGAATAATGTCGGCTAAATATTTCAATATTTGGAACTAGGTAAGGTGCTAACAGTAGTCTTTAGTAGTCCTAAGTTTTAGAAGTTTTGGTAGGAATTAAGACATTTTTCAAAGGTGAATATCTACAATAAGATCTAAAATCTTACAATAATGTAAAAAATACTGAAGAAACCTAACGCTGTATCATTTTATATTTCACTGTAAATAGAAAAAAATCTCGACACATTTTTTTTGTCTCTAGGGAAAGTTTAATTTGGAAAGTAAATTATCTACAGCTTAAGTATTCTTTCCTACCCCTCAAAAGGAACCGTTTGTCTCGTAACCGATCTTAGGCTGCCAAAAAAATAATGTTTCACTAATAGAGATTCAGAGATGGTTTCTCCTTTTTTTTTTCTCTCTTTTTTTTTTTTTTTTTTTGCTTCAGGAAAAAACATTATATAGGTTTGTTTTATTTTTTATTTTTTTACTATATATATACATAATTTATTGTCAAATTGGTTTCCATACAACATCTCTCTTTTAATTATAGCACAAAAGTTCTGGAAGAATCCCTGGGGTCCTTGCTCTAAGTTGTTACTCCTTTTCTTCCAGCTACAATACATGAATACACACAGGGAAGGAAAATGTTTCCCAAGTCAATTTACTGGACCCTGATAAAACAGTCATGATCTTTTGCTTTTTAAAAGTATGGTGCTAAACGTTGAAAATTGAACCCAAGAAATTGAGTTTTATATTCTTATAAAGGAAAATGTATTTTCCTCCCATTGATGTTTTTTTCATGAATCATTTATTCTTTGATAGGCAGGTTTTAGTTGTATTATGGTTTTCTTTACTGACTAAAACGTACAGCTGGGTTACACCTAGAAATTCCTTCATTTGTTTGGTAAGTGGTGTAGAGCGTTTACTACAGGGTAGAGATTGTACTAGGTGAGGAAAAATTCAGATGAAAACCTAAGTCACTCTTCAGATAACTTCTGGTCCAATAGCCAAGTCCAGTAAAGAGACACTGAGAATCCCGTGGACCAAATGCTATGACAGAGGCTATGGGGATACCAGTGAGGGTGCCCACAGCCTCCATAATAAAAGGTCTTCCCAGAAAAGATGAATCAAAATAGAAATCTAGAGGAAGAACGAGAGGGATGCACGTTTTCTTTTGTAGAAAGCATAGAACTTTTTGTAAAAAAACACATTTTTCTTTTTCTATTATGAGCATTCTGGTACAAGTTGTAGATACTACACCATCTTTATTTATTTATTTTGAGAGAGAGGCAGAAAGAGTGTGAATGCCTCCTGCATGGGCATGTGTGTGCAATCAGGGGAGGGGTGGAGAGCGTGGGAGAGAGAGAATCCTAAGAGGCTCCTCCTTGTCGGTGTAGAGCCCAAGGTGGGGCCCAATCCCTTGACGGTGAGATCAAGACCTGAGCTGAAATCAAGAGTCAGATGCTTAGCCGACTGAGCCACCTACCGGCCCCTCAATCATACGAATTTTAGATCCTAACGATTTACGTTAATGACACATCCTGACTGGATGCATATTGAGTTGAATGTGCTTCTTCTGGACGCCCAGTGAAACTGTGTTTTCCAGTGGCTTTCTCGAATGTAGGCGGGGCCATGCAAATAGTTCTGGCAGAAGGCTTGTGGGCAAAACTGATGTGCCACACGCAGAGGTTTGGCTGCTAAAACAGGTCACATGATTCTCCACATTTTAGTCTCTATTTAATAGACAGTGTTAAGCAAAGAATATAGTAGAAAAGTGAGGAGCCCCCTGGGGATAGCACAGCCAAAAGGTAAAAAAACCTGGGTCCTTGAGTCACCACATCCTGCAGAGCGACTCAGAAATGTCTCCTTGCAGTGAGCTTTGAGTAACCTCGAAGGAGCTGCTATTAAATGAGGCCCCTGAAATGCAGGGCTTGTTTGTTTTACAGCAGCTACTGTCAATAAATCTGGCTAATAATATGTAACACAATTCATATGTGAATTGATTAGTGACTATTTTCACTACTTATTATAGAATAATAATTTAAAGTAAGTAATATATATTGAATTCCAGGATTTGTAGAGAGGATATTTATTACGTAATTTTATCTTGCAAGAAATGCTTTGAGGTAGGTGTGATGCCTGCCATCCCCACTCTAATGGTTGAGAAATTGGGGCTCAAGAGTTGGAAACATTTACGTAAGTTCATAGAATTAACAACACTGTGGCCAGGATTTGAATCCTTGCTATTAGACATCAGAGCTGCGGACTTAACAGTATATTGTCTCGCATCGGTAGATATGATAACATATGTCGAACAACTAATGTCTCATATTATTTCTTACAAGAAGGTAAACATAGTTTAATATCAACCAGCATAGATATCAACCTGTTCTTCTGTAAAATAATGTAGAAAATTCATTTCACCCTCAATATAACAACAGAAAATTCTTTTCACCAGTATGTCCTTTCATAAAAATATGTATTTGTAAATGGATGTTTATAACAGCAGAAATCTCTCTTGGAATTGACTGATAGAAGTCATTTATTTATTAGTTATCGTTTAATATGTGGTTTCATTTAACAAAAAATTGAGCCGGGATAATAGCAAGCTGTAAATTATTAGTCAAGGATTATCACGTTTTGAGGGATACCTCCTCTAAGTCGTGGTTTGATTTACGCAACAATTTATCCCATCCCTTTCTCCTCCTTGAGTTTTGAAGACCGTACTCCCCGAAGAATGCAAGGGCCACGTACGCGTTCAAATACAAGGATGCTCACGTCCGCCCCGCCGTGTTTATGTTATCATGGTCCTCGTAGGTGGGAGAAGAGGGTCTCAACAAATAAAAATCTTTATCGGAAAGATGAACTTCAGTTTGAATAAAAAGACCTTCAGTTTGATTACTTTTGCTACTTTTCCCTGCTCGCAGGAGCTGGACGGACCCTTTTGAGGGACTAGCAGCTGTGAGGCGCATGGACCCTGGCCAGGGCTCTGCGTTTGTAACAAATGCATTTTTACCTTGCCTGACAAAACAGCCCTATTGTTATCAACTGTAAATCTGTTAAAAACACACAAGGGCATTTTAGTATGTGTATCGTGCATGAAAAATATTATTGCTTGCCGGGCTCCACTTGGCAGCGGAAAAGAGGTTTTATGGAAGGAAACAGCACTAGCAAACAGAGGTGCACGGAAAGGTAATTGTGCCTTTAACATTGGCGGCACACACGTTCACTTAAGACGGAGACTCCTGCCCCTGCCTCATCCACACCCAAAGGACCTGCTAGACAAGCAGCCAGTCGTCTCTCTCTGGGATCAAGCTGTCAACGCAAACTTGAATTCTTTCCCTTTTTTCTGAGCTAAGCTCTACCCCCAGAGCTCCCGACGCCTTCCTGAGTGAAAGCTCTAAAAGAGCTCCCTTCTAAATGGCATCACATGCACAGGGCTCTTCTAACTGACAGAACAAAAGAGCCAAATTGCAAAAGTATGGTCTAGTGACTTGTTAGTTGCGCTGGATGATTACTTCTTAATGGGCTCTGAGAGCCGGCTGTGGGTTTTGATGCCGCTTAACCAAACCTTGCAGAGTTCTTCCCTAGTTAGTTACTAATTAAGGTTGATTTGCTTAATCAGCTAAACACACTCTAATGAGAGAGAGAGGCAGAGAGAAAAGGAGATGGGGCAAAACGTAGTCCCTACTCCTCTCTCTTACCCTTCCCAATTAGTGGCAATGAAATTACTTGGACGACGAGTCGCAAAGATGAATTCTCATCTGGAAGGGCTAAACAGGCCTGCTGTGATGTGTGTGTTTGTGTGTGTGTGTGTGTGTTTTCATGGCTTTTTCCCTTCCCATACTGATGCTATGTCAAATAATAGTCCTGTTTTTTTTGAAGGCTAGTTAGCTCTGGATGCTCCCAAAGCCATATTGTCTGCTCCTTCCGCCCTGCTTCCCCCTGACCGCTAATGAATATGTTCAACTGGCCAGGGTCGCTTTATTATTCTGACATAATGAACTGGGGGATGTGATTTCCAAGTTCTGAGGCTGACACTGGCAGGGTGACGTTTTCACCTCGAGGTGCCCCAACTGTATACTCGACACACTTGGAAGAATAAATATTGATCTGCTTTCTGAGGATGTGTGCCATGTGAAATGTTAATGCTTTTAAACGACTTTGGACATACAAAGTAGCTATTATTACAGTTATTATTATAAGGTATAAAATCTCAGAGAGTATCTCATCTTTACCCTTTATCCTCACGATTAGTGTCCATGTGTTGAGTACCCACTGTATTCACACTACCACTTATGTGACTGGATATAGCGATGACATTGCAAGACAAAGACATTCATTTTGTGACTCCTTAGCAAAGAAGAGAAGGACTATTTTCAACAATAATGTGAATATATATTGTTTTGTGAACCACCGATAATGACTGTTTATTCCCTCGTGGGTCCTTACTTGTTATTGGGTTCGAGATTTTCTACTTGTCTTCCCTATGTGTTTCATTCTTTTGTATAGAGAGAAAGAAAAAAATTGCCATCTATTTTTTAAATGTTTTATTTATTCTTGAGAGGGCACAGGTAGGGAAGGAACAGAGAGAGGAGGACAGAGGATCTATGCTGTTCGCCGTGAGCCTGATGTAGCACTTGGACTCACGAATTGTGAGATCATGACCTGATCTGAAGTCGGATGCTCAACCAACTGAGCCTTCCGGGTGCCCCCCAGAACTTACCACTTAAAATCATAGTTGGCTATAAAAGTTTGGGGCCCTAAGAGAAATGGGATTAATAACTGAACTTTGGTTTGGCAGAATACTTTCTGAGAAAGTTGGATATTACAAGCGAGTTTCCCCTAAGCTATGGTGTAGGAGATAGTCCTAGTTAAATTTCTCTATAAGAAAAGGCTGAAATTTGTAGTTTGGGTGGTACTAGTGAAGTCTTAGAAAAATAGGAATGAAGTAATATGGCAGAAGGCAAGATCTCAGAATGGAATAATGGCCAGTGAGAACGGTCAAGTGACCCAGTTAACAATAGGGCTACCTGACATCATTTTAAATTGCTTGCTAGCTTGTACTTTGATCATAAAGCCTTCATCCCCATTGCTATTTCACTTTTGTCAAACTTTAGTAAAAAACTATTAGACACAATCTATTGTTGATGGCATTAAGAACAAAGAGATTGAAACCACATCCAGTGAAGCCAGCTGGGGACCCAGGGAGATTTGAGTAAGGCGTGGAAAAGTGTTTGCAATGAGCAACTTGGGATTGGGTATGAGGCAATTTTGCTTTTCTCAAGAATTCTAGATACCTGACGAGATTCCTGGGCTGCTATCTGAGTTATCTATTTTTTACTTATCAGATGTATTTATTTGACTACTGGTTATTGAATATCTACTATATGCCAGGGACTCTGATGACGGTTTGGGAATGAAAAAGTGACTAGTATTGGTAAGATCTCTGTGCTTAGTATAGCTTATCATTGTAAGTAATGGGATGTGAGTATATCTATTTTGCAGCAATTTAGAAATTTATAAAGAATTGTTGTGATCTGCCCATATTCTAGCATTTCTATTTTCCTCACTACTTCTTCCTTGCTTCCTTTGTTTTAGGCAAATTAATTTCTTTATCGATTCCTGGTTTAGTTTTTAAAATTTTGCTCAAGTTGCTGTCACATATAATGCCTCCCTTCTCCTCACCTAGTTAAATCATACCAGCGTCTCTTTAAAACCTGCTTTGGACGCGCTCAGCCCAAAGCAACCTCAATTGTTTTCTGATTTAATTGGCCTGGAGTGCACGGTGGGCGTAACAGTTTGTAATAGCTGCCAAGATCATTATAATGTTTAGCCGGGGTTGAGAACCACCGTCCAAAAGTGGACATATAGGGAGAGTTTAAGATGGTGGTGTAAGAAGATCCCGAGCTCCCCTCTTCTTGTGGGTACAACAAATTCTACAACCTCATATGGAATAATTCCCTCTGAAGAGGATGTAGGAACTGAACAAACAGAGCCTGCCTAATAAGGGATAGCACTGAAATGGGTTGAAGGCAGACACAAGGTCTCAAGGGGAAAAAAAAACACCCAAGAACAGTGTTCTACAGATGGGAGGGCTCTCAAAGTTTCCCTGAGGAGCAAGAGATTTGAGCTCCACATCAGGAACCCTAACTGTTATATCCTCTAAAGTGAGGCGAGCCCCAAAACGTCTGGTTTTAAAAACCAACAGGGAATACCTCCAGAAAAGCTACAGAACTGTAGAAAAAGGGAGACTGCTCATAATGGGTTTGTGCATAGACTCACTCACCCTGGAAAACAGTGCAAAAATATCAGATTGAAAGACCCACAAACCCTAGATTAAGGAGTCCCACTCACTAATCTTGTAGCACCTGCTGAAGAGGCAGGAGGTAGCTGGGCCTCTCCTCAGGGACTGAGATGCCAGAGGAAGCCATTTGTGCTATCTTGTTCTCCTATGCTGATCCTGGCAGAGTGGGTGCCATTTTGGAAACTTCCTTTTAAAATGTGAATGTCAGGGGGCATATCCCCCTGAGAGCCCTGTACAAGCCTGCACCTCGGTTGGCCACACAGCTGATCGGATGATAACGCTTCCCTGCAGTGTGCCCCCAGCAGTTGTGGCCAGGCCTTGCGGACAGTAGGGCCAGAGGCTAACACTGTCCACCAGAATGCCTGCAAGAGTCACAGCCCTGTCACAACAGGAGGGCATATATGCTGCCCACACAGGGGACACCCCTGGAGCGCCTGGCTGTGATGGTACAGGGATTGCACTTCTGGGCCCCACGTCTCCTCCTTAAGGTCATGCCTTCAAGACTAGGAGACATAGCTAAACTATCTACTACATAAAAACAAACACAGAGTTAGGCAAAAGGAGAGAACAGAAGAATATGTTCCAAATGAAAAACAACAACAACAACAACAGCACAAAACCTCAGAAGAAGAGCTAAACAAAACGAAGATAAGCAGCCTAGCCAGTGAAGAGTTCAAAATATTGGTCATGAAAATGCTTCCGGAACTTGGGAGAAGAGTGGATGAACACAGTGAGACCTTCAACAGAAAGATAGAAAATGCAAGTATCAATCAGAGCTGCAGAAAACAATAACAGAAATGAAAAATACACTAGAGGTTATAAACAGCAAACTAGATGGTTCAGAAGAACAGATCGGTGACCTGGGAGGCAGGGTAGTAGAAATCTTCCAAACTGAACAGAAAATAGAAAAAAAAAATTGTTTTTAAATGAGGATAGCTGAAAGTTAATGTGGAACCAAATTAACCATCCTAACATTTACATTATAGTGGTCCCAGAAGGAGAAGAGAGACAGGGGCAGAACAGTTATTTGAAGAAATAATAGCTGAAAATTTCCCTAACTTGGGGAAGGAAACAGACATCCGGGTCCACAAGGAACAGAAAGTCCCAAATTAGATGAACCCAAAGAGATCCACAGAAAAACATGTAATAATTAAAATGTCAAAAGGGAAAGATAAAGAGAGAATCTTAAAGCCATTAGTTACATGTAAGGGAAACCCCCATAAGACTATCAGCTGATTTTCCGTGGAACTTTGCGGGCCACAAGTTAAGTAGCATGTATATTCAACATCCTGAAAGGAAAGAACTTCCAAACAAGAATGCCCTATCTCATAAGGTTAAAATCCAGAATTGAAGGGAAGATCAGTAGTTTCCCAGACAAGCACAAACTAAAGGAGTTCTTACGCACTAAACTGGCTTTTTAAGAAATATTAGGGCACTTCGTTAAGTGAAAACAAAGAGCCCTGATTAACAAGAAAATCTATGAAAGAAAAGAAATCACACTGGTAGAGGCAAATGTAAAGTAAAGGTAATGGATCAACCATTTTAAAGCTAGTATAGCAGTAAAAGCACAAAAGTTCTTATATCAACTCTATCTACAATAGTTATGGAATATACAAAATAAAAAGATTTAACATGACATCAAAAACATAAAATGTGGGAGGAGGCAGTAAAAATGTAGTGCTTTTAGAATGCATTCAAACTTAAGTGAACACCAACTTAAAATAGATTGTTATATACATAGGTTGTTATATATAAATCTCAGGGTAACCACACACACACACACACACACACACACAAACACACCTATAATAGATACATAAAAAAATAAAGAGAAGGGAATCCAAACATAACACTAAAGAGAGTTATCAAATCTCAAGGAAAAAGTACAAGAGAAGAACAAAGGAACAGAGATGAATTACAGTAACGTTCAGAAAACAATTGAGAAAATGTCGATGAACACCTATCAATACTTAATTTAAATATAAATAGACTAAATGCTCCAATCAAAGATCTAGAGTGGCTGGAAGGATTAAAAAAAAAAAGAAAACAATCAATAAGACCCATCTGTATGCAGCCTAGAAGAGGCTCACTTTAGATCTAAAGACACACACAAACTGAAAGTGAAGGAATGGGAAAATATACCCCATGCAAATGGAAATGAAAAGAAAGCTAGGATAGCAATACTTTTAGCAGACAAAATAGGCTTTTAAACAAAGGCTGCAACAAGAGACAAACAAGACCATTACAAAATGAATACCCTTAAAGGGATGAATCCAACAAGAGGATATAACGCTAGTAAATATTTATGTATCCAACATAGCAGCACCTAAATATGTAAAGCAAATATCAGCAGATACAAAGAGAGAAACTGACAATAATAATATAATGGTAAGGAACTTTAATACCCCACTTACATGAATGGGTAGATCAAACAGAAAAATAATAAGGAAATACTGGCCTTAAAAGACATATTAGGTCAGATGGACTTAAAAACTATATAGAGAACATTCCATTCAAAACCAGTAAAATGCACATTGTTTTCAAGTGCACATGGAATACTCTCCATAGATCACATGTGAGACCACAAAACAAGTCTCAATATATTTAAGAGGATTGAAATTATATCAAGTATCTTTTCCAACCACAACAGTATAAAACTAGAAATCAATTATAAGATAACGAGGAAAAAAAAACTGGAGACTAAGCAGCATGCTACTAAACAACAAATGGATCAAAAAAGAAATCAAAGATGAAATAAAAAAACATCTTGGGACAAATGAAAGTAACAACACAATGTTCCAAAATCCATGGGACGCAGCAAAAGCAGTTCTAAGAGGGATGCTTATAGCAATACAGGGCTACCTCAAGAAACAAGAAAAATCTCACATAAGCAATGTAAGCTTACACACATCTAGAAAAAGAAGAAAACCCAAAGTTCGTAGAAAATGAAATAATAAATATCAGAGCAGAAATAAATAGAAACTAAAAAACAATAGAAAAGGTCAATGAAACTAAAAGCTGATTCTTTGAAAAGATTTTTAAAAAATGATAAACCTTTAGCCAGACTCATGAAGAAATAGAGAGAACCCAAATAAATAAAATCAGAAATGAAAAAGAAGCAATTACAACTGATACCACAGAAATACAAAGAATTATAAGAGACTACTAAAATTGTATGCCACCAAATTGGACAATCCAGAATTGCGTCAGCAATAGTAATTAAAAACAAACACACAAACAACTCCCAGCAAACAAAGGTTTAGAACCAGAAGTCTTTACAGGTGAATTCTATCAAATATTTCAAGAAGAATTAATACCTATCCTTCTCAAACTATTCCAAATAACTGAAGAGTAAGGCGTGCTTTCAAACTTAGTCTACGAGGCCAACATTACCCTGGTGCCAAAACCAGACAAGGCACTATAAAAAAAAATCTTTTACATCTTTGGTTAGGTTTATTCCTAGGTATTTTATGCTTCTTGGTGCAATTGTGAATGGGATCAGCTTCTTTATTTGTCTTTCTGTTGCTTCATTATTAGTGTATAAGAATGCAACTGATTTCCATACATTAATTTTGTATCCTATGTTTTCACTCTTCTGTGGATCCTGAGAAACTTAACAAAAGACCATGAGGGAGGGGAAGGAAAACAAAATAAAGTTAGAGAGGGAGGGAGCCAAAGCATAAGAGACTCTTAAAAAATAAACTGAGAATAAACTGAGGGTTGATGGGGGGTGGGAGGGAGGGGAAAGTGGGTGATGGGTATTGAGGAGGGCACCTGTTGGGATGAGCACTGGGTGTTGTATGGAAACCAATTTGACAATAAATTTCATAAAAAAAGAAAAGAAAAGAAATATTCCTGTAAGCCTACATGCAAAAAATCCTCAATAAAATATTAGCATACCAAATTGAACAATTCATTATAAAGATCATATACCGTGATTGGGTAGATTTATTTCAGGTATGTAAGGATGGTTGAATAGCTGCAAGTCAATCAACCTGATGTACCACATTAACAAAGTAAAGGGTAAAAGTCATGTGATCATCTCAATAGATGCAGAAAAAGCATGTGACAAAATTCAACATACATTTATAATAAAAAACTCTCAGCAAAGTGGGTATGGGAAGAATGTACCTCGACATAATAAAGGCCATGTAAGTAAAACCCAAAGCTAACATCACCCTCAGTGGTGAAAGGCTAAAAGCTTTTCCTAAGTTCAGGAACACAATAAAGATACCCACTCTCACTACTTCTATTCTGTATAGTATTAGAAGTCCTAACCACAGCAATTAGGCAAGAGAAACAAATGAAAGGCATCCAAATTGGAAAAGAAGAAACAAAACGGTCACAATTTGCAGGTGGCATGATACTATATAATAAAAACCCTAAAGATGCCACCAAAAATATCAGAACTAGTAAATTCAGTAAATTTGAAGAATACAAAATCAGTATATAGAAATCTAGAGTGTTTCTATCAGTAATAAATTATCAGAAGTTAAGAAAATCCTATATTACAATTGCATCAAAAAGAATTAAATGCCCAGGAATAAATTTAACCAAGGAGGAAAAAGACCTGTAGTTGGAAAGTTATAAGGCATTGATAAAAGAAATTGAAGATGACATAAATAAATGGAAGTATATCCCATGCTCATGGATTAGAAGAATTAATATGTAAAATGACCATACTATCTGAAGCAGTCTACACATTCAATGCAATCCTTATCAAAACATCAATCTCTTTTTCAAAGAACTAGAACCAATAATCCTGACATTAGTATGGAATAATGAGAGACTCCATATGGCCAAAGCAATCTTGAGAAAGAAGAACAAATTTGGAGGTATCATGCTCCCTTATTTCAAACTATACTGCAAGGCAATCATAATCAAAATAGTATAGTGCAGGCATGAAAACAGACACCTAGATCAATGGAACAGAAGAGAGCCCAGAAATAAACCGACACTTACATGATTAATTAATTTACAACAAAGGAGGTGAAAATATTCAACAGAGTAGACAATTTCCTCAGTACATGGTACTGGGTAAACTGGACAACTACATGCAAAAGAATGAAACTGAACCAGAAAGAACCAGAAGAATGAAACTGAAACTGAAAAAATAAATTCAAAATTGATCCAATATTTAGATGTAAGACCTGAAATGATGAAGTTCCTAGAAGAAGACATAGGCAGTAAACTCTTTGACATCAATCTGAGTGACATTTTTGTGGATCTGTTTCCTCAAGCAGGGACAACAAAAGCAATGGGTCTACATCAAAACAAAACAAAACAAAAACAAAAAACAAAACAAAACAAAAAAAACCTTTTGCACAGCAGAGAAAACCATTAACAAAACGAAAGGCAACATACCGAACGGAGGAGGACATTTGCAAATGATATATCCAATGAAGGGTTAACATCCAAGATATGTAAAGAACCCGTATAATTCAATATCAAAAGAACAAACAATCCAATTTAAAAGTGGACAGAGGACCTGACTAGACATTTTTCCGAAGACGTACAGATCGCCAACAGGCACGTGAAAATAGGCTCGGCATTACCCTCAGGGAAATGCAGATCAAACTGCAATGAGATACCACTTCGGAAAAGCTTTCAGCTGCTCACCATTGAATGTGATGTCAGCTGTGGGTTTGTCTTACTTACATGGCCTTTATTATGTTGAGGTACATTCTTCCCATACCCACTTTGCTGAGAGTTTTTATCACAAATGTTAAAATGGCTCTTATCAAAAAGACAAGAAATAACAAACGTTGGCAAGGACGTGGAGGAAAGATAACCCTTTTGTACTTCGACTAAGAATGTAAATTAGTGCAGTCCAAAGGAAAACAGTATGAAGTTCCTAAAAAAATTAAAAATAGAACAACTATACAATCCAGCTTCTTGTATGTATTTATGCAACAACAACAACAAAACCCTGAAAACACTAATTTGAAAAGATAACGTGCCTCTATGATTATCACAACGTTATTTGCAATAGCCAAGATGTGGAAACAGCCTAACTATCCATCAGTAGATGACTGGATAAAGAAGATATTCCATGGATGGAATATTACTTGGCCATACAAAAGAATAAAATCTTGCCACTTGCAACAACATGGATGGACCTAGAGGGTATTATGCTGTATGAAATAAGTCAGGGAAGACAAACACCGTATGGTTTTACTTAGATGTGGAATTTAAACTGAAGAAAGTAACAAATAAAACAAAACAGAAACAGGCTCATAGATACAGACAACAAACTGATGCCACAGGGCATGAGAGTATTCAGGATGGATAAAATAGGTGAAATGAATTAAGAAGTACCATCTTCCAGTTAGACATGTCAATGAAATGTACAGCCTAGGAAATATAGTAAAAAATATTGTAACAAATTTGTAGTGTATGTAAATATAGAATCACTGTGTTGTGTACCTGAAACTAATGCAGTGTTGTATGTCACTTATTCTTTTTTTTTTTAATGTTTTTAAATCTTTATTCACTTTTGAGAGACAGAGAGAGACAGAGCATGAGCGGGAGAGGGGCACAGAGAGAGGGGAGACCCAGAATCCGAAGCAGGCTTCAGGCTCTGAGCTGTCCGCACAGAGCCCAACACGGGGCTCGGACCCACGAACTGTGAGATCGTGACCTGAGACGGTCGGATGCTCAACCGACTGAGCCCCTGCCGGCGCCCTTGTCACTTATTCTTAAATAAATACTAAAAATTAAAAAAAAACAAACAACATTTAAAAATGAGAAAACACCCCCCCTCCACAAAATATATATATATAAGATCTTATTGTTACAGTTTGCTGTGATTCTATTTAACTGAAATATCTGTCTGTTCCTTTACATTTTCCATACCCTGTCAGAGAAGAGGCCCTCCTCCTTTTAAAGGTGAATGTATATGTCCAGTAGATGCGTCCTTCTTTCTTTTTTTTTTTTTTTAATTTTTTTTTTCAACGTTTATTTATTTTTGGGGCAGAGAGAGACAGACCATGAACGGGGGAGGGGCAGAGAGAGAGGGAGACACAGAATCGGAAACAGGCTCCAGGCTCTGAGCCATCAGCCCAGAGCCCGACGCGGGGCTCGAACTCACGGACCGCGAGATCGTGACCTGGCTGAAGTCGGACGCTTAACCGACTGCGCCACCCAGGCGCCCCGCGTCCTTATTTCTTCACCATACACAAGACATGTCTTTATCCACATTATTCCCCTTCCCTGTATTTTGAATTTCACTCTATTGCCTCATTCCTCCCTCTGCATGCGTGCCTAGATGTACCATAGTCCCAGATCCTTCTCGCATTAATTTTTCCGTCTGTTTCCTCAGAGAAGTCCTTGACACATAGTACTTTATTATCCATTCATTCTCTTGTCCCTCACGATTCATTTTCATCCCCATGTAAATGAAACTCATCTTTGTGTTTAACAGAGTTCTGGTTTTCCTCTTATTGTGATGCTTCTTCTATGACACTTGACTGACCACATTTTTGGAAGCAGTGGTTCCTGTGTTTATGGTTTGTGGTGGAGGGTTCAGATCAAGTCCCTGACACTTCAGAGCTGTACGACTTAGGACAAAGTGCCCCTTTCTTCGTACTTTGAAAGGAGGTAACAGTAATGTTGTTCTAAAGGTTGATGTGATGCTTCGTGCCCTTGCAGAGGCAGTAAAGCCTCCATTAATGTTAGTATTTGCATTCATTCCAGTGGCTATAAACTCCCTATGGGCAGTCTCCATGCTGCTTTCTTCTCCTTTCTGTCCTCAAAACCTCAAAAATATTAGTTGTGAATGAGTGAGCAAATGAATTGTTCCCCTTCTCTTAACGGATGATCTTTCCCAAAGCCTTGGGTTCAGTTCTCTTCCCCCTTTCCTTTGCTGACCTCATTTAATCCCTGAGGATATTTTAACTTCATTCATTTATTCAACCATCTTCTTCATGTAGATCACCACCAAATCTAAACTGAAATCAGACTCAGCTCACTGTGACCCCAGATCCAGATTTGCTGTCTTGAAGATAACTCCCAAAAGAATATGCTTAAGACATGTCTTTGATGCTTTAAATCCCTATGTTTAAAAAAAAAGTCTTCTTTCCTTCTCTTAGTGTTCATTCATATATACATTATATATTTACTCTTATATACTTATTTATTATACATGCACATTTAAAATAGCCACCTGTATAAAATATATATGTCTTACCTGTACATTTAATTTATATATATATAATATATATATATTATATATGTGTGTGTGTGTGTATATGTCTGACCTGTACATTTAATTTATATATATATATATATATATATATACACACATACATACACACATACAGAGAATATGTATTACATATTTTAACAACTTCCAAAGAGGTCTACATCCTTATTTGCTATGGGCTCTAAGATACTGCCACCTGCAAAATATTATTCTTCCTAATCAGTTCCTCAAGTTATTAGCTACCTGCCCCATTGAAACAAAAAATAATAACGTTAATTTTTTAAAGACCAGATACCTTAGCTTGCTAGTAATTTGACCCTTATTTGAATAGAAAACTTTCTTTTATGAAACAGTATATATTTATTATGCAAGCAACATGTAGATAAATTTTTATTGTAAAAAAAAAAACTTAAGCAACACAGAAGTGTAAAGTTAAAAGCAGAATCCCTACTTCACCACTGATGCTTGCCCATTCTTACTATTCTTAACAGAGGTGATTCCTATCATCAGTTTAGGAAAACTCTTTTATAGACCTTTTGCTTACATTCATGAACAAATGTACGTTTGGCTTTTACTTTACATAAATGCACGTTACTGTATTTATTATTGTGAAACTGGAATGTTGCCCATATTTTTTTTTAAAAATTTAATGTTCACTTCTTTTTGAGATAGAGAGCACAAGCGGGGGGAGGAACAGAGAGAGAGGGACACCCAGAATCCGAAGCCGGCTCCAGGCTCTGAGCTGTCAGCACAGCGCCCAACGTGGGGCTCAAACCCACAAACCGTGAGATCATGACCTGAGCTGAAGTCAGTCGCTTACCCGACTGAGCCACCCAGGCGCCCCTGGAATGTTCCCCTTATTAATACATCTTGGAGGGAGTGCTCCTTCAGATCTGCCTCTTCCTAGAAGTCAAGTGCACAGTCTTGCCACATACTGAAGCTCCGTAACATGTTTACTCAGATTTTGTTGGTGAATTCTTTTTTTTTAAATTTTTTTAAATTTTTTTAAATATTTTTATTTATTTTTGAGACAGAGAGAGACAGAGCATGAGCAGGGGAGGGGCAGAGAGAGAGGGAGACACAGAACTGGAAGCAGGCTCCAGGCTCTGAGCTTTCAGCACAGAGCCTGACATGGGGCTCGAATTCACAGACCGTGAGATCACGACCTGAGCTGAAGTCGGATGCTAACCGACTAAGCCACCCAGGTGCGCCTGTTGGTGAATTCTTAAAGGCTACCTTGATGTTTATTGTTCATCCCTTTCAGATGCATGATCTTTTACCTAAATGGGAAAACACGTTCCAAACTTTTCCTCTTTTGGCCTCTTTGTGCGTGCCTCTTTTCCTATTTCTTACAGTGAAACTTCTACTTATCCTCTAAACCCAGTTCAAATGTTAACTTGTACTTGGAGTCCTCTGTGCTAACTTCAGATTAAAGTGATATTTTTAACAGATTCCCCAATTTTGAGGACAGAGACTGAGGTTTTTATACGCCCACAAAGCTAAACATAGGGTTCTCTCCGTGTATGGTATATTCTGAATCTCTGTCTTGCATAAACAAATACATGATTTTTAACTTTTGTTGTCTAACATGTATGCATAGATAGGCTGTAAGCACCCTCAAGGGAAAAACATGTCTCTGTGCCTTGACTAATGTCGATATTTGATGATGTGCATGCCGATGCTGTGTCAACTGTGTCATGGACAGGAACAAAGATGGACTTCTTCCCCTGTCATGTTGTATCCAGAGTACCCACCAGTCAGTATAGGAATCTGTTACAAAGAAATAGGGATGAACCTACCAGGGTCTCCAAGAGGATTTTGACGTGAGCTGGATAATCCTAAAAGCAAAGAAGTTAAAAAGAATGATTCACCTGGGTATCCATTGTTTGCTGTTGTTATTTTGCTTTGTTTTTGCCTTTCCAAGATCCTTCCCCAGCCCCGTTTTCTTTTTCAGGAAAGAGAACCCTATCTTTCAATGGAGGACCTGCATGTAGCTTGAGTAGAATGGCCTTGCCCACCCCGGCTCCATGCACAGAAACATGGTAACCCTAGTTCTCCATTGGCTACCCGTAGCAGTTTGTTGTGGGATGGTTATGAGACTCAGCTTGTACCAATGAGGATGATCCCTCCAACTTGAGGTAAGCATGCCAGGAGTGAGGCTTCACTCCTCTCTTGTGAGCTGGAAAGATAATATTGCCTTGTGATTGACGGAAGCTCACTTCCCTGCCATGGGTAGGAAGTCTGAGAGTAAAGCCAAAACAAGGGTCAAATGGCTGAGAAAAGAAGGTAAAGACAGGACACTTAATTCATCATTTGGGTCTGTTGATTTCCTTATTCCTGAAGCTTGTCTACTCCTGGATATCCTAGATAAGTGAGTGTCCAAATTCCTTTTACCTAAGCTAGTTGAATTTGTATGCCCTATAATGGAGAGAGACTCAGAAAATTACATAGAAGGTTTAATTAATTTTAAATATTTCTTCTGACTCTATTTTCTTCCCATCTCTTTTTAGAGGATGTATGGTGATGAAATTCTCTAAATTTAATTGTTTAGTCTCTGCTTTCTAACTCCCAAAATGTTCACAGAATGGAAATGTTTAATTTTGTGAAGGTATGCCAAAAATGATCTACAAAAATGGCTTAAAATTGGAGGCTGGATCGTATGCTAAAATGACTGGTTAGAAATCAAAAAACTGAAATGTGGTTTCTGCTGACCTGGTCTTTTATCAGTTTTATTCAATTTACGTCGGTGAGAAGAGGGAGACAGGAACTTATCTATATTGACTACCTACTCAATTCCACTGTCTCATGGAATTTATTCCTTTCATGTAAACATCGTTATCCTGATTTGAAAACTTTTTAAAAATCCAAATGACTCTCAGAGTTCCAGTCTTGCCCAGTGTGCCCTGGCTGGTTAGTTTAATAGATGTAAGATTAGAATCCATTTGGGTATGACTTCTAAACCATCCTTCTCCACCATCTGTAATGCCATAAAATTAGGATGGTTACTGACTGTTCTCTCTTCTTAAAGCACATTTCCAACTTTTAGTCCACTGTCTTGACATTGATGGCTTCGTATTATTGTTTTGGGGAAAGCGGTCATTTTGGGGGTGAAGTATATTGATACAGAAAGAGCATGAGATTTGAGTTTGGACACGTGAATTCCAGTCCTGTGATTTTTCCACTAAAAAGCGCCATGATTATGTGACTCAAGCTTTCCATATCTTAGTTTCCTCTTCCATCAAGGAAAAGATAAGGGCCAATTATCTCTCAAGTCTATGTCGGCCCCCTTTTACAGGTAAATGTTTCTCCAGAAGGCTGTATATCTTGTGTTAGAGACTGGACCACCCTAGTGGTCCATCTGTTAGAGATTGGACCATTGTAGTGTTATGATGATATGCTAGATGTAGTGCTGTCTTGTTCGACTCGGTATTTCCCAACAGTGAGCCAGTACATAGCAAATAGTAGATGATCAATAATTATTGTTGAATAAATATATGAGGGAATGAAGTCTTTTAACTTTAGTATACAGAATACTACGCTATATTTTGATTTCTTTTTTTCCAATTGACCAAGAGGATTTGAAACGCTTCCAATTTACTGGGTGAGAGGTCCAAATAGGTGAGTGATAGATTCGAGTATTACGATGTTCTATACATGAACAGAGATTTTTAAAGAGGGCTTTTTTTTCACTCAAAGCTCAACATAAGCAAAGAGCTAACTCAAAATTTTAAAATAAAAGATGTACTTTAAAGTGTAAAACGGTCATTTTAGGTGGCCATTGTAACTCAGCTTTTAAGTCTTGGTAACCCAGCCATCCTGGTGAACCTTCTGTGTGAATGAAGCCTTCCTTAATCGGCTTTTCCTATATTATTTCATCCTGGGAAAGAAAAGCAGTAGTTAAGCCAGAAGCAAGAAGGATACCAGAAAAAGGAGTCTGTGGCCAAAGCAACAGAATTACTTTTTTTTTTTTTTATTCTTTCACTTGTGTTCATGAAGGAGAAGGAAGAAACATAATTTTTTTGTCTTTGTTTAGACATTGAACAATACAAATCACAAGAACATATATTTTTGACATACTATTTTTTTGGTGTTCTTTGGAATTTGGACCCTAATTAAAAAATATGTGTTTCCTAGCCCTTCTTTCTGTGAAAATCCTTGGCAATATAAACAGATGCACTGGTTGGCTTTTAATTCTGACACCAGACTGTCTGAAATAATAGCTCTAAGAAAGTGTGAATTCTTTTATTCCTCCAGCTTTAATTATAAGTACTTAATTTGTTTGTCTTTCCATTGCTGACTGTCATGCCAATCTGGTTTATCTTTCATCTGGCTAAACATGGTGCACCTTAGAAGCCCTTCATTTTGAAAAGTTGATTCTGCCTGGGAAGATGGAAACAAGCTAAAAGGTGGAGTTATTTTCATCCTCCAGGGCACCCCCCTGTAATTTAACAATTAAAATATTAAGTGGTGTTCTAAAAATTTCAGTAATCTAGGCCTGAAAGATGACAGAATTAGGATCTTGATAAGCAGTGTGGAAACACTGAATATTTCTCGTTAAAGTTTGAAAAATGAGCCAAGTTAATAGCTTACTAACTCATCTTGACCTTTCACAGCCAAAGATGTTCTTCATTTTTTTGTGTGTCCACTGTTCTTTATGCTTCGAAACCAATTTGCTGTCACAACGTTTTTAGCCATGGGACTGTGAAGGTATTGCCTTCTGTATTTAGTTGAGGTGCCACATGATACATTAATGGAAACAAGTCATCAGTTGCTGGGAGTGGGGATAGTTTGGAAACAGTGCTCAGTCTGATATTCCTGAATATTGTCGTGTTCCACTTTTCCAGTGGAGAGATGTGTTTTTGTTTCCTAAAGGCAAAAATAAAATCCAGGAAAAGCAAATCACTGCTGGAACTCATGACAAACATAATGGAGACAGTCTCAGCCTCGCCTTCCAGTTGGTTTCTTTCCAAGTCTTTCTCTGTATATGCGTTTACATTTTGAGATACTTTCCCCAATTATGTAGGAGCCTAATACCAGAGATGTTTCTATCCCCTTTGTAAATACGAGGGGAAGAATGATTATGATTAAAATGTAATGAGCTTTATATAAGGAACTGCAAAGCCCTTTATTTTTATGATTTCAGTCCTCATAACAATCCTAGAAGTAATTGTTACTATTCCTATCCTTGTTTCAGAGATGAGGAAACTGAGATTTAGTGTGGCTGACTAACCAAAACTCACAGAGCCAGACAGCTGTGGTAGCAGGGATTTGAACCCAGGAGAGGCCGGGGTATTGAGTCATGTCCCTCCTGCCGCTAGACATTAAGATACCTAATGCTTTACCCACATGGCCCATTTCTTCCTTCTTAAAAATGATTAACATGGGGAACGTGTACCCATTTTACAGATGGAAAAACCGAAACTTTGCCCGAGTCAGTTACCCAAGCTCACTCAGTTCATAAGCCGTGGCGATGGGCCTAGAATTGAGGTTTGCCTGATTCCAATAACCCTGTGCTCAAAACCTTCCTTCTAAACTGCATAATGACATTTGTTTAGGGCTTTAGAGTTTATTACCTAAATCTAGTAGATAGCACACACACACAAACCTTCCGTGTGCAATGACTTCATAAAGTAAGATGCCAGTAAGACTTGAGATACAGGTAAGAGCCAATGATGTGTACTGCTGTTTTTGACATTTTTATAACAGTGAGGAAAAAGCGTCTTGTGGGATATGCATCTCCTTTATACTCCTGAATAGATTGTAACATCTCTTCAGGAATGGAGGGAAAAATACCAGGGGACGCTCTCTGGGTCTTTTTGCATAAATGCAGCCAACTATTCTGTCCATTTTTTAAACCTTTTTCCCCCGTAAGCAGAAAATTTGTTTAGGTGGAATTATATTTTTGAGAATATGAAATTTCAGTATCCCCTGGGTTCCATGACCATGCTTTGGGGCAATAACTTGGACACCAATGACAGCTTCTAAGTTGTTTCCTGTTTTTCTTGGTCCCATTGCAATCCTTGCCAAAGCTTCCCTCCTTCGCTGCTGCTTCATTAGTAATGCAAAATGAAATTCATTGTGCCCATTATATCTGTTAAATGGTTTCCATTTTAACTTGAGAAAAATGTATTGACGTTCATGTGTTTGGCATGGAAAATGTGTATATCTATCGAAGATAGCAACTTGTCTGTTGGAATTACAGTGCATTATGTATAATGCTGCTTTTAGCTGTGCGTGTACATTTCCTGGAATCTTATTGTGTCAGAGCTTGGAAAGTTTACACAAGCATTGGTAATCTAATTTTTGTCTGGTGGGTGGCTGTGGAAATATGGAGTATTTGAAAAAGCAAATGTCTTGGCCATCTGTGCCAGGGAGTGGTTTGGTGACAGGAGTGTCTGGTCAGGTGGAGTAAAAAAGCATCCATCAGAAATAAAGGTTTTAAAAACATTGCTCCAGACCTCACCTAAATATTAATTTCCCCAGGAGCAGAAAGCTATAACAGTTATCGTGACACGGTTTCTAGCACGTTTCTGGTTATTATTTTTAGGAATCCTAATTGTAAGGTTGAGGAATCTGTTTTATCTTTCTCCTGCCTCTTAATGATAATCCTTCCCTAGACCGCATTGCTTCCTCTGTCTTTTGTCTTCTGCAGACATGAGTCTTTGGCTCATGAGCATCTTGTTAAGGTCTGTTGAGGATTAGGGACTGTGACACAATTTTCTTGCTGAGTCTTTTTATGGGGGATTTTTCAGTTGGTTTGTCTTGGAGGTCTTTGAAATGTCTTCTATCAGGCAATGATTTTCATTTTTCTTTGTTCTGCTCAAAATTGGGGTTGCATTTTGCTCAACTGTTCCTGGGGTCTAGGTAATGAATTGTATTATTTAATAGGCAAGTGTGAAATTCTTTGTGTGGCGGCTCTCCTGCTCTGTGCCTTCTCAGAGTTGCTTAAATCCTACTCACCGCACTGCTGCTGAACTGTGATGTAGTTTTGTTTTTTAGCTTTAAGTACATTTCAGTCATCCATCGAGAAAGCAGGGTTTCTTAACTTCAGCACTATTGTCATTTGGGGCAGGATCATTCTGGGTTGTGGGGGACCGCCCTGTACAGGGTGGGCTCTGTAGCAGCGTCCCTGGCCTCCACCCCCCAGATGCCTGTAGCACCTTCCCCCAATGCCTCCATGTGTTCCTAATGTCCCCTGGGGGGGGTGTGAAATCACCCCATTTGAGAATCACTGATCTAAAGCAAGGTTGAAAGACAAGGCTGGCGTGATGTAAAGGATTTTCCATAAAAAGCACTGAACTCAAGCAACGCAATGACAATGCCGAGAGAGCTTTGTATCTTGGAGGATATTTGGAGGAACTGTATCACACATCCCTGGAGAAAATACTGTAATAATTGTCTATAGTTTCTTAGACTGAGTAACAGAGGAGGTAAGGGTCACCTTTTAACTGCTTTGCTTCTGATCTGCTAATTATCTCCTCACCCTGTGATGCCTTTTATCTCCCCTCTAAGCAACTTGATTCACATAGGGAAGATTCTAATTCTTCTCAGATTTTCCACCTTAACTACTTTTCTACCCTAACCTCTCTGCTCTTCCGTCCCCCTCCCTGGTTTTCTTTGGTGCAAATGGGAACATGGTGCCCATTTATTTCTTTAATCCACTTTACCACCTAATAATACACCTCTTCGGAGGACGAATTTTAACAAGATGCTTTCTCCTCTGTGATGCACTCCGGTAGAGAATTCATGTTTACCACGAGGAGTAACCTCTGTTCCCCCTGAAAAGCTGGATGCCACTCACCACTGCAGTGGAGACTTACGCATTTAACTCTCGTTTCAGTTTTTCTCAGTGCCTCCTAGAGTGTTGCCTCTGTTGTACTTTAATGGCAGTCTTATGGGCCTCTCCAAAGGGCATCTATTTGCCACTGAAATTGCGATGAAGATAACACGCAAATGAATGAAGTAGTCACACTCATCTGATAATCGTATTGAGATTATTCTTTAGTTTTTTAAATGCTGTGAAAGCGGTGGAGGTATGCTAACAAATCTATTTGATCAATATATGGGATATAACAAGACAAGATTGACTGATGGATAAAATGGAACTGACACAAACAGGCTGGCAGCCAGCTGTAAGTCTCTTTAGGGCAAATGCAATTAACTTAGAATAATAGACTCAAAGTTGATGGTTAGAAATGCATTTTTATTAACAATCACAGCCTGAATCATTATGCTCTTATGAATAAGATGCTACTTATATTTTGTGCATGTGTGTGCATGCATATATAAATACATATACATATGTCTCTGTACGTATATATCCATGCCTCTCACATTCCTATGTGCTCTGCTTACCATTTGGGTGGAAAAGTTGATTTTTAGAATAATGTACTTTAAAAAGGAAATTCATTCATAAATTGTCTCCAGGTCTATAAATTCTGAATATTCTCCCAAATTACATATATAAAAATCATGCTACTTATCTGGTGCTATTAGACATAAAGCCAGTGAGCCCTGGTCCCAGAACTGTTGGTCCTTTGGGGATTTGGAATTGCAATCAGGGATTTACAGATTTCATTTTGAAGAGGAGAAGTCATTACTAGAAACCTAAGCTCATTTCCTCTCCTTTAATAGCTATTTTAAATCATTCATTTAGAAAATACATTAACTATTTAGGGTACTTGCAATACGTTTCTCTTGGTATTAAGTCTGTATTTTTCTAAGAGTTTTTTTTTCTTTTGCTAAAATTATTTCAAAAGAAGAAGAGAATTAGAAAAAAAGACCAAATGACATTTTAGTGATATAAAATTACTTTTGCATAACATTTTCTCTCACGGCTTAAGAGGATGCAACTTAAAACTTTCACAACATTTTACAATATTATTAGCAAACTCGTTTAATACCATAGAGATGAAGAAAGGTGGGTGACCCTGAGAAAATTACAAACTGGACCTCAAATATGATTAAGAAATGCCATATGGCTGACAGCTTCTTCAAGTGAATTTGTTAATAAATTAGCTGGAAAACAGTTTTAATTTTGTACTAATACTTAATATTGACTTCAACCTTAACTAACAATTGAGTAATAAAAGGACAAAAGATGATAGTAAAGAAAAAGTAACTTTGATTTCCACAAAGAATTCTGAATATGGAGTCTTGCATAACACTGCAAACTGCTTTATATATATATTTTTTTCAAATGCAAAATAAAGCTCCCTGAGTTATGTAATTGCTATTCTTCAAAAGGACATCATGAAGGTTGACAATTTAAAATGTACTCTTCCTGTCACCATCCAATTTTTTTTAAATGTCTACTGCTGGTGTTAAAAACAATCTCCGCAGAAGAGGGCTGCCATTGCCAATTTAGGACACTGGCTTTGTTATTAGCGTAGGCATATTAGATCATCTCCTTGCTCCTCCTGCCTGCTTTGTTCTTCTGATATGGCAGGGAGCTGAAATTGACAACAGCCTACATTTATATAACAATAACTTGCATTGTTAAATATATATGTGTAGATAAAGACTTCTTTTATTCCCCAAAGATATCAAAGTTCACTACACACCGTGAAAAAACCCACAGAAATATGCAGATGCTTCTGGGGTAAACCATGGCAACTGTTTAAAAGCACAAAGCATTGACAGGCTTAGGATTCTGGAGTAGTTCATAGTCATTTTTAATTTTTGAAATTTTTACCCCTCTAGAAAATTTGTTTTCTTCAGGAAGAAGAAAAGGATAAAGGTCACGCTTTGTTACCTGTGTGACAAACCAGAAGCAGTTTAGGAAAGTAAGCAGGGAACATAGTTGTCTGAATCTGCATAGTTGAAAAACAGTGCTGTTGTAAACACAAGGGCAAGTAGGCTGCTTTGTATCACCGTGGGATCCATTGTTTCCGTTAAAACCACACACAGTAAACTGAGAGGGAAGAGCCTGATGACTGGATGGGCACCCCTCAATATAGGGTTATCAGATTTAACAAATAAAATTACAGGATGCTCAGTTAAATTTGAATTTCAGGCAAACAATGCATAAGTTTTTGTAGAAGTATGTCCCATGCAGTACGTAGTACATACTTAATATTTTAAACATTTGCCTTATTTATATGAAATGTAAATTGAGCGAGGCGTTCTCTATTTAATCTGGCAAGCCTAACTATAAAAACAGGGCTTTGTGTACTCTTCAGAAAGTGTTTTATAATTGGGGTAAAGAAAGTTTTTAGAGAAAAAAAATAGCCTTTTATCTTTTTGTTATTCTTAAACTCACCAACTTAAAATTTTGTAAAACTCTTCTCCTCCTTACAGAATAGTAATTCATAATATTAGATTCAGACATGACTTTGCTAAAAGCTGTGAGTATAGTTCCTGGAAAGAATACGTTTGAACAATATAAGGCTCAGGATGTATCATAATAATTGCTGCATGCCTATCTGTCTCCTTGACTGCCCATAAAGGATAAACAATACTTTAAAATTTATTTTCCTGAGAACAAATTATGATCCCAAGCAGACGGTAGGAGCTCAATCCATATTGCTTCAATAAATTTATTCTCTGACCATTGAATTTATTTTCTCTCCTTTCTTCTAACCTTCTCTCCTTTTCCTCCTTTTCAGACTTAATGATAATTTTCTCTCTACATCTTAATTTCTATTTTGAGATATTCTTCAACATACACAGCGTGAAATGTCATACTGATACAGCAGTGAGGTATAGGCAGTATTTCTCTGGCAGTATTTCTTACAAGGATGGGACTAGATTAGGTCTGGATGGTTAATGGTCATTCTCCTGGAGATGGGGAGAATTAGTGAGGTACGTTTTTAACCCCACCAGGAAAGGTATATTATAGAAACATTAAACTTAAGATATTTAAGTATACTCTTGTGCACTTCATATCTATTCTTTATTGTGGAATGTATATTATCTATTATAGGAAGGAGTTAAGAATTTTCTCAGAGGACTTTAAGTATATAGAATTTTTATCTTAGGTACTGAACTAACTTTGGAAGCATAGACCCAAGGTGCAACTCTGTTGTGTTAAAATTGTAACATTATATCTCTTTTAAAATTTTAAATTTTATGATGCTTTAATAGCAAACAGTAAGTCTTTTCATCCCTATCATCATTATTATTGATTTTGTTTTTATTGTAAACGTGCTATGGATATTTCCTAAAGAAATACAGTATAAAGTGAGAGAGGCGTACAGTAAGGGTAACAAGAAGCAGAGTGAGATAGATCCTTAAAGACAATTCAAGATTACAAACACACGGAATAGGATTATGGTTATCGGGAAAGCGGAAACCAGAGGTATTCATCAAGCACAAAAATAACATCAAATCTCTGGGTTGTTTTTTTTTTTTTTTTCAGTGTAAGTTTCTGGGGTGTGTGTGTGTGTGTGTGTGTGTGTGTGTGTGTGTGTGTGTTGCAGGGAAGCTTACTCTTTTTTTAAGATTAGCTTAGACATTACATTAATAAAGTTAAGATAATCAAACTAAAAGTCCAAAGAAGCCAATTAAACCCATCTTTTTATTACTTAAAGCCTAGGGAAAAGACTGATGGAGGAGATGGACTAACATTTATTAAGCATCTTCTATAGTCAGGCACTTTTTCCCCCAGATAATGGGAATTCTAAACCATATCTCTGACCTCAGGACTCTTTGTTGTTGTTTTTTCAATTTTTAATTTTTACTTATTTTGTAAGTAATCTCTACATCCAATGTGGGGCTCAAACTCACAACTCCAAGATCAGGAGTCACATGTTCTAGCGACTAAGCCAGCCAGGTACCTCATGATCTCAGGACTCTTTGACTCATGGCCTAATGGGGAAGATATACAAGGAAGCAAATGATTGCAGCATATTGTAATGAAGTGTGCTAAAGACATAGAATCTTAGGGGCGCCTGGGTGGCTCAGTCGGTTGAGCGCCCGACTTCAGCTCAGGTCACAATCCCGCGGTCCGTGAGTTCGAGCCCCGCGTCGGGCTCTGGGCTGATGGCTCAGAGCCTGGAGCCTGCTTGTGTCTCCCTCTCTCTCTGCCCCTCCCCCGTTCATGCTGTGTCTCTCTGTCTCAAAAATAAATAAACGTTAAAAAAATTTATAAAAGACAGAATCTTATACAGACATGGTCTGACACAGAATGTTATCAACCTTATAATGCAATTGCAGGAGTGTCTTCACTAGGGAGATAATGCTTGAATTTGGTTCAGAAAGAATTTATCAACTGGCCAAAAAAGTTACAAAAACCATTTTGTGTACCAGAGTTTTGACTTAGGAAGCAGCATCAAAAGGAGACAACTTGTTTCTCCTGGAAACAAGAGTAAGGTTCAGTGTAGTAAGAATTCCAGAAAACAGGACTCGAGAAAGAGGCATAACTCAGAACTTGCAGGTCTTGAGCATCATAAAAAGGAGAATTTAAAGCAGGAAAATGGTCAAATTTAGAAAGGGAATCCTGGCAGCAGATTGGAAGGGACAAGATTAGGTTAGAAGAGCAATGTTTAGGCTCTTACAATCAATAGTCCAGGCAAGAGGTAATGAAAGCTTAAGCGATGTGTCAGTTTGTAATTAGAGATGGGTAGGATGTAACAAATTCAAAAGTTAATGAATCAAAGCATTCAATAGCTGAACATTCTGGAGAGTGGTGATAAACCTGGCTAAAATAAAACAGGATTGTACTGAGTTGGGTGCCATTTGTGATATGTTTGCTGATGGTAACCTCTATGACTCAGATGAAAGAAAATCAAGAGAAAGAAAGTGAGTTAACTTTTTGGATGATAAATCAACTTATAAGGAAATGGACTAGGTAGTTTTACATATATTATGCCAGCGGACAACATCACAGTCATGTTTTTTTTTCCCCCTGTGGAGTTTTATCCCATTTGGCTAAAGAAGAAACTGAATACCAGAAATGTTAAATGTACTGTTAGAAGTTCACATAGCTAGAAAATCATGGTATGGAGGTCCCTCTTCAAGCCCATCAAACCACAGAATTCCTGATCTTCTCTGTAAAATGCATAGCCTCAGGTTGACTTCAGACTGGTGTGTGTGGTTAGATCAAATAGAACAAGGGTTTAATTTACATCAGCCACACTTTAGGTAGGAAGTGATTTCAAAAGCTTTGTGTCTTTGATATTTCCTACCCGGTTTGAAAGAACAGAACAGGTTTCATTCATTCACTCACTCAAGATTTATTGAAAGACTTCTTTCTTATTTTAGTCATAATTTGTTGCTACTTCAGCCTTTCGTGTTTAAGGGAAGGAACTTATCATGTTGCCCAAGTATGAGCATTGGTTTAGATGCATTGTAGGAGACGACTACCAGATGCGACCATTGTTGTGACAACCATGTCCCAAAAGAAAAGGGGAAAAAAATAATTAGGTTTCAATTTTTCCCTTTACATCTTTCTTTTTTGATTAATCACCCTATCCTCTCTCTCTTTCATGCCTGCCCCTGTAGGTCTAAGTGAATTAAAAAAAAAAATGTATCACTGCAGGTGCCCCTGCTGTGAAAATGGAAAGAAATGTAATGTTTTTGGCCACCGGAAAGCTGCCAAGCCCAGAGTACCAGCACGATGAGAGTCATCCTCCGTTTATTTCCCCCTTTCCCTTTTTTGGATGTTGATGAGACACTAGAGTGGCATGGAGCCTGTTTGCTCCTTGCTGTATTTATTTTGTTAAGATTAGAGTTGCTAAGATACGGTAGTTATTTAAATTGTAACCACCGATGCCAGTGGTCATAAAATAAAGAACTAAAATTCCTTTATTTGCTAACTCTAATGAAAAACATTCCTGAGGGGGCTGGAGTGTTTTTCTGGCAAAAAAAAAAAAAAAAAAAACCACAAAAAAAAAACCAGTACACCAAGTGGCTTATGTTATAGCACATAATTAGATCTACTAGTCCAGCTAATGTTGAACTATTTCATTTGAAAGTCAAGACAGAACTTCTGGCTTTGGTTTTTTTTTTTTTCTTTTATTCTTAAATTATTGTTTTTAAACAAAGGGAATGATTTTATGTCCCTTCTTCTATTTCGTTTTTTAAGCCAAGGGATTTTCCCCTCCAATTTGTTGCTGGTTAATTTCCTCTGTTCAATACATATTTTGAGCGATTTGAAGTTTTAGCACTTTCTTGCAACTTCTTCAGTTGGGTCTCTTAATTCTTCTCATGTTGTGTAGCTAATGCCCCAAATCTTTCTCATTTATTAATTCTGCTTAGTCCATGATGTATACATTCCTTGTAATTTTATTGAGGTCAGTGACAGTTTTCAGGTCATTGAAAAGAAGTCACAGCCTGTTTCAGGTTTTATTGTTATTGACAAGAAAACATTGTTTTTTCTTCATAATGAATCTTTGGAAAAAAAAACTCAGAATGTTTTCCAACCAAATTCAATCAATTCTGGGACATTCCTTCAACTTGGTGGTAAATATTTTCAACTAATACTTAAAAGCCATTAAACTATTTGGGTGGAAAAATAGTCTCTGAGCAGCCAGTTTGGCAAAGGTTTGTTCTGTGAATGTGTGCAATTTTAAATTACCGTATGTTTTGATTTCACAAAAATTTCCAGCTTCCCCACTACACTCCAAATACCAATATCCAGAGTTTCCACTGGCAATTCTTCGTTTGTCCTGGAAGCATCTTGCAGTTTGGGACCAAGAAAATACTGTGTTCCCTTTGGATTTATTGACATAAACATATGCATTTCTTCTTCAGCACGCAGTTCTTTGCAGAGGAAGCTAGGTTTAATGGGCCGACTGTCAAATAATAAGAAGGTTATATCAAAACTATATAGCATGTTTGGCTGAAAAAGTGATCTTCTGTAAAGTTTAATCTAGAGAAAGATAAACTAAAAAATAATGACCTGTCCCAATGTGGTTTGATTAAAAGTAATATTTGGTGAAATCACCATTTAAGCACCTTGCCAGAAAGACATAGAGACTATGCTGTGGTGCTATTGAATTGTATTCATTAAGCTAAACTTGTAATACCCAGGGGAGACTTATTCTACAACAACCTCATGGTTAATTGTGATTCCATTAGAGAAATTGCAAAAAGGTGGTTTCTGCCCACGTCTCTGGAGACCAAATGATTCCTCAGGCTCTGTGGTTATTGCTGTCTCAGGATTTTGAGAGGCCTGGGCTTTGGAGAGTGCCAGCTCTACGACCTGAGTTCTTAGAACTTAATGTCCAGGAGTGAAGTGATTCACTGGCAGTCTTCAGTCTTCCCAGCCAATGTTGATGCAATGTTGATACACCTACTGTGTGCCAGGAACTGTTATCGGTTCTGTGGGTACAATAGTAAATAAGACAAACCGTCTTACTTGCCTTGCTAAGGGCGCCACCAGCATTTAATTTGATCTGACTCTGCATACTGAGGCCTGAGAATATAGACACATCAGGTCCTGTCTACTTTTATATAATAGTTGATATATTAGATTGATTGATTTCTCAAAACTTTTCACTCCCTCAAATAGCATTTTCTCTGCAGGCCCTTGCTCTGGCTTTTGTTGGGTGGAGTATACATCCCTGCTTCTGATTGGAGAATTTAGTGTTGTCTCACCATTTGGCCAAGATGAAGACTATAATAAGAGCAGTGTACTTGCAAATAGGAGCTCCTACCTTTTGCATTGAGAATATCATGCCTAAATAGTTGTTGGTCCAAGGATGATGAGAGACCTGTGGAGCAGACCTGAACCCATTCTGTAACTTTGACCTGAGCCCTTCTGCACCCAGCCTAGATGAACCCAGCTGCAGCTGACTTCCATATCTTGGGGCACCTGGGTGACTCAATTGGTTGAGTGTCTGACTTTGGCTCAGGTCGTGATCCCTTGGTTAGTGCGTTTGAGTCCCTTGTTGGGCTTTGCACTGATAGTGAAGAGCCTGCTTAGGATTCTCTGTCTCCCTCTCTCTCTGCCCCACCCCCACTCGAATTCTTTCTGCGAAAAATAAATAAACACTAAAAAATAAAAAAAATAAAAAGATACTGCATATCTTGCTTGCACCAGAAATAAATTCTCTTTGTCATCTGCCCTTGAAATTTTTGGGTGGTTTGTTATGCAATATTATTATGACAATATCTGACTGATACAGTGGGCCCAGTTCTGGTTCCTTAATCAGTGTTTTCAAAACATCACATTCTGCATAGCTGAGAAGGAGCTGATCTAAAGGAAGACATCTCCATTGTTCTTGATGAAGTCTTTTGGCTCTATGCTAGCTTTGAGGATACCTTTTGACTTTAGCATATATAGGTTTGAAAAGCTTCAATAAACTATGCGTCATGTGTAATTGATCAGTGCCCAAAACTGTTACTTGGTGAAATAGAACAAAATACAATGTTTTTGCAAACCTAAAATAATTTATGAAGTGGAGATACATAGTCTGGGTAGAACTCTTACCCAATATACCACTTAGGCTTAACATATATATATCCCATGCTGTGATTTACCGCTGGGGTATGGTGGGGCATACCAGTGTTCCATAAACCTCTCGTGAATTGATACATGACCTTTTCTTAATGGGTGATGGGAGTGGGGGGCAAGTCTTATAATATAAGCTATTATAATAATATCTTTCAAACGGGTTATTAAGTTAAGTAGTTCACTTATGATAGGTTGGAGAGTAATAGGTTAGAAGTATGATTCAAGAGTTACAATCTCAAAAGTTAAGCAAAGCCAGGAAAAGAACATAAGTCAATAAAGTGGGCCAGGTAATAGGAGTGTGACATCCATGGTAAACTGGAGAACATGTGCCCCATTTGTAAGAGGTAGCCATTGGGCTCCAACTGGTTTTGTCATACAGGCCCTGTATTGCCTTTTGTTTATTCAAAAAAAAATTTTTTTTGGATACCCACTGTGTACCAGGAACTATTACAGATTCTGTGGATACAATAATAAATAAGACAAACAAAAATATTCATGGAATTAATATCCTAGTTCATGAAATATACCATAAAAGAAGGTACATTTGTAAACTAAAGAGTATTTCAGATTGTTGTAAGTGCTAAGGAGAAAAAAAATAAATGAAAAAGAGCAAGATAACATAAAACCTTCAACCAGCATATGCTATAACCCATTCAGAGAAGGGGTTGCAACTCGTGCAAAACATATACCTAAAAGAAAAAAGAAATTCTGCTCCAGGAGATAACAATAATTAAATATATTGAAAATACAAAATCATGTCCAAAGACAAAACAAAACAAAATCGAGGAGAATTTCTATTCTGATCATTGGTATAATAGTAGTAGTTCCAGAGAATAAAAAAGAGGTTAACAATGCAGCAACAAGATTAATCTGTAGAGTCTGATTCACATAACAGGTGTTTAGTAGACAGACTAATATTTTTAATATCCTTTTCAGAATATTACATTTTCGTGGCAATTGTACATAACAAAACCTAGTTTTGGTTTAAAAAAATTATATGCTAAATAGTAATGATAAAACATTAGTGTCAAATTGCATGATTTTAACAGCTGTAAATTCTTTATTTGAATTCTGTTGAATTTAATGGATATATTAAAGTCATATTTTATGACTATTTAAAAGAATCTGAAGAAAAAACGCTCAATCCCAGACATTCTAAAATTGCTTATTTTTATGCAATCTGTGCAATTATTCTAAATTATTATTTTGGTTTATGCAAGTTTTACATTATTATAAACAGATGTGAGTATGAATGGAAATAACATAATCCACCTTAGATACACAGGATATAAAAGGACAAATAGACTTTTTTGGGCTTTCCTTCCGCCAAACATTGGGGAAAATTAGTTTTCACTTAGAAGGCTTTGGAACAATAAATAAAAGTCCATTTTCCCTAATGGTGAAGGGGCAGAGGTAGTGCACTTAAAAATCAAAAAGTGAAAAGCAATTTTCTTCTTTGAAATCAGTGATCAAAAATCTTGAGATTCTAAAATGAAATTAGGAGTCCTGTCATCTCTCATCCACTCTGCCTCACTGGGGATGTCCAGTCATTAGTAGTAGTTAAACTGTGATTGATTTTCCATATTCTTCTATGCATGATTTATGCATATGTAACATTCTCCATTTTTATTTAAAAAATTAGAGGTTATTATAGGCACTGGTCTCTATTTTTTCCCACTTTAACATTTCTCTTTAATGTTTTCATAATATTCTTGTGCATTCGACCAGTAATAGACTTAAAACATAGATTATTTCCTGTAGGGTTATAGTAATATACTTAAAAATTTTTTTTAACGTTTATTCACTTTTAAGAGATAGAGAGGGACACAAGGCGAGCAGGGAAGGGACAGAGAGAGAGGGAGACACAGAATCCGAAGCAGGCTCCAGGCTCTGAGCTGTCAGCACAGAGCCAGACGTAGGGCTTGAACGCACAAACTATGAGGTCATGACCCGAGCGGAAGTCGGAAGCTTAACCAGCTGGACCAGTCAGGCACCTCTATAGTAATAGTTTTCGGAATGAATGGGGAACTAGCTTGAAGAAGAGAGACATGCATGGAAAGGTGAGGGACCAGTTAAAGGTACACAGTTCAATTAATCAAAATAGTGAGCACTGAGATCTTCAATTATTCTGGTCCTTTGGTGGCATGGGAGTCATTTTGAGAGAGGTCATTACAAAGAAGAGTAAAAGGAATTTAAAGTATTAGTAAACTATAAGATTAAACATAGATTATATTGGGGTGCCTGGATGGCTCAGTCAGTTAAGTATCCGACTTCAGCTCAGGTCATGATGTCAGGTCATGATGTCTCAGGTCATGATGTGGGTTTGAGCCCTGCATCAGGCTCTGTGCTGACTGTTCGAAGCCTGGAGCCTGCTTCAGATTCTGTCTCCTCTCTCTCTGCCCCTTCGCGGTTCACACTCTGTCTCTCTTGTATCTCAAAAGTAAATAAATGTTAAAAACAATAGATTATATTAATGACTGGTCATTTTTCTTTGTGAAACAAAACTATGAGAAATATTTTGTAATTGTATAAGGCATCACAACTACACAAATAAAAGGACCAAAAATGAGTGTGGGCTGTTCTTGACATTTGATTCATAACAAGCAGATAGGGCAGGAACATACTGTTTCTGTGATTTGTGACCATCCAAGTGTCCTATTCCTCAACTCTTTTTGTACCCTCTGAATTCACACTGGGAATTAGGGAACAATGCACATCCATTAATGGAAGCCTCTGTCACTTTGGAAAGTGTGCTAGCACCTTGGTTATATGGAATTTGTAGATCCTGGACATTTTATGAAGAAAACGAAACTTTACTGCCTGGAGAATTAGTGAAATTTTAAAAATGCATTCTTTAGAATCAGGAAGTACCCCCTCTTCTGACTCCATGAAAATGGAGCTAATTTACAGATGTCATAATACCACCCCCATTTATTTTCAGTACAGATAATGGGACAGGATCTAAGTAATCTAAGTAATGGGTCAGGAAGCAGCCAGGTCAAAGAGTTTTATCTGTTAATTTCTCCATGATAAGGAAACTCTTTAAAATGGGTCCTAGTTTTTAAGAGCCTTAAAAACTGAGAACAATCTGAGGGTTGATGGGGGGTGGGAGGGTGGGGAGGGTGGGTGATGGGTATTGAAGAGGGCATCTGTTGGGAGGAGCACTGGGTGCTGTATGGAAACCAATTTGACAATAAATTTCATATTAAAAAAATAATAAGTAACATAAAACAAAATAAAATGGGTCCTAGTAATTAAGATGGAAAATTTAAAACCTTAATTATATTATAAATTGTTGCTAGTGAAAATAAAACCACTATATACAAATCGAGGTAATGTGTATCTATGTTACAAGTTTTCTGGGACATATAGAAGTGTACTGGTTCTTTGAAAGGCATGGTTTGGCCTCCTTATCAACCCTTCCTATGATGTTCTCTTGTATAAACGGATTTCTAAGGTTTCTTTAAGATGGAATGTGGACTGTAAGTTGTAACTATTCAAAGCTTATGATTCCAATTATAATTTAGGGAAGTATATTAACTCTTGGATCTTGGGACCCAATTGTTCAGTTAGTTCTTCTAAGGGTTGTATATTTGAACTCAGGTGACTTTAAAGAAATTAATACGCTATTGGAAAACCTACGTCACTGCCTCTTCCACCCATAAATTAAATAATGCGTTATACAGGAAAGCCTAAATTTGCGGGATATGTCCCTTCTTTTTTAGAAGTATGAAGAAGCAATGAAAAGGGTCCAATGACATTATTGGTCTTTTAGTTTATTCTGACTGTGAGACATTACCCCATTAATCATTTGCTTTCAAGTTAAGAGCTGCTAACATGTTTAATATCCTAATATGCTATTGCAATTCAAGGTCGATAGACTATTTCCCCTTTGTTAACAACTAGAAGCTTAAATAAACTTCTTTAGATGGATACTGGGATTTTAGCAGATGCTTTCATTTCCTTGGGAAATGGATTAAAGCTTGTCCCTTCTGTGAAACCCAAGGAAATTGTGGGTTAAGTAAATAAGAAGGCAACATCAGTGGAAGGGGAAATAGCTGGTATGTACTCTAAAATTTAGAGATTTCATGGTGAAAATAAACATCATAGGGCATAGATTATGAAAGAGAAAAGAGAATATTTGTACGGTGTTTACGAAAGGGTAAACCAGCATAACTTTTCTAGAAAGTAATTTGATAATGTATGTCATGATTATTGTAGAGAACCTCATTACCTATGATTTTTGTCTTCCCAGCACCCTCCATCAATATTGAGAAGAGGTTTCTTTGGCAAACTCTTCCCAAATTCTTACCACTTTTTATCAGGGTGCTTTGAGGACACTTCTTTGGGAATTTATTGATAGAGCTAACAGGGAATAACCTCTTCTCTTTGGATGATGAACTTTAGAGGAATAGGCTTAGGGCTTTCAGTGGCCATATTTGCTCTTGAAGACCATCAATTTGTGGCAGAAGTCAATGAAAAAAATAATCACAGACAGGCAGAGTTGTAAGATGGAAAGAAGAAAGGAGGAAGAAAAGGAGAGGGAATGAGGGAAATTGAAAAATAAATTTGAAGAAAATGTCACTTACAATAGCATCAAAAACCATGAAATACTGAGAAATAAATTTAAGGATGTATGTGTAAGACCTTTATACTGAAGCCTACTAAATGGTTGATTTTTGACTAAAATGGTTGATTTTTGACAAAGATGCCAGGGTAATGCAGTGAGTGAAATGGTGAGTCTTTTCAACAATTGGTACTACAATATCTGGATATTCATATGGACAGATTAAATAAATCCCAACTTTTCATCTCAAATGATACACAAAAAAACTAGACTCAAATTTGTTATAGATATAGTTATAAATGCAGAAACTGTCATTGTCTAGAATAAATCATAGATGGCACACTTTTGCAGCTCGAACATCAGGGTATGCAAAGATTTCTTTTTTTTTTTTTTAACATTTATTTGTTTTGTGAGAAGAGAGAGACAGAGCATGAGCAGGGGAGGAGAGAGACGGAGGGAGACACAGAATCTGAAACAGGCTCCAGGCTCTGAGCTGTCAGCACAGAGCCCGACACAGGGCTTGAAGTCACGGACCGTGAGATCATGACCTAAGCCGAAGTTGGACGCTTAACCAACTGAGCCACCCAGGCACCCCTGCAAAGATTTCTTAAGACACCAAAAGCATGAATTATAAGTACAATGAATAAATCACACTTATTTGTGTGAATAAATCACACTTTAATTGTGATACAATTAAAACTGTCTTCTCTTTGGAAGACACCATTAAGAAAATAAAAAGGCAACTCATCTATGGAAAAAAATTTTAAATATTAAATATTCACAGAACTTACATATTCTCAAAGAAAAGTTCTTAAGTACTTTCAAAGAAAGTTCTTTGAGAACACACACAACACATATAAACATAGACACACATATGCACACACACTCTAGATGCAACCATAACTCTAGACCATGCTCTAGAGTATCCAGTCATAAGCGCCAGTAGAGTCTCATTTTAAAATTAGCAATTTTGTATTTCTGTTGTGTGCAGACGCAGAGTACTGATTGGCACAATCTTTTAAAATACTCATATGCTCTAACCCAACTCTGAGCTACTGGAAATTTATAGAAAATAAGAAGAAACTGTTCAGTTAAATATTTATGTATGAGTGTGCATTTAAGCCCATTTTAAATACCGAACACTTTAAAGTTATTAAACAGTCATCAATAGAAAAACAGGAAACTAGAAATACAATGTTATTTATCCAATAAAATGGAAAATTACAAGGAAGCACATAAAAATGCTGCCACTGGGTAGCTGTAGTTGATTTTTTTTTTCTTAAAAAAATTTTTGGGCATATTCTAACAGTGAACTTGTCACTTTTGTAATGAAAATTGAAATGTAAAGCTGAGAAACAACTCAAGATTTAAAGAAAGTTGCAAAAGATCCCAAAGTTACTGCCAACAAACTAGATCAAGAGCATGTAGGTATTAGGTCATTTCCTGCTGAAAATTATCCTATGGCTCCCAGGAGCTCTCATTTTATATCCCATTTTATATCCATCCTAAGATGGAAGATGCAACCTTTTATGGAAGACAAGGCCTTTTGTCATGTGGCTCTTTATCCGGGTCTACAGCCCCAAGTCTAGCCACTTGCCAGAATGTATTCTATTCGTAGTCAAGGCTGACAACGTTAAAGGAAGAGTAAGGGCTGGAATTTTGCATTATCTTTGAAGAAAACTGACATTTACCAGTTGAAAGTAATGAGTCAAGCCTTGCACTCAGGTCCAGGTTGTGGTAGGAGTAGCAAAGGGGTGCTTCTGTGGCTCAGTCAGTTAAGCATCTGACTCTTGATTTGGGCTCAGTTCATGATCTCACGGTTCATGGGATCAAGCCCTGCGTCAGGCTCTGCACTGACAGTGCGGAGCCGGCTTGGGATTCTCTCTCTCCTCCTCTCTCTGCCCCTTCCTCCCCACCTCTCTCTCACTTTCTCTATCTCTTTCTCTCAAAATAAATAAACATGAAAAAAGGAGTAGTACAGAAATTCTTGAATGGCAGGACCTGTCTGCTTTATTCACATCTGTCTCAGAAATTAAAGCTAAGAAGGTCTTTCTATATTACCCTGTCTGCTGGATATATTTTATGGTTCCCTCTAGATTCCCTTTCTACTCTTTTCCAATCATCTTTGAACCCTGAAAGCTCTATGTGTATGGTCTGTATCAGTGGGTTCCCGTATTAGTTTCCTGTGGTTGCCCTTAAAAATGTATCACAAACTAGGTGACATAAAACAAAAGAGATTGACTATATCACAGTTCTGGTGGCTGGAAACCCAAAATAATGATGTTGGAAGAGCCCTGCTTCCTCTGAAACTTGCTTCTTCTAGATTCTAGTGGTTTGTCATCTTTGGTGCTCCTTGGATTGCAGATGCATAGCTCCAATCTCTGTCCTTGTTATCACATGGCATTCTCCTTCTGTGTCTCTGTATCTTCACATGTTCTTACCAAGACACCATATTGGAATTAGGTGCCAACTGTATTCCAGCATGACCTCATCTTAACTAATTACGCCTGCCTGTTTCTGTCTCCAAATAATATTACATTCTGAAGTATTGGGGACTAATATCTCAACATCTCTTTGGGTGGACACAATTCTAAAGGTCATAACATTTACAGAACTTGTGGACTCCAGATCTCTTGAAAAATTCCCTTTGGCAAACAGAACTTCCGGAATTATCTTACTCAAACAGTAAGAATATAAGAACTTCAGAATTGGATTTAAACTTTAATTCCATTCGTTTTGGACAAAATCACAAAAATCAGATGTCCATGAGCAGAAAAATATTGTATTTCAGTTTAGTCCTCTTTGCACAGTTTGAAATTTACTCAAAAATCTGGGATGCTCAAAGCTTTAAATCATGCACATGAGTCAATCCTAGATTCTTAAAATCAAAAGCATGACTATTGCTTTTAAGTGAAGGGAGTCAGTACAGTGTACCTTTTTCCTGGCTGTTCTGTTGCTTTGTCCCTTCATCATATTCTAACACCTCTCCTTTCAAAAAGTGCACGTGAATACACACATTCTAGATCTGAAACCTCAGTCACTTCACTCCATTAGCTGTGACCTTTCTGTATTTCAGATGCAGCTTCCCTTGATGGCTGTGACTGTATTTTTCTTGCTTCATTCTCTACCTTCTGAATGTTAATGTAGTTTTGAATCTTCTTCTCTTGGTATTGATGCTCCATCATCCCTAATGTTTTGCGATTGTTACACTCAAGCACCCAGAATGTACAGAGACTGGCTAAGATAGTTTTTGAAAGCATGACCATTGAATCAGTCCATCAGTCAAAATAAGTTTGAGTCCTGCGACCTTGGGAAGTACCTAACTTCTCAAAGGCCTATTTTACTTCATCTGGATTACAGAGAAATAATACCACTGACAGTGTCTCTATGAGGATTAATGAAATAGTGCATGTAAAGTCCTCAGCACGGTGCTTGGTGCATGGAGGAGTTCAATGAATGGAAGCTGTTTATATAAAATCATATTGAATGAGCTTTCTTCACTTTCAGCAATTTCTACTTTTAATAGAACCGTCAAATAAAGATGAAAGAACCATATGAGGAAAGAGTGGGAATGGGTAAGTACTTATACCAGGAACTTTAGACTGAAAATAGGTACTAGGGCTCAGAATAAAATGTGCCTCTGAGATTCCTAGGGGCCAAAGCAAAGTGGAAAATGATGCATTGTTAAGACTCATGATCTGATAAATAAGCTGTGATGAGGGAAAAAAATCTTAAGCGGAATTTAAGTAGCTACTTATATTTAAGTTGTTCAACAGCATAATGGACAGAGACTTCAATAAAAACTTTTTAAAAGATGTAGAAACATTCTTAAGTCTCTCTGTAAAATGAAATAAGAGCATTTTTAGGAAATGCAGAGGAGTTTGTCATGGAGGATGGCTTAGAGGAATCTGGAAGGTCATTTTATGTGGGCCTTATTTACTGTTAAATAAAATTATTTAAAAGTTATTTCTAAATAAGATGATACGTGACACATAAATAAAGATGTACCACTGGGTTCAAAACAAGTAGGCATTCACTCACTCTACAGTTTTACGCTGTGTCCCGTAACTGGATTTTATGATTTGGGCATGCATTGTGTTAATCCTGCTCAGGGTTATTTGAGATTGTCGGATTTGTGACTGGATAGTTTTTATCAAATTGGAAAATCTTTAGTTATTATTTCTTCAAAGACTTTTTCTGTCTGTCAACTCTCTCCTCTCCTTTGTAATTCCAGTTACACTTCTGTAAGACTGCTTGATTTGTCCTGTTGGTCAATAAGGCTTGGTTTTAGTTTTCAGTATTTTTTCTCTGTGCTTGGCTTTCTATAGCTTCTATTGGTACATTTTCAAGTTCATTACGCTTTTTCTCTTCAGTGCCTAATCTACTGGTAATTACATCAATGAACTCTTCATTGTAGGTTTTGTATTTTTCACCTCTAGATATCTCATTTGGTTTTATTTCTCTGCAACTTATTTCTTTCCTAATTACATTTATGTTTTCCTTTAATCTTTGAGTATATGAAACAGCTTTATTTTAATTGTTTCAACTCCCTTGACTGTAAAATCCATTATATTTGTCATTTATGATTGTTTTAATCAACTGACTTTTCCTTCTGGTTATGGATCACCTGCTTCTTCATGTGCCTAGTAATTTTTATTTTATGCTGGACATTGTAAATTTAGTGTTATTGAGGTCTGAGTATTTTTATATCCCTCTAGGTGTGTTAGACTTGTTCTAGTGGCAGTTAAATTAATTGTGATCAGCGTAATTCTTCTAAGTTTTGGTTTTAAGTTCCTTTTTGCTAAACCTATAGTAATATTTACTCTAGGGTTAGATTTGCCCTTCTTCTAAGATGTGACCCTCCTGGAGTCTTTCCTGAATGTCCATATGTTCACAGAGGTTTTACCACTTTGCCTGGTAGAAATTCAAATAATTCTCAGCCTATATATAATTTCTAGAAAATGTTTGGCTTTCAGATCTCTATTAATTGTTCTCTCCCAGAAAGTTTGTGATGCCTAACTTCATGGAGTTTCCCCCCTACCCATATAAACAGTATGCCTCAATGGACTCCTATACACATTTCTCAAATATTTCTCTGCACAACTCCCTCATTTTGGGCCCTCTGCCCTACAAATTCTATCCTTTTTGGATTTCCCATCTTCAATCTGCAGTTCCTCAACTCACTGAAATTACCTGGCTCCATATGGGTTCCCCTTTCTATACTGCAGTCCAGAAACTATCCGCAAACAGAAGGTCTGGATAATGGCAGGGTTGACTTTGTTTCCTTTCTCCAGGGGAACAAAGTCATGAAATTCCTGTCATCCAATATCTAAAATAGTGATTTCCTATATTTTGTCCAGTTTTTTTAGTTGTGAATATTAGGTGGAAGGATGATTCAGATCCTCATATATCCTTATGTCTGGGAGCAGTGAGTTTGCTATGAATTATTATTACTTTTAAAATTCTGTAATTATCTTGTGGCTAGCACAATCATTTTGCATTTTATCTCTGTACATAAAGCATTACTTTGAAAGTGATTAAAAATATAAATATTTAAAATATAGCATAGATTTTTCAACAAGGTCTTGGTATTTCTTCATTTTAAAAAAATGTAGATTGCCTTAGGAAAAAAATGGCAGTGGTTCGAGACTCTCTTGACATCCCTTGACCTCTTAAAGGCCTTGGTATTGTCAGGGGGATATGAATTGTCTCTTTGGTTAAGTTTATTTTGTAATTTTTCATAGTGCAGGACTTCATCATCTTTACATTCTTAGGAATGTGCATTTGTTTAATGTTCTAAGAGTGGATTTATTCTTCCGGGACCTACTCACAGCAATACGCTCATCAGGCGAATGTCTAAGAACTGAATTTCAGTTTGTTAATTTACAGACCAATCATAAGGATCAAAGTGCCTGAGTATACGTGACCTGTGCATTCTCTCCCTGTAGGAGACACAATCTGAAGACTCATTTATGAGCATGGAATTTAAGCAAAATGAATTAGGTGAATCAAATAGTAGCTAGCCATACATTGTGTCCCTCATTACAAATATTTACTGACCACTTATAATATGCCATTTCCTTTGCTGAATGCAGTAAACAAGGCAAATGCCATCTCATGCTGTCAAAATTCTTGGGCAAACATTAGACAAGGAGCAACAGCAGTATATAAATCTTATGATAGGGAATGTATAAAGAGTTGTGGGAACTCTTGGGATCTGTGTATCAAGGAAGAAAATAAAGTAAGCTAGTCAGATTCAGATAAAGGTCTCTGGGAACATCATATTTAAGTTGAGATATAAAGGGTTAATAAGAATTATCTGGATGAAGAAGGTAGGAAAACTGACCTAGTTAAGTATTCCCAAAGTGTGACATTTTTCTCACTGATACTAGGCAATATCAGGGTAGGGTATAGGTTTTGTACCAGAAGTGAAGGAAGAAAGAGTGAACAGAGAAATCAGGCATCTCTTTTGACTTTGGAACTTAAATGAACACCACCCCACCTCCCCTCAGACCTGCTTCATGCCATCTCGCCTCAACACTCTGCACACACACATTAATACATAGTTCATAAATGAAACTTCCCACCCATCTTGTGACTTTTAGGGTGAGATTGAACCATCAAGAGGGAATGTAGTTAGAAACAGTAGTCCCTGGATCCCTGTACATAGAAGGGCCCCTAACTGCATCCATTTGTTCAGAGGGCTTGGGAACAATCAGGAAGAATTGTAGCCTTCAAATATGATTCAGCTGAAGGCACTAGTTAGGAGCATAGCTCCGGAGTTGAAATAATCGCGATGTGTTCATGGCCTTAGGTCAATTTTGGAAAGTATCCTTGGGTTTATAGTGGGGATAATTATAGAACCTATATCTTGTAGTTATTGTGAAATTTAAATGAGGTGTGTTTAAACACAATGCCTTATTTCTAATGAGTGTCTAATGAGTAAATGATAGCATTATTATTTTATTCTGCATCAGAGGCATTACCCCCTGAGACCTGATAAAAATGCATTAAACTTATTCGTTCATTAACCAGTACACAAATAACAAAAGCTTTTTCCTTCCTCTGCACAGCCTGACTTTAAACTCATCTAAAGAGCTCCCTACAGATATTGGCACATAATGTGGAGACACTGGAAAGACATGATCAAGGTGCTTCCTTAGTATTTTTCTCAGGTGGATTAACAGTATTAAGTGGATGAGGGACATTTTCCATAGTATCCTTTGGACCTTTCAAAATGAGTAGGCATTTTTAGAAGAAAAAGAGAATGTGAGATTTGTTTGTCTTTTGAACCAAAAGCTTATCGAACAAGAAGGGCTCTTACATTTATTTGTTTTTGGTATCTTTGATTTCAGTTAAGTAGCCTTAAACAGAATGTCCCTTTACCAAGTATGTGTAAACTTTTCTGTTCTTTTCATCGAGGAACTTATTTTTAGCTGTGCATTTTTATAAGTCAATTACATCTTTTATTATATTCAACTGTTTATATATAATATATATTATATTCAACTGTTTTAATTTATAAAGTTAAATGATATTCTGTTTAAATGGTAGTTGTTTTTTATGTAAGCATTTTATGGCAACTGTAACTACTTTGCTGTTTTACTTATCATGGAATTATATAGTTTCTTTTAAAGTATATTTATTTTGGGGCGCCTGGGTGGCTCAGTCAGTTGAGCGTCGGACTTCGGCTCAGGTCATGATCTCGTAGCTCGTGAGAGCGAGCCCCGCGTCAGGCTCTGTGCTGACAGCTTGGAGCCTGGAGCCTGCTTCAGATTCTGTGCCTCCCTCTCTGCCCCAACCCACTCGCATTCTGTCCCCGTCACTCTAAAAAATAAACATTAAAAAATTATAATTTAATATATATTTATTTAATTTTTGAAACATGAATCCATTTTAAAGCAAATTAGTAAATATCCGTCCAGATGTTACATGAGTATGTCAAAAAAATCTTTAAGGTGGAAGTTTGGGAACACTGATCTTATGCATGCAACCTTGTAAGAGGCATGATCTGGCAGTGGGATAAGATATTGGAGGCTTTTGGCGGAGAAGCCTTCACATATGGCCATGCTTGGGTGAACACTCAACATTCGCCTCTCATCTTTTCTTATCCAAGCTTCATGAATGACCCATTGTAGCTTCCTTCTGAGAAATGTTGTGTCAGTAAATTAATTTGGGTCACCACCAAAATTGCTGGCTTGTGGGGGGGTGGGGGGGACATAGAGAAAAGAGTGTCAATTATAAACCAATTTATAAAGGTTCTCCGATCAATTATGTAATGATCTTATACTTAATTACCCCATATTTCTCAGATACTGAAGGAAGCTTCATTTTTATGAAGGACAAATGAAAACAGAACTGATGGATGCATCTTAGTATCGTGGAGGTGTTTCTATTTCTATCATGTTCTAAAATAATGTGGTCTCACTTTCTAGGATGGTGGACTCTAATCTCTAATACAGACTTTTTTTTTAAATAGTATTTTCATGGCAGCTGCGTGGCACACAATTTAAGATAAAGACCCTCACCAGGTGAGAGCTAAGTTGTTGTTTAAGGGAAAAATTATGTTAAGTAAAAATGGGAATCTGATATGAGTACTAATCCATTCAAGGGATTAATTCACCTTCTGAAAAGTGGACTTGGGAAGTTCAGCATTGGTTCTAATTTCTGAGCATTCTATTTCAAACCATTAAGTTCTTAGTATCCCTCTCCCCTGTGTTTGTTTGTTTGTTTGTTTGTTTGTTTGTTTTAAAGCTGATACCAAAAAAGCTGTTGATTTTGGCAATTCCTCTAGAGAAGTACCTTCATAAAGTGTCCACTTTATTTGTAATTATTTGCTTCAGAAATATTTTCTTTTCATTTCCAAAATACTTAAACTATTATTATAAAACATTTAGTATCAATAGATTTATAAATTCTCAATATATGAGAATTAGTTTTTCAGAAGCACACACTCAAAAGGCCCACTATTAATAATTAACAATAGAAACAATTAAAACATAGGACTCTCCACTGAACCAGAAAAAAGCTTCAGCTCTCTATATATTACCAAGGTCAAATATAAAGGGAATTTAAAAAATACTATTGTCCTAGGAAATCTCAATATCCCTTTATCAATCTGTCAAAAGTTAAAAAAAACAAATGTTTATACAGAAATGAAATAAAGATTGGGAGAATAAAACTTAGAAGGTGGAATTATTTATTTGGAATACTACATCCACTATTTATAAAATTTGAAAGTTAATTACCTATCACATGCTAGGTCATAAGAAAATAGCAATAAATTCCAAAAAGCAGAAAACATACAGGCTGCATTTTACCACACTAACATAAAATTAGAAATCAATGGCAATGCCCAGCCAATTGAAAGTTTAAATACAATGCTCCAAATTATTACTAGGACAAAGAAGAAATCAAAACAAAATTATACTCTATTTAGAAGACAAAAGACAGTCACAGTAAATATCCAACCTGAAAGCGTGAGTTAAATATAAATTTAGGAAAATTACTATTCTCAAGTGGTAACTATTCAAGTCAAGAAAATTGAAAAAGAAAATGATCCTAAGGAAGAGAGAAGGGAGGAAGACAGATTGAAGCATAACTAACTAAGAATTGAACAAGAATAAAAAGATAAATGAATCCAAGAGTTTATTTTTCCTCCGGGGAAGGAAAGACACTGAGAATACAGATAAAGTTCTGAGCAATATAATAATATAAACCCCAGAGTTTTATAAATAAATTAGAAATTGTAGACTATTTTTAAATTTGGAATACTTAGACAAGCAGGATAGACTAACAACTTTCAGAAAAGCAGTTAAAGTTTCAATTACCAGCTGATTTCACAGATGAGTCCTTTCACATTTCCAAGGTACAGCTAATTCCAGCACTTTATGAAATATTTCAAAGCAGAGCAAGTAAATAAGGCCACATAAATAAGAGCACCTTCCAAGATAATTTTATAAAGAATATTTAATCCTGAACCCAAAATGATAAACAAAACAGGAAAAATACAGAGAAGTCACATATCAATACAGGATCTGTTTCAGGCCTCAGTTTTGTTTCATTCACTTGTTGACCAGAGGCTGCCTATCATAGTCCAAGTCCTGAGCTATTTTAATTATTGAAACGTTCTCTAATACATGTGTGGCTGCTCTTTAGTCCTACCCAGGTGTTTGCAAAAGGCTGACTGGAATTTCACAGCTTGGAGTGCTTTCTCTGTGTATATACGTGAGTGACTTTGCAGGACTAATTTTTAATACATTAAAATTTCTTCCCTAAAATTAGATCATAGGTCATTTATCAAAGCTTGGAAGCTGTTTACATCTTAAGGATCCAGTTATTTATCATTATTCTCGTTTAGGGTTTCCAAAGTCAACATGACCAGGGGCGAGGCAGGTATGTAAATAATGAAAAGAGCCAGGTAGGAAACAAGGCTAACTGGAGTATATTACACATGGGTAAACAGGGTTGTGGCTAATCAGTTCCAGCTAATTGGTGCCATTTGGGACTCAGATTAAGTACCGTCACATATTTGCTTTTCTAGAGAAGCCAGAAGTCTGGAATTTCTATGAAATTTTTCTGACTTTTAAGTGTTTGTAATTAAATCAAATATTTAACAAGAATTGCACTGCAAGGATTACATTGCACTAGACCTGCAAATGTTAACCCCATGTGACCCATAAGCCACCAGTTTGCAAATTTTGGCCTGGTCCATTCCCTTCATCTTACATCTGAGAAAACTGGGACCCCAGTACATTAACTGACCCATCTGAGGAGGTCTCAGAGACAGGGGCAGGGATGTGTCTTGAATCACAGGTGCCAAGACTGTTTACCCTGAAAACCTATGAGAAGGCACAGCAGAGTAATGTGCTAGTCCTGAATCATAGTGGTTGAAACTGTGATGAGTCGAACACTTCACAAAAAAAAAAAAAAAAAAAAAGAAGGTATAATAATCCCCATCACAAGCCAAGAGTTGTGATTTAGTTTGGTCAATTTGACTGAAGTATAATTTACAGACAAAGCACTGTACCTATTCTAAATACAGGGCGGAGTTTTGGCAAATGAAAACACCAGTATGATCAAGGTGCAGAAGATTCCCATCTCCCCAGAAAGCTTCCTCCTGCCCCTTTACAGTCACCATGCCCCCCACCAACAAGCCCCAGGAAACCAGTAATCTGCTTTCTGTCACTATAGATTAAATTTGCCTTTTCTCAAATTCCATAGAAGTAGAGTCATACAGTGTGTACCCTTTTGTATCTGTTTTATTTCACTCAGCAGAATGTTTCTGAGATTCATCCGTATTACTGAACTCACGTGTTTGTAATGCTGAGGCATAGTCCATTATACGAGTTAACCACCGTTGGTTTATCTCATCTCCTGTGATGAAAATTTAGATATTTTCTGTATGAAGGAAGCTACTATGAACGTTCATGTGCAGGTCTTTCTGAGGACATAGGTCTTCATTTCTCTTGGGTAGATACCTAGGGGTGAACTTGCTGCGTCGTATGGTAAGATCATGTTTCACTTCATAAAAAAAGTGCTCAGTGAATTTAGAATTGTGAGTTTAGACAGAATCTGTAGCGTTGCTGGAATGCAGAAACCCTCTTATCCTTACTCTAAGTAAATTCTTCCATGTTTTCCTCTAAATTCTCATCGACAAGCATAAATGAATATTTCCTGAGTCACTGAGTTAGAATTTTCTTTCCCCAAGACTTTGGGGAGGAACAGAAATGGACAAGAGATCAGAGATCACTCCAGTACAGACAGCTAGCAAGCAACATCTGTGCAACCTCTCTGAACAGCCCTTCATAGGCATGTGCCTTTCTGACTCCTGCCCCTACGGTCCAGGTCAAATCGTATCCCCCCTCCTTGTTTTACCTCCAAATAATCTTCTCACACTCCTGCCTACCTATTGCCAAAGCAAGTCCAGCCAGACGCCTGAGTTTTGCCTGAGAAAGGCTGTCTTAAGATGAATAAGATCCCGAGGACTGCCAAATCTAAGATTTACCCCAGTGATCAGTGAGACATGAAAGGTTTGCATGAGGTTTCATGCAGATGTGAATGCTGGTCCCAGAGGTAGAATAACAAGTGTGCTAAGCCCAGCTAGTTCATTAAAACTTTCTTGACTCAACAATTTCTCTGAAGATTACTCTAAAGAAAATATGTGTTTATATAGTACTTATCACCTCTTTTTTCTTCTTAAAAATGAGATGCTAAGACCTTTAATCCAAAGGGAAGTCTTAAAAGCTTCAGGATGAGATCACAGAATTGTTTCTCTCCAGGAGTATTTTAGGATGATTGCCATCACCCAGGAGATGCTCCAGAAAAATCCTCCGTGAAACAGTAAACTCCAGATAATACAATAGTGTCATCTAATTGGGAAAAAGTCAATACTTGTGTAAAGTCTGAGTTACAAAGATACTTTAAAAAAAGAAGTGCAGGGTCTTATTTTTGGTTTATGGGAGCTTTTTGATAATGTCAGAGGGGAGAATACGCAAGGCATAGACCTATGTGGCACATATACTCTGCCGTTCTCAATGGAGTGTGCCAATGGCAAGCATTGCTAATTGGTCATGGTTTTTAAAGGACAGTGTTTTTTTTCAGAGTTATTCAGTAGTGAAGTGTACAGTGAGGTCTAGAATTTGTTTCTGATACCAAAATTAATTGGCCTTTCAGAAAAAAAGAGATTATAATAAATATTCTAAATACAGTGGAAAAATGGCTGTGTGTGTGTGTGTGTGTGTGTGTGTGTTGTGTGTGTGTGTGCTTGCACGCACATGCAATGTGTTTGGAGAGAACAGATTTTTTTTTTAGTCTCAGGGAGTTTGATTAGGCAGTTCAGATTATAACATTTGGTGTTTCTGATTGCAGATAAATTATGATTGATAAAATGAAACAAGGTTTAGAGTCACCATATTCAATAAAATAAACTTAACTCTTTTGAAATATAGAGTAAATATCTGACAGAAATGAGCACTGATATATAATTTTTCATGACATTGTTCATCAACTTGGAGTTAAAGATATGCTTGAAAAGTATTTTCGGCAGATAATTAATGTTAAACTGACTGACAAACTCAGGAGCCTGTAAATTGAGGATGCACTAGGGAATGTTATAAAAATTACTAGATATTGCTAGTGATTTAACTTTAAAATCCAAATATCTCATTACTCCTTCTCTAAACTCTAGGTTAGTTCCAGTAAAGATTTTTACCAGGTTTATAAAATGAGTTATATAAAAAGGGAGAAGAAAATCTATTGCCACGTGAAACTACTTTTCTGTGAGAACAAAGATTCTCAATGTTTTGTCTTCTAAAGCACGCTGCAGAAATAAGCTGCCTTTTCTGGGTGAAAGAAGTCTGCAGCTGTCATTTCTCACTTCCAAACAAAAATTCCCCTGGTTGTCAGAGACATCACCTCATGGTTCTTGCTGATCTTATAATTATAAAAATGTTAGAAATTTTAACTTACAGAGAAGCTGATATTAACAAATTATTATCTGCTGTGTATATTGTGTGTCCAAATAGTTCGTGATGATTGCCCTGGAACCGTATAGCTTGAGTTTAAACCCCGGCCTTGCCATTCATTAGTTTTGTGATCTTAGGCAAGTTACTTACCCAGTCTCTCATGCCTCAGTCTCCCCATCCATAAATCAGGGATAATAATAATACTTACCTCATAGGGTTAATGCAAGGGTTAAAGAAATTTATATTTGTGAAGTACTTAGAGTAGTGTCGTGTGTGTGTGTGTGCACGTGCACACACACACACGTGTATGTGTGTAATAAGTGCTATATAAGGACCTGGTAAATAAAAATAAATTACATATGAAATAAGGACTTTTTTGCTAACAGATTCTAAAATCCGTATCGTATCCTATGAGTGTTTAATTAGGCAATAATTACCTAAAAGCAGATTATTTATAATTGATGCACTTTGTTACCTAATCAGTTTTGATTAATATTTTCAGGCAAAGTATGGAGATAAAATTACCCATGATTTTATTCTCCCACAATTAATTGTGAAAAATATTCTGATGAAGAACATTTCAAACTTTATGACAACGTATATACGTACTTGCCCTTGATCTTTTTAAGAAAAACAGGATAATCATACTTATTTAAGGTAGTATGATACAGGCTGTATGTGGACAGGATTTTTGCCAGTTTTACTACCGCTGAATTTCAGTGTCTAGAATAGTGTTTGGTATAGAGTAGGTGTTCAATAAATATTTATTTAATGGAATAAAGTTTTTTATTGTAATACAATTTTTACTTCATGTATTTGAAGATATTTTAGTGGTGTTAAATATTCTTCTTCCAATATTACATGTCATTTTTAATAAGTGGTTAATATCTTATCTGATTAATATAAATATTTCTTCATCCTCTCCCCCATTGTCGGACATTATCATTACTTCTCCTGTCTTGCTATTTCAAACAAATACCGTGACAAGTACTCATAGCAAAATTTGTATTCACCTGATTATTTTCTTGGCGTAGCACCTAGACGTGGCTCGCCAATGAATTATATAGAATTTTAAGGCTCATGATTCATTCAACATTTACATAGTAAATGTTTACCAAATATCTAACCCGTTCCCTTTACTGGATACCTACATGGGAACACCATGGTGAGTCAAGCAGGTATAGTACATTGCATGGATCTTAGAGTCTAATGCTGAGTTTGGTAAACTATAGACCGTGGGTCAAACATAACCTAAACTTTTTTTTTAATTAATGAAGTTTTATTGGAACACAGCCCCACTTAAAAATTTATGTACTGTCTGTGCTGTCACATTACAACGGTGGAGTTGGATAGTTGCTACAGAGACTGTATGCCCTACCCAGCTGAAAATACTTAAGTTTTTTTTTAATGTTTATTTATTTTTGAGACAGAGGGAGACAGAGCGTGGGGGGGGGGGCAGAGAGAGACGGAGACACAGGATCTGAAACAGGCTCCAGGCTCTGAGCTGTCAGCACAGAGCCCGACGTGGGGCTCGAACCCACCGGCAGTGAGATCGTGACCTGAGCCGTAGTCGGATGCTTAAGCGACTGAGCCACCTAGGCGCCCCTACAGCTGAAAATATTTACCAGCTGGCCCATTACAGAAAACAGCTTGCCAACCACTGATCTAGTCAGTTTTAATTTTGGCAAGTTACCCTCCAGAAAGTTTACGTTCTCAACTGTAACCCAGGAAAAATCCTCACATTAACAAGGCAAACATGTCTTGGTCTTCACCGGATTTATTTATCTTTTCTTAAGGAACTCCATACAACACAGGCCATTTTTAGCATGACATGCATGGATAATCACAAAATCTGAAATTAGTGGGATCAGAATTATTGAGATTTACTTTAAATGAGAAATATTGGTTGAGCCTGTGTGATTGAGCCCTCAGCAGTTTTACTGAGCTTTCCTTATATGCGCATAAGGACCAAGAAGCCTTGAATAAGTAAAGTCACTCATAGCCTTAGCTGCCTAGAAATAAGACTTTAAAAAATGCTGGGACTGTTGAAAGCAATGGTACATCAATTTACATATGAAGTCCATTTTGTTTATTCTGAAACTAACCAACATTACCTTAATGACTTATGTAAACGGAAATATCAGTTATTTGATTTTTCCCCCTGCACTGGCCTCACACAGGCACACTAATGATTATTTGTCAAAGTCACACTGTTTGCTTACAAGGTATGAAGGCTTTCTAGACACTATAATGACGGCTCTTGATTCACTTGATAATATTTAGAATAAGCCATAAAAGCCGATCTCTGAACGAACAGACCGCTTTTATTGGCTTTTAGTGCTATTACTGCTGTCATAAGTGGAAAATTGGCCTAATGCAAGCAATACTGCTGTGTCATACTGAAAAACTGCTGCTTGGTTTTATAGTTTATTTCTTCTGATGAAAGTATGGCCAGGTATGGGGATGGTTTTATCACCTCCTGTGCTGCAGGGTCTGCTGCCACCGTGGTCTATGCTTCATCTGAGGAACCAGGATGGATGCACTTGAAGATGTGTAGGAGCTTGGGTATGGTCACAGACCTGTGTTCATTTGTTAATTGATAGCCTGCTGGCCGGATTTTATTGGCTCCTCCATGTTTTAAATTAAAATTTATTGAGATATTACTTATGTGTAATAAGTTTCACAAATCTTAAGCATACAGATTGATTTAATTTTTTGTGTATGCCCATGTAACCACTACCCATCAAAGAATAGAATATGTTCAGCACCTTAGACAGCTCCTGTCACCCCACTCCCAGTCAACACCTTTGCCCTAAGAGAAACCACAGTACTATTCTGACTTCTATCACTATAGATTACTTTTGCCTTTTCTTCCTATGAATGGGACCATATAATGTAAATTCTTTTCTATTTAACTTCATTTGTCGAATATCATATCTGTAAGATTCATCCATGTTGTTACACGTACCAGTAGTTCATTCTTTTTATTGCTATGTAGTATTTTCATTGCAGGACTATACCACCATTTCTTTACCCATTTTATTGTTGGGGGACATTGAGGGTGTTCCCAGTGATTGACCATTTTGAATAAAGCTGCTCTGAACACTCTCGCATATGTTTTTGTGCAAGGGACACTCGTTCCTGGTGGGTGTAAACCTAGGAATCAGAATTTCTGGATTGTAGAATGGGAATTTTCTTTTTTGTTGTTTAGCTTTTCGTAGATACTGCTTAGCAGTTTTCCAAGACGTACATCCATCAGTAGCATATGAGAATTCAAGTGCTGTGTGTTGTTGCCAGTGCTTGGTATTGTCAGTTGCACTATTGTTTTAATAGCTTTAAATGCTTTTATATGCTGCATGTACAGCAAATGCAAGACAAGTGTTTTCTGTACATGCAAGGAAAATACACTTGTCTTTGGCATATGTTTTCTATGTACACTTGAGCATGTGTGGAGAACACAATGGGCCATAGAGAGGTGGTGAGAACACAAGTTTTAGAATCAGAGGGATTTAATTGACATCTCTATCTCACCAGTTGAAAAATGAGTGGCCTTGGTAAAGTAACTCGTGTTACCTGATGCCTCAGTTTCCTCTCCTGTAAAGCATAGCAAAAGACCACAAATTAAAGTGTTGTCATGAAGACAAGTGAAATGATGTTTGTAAAGTAGCAAGCTAGAATATTGTCTTGAATATTGCCTTCCTATGGGAAACATTCAGCCCCCTCCTGATCTGTTCCCCTATCTCTCTGAATTGAATATTTGACTTTCCTCAGTGTAACGATTAAGATTACATGCTCTAGAGTTAAACCGCATTTTATTCAATTATGCCTTTACCATTTAGTAGCCAAGTAGTCTTGGATGGGCCACTTAGGTTCTCTGGCCCTCACTTCTCTTAGAGCTCCCTTCATGGTGATTGGGGTGTTAAAATGAGACCACATATATGCCTGATGTAGGGTAAAAGTTCAAAAAAAATAAGATTGCTCCAGTTGTGTCAAATAGAATGCAGGAATCCAATTATCAGATGATATTTTACACCCCTGGGGATTTGTCCATGATGGTTCCTCTCTCAGAGGGATCCTCATCATAATTACCTTCCTGTTCTCTCCCACAGGTTGACTCTTTCCTGTGTTTGAAACTCAGTTTGGTAATTCTCTTCATTACTCAGCTTTCCCTGACTCCAGTAGTTGTGCAAAATTCTTATACTCATAAATCACCAGGGCACCTTGTTTGGAATGCAGATTCTTTAGTTCCACAGAAATTTTGGTTCATCATATCTTGGGTGGGTCTCATGAAATCTTCAGGCTTACGAAGCTCTTTGAGCGATTCCAGTGTAGGTGGCCCCTTGACCTGCTTTAACACTCTGTGTACCATACATGGCAATTTCTGGCTTGAAACAGAAGCTCTACTGGACAGACACACTACTCAAAAAGATGGGTCTGTCACTTAGAATCTGATGTTTTCTCCCACTGAATTCCCAAGCGGCCACCTGAATTGTTCCTACCACCTACATTTTGTAAATCATGTCATGTTACAAATGCAATCGATTTCTTATTTCTCCCTAACTAAAATCTAAAATCTTCTCTCACCCAGCCTCTAATCCTCTATGGCCTTCACTCTTACCACTCAGCCTGCCTCATTGGCCTTGAACATGGCAAGCCTTCTCCGGACTCAGGGACATTGCACTTGCTATATCTCGTGCTAGAAATTCTCTCCCTGTGGATATAAACATGTCTATTGCCCTCATTTCATTCTGGTTCCTTGCTGGTATGTTAACCTAATCAGAGAAGCCTTTCTTAACTACCCAATTTGTATGCTACCTGCTTCTACTCCTTAACACTTCTCCACACCAGACATTTCATATACTTGATTGTTTGTCTATTGCCTACCATACTCCACTAAAATACAAACAAAATGACTTTTTAAAATATTCTTTCCACAAAGCTTAAAACAGTGGCTAGAAAAATGAGGTGTTAAGTAAGTATTTGTAGAATGAATGACTCTGCCAACATTCTGTCACCATAACGAAATGGGAAATGAGAAATCAGAGATAAGTCTTATAAACATTGAATGTCCAAGATATGCCTATCACTAAGACCTACTCTGGTAATAAGGAAAATGGGGCAGGAGACTGAAGAAGCCGTTGAGTATCCCAGTCGCCAAGTGTTTGGGGGCTACTACCTGGAAACTTCAGTAGGATTCTCTCCAGCAATGGGTTTTGGTGTGATGAATAATCAAATAATAGAATCTACTTATCTTGGCACTGACACTGGCTGCACGGTGCCTGGCAGATAATAAATGCTGAATAACTGTGGAATGAACAGGACCTAGATTTGGCAGAAGCTAAGTCTGATGGATATCGTTATTCTTCATGTGTACTGTAGACATATGCAAGGAACAAGGACTTTGAAGGCATGCAGAGTTGAATTCAAATCACACGTGTGTCACTTACTAGCTTCAGCTAGTCCCAGTCTCTCTTCGTCTCTGTTACCTAATCTATACAATGGGCATACCTGGGTCACCCACTTCCCTCTGCGGGACTTGCACAGATGAAAGGAATTGATGTTTGGATAAGGTTCTTTGTAGCTGTTATCACGATAAGGGTCGGGGTTTGGATGTCTGAATTTTAAGGGCGTTTCCAGTTAAGAGTCCTGATTTCATACAGAGTAAGAGAGAATAATGATTATGTGATGCTTATTTCTTAAGAGAGAGAGACAGAGAGAGAGAGAGATTGAGAAAAGAAGGAGGGGAAAAAAAAGAAGAAAAAGGATCCAAGGCAAGTATGGCCAAATGTTAATAACTCCTGTCAAATCTGGGTGGTGAATAAATAATATATTTTTAAAAGAATGTATAAAATGTCCAAAGCCAAGTAGTTAATATATGTGCTATTAGTAATCTTGCAAGTTTATTAATATTAGATCTGTTTCTGATCCCTGCATGTTAGTCTTTCCACCATTCCACCATCCCACCTTTATACAGAAGGCCTTTACATGTCTTTGGGTGACAGAAATACTGGCTAATGGCTTCTTAAAATCCTGAATAGAACTTGATTTTAAGGCCCAGTTAGACTGTTTTTCATGAGTACAACTCTTAAAACCGTCACCTTGTTCCAGTTAAAGTTCCATGAAAGCAAGGGTCATGTTGTGTTTCATTTATAGTTTTTTATCTCATTAGACAGACATAAGGAATGCTAACTAGCAGAAAAAGTGAGAAGGGCAAGCAAGATATTGGTACTTGTTCATCCCTATAATATTTTTTCCTGTAATCCTGCCCTAAATTTTCTAGTGAGGTTAACTCAATTCCAACTTGTCAGCTATCAAAATTTGTATTTGACTCTTTATATGTTTGTATCAACCTTTCTGAAAACGAAAACAAAAACAAAAGCAAAAGGGAATTCTTTGAAGAAATCACCAGTAAATAAAGTAGGTAAATGGAATTGATCCATGTTATTGAAGTTTCACTGACAGTGTTACGTGGGTTACACTTTAATCACTCTAGTTCCAAATTACTTGTTTCTTACCCAGGAAAATAATATTCTTGAAGCAATTTTACTTATCTCTGTAGGAAACATATCTTGGGCAGAAAGAGCATTTTTTTTTACCTATTTTAATGATTAACAACTATGGTTCTGGACCATATGAGGTTTGCACCCAACTTTCCCACTTATCACATATTGATTTGGGGCAAATTACTTATATTATCCAGAGCTCAGTTGTCTCGTTTGTGAAATGGGGATAATAATAACAGTCATCTCACTCGTTTTTGAGAGAATTCAATGAATTAAAACATGTAAGTGCTTAGGACAATAGTGGGTAAATTGTAAGCATGCAATATATGTACACTGTTATTATTATTATAACTAGTAAGTTGAGTTACTAATTTTTCCTTCCAGAACACTTATCTCCCTTCTCTGGACTGGCCCACAATCCCAAACTGGCTCTATTCCTGTATTTGTCACAGTCTATCAGACTTTTCCTGTTTCTTTGCCCTTATCTCCCACTACACCCTGAGATTCTCCTGAGAAGGGACAATACCCTTAGCACAGTGCCAGGAGTGTTAGTGGACAAAAAGGGCACATCTTTGGCAAATGTGCTTTCACTCTTCTGTCTGGTACTCGTGGTAGTGTTGTTCCTCTTAACCCACTCAGAAGCTTCTTCAGAACAGCATCCTAGGACTCCGTGACGATAGATTAGAACCAAACAGTTCAAGATGGAACGTATTGGTTCCCCATATAATAGATGTTCATCAAGGGAGTAATATAAATTTCCTTTGTCGGTTGATGTATTTGTTTATTGTTTAAAAACTTTAAAAACAATTTTTAGAGTAGTTTTAGGTTTATAAAACAACGGAGAGGGAGGTTCAGAGATTTCCTAAGCTTCCTGCCCCCACACATACATAGCCTCTTTGATTATAAACCAGATGGTGGGTTTTTGTTTTGTTTTGTTTTGTTTCGTTTTGTTTTGTTTTGTTTTGTTTTGTTTTGTTTTGTTTTGTTTTTAACTAAGGATGAACCTAACTCCAAGATGTGTAGCCTGCATCTGCCCATCTTGTCGTTCACTTCCTGGCAGAACGTAGGAGTGTGATACTTTCTGTTTTCCCATTCTCCATTTCTTACTGAAATTTGTCCCAAGTTTTAGTTTTATTATAAGAGTCATTCATTTGTTAAGTTCTGCCCATCACGTATGAGACATCATGGCTCCAGAGATGAATAGACGATCTCTTTCCTCAAGAAGGTAAACATTAACATAATATAAAGCTATTACTTTATGACTAATTTTATGTGTATTAACCTCCCCTGTTCTACTGGGAGCTCTGTGGCCCCTTCAAGACATGGGGCAAATTACTCCATCTCTCTGAATTCATGCTTCTTTCCACAAAATGAAGATAATAGTACCTATCTCACGGAGTTGTTGTAAGCATTAAGTGAGAATATACATCCTGTGATTTTCTCTCATAATATCGGTAACAATTGTGTTTAACCAATTATTTGTAATATGTAATATCTGCCGACCTCGACTGGGACCTCTGAGTGTTGTTACTATGGCTGACTTGATCCCCTTGATAGTTTCAGGTACTGTGCCTGACACATAGTTAACTCATTTACTGTTAATCCCTACTGAGTGAACCTACAAATACCTGCAAAGATGGAATTCAAGCTCTGTGTGTCTGGCTCCTTTAGTTTGGGAGACATTGAAAAAAGAAAGTTGATAAACTTATTTTGAAAATTTTTTATGTAGGAGTACTTTGTATCTGTTATGCATTTTAACACCTTTTTATCTTGTATTGGGATGCATCCTTCTTTTTTTGAACAATAGCCTTTTTAAACCGACTAATAACTTGACAAAAGTAAAATTAATTTCTAGCATGACACCTATGAAATGTTCTCTTTAATGATATACAGATGCTTAAAACTATATATTTGATGCTATCTGCCTACCTACCTACCTACCCACCCATCTGTAACTTGTGGATAAAGGGAAGAATTCCTTCCTTTACATGGTTATACCAATGGAAGTGCACAAAAATTGTAAAAAAAAAAGTTAGCAGTTCTGTTCAGATTTTTTTCTCAAATGGTTGAATTAGTTTTGTGGATCTATTTTCCACATAATGAACTCTTTCCAAATAGGCTTCATTTATTTATGATTTAAAATTATTTAATGAGAGAAACATGTACAGTCGTTTACTAAAAATTGAAGTGATTACCTCTTTGAGAGACGGGAAGATTTTGTTGGTCATGCAATCTCAGGGCTTTGATTTTTGTTGTTTGACAGAAAAGCAGTGGCATATTGCATGGTAGGAGGGGCAGACGTTCAGTCCCGCCCCTGCTTTTTAGATTTTAGGAAGTGTTCTGCTTATTTCCTTTCCTTTAGCTTAGAAGTCCTTACCGTATTTTTACTCCATGGAAGCCTGGTAAAGCCTATATAATGTTTTCAATGCATAAAATAAAATAAATAGGATTAGAAAAAAACCAATTACATACAGTTAGCAAAATACTTGACATTTTTTGATAAAGCAATATATGTGTACATTTATCAATAAATTTGGTAAGACCTAGAAATTGAAAAACTAATGATGAGATAAGAATAAACAGTATTAATGGGTGCCTGGGTGTCTCAGTCGGTTAAGCATCCAACTTCAGTTCAGGTCATGATCTCATGGTTTGTAAGTTCGAGCCCCACATTGGGCTCTGTGCTGACAGCTCGGAGCCTGGAATCTGCTTCGGATTCTGTGTCTCCCTCTCTCTGCCCCTCCCCTGTTCATGCTCTCTCTGTCTCTCAAAAATAAATAAACGTTAAGAATAAACAGTCTTGAAACTAGTCTAACACTGTGTGCTTACTGGAATTAAGATAAAATCAAAATAAAAAAGAATAACCAATATTTTGAGACACCAGTGACAATTATAATGTGATCCGAAAATATCCATGATTTCTGTTCTTCACAAAATCACAGTTGTTGCCAATATCACTCTTGTGATAGTGCCTATATTTATGAGTGAGGGGAATTCTAAATTTTAGTTAGAGATTTGTGAAAACAAAACACTTCAGCTTTACTTCGGGGATATAAAATTTTTGTTAGCTTGGTTTTTGTCCTCAGGTAAGACTTGTTAATAGGTCTGTTCCTTTACTTGCCATTTTGTCATTTGGCCGAACACTTCACCAGAAGAAACGGGATTTTTTTTTTTATGACGCTAATATTCATCCAGACAGTCTTAAGGAAAAAAAATAAAGATGAATGAGTATCTGAACCTTACTGAAAAGAAATAAAAAAGACTCTCTTATGAAGCCTAAAGAGATTTTTGGAGCCGGAGAAGGAGCAAAGTTATCTGATGAAAGAGCGAGCACACAAACAGAAAACCCAAGCTATCACTCAGGAACATGATGGCACTTTGGCCAAGAGTTGAATGAATTTTTAAAACTTATTCATTTTTGTTAATGATGCAGCTTGGTTTTACAAAGCCGTTGTCATATTTTAAGTATTCTCGGGTTTGTTTCCTTTTCTCAGTGCTTTAGAGACATCAATTGTTCAAAATAATACTGCCCCAGGCTTTAAAACTCCATGTATGGGAATTTATATTTTTCTGTAGAATGAGAAACACATCATTCTTAAGAACGAAAAATACATTGATTTTTCGCATACTCTGCTTTATAAAATATTTTCTCTTTTTGCTAATGGAACCTTATAATTCAGTGCGAGGATACTTAGATTCCATTTTATTTCGATTTGACAGTATTTATGAGTACTTACTGTTGCCAGACACTGTGTAGATGTGTAGGGAAATCTGGGAAAGAATAAGAAACCACACATACCCTGATGGTTTCAAAATGGTCAAGTAAAGGGAGAAAAAGACCTAAAACATGGCCTTGAGAAAAAAAAAGTAAACTAATAATAATAGTAGTTACTATTGGGTTCTCAGTCCTTTTCTTTATTGCTCATTCAGGGAAGTAGCTTTCATCTGCAAATGACAGAAAATTCCAACTCACACTGGCTGAAAAAAGATCATTTATTTTTCATGTGTCAGTTCATAAGTAGGATGGTTCAAAGATGATCACATCCATCAACAACTCTTTTTTTTTATTTACTTTTAAAATTTATATCCAAGTTAGTTAGCATATAAGTGTGACACTGATTTTGGGAGTAGATTTCTTAATGCCCCTTACCCATTTAGCCCATCTCCCCTCCCACAACCCCTACAGCAACCCTCTGTTTGTTCTCCATATTTAAGAGTCTCTTGTGTTTTGTCCCCCTCCCTGCTTTTACATTATCTTTGCTTCCCTTCCCTTATGTTCATCTCTTTTGTATCTTAAAATCCTCCTAGGAGTGAAGTCATATGAAATTTGTCTTTCTCTGACTAATTTCACTTAGCATAATACCCTCTAGTTCATTCCACATGTTGCAAATGGCAAGATTTCATTCTTTTTGATTGCCAAGTAATACTCCATTGTGTGTGTGTGTGTGTGTGTGTGTGTGTGTGTGTGTGTGAGCGTGTGTGTATACCACATCTTTATCCATTTATCCATTGATGAACATTTAGGCTCCTTCCATACTTTGGCTATTGTTGATAGTGCTGCTATAAACATTGGGGTGCATGTGCCCCTTCGAAACAGCATATCCCTTGGCTAAATACCTAGTAGTGCAATTTCTGGGTTGTAGGGTAGTTCTATTTTTCATTTTTTGAGGAACCTACATACTGTTTATCAGAGTGGCTGCACCAATTTGCATTCCCACCAGCAGTGCAAAAGAGATCCTCTTTCTCTGCATCCTCGCCAACGTCTGTTGTTGCATGAGTTGTTAAAGTTAGCCATTCTGACAGGTGTGAGGTGGTATCTCATTGTGATTTTGATTTGTATTTCCCTGATGATGAGTAATGTTCACTAATTTTTCATGGGTTGTTTGGCCATCTGGATGTCTTCTTTGGAGAAGTGTCTATTCATGTCTTTTGCCTGTTTCTTCACTGGATCATTTGTTTTTTTGGGTGTTGAGTTGGATAAGTTCTTTATAGATTTTGGATACTAACCCTTTATCTGATATGTCGTTTGCAAATATCTCTCCCATTCCATTGGTTGCCTTTTAGTTTTGCTGATTGTTTCCTTTGCTGTGCAGAAGCGTTTTATTTTGATGAGGTCCCATAGTTCATTTTTGCTTTTGTTTCCCTTGCCTCTGGACATGTGTTGACTAAGAAGTTGCTGCGGCCAAGGTCAAAGAGGTTTTTGCTTGCTTTCTCCTCAAGGATTTTGATGGCTTCCTGTCTTACATTTAGGTTTTTCAGCCATTTTGAGTTTATTTTTGTGTATGGTGTAATAAAGTGGCCCAAGTTATTTTTTCTGCATGTTGCTGTCCAGTTTTCTCAGCAACACCTCCTGAAGAGACTGTCTTTATTCCATTGGATATTCTTGCCTGCTTTGTTAAAGATTAGTTGGCCATATGTTTGTGGGTTCATTTCTGGGTTCTCTATTCTATTCCATTGATCTGAGTGTCTGTTTTTGTGTCAATACCATACTGTCTTGATGATTACAGCTTTGTAATGCAGCTTGAAGTCTGGGATTGTGATGCCTCCTGCTTTAGTTTTCTTTTTCAAGATTGCTTTGGCTATTCGAGGTGTTTGCTGGTTCCATACAAATTGTAGGATTGTTTGTTCTAGCTCTGTGAAGAATGCTGGTTTTATTTTGATAGGTACTGCATTGAATATGTATATTGCTTTGGGTATTGTTGACATCTTAACAGTATTTGTTCTTCCTATACAGGAGCATGGAACCTTTTTCCATTTTTGGTGTTTTCTTCAATTTCTTTCATAAGCTTTCTATACTTTTCAGTGTATAGACTTTTCACCTCTTTGGTTAGATTTATTCCTAGGTATTTTATGGGTTTTGGTACATTTGTAAATGGGATCAATTCCCTGATTTCTCTTTCTCTTGCTTCATTGTTGATGTATAGGAATGCACCTGATTTCTGTGCATTGATTTTATATCCTGCAACTTTGCTGAATTCATGGATCAGTTCTAGCAGGTTTTTGGTGGAATCTTTTGGGTTTTCCATATAGAGTATCATGTCATCTGCGAAGAGCAAAAGTTTGACCTCCTTCTGGCCGATTTGGATGCCTTTTATTTCTTTGTGCTGTGTGATTGCTGAAGCTAAGACTTCCAATACTATGTTGAATAATAGTGGTGAGAGTGGACATTCCTGTCTTTTTCCTGACCTTAGGGGGAAAGCTCTCAGTTTTTCCACATTGAAGATGATATTAGCGTTGGGTCTTTCATATTTGGCTTTTATGGTCTCGAGGTATGATTCTTCTGTCCCTACTTTCTTGAGGGTTTTTATCAAGAAAGGATGCTGTATTTTGTCGAATGCTTTCTCGCCATCTATTGAGAGGATCTTGTGGTTCTTGTCCTTTCATTTATTGATGTGATGAATCACATTGATTGTTTTGTGGATATTGAACCAGCCCTGCATCCCAGGTATAAATCCCACTTGGTCATGTTGAGTAATTTTTTTAATGTATTGTTGGAGCCGGTTGGCTAATGCCTTATTGAGGATTTTTGCATCCATGTTCATCAGGGAAATTGGTCTACAGTTCTCCTTTTAGTGGGGTCTTTTGTTTTGGAATCCAGGTAATGCTGGATTCATAGAAAGAGTTTGGAAGTTTTCCTTCCATTTCTATTTTTTGGAGCAGATTCAAGAGAATAGGTGTTAATTCTTCCTTAAATGTTTGGTAGAATTCCCCTGGAAAGCCATCTGGCCATGGACTTCTGTTTTTTGGGAGATTTTTGATTACTAATTTGATTTCTTAACTGGTTATGGGTCTGTTCAAATTTTCTATTTCTTCCTGTTTCAGTTTTGGTAGTTTATATGTTTCTAGGAATTTGTTCATTTCTTCCAGATGGCCCATTTTATTGGCATATAATTGCTCATAATATTCTCTTACAATTGTTTGTATTTCTGCTGTGTTGGTTGTGATCTCTCCTCTTTCATTCTTGATTTTATTTATTTGGGTCCTTTCCTTTTTCTTTTTGATCCAAGTGGCTAATGGCTTATCAATTTTGTTAACTTTCAAAGAACCAGCTTCTGGTTTCATTGATCTCTTTTACTGTTGGGTTTCAATAGCATTGATTTCTGTTCTCATCTTTATTGTTTCCTGTCTTCTGCTGGTTTGGGGTTTTCTTTGCTGTTCTTTTTCCAGCTCTTTAAGATGGAAGGTTAGGTTGTGTACCTGAGACCTTTCTTCCTTCTTTAGGAAGGCCTGGATTGCTATATACTTCCCTCTTATGACTGCCTTTGCTATGTCCCAGAGGTTTTGGGCCATGATGCTATCATTTTCATTGGCTCCCATGTACATTTTAATTTCCTCTTTAACTTCTTGGTTAGCCCATTCATTCTTTAGTAGGATGTTCTTTAGTCTCCAAGTACTTGTTACCTTTCCAATTTTTTTCTTGTGGTTGATTTCAAGTTTCATAGTGTTGTGGTCTGATAATATGCACGGTATGATCTCGATCTTGTTGTACTTGTTGAGGGCTGATTTGTGTCCCAGTATGTGATCTATTCTGGAGAACATTCCATGTGCACTGGAGAAGAATGTATATTATTCTGCTTTAGGATGAAATGTTCTGAATATATCTGTTAAGTCCATCTGGTCCAGTGTGTCATTCAAAGCCATTGTTTCCTTGTTGATTTTCTGTTTAGATGATCTGTCCATTGCTGTAAGTGGGGAGTTGAAGTCCCCTACTATTATGGTATTATTATCAATGAGTTTCTTTACGTTTGTGATTAATTGATTTATATATTTGGGTGCTATCACATTTGGTGCATAAATGTTTGCAATTGTTAGGTCTTCTTGGTGGATAGACCCCTTGATTATGATATAATGCCCTTCTGCATCTCTTGTTACAGTCTTTATTTTAAAGTCTAGATTGTCTGATATAAGTATGGCTACTCTGGGTTTCTTTGTTGACCATTAGCATGATAGATGGTTCTCTATCCCGTTACTTTCAATTTTAAGGTGTCTTTAGGTCTAAAGTGGGTCTCTTGTAAACAGCATATAGATGGATCATGTTTTCTTATCCATTCACTTACCCTATGTCTTTTGATTGGAGCATTTAGTCTGTTGATGTTTAGAGTGAGTACTGAAAGATATGAATTTATTGCCATTATGTTCCTTGTAAAGTTGGAGTTTCTGGTGGTGTTCTCTGATCCTTTCTAGTCTTTGTTGCTTATTGTCTTTTTTTCCTTTTTTTGATCTTTTCTCCCCTCAGAGAATCCCCCTTAAAATTTCTTGCAGGGCTGGTTTAGTGGTCACAAACTCCTTTAATTTTTGTTTGTTTGGGAAACTTTTAAGCTTTCCTTCTATTTTGAATGACAGTCTTGCTGGATAAAGAATTCTTGGCTTTATATTTTTCTGTTTCTGCACATTGACTATATTCTTCCACTCCTTCTTGGCCTGCCAAGTTTTTGTTCATAGGTCTGCTGCAAACCTCATCTGTCTTCCCTTGTAGTTAAGGGCTTTTTTTTTCCCTTGCTGCTTTCATGATTCTTTCCTTGGTTGAGTATTTTGTTAATTTGATTATGATATGCCTTGTTGGTGGTCAGTTTTTGTTGAATCTTATGGAGGCCTCTGTGCTTCCAGGATTCTGATGTCTTTGTCTTTCCCCAGGCTAGGAAAGTCTTCCTCTATGATTTGCTCACATAACCTTTCTACCCCTTTTCTCTCTCTTCATCTTCTGGGACCCCTATGATTCTAATGTTGTTCCTTTGTAACGAGTCACTGATTTCTCTAATTCTTAAATCGTGCTCTTTTGCCTTAGTCTTCCTCTCTTTTTCTGCTTCAGTATTCTCCATAAGTTTGTCTTCTATACCACTGATTTGCTGCTCTCCCTCATCCATTCTTGTCGCCATGGCATACATTTGAGATTGCAGCACAGTTATAGTATTTTTTATTTCATCCTGACTAGCTTTTACTTCTTTTATCTCCTCAGAAAGGGATTCTAATCTATTTACAACCCCAGCGAGTATTCTTATTATTGTGATTCTAAATTCTGGTTCTGACATCTTGCTTGGATATGTGTTGATTAAGTCCCTGGCTGTCATTTCTTCCTGCTCTTTCTTTGGGGCGAATTCTTTTGTTTCATTATTTTTAAGGAAGAAAAGGAATTAATAAGGTAAAAAATTAAATTAAATTAAAAAATTAAAAACAACATACACGCACATAAAAGTCAAATAAATGATGCTAGATCCTAGGTGTGTTTTGGTCTGGGTGTTGAAATGAGCTTGATAGATGAGAGAAAAAAGGGAAAAAGAAAAAAAGGAAAATGTTTGCAAATTTGAAAAAAATGAATACAATGAAATAGAATAAAAGTAAACGATGGGAGTAAAATAGAATTTGCAAAATTTACAAAAAAGTAAAAAATACAGTAGAAAAAATTAAAGAGAAGTATTTTTAATAAAAATTGAAAATGAAAATAATTTTTTTCTCTTTCTGTATTCAAGAAAAATAAAAGAAACAAAAAAGAAAAAGAAAAAGAAAAAAAAAGAAAATTGAATACGTGGACCAGTGAACAGACTGAAATACGATTGAAATTACATCATTTTCCCCTAGAAGCCAAACTATGAAGCAATTTATAATCCATAAACTAAGCAGAAGAAGAGACTTGTGGTGTTCCTGAAGAGCGAGGTTGGCCTAGTTGGGCAGGGTTTAGTGTAATGGCTCTGTTCTCCACTAGATGTTGCTACTTAGCTTACTGGGGTGGATTGTTATGGCGCTTGTAGGTGTGTATGTGCATGGCCAGGAGGGGTGACAATGGTATCACCCAACTACCCAGTCTCTAGTATCAGAACTCTGTTCTCCCTGATCAGCTATCATGCACCTGTCCTTTGTCTCTGCCTTCCATCCACTCCCTGCTTTTACATCGTCCATGACCAAGCCATCAGGTTGCCAGGTGGCATCTCCTTCCTGAGTTTTACCTTAGATGCAGCTGTGTTTCCTGACCCCTCACTTCTGAGTATCTGCGGCTTTGACCTGTTTGACCCTCTGTGGGAGGGTCTCACTGAGCAAAGGTTGGGTGCCAGCTGCACCCAGGAACGTTCATGGGACTGTGCTGTTGCGGATGCCCAGAGCCTATGGCTAGCTGCGAGTCCACCCCAGAAAAAGTTTGTGTGATTGTGTAGCAGCAGTGTTTCAGTGATAATGGAAAATTACAACACACATCTGGCACCAGGCTTCACCCTTAACGACCTTGTTCCAGCACCAGCAAATTTGGTTGTTCTCTGGGGTCTGCTGGGACTGGGTGGCCACACAGCCTCTACCAAATGTCTTTCCAGCAGGGGAACCACCTTTCCCTGTGTGGCCCTAGAATCCCCAGACCTCACTCTGCTCCTGGAGATTCGCCCTTGCCACCAGAGCCCTGCCAGGTATGGAGCTGTGGAGTTTCAGACTCTGTGTTCTCCCTGTTTATAGAGTCTTAATGGAATTTAAGCCCTTTCCTTTCTCCTTTCTCCCTTTTTAGGTTCAATTTCTATGGCTGTTTCCACTTTTCCACTTTCTCTCCAGCTGCTTTTGAGGGGGTGCTTTTCCCATACTCTCCCCCATCTCAGTTCTCTCCGCAAGCAAAAACAGCTCGCTGCCCTCTGTGGCTTCTTTCTCCTCCAGTTCACCTCTCTGTGCCATAAACCTGCTGAGTTCTGTGGTTCAGGTTGTGCGGATTGTTGTGTTAAAGCTCAAATCAAATTTCTAGGTGTGCAGGATGGTTTAGTATCAATCCGGCTGTATTTCATGGCCACGAGACGCAAAAAAACTTCCATGCTATTCTGCCATCTTGGCTCCTCCCCCTATCAACAACTGTTACAACAGCCTTTTTTTCCCATTTTTTGTCCTGGGTCATTCTGGGTTAGGTGCGTGGCTTTATTATCAGTCTGATAATAAATTTTATGATGGCAAGTTGGCTTCCCCACTTTCAGGTGTCACATGAAAACTTGACAGCATCCAAAAGGGAACTTAGTAGCCAAAAAACAAAAACAAAACAAAATAAAGCAACCAAGTATTCAAAAATCTTCACCAGATACACCCAGCAGGCTACCCCCCGGCCCCAAGTCTCACTTTCCTCACAGCCTCTTTGTACAACATTTAAGTGAGTGTCTAACCTGGATGTCAACTTGTTGAGGACACCAACAGAGTTCTTTTTTTAATTTCTTTTTTAACATTTATTCATTTTTGAAAGGCAGAGAGAGACAGAGCGTGAATGGGGGAGGGGCAGAGAGAGAGAGAGACACAGAAACAGAAGCAAGCTCCAGGCTCTGAGCTGTCAGCACAGAGCCTGATGTGGGGCTCGAACTCATGGGACATGAGATCATGACCTAAGCCAAAGTCAGCCGCTTAACCCACTGAGCCACCCAGGCGCCCCATAGAGTTCTAAATCTCTTTTACATCTGACAGCTTATTCAGAGCAGCAGTATTTTTACTGATGGGGAAAGGGTGAAAGCCTCGTTTATCAAGACATTTTCCTCACTTTCTTATAGTAATAATGATAATAATAATAATAATAATAATAATAAAATGAAGGGGTTCTTTGCATCCCTTACCAAACCTTAGATTTCCTTTTCCTATAAGACCCAAATAAATTGTAGCTTAACACATGAGATGTCATGAGATATAACTTGAACCCCATGTTTCTTTTCCCTCTCTAAACCGTCAGCTGATTGTCTCCCTAAGTGGTGGAACCAAAGTACATGTGATCTTTTTCCGTAGTAACTACTGCTTCCAGAACCTACCAGAGAACATTATTGGACCTCATTTTATTTCATCAAAGTCCAACACTTAGCCCCAGTTTCCAGACCTGTCACTTTTTACACCAAGATGCTGCTTTACATCCTTTTCCAGATAAGGTAATTTTCAAAAAGTTTAAGATAAATTTAAAAGATTAAAATAAGTTGTTATTTAATTCATGCTAGGTGGAGTAAACACTGTAATTCCTATGTTTCCAGTTGAGCAAAGAGCTTGATCATTCACCAAACAACCTGGGTGGTATCTTTGATGTGTCTGTCTCCTTTATCTCGAGAACTAATTTACCAGGAAGTCCTCACAATTCTAATTTTCAATGAATTCCCAGTTCATCTTCTTATTCACATTGCCATTCCTTAAATTCTTACTCTGGTTGCCATAAGCCCTTCTACCTGCTTTTCACCAATCAACTTTTCCTCCTTTCCAATCCATACCACTGCCAGAACAGTCTTTCTGAAAGGCAAGTTTAATAATGACCCCTCTGTGTTTTCTGCTATTTAGTATTTTATCAATGCTTTCAGCATAACTTCTTTCCACTACTGATCAGTACTGTGTGATCTGCTTCCCTGGTTTAGCCTGTTTCCAGGCTCTAATCCAATGTCCCCCAGTGTATCATGGCTTTACCAATGTTTGTTGATTGACCAATGAGGATATGTACCATGTTTTATCAAACATTTCTTCGGAAATTATGCAAACCTATTTCTCTCTGAGTCCTTGCTTACTTTAAAAAAAGAGAAAGAGAGAGAGAACAAACTGGATTTATACTTAGGCACACTTCTCTTGTTGAATGTAGCATGGACAATTTTAACAATTATACAAACTGTTTTGCCTGGTTCTGGATAGTCATTGTAAAATGAGTTCTTACAAAAACAAAGTGAAAGAACCAAAGGGTCTACCTGTTTACTGAAATATGCGAGGGGAAGTTGAGACAGAGGTTGTAATGTAATTGCTCCCAACCGCAAAAAGACTGAGTGTCTTGGTGAAAATGAACTGTTTAGATATTTGAGCCAATAACGGGCTGTAGACTATACCTTTGCTTAACCCCCAAGTTATTCATTTAGTTTCTCCTCCTGCTAATGCCACATTCATGTAATGTCTGTCGTGTCATTGCCTTGTGGAACAGTAAGCATTGTTGTGTCATCACATTTCCTTGAGCTGCATTACATTTCTTCTTGGGGGGTGGAAATATATTCGACTTGGCTTTCTCCTTATGTAAAATGAGGCATTAAAATCCTCCATTAGGCTTTTTGCTACTGTTGTTTTCCTTCTGTGAGGTAGATGTTAAAAATGCAGGTAATTAGAAAGTATCATTTGGTTACCTAGCTTTTTTGAACTCTAAGCTTTACAGTTTTAACTAAATCATGTTATTGTAACCTCACAGGCTTCTGATCACCAAAGTATAACTGAGATTAATTCATGATTGAAAAATACCATGAATGCAGTACCCGCAATGGCTATCTGAATTATATTTGTTTCTGGCTTAAAGCTTTTAGAGAACAGTATCTTTTATTCTTTGTCAAATCCTACTCTTTAAAGATTTAAGGGGACAAATTTTTCAAAATTCTAAATATAACAAGGAAAATTAAGGTCATGTCTAAGGTTGACAGTGGGATGCTACTTGGTGTATATGAGAAACCAAGGCTGTGTGTAATATGTGTAATATAATTTTCTTGCTGGAGAGATGGTATGACCAGATAGGGATATCTGAAAATTAAAGTCAGATTTGTCATCTAAATACCCGTAAGTTTTCAGATTTTGATCTGTTTATTGGCCATGCAAAAATATATTGCTGTTTCATAATCTGATAATAGTTAATTCTGCCGGTAGAGTTATTTCTCCCCTACACTTTGATGTGATACATTTTATTTCCAAGTGCTTGTTTCACAAACATCACCAAACAAAATAAGATATCCACTTCCCTCCTCCATTGGCCATGTTTTGTGTTTAGTTAGCCACCTTCAACAGGAAGATATTAAAATGATTAATCCTTGTAACTTGCTTGTGTCTTAAGTGACTGGAAATCATGAGGCTGAACTCCAATTGTTATCTCTTAAACATGAATGCGGTATAATATTACAGAGTTGTAATTCATTTTGAACTGTTTAATCACTGCAATCCGTAGATAAGTTGGCTTCTGAATCTTCGCCTAATGTCATAACTCAGCCCTCCTTCCCATTCAAAACACCATGACCAGGCTGAAGATAGGTGTTTAGAGAATTCAGCTGAATGAATAATAGGTTTAAAAATGCATCATCTGGGGCGCCTGAGTGGCTAAATTGGTTAAATGTCCCACTCTTGATTTAAGCCCAGGTCATGATCTCACAGTCATGGGGTCAAGCCCCACCTAGGGCTCTGTGCTGAGCGTGGAGCCACCTTAAGATTCTCTCCCTCTCCCTCTGACCCTTCCCCACTCACATGTGCATGCTTTCTCTCTCAAGTAAGTAAGTAAGTCAATAAGTAAATAAATAAATAGAAATGCATCATCTGCATTGTTTCTACAAACTTTCCCCATCTCTTTTGAGTTGTCAAAAATAAGCATCGGTGAGGGGTTACTAGTTATCTACCTTCAACTGTATTTCCAAGCAGAGTCCATAATGGGAAAGCACTGGATTTGGAATCAGAATACCTGGAATGAGACCTGGCCCTGTTGCCTCTCAGCCATGAGACTTAGGACCATTGCCCATGTTTTGGCCAAGTTTATCTAAACTTCTCTGACTTCAGCTTCTTCATCTGTCGAAAAAAAAGCATGATAAGGCTCTCTGTGGTTAGGAAACTAAACTGAAGCACTGGTGTATAAAACATTGTAACCTGTCACTTGTAAGCCAAAGGTAATGGGTGAGGACTCTTCAAGATGCTTTTCCTTCGTTCACTTGTATGGAACATCTAATAGGTGTTGTAGTATGAAAATTTAAAAGAAAACATTTGAAACAAACTGAATATCCAAAAATGGGAGATTGGTTGTCTATATTTTATTACTTCACCAGTGGAATACCATGTGTCCAGCCATTGAAATGATGCTACAAATCTATATTAGCCTGGATAGGAATTAATATTCATTTACAAGTAATATTAATTACTTGAATAACACATTATTAGGGGCACCCAGGTGGCTCAGTCTGTTAAGTGTCCAACTCTGGATTTCAGCTAGGGTCATGATCCCACAGTCTGTGGGATTGAGCCCCTTGTTAGGCTCTGCACTGACAGAATAGACCCTGCTTGTCATTCTCTTTCTCCGTCTCTATCTCTATCCCTCCCCCATGTGCATGCACATGCACACGTGTGCATGCACGCTCTCTCTCTACCTCTCTCAAAATAAAGAAACATTTAAAAAAGAAAAGCACATTATTAAACGTATTGTGTAATCAGATTCTATTAAAATTACTAATTTTTGATCACGAATTGCTAATTTTGTATGCAGGCATACAAACAAGCTTACAAACACATGAATTGACTCATGAATATAAAATATATAAGAAAAGATGTAAAGTGGCTATCTCTTGGTGTTGGGATTTGGAGTGGTTTTGGTCGTTTGTATCTTCTCATTTTTCTGAAATAAACATAGAATATTTACAAAAGCCACTACAGACGTTAGAAACTCCAGTTTCGATCCAGAGGCTTCCTGTAATAGCTGGTAACTCCTTCTTTCTCCTACCCCTTAATATCCAGTCCATGGCATTTGGGCCAGCACTCTCTTGGCTGCCAGTACCTTTGTTTCCATTGCCATGGCAACCAGTGTCCCACTTCAGAAGTCATACTTCCTCATCTGTGGATGCAACAAACTTCTAACTACTCACTCAGTTTTCACTCTTTGCCTCTATTTCTCCCCTTCCAATTCATCTTCATAAAGATCGTCAAATCACAAAGGTTTGCTGGAGTTGATTCTGTTACCTTGATACTGCCTGCCTTCCCGATTTCAACCCCAGATGTATTTGATCCCCTCTCTTCATCCTAGGACATTGGGTCCTACACATTGGGTGTATGCTCTTCAGCCTGGTATTAAAAGCCTTTTATAATACAGCCAGGGTTTATTTCCTGTTCTCCCATGCATACCCTTTACCCAGCAAAACATAACACTCTTCTCCAAATGTCCCAGACTTTTCTGTCTCCACTTTAAGTCATCATTTCCAACTGCTTGTAATGCTATTGCCTGTTAAAACCCTACAAATGATTTATATAGCCCAGCTAAGCTCCCTTTTATTTTTCTGAATTCTAGGTGTACATTTTCCTATCTCTGAATCTCACAGAATTTTTGTAACTTATTTGTATATTCATTCATTTATTCATATCATTTTGGAGCATCTGCTATGTTCCAGGGGCTACCTGGATGCTCAAAAATAGCGGTTCACAACCCAGAGACATTCTCACCCTGGGGCAATTAACAATTTAATACTTAACATTTCTGTTTTATTTAAGTCTATTGGCTTCTGGTGAGCTTAACTACCTCCTTACCCTGCAGTCACACATACACTGATAGCAGGCACCTTGAGTGTTATTTATGTTTGAGCCTCTCAGAGAAACACTGTGTTATCTGACAAATAGAATACAACCAACAAATGTGCTGTTGGAAAGCCAGAGAGAAGGGTGGAATAAGATATTTTGTTCAACATGGTTATATACGTAATATATGAGTTTTGTCGATGTAATATGTATAGTTATATACATTACATACAATTATATATAATATATACTTAGGTATATATATATATATGTATATGTATATGTATATGTATATGTATATGTATATGTATGTATGTATATAAGTTTCTAACCATTTACTTTTTTGTTGTCCATTGTTCTTAAAATTTAAATCTGGTTCCTAAGTAGCATTATTGATCTCTAAATGATGAGAACAAGTTATTTCTCCTTGTTCCATGGGGAGTCCAAGACGAGACTAGTTTCTGTAAGTAAAAGTGAGGCCCAGTATATTCTTCTATTGGAGAACAAGTTATGTCACAGATCTGATACTCAATAGTTTGGCCCAGAAATCTGAGGTGGAAAGTGCATGCCTTCTTAATTAGTAGCTGTTGACCTACAAGAATTTAGGAGGCTTCACAGAGTACTGAATTTGGATACTCAATATATTTATGACCTGTAAACACACTATGCCTCCAGGTTGTGTTGTTACTTTAATTTTAAAAAGTGCTTAGTGCAATTTTCCCTCTTCATGAAAAAAAGAAAACTAGTCTCTTAAGAATTTCCCTGGGGAAAATGAACTCATTTACTATCTATTAAATATCTCTCTCTCTCTATGTTACAGTTTTTCCTCATTTTAAGATGAGGATATCAGTTGTTTTCTTGCTCTTTTTTTTTTTTTTAAGTAGAAGCCTGGTAGTAAAGAATATTTCCAAAATGGCCTTTTCTTTTAAGTTACCTATATAAGGAATTTAAGTTAATATTTTAAAATGAATTCTGCTGTTCCCAAGCGACTCCTTAGTATAGTTGTTTTAGCTCAAATCTGCTAAATTCATTAAAGACAAACAAACCAAGAAGCACTATTATCTTAAGAGGAATCTGCACCCGTCTAGGAATTGGGTCTACCCATATGGTTTGGTGTGAGAGTGATTTGATACTGAAAGATTCCATCCAAATGGATTGTGCACATTCTACTATGATTCAAATTCAGCTTACCAGCTCACTCTTGTCTGAATCATATGGCATACAGGATGTTCTGTTGATATTTTGTTTATCCCAACTGAATTATAAGGTCCTTGGCCGTGGGAGTCATGATATATCATTTGTTTAAGTCTGTTCCTTGCAGGAAGTCAAAACTTTTGTTGTTTTAGCTTACCTAATTTTACATTATTTTATGCTTTGTTTTATGGTATGAATGGTTTATCTTATCAATTTGACTTTTCTTATATTATTCTAAGAAATTAGTTTTAAGACATATGTAGAGTGGAGTTTTTTCTTTTTTATTCATTGTGGCCTGAATATAACTTTTGATATGTTTTTTTGTTCTTCAGAAGGGTTTATTTATATACACTTTTTCTATTTTTGTGTAATTTATATTCAAGATGTTTTAGTATTAGCACCTATTTTTGGTAACTTCAGAAGAAATTTGTTTTCCTGTCTGTGATGCTGACTATTCTAAATACTAGAAAGAAAATAAAGTTGGTGAATGAAAGAAGGGCTAAAATGCAGATTTTCCTTTCCTGTTGTCTGTTGAGATCACACATTACGAAGCACCTTTCCTACCTTCTGCAATGTAATTATTTCTTTTCAAATCCACCTTGGTGTGGAAATTCAGCTCAAGAGGAAGCATTTCCTGATGTCTTATTTAATACTACGCCTCTATGAGTTGTCCTATTTTTTTCTTAAAGTTATACACTGACAAAACTACTGTCATTGCCCTTGCTTTTCGTCTTAGCTGCACATTTACTTTTAGACAGGCTTAAATAATGGCTAAAATGGTTGAAATGATTTATGCCTGTAGAGTGATGTCTTCATTTGCTTTATTCACATTTCTTTTTTTACTAATGGTCTGGTGAACACCTAGTGTAGGTGCATTTTATTAGAGAGTATATTCCCTCTAAATGCTGTTCCTAAGCTGAGAGAAATGGGCCATAATCATATAAAAATAAAGTATCTCTTTGTAGAATTCACCTGAAATGGAATGTCCTTATTCCTGAGGCATAGAACATAAGGGACTTTTTTCTCTCACTGTAAGCTTGCTCTTTATACTAATGTTGATTAGGTGCGCCACAACAACAGCTGTTGTGACATATAGAATATGAACACATCAATTGAAATCTCCAATGAAAGGAATAAATCTCTCAAAGTTTCTAGTTATCTACCGCTTTCTTCTTTCTGTTACGACAGGAGAGATGGTTTCCAGTCTCTATGGATTGCTTCACTCCTAGTTCATAAAATTGCAATTAATAATGGTGAGCTAAGATCATTCTGGATTTGATGTACTGCCCTATCATCATTGAAAGAGAGTCTTTAAATCTGCTATTTAACAACTTATAGGGACTTTGCACTGATTAATTCATCTGGTCATAGTCCCAAGGCTGACATGGCATCTTGTAGGCCTTCCATTCCATTGGGATCAACATCATCATATCATAAGAAATGAGCTTACTACTTTATAGGCTCAGTTGGAAAGAAATTTCAACCGTCAGCTGTAGGATGTGCCACTGGAATTTAATTTGTTGACCTATGAGAACACAGAATATCTCATCTTTTTCTGAACTTTCTAAACATAAAATAAGGTTATCAGAGAATCAAAATGATTCCGACATTTGAACTTCAGTAGAAGGCCAATACATTTAAAATAAGTACTCTCCTTCCTGAAGTGTTCAGCCTTCCATCAACAGTATGTGTCAGGTTCTTAAGAAAATATTGTCCCTTGTGGAGAAAAGCGTGGGAAATCAGACCATGGTACTAGCTCCTGGAGTTGACATCATTTGGGGGCCACACAGCATCTGTTCTTCCTCTTTTCTGGTGATAAATACCTTGAATTCCCTCAGAAGAGGTGTCTCTATCCCTTTAGGAGTAGCCTTGTGTACTGTAGGTCAACGTTCCCTGCCCTGCCTAACCACAAGGGGGACTCGAGGCCAAAGCTATTGAACTTTCTTCCTTGGGATTTTAGCCTTGAGTATAAGGACATAAGGGGACAGAAAAGTATGTAGAGCTGATTTGTTGTAGGAGTGGTAATCTGATTATGTTGTTAAGTCTTTCTATCTGGATCACCATAGCCAGGTTAGTACCTGACCATTCTGGACCTGGATCTTCATTCTAGACTGTGAGCTACCCCAAGCCTTCCAGTAAGCTACTTTTTTAAAAAATTAATTTAGCTAGAATCATTGTCTGTTACTTTTTTCTCAAGAACTACGTGATAATTAATTTTATGTGTTAGGGTTCCTGGGTGGCTCAGTTGGTTAAGTGTCCAACTCTTGATATAGGCTCAGGTTGTGATCTCACAGTCATTAGGGCGGGCTCTGCACTGGGCATAGCACCTGCTTAAGAGTCCCTCTCCCTCTCCCTCTGCCCCTTCTCTGCTCAAGTGCTCTAGCTCTCTCTCAGAAAAAAAAATTATTTGTCAATTGGCTGGGATACTTAAGGGATACTCAAGAAACTGGTAAAATATTATTTGAGTGTGTCCATGAGGGTGTTTCAGGAATAGATTAGTATTTGAATTTGTAGTAGATTGTAAAAAAAAAATTAGCTTTCAGGGTGCCTGGGGGCTTAGTCAGTTAAATGCCTGACTTTGGCTCAGGTCATGGTCTCAGATTGTGTGAGGTTGAACCCTGCATTGGGCTCTGTGCAGTCTGTTCCGAGCCTACAGCCTGCTTTGGATTCTGTGTCTCCCTCTCGCTATCTGCCCCTCTCCCACTCACACTCTGTCTCTCTCTCTATCTCTCTCAAAAATAAATAAACATTAAAGAAGTTAGAAAAAAAATCAGCTTTCACCTATGTGGGTAGGGATAATCCATCCATCTAATGGAGGCAAAAAGGCAAAGAAAGGCAAATTTTTTCTCTTCATTTGAACTAGGACATCTATCTTCTTCTGCCTTTGAACATTAGCACTCCCCGTTCTCAGAACTTGTTACTTGGACCAGGATTTACATCATTGACTCAGAAATTGGGACTTGATTGGGCACTGTACCCCTGGCTTTGCTAAGCCTCCAGTTTGCAGACAACAGGTCGTCAGTCCTCTCAGGCTCCATAATTGTATGAGCCAGTCCCTCCTCATAATAAATCTGTCCTGTCTATCTGTCTGCCTATCTATCTATCTATCTATCTATCTATCTATCTATCTATCATTCCATGCATCCATCCATCCATCCAACCATCCATCCATCTATCCATCCATCCATCCATCTTATTGGTTTTGTTTCTCTGGAGAACCCTGACTAATAAAAACTATGAAAGCTTTATTTTGTAATTATTCAGTTTTGAAGATAATGTGTTATCCTTTGTTAGTCTCCTACTTTACATTCTTTTGAGAATGAAATGTAGTGGGATATTTTTAATACAATATAAAATATATTTTGTACAGGCATTTCCAGAATAATGATTGCATTGAAATCCAAAATGCTGACCAAGGTCTATGAAAGGTCCTAAGCTCTGCTCTTGAGAAAATTCTCCACACTCATTGAATGCCAATTTTCCTTCGGGTCAAGATGCTCCATACAGTCTTGTACTCCATTCACTTCTTGGAGCATGACATGTTCTTTCCTGCTTAAGGTCCTTTACCCCAAATTTTATTTCATTTCCTTCATGCTCCCCACCAACAGATGCCCTCTCATTCTTAGATCTAAGCAAAATCTCCAGCAGACTTTCCCCATCAACATTAGCAAAAGTGGACAATCACTCTCCTACATCCTAATGCCCAATTGATAGTCTTCATGGGGGTGCCTCCTAGGCATTTCACACTTCACCTGACCCACCCAGATATTCTAATGCTCTCATCTCCAGACACTTTTTTCTCTCATTCTTCTCCATTCAGCATTACTGTCATGCAGTGTCTCAAGCCAGAGACTCATTTCTTTGTATTGCCCCACACCAATGCACCGGCTAGTTCAGTCGGCCCTACCTCCAAAATAGATCCCAATCCCCATTCTCCCACTTTCACCTTCGCAGTTTTATCCCATCTTAGTTATCACCTTTCGCTTGGTCTACTGCAATGTCGTCTAATTTATTTCTGCATACATTCTTTACTTCCTACCATATAAGTGACTGTGTATATTCCCCTGCTTGGAATCATCAGTGGCACCTAATTCCCATTAGGCAACAAATATCCAAATTCCTGACTGTGGCCAGCAAGGTCCTACATTATGTCCAACTCAACCACCTTCCTTTGCTTCCCTCCCTCCCTCCTTTCCTCCACTCCTGCCATTCTGAGCCATACTATTTGCACAGGCTCTTCTCCCTGTTGGAATATTCTTCCCAGATTTGGCACAGCTGGCTCCTTCTGTTCATTTAGGTCTCAACTCAAATATCTCTCCCTCAGAACTTCTTTGACCACTGATTCTAAAGAATAATCCCCATGCCAATTTATATCACATCATCTTCCTTCAGAGCTTCAAAAAATTAGTCTTGTAAAATTAATCATGTTCTTGTATTTGTTTAATTTACTTATATGACTTGCAAGGGCATATTTTCACATCTAATTTCTCCTTTCAACTATGTTTAAAAACAAGACAACATTCTATTTGGCTGTTACTTTTTACTCACCTATATTTTAGTTATTAGGTAACACATTTTAACAAGTTAATGAAGACTATAGAAAAAAGAGCTAACAATTCCATTTTGTGTGTATACATAGTAAAAGGAATTTCCAGACATGCTCTTTGTGGAAGTTGACAATTCAAAATGGATATTAGTGTGCTTTAATTTTTAGGGTAGACACACACAAAAAGCCCTTCTAAAAATGAGAATTATCTGAGGGAGAGAATTAGCATGAATTAATATTAGTCATTATAAGAAAGCACTTAAATACATGAGATCCTTGAGGGCACAAACTGTGGCAGGTTCATTTTTTGGCATCTTTATTTCTTTGCTTAACACATTATCTGTGAATTCAAGAAATAAAATATGCATTTTGGAATGGTTTTAATGCTCATGATCTGAAACTACTATTATTTTTTAAATTTATTTTGTATTTCTTTTGAGAGAGAGAGTGGGGCGGGGAGGGCAGAGTGGGAGGGAAAGCGAGACTCCCAAGCAGGCTCTGCACGGTCAGTGCAGAACCCGACATGGGGCTTGAACCCACAAACCATGAGATCTTGACCTGAGCTGATATCAAGAGCTGGACGTTTAGCCGACTTAGCCACCCAGGTGCCCCTGAAATTATTTTTTTGAGCAAATGAAGTAAACTGTCTTCACTTAGAATTGAGAGAAGGCCAGTGCATTTAGGAATGTCAGCAAACATAAGACCCTTACTTTTTCTGCCTCATTTGTAAGCATACATTGATGAAGAGTGAGATGTAATTCTTGTAGTACGGAGTTGATGTTTTGCATTATGTTGAAAAGGGAGTTGTGGGAACATGGCTTTTGGGACCTTGAGGCTGTTTTCAGTATCTTGGATCATTAGCCTCTAATATTCATGATTTCTGATTGAATGATAACCAGTGTTTTCCAGTTTCCAAGTCACTGGGGACCAAACCCCTCTACTTCAATGCTAAATAAGTTCAGGGAAGTTTACTCTGAAATGTATCTAAATAATTATTTTGAAATCACCCAAGAGTGTAGTCACCATGTAACTGCCTCTAGAAAAGGACCTATACTTAATTCAAAATAACCATGGAGTTCTCATTTTTCATGCTCTTTCTTCCTGGCATTTATGGAAGGTGAGAGCAAAGCTTGTATATTGTCTTCCTCCTTCCTTTTATTCAATTAGACCTGTCTTCGAAGTATGTATTTTCTCATTGGAGGTTCACCCACTTTAACAACTATTGGATGGAGTGAACACCCAGTCAGATTATGAAACTATGTCTTGGGGCGCACTTGAGGGCACACTTCTATGACTTGGGATGATTTTGTTCTTCCTTTCACTTCTTACACCCACAAAGAGAAGACTTCACTAAAGTAATTATAAATAGCGAGTCTTTTGAAGGTCAAAGTTTTATTTCAGTGTTCTTAATTTTATATATTTTTAGGTTTGACTTTGCTCACACATATCAATATGTGTGTTTATTTGTATATATCTATGCCAAGGCAGCAATATTTACGGAAAAGTGCTTTTTAGCAACTTGTAATAGATTTTGTTTAGAGATGCAAGCGCTTAGGACAGAAGTTACAAACAGGTAGCCTATGGGCTGAAATAGTCCTACAGGACCTGCCTTCTTTTGTCCTGCTTCGTGCTTTAATATTGTTGTTGTTTTTACTTCGCTTTTAGAAATCTGCAGATTTTACACAGAAATCCAGACTTTCATCTCCTGAAAAATCAGGAGACACTGGAAAAAATTGTGTGCAGTTCAAACACTGGCGATGCTGTGATTTTAAACTGCAAATGGCAACAATTTAAAGGCTTCCATCCCTTCATTTTGATGTTTCTCTTCCGTATCAAATGGTGTAAGGTACAAGCAGTAAAATGCTTACCCAGAATGCTCCCTGGCTTAATGGGGTATTACACGCCATCTTATTCCCCCTGTAATTTTCCCCCCAATTTCTGTCTTATATCAATTTTTCCTTCATAAAGTTTTTCACATTTGGGTCTATTTTCTTCCTCTCCTTGTTATGACTTTTATCCAGGTTGTTTTCCTCACTTCTGGGCTCCTGAGTGAATGCATCACTGTCTTAGCCATCAGCCACCCTCCTGCTTTAACCTTTCCTCTGCCTGTCCCTTCCCGATCTGCGCTTCAGTTACAGATTTACATCCCCAAATCATGCTTCGGTATATTAGTCCCTGCCCTCAGACCTGCGGTGACAACCCAGAATCTGTGTCCAACTGCTTAACCTAGAAGCAGAACCCAAGGCTCTTTGTTCCCCCAGTTTGTGTTAATCCATACACACATGACTAGCCACCACGCCCTTTTCCCTGGCACCAAAGCAGGCTTCTTCCAGCCCTGATGCCTCTGAGCCCAGCGCTGTCCCCTCCTCTCCACTTGTGCAAATAGACCACCAGCTTCTGTAAGACCTCCTTTCTCACCTATCTTGGTCCATACTTATACATTACGGGTCCTTTTGTTTCATGCATATTTCAGAATTATATTTTGTCTCTCTGATGGTCTTAAAATAGAGTTTGTCCATGTATGGTGTGTGCACATCTTATTTCAGAATCACCTGTTTTGCTTTTAAGCATGTATTCCTAGGCTTAACCTATATACTCCTGAATTCTTTACGTTGGGGCCCAGGAATCTGATAAATCGAAAATCTGAAAAGTCTGGAATTTAAAGGCCTGTTGACTAAGAGTGGTACAAGAGTGCTTAATGGTTTGATAGAAAATAAAGTAAGATTCAATTAATTTTACAATGAGTGCCTTGTCAGGTCTGTCAGTGTGTTTCCCAAATACTTTTTACCCTACTTGGTGACAACAGCTCTGGGTGTGGCTTTAAGTGGGTCTTTGACACCGTTTCTGATGCCTGCAGTCACGGGATCCACCCCTATCCCAGGGAAAGGGGAAAAGCAGGACAATTAGATAAACTCCTGCAAGTGTAGGGCCGTGTTTGTTTTGCTGTTTGCTTTTTTAAAAAATTGTTTCCATTTCCTAAATTGTTTCCAGTAATTCTACGATTGCTAAATGTTGAATCAGGGGCACCTGGGTGGCTCAGTTAGTTAAGAGTCCGACATCAGCTCAGGTCATGGTCTCCTGTTCACGGGTTTGAGCCCTGCCTTCGGGCTCTGTGCTGACAGCTCAGAGCCTGGAGCCCGCTTGAGATTCTGTGTGTCCCTCTCTCTCTCTGCCCCTCCCCTGCTCACACTCTGTCTGTCTCTTTCTCAAAAATAAATAAAACATTTCTAAAATACAAAAATAAATATCGAATCGCATTGAATTAATTGAATTAATTTTTGAAGTTGAGAAGTCAGAAAGAGTATCAGTTCTCAGGTTGGCATTGATGGCGATAACGCCTGTTGGTCACATGCTCACTCTGAGATCAGACACTCATTCAGTGCTTTCTGTGGATTATCCCAGCGCAGGAGTTAGCCTGGGATAATCCCAGTGCAGGCTAGCTCCAACCCTACTAAGGCATTGCTATGATTCCCTATGTTGCGACAACAGGGAGCATTCAGCCGGAGTTGTGGGGAAAGGCAAGAGACACTGTGATGTGAGAAGCAATCATTTTTGTCATTCGTGGAAAAAAAAAAGGTTGAATACCTTTAAAGCATTGATTTCATGATTTTTGAAAGTGAGGGATTGATCAACTTAATAATTGATAACCATTAGAGAAGTCAATGTGACAAAGTTGTTTAAGGCAAAAAATGGAATTTGGAACTGGGTTCAAGATTCAGTTTGCCACTTAACTGCTCTGCAAGTTTCAGCAAGATCCAGAGTCGCTCTGAACTTCAGTCCTCCCATCTGTAAAATGGGGACAATGCTGTCACATAGCAAACTGTTATGGGCATTAAATGAAGGAATTTACAAAATACTATAAAAGCAGACAGTGTTGTTACTATTACAGATTGTTCAAAGTGTGAATCAAGATCTCAAAAAATATAGTTACATTATTGTGAATCATGCTTTAAGAAGGGGGAAAACCCACAGTAATAATGAAATCTTATCCACATAATCTCACAAAGCAGGTGTCATGGTCCCTTGCTAGGTAAGGAATCTGAGGCTCAGGGATGTTAAGTAACATGCCACAGTCACACAGCTAGTAAGTAGCTGAGCTGAGATTTAAAGAGCACCCCTGCCTGACTTCAAATACTCTGATCTTCCTTCTGCACCAATGTGTCTTAAAAAAGAAAAAAAAAAAAAAAGCTAACACATATACTTTTTTTCACATTAAAAAAAAATAGAGACATTTATGTTTGAAAACTAACTCATCCTGATAATTCCCAATTAAGATGTTGTCATCTAGCATCTGGCTCAATTTCGTTTTATGAAATATAGTAAACATAATTTGAGTATAGCTTAAATGAAGTGTCCAAATGAGATAGAACAGGTCACCTGGGAAATTAGATTTTATAGATTACAAGAATTCAATGCCTAAATCGTACTTAATGGACGCAGTATTTTAAAAAAAAAAATTCTTCAGGAGACAATAGACTGTTCTATCAATTTTACCGTTACTTCTCTGTGAGACGTCTATAGCCTGGAGCAACTAAAGCAAAAATAAATAATGTAAACTTCACTGTAAGTAGTAGTGACAAACACCTGGGTCTTCATGGATTTGGGGTGTACAAGAAAAGCAAAGGGGGATCTTTGACCCAGGTTCGGTTTTTTACTTCCATATTGCTTAAAACATTCTATTTAAAAACATTTAACCATGGGGGAAGGTAAAGGGGAAAAGAGTTACAAACACAGAGGGAAGGAGGCAAACCATAAGAGACTCTTAAATGCAGAGAACAAACCCGGGGTGGATGAGGGGGTGGGAGGGAGGGGAAAATGGGTGATGGGCAGTGAGGAGGGCACTTGTTGGGATGAGCCCTGGGTGTTGTATGGAAGCGATGAGCCATGGGAATCTACCCCCAAAACCAAGAGCACCCTGTTAGCACTGTATGTGAGCCAATTTGACAATAAATTATATTAAAAAAACAAAAATGTAATACCTTACATAATGAAAACATTTTAATAAAGCGAAGTTAGAGAATTTTCTTGTCCTGTGGCTTTTCAAAGGAAATAATTTCGAGAATATTTCATTTCTGTTACCAGCTTTTATCCTGAAATGGGGTCTCTGGTAGAGATGAGCTCTAACCAATAATTTTGGTTATTGGGTCATTGGGCAGAAGAAATGATCTTCTTTTAAAAAGCCAGCCCTTTTCCAATGAGGATGGGTTTAAGCCCAAGAGTGGACGTTGGGGGGTGGGGGATGTGAAGGTAAACGTATTGATTTAAACGCTGTAGGAAAACGTCTGAGCACTAACGTGCCTTGACAAGTAACTTAAATACCATCCCTTTGAAACATGGTGCGAGGTGGTGGTGAAATCGTCACACTCTCTGGGATCAAAGCCCAGCTCTTTCACTTCCTAATTTTGTGATGTGATGCCACTTTCCTTGAACTCATTGAAAGGCTGTTTTTTTCATCTCAAAATTAGGAATAGTTACTGCGTCACGGGGTTGTTAGGATGATTCAGCATTTCATCCGTACACATTGTCAGTGTGGTTGGTGTCCTTATTGTTGTTCTGGTGTTGCGGAGCCTTCTTGACATAAACATTGAATTCTCCCATGACCTTATAAAATCATTTTGTGGAATGGCAACTACTTAAGAGTCTCTTTGCAATTGAATAGACTGGTGTGAAAGGCACAGACCTATTTATGTTAAGTCAGTTTCCTTTAAATGTTAAGTCAGTTTCCTTCAAGAGGCATTAAAGGTATTCATCAAACGAAAAGATTATAAAACCAAACCTTCTAGTAAATAATCACGAGTTTATACATTTTTTCAAAAGTGCACAAATTTGTACTCATCTTAGGAGAACATATTGATTTGTGTGTGTATTTCAAGCAATCATCTTACCCGCGCTAGGCCCCTGGCTGACAGCATTCTCCCCTGGGAAGGTGGCTTCTCTAATTGCAGTGAATGGTGATTCTATTTGTAGACATTACTTCCTACAGCATGCATTTCTTTCTGTGACTATTATTTTAAAAATACTTCAAATTATTTAGTCTTATTGGCTATAAAGGAGAACATTCTACAGTATAAGAACCTCACACATAATATGTATCTGGGTTGAAAATGTATACTCTCTTAGCAACAAAATAATCAGTGTTTACTGCAGCATAGGGAATACAAAAAAATATTTCAATACTAAAGATGCTCAAACTACCACTTAGGCCATAAATAAAAGAAAGAAAGAAAGAAAGAAAGAAAGAAAGAAAGAAAGAAAGAAAGAAAGAAAGAAAGAAAGAAAAAGAAAACCAGAAGTACAAACATTATTTGAGCTGCTGGGGCATTTTTCCTTCTTCTTCCACACTATATTTTGCTAATAAACAAAAGCACAATTTTTCACATTGATAGAAAATCGACATCAGGAGGACTTACCTTCCTTTAACCAAGAAATGTTATTTTTATCATTTTCAAAATGCTCAGCTGTTCTAACTTTTATCTTTTCCAGCTCAGTTGCTGACATCTAAAGTGGAAACAGAATTTGTGATATAAAAAATTCATTAAGAACCCGAATTTATAACATTGCGCTTTATATTTAGAGACTACTGCCATATTATAGGAAAATTTTATCTCTGTAATTTTTCAGTTTGCTGTCTAATGTTAAGTCTTACATTTTACCCATTTGTAGCATTTTAAAACACTGACCATGAGAATGAAACTTTATACGATGTTTCATTTTTCAGCAGTAACGATGGCTATAAGATCTAATAATTTCTGCATACGAAAGAATAACAGATTAGCAACTAGTCACAGATTTATAAACAAAACAAACCAAACATTCGGTTGCTGTTTTAACGTCTTTTTTACAGTCTCTAAAAATGCATGCTGCAAAGTGATATACAAAGATATAACCAATAATAACACACAAACGGACCTTTTCAGCAATTTATTGGATCCAAGTAAATTGAACCTTACCACCTAAACCAGGCCAAGTAGAGCTCCCTGCAGGTGCTGAGACCTATTAGGCACCTTGAGTGCATTCCACTTGGCTTTCCTGGCTTGCTTGCCATGAGCTCGGTTGCTCCACTTGAATCAGCCCCTTAGTGTAACTTACCTGTGTGTTACCAGAGGGGGAGGCCCAAGGCGCGGGATAGGGGAGCAGTTTGGTGATGCTCTGGGCAACCTTCCTTGTTGTCTGTCCATGTCCAGCTTTCCTCCACCCTGCCCGAAGTGAGCCAAGAGGCAAATACGCTCTCTCCCTGGATGGTGCTAGATTTGTATTGCTGCCAGAAGCATCTAACTTGCGGCTGAGAGAGTTTTTCTTTTTTTTTAAGGTAATATAAAGCCTGTGGTTCACAACAATAAAAACCTTCTCCAGGCTAGCGCTTATTTAGAATGACCCTCTGCAAAACAGGGTAAAAATAATGAACTCTTTGCAAACTGACTCTTGTTCCAGTCCCTTTCCTTCCACACCCGGCATTCATCACCTAGGGTTGATTTTAAAGGATGCAGAAAAAACAGACTGAAAAAATAGATAGAGGCTATTTGGGTTAAAAAGAAAAGGAAGGGAAATCTCTATAAAGTTTTATTCTCTAAAAGTTCATCCTGCAGCTGACATTTTGAAAAGCAAGTTTTTCTAACATTTTTTAGGCAACCAGAAAACATTTCCAGTTTTTTTTTTTTTTGAGAGCCTGCACATATTCCAAAAAGGACTTGGAATAACATTTAAAAGAGGATTTGTCATTAGATTCTTAGTCAAAGATAATACAGCTTTCAAGTGAATGTTAACAACAAAAAGCATAAGCCTTAGTACACACGATGATAAATAGTCCAATATTCCTAAATGTTTTTTTTTTTTTCTGCATCATGGAAAATAGTCTTTATTTTTGGCCCAAAGTGGTTTCTTTCCCTCAGTGTCCCCGGACGACTTTACGTTATCTGATCACCTTGTAACCCATTTCATCTCCTTTACCAGCTTCGTTTCTTGTACTTTGCTTCCAGTTCCAGCATCTTTAAAAACTACCTTGATTATCAAATTTTCATACTCAGGTAACTTTCACTTCCTCTCCTTATCAGTAAGATACATTTCAAATTCTTTAGGCAGCTAAGGAAGACCGTGAACGGTCAGATTCTCCAACATCCTGTTCAAACTGTGGCTTAACGTCTTAAGATTTCTCCAGGTGCCTAACCTTTTACTCCCACCTAATTCTCATGCTGCTGTTCCTTGAACTTGCCTGCTACTGTTTTTAACATTCCAGAATGTTTCCTCAAAATACCATCTCCACCGCCACCTTGAAGCCTTCTCGATCCCTCTGATATGGAAATGATTGCTCCCTTCTCTATCCCACTTGGAACTCCGGGTGTAATCATCTCCATATTCTTCTCATGTTAACCTGTCTTATCTTCCTCATAAGACTGTAAACCCGCTGAGGACTCAGCCTGGATCTCAGCATTTTCTGCATCTTGCTCATCGTGTGGCATGATCATCTATAGATTAATAATGACTGGACAGGGTCACCTGGGTGGCTGAGTCGGTTAAGTGTCCGACTCTTGACTTCGGCTTAGGTCATGATCTCACAGTTTGTGGATTCAAGCCCCCACATCGGGCTCTGTGCTGACAGTGCAGAGCCTACTTGGAATTCTCTCTCTCTCTCTCTCTCTCTCTCTCTCTCTGCCCCTCCCTAGCTCACAGGCTTACTTGAGCTCTCTCTCACAAAATAAATAAACTTAAAAAAGTAATGGCTAGACAGATAAAACTAGCATATAAAACTGATGGTGTTTTCCTTTGTCCCAAAGTCCTAGGATACACCTGATTACAAAGTTCCTTTAAGTTGTCTCTTTTCTATAGTTATGACATTTTTTTAGTCCAACAAAGTTGTATTCATTGACCTGTGGCAATGAAGGGGAAGCCAAACCATTGGAAAAGTGGACTTCTCAGTGAAGGAAAGCTAAAGGGGACTTATTAAAGTGTTTGGGAAAGTGTTACATTAGGGGAGGGATCAAGAAAGAAGAGTTTTGCTCTTAAATGGATACGTTCTGTTATAGCATTTTATGTCCCTTATACATTCGGTGACCTAATCTGATTTCCTTAATAGTGTAGGCATTGTCCTTTGGAAAAGCATGTTATCTAAAATATTATGTATCAGTGGGGCCAGGAAGAATTTTGGTAAACAACAGTCATGGCAATCTTAAAACAGTGAACAGACACAACATGGGAGATAAGAAAAGATAAGGCACAAACATGTAGCAGAAAAGAGGCAGTTAAGGAATGAGGAGCAAATGAAATGAGCCAGGAACACAGTTGAATGTATTGTTACTCCTAGTGGATTTTCAATTGTACTGTAATATTAGACCACATGGCTATTAATGTTATTCCTCAACAAAAACCATTAAAAAAAATTTACATTTATTTCTTTTTGAGACACAGAGAGAGACAGAACACAAGTGGGGGAGGGGAAGAGAGAGAATGAGACACAGAATCCAAAGCAGGATCCAGGCTCCGAGCTGTCAGCACAGAGCCCGAAGCAGGTCTCGAACCCATGAACCCTGAGATCATGACCTGAGCAGAAGTCAGACACTTAACCGACTGAGCCACCCAGGCGCCCCAACAAAAACATTTTTTTTGAAGATTCACATTGGATTTGGGATGCTTATAGGGTTACAAGTCATGTATCCTCTTTTTCTATGTAGTTTTTAAGACAAGGAAGTCATTTTTACTTGTGAGCCTGTGGCCTGTGATGTTTCCAGGTTGAGATCCTGTGATCATTTTTATATATTTAATTTCATCTAAACTCTTTTTTAGTTATCTGGCCCAAGAGCAATCCATAACTCAAACTCCTGTCAACATTTCTTACTTTTGTGATTATAGATTACTTTTGCATCTGGTTTATTCTTTGATTATTCTTGATATCTACATATTCTCCACTTGTTTCACTCTTGCACTCACTGTGATACAATCATATGAGAACCAGTGTTAAGTAAATTGCAAACTTTAAAATCCCTTTGCAAGCATTGTTCTGAGGAGGGAATTTTTAAGACAAAATCCATTTCGTTTCTTTTTAATCTTTTTTTTAAAAGTTTATTTGTTTATTTTGAGAGAGAGAGTGCACAAGCAGGAGAGAAGCGGAGAGAGAGGGAGAGGGAGAGGGGGAGAGAGAGAATCTCAAGCAGACTCTATGCTGTCAGCATGGAGCCCCACACGGGACTCAAAAATACGAACTGTGCATCATGACCTGAGCCAAAATCAAGAGTCGTACGCTCAAGTGACTGACTGAGCCACCCAGGTATCCCAAAATTCATTTCTAATTTGAAAGTATCCAATTTTGTCAGATATTATTTTCAACCTGTTCTAACACTTGGAATATTTGTTATTTGGTTTTATCCATTTTCTCTACTTACTCTCTCACTGCCCTCTGATTTTGCCTTTGCCCTTTGAATTAGTTTTTTTGTTTTTGAGAGTGTGTGACATTACTTGAATTTTCTGTATGGAATTTTGATTTATTTTGAAGAGCACCATTTTTTTTTTTTTTTGGAAATTAGGCAGCTCATTTTGAATTTTATTCTTGTCTTTGTATTAGCAATCATTATGAGATCTGTAGATGTTAATTAGTCTCACATTCAATGTCCTTCATCTATTTCATCAGTAAATATGATAAGAATGGTATCAAGTACTTTTTCCTGCATCAAATGTCTATCACTAGTGTCCTTGTGAGACATTGGATTAAGGGTAGTGCATACTCTTACCAATCTTTAAACCATTCATACGTTCACCTAGAGATGTATGTGGCCACAAAATAGTCTCTTGAGCTGGAATGAGCCTTGGGATTAATGAGATAAATTACAGTTGATAGTAGGAAGTAAAGAGAAATCAAGTCTGATGAATCTCAGCCATAACAAGGAAACAATAGATAATCCAAAATGAAGATAAAAAGTGACAAGCCAACCTCAGAAATCAGGCTGGTTTGACTAGAATTCAAAGAGAATAAACATATTTAAAAAAAGAAACCTCCGCCCAAATTATGTTCATTGTGCCCACTTAAAATAATGAGCTAAACAATTCAAACCCGTGGATGTGATCTCAAGTCTCAAGTTTTCTTGTTAAATTCTGTTTTAGTTTTCTTTTTCTAAATAGAGATAGTTTGAATGTACTCTTTTTATAATTCTATTCCTTTTATTTTGACTCATGCATCAGTATTTCTAGTTCCTAGTCAAAATCTGATTAGAGGTAGAAACTTTAAGGACAAATGATCCAGCAGAAGGCAATCTTTGCCAAGAGAAAAACCCGTAAGATCATCTTATGTTTCATGCTCTTGTTTCTGTTAAAAATAAAATAAAATTGAAGGCATGAAGCTAGAACCTTCTTTAACAAAGAAAAATTATGTGCTATCATATTAGTCTTTTCTACAGTCTTCAAAACTATTACATTGTCATTTGCTGTTTTTTCCTAAACAATAAAATTATATGTGTAATGGGACACTATGATATTAATCAATGTGGAGACAAGTCACCAACTCAGATTATTGGATTTGAGGTGTATGATCTGTAGAGCAGAGGTTTTCCCAAAGGATTAGTGGGTTGGATCCAAATGGAAATGGAATAAGAAATTGTGCTACTCTTTGAAAATATTTTTTTTTGCTAAAGAATTAAATCTCTATATTATTTAGCTGCTACTTAAAATGTTTTCAATAGCCATTCTAATGACTGATATATGCCATTAAATAGTTTGCATTTTTAACATTCTTTTTGGGTTCTTTGGGCCCCAATACAAAAATATACATGGCGTAAATAAACATTGGTCCAAAGTATCAGAGACAAGGTAAATAAAACAAGAAGAAAATTCCGTATTTGTTACATAGGCTTTTCCAAGGAAAGGTTACAGCTAACACCACAGGCATACCAATTCAAGGATTTATTAGATGTTAGATCTCATCAAAAGTTTAGGTTCAAGAAATAACACTCAGGGATATAAAATGCATTAAGTTTTATCCTTGTTTCATGCCAGATCATCAAAAAGAGCTATTTACCTTTACCAAATTATTTTCATGCCTTATAGAGTTCCTTTTACTGACTTAGATGTTGGCTGGCATTGAGAAAAGACTTAAACATGTCAATGACACTTACTAGTGGGTTTATTTTGAAGATTTTTGGTTCCTTGGAATTATAGTATGCATCCTTAATGCAGTCTACTTAGTGTAAATATTGTTCTACTCCTTGTTGAATGTAGTAACTTTATAACTATGTAATTCTGCTTACACACTCCTTTATACTATGATTTCCTCTTTCTTTTTAACTTTATTTATTTATTTTGAAAGAGAGAGAGCAGGGGAGAATAGAAAGAGAGGGAGGGAATCCCAAGCTGACAGTGTGAAGCCAGACACAGGGTTCGAACCTGTGTTCGAACTCTCATAAACTATGAGATCATGACCTGAGCTGAAATCAAGAGTTGGATGCTTAACTGACTGAGCCACCCAGGTGCCCCAGTCCCCTATATTTTAGATATTCCTTCATTTTAGATAATACTAGAATTTATGTTACATTTGGTTATTTCTAATTGTTCCTATTTCTTTGCGGATAATACCTAACTCTCATTATCACCATCTTTTCTTTCAGTTTCTTGATTGTATCTATTATTACCAGTTTAAAGTCATTATCTGCCAACTCTAACATCTTTATCTTCTATTGGCTGTTTGCTTTCTTCGTTATGGGTTGCAGTTTCTTTATTCTTTACGTGTGTAATATTTTTTTTAATTCTATCCTTGACATTTCAGATTATGGTATGCTGTAGAGAATCCTAGACTATGCTGCGTTCTTTTACAGAGGTGTTGAATGAACGTTGTTCTATCAAACAGGTAAATTGCAGACACATAATTTGTATCCTATCAGACTTGGTTAGGGTGGCTCGATTTCAGTTTTTCGTCTTAGTTTTACGATGTAGCTCACGCTAGGAGATCTGGCTGTTCTGGCCAAGGCATGTCTTTTCCTAGATCTCAGCTGAATATCCCAAGTGGTCCTGAGATATGTCCACTCTAGTTGAGGCAGAGTGTCTCCTGCTGTATTAGCCATGGTAGCTGCGTTAATTGCTCAGCTCCCCAGAAGCTACTTTTTGGACGATATTTAGTGTCTTAGCCTATGCATGCACAGCACAGACTACTTGTGGTCAACTCTGCCCCTTCCCTACCTTGAGCCAGTGTCTCCCCGCCAGAATCCTGCCCTGAAAATTCTAGCCACTTCAGTATCCCGAACTGCAGTCTCTCCCTCTTCAGCTGCGCACATCTGCCGGTCGATATGGGTTCCACCTACTTGAGCTATTGTTAGGCCAAGTGCTGCCAAGACAAGAGGCGGAGCCAATGTAGAGTGTAGATTTTTGTACGTTCCTACTCTCAAGAATTACAGTGCGGTTCTGCTTGTTGCCCAATGTTGAAAAATGGCTTCCTTATTTGTGGTGTCTGGTTTTATAACCACATATGAAGAAGTGCGAGTCCGGTAGCATTTATTCCATGAAGTAGAAAGAACTCGAAAAATTTCTTTACCGCTGTCCTTCCAATCAAGGAGATAACAGAGATAGCTTTCTTTCCCGTCTCCTCGTGCAGGGCAGGTGAACCAAGAACAAAGGGTATCTTACCTTTGAGATTCAAATTTCACTTTATTTTAAGTTCATAGAAGAATTAGTAGTTTTGCAAGCAAGTCCTTTTTTGTGATAAGTACCAAAGAATTAAGATCACATTTAAGCCATAAATCACATATTAGGTAAGAATACAAAATTGCTTAAAAGGAGTGCTTGAGCTAATCACCCCACCAAATTAAATTTTGACAAGTGAGTAGGAAGGAAGTTTAAAGGGGATGTCTGACTATGGTTTAGATGCTGAATGTTCATTAGAAAGGAATTCGGTGCATTATTTTCTCAGATAATCCTAGAATGATTGGGACAACAGGATCTCCAGGTAATCTGGTGGACAGGAGCAGAAGAGGTCTTTGCCCACTTTCTTAGAAGCACCTTAGTGGTTTTCAAGACTTAGAAAAAAGTCTTGGCATCCAACATGACATCTAAGTATCGATAGCAGATGGAGAACTAGGTGGGAAAATCTTGAGTATTTTCCGTCATGCGATGTATTCTGAGGACAACCTGGAGGGAATCCCAGATTCCCTCCAAGTGCGAGAGAAGTGCTGAGGGTCAGCAAATAGGAACAAGGCCTTTGGTCACAGTCAGCAGTGCCATTAGTGGATGCTGCATAGACAGTACAAGCTACAGGCAATGGACGGGTTACTACGTTTGGGGGAAGAAATAGTGAGAAAAGAGATGATCCCCGAAGGCAAACAGAAAATGCTAGCTAAGTGGAGAGCAGCAATGACAGAGGATTATCATGTACTAGATTTGCTACCCAGGGAGAAAGCAAGAGGGAATTGTACATAGCCTGAAGGCCTCTCTTTGAAGCTGGAAGAGACTGAACTAACTTGAATTTGTAAGTTAGTTTTTCATCATCATCAGAAATGGGGGTTCAAACGCCAAGTTCACATCAGTTATTGTGGGAAAGTAAAAACATATGTTTTGTTGAGATGAACACATTGCCTTGCGCCATACTTCCATACCAGCTACTCTCCTGACAGCTATAAAATGAGTTCATCAATGTAGTCTGTACTTTAGGAGCCCTATTTAGAATCATTTTCTTCTTAGATAATGGCTGCCCTCATTCACAGAGGTGAGTCTAACACCACCAGGTGACCTTGTTCCTTGGCCATATTGGGTTATATCAGAAATAGGTGATTCAATCTGGTTAATCCAATATCCTCACTACCGAACTTGAATTTGAAGCCAACAATTAGGATTTAGCAGTTTATGTCAATGAGGGTTGTCTAAGTCCTCTAAGGAGGCCTCTTTGTGTTGTAGGAAAGTGGAGGAAAGCGTTCCATTTTCCTCACCCATAACATAGAGATGATAATAACGGTATCTATCATGGAGTTGTTGGGGGCTTAAATGTTAATGAATATAAAGCACTTGGAAAGGGGCCTGAGCCTAGAGTAAACACGGAATAAAGACTTAGCCATTATGTTTATTATGAGTGATTTGTTCTCAACTTTATTGAGATACAACTGAAGAACAACGCATGGCATATATTTAAAATGTGTGGGTTGGTCAGTTTTGACTATGTATTTACCCACGAAACTATCATGATAATCAAAATAACCATCTACATAACCCCAAAAATTTCCTCATTCTTTGTAACGCAACCCTCCCTCCACCCCTATCCCCAGACAAACACTGATCTTTTTGTCATTCCTATGGATGAGTTTGCATTTTCTAGCACTCAATATAAACAGAAGCATACAGTGTGTATTCTGTTTGCTAAGTCCTTTTATTCAGCACAATGATCTTGAGATTTATCCATTTTATTGTATCAATAGAGCCCTTATTTTTATTGCATTCTATTGTATAGGCGTAGCACAGTGTGTTTATCCATTCACCTGTTGATGGATATTTGAGTGGTTTTCCATTATAAATATTACGGATAAAGCTCTTATGAACATGTGTATGTAAGTTTGTGATTTTACTTTTGGTCGGTTTACTATTTATCAAATGTCACATTTTTAAGGGAAAAAATGAGAAAGACTCTCAAATAAATAAAACCGTGATTAGAAAATACAATGTAAAAAATACCACCCAGTGTGCCTGGGTGACTCAGTCTGTTGAACATCTGACTCCTGATTTCAGCTCAGATCGTGATCTCGCGGTTTGTGAGTTCTAGTCTCACATCAGGCTCTGCACTGAGAGCACGGAGTCTGCTGCAGATCCTCTGTCTCCCACCCTCTCTGCCCCTCCTCAGCTTGTGCAATCCCTTTCTCTCAAAAATAAATATCCACTAAAAAAAAAGACAAACTAAGGCGTAAGAAAAATTAGGAAAATAAGAATAGTAAAATCAAAAATACCACCCTTGCTTACAAAGTGAATTTTATCCTGCAACATACAACTAGTTGACATCCAAACGGAGTTTACAACTGTCTCATCTTTATATATGATTACTCTGAAATATTTGACCAACTAAAATCTGCTGGAAAACTTCTAAAGGGGAAAAAGACAGTAAATCAGATGCTACCCTCTTAACCTCTCAAAATGGTAGGGATAAAGAGGTATACTGTCTTCCTGTAAATGGGGACAATTACTTTTTAAAAAGATACTGAACTCTTAGTACCTTTGCAAACTCAGTTTATTTCATTTTAAAGATCAATTACAGAAATGGCAGCCTTGCTTTTTCAGTCAAAACCTAGATATTCTGAAATACTTGGATGATAGTGATTGCAGCACTGTAGAACGTTGTTTACCGAGTTTGTATTAGAAATTACTTTAACATTACTTATTAATAAGAAGGCATTGATGTATTGATTCTTAGAGGACAGTACCCTTTGCTAAATTCTTAATAATTATTTAAAATGATTATGTAAACTAATAGATATTATTGATGGAGGTATGATGATGCTTAAAACCGAGTCCTGTAATCAATGCAACATGTCAGTAAAATTTACCCTAAATATTAACATCTGGAAATGTCTCTCTTTTGCAAGCAGTTGTTTTCCTCCTGTTTTTGTCCCTTAATTATCAAGTTCTTTGTCATCATTTTGCATTTGTCTCTCCTTCTGTAGTTCCAAGATCTTCTCTGCCAAGGGTGGGGGGCAGACAACTATAATTTCCTCCATACATACTTGGTCTTCTACCTACATCAGTGAGGAATACTTTTTCTTTTCTTTTTTTTAACCCAAGAGGAAGAAAGAAAAAAACAAATCTTATCTGGATCAGTCTTTTCTCTAGACCACCTCTCATGGGTCAGTCTTAAAGCAGGACATTTAAATAAATTGAACTTCAAATACAATTTCAGTTTAACAGGACTTTTGGATCCAAAGAGAAATTCTAACATTTGATCAGCTATTCACAAATGATGTCTTTGTATCCTTTAAAGAACTATAAAGCAAATAAAAAATTGTAAGCTGTTTTATTTGATGTTATCTGAGATAAAATAATTCTTTGAAGAGCCATAGAGACTAATTGGAAAAGGATATCAGTATATCCATAAATTAGGAAATTAATAAACCTAAAACCACCCAGGACCTACATAGGTAATGCCACAGTGATCTAAGAATACATAATTGTTAACGTGCAAATTCTGAAGGGAAAAATGCGTTTTCCGCAGAAGAGATAAGAACATTTTAGTGGGAAGAGATTTAAAAAAACAACAACAGTGGTTGAATGTGGGAAAGGAATGGGTGAAGGTGATAAAAGGGAAGAGTTCTCCTTCCACAAAGTAGATTGAAAATGTCATTTTCTTTCCTTTTTTGAGAAATAAAAAGGACCAGGTTCTTTTTCTTGGATTTTAAGTCTCCTCTAAGTCACAAAGGACCTGAGCAGAAGAAAAGAAAGGCTGTCTTTGTCTTGTAAATTTTGTTTGAAGTCAAGAAAAATGTTTAAGTTGGCTCCAAGATTTTGGGTTACTGTGAAAGTTGGAAGGAAGCAAAACCACTATGAATGTGTTCATTTCACTCTGATAAGTGACGGGATGGAGATTTACAGTAAGATTATGGATTTTTAAAAATTTTTTAATCTATATTTGAGAGAGAGAGAGAAAGAGAGGGCACAAATTGGGGAGGGGCAGAGAGAGAGGGAGACAGAATCAGGAGCAGGCTCCAGGCTCTGAGCTGTCAACACAAAACCTGACACGGGACTAGAACTCGTGAGCTGTGAGATTATGACCTGAGCCAAAGTTGGACAGTTAATCGACAGCCACCCAGGCACCCTAGACTGTGGAGTTTTAAAGTTTATATATATATTGTGAGAGAGTGTGCAAGTGGGGAAGAGAGTGTGCAGAGGCGGGGGCGGGGAGAGACAGAATCTCAAGCAGTCTCTGCACCCCCAGTGCAGAGCCCAATACAGGGCTGGAACTCATGAACTGCGAGATCATGACATGAACTGAAGTCTATGTTTAACTGCCTGAGCCACCCAGGTGCCCCCAGATTATGGACCTTAAGATAGTACCACTGACAGGAAAATTTTCAACACCACCAGGTTATTTCTCCTGATTGTCAATGACTCAGATGTGACTGCATGGTGTCATTAGGATAGTCTCTTATATGATTGTGTTCTTCCTCGTTATAGTCCTTCTCATGGTAGGAACATTACCATTGTATGGTCAATGCCTTCAGGCCAGCACATGCAGCTATGCATGATGTACCCTGCAGAACTCCAGGGTGCATGAGGGGACTTTGTAATATGTCTACTCAGCTAGGCTGAGTGTTTTCCAGAATTCCTTGCCTTGTGTAGTTCCAGTTAGAATGGGCCACCGAAGATATTTTTGTGGGAGATTTGAAAGACGCAAGTAAAGCAGGGGCTATCTTGTTTTCCACATGGGAAGATTAGGGTGGCCCCTTGTGTATTTCCTGAACATTGCTCCTTACCTACTGGCTCACCTCCTTGGTGTAGATAGCACCCATTCTGCAACTTCCCGTCTTCCCCTACATCTTCCTGCAGCTTCGCCATCGCTGGGTGATTGTGTTTATCTCCATTATGAGGGGCCCTAGCTTCTTCTGTAGGACAGCCACATCATCAGGAGAAAGAGAGAATGGACATAGGTTCCAATCCATGTGGTTTCCAGCTTATCTTTGTCATCCTCTATTTCACATACATTCTTCTCTTCATGTATACTTTCTCTGCCAGCCAGAAACTACATCTGAAGCAAAAACAGAAGCTTTACAGAGATTAACCAGCTCCCCAATTTGTGGCAGGTCAAATCCTGTATCAGGTTCCTTCGTATAAGAACCTCCTAGTAGTTCTGCTCTCTGACTGACCTCTGACTGAAAGCGTGCACCATGTACGTTGCATCATATAAATGACACCACCTCTTATAGTCACGTAGTGCACAGCCCAGGGGCCACATCGGGAGCACTGGAAGTCTGTAGTCCCATAGCGTAAATGCTACAAAGAGAAGAATCATTTGGGATGTTTCCTGTTTAATGCTACAGTAATAGGTGGGAAATTTGACTCCATGGCCAAATACATTTGGGAAACACCGAAATAACTCTGCATCTCTACCTTGAGATCCTTCCATACTCACCCAGCAAAGACACTGTAAAGCTAGGCATGCACTAATTTCTTCAGTCTAGCCTTCTTCAAACTTATTTGATAACAGAATCATTTCCTAGGTACTGTCTGCTAGCATAGCCCTGGAATTAGTGGTCTACAAACCACACTTTGAGAAACACTGGAATACATTTGGATAAGCCCAGTCATTTAACCTTTGACGGGCATCATTTCTAAGTGCTATCTAAGTACAGAGTTAATGTGACTTAAAATCCTTTTTAGGCAGTCAAAATTAAATGCAAACAGGGGATGTGATAATAAGAATATAATGAAGAACGACACGTGCTTATGTGCAGTGTAACTCATTCCAGTACTTTCTAGGAGATACTGAACCACAAGAGAAAGACTTGTGGTAGAGAACATATCCTGAACGGGAGAGACACCATGTATTTCACCATGGCAATGAAGAGAGGTAACAGAGGAAATGTTTCGTCTCCTCTCTCCATTCTTTTCCCTCTTAATGTTGAGTTAGAGGGTGAATATGGGAACGGCGGAAAAGACAATGAGATCAGGAAGAAAAGGCCTTAGCTATTGAAAGCTGGAACCAGGTTAGCTTTAGTGGAAGGGAGGAAGATCAGGCTCAGAGCTGTCCCCGCACATCTCTTTTGTACCTTAACTCAGGCGTTTACATGTAGATGAGCTATTTCAGTGGCACACTAGATGCTTTAGGCCCAGCCCAGGCATAATTGCAAAATACAGTAGACAAGGCTAACTTTTGATGTACTTATTTTCTCTCGATGAAGCAAACAGTGATTTTCAAGAGACTTCCTTTGGGTTGCCATGATGACTGAGAAACATCACTGGCATATAAAGGAGAGGTACATAGGTTACTAAACATCGCATTACACAAGAAGGATCCTCACAATAAAGAAATGACCTACCCAAAATGAGTTGCCTCACCGTTGAGAAACACTGAAAGCACTTCATCTGGCTCCGTATGTTTCCTTTTCTGTTTCAGTCATCTTACCCATGAGAGCTGTGTATCTCTCAACTAGGTGTGGATCTGATTAGCTGATAAAAGCTATTGCAGAAAGATGGAAAAAACTCAACTTTCAAGTGTTCATTTACATTTCAAAAGAGGAAATAATCAACTCCAGAGAGTCTCTAACTAATTGATGCTCTGAGAGGAAAAATATATTAAAATATTTTATTAGAATAGTAATGTAGTCCTCTTGTATGCAGAGAAACTTGGCAGCCTTTTCCTTTCCTTTGTAATTTGCTCATTTCAAACTCTGTGCTTTTCTGTCCTTCCACTCACAATACATCCTTTCCAAGGAATTAAATATGTGTGACTAATGTTGCATCTGTACAGCATCCACCTTTAACCTTTGCACATACACGTTTATAGAAGCAAAAGACCGGCCCTTATAGAGAACCGGTAGGTACATTATAGTGTAAATCACGTCGCTGTCAATGTAAAGAAGTTTTATCTGAACTATTAACTTGAACTCTCTGTGAAAAATAAATGTTCCGACAAGATGGCAGCCTCCTATCTTTCCTTCTTGCCTATACATGACCCAAACAAAAATGCTTGATTTCCTTTCCCGGTATATGGCATAATGATCCTTTTCTGCATTACTGTTTCCTACCTTGGGCTGAAACCCCAAAGGTAGAGGAGATGGAGTAGTTGATGAGTTATAGCACTAGCTGCTTTACATGTGTATATGGAAGATATACACTCTGCAATGTGCCATCAGTTCCATCCTAAAGACAGGAACCTGAGGCTTGGAAGGCTTAAAAATCTAATACCCTCAATGCAGAAACAGCAGAAGTCAGAATTGACCTCAGGTCGGGTTAGCATCTAAGCTCATACTTTATTACCACGCTCTGCAGTGGACAGGTCTTTTTAGTTTGCTTTATAAGCTGCCCTGCAGGTTCTAGATGTGTGTATGTTCTAGATAGGTCTGAATATAGCCCGTTATTGAATGGGCTACTCTAAGGGAAGTATAAGTAATCCATACCATCAGAGAGGCGTTGTTCTAGTTGGAGAGATGCCACGCATACAATGGCATATGCACATGGAAAGGTAGCCAACAAAATGTGGTATGATATTAATCAGTGACGGTGGAGATGCGGCGTTCAATAACTTTGTAGGATTTTAGTAGGGAAGAGGTCAGAGTTGACATAATTAAGGAAAAAGTCAGGGCTGGTTTTCAGACTTGATATGTGACTAATAGTAGCCATAATTTATTTTTAAAAAGCGTGGCAGACGTTTATTATGATCTGAACTAGGCCCTGAGAATACAATGGCGAAGAGGTTGAACAGAGACCTTGTCTGTCCTGTGACTGCTTCCTACCCAAGCCCCTGCCTTTCACATGCCTATAGAATCACCTGGGCATCTTGTCAAAATGCAGTCTCTCATTCAGGAGGTCTGGTGTTGGGGACCCGGATTCTGCATTTCAAACAAGCTAGCAGGTAATGGCCAGGCTGCTGTTCCATAGACCATATTTTGAGTAGAAATACTCTGGAGGAAGGGGTGGATGACTGAATGAGGAAACAAATGGTGAGCACATAACTTTAGCGCGCGCACACACACACACACACGCACACACATACACACACACAAAATTGAAAGGCATGTAGCCATCTTTACTAGCCTTCAGTTCCTATCTTCACAAACAGACCAGGCTACCACTGCCATCATGAGATAGCCTGGGTCAGTCTAAAATACTGGATAAATCCCAGGGCACCTGGATGGCTCAGTCAGTTAAGTGAACAACTTCGGCTCAGGTCATGATCTCACCGCTCATGGGTTCGAGCTCCATGTCAGGCTCTGTGCTGACAGCTCAGAGCCTGGAGCCTGCTTCGGATTCTGCATCTCCCTCTCTCTCTGTCCCTCCCCTGCTCATGCTCTGTCTCTCTCTCTCTCTCAAAAAATAAATAAACATAAAAAAATTTTAATAAAATAAAATATGGATAAATCCTTTTGGCTTACCTTCTTCTAGACTGATATAGACACCTTCTGTCAAACTGTTTTCCCTTATATATTTACAATCTAGTTGATTGTGCAACTTTTTTTAGTACATTGCCTTTGCTAATAACATTCTCCAAGCCTAGAAAAATTGATTTGATTTCAGCTACACCCTGGTCTTCTTGGACTGTAGAGCATTTCTGAATTCTGTAAATTTCTAATCTCATTTCTAATGTGCTGTCTTCTTCCTCCCTCTGTCTCTTTTCCTCCCTCCCTCCCTTTCTTCCTCTTTTTGTTGTTTTTTTCTGTCATTCTTTCTGTCCTTATATACCCACAGAGTGTACTGTTTACAAATTACTGGAGATTCTCTTTAAAAAAATAATTTATTGTCACATTGGCTTATATACAACACCCAGTGCTCATCCCAACAAGTCCTCCTCAATGCCCATCACCCATTTTCCTTCTCCCCCACCCCTCTGTCCATCCTCAATTTGTTCTTAATATATCTCTCACATGATGATTGTGATGTCTCAGCTGTGTCACTTATTAGTTGTCTGACTTTTTGGGTAAGTTATTCAATTACCCTGTGCTTTCCTCATCTATTAAATGGAGATGATGATAGTATCCATGTCACAATGTCATGGTAGGATTAAATGATTACTAATTATGTTAAGTGCTTAGAACAATTGCTAGGTCATAGTAAATTCAATATAAATGTTTGTGGATATTCTTGGTGCTATGCAATCTTCTCTTCCCTTCTGTGGGACAGCAAACTTTCTTTTTGGCTTGAGAGCGCCGACGTCCATGGCACTTACGCATGAAGTTCAGTGCAGTAGTCTTCTCTTATGTTCTGAGGAGTCACGTGGGAGGGATGAAGAGTTATCCCAGAGTCTTTAGCCTTCCATGTCTTCTTCCTTCTTGTCTTATCAAACTTTGGACATTTTCCCCTGTTTAATATAATTAAATTACCTCTCCCTTATTCCCATTATTCAATTATCCCAGAAATGTCTATTTCATGAGCATGTAGTTTATTCCACGATGGCAAGACAGTCATGGACAAAAGTCATTTGATAATATTTTAAGGTCTCACTGCACATATTTGTTGATGAGGAAGAGGAAGATGATTACTACTAGTGGTAGGGTTAACATTCATCAAGTATATGATAAAGGATTTCTGCTTTCAGCCATAATAGAACAAGAAGAACCATATTTACCACCACCACCACCACCCCAGTTGAAACAATAAAAAAACCATCTGGACAACCACAGTAATCAGACTCTGGACAACAAGCCGTTCAGGACAGTAATCTTTGACAGAAGGACAACAAACAAGATGAGCCCCGTGATTGCCTCGGTGTGCTTCCCAGGAGGATTTTGCAGGTTTAATGCAGAGTAGAGGAACTGAAATAGAGGCTGACACAGCACAGAGTTGAAGAGACAGAATTCAGAGATCAGCGAAGCCAAGACAGAAAGAATTCACAAAGCAGAGTTGGGTTAGAGAGAGCTACACACAGAGCAAATGATTCCTCTCAATTGTTCAGCAAAATATGGCTCAGTGCCTACATGAGCAAACTACAGGAATCTAGGCAAGGCTGTCAGAAAGGAAAAGGCAGAACAATACCTGGAGCTTACACAAGACTCGGAAGAGTTTGTATTATCATCACCCAGAGTGAAAAGACCTAACATACTGGGCATCAAGTAAATCTTCAGCCAACCCACTTGCAGAAGCAGGGCACAAAAGGATCAAGTTACTTCTAAATCACTTAACTGTGTCCCAGAACAAAGATGAAAAATACTTAAAATAATAAAGAATCCTGCAGGACTCAAAGATGTAAAAGACAATGTCTGGGATCCAGTAAGAAATTACCGGGTACACCAAGAAGCAAACAAACAAACAAAACAACAACAAAAAACAAAGTAGCAAACAAAAAAAACCCCACAATCTGTAATACACAGGAAAAGAATCAACATTATAAATAGACCCAGAAATGTCTTAGGTAATAGAATTAGTAGAGAAAAACTTCAAGACAGTGGTTAAGACTATACTCCTTACATTCCAAAAGGCAGAAAAAAGCATGCACATAAGGAGAGACATGAAAGATCTCAAAAGCAAGACAAAACAAAACAAAACAAAAACAGCAGCAACAACAACAGTTTGAACTTCTAGAGGTGAAAATCATTACAATGAATGGGATTAAAAGCGTATTAAATACTGAAAAAGAAAAGATTAGTGATTCTGAGGACATAGCAATAGAAATTACTCAAAATAAAAGACAAAGAGAAAAAAATGGGAAAAGAAGAACAACAATGTGCTAAGCATTTAATGTGCTCTTCTTCATGTAATCCTTTTTCAAACCTTATAGATACATGCTATTGGAATCCCTACTTTATGGAGTAAAAAATTAGGGTTGTGAGATCCTAAAGAAACACAGACATGGTATTGCCAGACTACAGAATTTGCACTTAGAGATTTAAAGCCACACACTGTATGATTCCAATTGGATGACATCTGGAAAAGGCAGAACTGTGGAGACACGAAAACAATTAGCGGATGTTGGGGGCTTGGGGAGATCAATAAGTTGGGCACGAAATATTTTTAGGGCAGTGAATATACTCTGTATGATACTATAATGATAAATACCTGTTCTTATACATTAGACCAAACCCATAAACTACAGAACACCAAGAGTGAGCCTTAATGTATACTGTGGACTTTGTGTCAAAGTAGGTTCATCACTCCCAACAAATGTGCCAATCAGGTGGAAGACATTGATAATGAGAGAAGCTCTGCATGTGGGGGCGGGGGGGAGGGGGGCAGAAGTTACGTAAGAGATTTCTGTACCTTCCCTTCGATTTTGCTGTGAACCTAAAACTGCTATAAAAAAATGGAAGCCTTAAGTTTTAAAAAAAAAGATCTATCATCTTTGTATTTGTTTCATTAGTCTAAGTCCTACCTAATTTATTTCCAGGGAATAGTGTGGTTTGTCATTTGGCAGGAGGTGGGACCACTTCAATTGAAACAGGTGTCTAATAAACGTTTGATGGCAAGTCAGCTGTTAATGTCATTTCTTTTTTATAAGTTTATTTATTTTGAGAGAGAGAGAGAGAGAGAGAACGTGTGCATGGGAGGGACAGAGAGAGAGAGAGAGAGAGAGAGAGAGGAAAAGAGAGAGAATACTAACCAGTTTTCTCACTTTCAGCGCAGAGCCTGATGTGGACTTGAACCCCCAAACCATGAGATTATGACCTGAGCTGAAACCAGGAACGGGACACTCAACCGACTGAGCCACCCAGGCGCCCCAATGTTATTATCATTTTAAAGAGTGCTCATATTTACTAATGAACTTTGTTATAAGAAAAGATACTTAAAGAAAGCCCTTCTTTATATTTTAAACAGTAAAGATACAGTACAGATTTTAGGCAACACAGTCCAAAATTTTAAATAATCAATTATTGCATATATACAATCAAGGTCATTTATCTTATTAAAATAATAATAGCAGTAACTTTCTGAAATATTTAAAATTAAAGAAGAAAAAGACTCACAGCATTCCATAAGCTTTTCAGTAGAAACTTTCAGAATAACAGTGAAAGATTAACCTTACATCTTTTAAAAGTTGCGACATTTTAAAAGCCCTATTAACATTTTCCTTTACTGTTTTAATTAAAAAAATTCAAAAAATGCTATCCATGAGCAAGTTAATGGTTAAGATTTTTTACTGTTATTTTACTCAATTTTTCCAAACATTATTGAATTGGAAGTATGGTAAGGGAGGTTTGAAATTTAATTTATGTCCAGTCATATTAATCAATCACTAGTAACTTCATCCTACATAGTGAATCTCATTAAGAGTTTGTGCATTATTGTTAAAGTATTGCATCATAGAAAAGAAGTCCACAGGCTTCTATCATTGGAAATATAACTCTCACACCAAAGTTTACTGTCTTAATAAACAATTTTCACCTGATTCTGATATGCTAGTGAAATTAGAAAACATTGCTTATGAACAAAAAATGATAATATGAATTTGAGCATGTGTCATGAAATTCATCTATAGATATGTTACCTGGAATGAAAAGAAAATCAGATAGTTGAATGGATTTTAAAGATTTTACTTTAAGTTTGGAAGGTACAAATACCATCATTTGGTCTAATGGTTTGCTTGCTTGAAGTTTCTCAAAACTTCATTGAAATAAAAGGTTTAGGTGAATAATAAATATTTCGGGTAGAGCCTCCCACTTCACATTGTGCAAATTCTCAAAAATTCACATTTTGCAAATTCTCAAATTCTTGCAGATTCTCATACATCTATCAATATTGGTAGATCCTGAAATAATTTTATGTGTCATAGAAATAGAAGGTCACTAGGTAGGATGTGAGAGGGATCTGGCCGTGACATCTGTCACTTCATTGATGGCCAGGGTGCATTTGGCTGATCTGGTTGGTTGGGTGAGTGCTGCCTTCTTCCCCCATCACTCCACGTGCGCCCCTCCTGCAGCTGCGGCTCTGGATCCATTAGGTGAAAGAGGACTATGACCCTGACAGAGGAAGACTGGTCTTTGGTCAAGGTCAAGGGTATATGAGTAACTGAGCCACCCTGCTGGAGCCTCCAAGCAAGCTCTCATGGTCCATTTGTAAAAGAACATCAGGTATTCAAATTTCCAAGACTCCAGACACATCCAAAGGAGGTACTGCATGTAGCAGTCTGCCTTTCTTTTAAGGAAGGAATGAAAGAAGGAAGGAAGGAAGGAAGGAAGGAAGGAAGGAAGGAAGGAAGGAAGGAAGGAAGTTACTAGATACTTAATTTTTTTTTAAATTCAGGAAAATACATCATCTAAGTCTGTATAAAAGGATAGCTGGAATACTTGCTTCCAATGTGAAAAAAAGACTACTAACCCTGTCTTGAAAAGGAGAATGAATATTCTGTAAATAAGTACATACATTCTGTACTTAATGTGAACTGCTGGTAAGCCTAATTCAAAAAGAATCTACGAACTTTCAGAGAAACTTCAAAAGTAATAAAAGGAGTAACTAATAATATGTGTAAATGTGTTTTTCCATTTTTAAAAAGTCAAATCATTTAAAAATCTTAATGATGAACTGATAGTTGATCTAAATCTTTCAAAACCCACATGCCTTTTTCTATAATTAGTTGTAGAACTTTGAGAACATATCAGTAATCTGATGTACATGAAAAGTGAAAAGAATAATTAAAATTAAATGGCATATTCAGACAAGCTATCTTTATCTTTGTGGTATATCTATATTTATCTTCATATAATACCATTGAATACACCATTTTGATTTCCTGAGGTCTTTTATAAGTAAGAGAATACCAGGAAATAATCAAAGTAGGGGGGAAAACAATGTTACAGCGCTTGCTTATTTATTCTCTCATACTTTCACTTACAAGGTTTTCGTGCCACTTAAAAATAGTTGTTTACATGCCGTACCTCTTAATGTTATGCTACTTGTTGAAAAGTTGGTCAGTTGTGAGTGGGAGGATGTTCTGGGTTTTGAACTAAATATAAAAATAAGAGTAAATGGGAGTGAGTGGTTAATTTAATGCTGTGATTTCCTCACATCTCAATAAAACATTCCAAATAGCATCTAAATACATCATTTCAATTTGTATAGAAAATACTATAAAATGACAGTCTACCGAACCTCTATGATTGGTGCGATTGAAGATGAATTACAGGCAATTCGTTAGACATGATTTTATACACTTGCAAATGAAACCAAAAGGTAATTACTTTTCAATTGGGATGAGTTAAAATTTTATGTACCTTAATTAATTTTGTTTTATTTCTGTTGACGACAATATGCCTCACTAGTCTATGGTGACAGGGAACTTGGGAGGAGTGAGATTTAAAAGGTGAAGGTTTCTTCCTCTTAGGCAAAGCACAAATACTTGAAACCTCTGAGCATTGTTTAAATGTGCCCACCGACTCTCAACCCACTCGTCAGGAATAGCTCCTATAGCATTTTGTTTATTTCCAGCGCCCTTCTATATATTTTTTTCTCTGCAGTGCATGATTTCCTGCTACTCTCAACCCTCCTACATGGCCCAATCAAAACTTAGTCCCATGAAGTAATTGGTACTTGTGGACGATCTAATATCGTGACTGCTGGAGCTTATGGGGAGCTTATCACATCATGGGAGTCCAGGGGAGAAAATGTGTGTTTTCTGTTTCCTCCTTATCAGAACAAGACTTGGGGCCACCTGATATCAGACCCTAGATTTTACCTCCCCCACAAATCCAATTTATTCAATCTATTTTAGACTTAGCATTCCACATAGCCCTCGACACCTCACTGTACTTTATGATAGATAAGGTGGAAAATTCAAGGCACTGTTGATGAAAATAAAACAACAAAGTCTGCACACACAGATCTTGCGAGGGAAGTGCATGTAACCGTTTTAAAAGGTAGAAATCACTTACTTAAACTTCTCAGAGCGGTTTGTTTATATAAATGGTAGAGTGCATTTGTTTTTGTTTCTAAAAATTCTCAGGTAATTTGCATCTCTGCCCTTTATCTCTACTGTCATTAAAGTATTGGAGGAATAAATTTCCATTTGCTTCGATTCACAGAAGACTGTCATATTCAGATAATGGCACAATTCAGAATTTATCAAGTGCCCGGAGATTATAAAAGTTAATGGAACAAAATGGTATTAGTGTGAGATTTTGGGAAAATCTCATGAGATTTGGTACGGTAACTTCACAATTAAATTACCATGTCACTACTGTATGTGCAGACAAAGGGAAGTGGGGCATTTGTGAATTCCATATTGATAGATCTTATGAATGGTCTAGAAATGAAACCCTCCTTTGTTTAGATAACTGTGAATCTTTTTGGAATGTTGCTTTCTCTTTCTCTGTACAAATATCCGAAGTGAAGGACGCAGCAATGTAAGTCAACTAAGCAGATATTTTAGGATAGCTTTCTTGAATTCAAACCACAGTGTTCTGAAAGATGTGTTTGGGAATACCAGTGCTATTACCAGAAATTCACTTCAGATTTGGATTTTTTTCTTCACAAAAACTCTCCCATAAATAGGCTGGCTGACTCTTGTAGAATTCCTTCTTGATGCTGAAATGATTCTATTTCCCTCCTGGGTGCTCCAGGCTATTAGGCCATGTGTAGGCTAAGTAAGCCCCTTCTGAATGACTCCCCTCCCCCTTCTTCCAGTCCTCATCCTGACTCAGTTCCTGTGTTCACTTTCTTCGTGGGTGTCCAGGTGTCATCTAAGCCCTGGTGCTCCCCAACTAGCTCATTACCATCTCTGTGAAGAAGTTACTTATCAGAAGGGTTAATATGTGAATTACAAGTGAGAGAAGGAAGTCTTAGTGTCTGGCATTCTGGAACATCCTAGCAACTATTAGTTGATGCTATTACATGTGATAATATATATTCTTGGATATAATGGGTCCTCCTGTGGTCTCTGTGTTATCCACGTTATCTTTCCTTGACCACTTGGCCTCAAAAACTTCACGTCGTTTCACTTCCTTTGCCACCCTCACTCAGGCTGTCCAACTTGGTCACACATTCCTGGACACACTGTCTTTTAGGAATTTCTTTTTCTCTTGTCACTGTCCTCCTTTAGCCTCTGCTTCAGATATTGCCTAAGCAACAGTCAATCCCCACTCCTTGTTGACAGGGCCTCTTTCCCACTTTGGAGGCTGAAATGCCATAGGCTCACATTCCCATCCTCCTCTGCCCCTGAAGCAGAGTCATGTGACCCGCTCCTGACTATAAGACGTGAGGGTGACTTTTAGGAAGGGTATTCTCCTCTTTAAAAATTAAATAATTGATAACCGGAAACAAAATATTTTCAAATAGTGAAATGATGACCAACTATAAAAAAGACTTACCTGGAAACTTCCATTGTTTTCTTCACTAGAAGTTGTCACACTTACACGTCACCCTGGAACTGCTATAGACATCCTAATACTAGGCTGGAAAACACCACTTTTATAGAGGATGACCAGGGGGGATAGCTGGAAGCCATCCGGATTTTATTTGATTTTATCCCTCTCAAAGTTCTACGGAGCCTAGATCTAAATTGGTCTATTAACTGGTTTGCTAGTTTCTTCTTTGATCATTCCAAACTGCCCTACACATTGCTGTTAGTCATCTTCAAACCTTCCAAGTTTTATGTCTTAATCCTATTTAAACACCATTAACGGTTTTTAGCTTCTGTAATAGTGATCTTCAAATGGAGTGGGGTAGGCAGGCTAACCCAGTGGAGCATGTGAGGAAACCATTACATGTAATACGTAAATGAGAGAAATTAAACTTTGCTAACATTTTCTATATTGGTTATCAATGACTTTCTCAATAGTCCATTTATCTGATGGTCACATATACTCACAAGGTGGGAACTCTACACTGGGGAGCTATTGACAAGGCACCCTCACCTGTTCACTTGCTTTCAGAATATTGAAATTCTGAAGTTTCAATACCAATATTCAGAATATTGAAATTCTGAAGTTTCAATACCAATATTCAGAGGTATTGAATATAACCTGAGCTTCATTAGCGGTTTTGTGGACTATATAATTTAGTTTTTTATAACCTAACTCTAAAAAATGGCTTAGAGAGGGGTTCCTGGGTGGCTTAGTCAGTTAAGCGTCCGACTCTTGATTCTGGCTCATGTGATGATCTTATGGTTTGTGAGTTCGAGTCCCATGTTGGGCTCTGTGCTGATAGTACAGAGCCTGCTTGGGATTCTCTCTGCCCCTCCCTCTCTCTCTCTCTCTCTCTCTCTTTCTCAAAATAAATAAATAAACTTAAAAAATGGCTTTGAGAGATTTCTGTTAAGCTATAATACTTGAAGGTAGTATAGTTATGCAGGCATATTTCTGCTATTCAGCAGGTGAGCTCTTTGTCAGACTCACTATAAGACATGAACAATAATGTAATCATACTCAACATGAATCAGCCAAAACATCAGGAATTATCAAGAAGACAATTTAATATATGGATTTCTATCCACTATTATTAATGATGATACCACCTCTTGAGAAGAGAATGTCTTGAGAAATTAGCCCATGATAGAAGCATATGTATGATATGTATGCAGTGTACACACACACACACACACACACACACACACACACACACACACACATATTGGGGCACAGGCTTGAGACTGTGTTTCTCTAGTTCATATTTCAATGGGAATAAATTGGACACCTGTACCTACAGGACAATATCTTCCTTTTGCTAATGAGCTAAATTCTGCTTTTTCTTAATTATTATAAAATAATTATAAATAAGTGCTCTCATTTATTAATGCTTAATGTATGCATTAAGTGTATTAAGTGTATGTAGGGCACTGTGCTAAGCCCTATGCATGATGGCTTTTATTTTGTTCAATATTCCTTAAAAACAACAATGTAAACTGAATATTGTCCCTCGTTTTTACAGATGAAGAAATTGAGATGTTAAGAATTTTCCCTAGAGGTACCCTGCTAATAAGTTAGAGAACTGGGATCCAATCTACAGGTAAGCCCTACTTACTGCTTTAAATTATTCTATTTTATCTCAGCTCTTATGGTACCCTAGAGTGGCAACAAATAAATGGAAAAAAAAGTAAGGAAATGAAACTAAGCATATACTATGTATTACAAAGCATGATAGGTATTTTAAACATTTTACAATAAACATTGTCAGTAACCCTATTAGCTAGCTGTCATTATCCCCTATTTTCTTCTAATGAAGAGGCCACCATATCTTCCATCCCACTATAATCTTACCTCCTTATGAAAGTTATGCAGAAACAATGCCTACCATTTTTTTCCCCTTTGGCATTTGATTGTATCCTTTCCTTGTGACAGTTGTAGTCCCTGGTTTTACCCATCAAAGCCAGTGTGATGTCATGGGAGAAAGTAGATTTGGTTCCAGGCTGACTTGAAATCTAATCTCAGTGCCTCACCCACAAATGAGTCCATTTGGGTAAGAAACTACAGTTCCTTCACATGTAGAATGGACAAAAAAGACATTCTTGAGATGAAAAACACCTAACCCAATCAATGGGTATGTACTCATGCGAATGTTACTTTCTCACCTGGTGGGTATATCTCATCTCCATTTAGACTGCAAATTCCTTCAGGTTGACGTGTGGGTGCTTTGCTGTTTTGTGTCTTTCACAGTATTATGAGCATAGTATGCTAGGTGCATGTTGACACAACACTGTCACTTGCTCCTGGATTCCTCAAATTTCCAAACGTTGTTTCATTTTGTTTGGGGTGGGTTGTGAAACAGAACAATACATAGGCTCCGCATTTGTCCCTTCGACCAGCGCATGATCATTTTTGTTAAGTTTTTTTTTTAATTTAAACGTTTATTCATTTTTGAGAGAGAGCCAGTGGGAGAGGGGCAGAGAGAGAGGGAAACAGAGAAACTCAAGCGGGTTCCACTCTGTCAGTGCAGAGCCTGAAGTGGGGCTTGAACTCACAAACCACGAGATCATGACCTAAGTTGAAATCACGAGTCAGACACGTAACCACCTGAGCCACACAGGTGCCCGTTAAGGTTTTCATCAAAATGTTATCTAGATATTTTTGTTGATGTTGATACCACGTACAGTATTTCTTTGAAAGGGCTCCATTAGAGTGGACCATTCTGAGGTTGAATGACTGAAGCAGCTGCCTTGAATTAAAGACAGCCTATTTACTTAGCTGCTGTGGGGCTGTCCACTGCTATAATCATGAGTGACTTTGAAATACTATAGGTATGTTGAACTTGTGCCCATTCCTATCTGGGTAATTTTCAGTCAGTACCATGCTTGTGAAATATAGAAGCTAAATTCACTTTGTCGACAAGAAAACAGTTTTATGATGTCATCGGCAAAAGGTAAAGAGGCTTATTTGGATTTCATAAAAATAGGAATCTCAGTCTTCAAACTCCTCAAGTAATAGATTTAAAATAAGCTATAAATCTCGCGTTGATCTTTCCCACTGTGTTATCATAGTTATACCAAAACAGGGAGTTCCATCTTGGAGAGCAAAAACAAAAACAAAAACAAAAAAAAAAAAAAAAGAATTCAATGGTTAGGCAGTATCATGGTCTAGGCATTCTTCGAGAATAGTAACAGTTTCAGGCTGAAGTTAGGAATTGGTATCACCAGCAAGACTGGAAGTTCTTCCTCAGAAGGGAGTCTCAAGTTTAGATGAGCAGAACTCCAATCAAGATCTTTTATATTTAAAAGAATCACTGTACAAAACAGCACTCAGCACCCAGAAAATATGTGAGCTTGGACATTTCCCAATCTTGCAGTTCAATTCAGGAATATATATTGTGGCTTTAACTTAAAAATTGTGATCAACTTGTTTGCGTATCTAAGAACTGCCTGGTAAGTCATATGAAAGGAAAAAAGTAAATAGAGCCTGAATTTTTTGAAAGCAAGGACCAATTTGATCGCTTTCGACACTTTCATTATTGTTTCTTCGGAAACTGAATGTTTCCCCCGTACTCTACACTAGCGGTTGTGAGACAAGAGTAATCAGTGTAGCAGGGGGTACCTCTAAAGTTATACAAGCATTTATTTCCTTTCTACAGTTCTCCATGTTACAAAGAGTTCCCTTTTCCCACACAAAGACATATCTGTCAATCTTGGAGGTTTGTGGGAGAAACATGTGGGAGTCAGATAAAGTCAAGCTTCAGGAAAGTATCATTTTTCTAGTTCTTTTGATTGGTATGGACATCTCCTACTTATGAACAACTTTTGTTCTTCATCAGTCTTGCACAAGAAAAATAAACCACAGCAGTATGATGCCTGAGTTGGGACTGGGTAGAGTCCAGTCGTTGAGTTTACCAGCAACATTTTATTTTGTGCAGTTTCCGTACCTTATGGATTCTTCCTTTAGAGAGAATCACTGTGTTTTCTTTGGAATGTTTTGTTACAGGAGTTAAATGTAATAGACAGTTTTGTTGTTCATCTTGCTGTTATCTCCTCTCTCTCTCTCTCTCTCTCTCTCTCTCTCTGTGTGTGTGTGTGTGTGTGTGTGTGTTGGAGGGGAGGTAGAGGGAGAGAGAAAGTCCACTGAAGAGTAGAGTCTCTACCAAGAGGTAATAGTTTATCTATTGCTAACTATTCCCCGACCACCACTACTAAATCAAATATTCTTCCTCGTGTTACAGAAAATTAGAATGACTTAATAATAATATCTAAACTTAATAGGGAATTTTATATCTCGTGCTCTTAGGTATTTAATTTAAAAATAATTGCTCTGGTGTTCCAGGATTTAGAACCACAAAGAGAGTACCCGCTCATCTTTGAGTCACAGCTTCCGGCTCTAGGAGTGGGCCAGGGAAGCTGGAATGCAGTTACCCTGTTAAGTGCTTGTTTTCCCTATTGCATATTCTGCATTATGGCTACATTTCAGCTGTTAGTTTTCCCCAAGGAAAAAGCAGCAAGCAAAGAATATGAATAAATAAATGCTCAACATCTTGCATGTCCAAACTTTATTATAATTTCTTGCAATGATGATAGACATTTTACAAGCTTTATTTAGGGAGATTTTGTCACTCGTTGGCATAACCATATGCTATAACGGATACTTGAAGGTGCCTCTATTTCTGCTGGGATATGGCTTGAATACTAACTTAAATAATGATTGTGCATTTCATAAACTGACTTAAAAATATGATTCTCTGAATGGAATTCCACTAGTCATGTACTCAATGAAAATTTACAAAAATAAAATTCAAGACAGTAGCATTTGTTATGTTATCTTTTAATTAGTAATTACTTTGTTTTTTTCCTCCATAGATCACATGTATGTTATAGCCTTAAATTAATCCCTTTTTTTTTATTTAAAATTGAGTTCCCTTTTATTTCTCTGGTTCCTTTGAAGTACATTAATTTGTAAATGCCAAAAATAATAGTTAAGGTATTAAACTCTTCCGATTGTATACTTCCCGATATGTAAATATTATAATCATGTGTTTTTATTACTTGATGATCAAAATTTATATTTCAAATATATATTCTATGATCGATTTTATAAAGCAGTGGGTTTTAATAGTAGAAAATTTCACTTCCACATTTGGATAAGCCTGTGTTAGAATCCTGGTCCTGTAACCCTAACAAAGGCTACGTTTTATCTTGGGCAAGATATATGAACTGTCTGATCCCCTACTTTCTCACAGTCATATTTAGACACAGTTATCCCTGTATCTATTCTTTTTTTAATGTTATTAATTCCCTTTATTACATTTGAAAAGAAAAAAAAGGAGGATAATGGGATATGGAATCAGAAGGTTCAGGTTTGAGTTCAAGCTTTGGTATATTCTACATATGTGATTGTGCATAAAGAAGTTAGTTTTAGGCCTGAGACCATTATCCTCAGAAGGTCCTGCTTGAAATGTTGGCCTCTGGCTGGTTCATGGGAACTCGGATTTGGGGATGATAAGAGTGGCTGGCTGTGCCTGGAGTGTTTGTAAAAACGGGGTGGTTTGTGCTGGACACGTGCTTTCCTTCCGGGAATCTGGAAGTTTGGTATGTGCCAGGCAGAGGGTGCCTACATCATCAGCAACCACTGAAAACCCTGGGCGCCAAATCCGTAATGACCCTCCCCGGAAGACTGCATTTCACATGTGTTGTCACAACTTGTTGCTGGGGAAATGAAACACATATTCTATGATTTCACTGGGAGAGAACTCTCGGAAGCTTGCCCCTGGTTTCCTCCACGTGTCACCCATGCGTCCTTTCCTTTACCGATCTTGCTTTGTATCCCTTCACTGTAAAAATCAGCCTTGAGGATGATGGCCCACTGAGTTCTGGGAGTCCTCCTGGCAAATCACTGACCCTAGGGCATTGTGGGGACCCTTTGAGCAAGTTAATAAACCTCTCTGAGTTTGTGCCACCCTTCTCTTCCGCGTATATGATGCTGACATCTCTCCCTTTCAGGGTGACTCTGAAGTTGAAATGTATATATCTGCAAAGCAGTGTCTGCATGTGAGTCGTTGGGCTACTTCTTATGATTAGCATCGTTGTCCTCACATCCTTTACGTTAGACCTCTTTCTGGGGCTTTGAGATACACTTTCTTGATGCAGTATAAAGGGAAAAGAGAAGCATCCACATCATTCCCTTTTCTCAGCTTCGCACTGCCATGGCTCCATGATTAGTCTAGAAGAGACTACGGTAAAGCTGAAAGGACTTTACCATAGTGCAGCCAATTCTCCACCACTAGCATCTAGAATGGCATGACAGACCGGGATTTGTTTTGCTTGCATAACATACCATCTTCACTGCCACCTATCAGAACCCTGATTTTGGGGGCGCCTGGGTGGTGCAGTCGGTTAAGCGTCCGACTTCAGCCAGGTCACGATCTCGCGGTCCGTGAGTTTGAGCCCCGCGTCAGGCTCTGGGCTGATGGCTCAGAGCCTGGAGCCTGTTTCCGATTCTGTGTCTCCCTCTCTCTCTGCCCCTCCCCCATTCATGCTCTGTCTCTCTCTGTCCCAAAAATAAATAAACGTTGAAAAAAAAATTAAAAAAAAAAAGAACCCTGATTTTTTTTTTGTGGGAAGAATAAGATCGCTTCATCTCAGTGAAGGTGAGTTTCTACCTCAGCCAAGAGGATGGATCCTGGTTGGTCATAGCGAATCGTATTAAAATAATCTCATTCCCCTTGATAACTGATTGGTAGGCAAGGTGATGGATGACTAGGTGGTGATTTACGAGATAGAAGGGTAAGACTGCCACGGGGTGTTTCCCTTCCTACATAAGAAAACAAAGCCTCACGAGGCGAAAGCCTTTTCCCACTTAACTCTCTCCTGCCAAGAACCTGAGCATGATGACTGGAAGCAGAGTGGCCGTGTTGTGTCCCTGGGGACACGATTCGGCAAAGGATGTCAGAACAGAAGGACAGAAAGACCTTTGCCTTTAATGGAGTCATGGAGCATCACAGTGTTTCCTTATTGAGACGCCGTGTCCAACATGTGGCAAGCACTCCAATAAGAAGAAAGTTTAAAAGTAGTGCTTTATTGATATTGGCTACATGCAACAATGCTTACAATAAGTAATATATACATCCTGTTAATAAACATCCTGTGAATCAATGAATATGCCACATCCAAAGCAAACATTTGCATATCTGGTTACCTGAGCCTTGCTGAAAAACTGTCCTTGGTCTGAATCCCAAAACAGACTTCTTTTGGATTATTACAAGGAAAACAAACACCTTTAGAGCAAAAGTAACAAACCGTATTCTGAAATATAACCTTTAGCAGAAATGCTTATTTTTTATACCATTTCAGGTTATAAAATACTATTACTATTGAGTGTTTGGGGTCAGTTTTTTTTTTTGAGGCAGAAATAGTGATGACAGAAAGCACTTTTTTTTTTTACTTCGAAAAATTGGAGAGAAGTTCACATGGTGTCTATAATAAGACATTTTAGGTGACTCACTTCAAACTCCTAGCTTCAGTAGCTGCAGTAAACACCTGCTGTCATATTTGACACTGCTTGTTAATAAGTGGAAAATTTTTCAAGAATCTATATCTTAGCATAACTGCTTAGCTGGCTTAGAATTTGTGAATTATTGATGACAATTTTGAGTTGAGATACATCAATGGTGCACAGTGGCATAGTTGGCTTCACACTATCCTTCCAAAGTATTCATCTTAGTGTCTCATTAACTTCCGAAGAACCAAATGCCACTTCTCTTTCACTAAATTGATTGATTAATGGATAACTGTAAGCTACATTTTCCAAAGGAATCCCAAGTGTCCTGTGGTCTTTTATGAATTCTGCTGCAGAATGTAGCAGCGAGTTTATGAGAGGGACTCTCCTTATTTCCGGAAACATCATCTTTATGCAGAGACACACAACCAATGGCCAAGGGCAGTTGGCCTTGCATGAGGTCACCGTTGGCGACCCTGGCACTTCCAACATAAATGTGTTTGTGCATCTCTTGTTGTATTTCTCTTTCATCTTCAAATCTTCTCCTTGTCTCTACATCTTTTGCCAAGGTTTGTGAATTGAGGCAGTTAGAAGTAAAGAGGTGGCTGATTCCTGTTACACTGTAATTCAGGCTCTTCAGCATTTGACAAAGGTAAGTAGTGGGTACGGAGAGTTAGCAATGGGTGTAAAATGCTCTGAAGAGTTACAAGTGCCAAGCCAGATAGAACTGGGGATGTTACTCTTTTAAGGAAGACAGTTTTGTACTTGAAGCCAGCTCCTCATTACTTTTTAAAAAATAAGCTTTTATTTTTGAATAATGTTAGACTTGCAGAAAAAAATTGAGAAGATAGTATAGAGTTCCCCAATTGTCCCATCTTTGGCCATCAGGAGCTTTTCCACCTGGATCCTGTGTTCTTTTGACATACCTCCATCATTGTGGGTATTTTTGAGCACTTCCTTAGTTTCTGTTCCTACAAGTTATTTCAAGGTCATCTACTCTATTCGCTACCCCAGCCCTAGAGTAGGGCATTTCTCCAAGGATCTCTGGTTCATTTTATTAGAGGATGGTATCAGTCACCAAGATCTAGGTGCTAAGGATGCTTGTTACCATGATGTCTTTGCTTTTAGGCCTTCCTTGTGGACAGAGCAAGGAAATGTACATACATATAGTAACGTCTCCGTATATTTATATCTATATTCATACATGTAACAACTTATGTCTATATTAAATTAAGCTTGATCTCATTCTTATGTCTTCAACTCTAATCCATTTTCACACGGATCACAGTAACTTTTTCTTATCTGTGACCTCCTACTTCAACGGTGAGAAATATGGCCCCCAACATTTGTCATCCATTTAATTGTTCATTTACTGTATACATGCATGGTGGTCCCAAAAGTGATAACCCATATTCCCACAGGAAACAACATTATCAAGTGTAATTTAGTGTGTATGAACAGTTCCTTTTGCCTGGAGTCATACAGTCTCCAGTTTTCTTTCTTTCTTTCTTTCTTTCTTTCTTTCTTTCTTTCTTTCTTTCTTTCTAAACATTTTATTTATTTTGAGGGACAGAGATAGAGCGCAAGCGGGTGAGGAGGGGGGAGAGAGAGAGAGAGAGAGAGAGAGAGATACAGAATCAGAAGCAGGCTCCAGGTTCTGAGCACAGAGCCTGACGCGGGGCTCGAACCCATGAACCGCGAGATCATGACCTGGGCCAAAGTTGGAAGTTTGCCCAACTGAGCCACCCAGGCTCCCCAGCTCCAGTTATTTCTCATGTTACTTAGGTAGGTATCTTTCTCCCCAACCCTTCTGTACAAGTTGTTGCATGTACTAATAAAGCAGTCAGATGTTTTTGTCACATTTTGCATTTCATCCTTTAATTCTCCAATGTCCTAAATTATTTTCTTAATATTCATGCACTTAAGTTTGCTCATTGAGCTGTAAATTTCTGTAGATCTTGACATGCATAGCGTCATGTGTCAACCCTTACAGTATCATACAGAATGGTTTCCCTGCCCTAAAAAATCCCCTGTCCTTTGCCTGTTGACACCTCTTTCCCGTTTTCTCCAGAAATCCTGGATTTCACTATTTGCATTATTTTGCCTGTTCCTTAATGTCATATCACCGGAGTCATACGGCCTGTAAGACTGGCTTCTTTCACTTACCAGTAGCATGGAATATTGATCCACATCTCTGTATGGCTTGATAGCTCACTCCTTTTAGATCACAGAATAGTATTCTACTCTATGGATATGCCACAGCTTGATTATTTATTCACCAATTGAAGGACATCTTGGTTTTGGTGATTATGGACGAAGCTTCCATAAATATTACAAGTTTTTGTTGTGGACATGGGTCTCCAATCTACTCGGCCAATACCAAGGAGCATAATGACTGGATAATATGATAAAACTATCCTTAGCTTTTTGAAAACATGCCAAATGGACACTGAGAATGGTTGTACAATTTTGCATTTTTACCAGCTATGAATTAGAGTCCTGTTGCTTTGTATTGTCAGTTGTTTTTTTTTCAGCCATTCTAATAGATGTGAGGTTTCTTATTGCTTTAATTTGCATCTCCACAATTAAAAATGATGTTGTGCATATTTTCATATGCTTATTTCCCATCTAGATATCTTTCGGGATGACGTATCATTTTAGATCTTTTGTCTTTTTCATTTTATTTATTTATTTTTCGTCTATTTTAAAATAGAGGATTTTGCTGTTGGGGATATATATAATAAGTCATCATCAAACCCAAGGCCACACAGATTTTCCCCTATGTTTTCTTCTGGAAGTTTTATAGTTTTGCATTTTACATTAAGGTGTTTCATACATGTTGAGCTACTTTTGATTAAGGTCTGTCTCTAGATTTATTTATTTGCATAAGGATGTCCAGTTGTTCTAACAGTGTTTGCTGGGAGGACTATCCTTTCTCCATTGAATCGCCTTTGCTCATTTGTCGAATATCAAATGGCTGCGTTTGTGTGAATCTACTTCTGAATTCTGTATGCAACTCCATTAATCTAGGTGTCTATTCATGCACTGACACCACCGTTTCTTGATCATTGTAGTTTTATACCAAGTCTTGAAATGGGATTGTGTGAGTCCCACAACTGTGATCTTCTTCTTCAATATTGTATTGGCTATTCTAAGTCTTTTTCCTTTCGAAATAAACTTTAGAATCAGTACCAACAAATACAAAATATATTGCTATCATTTTGAGTGGAATTTTGTTCAATGTGAAGATCAAATTCAGAAGAATTGATACTGAGTCTTCTAATCAATGAACATGGAACATCTTTTCATTTATTTGCAAATCTGATTACTTTTGTTGTAATTTTCCATATTCAGATGGCTTGTATGTATTGTTAGATTTATACCTCAGTATTTTAATTTTGGGTCTATTATAAATGTCTGTTATAAATATAAATGATACAATGTTTATAATTTCCAATTCCAATTATTTGAAAGTTGTTGCCTTTATCTAGAAAAGCAATTTAGTTTTGTATCTTATGACTTTGCTATACTCATTTATTCATTTGAGAAGTTTTCTGGTCAAATCTTTGGGCTTTTCTACATAGACAATTTTGTCATTGTGAATAGAGAAAATTTTATTTCTTCCTTTCAAGACTTTTGAACACAAGAAAATCAAGAGGTCTGAGAAAGTAATAGAAAAATACGAGATTCTTTTTCAGTTCTTTCTTATGTTTCCTCTGGTGTCCTTTTTGTTAAAAACCTCAGCACAAGTATATTTAAGCTTTCTTCTGTAGTAGGTACATTGCAAGAAGAGGAGAAACTTGTCATATATTTACTTAAGTTGTATTGTGTTTACTTATATTTACATATATTTATTTAAGAAAAAAGTCTTAAACAGAAATTTCTAGGGAGGATATGAAAATTAAAGAAACATGTCATCAGTCTTCCACAGTTGGTTCACTATTCCAAATCCTTCCCTTTGATGGACTAACAATGATCTTTTTATAATATAATTTTTAATTCTAAAATTCTTGTGAAGGATACATTAGACTTTTTGTTTTTAAGAACAAAATTGGACATTATAAATGTGCTGCTAGTATTTGTCTACCTGGAATCCATTCATAGAACATCCCTTTTTCAAGGGCAAAGCAATTATCTCTGACGTATTATGCGTTACCTGCAAGTTGTTGACTCCTTCAGGAATGCGCACGTGGATCTTGCAGTGAAATTAATGTATAACTATTACACAAATACATGCTGATTGCACACTGATAGTTTACTGACCACAGATCTAAGCAGAAGAGAAATGGGCATCACCACCCAAAATACGATAAATGCATCATCAGTCTGAATTTCTGACTGTAATCAGTAGCAAAAGAAGAATTCTTTACTGTGGAACAAATAACTCAGCAAGTTAGGATTCACTTAGGCAAAAATGCATTGATTCTGAATTGCGTTCAGCCTAGACCTGTGCATTGTATGCAAGGCATTGTGACAAATCAAGAGAAGGTAGTCAATAGAAATAAATGAATTTGGCTTTTGCCTTCTTAATTGTATCAGAATCCTAGATCAAGCCATAGTAATTTTTTAGGACTGGCTGAAGTAGAAGAAGAACTTTACTGCATAGGAGTGTCTTCCAACATAAGGATAAGGGTGGAAAAGGGCCTTGGGAACCTGTGGAGGCATGAACAAGAACACTAAAGGACGCTGGCAGGTAATCTTCCTCTGCCTGTCACCTTGGACTCTCTTGTATGCATGTTTTGTGCTTGCTTGTCTTTAGCATCAGACCTGCCTTTTTTGTTATTTGCATAACAAAAATAGTTGCACGTATACAAATTCAACATATATTTATGGGGTGCTCATCATTCCAAGCATTGTTCTAAGCACTCAAATACAGACAGTAGTGAAGAAGGTACAAAACACCTGCTCTCATTGAGCTTGTACCCTACTGTACAGAGATAGACAATAAATAATAAACATCAAGAATAAGATATAGGGAAAAGGTTAGAAAGTGTTAAGTGCCAAAAAGAGACGATGTGGTCTAGGAATGGGGAATGGACGTTGCAACTTGAGACAGGATATCAGAAGAGGCCTCATAGGTAGGATAACCTTTGCAGAAAAAACTGGAAGAAACACGAGATTTGACCATGCAGGTATCCAGGGGAACAGCATCATGGGCAGAGGAAATGATCTGGTAAAGGTCTCAAGGTGGAGCATGCTACAGGTGTTGTGGAACAGCATGGAAGCCAACGTGCCCGGAGTAGAGAACTCAAGGCTTGAGAGGTACCAGCAGAAAGGTAACAGGGCCACTGGTCATGTGGAACTTTGCTGGCTAAGGACTGGTTCTTTTCCCCTTGAGGAAACTGGGAGCCATGGGAGACTTCTTTTCAATGTCAGGGTTGGATCTTACTGTCTGAGCTATGTGGAGACAGATGAGTGAATCAAGGAATCTCTTTCCTACTCCTTCTTGTCAGTCATGAACCCACCCCAGGCCAATCATGGCTTCCCGTGGAGCTGTGGCTCAGTAGGTTAGCCAGGTTGCTGGAGCATATTTGCTTCCTTGGGAACTTATCTGTGCCTGGGGTGGGGCACATAACCCATGACTGAGATGGGGGCAGTGGAGGGAGGAGGAAGAACGGTTTTCAGAAAGTGAGGAGCTAAGTGAGGCTGAGAGTGTGAAGAGGCTGGCAACCTATTAGTTGCTCATTTCAAGTCAGTTACAGTCTAACAGAATGAAATGTGTTCATTAATATTTTCTCCCTATATTACAGCTACCTATAATAAGAGGGGTATTAGTAAAGTATCAAGGGAGATTGAGAGGAGGCAAAATTGCTTTTATGTGGGTCATGAATTTGAAAGATAGTTTGGATTTGGCCATATGGAGATGGGGGTGGAGGCAGGGATGGAAGAAGAGGTCACTTAATATAGAAAGAAACGTTATGGGCAAGAAGACCTAAATGTTTCCTCCCCCAGGGAGAGATAGGTAAAGTACTGCAGACAGTATATTATGCACAAACAAATTATGCATGAGTTTACTCAGGAGACTGCTAAGCTCCTCAACAATAATGCATAATTGTCTTAGCAAATGCATCCTCCTTTGCTTATGCACCCAACAAATAATAAAGGGAAAGGGGATCAAGAACAAATGTCAGTGCAAAACACATTATTTTTATGAATATTATTGTCGCACAACTCTCTTCTGTTAGAAAGTCTATAGATATATTGATTAATGTAGTAGGAAATTTTCTACTTACACTTCTTCCCTTTGGATACTTAAACTTGAACACCAGTGCTGGTGACATACCATGGTCCACATTCCAAAAGAGATACCAGAGGCACTTCAACTAAATGATCTGTTTTAAGCCAGGGAAGAATCCTCTGGGTTTAAAAGCTCTGGAATGCTAAATCCCCAAACTTATCATTCCAAAATATAGTTCTGTTTATCTGTTTTAATTTTTTTGACCTCCCAAAGATTCTGTCAGAGAGGTGCTTTTTTTTTTTTTTTTTGGCTAAAAATAATTAACATTTTCTTCTGTGGAAGGATATTGAAATTCTAAAGAGCAATTATCTTTTTAGCTCTTCTATTTTGAACAAAATATGTAAAATATTCTACCTCAGGATTCGCTGCCAAAATTATACTGGGATTCCTCTTCTTTCTTGTTTTCTGTCTTTCTTTCTTTCTTGGAATACTATTGGTTTCTAAGATCTGAGTTTCTTTCTTTCTTTCTTTCTTTCTTTCTTTCTTTCTTTCTTTCTTTTCTTTTTTCTTTTTTTGAGAGGGAGAAAGAGAACAAGAGTGTAGAGGAAGGCAGAGGGAGAGAGAGAAGCCCAAGCAGGGTCCACGCCCAGCATGGAGCCCAATGCAAGGCTTGATCCCACGACCATTAGATCATGACCTGAGCCAAAATCAAAAGTCAGACACTCAACCGACTGAGCCTCCCAGACACCCGCCTGAGTTTGTTTCTTACTGTGTACTTAAGTAGGTTATCGTACTAGAAATATCATTAACCTATTATGATACAATAGCTAGGGACTATTTATGAAAGACAGTCCCATTTATAACATTTTTTTTTTCACCACTTCATACAAATAGAAAGTGTCAAACTAATTACAAATATAAAACTGTTTTAGAATGTGTCATAGTGTTCATTCATTTCTTCATTCAGATTCAAAGATCCATCCTCATTAAACTTACGTTCAAGAGAGAAGATAGAAAACAAATGTAAAATACGTAAATAAATTAAAGTAATTGGAAATATTTAGACTTGCTATGAAGAAAATAATGTAAGGTAATGAAATCAGAAATACTATGCAATGGATGAGCTAATTTAGATTGGTTGGGGGGGGGTGCGATCAGGAACAACATTTCTAAGGAGTTGACATTGATTTGGGACCTAAATGGTGAGACAGAGCCATTCCTGCAAGGATGTAGGTGAGGAGCATTTCAGACAGAGGGCATAGTCAAGAGAGCCCCTAAAGTTGAAATGAGTTTGATGTATTGAAGGGTCAGAAAAATGACTTGGGTAGTGTTGTCATAGGACTCATAATGTATACCTAAAATATATCCTATTTCAGGTATTTTATGTAATCTGTGATATCCCTTTTAATTAGACTGCCATGCAAAATCATACCCTGGAGACAGATGTGAATTTCAGGTATAAAGACCTATTCCCTAAATAAAGTGGGAAAATTGGAAAATGGCAGGTGGAATTCATAGCAACCATTCCTCTAATTCAAAAACCAAGAGAAGGATTTGGGGCATCTGGATGGCTCAGTTGGTTGAGCACCCGACTTCACTCAGGTCATGATCTCACAGTTTGTGAGTTCGAGCCCCACGTTGGCCTTTGTGCTGACAGCCTGGAGCCTGCTTCAGATTCTGTGTCTCCCTCTCTTTCTGCCCTCCCCTGCTCATGCTCTGTCTCTCTCTCTCTCTCAAAATAAATAAACATTAAAAAATTTTTTTTTAAATTCAAAAACCAAGAGAAGGATTCTAAGAGTAAGTATCTAAGAGAATGAAAGAGAAACCCTAAATTTTGTAAACAACTACCTGGCACAGCTTGTCTTCTTTAACGATAAGTAATCAGAAAAAAAGAAAGTATAGGCTTTTTACCAGGTTCTATAGCAGAAAAGATGGAGAACATGGTATTTGAGGCAGAGAATAAAAATATGTTTCAAAAATGTTTTAAAATTAACAGAAATACTTCTATTTCCAGGAAGATGGAATAGATTCACTTTGCTTTATTCTTCCTGCTGAGTGCAACTAAACCTCCTAGACATTATATATTTTTAAAAACCTAAGTAGAAAAGTGGAAGGAAAAACAGAAGAAAAACTGGCTAAAGATCACGGGAGCTGAGGAACAACATGGGAATATCTTCCTGGGTTTTCTTTTTATCTCCTGTACCTAGACTTATACCTGAAGAAGCAAGCCCCTGAGAAATGCTAACAGTCACAGACACACACATGGGCATACACACACATACACACACACAGACATATGAGCACACACACACACACACACACACAAACACATGGATATTCACACAAAAACAAATATCCTGAGATACACACACACACACACACACACACACACACACCAAGATACACAGACACACACAGACATACACACTTTCTAACAAAACCCTGTTCTCTCTTACCAAATGACCATCAAGGAAAACCTAGGAAGACAAAATATTTTAGACAATAACCACTCCAATCTAGTCATACATGGCAGAAAACCTGTGACTCCATCTCTCCCTCCTGCTGGCAAAGGTTCAGAATGGAGTCTAGACTTCCTCCCTCCTGAGGCCGTAACAAGACTCTCCCGGCTGGATGGATTAAAAAGCAAGAGAAATGATTTCATCTGAACAACAGAAAGAATAGACATAAATAAATAAATAAATAAATAAATAAATAAATAAAGTTAACAGCACTCGAAGGACCCTTGGGACTATGACAAAAGTTCACATGTTCATGTAATGAGAGTTCTGGATTGAGAGGAAAAAAATGACAGGGATGAAAAAGTAGTCAAAGAAATAATGACCTAACTTCCTGTTTACAAGAGTATGAACCTACAGATTCAAGAAGTTGAGAAAACCCCAAACAAGAAATCCAAATAAATAGAGGCCAAGAAACATCATAGCCAAACTTTCAAAAGCTAACAAAACAAACAAAAAATCAAACCAAACAAAACCTTGCAAACAGTGAGAGAGAAACGACACCTACCTGTGGAGGGAATGCAATTCAAATGACTGCAGATTTCTCAGGAGAAACTATGGATGCCAGAAACAAGTGGCACATTTTTCAAGTGCTGAAAGGAAAGACCTGTCCACCTTGAAACCTTATAACTAGTAAAAATATCCTATAGGGATGAAGGGGAAATTAAGACATTCTCAGATAAAGGAAACCTAAGAGAATTTGTCCCCAGCAGACCAACCATAAGGTGGCTAACTAAGGGAGGGTCTCTAAAGAGAATGAAACAAACAAAAATAATAAAAGCAGCTACCTGGAAAGTCAGGAAAGAACATGGCAAGCAGAAATGGGTAAATACAACTGATTTTCCATTTGAAGTTTTTAAAATGTGCTTGACATTGAGCAAAAATCTTAACACTGATATGATTGTATGTAGAGGAAATAATAAAGAAAACTATATTATAAGCACAATTTTGTAGATATAGACAAGAGTGCTTTAAAATTATTTGCAAAATTTTAAAAAAGAATAAAACAATTTTGAAAAAGAATGAGGCCATCCCATTTCAAAGCTTATCATATAACCATAGAAATCAAAACTGTGTGGTATCAGTGAAGGAAGGGATACGGAGATTAATGGAAAAGGATAAACAACCCAGAAATGGACTCACACAAAGACGTTCAACTGATTTCTCAAAAACATGAAAAATTAATTCAGTAGAAGAAATACAGTCTTTTCAACCAACGGTACTAGAGCATTTAGCTAGCCATAGGTTTAAAACAAACCAACAAAGAGCCCTACTTAAGTTTTATCCCTCATACTACAATTATCTTAGAATAGATCATGAACTTAAATGTAAATCATACCTTGAAGGCTAGACAAGGAATTCTTAGCCTTGATACCAAAAGCGCAATCCATGAAAGGAAAAATTAATGAGTTGAGCTTCATCAAAACACAAACTTTTCTCTATGAAAGGCCCTTTTAAAGAATGAAAAGTCAGGGGCACCTGGGTGTCTCAGTTGGTAAAGTGCCCAAGTGCTACTTTTGGCTCAGGTCATGATCTCACAGTTTTGTGGGTTCTAGCCCCTCATCGGGTTCTGTGCTGATGGCATTGGAGCCTGCTTGGGATTCTCTCTCCCTCTCTCTCTGCCCTTCCCCTACTCATGCTGTCTCTCTCTCAAAAATAAACAAACTTAAAAAAAATAAAAAGAATGAAGAGTCAGGCTACTGACTGGGTGAAAATACTTGCAAATTACATAGTTGATAAAGCACTAGCATCTACAATATAGAAAGAACTCACAAAACTCATCATTAAATAAACAATCCAATAAAAAAAAGTGCAAAACATATCAACAGATATTTTGTTGATGAGGATGTACAGATGGCAAATGATCACATGAAAAAGTGTTCATTAGTCATTAGGGAAATACCAATCCACAGTGAGATGTCAATACACTATATATCTTTCAGAATGACTAGGAAAAAAAAATGACAACAGTAAATGGTGGAGAAGATTTGGAAAACCATATCAGCCACACCTTGTTCGTGGGAATGGAAAATGATATAGCCACTCTGAAACAGTTTTGTAGTTTCTTTAAAAACTGAATATGCCCCTACAAATATGGCTCAGTAATTACATTATTGGGCATTTATCCCAGAGAAACGAAAACTGATGTCTACACAAAGGCCTGTAAGTGACCGTTGGTAAGCAGCTTTATTTATTATAACCAAAAACCGAATGCTCTTCAGTGGGTGAATAATTAAACCGAGATACATCTATACTATTGGAATACAACTCAAAAATAAAAAAACAACCAGAATGAATCTCCAGAGACATATTCTAAGTGATAGAAGAGAATTTGAAAAGGTTATATACTGTATGACTCCATTTATACAACATTCTATAAAAGACAACAGTACAGAAATGGAAAACAGAGTATGGTTGCCAGGGCTCGGGAGGCCTTGGGAGTAGAAGACAGGTAAGTGTGGCTATAAAAAGGCAAGATGAAGGGTCCTTTTGATGATGGAAATGTTTCGTATCTTAAACATATCAGTATAGATACCCTGAGTGTGATACCATACTATGGTTTTGCAAGATGTTACCATTAGAGGAATCTGAATTAAGGGTACACCACTCTGTATCACCTCTTAGGACTGTAGGTGAATCTACAACTGTCTCAAGATAAAAGCTTAGTTTAAAATAAACAGAAGTCAAATTTAGAGAATACTGGCTTTACACTCAAAATTCAAGAAAAAAATAGACCTTTAAAAGAAGAGTAAAGATGAGATCCAATAAATTTAAAATTGGAAACTGCATGAAGAATGTCAACAGGCTGTAAATAGGTTAAAGACAATAAATGTGGTCATAGAATAAAAGTCATCCGCAGATGCAGTAAATAGCAGAATCAACCGTTCATTAAGGAATGGGGAGAATCATGATGGAAATGGAGGCCATGAAGATGTATCTTTCAGACCTTCCGACTGCAGGGGGGAAAACTAACCAAGAGCCCTGGCTTCTGGGCTGGGAAATCCAGTGCTATGTACGTGAGGCTGTCTGCATCTAGCCAATGATAGAGCGTGGAGGAAGACACAGAACTTCCGAATTTGTCTTGAGGGCTCCCTAGCAGCCTTGTCAAAATTCTTTGGACTGCCTATATTCTAGAATGCTTCCATTCAACCTTCCTTCCCTCTCCCTCACTGGGCATGAGCCTTGCCTCATGGACTGATTGCTTTCTTCTTACCAAACCCCTTCTCCTTTTACTCTCATACGGGTGTTTTCCTTCATAGAAATCCTTGGACCTTAAAAAAAAATTTTTTTTTCAACGTTTTTATTTATTTTTGGGACAGAGAGAGACAGAGCATGAACGGGGGAGGGGCAGAGAGAGAGGGAGACACAGAATCAGAAACAGGCTCCGAGCCATCAGCCCAGAGCCTGACGCGGGGCTCGAACTCACGGACCACCAGATCGTGACCTGGCTGAAGTCGGACGCTTAACCGACTGAGCCACCCAGGCGCCCCCCCAAAAAAAATTTTTTAATGTTTACTTACTTTTGAAAGACCAAGACACAGAGTACAAGCAGGGGAGGGGCAGAGACAGAGGGAGACATAGAATCCAAAGCAGGCTCCAGGCTCTGAGCTGTCAGCACAGAGCCTGATGTGGGGCTCGAACCCATAAACCATGAGATCATGACCTGAGCTGAAGTCAGATGCTCAGCTGACTGAGCCACCCAAAAATCCTTGGGCTTTTAACCATATCTTGGCTTCTGCTCTTTAGAGGACCTGACCTCACACACAGGTCTACCAAGACTTTGAGGTTCCAGGTAGACAGTAAAATACTGGAGTGCAGTAAAGATACACAAAAGACAAAGACTAAAGAAAAAGATAAAATGAAATCTCATACTTGAAAATAAGTAACCCACCCCTGACTGATGCAAAGAACACCAGCAACCAGACCCCAGTACCTCAGACAGGAGACCTTGGGTTTCTTTTCTGGATCAGCTGAACAGCTGTGAAGGCAAGGTATCTATGCATTGACACTGGAGATCTGCCTAGGAATGTGGCATTCCCTAATGGTCAACAAGTTCTGCTAAGTTTCCAATCAGTTTCTCATAGTTTGTTTCTAAATACAAATCAACTAAGCACCACCAGCTATTGGGGAAAACTACCAAGGAAGAAAGATGCTGAAATGAATTAATGGAAAGAGCCAACTGGATATATTAAGCTATATATAAATATAAAATATATACAGAGAGTAGGAACAAGAAAAAAAACACTTAAAAAGAAAAACTAATAGAAATCCTCAAAAATATACATGATATTGCTTCTATAAAACAGGATACTATTTATTAAAATAACCAGAAATCAAAAGAAAGCTCTTTGGAAATGAAAGAAAAGTACTAGCAAGACAATCAATTGTAAAATCAGAAGATGAAATATTTTGTAGAGAGTAGAACCAAAAAAAAACAGAAACAGAAAAATGAGAATCCATTTAAGAGTAACTTTAAAATGGAGAGGAGAGAAAAGTAGAGGGAAAGAAATGATTAAATAAATAACACAAGCATGATTTTCCAGAACTGATAGGCACACTACAAATTGAAAGTGTTTACTAGGTGCCCAGCATGAGGAATGGTGGGGGAGGGGAGTGGTAAACAACACAGCTGGACACATTGTTGTGAAATTCCAGCAAACTGGCAAGAGACTATCTTAACATCTTCCAGATACAGAACCATAGAATCATAACATTTTATTAATGCTTAAAACACGCCAATGAGAGACAATGTACAAAAAAGGGAAAGCTACAGGATAAAGAGAAGGTATTCTTCAAATGCATAGATGGTCTGCGAACCAGTTGATATGTTTTATAAGTTTCTGCATAAATATCCATTGGTCTAGGGAGAGTCAGAGCTTTCAGAAGCTTCCCTAATGGGCCCATGATGGATGAATGGATCCATGGACAGATGCATGGATGGATAGATGATAGAAAAAGATAGATAGATGATAGATAGATAGATAGATAGATAGATAGATAGATAGATGGATAGACAGACAGGCAGATAGATAGAACTGAAGGACCACAATTAGGAAATATGAATACCCTTCAAATTACTTATATCTAGGATTTGTATTATTTGTTTTTTACTTTTCAATTCAATTATATCATTTGGGTTTTCCGGGTATTGCTAAGGCTAGAGAAAATATTATTAAGACCTCACTTATCCAAGGAGCTGAACCTGACAACGTGTTCTATTGACAACATTCTCAGAAACAGGAAAATGACAGTTGGAGAGTTTTAAAGCTGAGCTAAATATATGATAATACTCGCTGGCATTGTTTTTATGGTAGTGTTTATAAATCACACACAGGGACATGATTTCATTTGTACTTTCAACAATCTTTTGGGGTTATATAATCCAGGTTTTCTTACTACATTTGGTTTACATGTTCTAAGAAAAATTTGCATTTTGATTTGCTTCACATGTTCTAAGAAAAAATTCCATGGGAGAGTACTCAGCAAATAAAGAATGACCAAAAATATATGTCCTGATCATTAATAAATTTATCATAAATTTTTCATAATTATTGAAAATAGGTTTAAGCCAATGTTCACCATGGGAACAGTAATGAAAAGAAGTGTTCTTCATGTTTACATGAATCTGAATGACTAACACTTGATTTAAGATCTATTTTTTATTTATTTTTTAATGTTTATTCATTTTTGAGAGAGAGTGTGTGAGTGAGCCATCAAGGTAGGGACAGAGAGAGAGGGAGATGGAGAATCAGGAGCAGGTTCCAGGTTCCAAGCTGTCAGCACAGAGCCCGACATGGGGCTTGAACCCATGAACCACGAGACCATGACCTGAGCTGAAGTCTGATGCTCAACTGTCTGAGCCACCCAGGTGCCCCAATTGAAGATCTGACAGTAATGACTCAGTGACCTTAATGGAAGTAGAGGTTATTTTTAACCAGAGTCTCTGAAGATGTGAAGTTCTTTCCTTAAATTAAAAAAAAAAAAGTTTACTTATTTTGAGAGGGAGAGAGAGTGAATGCACACATGTGAGCAGGGGAGGGACAGAAAAAGAGAGAGGGACAGAGAGAATCCCAAGTAGGCTCCATGTTGTCAATGCAGAGCCCGACACAGGGCTGGATCTCACATATTGTGAGATCATGACCTGAGCCGAAATCAAGAGTCAGATGCTTTAACCAACTGAGCCACCCAGGCGCCCCCTCCCAAGTTTTTTAAAAATACATATTAAATACACTTTTATGGATTACAAAACAGCACATGCTCTTTTTAGAAAACTTGGAATTTATCACACAAAACAACAAAAAATCACCCATAATTCCACATCAAGAAATAGCAGCTATTAAGATTTTGTTATATTATCTTTCTAATATTCATTATCCCTACAAAAGAATATGATCAAATTGTATATATATTAACTGGTTTTCGTAAATTTAAGTGTCAATAAATGACACCCAAAATTTGCTGTCCCCTAACCTACTAAATAAACAGATAAATGAATATATTATAAACTTTTCTCGATAATTCTGAGTCCCGGTTACAAGTCCCAGTTGTTGGTTAGTGACATTCTCAAGATTTACTGAGAGACGTCAGTTCCTCGCTCTGGCATTCCATAGTTCCTCACTACTCCTCCTTTTCAAACACCTGACCACAATTCTATTTCTTATGGCTTGTTTTCTCACAAATGATCAACATTAACTAATGCTTCTTTCTGCCCTGAGAGTATAATCCCATGTAGTGTCTTCTAGTTTCTAATTTAATGCTTTTAATTTGCTGTGTACTAGGAAACCACATAGCTAAGTTTATTAATAATCATAACTCCACCCAAAGCAGCAAGTATAGCTACCATTTTTTGAAGCACTTGATTTACCCCAGGCAATTACTATGGTAAGTGCTTTTAATCTTCATAATAACTGAGTGAGAAAGTCCAAATTAGAGGATATGAAGTAATTTGCCCAAATTCACACAAGAATACTGACTTGAAGTAGAATTGATTGGAGTGAAATTTGGAGGAAGCAAATTAGATGCTGGGGATTTTAAGCCTGCATGACTGGTGGAATAGTTGTACTGTTAAGAACATAGAATATGCACCCTTAGTGGAAGGTGAGATGATTTTAGGGTACACCCTAAAAGATTTTTTTAAATTTTTTTTCTTAATGTTTTTATTTATTTTTGAGACAGAGAAAGACAGAGCATGAGCAGGGAAGGGGCAGAGAGAGAGGGAGACAGAATCGGAAGCAGGCTCCAGGCTCTGAGCCATCAGCACAGAGCCCGATGCGGGGCTCGAACTCACAGACTGTGAGATCATGACCTGAGCCGAAGTCGGATGCTCAACCAACTGAGCCACCCAGGAGCCCCCACCCTAAAAGATTTTAAGCATAAGGATGTAGACAAGAAAACTAACAACACTGAATTACATAGTGATCTTAATTCAGTTCCGCTTTTTCGGATTATGTCAAGGAGATAGTCTCAATGAGTGCTAATACGTTTTTAACACCTTGTTGAACCTTGCTAGAGTTGTTTTTTTGTTTGATTTTAGAGAGAAAGAGTGCTAGTGTGAGCAGGGGGAGGGGTAGAGGGAGAGAGAAAGAGAGAGAATCCCAAGCAGGCTCCATGGTCCGTGCAGAGCCGGATACACGGCTCAATCCCATGACACCGAGATCATGACCTCAGCCAAAATCAAGAGTGGGATGCTCAACCACTGAGCAACCCAGGCACCCCTTTGCTGGAGTATTTTTTCACAGAAAGGGAACAGGCCTCAGGTATAAAGCTTTTGGTAAACAGTAGTGTCTAATTATAATTTACTACCAGTTTGCTTTCACCCCTTATTTATCATGCTAATGCCAATTTATAAAAATATGATAATGATTTCTCCTCCATGGATGTGAGATTTTTCTTTTTCAAAAAAATTATTTAAATTTTAAACGTTGAGTTGATTTTTTTCACGTAAGCAATAATAAAGTTGTCCACAGATATGGCAGAAAAAAAATCAGTGTGCCCTATAAATGATTCAATACAAAAATATGTGTCTGGTGGGAGAAAAAAGAATTCTCAAAGTTAGAGGATAATCCAATTCGTACCGTGTCGCAAGAGTTCGAGTTTCAGCAATTTTGTGAACTAGTTGTTAAACATAGCCGTTAAATCGTACAAGCTTAACAATCAAACTATGTTAAAAAACAAAGGTAATAAATCCTCAAGACTCACCACTTCCTATTTTGCTACAGTTTACTATTTTCTTGGCTCTTGAAGCTACTCATGGCTACTGTGTCTGTAGGCTGGAAATGTAATCTGATGGTGTTGGACGGTGCACTTTTTCCCCAGCTCTGTGTTCAGTGGATTCATGGTGGTAATTCAAAATCTACCTTGGTGGGAGTATTTATACTATGGAAATTGGGGAAAGCAATAAATTAGGACTTTTTCCTCTTGGAGAGGTGGTCTTTAAACACTTACCAGCACAACACGGAACATAAGAGTAAATGGAAATGAGTTTCTATTTCCCTGGCCAATGATTCCTGGTGCGGTCGTTTTAGTTGGTAGAGGAAGTCTTCCTTGAATCTTCCTTGAAAAGTAGATGGTAAGTAATTGCGAACATCTTGGCCAAGCATGGTAGGGAGTTGTTAATCATGCTCCAAGTGAACATTTTGTGAATGAGGGATTCCACCTCCTGTCTCCTAAATAGGCGTAGAGAATATATCTTTGAAATTTTTTTCTTGTGAAAACTAAATCCATCCTACTTTTGTTTATATTATTTTAAATTAAAATGTGTTTCAATAATTTCTTGGTAAGTAGTATTCTTCAAAAGTTTGGTTACTTTCTTCGATGATGCGAACTTATTCTTTGAAAATCCATAAAATGTAAAAGAAGCCAAAGTAGAGTGATAAAAATGTCAGTTGTAGTAACAGAATTTATGGCTTTGGTTTTAATATGAGGAGTGTTTTGAAAATATCTTGTCTCTTATCTTGTGCACACAGTGGCTCTTATTCAGCTGAGGAAGAGGTTAAGTGAGAAATGAGTTGGCTCGCCAAGGATACATTTGTCCCACCCACCGTCAGCCCCCAACACACATATATACTCTCACACACATACTCTGATGTTAATTTGATTTGAAAAAAATATCAGGAAACATCATCATCAATTTCTCCTCTTGCAGAAGTGATTATTCTTGCTTGACTGCCCTCTGCTGGAATTCCTGAAATATACACTTTGCCTCTACTTACAGGGACAAGTTGTAGGCGGTACGTAACTTAATAATGTGAGCAATCTTTTCAAGGCGTATTATGTGCAGAAGCCCAGGTCCGCAAGATTAGAAATAAAACTGAGTTAAGCATTAAATGCAGTGGTCAAGTGTTGATTTAATTAGCCATGAAAAATAGCCAGGTTTTGAATGGATCAAAGAAAACAATTATACATAATGGGTGAGCTGAAAACAATTGACTATTACTGAAAAAGAGGAATGCTTTAATTAAACTAAAAGATATACCTAATGTTAAATGAGGTGGTTACAAAAGCTCCACAAATAAAGCTGCTTAACTGCTCAGTATAATATGAAAGATCAGAAGGAGTGTTTAAATATACCTAATAAAAAAAAATACAACCTTATTAAAATTGTATTGCTATTATTTAAAAGTATAGTGAGCCTTTTCTCTGTCCTGTAAGCTCGGCCCCAACATTTAAGAATATTCATTTGCTTGTTTAAAATATTTAGGTTTCTCATTTATTATTAATTCTGATGCAAAGATACTGGTTTTGTGTACTTAACAAGAATATGTTTTCTGTGATATTCAGAGAAAAATTATTTTAGAGTGAATAATGACTGTGGCATCTCAGACCTTACAGTGTACTAGTTTAGCATATACTTATCTCTGCATTTTTCAGGCTTTCCAAGAGTTAGAAGAATACAGATCGACTGTCAAATAGGTTAAGTTGGTGGTGAAATTGGCACCGTGGGGTTCACATTTGAACAGTATTAATGTGGAGTAGTTTTATTATAAAGATCAAATCCTTCATGTAAGGAATTGGAGCTCATAAATGGAATAGACCGCTATCAGTGCATTTGTTGTTCAAAGCAGGAGCCTTTATTTCCATCACCAGATTCCTTTTATGTTGTTGTCAATATAAGAAATGAGCCAGGTGATTAGAGAGTAGTGGGAGGGGAAGGGGGGACGAGAAAAGTCAAAGAACTAATAGGAAGGAGAAGACAAAAGACCCTTTCTCTCCACATACCATTTTGTTTGATTCTGGTCCCTCCCATGGATTAGAATCGGTAAAGTTAAGCTTGCAAAAAACCAGGTTTTCCAAATTCAACACATGGATTCTGCATCACTGCCCATTACGGTTTCATGTACAATAAGGACAGGACCTTCTTGGAAACAATGCTAATCACGTGGTTATGGATGTTAATTCTTTTGCAGTAAAAACTGACAACTATACAAGTAAGTCATTTTTTCTCTTGTGAAAATGACAGTTATGTACTTTTAAACCAGCCAGCAGAGGCAACGAAGGAAATTACAGGAACTTGCTCACTTCGCCAGACTAAATGCACTCTGTTCCACCTCCCCCCACCACTGATCACACACCTAGTAGGTTTCTGATACTAACTCAGGAAAACCTGCAGGCAAAGTAGGGTGGGAGACATGGAATTTGATTGGACTTTCTGAGTGTCATAAGATGAATTCAAGCACTGAATTTTGAACGGGACCAAACAATCCAACACTTGTCAGAGAAAGATCGTGATAAACATCATAATATAAATGGGCAAAAAAAATCCAGATTTTTGGAAAGTTTGCGCGTGCTAAGCTCTTTTGAATTATATGTTCACATTTGAGGTTTAAGAATATCAAAATGTTGTATAATCTGATGTCATTCTAAATGAAGAAGTCCATTCTGTTTTATTCAAAGGAGAATTATTAGTAGAGCATGAATGCAATGAATAGGTCCAGTGTATTGCATTTTTGAATGTTCTCTCGTCACTGTGCTAATCATTTTCCTAGCATTATATCACTGAGGTTTCCAAAATGCCACAATGAGGGGGATACTTAATCATGCCCATATTACAGATTGGAAAACTCAGGCTCAGAGGCCCAAGGTCACAGAGAAACTATGTGGTAAAACCAGAACTCTCATCCTATTTTTTCTGACTCCAAGGGCAAAACTCTTAAACATATACTGCATCGGTGATAACATCATTCCTTCCTTGAAAAAGCCCGTAGTGTCCTCATGGGTCCCTATCCTGGTTATAGGCAAGGAATAAGCAGAATTCTCATGTCTTTACATACTTGGGAAAGGAAGGTGCTTCGGTTCTTTCAAAAGCTAACAGCAGCCACATATGACATTTCTAGATTACCAATTTTCAAAGAATTTTAAGAAATTATACACAATACTGAAGCACTATGGAAGAGAATTTTCATCCTCTTTGGATAAATTTCCGTTGTCTATGGGCCATCATCTTTGTTCGTGTTTCCAGAAACCTATTCTGGGGAAGTGATCTGACAGACAGCCTGCTCCCAGAGCAGCACGCCCCTTTCTCCACTCGCATCTCTCTGCAGCATCTGCATTGGGCATGAGCCCGGATCCATATTTACGAGACATATGTAGACACTTTTCCCTTTCTTGGCAAATGCATAAATAGAATCCTAATGTCTACATGTAGGTACTATATAAATACAAAGTTGTGCACACTCTGTGGATGTCATGCATCATTTATCTGTGTATTTTTAGCGTCACCAACACATTTACATATGCTGTCATGTTTCAAACTGCACCTCAATATAGTGCCTTTTTCAACATGAACTCGGCAGCAGGCAACATCATTCTTCGAACATTTTCATCACAAATGAAGGTCAGAAAGCAAGAAAACAAATCCAAGAATAGAAGACAAATTTTAAATGGGTAACACTTTCCTAGTATGTTCTGAAGATACTGGAGAATTATCTAGAGCAGAGGACTGAATTTTTTACTGTGTAATTAGATTCATGCAGTCATTTTAATGTACCTTATTATGCCAGGATTTCCCGAGATAAATGTTTACACCTTGGCCATTGTCTAGAGGGGATTTAGATATGTAAACCGTCATTTGCAATTTTGCATTAAACACCTGGGAGGTAGAGTAGCAAAATGAGAGGCACTCTTGAGATAGGACTGAAGAAGTCAGGGAATCTTCACTTGGGCTATAATATTTGAATTGATTCTTGGAGAATGAGGAGAGGTTTGGATTTTCTTTTGAATGAAACACTAGGAGAGTTAGAGGTCATTTGACCACACATTCAAGTCTAAGATCAAATGTAAGAAATTAATTGATCTAACAGATAAAGTTTAAGATGCTTGGATTTCTTAGCAGGGATCAATCTTAAATTTCAGAAAACAAGAAGTGGGCAGATGATTCTCCATTTTCTTCATTTATTAAAGCCCTCAACCTGCCTCTCTTCGACCTTATATTTCTGTGTGCTGTGGATGTGATCAGTTTAGGAGGTTTGTGTGAGAACCAAACATATGATTTTTCCAGCATTTTCCTTGAGAAACAGAACATTTTATTAAACAAAATATTTCACGGAATACTAAGTGCAAAACACTTAAAAGCAGAGAGCTCATCTGGTTGAAGTGACGGACAGGGAAAAAAGACCACCTACATGGTACTGTTTGAAAATCCTTGAACTTGGTAAAAAGTGTGTGTGTGTGTGTGTGTGTGTGTGTGTGTGTGTGTGTGTGTGTGATTTCTTTAAGTCCCTAAATCACTTTAATTGCTTTTTTACCCCCAGATTGCATCTAAGGAACACTGACTTTAACCCAATATGCTACTTACTCTGTTCTGTGGAATTTCAGAGATCCAGGAAAGATCTGTTCTGTCTGTCTTTAATCTCTTTCTTCCGATGGATATTTAAATAGCAAGGTTTATGTGTTGAATAGAGCCGTGGTTCTCACAGTGCAGGGTGAGCAGTAATTACTCAGGAAACATGGTAGATGCAGATTCTTGAGCCATCTGCAACGATACCGATACCTATAGGTCTGGGGTAGAGCCTAGGTCTCTATGCATGTCAATGCATTCCAGGTGATTCTGATGCAGTGATCTACCAGATGTATGCGTTAAAGTATAGACCACAGTGCGATCAAAGGGACGACAGAATAAAATGATGAATTGAAAGGAAAAGTAGAGTAGGAAAGAGAGAACAGGAGAGCCTGTGTTAATTACAAAATGCCAACAAAAATTGCCTAGCAGGCCACATGGTGAAACTGATGCCAGTTTGATACCTCTGCTTTAGAACAATAATTAGAGGAAACCTGTAGAAGTCAATAGGTATGTTTTTTTCAAATTACAAGCGTTTAATCAAGCTGCTTGCACCTTTCCCCCCTCTTCCCTACCTACTTCCCTCCCTTCCTTCATTTCCTCCCCCTATTTATTTCTTTAACTATCTTTAAAGAAAAATAAAGAAAATTTATAAAGAAAATTCTGCAACGTTTTTGGAAAACATATCCTGGAGTTTTAGTACTACATGGTCCTTTGTTAGATGTTTTTATGTAGCAGCAATCATGTTGTATGTATATATGTGTGTGTGTGTGTGTGTGTGTGTGTGTGTGTTACATATATATGTGTGTGTATATGTTTGATATATACCTTGTCTCTTACATTATTTCATAAACATTTCTATATTGTTAAGTATCTTTTCACAGTACCTACTATCGTTACCAAAGAGATACAAGAATTAAAATATTTAGTGCATGTAAAGCTCAATAGAATGAGTGGCACTCATCAGTATTCATTAAATCATAGCATTGTTATATGCCCTTTTCTAAGCTCAGAATCATCTTTTTACAGACGCCCAGAAAAGGAGTTACTGGGTCAGTGTGTGTGAACATTCTTTTTGCAAAAAAAAAAAATTTTTTTTTGAAGGTCTTAGTACAAGATTTGTGTATGTGTATATGTGATACATTGCTTTTCAAAGATTCATTTTAATTTGCAATGCCACTAACATGGTTTGAGAGTGTCCATTTCATTGGCCCTCATATGCATGTGTAATTTTATCATTTTTTAAAAAGTTGATATTTTACATTACATCATTGCATTGTATGTTGAATGCATGAGAGAAAGAGAGAGAGATTTGTCTTTGACCTCTTCCCATATATTTCTTGAAATTTTAATATTTTCTTATTGTTTTACATGGGCCATGTAATATAGTATGAGCTGCACATATATTTCTAGGGTTATTTTTTTTCTATTTAGTTTTCTATGGGCTTTTAAAAAATGTATAAATGTTTTTCATTTCCTTGGGCTCCTTTCTGTTGGTATCTCAAAACTCTCTCCCACTTTCCTCCCTAATACTTATTTCCACCATGCCTATCCTACAGAGCATACAACATTTATAATTAATTTCAGTATTCATTTCCATTTTATTTTTACACTTAAACCTATTCAGTGCCCACTCTTGTCTTTTTGCCCCAATGATCTCTCTGTTAGAGGAAGTTTGCCCTTAGGTGGTTTTACCAAGAAGGGCTTAGGGGAAAAATCATCTTGAGTTCTTCAGTGTTCCAAACTGGGTGTGCGTGTGTGTGTATTTTAATAGCATTATTCTTGAAGGGCAGCTTGGGGGGTTGTAAAATTTTTGGCTCACCCTTCACTTCTGTATCTTGTCGATGTTGCTCGATCCTCTTCTGGTGTTAAAAATGTCATTGTGAAGAAATTTTGAGGCCCACTGCATTTCTTTCCCCTTTAAAAAGTGGCTTGACCTTTTGGTTTTACTCCTCACCAGAATTCCCCTCTCAAATATGTATCTTTAAGATTAAAAACTTTGGGGCACCTGGGTGGGTCAATAGGTTGAGTGTCCAACTCTTGATTTCAGCTCAGGTAATGATCCCAGGGTCAAGGGATCGAGCCCCACGTCAGGCCCTGTGCTGAGCTTGGGGCCTTCTTAAGATTCTATCTCTCCCTCTGCCTCTCTCTCCCAACTCATGTATGCTCTCTCTCTCTCAAATTAAAAAAAAAAGTTCAAACAATTTACAAAGATGTGTCTTAATGTTAGCTGTTTCTGGCTAGTTATCTGTGGTTCATGGTATAGCCTTTCTTTAAGGACACTCAAGTCTTTCTCTACCCAGGACATTTTTCTTGCAGCACGTCGTTAAATATATTAATTTTCCGTTGGTCTGATCTTCTCTTGAGGACTCGAATATAGATGTTGCATGTCCTTTTCCTACATACTATAGCTGTTATTTTTCTAATGTAAGCTTCCTGTGTCTTTAATTTTGTTTGGTTTTTTCTCTCGGTTGTCCATATCTTCTGCCACGTTTTCCACAGAGGCTGTTCTCCGTGCATTCTTTGAGATTTTTTGCTCATTGCTTTTGTAATTTGGGTTTGTGTCAGGGTTCCTTTTGTATGAAACTTTTCCTTTTGAAATCATTGCAGATGCATGTACAACCATAAGAAATAATACAGAGAGATTCCCATTTAACATTTACCCAGATTTCCCCCTACGATAACATGTTACAGAACTGAAATTCAGTACGATACCAGACTATCAAACCACCCAATACCACACCCATAATATTAACGTAGATGCAGTTAAGATATAGGAAATTTCCATCACCACAAAAATCTTTCACATTGCCCTTTTGGAGTCATACCTACATCCTTCTTGACCTCCAACCCCCCTACTGACGTTAACCCTGGTCATCATTAAGCTCTTTTTGTTCTCTATCATTTTGTTGTTTCTATAATATTATATAAATGAAATTATACAGCACGTAACCTATTAAGATTGGATTCTTTGACTAAGCTTTATTCTCTGGAAATAAGACGTTGCATGTATCAGTAGTTTGTTCCCCTTTATTGCTGAGTCAGATGCAAGCATACAGACATACTGCAGTTTACTTAACCATCTGCCTGCCCAAGGGCATCTGAGTTGGCTTCAGTTTGGGGCAATTAAAAATAAAGCTGCTAAGCATTATTTACAATAGCCAAGATATGGAAGCACCCAAGTGTCCATTGATAGATAAGTAGCTAAGGAAGATGTGATATCTATCTATCTATCTATCTATCTATCTATCTATCTACCTATCTATCTAGAAATGGAATATTATCCAGCATAAAAAGGATGAGATATATGTATGTATATATTTTGCAGTGGAATATTACACAGGCATGAAAAGGATGAGATCTTGCTATTTACAACAACATGGATGAACTTAGAAGGCATTATGCTGAGTGAAACACATCAGGCAGAGAAAGACAAATACCATATGATTTCACTCAAATGTGTAATCTAAAAACCAAAGTAAATGAATAAACAAACAAATGGCAGAATCAGACCTATAAATACAGAGAACAAGTTGATCCTTGTCAGAGGGGAAGGAGGGGTAGAGGAATGGGCAACATGGGTGACGGAGAGTGGAGGGAAAAGGCTTCCAATTATGGAATGAATAAGTCATGGGTATAAAGGTCACAGCATAGGGAATATGGTCAGTGATACAGTAATAGCACTGTGTGATGACAAGTGGTGGCAACACTTGTGAGCATAGCATAATATTGAGAGAAGTTGAATCACTATCTTGTACACCTGAAACTGATGTTGTGTGTCAACTATACTCAAACAAACAAAAAAAAACTAAAAAAAATTAAACTCCTAAAAACATTCATGTATGCTTTTCGTATAAACATAAAATTCCACTCCTCCAGGATAAATACTCAGTAGTGCAATTGCTGGGTCTTATGGTTATGACATTTTTCATTTCCTTTTTTTTTTAACGTTTATTTATTTTTGAGAGAGACAGAGACAGAGTGCAAGCAGGGTAGGAGCAGAGAGAGAGGGAGACACAGAATCTGAAGCAGGCTGCAGGCTCCGAGCTGTCAGCGCAGAGCCTGATGCGGGGCTTGAACTCACAAACAGTGAGATCATGACCTGAGCCAAAGTCGGACACTTAACCGACTGAGCCACCCAGGAGCCCCTTCATTTTTCATTTCTTAAGAAGCTGCTAAACTGTTTCTTGGAGTGGATGTACTATTTTATGTTACCCCTAGCAATGTATAAGTGACCCAGTTTCACTCTATGGCACTGGGTGTTGTCAGTATATATATTTTTAATTTTAACTGTTTAAAAAAATTTTTTTTCAACTGTTTTGATAGATGTGTAGTTATGTTCTTATTGTGGTTTTATTTTGCATTTCCTAACAGATGAGACTGAACATCTTTTTCGCGTGCTCATTTGCCATTTGCATGTCCTCTTCAGTATAATGCCTGTTCATGTCTTTTGCCCATTTAAAGACCTTTTTACTTCAGAATGACTTAAAATTCATGGAAAATCACAAAGATGTTACAGAGAGTTTCAATACACCTCACATCCAGTTTTCCTCATTATTGGGTATTTTTCATTATTATAGTACCTTTGTCACAATTCATGTATCAATATTGATATATTATTATTCACTTAAGTCTATATCAAGATATCCTTAGCTTATACCTACTATCTCTTTTCTGTTCCAGGATCTGATCCAAGATACCATGTTTAGTCCTTATGTCTCCTTAGGTTATTACCGAGTATAACAATTTCTCAGACTTTCCTTATTTTCGATGACTTTGACAGTTTTAAGGAGGACCAATCAAATATTTTATATATCATCCCACAATTGGGATTTGACTGATAATTTTCTTGCCATTAGATAAGGGTTGTGGGGCTTTGTGGGAAGATCACAGAGAGCTGAGTATCTCCTTGAGAGCTGAGTATCTGCACAAATTTTTGGGAATTCTTGTGCATGAGAGCTTTTGTGTCTTCTCCCTCATTTATGTGTTTATTTACTTATTCCGTGATTTATGTATAAGAGTATGAACTCTAGGATATTTATTTTATATTTTGCATTACAGTCCTCTACAACCTTATTAATTTTGTTGCGTTGGCCATTGGAAGCTCGTTCAGGTGGCTCCTGTATCTGTCTGACATGTCTCCCATCATAATAGGTCTGCTTTGTTTTGGTTTGGTTTAGTTAATAGCAGTTCCTTACTTTCTAACATTACAAGATGCTCCAGGATCATATTTTTGTTTCCCACCTGAGTTCTAGAATCAGCTATTCCTCCCGAGATCCCTGGTGCCTTTTATTGGAGAATGGCATCAAAAACCAAGATCTGGGAGGTACATGTGCTCGTTGCTACTGAGGTTATTGGTTCTAGGTCCTCTCAGCTTACAAACCAAGGAAATACATATGTGTGTATGCTAATGCCTATAAGTACATATATCTCAAGACATTTCTACATATAACTATCTGTATCTATATTAGGCTAAACATGAATTCACACTAATGTGTCCAATGCTATTTCATCACCACATATATCATTAGAGCTCCCTGCCCTTCCTCATCTCTAAAATCTCCTTGCAACACTAAGAAACCTGACTCCCATCCATTGCCATCCATTTACTTTATTGTTAATTCTAGCAAACATTTATAGGGTATCGGGATTATTAACCAGTACCTGTGTAGGAAACTTTATCAACTAGAGTATAACATTTACATACGGGTCCTCTTGTCTTTCATCGTAAGAAGTCCACTCAGGGGCGCCTGGGTGGCGCAGTCGGTTAAGCGTCTGACTTCAGCCAGGTCACAATCTCGCGGTCCGTGAGTTCAAGCCCGCGTCAGGCTCTGGGCTGATGGCTCAGAGCCTGGAGCCTGTTTCCGATTCTGTGTCTCCCTCTCTCTCTGCCCCTCCCTTGTTCATGCTCTGTCTCTCTCTGTCCCAAAAATAAATAAACGTTGAAAAAAAAATTAAAAAAAAAAAAGAAGTCCACTCATTTCCGCTTGCCAAGATCGATGTCTTCCCCAACCCCTTCTGTGAGTTGTTTTATATATTTGCCATGTAGTCAGAGTGTTTTGTCACACGTTTCATTCTATTCTGTAATTTGCTGACCTCCTAAATGATTTTTTATTTGAATATAATAAGGTTCATTGTTTGTGCTGCAAAGTTCTATGTATTCTGAAAAATACAGTGTGTTGTACACGCACCATTACAATATCGTACCCTGTAGTTTTGCCAGAGTAAAAATCCCCTATGCTTTTGCATCTCACTCTGCTTCCCGTTAAATACCTGGCAAGCTATGGGGAGCCTGGGTGGCTCAGTCGGTTAAGCGTCCAACTTTGGCTCAGCTCATGATGTAATGGTCTGTGAGTTCGAGCCCCACGTCGGGCTCTGTGCTGCCAGCTCAGAGCCCGGAGCCTGCTTCAGATTCTGTGTCTCCCTCTCTCTCTGCCCCTCCCCTGCTCATGCACTCTCTCTCTCTGTCTCAAAAATAAGTAAAAACATTAAAAAAAATTCTTTTAAATAAAGAAAAAAAAGATAAATACCTGGCAAGCTATAGTGTGCCGGCTACTCTGTCTTCGGCCCTCCATCTAGTTCATGTCAGTGCAGTGCCCCCCCCCCCCCCCACCTTGGGGCTGGGTGTTCCAGGCCTCTTGGAGGTTAACGTATGCCAGACAGGAAAATGGGAAGGCTTGTTCTGATCTTCCCTAAAGTGGCATGGAGAAGGCTCCACTTGAAACAACTAGTAGAGATAAAACTCGAGCACGGGTGGCACCCCTTTAGATAACTACATTTTGACCTTACCATGATGCCCTTTGCTATAGGAAACCTGTGGATTGAGGACTGCCTGGGCAGTGAAGAATAGCTGTGCTGTGCCCAGATCATTTGTCTGCTTGATCGCCTCTCAGTAAGTTAACTGTGTAAACAATATGAAGTGGCTTGCTTCATTTTGCAGTCTCCAAGTGCCTTCTCAGTCCCCCCTCCTCCTTCTAACACAAGTCCTCATCTTTTGCATGTGTTGCCTTTCCCCAAACTGTCATATCACTGGAATCGTGATATCTGTAGACTTTTCATATTGGCTTTTTTCATGTAACAGCATATGACTGAGATTTATCCCAGTCCTTGTTTTTTGGCCTCGTAGCTCATTTCTTTTAATCCCAGAATAATATTCTGCAGTCTGGATCGACCACCATTTGTTCCTTCACTTAGCTACCGAAGTACATTTTGGTTGCGTCCACTTTGGGGCAATTATGAGTAAGTCTGCCATAAGTATTCTTGTGCAAACTTCCGTGAGGGCAGGACTTTTCAAATCAGGTAAACTCCTAGGAGTACAATCACTGGATCATAGGTTGAGACTGTTTTAGTTTCTAAACAAAAACTGCCCACCTGTCTTTCGAAGTGAGTCTGGCATTTGTGAATTCCCACCAGCAATGAAGTAGAGTTCCTGTTGCTCCGTATCCTCACCAGCAATTGGCGTTGTTAACTTTTTGGATTTAAGCTCTTCTAATGTATGTGTTTCATATCGTTGTTTTGATTTGCATTTCCCTAATGACAAATGATGTGGAATACTTTTTCATAATCGTATTTGTCACCTGCATATTTCCTCTAGTGAGGGGTCTCTTCTGGGATTTTGCCCATCTTCACATGGAGGTGTTTCTTCTCATCGGATTTTAAGAGTTCTTTGTTTATTTTGAACGGAAGTTCCTTATCATGTATGTTTTCTGCAAATATTTCTCCTAGTCCTAACTTACCTTTTAATTTTCTTAACAGTGTCTTTCGCAGAGCAGAAGTTTTTAATGTGAATAATAATGAAGTCTGTCTTACCAAAGCGTTTCCTCATGGATTGTGCTTTTGGTGTGCTGTCTAAAACCTTTTTACCAAACCCAGGGTCACACAGACAGTCTCTAATGTTTCCTTCTAAAAGTTTGTGTGTGATACATTTTCAGTTGATTTTTGTGTAAAGTGAAGGTTGGTCTCTAGCTTTATCATTATTATTATTAATTATTATTATTTTGCCTATAGACCTCCATTTTTCTAGTACAATTTGTTGAAAAGATTATCCTTTCTCCACTGAAGTGTCTTTGCACCTTAGTTTAACATCGCTTGACTATACGTCTGTGGGTCTATTTCTGAACTCTTTCCTATTGCATTGAACTATGTCCCTGTTCATCCACCAATATCACACTGTCTTGATCATTTCACCTTTGTATCAGGTCTTAAAATATGGGTCCACTAGCTTTGCTGTTCTTCAGTATTGCATTGGTTTTTCCAGGTCTTTGTCTTTTCCTATAAACTGTAGAATCAGTTCGTCTATGTCTACAGGTATGTAATATTCGGAGTTTTTCGTTGTGATTCGCGGGAGGAAAAGTGAAAGCCACATCTACTACATTTTTGCCATAAGCGAAAGTCCATCCCAATTTTTTGTTTTTATCTTTCACCTCTAAGCACCATCCATGCACACCACATTTTATATCCTCTTTTTTATATCTCAGTGTCTCCCCTAAATTCTCGCATTTATGCTTTGCATAACGTTCTCACATTCATGCGGGTGTTATTGCATGTTTCTTTATGGTCTTCTTGGAGGTGATTGCTAGCTCACGTTTACAGAACACTCAGTGATATTTTTGTTTGTAATTATTCTCTGTTTCCTGGCAATATTTTATGGTAAAGGCGTTTTTGTCTGTTGAACCGTTTGCCGTTCTTCGCCGGAGATTTCATGTTACATCTTTGTGTCGATACCGTTCTAGAATTTTTCTTATCACTCCTCACCAATTGAGTGGTTATTTGCAAGAGATTTGCTGTGGTGTGAGAGGTCAGGATGGGGACGTCCTCCAGGTTCACAGCAACGAGAAAGCTGTCTCCCCTGTTGCCACAGAGACAAATATGCAAATATACCCTTCCTGAACACGTAACACATCAGTGGGATTATGGGTAGAGGCCCACCTCATCTACTTCTCTGAATGAAACCAGGTCAGACTTTTTCTACTGCCAGTCCTGTCTGTTTCATTTTCTGCCCACTTACTGCTTATACAGGATATGAAACTGTTTTCACCACAGGGTGAGGCTCTCCTTTTCAGGAAATGTGTTATTGTTAACCCTTTCTGGTAGTTACTATTGCCAAGGCCTCTCAGGAACGCCTTTATTTTTGAAACTCTCCTCACCTTTTCCCACTGTAAGCTGTTTTTGGCAGATCAAATCTATGTCTCAGGGTTATATCGACGTCTTTGCTTCATTGAAAATGGAGTTTGCACACATTTCCACCCTCCTCCCTGTCTTCGTCTTGCTGTTATATGAGCTGCAAGAAGAGAAGGTTAAAAAAAAAAAGTGCTGACTTAGGGAGACATTTTCCTAGTGGAAATTTCCAACCTGCATTTATTGAGTACCTAATGTTTCAATCTTTCATTTTCATACTTCAAAAGGATCAAAAGAAGATGTAGATTGGAAGAGGAGACAACAAAGAACATGTTGATAGGGTTTGTTCAGGGGTAACAATTTTCAGTTGGCAATTTAGCCTTCATCAAAATACTTTCTAGAAAATTCACAGAAAAATTTTGCGAGTTAACTAGGCGTTGTCTCCAGTTCATTCTTTGACTAGCTGGTGATTTCAGGTAAAGCGCCTTCAAAATTTCCACATGAAGCATTTATTATATGTTGGAATGAAGTTATAAATGCCCTATACACTAATTGCTATTACTTCTCATGAACTCCAACATAATGCTTATGTTGGAAGACTGAACTGGTGTGTGCTTATTTTAGAGTTTCTGTTTTATAAGGAAAGAAACGTTCTGCACATATAATGGTGCTATGTAATTTGACTGAATCCATCAGACACCTTGTCATAGAGGGCTTTTTATAGGTCCTTCTGTGACAAAATGGGACTTTGGCACACATCAAGAGGTGCCACTTATTTTTCATTATTGATTCTAGGATTGCTACTTCCCTACGTCTTTCAGGGGGCAAAATACAAGAGTTTATACGCTTTATTCATCCACGACTATGCTCTGGGTCCAGCCCACTATTAAAACTTCGGAAGCTATAGAAAATTGTACATGGTAGATAAAGGTCATCTACGCATGTTTGTTTTTTTTTTTCCTCACTCATGCCACACTGTTAATATTTTAGAGCATTTCCAGTCAGTCTTTTTCTGTGCATTCTGTGCATAATTGGCACCATGCTCTCCGTGTAATTTTTTGTTTGCTTGGTTTTACTTGGTTTAATAGTAAATGTTCCTAAACGTTACTTAAAATCGTTACACATATCTTTGAAGTGATTGCATAAAATTCTTATTGAATCTGGTTGAAAACACACAAGCTAGACAATAAGAAAGCAAAGACGCGCCACCCTTGGGTAGCAAGTTGTGTCATAAAAATGTCAATCATCCAAAACTTAATATGTAAGTAAATGATAATCTCAGAAGTCCAGAAGTTCCTTTAAAGTGTTTTTGGAAAGAGTGAAGGAAAAAAGGTGAAATGCTCTCGATATCCACACGGAAGAAAAAATGTTCAGAATATCTAAAATGGCGTTATAAATTGCAAGAGGTGATTTATTTCTAGAAATTAAAATATACTGTAATTTAGTATGATGCTCAAAATATTCAGATATTAGCATAAAACAGACATATATATATGGAAAAATACGCATGTGTATACTTAGAAAATTAAACTATAATAAAGTTGGTTCTTTGATTCAGTAGAGACAGAGTGGTTTATTTACTAAATGGGCTTTCACAACTGGCTATCCATCTGGAAAAATAGCGATCTTGGATGTCCATCTTATACAATAAACAGAAATATATTCCCGAAGGATCAAAAGGTTAATTTTAAAAAAAAAACTGATAATAAAATTTAGGAAAATGTTTTTATAACCTTGGGGTGAAGGAAAGTAATTTAAGCAAGACAGAAAACTTGGGCCGTAAAAGAAACATTTAAATCTAGAAAGGTATTTTCGCATGTTAAAGTACACCACAGGGGGCGCCAGTGTGGTTCTGTTGGCTCAGGCAGTTAAGCGGTTAAGCGTCTGACTTCCGGCTCAGGTCATAATGTTGGGGTTCGGGAGTTTCAGCCCCACATTTGGCTCTGTGCTGACAGTTCAGAGACTGGAGCCTGCTTCCAATTCTGTGTCTCCCTCTCTCTGCCCCTCCCCTGCTTGCTTTCGATCTCTCTCTCTTTCTCAAAATAAATAAATAAACTTAAAAAAAATATTGGGGCGCCTGGGTGGCTCCGTCGGTTAAGTGTCCAACTTCGGCTCCGTCGTGATCTCATGGTTCCTGAGTTCCAGCCCCATATCAGGCTGTGTGCTGACAGCTTAGAGCCTAGAGCCTCACTCGGATTCTGTGTCTTCCTCTTTCTGCCCCTCCCCTGCTTGTGCTCTCTCTCTCTCAAAATAAATAAAGTTACATTAAAAAAAATAATAAATAAATAAAAGTACATCACAAACCAAGTAAAAAAATGATAAGCTGGAGGAAAATGTAACACATGCAACCAAAAAAGAGTATTAGCCATAACATTATAAAATACCTACGATTATATGAGCAAAAGGTATGTGCCCCAATAGGAAAATGTCCGTAGGATGTAAATAAGCCATGGACAGAAGTGGAAATTCAAAAGGTCAATAAGTATATGAAACGATGTTTATTTCATTAGTAACAATAAGATACTACTTTCACCCCATCATCCTGGCAAAAAATGGAATAAACTGCTATTGAGTACATGGGAGGAGGGCATTTTTTATACTTTGCTGGTGGGAAAGTGTATTGGTATAGACCTTTAAAAAGTGATATAGAAATCTGCATTCCAAATTAAAACAGCATCCCCTTTGCTCTAGTAACTTTATTTGTGGGGATCCTCCCTATCTAAAGCACTCCTATGTAGTGATACGTATAGGGATGTTTATTTCAGTACACAGAGGTAAAACAAAAACAAAAACCTCCCACGGCACCCCCCCCCCAAAAAAAGAAGACTTGTAATCACCCTGAAGGCCAATAAATGGGAGCATGATTACAATAAAGTATGTTTCATCATTTTATTCAGCTAGCAAAAAAAAAAATGAATGATTGAGAGCTATATGTGGTGCCCCATAGTCCATTACATAGGATGTTCAGTGAGAAATGCCGCTTATTGAGAAATGTCTAAAGAATGATCACATTTATGTAAAAATAAGCAATGACCAAAATCATCTCTGCATGTGAATTTGCACATATTACCTGGGTATAGGGGAAGGTGAGGACCCACGAATAAATAGGCTAATCTTAGGGGGGTGAGAATGAGGTAAGAAATCCCAAGGCAGTAACAAAATGGAAACATATTGATTGTATGTTTTATAAAATGTAGACTATCAAATTATATTTTATTGTAGCTTTGTACAAATTGCATATGCATGCAAAAGTACTAAAGTTTTCTTGGTACAAATGGAAATGTGGATTGGGTGATAAAATTCCAGAGAATTTTCCTTTGGGTTGTCATTGTTATTTTGATAGCAGGTTTGAGTTAAATTATTTAAAAATAATATTCATTCTTATAACCACACAGTGTTTTACTTGTGTCCAAAATTTGTGCTACGAACAACTTTGCATGTAAATCATCCACATTTCAGACCATATTCTTAGAAATGGTTTCAAAAGCATAGGTATAAGACTAAAACACACAAACACTTTGAAATTTCCCAGTATCTGTTGCCAAATACTTTTTAGAAATTATTTCTACCATACTGCTCAGGTTTTAAGAGAACAATGCTTCCAAGTTTTGCCTACTTTTACTCCTCTCTTAGTTTCTAACTTGATCATGTTTTTCTTTCATTTTCTGGGGGGTTTCTCATTTTGAAAATTCAAATAATAACGTACACACACCTAAAAACAATTGTAATCATTTAAATTTGCAATGCATTGAAATAAAAAAGACAAGCTGTAGTAAAAGTAATGAATAACCCCCTGATCTAGACAAAAGCTATGCTAAAATTTTGATCTCTGTCTTTTCCACCATACCATGCTGGCACAGTCCTTATCGAGGGGGAATTGGCAGTATTTAACAAAATTACGTATGCATTTACTTTTAATCTGGCAATCCTATTCCTGAGAACGTACCCCAAAGTACAATGGTACAAATATGAGATGATGTACGCATTGGGTTATTCTCTGTCACATTGTACGTAATGGCAAAAAGTGTAAATTCTTGTAATGGGCCAGCAAAAAGAAATGAAGAAAAGATAAATATACAAATGGAGAATGATCTGTAGAATATTTTGCAAAATGATAATCATATTCTTTAGGATAAGTGTCAATATGCCCCAAATATTACAGGGTACATACTTCTACTAGAAAATCTTGTTTATATGAAATTCAAATTTACCTGGGCATCTCGTATTTTTATCTGCTAAATCTGATGACCCTGTTTGGGAAGGAGACTCTGAGCCAGAATTGAGTGTGCAGAATGTTTATAGCGGCGTCCCTGGGATCAGCACCTGTGAATACAGGAAAAGACTGGGCAGGGGAAGAAGTTACGCACTGAGAAGCCAAACAACAATTTCAGGTGATTCCACAAGGAGCTCTAAAAGTAAAATGATCCATCGGTGTGCTCTACTGGGACTTTGGCGGGTCTCTTTTATCTTCTTCCTCAGTCATTGGGGATAGTCAAGGCAGCTTTCTATGGGTGAGGCACCCCCAAAGGGGCAGACACCTGAAGATCATCTATTTATATCATTCCCAGCAGCCAAGCGAAAGGTCCTGTTTTGAAGGGGAATCTACGTGACTCATTTCTGTTTCCCTCACAATGAGGAAAGGAAAATGCCAAAAAATATAACGTATGCTCCCTCTGATTTTCAAAGGCATAAAACACAATATATGGGGCACTTGATTATATTTTGTGCAAGTTAATAGTAAATGTGCATTCACGTTCATAAAAATGGTTAATAAAGGCAAAAAGAAGGAGTAGGGCAATAGAAGAGAGACATCACTGAGTATACTTTGTTCAATAGTTTTGACTCTGGTTGTAAATTTTTTATATTATCAAAAAATGAAATTATAGACACGAAGCAAAAAAGACCTACAAAGTTAAACTGAAATAAGTAAATCTTTATCAAGCGTAGGAGACATAATAACCAAGAGACAAAAATTACTTCAAGTCATTCTAGAATAGGATTTTGACTATCTAACCTTAGTTGGAGGCATTTTCAGGTCAAAAACTTTAAGGACTGCAAAATATTTTAAACTTCATTATGACCGGGATCGTTATTTGAGACTATAGTACATACATTGCAGGATAAATAATTATGCTCTTATTGTTGAGAACCTGAATTTTCAGTGTGAGGAAAGAGGAGACACAATCACTAAAATCAAAGAATATAAGTAAACATTCTGCAACATTATATTTGAAATGGAAGTATGAGAATGGCTCATTAAAAATAATTTTTTTTTCTAGTTCTATGCATTGCAAAGCCCCAGAAAAACTGACAGGCTAGTTGTCATGAGTACTAACTGTTCAGGTTATGGTCTCTACCTACCATTCTTCTCTAAAAGCAACTTGGAGCTCCTTGAGGAACCTGTTGTATGAAGAAGCAAGGTATTCTTCCCAAATTAACATGGTTGCATTAAGACAATATAGGAACCAAAACCCAACTTTGAACAGTGGGAAATAAAGCAATATTTTTCCTGCCTTTTCCCTTCTAGGAACTGGCTAGTTCAAATATACAGGTTTTGGTCTAAAGTATATAGATGTTGAAGCCCTTTCTTCCGCAAGATTTGAGAGGGATTAATTTGAAAGAAAATTAATTTGAGAGAACATCGGGGAAAAAAAAGGAGTATTTCAACCATTCTCTAGTTTGTAACATGAAGGTTGTTGTTATTTTGTTGGTTTATGTTTTACTTCGGAACATGTGAAAATGGACCCTTCCTGCTTTTTTCCTATTTGACCTATCCCCAGCCCCTCTTTTCCATGCTTATTTTCCAATTGGTAACTTCCCTTGATAAGTCCTTTCCATAGAAGATTTGACAGGGGGAATCCCAAAGTCTAAACCTGCTATGTTTTTAAATAGTTTTCATCAACACTTTTTACGTGTAGTTTTTATACCTCTCTGAAAATCATAAACTAATAAAATAATCAATTACATGCCGAGCTCTATTACTCCTCCGGTGCCTACAATGCGTCATGTACCTTTGTTACATCTGTTGACCATCCTGCTTGGTTTAAAGTGTAGGTGTATTTTTATAATTGTTTTCCCTTAAAAAAAAGTGAAAAAAAAAAAAAAAAAAACAACCCTATGGTCCTCTCAAGCCTAACAGGTAAAAGCAAGAAGTCACATTGGGAAATCACTTTCATTTTTATAAATGCTATCATTAATCATTTGCGGAATAAAACTATGGCGGTGACCCCTCATGTTCTTTCAAGTTTCCACACCCACTTTCTGTATGAATCGGGGTGTTAAGTCCTGGTGTCAGTGCCAATTCTAACTTAGAAATTACATTCTTCCCACTCAGAAATTCCTCCTGGTGTTTCAACAGGAGAAATTATTCTTCATTTTCCCTCCTGAAAACTGTTGTGTAATGTTGCTGGCAGAGAGAGGATGTTTGGTTCCACCCCAAAGGCAGCTGGATTTCAGTGCAGTTGAGAGCAGTATCTATATATAGAAGGCAAAAAGCCTTGGGCTAACTGTAGATGAAAAGCACTCGAGATATGTGAGCTATTATTACTACGAAAGCATTATGATTTTAAGTTTGCTACAAGTTGCAACAAGCCTATAAAATCTGCCCAGCAGTATTGTAGCAAGACCTGCTTTGTGCTTAGGTTTTCACCAGTAACCGTTTGCTTCTCCTGTATCAACGCTACCTGTCCATGTTTATTAACCAACATAATTTGAGGCATTTTGATTTTTTTCTTTCTACTCTAGATGTCCTTGACGGGGAGTGAAATGACCAGTAAAACCCTTGGTTAAAGCTACACCATTTGGGTACCACTAAATAAAGAAGCAGATAGCAAGCCTTGCCCAGAGATTTAAAAAAGAACGAAAGAAAGAAAGAAACTAGGAATAAAGTAATCTACTCCAGTCATACTGAGTCTTTAACACGATTCTGTTGCTACCTGCTGATTTAATCAATCCTTTTCAGTTAAAAAATAGAAATCGGAGCGTAATACGTGTGATGAAGAATTTTAATAAAATGCATTGGGACTTTTTTGTTCTTAATGGGGAATGAAAATGATCTGACGGTGGCTAGTGTACCTTTTAAAACCTCTCAAAAAAGGAAAACCAAATGGTATGTATGCATCAAAGCCTGTTCGTAGTTCTCTATGTCTATTAAAATATAGAAGCCTTGGATGCTTTCCTCCTTGCAATCAGAGAGGTAAATATGGGTCAGTCTGATAACCTGACGCCAGACCTTTAGTTGTGGTATTTTGATCTCCATCTCCAAGAGGATCAAATAATTTTGTTCTCTGGACACAAAGCAATCAGCTCACTCTCAAACTGGAAGTGAGCAGCAGAGAAAAGGGAGTGGGCAAATTATCGTTAAGTCCTTTTCCAGTGTCACTGGCAAGGAGAAGCACTTATGCTTCTGTCTAGCAGGGGGCCAACAATAACTCTAAACAAAAGACACATTTTAATCAATAGGTCATGTAATATCCCCGTTCCCAGTCAGAATAAGGAACAAGCACAATGTAAGTTGCCTTTTCTCTCTCAGAAAAAGGTGGTAGAATTCAGATTTTCTAATTAGGGTCCTAGAAAATAAGGGTGTTTTTCCTACTAGCAATTGTGATCTGCTAGAACTTTCTATGCTGATGGAAATGTTCTACATCCAATGAGGTAGTCCTATCCACATGTGGCTAGTGAACGCTTCTGAAACTAGTTTTATGCAATTTCAATTAATTTTAATAACCACCCACAATTTTATTTGTTTATTTCTTTAACGTTTATTCATATTTTGAGAGACAGAGCAGAGTGTAAGTGGGGGAGGGGCAGAGAGAGAGGGAGATACAGAATCGGAAGCAGGCTCCAGGCTCTGAGCTGTCAGCACAGAGCCCGACGTGGGGCTCGAAATCACAGACCGTGAGATCATGACCTGAGCTGAAGTGGGACACTCAAACGACTGAGCCACCCAGGCGCCCCACCACACACAATTTTAATAGTGGCCAACATATGGGCGAACACAGTGCAGGCATCAGGGAATAGGTTAGCCAAAGTAGTGGGCGTCTCCAACCAAGACGGTATCTGCTTCTCCTAAGGAAAGGCTGGGCCATGCACCGTGATAGGCAAGGTGATGCACGCATAAGAGCAAGGGAAAATGGAGTCTGAGCATCTACGTTCAAGTGCTGACAGTCCACCCTTTGAATAGCTTTTTCTTTAAGGCTGGATTCCTGTAGAGTAGGAGTAATAACGCTTACTTTGTTAATCCATTGGGAAGATTAACGGAGAAAACATTCCTAGGACAACTAGAAAAGGACCTGCCATCTAAGAGGTGCTAATCAAATATTAATACTTCCACAAAGTCATTGCAAAGATGTTCATGATGGAAGACCTGGGCCTAAACTGGGCACAGCCATTAGCCAGAGAGCATTTAATTGTTGCAGGTGTGGGTGGTCTCCTGGGAACCCAGCCAAAATGTGTAAAGTCATTCAGAGGTTCGATTTATTCCATTTACTCCTTTAACATACAGTCTGGGGCCAGGTTGCAAACAGCACTCTGGTAGGCACTGTGACGGTGACAGAGATGTAGCAAGAGCACTTTTGGCTTTTGAGTTCTTGGGGTATGTATTTGAGGACAGTTGCGTGATTATGTGAGTTGGAAGGCCATAGCCATGGTTTGTCAATCGTGACAATTTTGACTAATGGCATGATCTACATGGTAATGGGTGTCAAAAACAGAGCTACCTCATTAGTGGCAATAGCTCAATGTATCTTCTTTCTCTTCACTCTTGTCCCTTATTGATCTCAAGCTCCTGAAGGACAGATACAGTGTCTTAACTCGATTTACACAGTGGCGGAGTTGACGTTCTGTGTTTTGAAAAATTCCTATGGATAATGGGAAAGTCTAACAAGTGTCAAACTATGCTGGAAGGACACCAATGATAGTCTCTTTGGAGCCATGTTTTTCCATGATGAGTTTCAAACTAGCAGTGTGATGCCCAGACAAAACGAGGTAAGCTTTTAAACAAACATCGAGACCCAGGGTCACAATCTGTAAGAGTTAGGAAGGTTATTCACCGTGGAGAATCACCCTGGCTGCCTGCCTCTGTGCTTAGGGAGAAGAACCACACGATACCATTGGCAAGAGAGTTTTGAAGCAGCCTGGAAAACGTGAGTGAAAATCGCAGCCTTATGCTCTGAGGTCAACAATTTAAATTCAAGCCAGACATACAATGACAGAAGCCCCACCGATTGTCAAGGTCCCTGGCATGCCCTGTCTGCCATTTCAAAGTCAACAGCTCTGTCTGGCTCTCTCATTTCAAGAGGGGAGTTGGTTTATCAGCCACTTCTACCCCCTGGGGGGTTTACTTCACGCCACTGGAAACAGAAAGTATGCGCTGTTAAGGCTATCTTCTATTTGTGCAGGGATTTAACTTAGTTTTTAAGTATGTGAAATGAAAAAAAAAAACCCACTGGAACTTTAGTAGAATATGTGATAAATGAGGAGAAAACCAATGAAATAGAGATTGTATATTATACTCTGTTACCAACTACTTTAACTAGAGGTGCGGCAGGAATTAGACTATGATTCATCTCATGTTAAGTTTTTGGCAGATGGGGAATTTGGAGGTGTCAGTTAAGCCCCATGTAATTAAAAAATGATTTCTGAAATTTGGAGTAGCAATGGCTATTAATTGATTCAGATGCTCCGTTCTCATGGAAAGTCCTAGTGTAGGTGCACGAGGGAAGTTTGACATCCTGAATCTTTGTAGTGGATATACTATGGTAGAGGGAGGTAGCTTGGAAGAAAATGTCCAAAGCATTTTTTTTAGTTAATGAAAAAATTGACGCACAAAAAATCCAGGCATGAGGCACTTGATTTCTCATTTGGGATGTATTTCAGGAAAAGATGGCATCGTGCCTTCCCCATCAGGATTTGGTAACCATTCCACTATTCATGAACAGATGCCTTGGTCAGATCCCCAAGTGTAAGTGAATTCATTAAAAGATCTAGGGAATTGGGGTATTAATTCTAAATCATTACATATTATAGATTTTCTGGAAACAAGTAGGGGGACATGGCAACGAGAGGAAATAGTAGAGATTGTATCTAACTCTTGGCCAGAAGTTGGTCTCATGAGATCACCAATAGCGTTCTTTTTAGCATAAGAATTAAACTCTTTGAAAAAAAAAAGATTTAAGCAGTTATTGTCACAGTTGGAAGGTTGATATAAGACAAAATCAAATCATGAATGCGGCGTGCCATACAAGGGAAATAATCTAGTGGATAGAGGAATGTGCACAAATCAGTTTGTCTTTTGCATACTTCAAAAAGGAAAGTCTTCCCATATAATTTTTATAAAGGAGACTTCCTGTAGAATACTTGAAATGGTGCTGTTTGTCACTGTAAGTAGTGTTCTCATCCTATCGTGGCGCATTTTGTATTGGGGCTTAGTTGCTCTCTTACCAGATTTTTATTTTTTCACTCAGACAGTTTGGCACTGGTTGATGTGTAGGTGGATATATTTTTCTCACCTGCACAATGAACTCGAAGTTATTTTGGGAATCGTTTTCATTTTCAGCTATTATGATGATACCATACTTGGGAAAATTCTGTTGAGTTGAAGAGATTCTGACTAACAGAGGGCAAAATGTAACAATCAGTTCACGCGAAGAACTTCAAAATAGCACCGAAATTGTTTTATCCAGGCTATGGTTTTTGAGTACACAGGTTTTAGGGATATGCTCTTTCTTGAATTATGGCTATGAGGTCCATCCTAATCGCCCTACAAGGACTATATGAAATGCTTCTGCCTACCTCAAATGACTTAATATCATCAAGATATAGGAGTTACTTGGGGCGCCTGGGTGGCTCAGTCGGTTAAGCGTCCGACTTAGGCTCAGGTCATGATCTCGCGGTCTGTGAGTTCAAGCCCCGCATCGGGCTCTGTGCTGACCGCTCAGAGCCTGGAGCCTGTTTCAGATTCTGTGTCCCCCTCTCTCTCTGCCCCTCCCCTGCTCATGCTCTGTCTCTCTCTGTCTCAAAAATAAATAAACGTTAAAAAAAATTTTTGAAAAAAAAGATATAGGAGTTACTTGAAGTGTGTGTAGGAAATTTTATTGTAGAACATGACTGAAGTGTATTATAAAAAAGATATCTTTTTCTGTAATGAAATCTTCATTTAACATTTGCTACAGTTAAGCCTGTTTCTGTTTGTCTGTTTTGTTATTGCTTGTTTGTTAATTCCCTACCCACAAAAACAATGCAGTGATGGATGCTTTCTTTTGTAAATAAAGTTGTGTTAGAACATAGAGACCCATTGGTTTACAATTGTCTATACCTGCTTTTGCATTACCATGGCAGAGTTGAGTCATTGTGACAGAAATATCCAACCTCCAAAGTCTAAAATGTTTCTCAACCTCTACGGAAGAATTTTTCTAAAATTTGTTTTAATGTTTATTTCTTTTTAAGGGAGAGAGAGAGAGAGAAAGAGAGAGAAAGGATGGAGTGTGAGCAGGGGAGGCAGACAGAGAGGGAGACACAGAATCCAAAGCAGGCTTCAGACTCTGAGCTGTCAGCACAGAGCCTGATGTGGGGCTCAAACTCACGAACCGTGGGTTCATGACCTGAGCTGGAATCGGGCACTTAACCGACTGAGCCACTCAGGCGCCCCTACAGAAGAATTGTTCTAACTCATGCTGTCAAAGACAGATTTTTATTTGTTTGGTTTTATTTTGTTTGGGGGGTTTTCTTTTAAATAGAAACCGCCATAATTTCAGGAATGCAAAATTTAGTCCGACCCTCCTCTCTACTGCTATCTCTAAAATGTAGTCTGAGAAAATCTACTCACGCACTTTCTAATTTCTTTATTAAAAATCTAGTCCTTGCTATATGAATCAAAGTTAGCTGTGGAATTCTGAGGAACAACCATGACTAGCACCATCCCATATGCTTACTTTCTGGCCTTGAATGTGAACATAAAACCTTGATATGGGGCAGCTGTATTGATCTGTGTGGGAAAGCCTCAGGAAACAGCAAAAATACCAGTCCTGATATTTTCAATTTTTGCTAATCAGTCATAAGCAAGCCTACCTAATATAAGACGGTCATTTGAACTCTTGTAAATCTTATCTTTGGGGGGTGGGGCAGAAAAGAGAGCAGGGGAAGGAGTGTTGCCCCAATTCAATCTGAAAAAAAATAGGCGGTGGGCATGACAAACACATTTTGCTAAATTACGACTATTCTGTGTAAACGAACATAGTTCCCTTTATCTCCTTCTATACCCTTTTCCTTCATTCACCTATTTGACTAGTATTTATTGTTGAAGCCTTTAATCTAGTCTCCAAGGATGGCTACCCACGATTCCTTCCTTCTCTGTGCATTCATACAGTGGGGTCTGGACTGCCTTCTCTTGAATCTAGACTGGCCTTTGTGGTTTGCCTTGACCGATTAAATGCAGCGGAATCAACATTTGGGGACCTGCGAGGCCCAGGCCTTTAAAGGACTGGCAGATCTTTCTTGAAGCAAAAAGAAGAAAGTGATTCAAGGAGGGAGGGATACTCAATGGGCTCAAATGCTGCTGACCGATCCAGTTGGAAGATGAACAGGAACTTATCAATTGGATGCAATAAGGTGGCCATCATTCATGACCTGGATTGTAGCGATCTCTGCAGAGCTTTCAGAGTCAAGTCCTGATAGAAAGTGTACTCAAGAAAAAATGGGAAGAAAGAAAGGAGTACAAATAACTTTCTGATCTCTTCATGAAAATCCAAGAGCAACTGAAGGAGGGATGATGATAGGTGGAGAGTGGTTGTTTTAAGGTGGCAGAAACAGAGTCAACTTATCTAAATCTTGTAATACAACTCTTAGATTTAACCCACCATTTAAGACAGCATGGCCTCCCTGTGAAAACACAATTCCTAACAGCAAGGTTAATGCTTGGCATGTGATGTCTTGGCAAATTATCTTCCTTGTATTTCAGTGTCTTCGTTTCTAACATGAACACAAATGATCATTTTATAGAACAGTTGCCCTGATAAAATTTCTTCATGGGTGCTTTTAAGTTTGATAGTTCTCATTGTTGCAGCTTGTGCTATTTGAACTTGGTAGAAGATATAAAAATTGATGTCAAAAACATTATTTTAATAAATACGATTTTTCTATATGTAAGGGAAACCGAAAAAAAAGTAATTCTTCGTTCTTGGGATTTCCCCAAATTTTGGAGGAATATGTAAGTTAAAGAATGGAAGGAGTAAATGTGGGAGATGAAAATATTCAAAACAAAACTATACATGTGTTTATTGTTTATTATATTCCATCAAGATATTCTTTTAATTAATTTTTATTAACTTCACCTGTTTATGCCACTGCACTTTGTGAAAAATATGTTACCATATTTTAGCATGGTCAGGCCATATCTTGGGTAGAGTGACTGGTAGTAATTTAGACTGGAAAGGCTAAGTGCCAATGTCAATGAAAAACCATCTCACGTCTACAGTTGGAACTACATATCCTAGGAATTACATGTTTGAATGCTGTTTTTATTATGTTTGAGATCGCCTCTGAAGACAGTAGTTTCGAAAAGTCAATCCTATTTGCTCTTTTGACAAAAATGTATTAAAAAAGGAATGGATAAATGAGGAGAATATTTTGAGCTTAAAAGATTCAAATTAACTGAATAAATATTTATAATCATTTTGATACATTCTTTAGAATTATGCCCCTTTTGGCATAATATTTTGTAATATTTTGTGTACAATTTCAGGTTCATTTCATGTTGGCACCTGTTCTGGGTTCTCAATGGCACAACATGTGTTTTAGGCAAGTGCCAGTAATGTGTGTCTTTCATGGTACTTGTAGGGATATTCTTCTTGTAATTGCAAGGCGGAAGTTGTCTGTCGTCCAATGATATGTGCATAATTGTCTCTGTTCACTATAGCCAAAGTTTGATTGTCAGCAGTATTGAGGATTATGTTCTGGTTCCTTTTTATTTTAATAATTAATTACATTTTCTTCTAATAAAGGGGACTTGGAACAGTGACTCATGTTTTTTTCAAGCTTGCTTGTTTCAGTGTCCTGGTATTAAGCTAAAATGTATCCCCTTTAAAAGTATGGGACTTTTAACGGTATCAATTAAAATTGCACTTTATTTTTGTTACACAAAAGCAACCTCACTGACCCATTATGACAAATGTACGTGGCAAAAATTTGACAAATTTTGTATAAAATAGTGATCTCTTTTCAGTTTCCAATAGACCAATGAGACAATATAAGATTTATTGGTTAGTTCTTAATACATGCCAAATATTCTCCTCTTGCCTCCGGAGAACCCTACTATTTCCTTTCCATGAGTGCTAAGCCCTTTTGCTCACAAATATCAAGCTCCCTCTGTCCTCTGTCTAGAAAGAAGTAGGTACATCACCATCTAGGCTAGCTCTTGACATGTTGCCAGTTGATATGACTTTATCTTGGAAACTTGTGTCTTCTTTCTGAAAATTTAAAAAGAGGACTAAAAGAGGTTGAAGATCTTAACCGTAATAATGGCTCTGGTTTTTGAACAGTTATTCTGTGACCAACACCACATGATGTGTTTTCCATCCTGGATCTCCTTCAACATCTCCCCATCCTGAATGGAGGTAGGTACTATTTTATTTTCATGAACTGGAGGCTCAGAGAGGTTATATAACTTAGGGTCACACAGAACGTCACAGAAGACAGAAGCATACGTTTATCTGGCTTCAAAGCCCCTCCAAATAAATAATGTGCACATGGCCTCCCTCAAGGGAGGATTCACTAATGGCAGACATCTGGGGCTTTGCAGCTTTGGAAGATTCCCACTTTGCAAGAGCATGGCTCTGCCCCCCACCAGAAGACTCACAGAACCATCCTGAAGAATGTGTGAGGGGAAACAGAAGAATTAAAAGCTGAGGCTCTGGCGTGGTTATACCTGTGTATGTAGTCTGACTCACTACCAGCTTCATGACCCTGACCTAAAAACTCAATTCCCATTACCCCATTGTAGAGTGGAAATAATGACAATATGAATCTCACAGGGTTGTTGCAGGATCTTAAGAAGATCAAACCTGTGCTAATTTTGACTGAGTTCAGGTGATGATGGGGCCATACCAGATGAAGACAATACAAACAAATGAAGGATTCAAGTAGCAGAAGTCATGGGAGCATGGGGTGGTGAGGAGATAGAGGCTTTGGGGTCGGGTAGAGTTGAATTCCCTTCACAACGTTCGTGTTGCACGTTATGGGATCTCCACTGATGCTTTTGCTTAGAAAAGGTAATTCCTATCTCTTTTTGATGAAATGTGATTCAAGCAGGAATGGAGTAGAGACTGAGTGGAATGTGTTTGAGAAAAGCTTGAATATCTGAGTATTACTGTGATAGATTCTTCAGTAGTACGCCGTTTTATGGTCTGTGCTGTGAATATCTGTGATAAATTTTTATGTTCACTCGGTATTGATACGTTTTCTGGGTTCCAAAAAACTGGTACGCCAGTTTTTAATTCACGTTACAAAGCTCAACGTAACATGGTTTCAGCTTTGGGCGAGTCCATAAAACTCTATGAGCCTCCATTTTTTCACATTAAATTGGGACATTAATATGAGATAGTATATGTAAAGTGCTTTGTGCAATGTTTAGCGCTCAGTTGATCGCAACAAATGGTTGGCTGTTTTACTATTTTTCATAAAACCTTTATCACTTGTTTATCATTCTTGCAACAAGTTGTGTGAGTACCTACTACACTCCACAAGCAACGCTAAAGGGTGGGGAGAGAGTGGTCGCCGAAATAGCCCTTTTTTTTAGAGGTAGAGAAAAACATATAAGCCATTAAATAGAAGGATTTAAGTACACGTTCATGAGAAGAGCTGCTTAAACAATCCGAGGTGAAAGGATAATTTGGTGCCTTTCTCTGAAGAGATGATACCTGGGCTGAGTTTTGAAAGCTGGAAAGGAGTGAGCTAGGCACAAAACTAGGTGCAAAGTTCTGAAGGTGGGGAAGAGCTTCATTGTTCGGTCTCTGAGTAAAGCAAAACCCTGAGAGAAGTTGGGACTGAACACAGGGAAGTGGGCTGGGTGGGCTGTACAAGGTTTGCTCAAGAGTTGGATTTATTCTGTGTGTGTAGAATAGCCGCTCGTGAGTTTTCTGCTGGGTAGAGACGCCATTGAGTATTTTTTCCAGATGGCTTTGGTAGCACTTGGGACAGAATGGATCGGAGGAGGCATGGTGGACAAGTGCTGAAGTGGGAGGGGTTTGCAAGTGAGTGCAGGTACATCGCGATAATGGCTTGGGTTCAGATACTAACGGTGGGGCTGGTCGAAAACCTTTGGGTCTTTGGAAGTGGAATGCACAGGACTTCTAGATGGATTGGGTGTGTGGATGCACCCGAGACTCCTTTCTGATCTTTTTTTTTTTTTTTTTTTTTTTTTTTTACCACCTATAGAAGAGATGGCTATGTATTATCACTGGAGAGAAATGTCTAAGTTTAAAGTGTGTCGAGTCAACTTTGATGTGTGGGAACTGGGGGGTTTTTGATCATTTGGGCGAATCCTGGCTTTTCTCAGTATTGTCCGGCATACTCTGATTACTGACCGGAAGTGATGCATGCAGGGGAAAAAAAAAAAAAAAAAGAAAAGCAGGTCATAGCCTGCAACAGCCTTTGTAGGGTTTTGCCAGATCTCTTGGAGCCAAAAGGACAAAGGTTCGCCCATATATACACTTAGCGAAACATTCTCCCCTATTTTGAAACAAGTGGACAAAGTTAGTAACAGCTCAACAACCAAATAACATGACTATATGGCAGTTACGAGGGCTGGAGGAGTGGGGGAAATGGGGGAGCTCACGTTGAAAGGGTACAGGGTTTCAGTGTGGGAAGATGAAAAAGTGCTAGAGACGGATGGTGTTGGTGGTGATTGCTGACAATTTGTGCCTCAGGCCACTGAGCTGTACGCTTAAAATGATATATTGTCTGATACCTACGTTTTGCCGCAATTTTTAAAATTGCCCCCCAAAGTGAAACTACACGTAAAGCCTTGTGTTGCCCTGTCTTGCCAGCCTCATTGCCAATCCTTGTAAACACACCCATCAAGGGACATGGAAACTGTTGGAGGCCAGGAACCACAGAGTGATGGGAAATGATGGTTCCTTTTGCGGAGTAACCAGGGCTGTGAAACAAACAGCCAACACCAGTTGATGTTTACTTAATATTTTGGTATGTTGTTCATCATTGGTTTCCGGCACTAATTTTGATTTGTTTGAGATCGTACATTCAGATATTATTTATCTTGAATATTGGGGTTTAGGGACTCCCCTCACTGTTGTGTCCAAGGCCAGAACCTCATTCACCTCTCTCTTTGTTTATGGTTGGAGAACCATCACCCCACTGCTTAGCAGGCTTGCTGGGAACTAACGATGTCTCAGAAACCAACCTCGTCTCAGGCTCACTCTGGGGAACGGGACACAGTGGTCCCTGTTGCTATTAAACTTCGCTAATGCTATCAGTGGTATATGTTTTTGCTCCTTGATCCAGCTCTTACCTCTCCCCGGGTCAAAAGCTAAGGCAGGAGAGGGGTAGGAACCCATTGCCTGCTTCGAAGTTCTCTTCTCTCTCTTTGCTACCTTCCACTCCTATGCCTCTAACCTGCCCATAAGGACTTTTATCTTGTCTGTATATGTCGAGAAAGTGACTTCATGAAACCCACAGTCAGTGGTTTGGATTCTCTGCTTTGGGACCTCTAAAGTTGTGATATGAATATTCAAACCAAGCTGTAGGAATGCCAGCAAAACTCCTTTATTTTCTCTCAGAAAGTAGTTAGCTGTCAGGTTATTATCCTCTGCCATAGGTTCACGAAATCCGTCCAGAAGTGTATTGATGGCTGTGTTGTAGGCTTTATGTGACCTCCCCTGAAGCAACTAAATGATTAGGAGGATATAATGGGTTCAGGGAACCTGGAGTGGCAGAGACAGCCACATAATAGCTCAAATATCATAATCCTACTAAGTAAAATTAAATAAGCTTATGGCGAAGTATAAAGTGCCCCAGGCAGAAGTCAACAACAGTCTGCTTTCTCGTTGTGGCCAGCACAAGAAGGGCCAGGCTTTTCCCTTGGAGGCTGCATTGTGTGGTGTTTAAAGGCAAGAGTCTGGGAATCCAATGACCCGGGTCTGAATCTTGGCTCATCCAATGTCCCCTATGAGACACTGGGGTGTTATTTCATCCCTAAATCTATTTAAATTTCCTGGTAATTCCCAGCTTATAAGGCCCCTAGCTCACGAGGATGCTAAGCCTCTCCAAGCCTGTTTCCTCACCTTTAAAACACCTGTTTAGCACCAAGGGCTAAACATGATCAAGCATGCAAAGCAGTAAGCACAGTGCCTAGCATACAGTAGGTGTTTCAAAAATGACAGCTACTATTATTTTCTCCATTTATGACAGGAAAAAAAGGTTATCTACTGTGGCTGATTCATAGTTTGTTGAAAGACTGAAGTGATGTAAACAAATATGAAATGGCGTTACATATTATGAAAGGGTAGGCCGAAACACAGGATTCTTTTGCAGTGATTTCCAGGTCTCATTCAGTAACTAATAACCATAATTGTAGAATATTTAAGAAATCAACTCCTTCATTGATCCTCAACCATGTTGAGTTGCTCTGTGACTATTACACAAGCTCACAGCCCCTTTGGGTAATAATTCAGGCATTTATTCATTCAGCAAACATTTAATGAGCATCTCCTATGTCTAAGCCATGGTTCCTCCATTGTTCTAGGGATATGGGGCAGTGACCAAACCACAACCAGAATATTGTAGACTTTGGATACAGTAAGTGAAAAGCCTAAAGATATCCAAATTGGGATTTCAAATGGACAGCTGATTATGTGATTCTAGAGAACCTGAAATCAAAAGTATCATGTCTTATTCTTAAATGTTAGGGGAGAGGGGGAAGAGTTTGGGGAAGGATAAAGGAAGTAACTCAGGAGGACTTAAGAAGCTAATCTAATTAAAGAAAAATGGTATTACTTGCTTATCTGTGTAAATGTTAATTTGGCTTTGAATGGAAAAGCAGATTTAGCAAATACTTAATGCGTTCTTTATTTGGACTATGGTCCACTACATAAAAACAGAAAACAACAAGAAAGTGTACCAAATCGTTATATACCCTTTGGTATTTAATATGATTAAGAAGAAAACAGCCATCGCCACAAATTCCACCAGGAAGAAATGTTCAGTGTTGCATTGATATATTTCCTCATGTTTGTATTGCATATTTTAGCTTATTGTTGTATCAGAAGATTTTTCATTTGTTCTCTTCTAGGAAAATGATTTTTAATGTTTGGTAAATGTTGAGAGGGATTACAGAATAATCATTTCTCCATTGTTGAAAATCAACTTTTTGATTTATGTGTGTGATATATATATAGTTATGATAATAATATAGTTATCACAGTTATAATAATATATTGAACTTCATTTAATTTTCTTAGAAAAAAATCCTAAAAGTAAAATAATCAGATCAAAGGCATAAATGAGTTAATATTTATGATCTAATTACCTTGAGAAAGATAATACCATTTACATTCTCAACATTGAGGAAAAGAAAGCTAGTCTCATAGTACCCACACCAGAGTATTTATTTGGTTTTTACTTCCTAATAGATTAGACAAAATTTATGATCCAACTTCTTTGTACTTTTTGTTATGAATATTGTTGAATAAGAAGTAAAGCTTCTTAATTCTGATTTGCTTAGCTTTTCTATCATAGCAAATATTTGACGTTATCTTTTCATTTCTAATAGTTACATATTATATCTTCCCTAACTAGTTTACCTAGAATTGCCAAAACAGTGTTAAGTAACAGTGGTCATAGTGGCCAGTGTCTGGAAGCAAAATGTCTGGGGGCCAATCTGTGCTACATAACAATAACACCAGAGCAACTTAGGAAAAAATGCCCGGGGTTATAGAGTAGATATTTAAAAGAAAACTATAAAATTACATAGGTGTTTGAGTGGTTTGAATACGTGTAACATTTGAGAAGAAAGTGAGATAATTACTCATATTGGTTTTATCCTAGGATCATTTTTTACTGATCTCATTTGAGAATGAACAAGGTTTTCTGTATATTTTGGACTAAAGTAAATTAAAGACTTTTCATCCAAAACGGATTCAAAATACTTTTGTAGATCATATCTTAACACATAGTCCCACCATGTATTCCTATGTTTCCATAATTTACAAACCTGTTTTTTTTAACAAATAGAGAAATTTCTGAAGCAATGGATTCGTTTTAACATTCAAATAAACATAGCACATTCTCATTACTAATTTTTTTCTCAGTAGCATACATCTTTGTGATCCTTGACTAAGCCATTTGTTTGACCAGTTTATGTAAATAGCAGATGTTTCTGAAGCATTTTTTAAATATTAAAGGAATACTTTACAAAATAGCTTTTATATGACCTGAAGTAACTCTTCATAATTTGTGGAATCCTAAAGATGTCCTGTAAATTTTATACTCATCTCTTCAAATTTGACTTTTCACTTCATCAACAACATAGGGAGTGTGTGGTAAAAAATGTAAATGCTCGATGCTCTGCTGAGACTCACATAAATATAGATTTGTTGGAATTACTACAGCTATCTGTCAGCCTCATGGCTTTTGGGAGCCAAAATTTCTTAACTCCAAAATTATGAGCATGTGACAAAATATGATTTATATTGCTTTATGAAACTAAGGCTTCCATATAAATAAGTTAATAGACTGAAAAAAAAATGGAGTTGAGCTAATGAGAAGTATACCTTAATTCATCTTTGAGTGATCATTTGAAAATGTGGGTCTTAGATGAATTCTGTTTTAGAGCTAGACGCATCTGAAAGACAATATATGAATCTTGCGACTTTAGTCTTAGAGAAATTTACAATGGAAATAGAGACAGAAATGTTTTTACTTGTAATAAGCAGCCCATCAACTCCTATTCCGCGACATCCTCATTGTCTTAGTTTTTGGAGAGAGACGTTGCAATAGGACAGATAATAGGCACATTCTAGTTGTACCCTCTTAATTGTTTAAATTCTTTGAAACCAAGTTTCTTTCATCTGTAAAATAAGGTGGGGACTGGGGGAGGGTGGAGAGGGGAGTTGGCAAAAGTACCCAAGTCATTGAGCTCTCATGCGAATAAATTGTATTTAACTCAAGAGCCTGATAAAATGCTAGCAAATATGGTAGTGGTTAATAAAAGGACTTAGTTATTCTTTACTGTTAGCTTTCTCCTAGGCTGTAGACCAACTAGAGGTCCAGGTAATTAAATATATATATATATATATATATATATATATATATATATATATATATATATTTATATATATATATATATGCATATATGTGTGTGTGTGTGTGTGTGTGTGTGTATATATATATATACAATCTATTGATAGCATTTTAGCAAAATGTTTATGATTAAAAAACACTTTCATGGATATTAGTGTTCTCATTATTTCGAATTACACATTTCTAATATGGGGTAGTTTTTCTTTAAGTGGACTAAGGAGAGTATGTGATGATTTTATGTGATAATATTGTAAACATTTTTAATAACACTTTTGAATTTAATATGTATTCAAAATATTACTGGAATGCCAAAGCCTTCATTTTATGGTGGCATTAAGTTTTCTTGTTAAATGCATTTAATCAAGAAAAAAAAATCTGGTTGGTTAAAAGCAATTAGTAGACATGGCATACAAACCTGGAAAGAATGAGGAATTTGGTACATGAATCTCTGGTGTAGAAAACATTGAGTCAGGGGAATGTTCGAGGGAGTTAGTGATGATTGTCACTGTGAATCTCTAAAGAGAATATATCACTTTATATTACAGTTAAGGATTATTGTCAAAATATGGCTCATCAGTGCTGTAAGCTGGTCTATTCTTTTACTTTTGTTCCCTTCATTCTTAAAGCCAAATTCTTTTCTTGTTCACACTCATAATTTATATAATAGATATTTACATTCTCCCTATGGGCAAAAGATGGATCTGCCATTACATTTTAGTGGAGCCCACATGGATAAAGGTTTTTGGGGGACTGTCTTTGTATCCATTATATACCTCAAGATAGGAAAGCCAAAATGAAGATCTCTCATTTTCTAGATGAGGCAATAATTTAGGTAAATTTTGAATTCTTTGATGCTTGAGAAAGTCTACATAATTCCAGAATGCAAGTTTCAGTGTAGGCTCCTGCCCTGCTTTCACATAAGGCAGTCTCAAGTACTTTGGGCTAAAGGATTCTCATTAATGTTTTTGAACAAAAAATAATTCTTGGTCATTTGGATAAAATAATTCAGTTGTAAGTTTACTGGTTCCCCTGAATAATGTGAAAATGAAACAGAATCACAAATCAGTTTATTTCCTAAGAATAAAATTTTTTGCTAATTCTCAATTCTAACTTTTCCATAATTTTGTTCCAATTTTTTTCTGGATTTTTTTTCCTATTTATTTTCACTGTTTTTGCAATTCAAAAACATTATTGAAAATGTGGTTAAGATTTAGTCTGAGGATCTATTTCTTGCTAAAAGAAATGTACCTTTTTAGCTTAGGTTTCCTTTTTGAAAAAGCTCAAAGCAAATTCATTGGCAAATATCTTCCTTTTGCCTAAGGCAAAAACTAGTGAAATTATGCCATATGAAAGAGATTATTAAATATTCTATTTTGCTTTTTTGAAGAAAGTCATGAGCAAACATTTACAAGGTTCTTCTTTATACTGAAGTTTATTTTTATAAACCTTGGCTGAAGCCCTTCTTGTTCTCCTCTCGCTAATCGTATTTCTTGAGTATGTCTTTCGTGCTTACCAAAATTCAACAGATAATTAACTGGCCTCATTTTTCCAGGGTTACATAAAAGTGTGACCCTATACACTCTGCTAAAATCTTGGTCTATTATGTTCTTGTCTTTGAATATGATCCGTCACCTGAGATTTATTCTATAGAGGTAATATGTATATTTATATAGAGTGCCTTCTAGGGGAATGAGTGGTTGTTTGCAGCATCTTGGTTCCTTAGAATTTCAGTTGGTATTCATTCTAAAGTACTAGAACTTGAATGGAGGAATAATAAAACACGTATTTCTTACTAAACCACCATCTGAAAATAGACCTTCCTGTTACTGAATTGGATTAGTTCAGGTGGTATTTTTTCCCATGTCTGCTATGTTGCAGTCCTGGAAGTAATGTTTGAATGTCTCCCATTTGACGCGTATTGTCATGGGCACTTTATATGCATTGTCTTCATTAAAATCTCACAGCAACTCATTGTTTTATGAAGTCGATCGTACGTGGTTTCGGTTGGCATATTTTTCTGAAGGCTCTACAGACCAAAACTGGTGGAGTATCAGATAAAATCTATTAAAGGTATTTATTTCAAAATCATAAACCATGTGTCTGATGGACATTTCTGCCTAACCAACCTGATAGAAGTCAGAGCTTCTGATGTATAGTCACAGATGCCCAGTTCGTAAGTCAGTTGCATTGTGTTTTTGAGGTTAATTTAGGGAGGTGCAGAAAAAAAAAGATGGTTTGGATAACCTTATTCTGCAAAATAATATGTAAAATTCAAATGATAGGCTTAAGAGGCCATATGCCTATCCCACACCTTGGTCTAGGTAGACCCATCCAAGTTTGGTGACATAGAGACAAAATCAAGTTTGGGTATCCTGCCTCAGGGACTCAAGAGCAGAAAAAGCCAGAGACAAAAAAAACCAGTCATTTTTTTTTTTTCCTGGAGAATTGCTCCCGAGACCAAACAAATCCCCAAAGCCAGGAGTGGGGGCCAAAAAGGAAAATGGAAACAAGCACATACATGGATTGAAATGTGAACAGACAGATACGCATCTGGGTTGATTTCTAGCCCTTGAATGTCACTGACTCCATATTGTGCTTATACAAGAGATGGGCACATACTTTGTCTTAATGGTTCAAAGCTGACTCTACATAACGCATCTATCTGCAAGTGGCTTTAGGTCTTTTGGTTCTCCTGTACTATAGATCACTAATTGGCAGACTATTACTCACAAGCCAAAACTGGCTCACCACCTTTTGTGTAAATAAAATTTGATTGGAACACAGCCCCACCCATTCATTTCCTTATTTTCTATGGCTGCTTTCCCACCACAATGGCAGAGTTGAGCACTTGTGACAAAGTCTAAAATATTCATGATAGAGTTCTTTACATAAAATGTTTGCTGACTCCTGCTGTAAAGAAATCTTGTAATAGGATTACCAAATGTCCTCATTTGGATCCTCTGATCATAGATAAAGATATATAGATAAATGTACACATATGTGTATCTGTGTGTATATAATGCATATATATACACGTATGTGTGTGTGTTTTCGCAGAAATTTCCTTAAATTTGCTAAAAGGTTTTTCTTGACCCAGAACAGATATTATGCTTTCTATCCAATTTCACTCATAGCATCTATAAAAAATTTCCAGATTTTGACAAATAGCTTATAGTTTTCAAAATACAAGGTCCATGTTTGGAAGCAGTCTCAAATGTTTTTTTCATCAACTTTCAAAATAGTGACTTTATTGAAACATTCATGAGTTGTGAATGAATTTTTTTTGGTTATATCTTAAATATCTGTGTGATTAAGACTTTTTACTGCTATTACCTTTAAGCTGATTGGGCGTGCATTCATCATGGATATTACATAGCTTCTTATTTTCCCAGTATCCTTACCATCGTTATCACAATGCTTTGCTTGTATTTTGGAGGGATTTGTTGATATTTAAAGTTATGCAATTGAGAAATAACTCATTATCTATGACTTTGAGACCTAGGAATGTTGTGCATCAAATGTAACCCATATAAGACATTAATGAACCTTATATTGACCTGGACCCTTGTAGATATGCTTCCATATGGCGGTTTTGATCTTGTCAAGATTCAGAGATACCCGGTAGACAGAGAGGACCAGATGGGAAGGAGCTAGGCTGACTTGATATAATTAATCTTCTTGGGATTCAAGCATAAGAATAAAAACCATAGTAAGGATTGTATATAGTTTGAATTAATTTAGATATTCTCTTGTTAAATAAGTATGATTCTCTTCTGCTTCTAAGAATGATGGAGTGGTGGTATTAGATTTGTACTTAGGTCATAAACAACCAGATCTGATCAAAAGATAAGAAATGAAATCAGATAAAATGCAACGTGAGACTGTGATCCCTAAGAGAAGGGGGAAAAAAAGGCAGCAAGCCCTATGATTTCCCTGGATTTCTGTATGAGATACTTTGCAGACAGCAGTATAGGGAAGGGAACCTAAGCAAAGCACAACAGTCTCCGTGAGTTGAGGACACAGAGTTCAGAGTTTGGTGAACCTGAAACATCTGGAGTTTGATGAACAGAGTACAGGAGAGAAGGGAAGTACATGGAGAAAAAGCTCCAGAAATCTATAAAGGGTCACCTTGAGTCTTTGGCAAAATACTAAACTGTTCGGGTGTAAGGTGAGAATACCTGAGGCCAACAAAGAAAAAACACCAGTGAAAGAATAACTGCCAGGTAGTTTTAAGTAGAACAATTCCCAGAGCTCAAAAGGGTGGGAGATAATGAAATTCCAGCAGGGTAAGGTGACACAATCTCATTAAAACTGTGACATTTAGCAGATAGCAAAAAAGGTCACACCATAGTAGTAGGTAAGCTAAACCCTAAATATTCTTCTTTAATTCTTCTGCTCCAGCAGAGTTTTAAAACAAGACTCCAAGGATAAAGCTTAATGCCGGCCTGAAAGAAAAAAAAAAAAAAAAAAGAAAAATCCTTGATACTTTTTAAAGAAGTAAAAATCGAAACACTCAAGAAAATTATCAGAATTTAACTAAAAATGGCTTCACATGGTTAGTGTAGTAAAGAGAGGAGGAAAAATGTAATCCACGACCAGAAGAAAAATCATTCAATAAAAATAGGCCCACAAAGATAGAGATGATAAGGATTTGGAGATAGCTACTATGAATATTTTCAAAGGCTTAAAGGAAAACGTGAACATAAAAGTATACGAGTAGGATTTATGTAAGAATAGCCAAATGTACCTTCTAGAAGTGAAAATACAGTAGCTAATATAAAACATTCACTGGTTGTTTTCAATAGCAGATTAGACACTGTAGGGAAAAAAGTCAATGAGCTTGAAGATATTGCAGTAGAATAGAAACTATCCAAACTTAGGCACAAAGGAAGAAAAAAACTATGAAAATAATGAATGGAACTCAGTGATTTGTAGGATAGTGTCAAGCAGTCCAATGCACATGCCGTTGTTCAGAAGGAAAGAGGGAAACGAGACAGAAAAAAATATTTGTCCAGATTTTATGAGTATAAACTCAAAGAACCAAGAAGCTCAATGAACCAAAAGCAGGATTAACACAAAATTATGCCAAGGCACATTATAATAAAATTTTAGAAACCAGTGATGAAGGAAAAAAAATCATAAAAACAGAAAGTTGTATTAAACAATGGAGACAAAGATACTAGTTATTACGAGCTTCTCAGTAGCAATTAAAACCAGAAGGCAATGGAACAACATCATTAAAGTTCTGAAAGAACAGAAATATATGTAGAATTCTGTATCCAGTGAAGATATGCTTTAAAAATAAAAGTGCTGTAATTTTTTAGAAGGAATCTGAGACAACTTATTGTCAACAGACCTGTACTTCAAGAAATGTTTAAGGAGCCCAGAAATGGTATCCATATGAAGCAAATGTAAAACATTTTGCTTTAGTGGCTTTGAAAATTTAAGAGGCAATTGTTTAAAGATGGCAATAAGAAAATTTAAACTGATATAGAAATAAAATTTATAGTAACAGGAGCACAAAGGATGGGAGAAGAGAAATGGAAGATTTTATAGTCTACATGATATGATATAGTCTTATTTGAAGGTAGATGGTGACAAGTAAAGCATGCCTGCTATAATCCTACAGCAACAACTAAGAAATAAAGCGAGTAAGTATAGCTAAACAAGCCAAGAGGCTGATACGGTAGATTAATTGGAATCTAAAAACATCTCAATCTAAAAGAAGATAGGAGAAGAAGAAAAAGAGGACAAAGAATAGATGAGACAAACAAAAAAAAAACATTAAGACAACAGACCCAGTGGAGTACTGTAACATTAAATATAAATGGTCAGATAATTGAGAATCTTCCTGTGAAACTATTTGTGATGAGCTAATATAATTATTGGTACCAACAACTATTGTGTGACATTTTGTCAAAAGTATATTTGATTGTGATACATTATTGGTGTTATAAAAATTTGGGAATGATGTTTTAATTTTTTTTGGAGATTAATTTCATGAAATACGATGAAACTTAAATATCACTTGTAAGAAACGTTACTGCACACAAAACAAAAATCACTTAAAAGAAAAAAGTTCTCAATGGACTAAGATTTTTTTCCTATTGGGAAAGAATGCTGACCACAGTAGGTGTAGGCATGTATTCTGATTACAAAATGGGCCCCAAGACATTATCTGTGTCATTTAAGCTTCCTCACATTTGGTTTCCTCTTCTGTAAAATGAGGGGGTGTGGTCTGTATTACTAAGATGTCTTGGGGCCAAAGATCTTTCAAGGCACAATTAACACATCAGTGATGATCTACAATTTTTAAAATGTACCCCTGCTTTTATTACCCCTTTTGGTTTCAGAAATTACAAAAGAAAAGCCTCACAGAGTGAGATATATTTAACCCTGGTGTCTTTACGTCCTTCAGAGATGTGGCTTTGCATACGAACCCTCAGACTTCTGAACTCAAAACTCTTTGCTCCCTAAACTACTCTACATTTCATTCTCAACGTCTTTGAATCTCACCATTTTCCTTGTGTTCTTGGCATCCATGTTTGACCTCCTCACTAGATCCTGCTTGTGAATCTTTTCTACAACCTATATTCCACCAAGCTAAATGATATATTCTGGTAGACCAGGTATTGTGTTTGTTCTGCAGCTACAAAGAAGAGGAGGATGCAGTCCTTGGTCCTGATCCTTTGGCTGCCACTTACCCCTAGTTCTTAATCACTCTCCCAAGCTTCTTGTCAGCTAGGATATCTAAAAACAAAACCAAGAAAACAAAAAACAAACAAACAACAACCACAAAAGACCCAAGACATTGACAGTCAACACTAGGAACCTAGAAAACGTAGTCGTTTTTCTAAGATATGTTTAGAACTTAACTCCCAAAGGTCTAAGTAGAAGATACTTGAGAAAGAGGAACACATGGCTAGCTTGGTCAGAGGAGCACGTGATTGTTGATTTGAGGATCATGAGTTGGAGCCCCACATTGGATGTCGAGCTTACTTAAAAAAAAGGGGGGGTACTTAAGAAGGATAAAAAAAAAAGGTATCCAGAAGCAAACAAGTTAGAGAGATAGGTAATCAACGCAGTTTTCTTGAGTATAGGACTTTTTAGAATCTTCCATATGGTAATGAGGATCAGAAAGGGGCAATAAATTGAAGCTCCATAATTTTAAAATTTGTGACTAACATTCAAGTTTGATGAGGCTGTGACTTAAAATAAGGTAACAAAATTACCTTGTGAAATTATAATTTAACTGTGTCCCTACTGTCATAAAACAGAAAAAGCTACCATGAAACTGATGTTAAAAATTACTATAAAGGCTTGTTTTGAGATGGACACGGCCGAGGAATGACTTCACCAATAATAATGTTTCTTTTCTCAACTCCTAAGAAATGTGCACCTTTCATTTTTCTTTGTAAAATCTCTTGGTACTGTAACCACTCACTATGCTATATACTTGCTGAGGGCCTAGATGCTCTCTCATTCACTCTTGTATCTAAGAAGGCAGAAGCATTTGAGATTGATTATTACTGATGAACATTTGTCTCTTGGATTTCCCCAATTGGATTTCCTTTCCTTTGAAGGCCACCATTGATCTACCTAAAGTAGCACAATTATAGTCTGAAAGGTGGTACATTGTAGTACATTAAAGCCAACAGAGACCAGAATATTGCAGAATTGTTGAGGCTAAAATGGAGGCAGATTGAGATTCAGTGTTTATTTTCAGAGAAGATTTTTACATTTTATCAGATTCAGTCTGTTTGGGTGGCTTAGATTTGAGTCTTTCTAGAGGTAAGGATTTTAAATACATGAACTAGTTCTTGATTTGTGGACAGAAAATTCCTTTTATAGAAGACTCTTCTTGAATATTTCATTCAGAGCTTTCCTCTGCCCACAGTAACATTAGATGAGAAACATTCAGCCTGTCCATTCATGATAACAGAATCAGCAACATTTTTTGTTGTTTATTTCTAGACATTGGAAGCTTTGGTTCTTGGGCTAAGTAGATACGACAGTATATGTATAATGATGAGAATGATTTTGCTTGTGCTTTGGAATGATGGAAAATGTATAAACACATGAAATATCTAACAAAAAGTGCTTATGATATTTGGAAGCAAGAAGGACATTTCCTCCTGGTTTTGAATAATTTTAATGATCTCACAACTCATTCTATTCATTTTTCCTCTCAATTTCCTTTTACGTTAATGAGGGGAAGCTTTTAAAGGACTAATTCAACACTGATGAAATTAAAAGAAGCAGTTAAACTTCATGCGTTGAATATGTAAAAACATATTAACAATTATGGACTTATTTTAACTTAGCAAAGTGATTAGACAGACATCTTTAAGTGTGATGGAGTGTAGGACTCAAGCCCATATTATATCATATATCCCCTCTAGTTTAAACATACCAGGCTGACAACCTTCCTGTAACAATGTGTTTACTAATTTTTAATACATGGCATATTTAACAAAATATTTGATCATTAAAATAGTTTATGGAACACACATAAGAGTGAACTGTCTAGATTGTTTACTTTTTCCCTAAACCTGGAGGAACGTTTTGCTGTATGCAAAGTGACAAAGGCAAAAGAACAAATAAAATGTAGGAAGAGTTGTCTATTTACCAAGTGGTGGCTTTGTGCATCCAGTAACAAATGATGCAGAAATGTTTGATGTGAAATGAGATATAATAAAGTCTCTTCTCAGGTTCTGATGAAGTCTTAAGAAGCACAGATCAACAGCACATTCATGGTGTTTCAACACAGTGTCTCTTTTGCCTGTGTTGATATCAGAGAGATGACCTGCTGTGACGTGGCAGAGATCAAACAGAATATAGTTGGTGGTTTTCAAGCATAGGTGACATCCTGAATAAAATAAGGATGCTGAGTAAAGGTGTTCTTAATAAATCACCAATATGCTTGTGTCTTGCATCTCTTAGAGATTGTACAAGTAGATACATTTTATGTTTAAAATATATTACATATGGGGGCACCTGGGTGGCTCAGTTGGTTAAGCATCTGACTTCAGCTCAGGTCACAATCTCACGGTCCGGGAGTTCGAGCCCCACATCGGGCTCTGGGCTGATGGCTCAGAGCCCGGAGCCTGCTTCTGATTCTGTGTCTCCCTCTCTCTCTGCCCCTCCCCCGTTCATGCTCTGTCTCTCTCTGTCTCAAAAATAAATGTTAAAATTTTTTAAAATATATTACATATATATATATGTATATGTATACATACATACACACACACACACACACACACACACACTTAGTTCAAGTAACCACAAAATATTTCAAGTCATAATTGAGGTTTGTCTCTGTTCTGTTCAGCTTTGTTATTTTCCATTACTTTGTCTTCTATATCAGTTATTTGTTCCTCTGCTTCTTGAAGCCTTGTGTTCATTGCATCAGGCTGGTTTCCAATCTCATTTATTGTACTCTTCTGCATTATTTTTTAATTATTTTATCTCTGTGGCAAGGGTCTCACTGATGTCTTGAATTCTTTTCTCAATTCCAGTGAGTATCCTTATGATTATTGCTTTATATTCTCCATCAGTCATGTTACTTATATCTTTTTCACTTAGTTATCTCGCTTTGATCTTATCTTGTTCTTTCATGTGGGATGAATTACTCTGTCTTGTTGTTTTATCTAAGTCTCTGTCTTCCTCTCTATGTTAGAAAAGTCACTTCAGTCTCCTGCTCCTGAAAGTAAAGGCTTTATGAAGAAGAGGTCAGGTGTGCCCAAGGATCAGCACTTCAGGGAGTATCTCCAGTGTGTGCTGTGTGTACTCCACTACTGTGTTTTGGGTGCTCTGTCCTTCAGGTCAGTCATCTACAGAGGCTCTCTTTGCCTGCTGTGGGCAGTGTTTGGTCCCTGACCTGAATGTGACAAGTTTTAACTAGGTGTGCTCTGGTCTGCTTGTGAAATGAGACTTGGCACCAACTCCACCAGAACTGAGGCCCTGTAGAACTCTCTGGTCAGAACACATGGTGTGGGCAGGAGGTTGTGCTGGTCTTCTGGAGGAGGGGCCTACTCCGCTGGGACTGAGGCAAGCCTGACTTGGAAGGGCAGTCCACCAGAGCACAGCGGGGTTGGACTTAGTATAAGCAAATTGAGGCCTGAGAAGCTGACTTTGGGAATGACAGCCTATTCAACTTGGCAGGTTATTTTTTTTTTTTAAAAAAAACACTGAGTCTGCATTTCTTAAGAAAATATCCTAAAAATAAGCCTTTAAAACTTCTTTTTACTAATTTAAGATAACTGAGAAAGAAGGAATCAAAATATCAAACAAATGGAGGATATGTCAAATATCTGTTGTGTTCTGAAGCTTCTACCCTGAAAAACATTTGAAGTACTATAATTCTAGATATCCACAAGTATGGATTAATTAGCCTTCTTTAGTAATCTGCTCTGGTGTTCAGTCTCTATTGTTTCCCTATGTCAAGCTGAACTCTATTGCTTCAGAAATTTAGGCCACACTTCATTTAGTCTGGACAAATATTCCTGTGTCAGTTGTTCTATGTGAATAAGCCTTCTTAAAACACTCTATGTGTGATCACACCAGTGGGTTTGTCCAAAGTCACCCTGAAAAGGACCAGAAAAAGTCCAATCAGCACCCAACTGAAATGCCTTAATGTAAGCCTGTCCTGCAGAAGCCAAATTAATAGCGAAGCAGAAAATGTACGCAGAGTAATCAAAATACAACATCAAATATTAAAATTACATAAAAAGAAACTGAAAGCTGAATACCCCCAAGAGGGCACCACTACTAATTTGTCCTCAAGACATTCCTGAGACAAAAGAGAAGACCCAAATACATCGTACAAAACATTTTGTGGAGATTCTGCTTGCCATGCATATTCTGTATATTTTCAGAAATTGTGTGTATAAATAGCATGTCAAAAGAGGGCACTATTTAGGGAAAATAATAGGCATTAATTAAAATATGGACAATAGGGAATGAAGGTTCTTCAGTTTCTAAAATTAGAGGAAGATGATTCAATAATAAATAGCTCTGCCATTATTAGTTTGCGGTAGCTTCTGTTAATTGTACCTTTTGTTACCTTTGCAGCCTGTCTAAACATTGTGTGCTTGAAAGCTCGATATTATTTTCTAGCTAGTCCTTTATAGAAACTGTTCTGAAGCTTATCAGGCAAAAAAAAAAAAAAATGGGAGAAGAGAGAATCCAGTCTTTTGTATCAAAGAGCTTAATATGTAGAGTACCAGAATAATTTTTGATATCTGTCCTACATTTGTCTTAGATAATTTTGTTCCATTGAGAGCTCTCTGAAAATCTCTAGTTTGTAATCATTAGACAATTCATAAAGTCTTATGTGACAGGCCCAAATTTTGTAAAGTGTAAGACTGATTTGCTTTGATCAATAACACATATAAACCCATTATGATGGGTTCAGTTCAGCTTATCTCATGATGTAAGGTATTGAGAAGTAAACCGTGGCCCATTTTGTATTAAATTCATAGAGCTTGTAAATACACTGAGATGACAGTCTTTATCAAACTGATTAGTTTACTTTGGAGTTAGGGGTAAATTACTGAAAGTGAAACTAACACTTCCCGTGGAATATAAAGATAGATATTTATATTTTTTGTGAGTAACCTACCTATTGTGTTATCATACCAGAGTGGCATACTGTAGGGGTATACTTGCAGTCAGCAAAGCTGTCATTACTGTGTGACCTTAGGTGAATTAATGCACTTCTCTGAGCCTGCATTTTTTTTAATCTATAAAGTGGTGATAACTAATGCCTGGTCTTCCCATGAGCTTTTGAGAGAATCAAAATCAGAGTGCGATACTACTGAAAACAGTTTGCTCAACAATGTTACATATTTAATGTGACCTTGATTAAACCATGTAGACTTTCTGGATTGCAATTTTCTCGTTTATGAAACAAGGAGGTTTCTGTGGATGAACGCTGGCAACTTCTAGTGTTAAACAATGAAGTCTCTTGAATTGACTTCAAGCATGATATTAAGAGTATTTCATGTGATTCTTAAAAACTCCTGGTCCCAGTGACGGAAACTAGACAATGGCAGCTGACTTTACAGTGGAGGAGAAGAAGAGAGAAAGGAAAGATCTATGAATACAGAGACAAGATGAAGAGGTTGGGGTGGGGGATGGGTAGAGGAACTACAACAATTACGGTCAACTGTAACTGGGGAGGATCGCAAGTGGGCAAATGGAGGAAATTACACCTCTGTTGACTTCTGCCTATACAGCCCCCTTCCATTCTGTAGAACAAAGGTGAGCAAAGCGTGCCTGATAATATTTAAGATATTATGAATTCATCTTGTAGACAAAATGTAGGCTGGGAATGAGGACTCATCTGTCATCTCCTCTTCTGTCAAATGCATGTTGCCCTTGGCAATGGGTCTGCTGTTACTAATTTCGTTTTTGTTTAGAAGCTTGTTTTTCCTCTTTGGTTCTCTGAGTTGCTGTGAATTAAAAGAAAAAAAAAAAACTCACAAAAGAAAAATGTCTTTGATTGATTTCTAATGGTGACTCTGACACTATTGTACTTAATGTCGGTGCCAGCCTGATTGTTTGATGTTTATCACATAGGTGAGTGGGAGGAGTTCCCCCTCCTTTTTGGTTGCTGCTTTTGTCAGATTGGCTCTGGTTTTTAGTTAGATCTGGGGGGGGAAAACAGTAGTTATTAGCCTGTGACAATTGGGAAGACCTAGTTTTGTTTTCAGCCTTTCAATATGCTAATATTTTCTAAAAACTGTCAGGAGAGGTCAATGTCCTCATCAAATTTCGACTGTTGGAGCTTTGAAAAGAATGTAGATTCTCCTCCTAATATAGGGAACACCATCTTCTGATGCTATATATATAACTATATACTTCTATAGTTAGCATAGAACACCCCAATCCTGTCTGGAATCCTTCTGGCTAATTACCAAATATTTTGAACCATGGTCATTTTGTCAAAGATTGGATACTGAGCTACCCTGTATTATAGAGTCTTACACCTGCCCTTTAAAACAATCTTCCTGAATATATTTCACATTTTTTTTTGCTGTCGAGTTTGAATTCTGTGTACAGCAAAATGTCTATCTTGTTCTTCTATCTATCATTATTTTGCTGTAAAGACAGCAGAAGCTCTATTTTAAATTATTCATAAGCTTTAGATAGAAACCTAAGCAAATTAAAATGTAGGCCAATATAGAGGAAAATGATAATGGGCATATAAGTATTTGTAGCTACTGTAGCTTCCATTGGGACAATCATAAAATTAATTTCATACCTTGCACAGTAATTTCAATGGGAACAATTTCTTAGTTCGTGGTCAAACTTGTTTCCAACACTGATGGAGATGAGCACTAGAGAAAGTATTGGATTTTCTTTCTAATTAGCTTTTTCTTATGAAATAGCTTCTTAATAATTTCCCTTCGTGTCCAGTACATAAAGGTATCTCTTCCTTTTAAACTGTATGTGAATTTAATTTATATGCCAATGATGTTTAATGCATTGTCTTGTCTGCATCTCATTACTGTCATTAATAAGCACTGGAGTACATCTAGTTACAAGGTTAATTGGGACAAATCTGGACTCCTTCTTTCTACTGTAAATATGCTATATCTTAGCAGCGTATTACTCACGGATGGGTGGTAAAAGTTATGGCATTTTACATTACATTTCTCCTTCTGTTGTCATCCAAATCAATCTAAATACAATATAAAGTGATTTTTCTGCATGTATTGTGCAGACCTTGGTCAGTTTTTTTTTCTTCTTTTCTTTAACCAGACACATAATTTTATGGCTGATTTAAATAGAATTTCTACTCATCTGTGTGGTATATACTCTTGCCTCTAACACGTACATATGCACACACATACCCCTTAGCCTCATTTTAAATTGTTTAAAGGGATATATACCATCAGAAAGAACTCTTTCAACTGAGTGAAATTCATGAGAATCTTCCATGAGAAAGTTATAGACCAAGGATTAAATCTTTTTAGTTGCAACGTTTGATACTGCCCATGTAAATAAGCTAAAAGAGCTTTTGAATTTTTTCACTGGCCCAGGAAATTCGTGTTAGATAAGCCATTGCTCAAGGGCTCTGCTTTTGAAAATGAGCCTCTATAGCCAGAGCAGGGATAGCAAAAACAGCTGGCAGAGATCCTACCATTTCCCCCTCTGACTCTTGTGACAGACATCACTAATAGTCTGAGACCACTTTTCTATTGAGCTCAGTGAATGCTTTTCTATCCATTGTTCCAGGCAGCTACCTGGAACAAAGCCATCAAATAGCTTGGCACAGGAGTAAAATCCAGCATCCTTTCCAGTATGAGAAGATCTTACCCCTCGGAGTATGTGTTCCCTTTGCCAATGTCAATCATCACTGGGTTTGGTCAGCCTCCTTCCTAGAACCAAGACATCAGTCAGGTGAAATTGGTTTAGGAGTAATTTCAGATTATCATGTACTAACTTAAGGAGCCCTAGGCAGAACCAAGTATTAAGTCACAGTGCTACTGAACTGTGTGTTACGTATTCTTTCCCTTGGGCAATGGTCACTTTGAAGCCCCTGTATGTAACTTTGTCATTAAAATAGGACCTTGAATCCTTTTTTATTTCTCAAGAGTGCTCCCCCATAAACCTTCTGCAGGCGACTTAGTAAGTGGGAGTCTGTTTCCAAAGAACCTAGCACAAGACATGGTCACATTTTTCAGAACATGCTTTTGATGCTCACTCTTAAGATTTTGTAGCATGACGGGTTTTTTTTTTTTGTCTCTCATGTGGCCCAGGTCAAAAGTATCCTGTTTCTCTTGAATGACAAAAAAAACTACAAGGGAGCCCAAGTGTTAGACTGATTCTGTGGCCTAGGTAAACTCTCAATGAAGTCAGGGAGATAATACATGAAGGTAGCAATGCTCATTTAAGACCTCCACATGTTACCCTACTGCATAGATACTATCCCCAAATGGGTCTCTTTCTGTCAGAGCACTCCTCTGGGTTAGTGCTACAACTAGGTATCTCTGTATATGCCAACGTGACATCGATGAGAAGGGCTTGAGAAAGTCAATCCCAGGATATAGATGATATAGGAAGTGAAGACAGATTCCCTTGCACGTTGCAACCCTACCATGATTATGCTTTCTGTAAAATGAAATTATACCTAACAGAGCTTGTTCTTTTGTTTTGGTTCATCGTCCCTTTCCTCACTGAAGAAAGTGACTCAGAATTTTCCAAAAACCCTTGGAAAGAGAAGCAGGAGAGATGGAAGAGAGGTGTAAACCCTCTATGAAGAGCCTTTCTGGAGAAAGATACCTGGATTTCATGGCTCACTGTCCACATCTTAGGTAAATGGCCACAGAACAGTTAGCTGTTTGACATGTTCTCTGATGGAGCTGGCGGCTTCTGTTGTGCTTCCGCAGTTGTTTGCCTGGAGTATCACAGATTTCATTGTAATAGCCCAAACCAGGAAAGACGTGCCTCTAGACATTCCAAACACACCACAAGTCAAAATTGTTCACTGAATGCTTTTAGGAGAAGGAACCCTTTGTTTCTGGAGGTGTGCTCGTGGACTCTGCTGCCATGATTTGATTGTGCTGTAAAACGAAGGGTGATTTTTTTTCTTGATCTGTGTTTTCCCAGATTCAGTGTACAGTGAGAACAACTATTTTAATCTCCTATTGTTAATGGTAAATATAGTTTAATGAAATGTGTAGTTACTTGCACTGACATATCATAATATTAAGAAAAAAGAGTTTTCTTAAAGTCTCTTTGAACCTCTCTTCCATAGTAGTATTATAAATTGCTTGTGCGTTTTATTTTTTAAAATGTACTGTAAAAATATTACATGCCTATAAATCAGCTCTGTGCTGTAAAAATTTTTTGTGTGTAAAAAAATAACATCATAAAATGTGTCACCTCTATCTCCAAGGAGACTCATGGGATTGTTATCTCCTCTTGTTTGTAGTTAGGGAAGTTTAAGATGGTCTCATTCCAGAAATAACATATAGGAGGAAATCGTGGCAACTTAAATAGAGATGGTTGGCTACTTTCCTCATAGAAGAAAGGTACCAACATTTTCCCAAACTTATTTGAGGTGGAAACAGGCAGGACTAAATGGCAGCGTGTTCCAGTCATGGAGAACCTAGAGCGAGCACCATAAACGGAGAAGCCGGCAGGCAGCAAAAGCATGAACAGGGCCCTATGTAAAATAACAATTCTTATTTCATGTTATTCTGTACAAGCCAGTTTATTGCTTTCTAAAATATTGAAAGTGTTTAAAGATTTAGATAAAAATTACAATTCTCATTTATGTTGAAAAGGCTCCTGGTTTATATGTATGATATAGGTCATATATGTGATATATATGATAAATAATAAATTATTATATATAATTTAATCACTTCACTCTCCCTTCCCCAAAGCAAAAAAGGTCTTATAAAGGAATGGGCAAAATAACTGTTTCAGTTTTCAGTTAGTCAAGGTATTTTTACTGTAAGGGTTTTTTTTTTTATGCGGTCCATACTGGCTGATTACAAGCACAGAAATAAATAAATACATACATCCATATATACATGCATACATAAATGACAAAATGCTGCATATGGTGAAATTAAAGAGAAATGTATTAATCTGAGAACAGCTTTAGATCTGGAAATACATCTTTATGAGTCACTTATACATAGGCTGTAATTATTGGGTAATTAATGCTCTCAAATTAATCCCTTTCCTACAGAACCTCTAGTGGTTCTTATGCTCCAGTTGACCTAGAAAAGCTAGATCTTAGGAGGATTCCCCTCTAAATTCAGGGAATGTTCATCCATGCAAGTTTCCAAGGGCCTACAAATAAAACCTAATCAAGGTGGAAAGCAATCAGGTCCAACCAATCAGAAACCGAGCTGTGGGGCAGAAAATCAGAATTTAAATAAAAGTTGCAATTAGAACCCAGAGAACTGGCGTGACACTCGTTTTAGTTCTTAGCACTCAGAGACAGTTCGAAAATTATCTCCACAGTAGGAATAAGAAGGGCTGGTGAAGATTTTTGCCTCTTGATAGAATATTGAAAATTATCTTCATCAGTGGGTTAATTGGCTTAATTTTCCTTCAGATGGTAACTTTCAAATGCTTGGTCTTAATTAGCATGGGTAAATGAGAAATGTAGGTGATTCACACTTTTCAGTTTTCTTGTTCTCTAGAGATTTCCATTCCTTTCCCTGAAGATATTTGAAATGGCTGAGGGCTACATTGATTAAAATAAATTACGCCGGTATTTTACACCAGGAAAAATGTAGATGGAATTGACTCGTGCCTGGTCCATTAAAAAAAAAAAAAAATGCAACCTCCAAATACCACAAAGGAGAAAATCAGTGTGAACTCTTTGAGATAAACCTTGTATTTTGTATGCTAAACATTATAAAACTGTTCACTTTGCAGTATTGTGCTAGATAAAGTATGATGTTCAACTGAGAAAGCGGAAAAAAAAAATCTGAGGCACTTTGTGTATTTAATGAAGGGTGTAGGTGGGGAAACTCCTACTCTGAAGGAGGGCAGAGGAGGAAAAGCATAAAATATTGTTTGTTCTTTTGGGGTTATTTTACTCAATTCCTGTTTGCTTCACTCCTAACCTCTCAACTTCAGGTTTACCCTGATAAAGAGATCATCAATGCCAAATATGTTTTTGGAATCTGTTGGTAGTTTTGATCTTCATTATCACGCATTGTAAATTTTCCCTTTTTGTCATGTTAATCCATATTTTATTCTGAACCTATTACTTCATAATCTCTGATTAAAAAAAAAAAAAAGCACCAGTCTTAGATTGTGGAATTTGAACTAGAAGAACACAAAAGCACAATTTGAGTTACTTGGGTACAAATGTATTGTGGGACACCATCCAAATTCAGAAAACGAAATCCTATCCACATTGTACTGTGCCTCTTTATAATTTCTATAAGTTACATAATGTAAGATTTTCTCATTTCACTTCTGTTGGATCTACCCGATAAAACTCTAATAAGGGTGAAATAAAGCCAAAGATTTATTTAAGAAAGTTTAAGACAAAATTCAGTTTTGGGAAATTTCATTAATACAGTATGTTTTTTTTTCTGTTGGCATCTATATAGATGCATAATAATTATATTAAAAAATCCTAATTTTCTTTTTATTTATCCAAAATTAGACCTAAAAGCAAGCAATTATATTTTTTTATAATTTTTAGACAAACGTTAATACAAACCATGTTTTACTTCTAAAATTCACACACCCACTTATAATGGAGTTGCAAAATTTTTTAGGGATTGGGACGAATGTATCGTTACATAAAAAAGCAAGTTAAAAATTATGTATACAACGTGTACTAAAAATGAGGTGTTTAAATATGTGCATGTAAAAAAAAAGAACAATGGACTGAGAAAGATAAATTATATGAGAAGGAAAGAAATTTATACTAATAGATTAGCAAGGTTTATCTCTAGGTCTGGGGATTACAGGTGTATTTTGTGTTCTTTGTGCTTTTCTCTATTTTATAAATTTTCTGGCACAAGTTGGTTTCTCTTTTACTCAGATTAAATGTTTGAAAAAATGTTCCCTTTCTTTTCCTTTCCATGGAGAAATGAGACCACCATGGTTTTATTACCCACAAGAATTTCAATTCTAGAAATTCTGTTGCATCCTTCCAGGTAGGCATGCCGAGCACTCGACATGGAGATCACATTTTACCCTTCTACCTAATAGCATCTCCTTTCCAGATTGCTCCCCAAATAAAAACAAGCATTGAACTTCCAATCAGTGATGATAATTTAATTTCCCTCTCAGCTGTAAGTACCAGGATACAGTCAGGCAATCAGTGAGAAAAACGTGTTCTCCTGGTTTATTTTTACATTAAGTAATTAACATTTTCTTCTCTATAATGGGAGGCCTAAAAAGTGTAGGCTCAGCTGACCTAATTGTGTAGGGCTTCTTAGAAACAGTGCTGTGTGTGTGTGTTTAGGGGTGAGGTGGGGCAGGATGCAGGAGGAGTAAGATCGTTAAGTAAAACCTGAAAGTGACTCTGAACTCTTAAAAGAGTTCTTCATAATACAGAAACTTTAGCACAGAATGGGAAATCCAGGCAAAAGAGATCACTAGGTATCTTTCACTGGAGTGCTGGGCACTGTTGAGCTCACCTTTCTGGTCTGGGATTCCTAGACTCTATGGGGGTATGCACCTTTGACGGGTCTAAGTTCATTTACAACTCTTTTGGGGTAGAGGTTAAGTTGCAATGATTTTGGTTCATCAGGAAGTGAATGAGTTTTGTTCAGTGGAGGTAAAATTTCCATTCTGTAGAAAAGATAACCCCAAATGTATATCTTATTGCCCAGTGCCTAGTTGTGTCATGTCTTCATTTCTAACTCTCTCTCTCTCTCTCTCTCTCTCTCTCTCTCTCTCTCTCTGTGTGTGTGTGTGGGGGGGGGGGGGGTATTCGAAATCTCAGAACCAGTTCTGATGTTTTACTGGTTTCCTCATTAATTTATTACTTTTTGACACCTGTTAATTTTATATTTGTATAAAAGTCTTCTGTTTTACTTTTTGAAAAATCCTGTCTTAACACCTGAAATACATTATTTGGGATTTATAACAAACAGATCAAAGCAAAAGGTGGTCCACAGAAGTCTGATGCTCTGTAGAGGTAATTGAGAATCTTACAAATGTTTGATTTGGGTTTCACTTTTAAACATTTTTATGTATTTTTTTTTCAAATGACCTTGAAAAACAACGAATTGACTAAAATGGGTTAAATGCCAAATTTTTTCACACTGAATGTTACACAGGAACTGAATTTTCTGTTGCATGACTTCATAACATGTAAAACTTCTGGATTTGAGCTCAAATATATTCTAAGAGAACACTATTTTTATTTGCCTACTGGAGTTATGCATAAGAGGTCATCAAGAATATAGAAGATTCTGCTTTTTAAAAAATCTAGGTTGTACCCACCTGTAATCACTGCAGACTGTAACTAGAACAGGCTTGATCAATTTCAGCACTATTGAAATTTCAATCTAGGTAAATCTTGGTCAGGGCAGGGGGCTATCCTGTACATTGTAGAAGGTTTAGCAGCATCTCTAGCCTCCACTCACCTGGTGCCATTAATACTCCTTCTCCAGTAGTGACAACCAAAAATGTCTCCAGACATTATCCTTCAAGGGACAAAATTGTTCCCATCTGAGAAGCGCTGAACTAAAGGAGCAAGGAAGAAAGAGGAGAGGGAAGAAGAAAAGGAGAAGAATAAAGAACGTTGCAGAAGGCAGCATTACTTAGTAATAACTTAGACCATGTGTCAATAGATCAGTGCTACCATCACGGCCCTATTTGGAATAAACATGGAGAATGTGGTCATGTCATTTCATTTTCTTGGTTCTCAGCTGCTGCTTTGTCAAACAAGAATGTTAAAGTTAATGGTCTCTGCTGGATCCCTTTTCGTACACCCAGACTCTGTTAGGAGCACAAAAGAAGTTGAACCAAGAACCTCCCTAACAGTTCTTCAACGTTTAATAATATATTCTGTCAACAAGCAGGCTAGTGACTTCATTTAAGCTATTTTCTATGCTATTGGATGGAAATACCTATGAACATTAGCAATTGGCATAAGCTGTTAAGAATTACTTCCTCTTATTTGAGGTCCATTTGAGGACTCTGGATGAGTAACCTCTAAAATTTGGTTGTACATTATTTGAAAGGAAATATTTCTAATAATTCTGTTGGGATCAGGTCCAAGAGAAATATTTTTGAAGTTATTTTTGTGCCATCTGAAGTCAGGGCTCTTTAACCTCCATGATACCGTCAGGAACTTATGTTGGGCTACAGACACACTTCATGTTAAACACAGAAGCGATGCTGATTGGAAAAAAAGGCTCATAAATACTGCATCTGGGATACTTCCTTGTTTGAGAACTACGTGCTCAAACCTTCATAAATCACTCACTAATTCAGTGGCATCAGGTGGATTTGTTGAACATGAACAGTGGGACAAATAGTAAACAACTTGGCAAGCCTGTTGTCCTGTGTTATCAAACAGGCTCACTTCTCAAGGCTGAGTCTTTTGATCCTGACCATTTGCCAGGGAGTGAAGAGACCAAATGTGACAGCTTGGAGGAGATTCCTGTCCCCAAATTCCTCGAACTCAACAGAGCAGATCTTTTATTGGAAACAACAGTGTATTGCAAAAACCACTGTGATTACCAAAGCAGAGATTGGAAGAGGAGCTACAGACATTAAATGTGCCCCACCTTGAGGAAATCTCCCCTGTGAAGTATTTGACAATCTGCTAGGATGCTTGCGTTGAGGATTCTGAGGCTGTTAATTTCGACCCGTAACATGAAAAAGCAGCGATTTTGTTTTTGGTTTGCCTCTCCTCCTCCCGTCTCCCTTCTTTTTCTTCTGATCTTCTTCTGCTTCTCCTTAAGTGTGGCAAAGGTGGTAACCTAAACTTCTTTCCGCCTAACAATGTTTTTTAGCATCAGAATAACTTCCACGTCAGTGGACAGAGCTTTTAGTCATTCATAGACTGAAGGTCTCACAAGAGAGTGGAATTACTCGTATGCCCTGAACAACACAAAACTGTTGTTTCGGATTCTTGGCATCTTTGAGAACGTAACAGCAGAAAGGATAAATGTGAAAATAGGAAGAAAGTGGAACACACTTAACTAGCTGGATCACCCAGCTAAAAGGCACATACGATACAGAATTTAATACTTTGTAATCAGTTTAAATTCTTCAGAAAGCTACTCCACTGGCCATTCACCCCAGACAAGGTTTAAGGCAAAAATGAAACATGTGCCTGAAGTTGTTCATCATATAATGTGATCAGATTGAAGTTAGGAAAAGCCTTCTGGCTTTTGAGTTTCTACTGATAGGGAGCAATACATCCTAAAGCTGTGGTGGGAGACAGTTGAGAATTTTCTGTGTTCAGATTTGATCTTCCGTGCACTGTTGTGGTCATTCATTCATTTGTTCAAATGGGATTTGTTAGTCGTGTCTACTAATGAGTATTTCTATAAAGTATTGAGGCTTACAGTCTGTATTTATTCCATGTTTTCTCAGGGAAAAACACAGAACAACATGCTTGAGTGATAGAAGTATAGTAACATCCCGAAATCAATTCTCATGACAATGTCACAACGATCTTTATTACTCATACAAATTATAAAATGCTGGCTATTATATTATATTATATTATGAAAATACTTGTGAAATGTCTTTATTTAAGTGTTAGTTTCAAGGACATCTTTATCAATCAACATAGAGTCATATCTTTTATTGGCAAGTTTGAAGGATAAAATACACAGCATTTAAAATAAACTATTTCTGTATGCTAGCAATAAAACCATCAGAAAAACTGTAAACTAAACAGTATTACACCATTTATAATGGCATGAAAATATATGAAATACTGGGGATAGTTCTGAGCAAATAAGTGAGAAATCATCACCTCGAAAGCTATAAAATATTTCTGAGAGAAATTCGTAAAAACTTAAAAGGACAGAGATACATACTTTATTCATAGGCCAAAGGCTTCCGCATTGTCAAGATCCGTTCTCTCCAAGTTGATCTATAGATTGGAGGCAGTCCATTCAAAATGTCAGCAGGCTTGCGTAGAAATTGGCAACAGATTGTAAACTTCATATAGAAATGCGGAGGGCATAGAATAGCCAGAAAGTTTGGAAGGAAAAATTGAAGGAATAAAATTACCTGATTGCAAGAATCCATAATCAAAATAGCATAAAAGTGGCTTCAAAGCAGATAAGTAAATCACTGGAAAAGAATACATGATAAAAATCCACCACAAGTAGACCACTGGCTTTTGGCAAAGGTACAAAAGCAATGCACAGAGAGAGAGCTTTTAATAAATGGCACCAGAACCATTGGATATTTAGGTGCCCACCCTCAACAAAATGAACTTGGAATTTAATGGCTTTTGCCTGTGGGAATACTATAATCTAAAAATGTGATAGGTCACTAGTGTAGGATTTTGTGAAGGCTTTATGTAAGTCTTCCCTTTATCTTGTAATGATGTTTCATTCATTCATTCAACAAATATTTATTGAGTAATTAATTATACACTGCCACAGACTGATGCTATGGTAATGAACAGGGTAAGCATAGATCCCTGCTCTTAGGGACCTTTGGTTAGAGTACACAATGGAGACACAATCAATAAATCCTTACAACGCTAGTTCTGCAACTGAAATCATAGTAAGTTGAATTGAAAAATACAAGTTGTTAAGAGAACACTGTGACTTGATATCAACTTAGTAAAAAATGTCGGGGGCTGGCACAGTTGGTAAAGGTTTCTTAGAGAGAAAGAATGAGTTTGAGACCTGAATGGACGTAGCCAGCCAGAGTATGCAGGAGACCATAACTGGAATCTGTGAATTGACAGAATTAAAAAAGCAACACAGTTCTTAAAGTGTGATCTTCTAATTTTGAATTCATGAGATTAAAGGCCATTATTTTTATTGTTCATAGCAGCACCAGTGGCTGTCTGCTAGGCGCAAACTCAGACAAGATGAGGTTTTAAAAATCTCCTTCATCTCCTCAGTCATCAAGAATCTGGTTGACAGAAACTATTAAATACGGTTATGCATATGTGCCTACCACAGTATAGTTATAATTTCTACTCCTTCTTATTTTATCTTTACATTGCAGTTTTGAGACAATTCCACCAGGATTTTCAACAAAGAGGATACCTCATTTAATTCATTACTTGGGCTCCTGTTCATTTTTTTTTTTTTTCACTTGAGAATAGATTTCAACTTTTCAGTGGTTGGCTCTGGACGGATGATTACTGAATTTTTCTTTAAGCTCCTGGTTTTTTAGAGAATAGCTTGGACAGTCTATTGAGTTATTTGTTGAAAAGAGTAGAAACTCTCTCAAAAAAGCTCAAATGAGAAGAACAAAAAAAAAAAGTACAAAAATATATATGAAGTCCTCAGAAAAGCTCAAAATGCTTTAAATTTTTGAAGTATCCCTTCTCAGTGAAATAAAACCGTCACTCAGCTGTTGATTTTTGTGTGTTTTAAATTTCAAATGTTGAGGTAATGGAGTTGATCAGAAATACAGCCTTAGTGACTACACGTGTTCATCAGTTTTAGTTTGGGCTGAAATAAAATCCTTGAGACACCTCATCCAGTACAACCCATGTTTCCCTTTTATACTTGAGAGCATGACATGATTCTCGAGAGATCCTGAGTTTTGCTTGTTTTAATATAGAATGAAACTCTCTTAGAATAAGAATCCTTGGGAGTAATAGGAATATAATAAAATATTTCAGTCTGTCTCAAAGATGATTAGTTTGGGAACAGGGTCTGCCCAAATTCTATAGTCGGAAACATTTTAATTCATGTGAATATATTTTATTGTGCTGGCATCTGGGCATTTTTATTTAGCTATAATTAACATACCATAAAATACATAGGTCTTGAATGTTCAGTTCAATGAGTTCTGGCATTTGTATACATCCATGTAATGATCACCCCAAATGAGATAAAGAATGTTTCCTAGAAATTTCTTTGATGCCCTTTTCCAAGCAATTTCCCTTGCAATGATTATCTAATTTTTATCACAATGGGTTGATTTCACTTGTATTTGGATTTCATATAAATGGATCTGGATCCATAATATGTGTTCTTTCGGTTCTGGCATCTTTTGCTTAACAGAATGTTTTTGATACTTTTGCATATTTCTGCATGTAAAAGTAGTTCATTCATCCCATATCACTGAGCAGTTATGCATTGTATAGATATACCACAATGTATTCTACTTTTCGCTGTTCTGAATAACGCTGCTAGAAAGATTCAGATAAAAATATTTGTGGGAACATATGTATTTATATCTTTTGCATGAATACCAATGGGTAGAATTACTTGGTCATGGTGGTCATGAGACAAGAATGTTTGTAAGAAATAGTGTGCCAGTGAAGTTGTATTATTTTACATTCTTATCAGAATTTTCCATTCCTTATCAGAAGCAATATGTGAGACTTGCAGTTTCTCCATATTGTTAACAAGTGGTTTCATCTTTTTATTATTATTATTATTATTATTATTATTATAGTCTTTCTAGTGGGTTAGAAGTGTCAACTCACTGTGAATTTTTTTCATATGATAATTGGCCCTTAATACATTTTATTTTATGAAGTATCTGTTAAAACTCTTTTTTCAGCCTATTCCTCTTTTATTGTTGACATTTAAGAGTTCTTAATATACCTACCTACAATTCCTTTGTCAAATACATGTACTGTGCATACACACACACACACACACACACACACACACGCACACACATATGTGTCTTCCAAAGCAATTGTTTTACTCTGCATTTCTTCCAGCCATGAAAGTTCCTCTTGCTCTGTCTACATCCTTGCCAGCATTTGGTGTTTTCAATGTTTTGCATTTCAGCCATTTTAATAGTGTGCAGTGGTATCTTGTTATTTTAGTTTGTAACTCCCTGATGACATGAGCTGTACACCATTTTTTTGTATGTTTATTTTCCATCTTTATTTGCATCTTTGATGAGGTGTCTGTTTAGATCATTTGTCCATTTTCTAACAGGGTTGTTTTTACTGTCGAGTTTTAAAAGTTCTTGGTATATTTTGGATATCAGTCCTTGATCAGATAAATGTTTTATGAAGATTTACTTCATGTCTGTGGCTTGCCTTTTCATTCTCTTAACTGTGTCTTTTGCAGTAAGAAGTTGTTTTTTTTTTTTAATGTTTTATTTTTGAGAGAGAGAGAGAGAGAGAGGGAGAGAGCAAGGAAGGGGCAGAGAGAGAGGGAAACACAGAATCCAAAGCTGGCTCCAGACTCCGAGCTATCTGCACAGAGCCCCACGTGGGGCTTAAACTCACAAACCATGAGATCATGACCTGAGTCAAGTCGGATGCTTAACAGACTAAGCCACCCAGGCACCACACAGATAAGAAGTTTTTAATTTTAATGAAGTCCAATTTACCAATTTTGTCTTTTATGGATCCTGGTTTTGGTGTTGTATCTAAAAAGTTAGTATCAACTCCAAGTTCACCTAGATCATCTGTGTTCTCTTCTGAGAGTTTTATAGTTCTTCATTTAATCTGTGATCCATTAGGGGTTACTTGTGAAGCTGTGAGATCTATGTTTATGTTCTTTTTTTTCTGTCTTTTTGCACGTTGGTGTCCAACTTCTCCAGCACCATTTGTGGAAAAGACTAGTATTTTTCCATTGAATTGCTTTGGCTCCTTTGTCAAATACTAGTTGACTAGCTTTGGGTAGGTCTAGTCTTGTATTCTTGACCTATTCGTCTATTCTTTGACCAATACCACACTGTCTTGAATACTATAGCTTGACAGTAAGTGTAGAGTCAGGCAGTGTCAGTGTTCCAGGTTTGTTCTTCTCTTTCCATATTGTGTTGGCTATTCTGGGTCTTTTCCTTTTCCATATAAACCTTAAAGTCATTTTGTAGATATTCACAAAATAATTTCCTGGGATTTTGATTGAGTGTGCATTAGATCTGTAGATCAAGTTGGGAAAGACAGGTATCTTAACAATATTGAGTCTTCTTATCCATGGCATGTAATATTCTTCATTTGCTTAGCTCTCTAATTTCTTTCATTGAAACTTTGCACTTTTCCTCATGTAGATCTTACACGTATTTTGCAAATTTATACCTAAGTATTTCCTTTTTCAGCGGTAATATGAATGGTATTACAGTTTTTTATTTCAAATCCAATTGTTCGTAGCTGGTATGTAAGAAAGCAATTGATTTTTTTTACACGTTAATGTTATATCCTACAACTTGCTATAATTCCAGAAATTCTGGGAGTGGGGATTTGAGATTTCCTACATAGACAATTAAATCATCTGTGAGCAAAGATAGTTTAATGTTTCCCTGCAAATATGTATACTTTGAATCTCCTTTTCTTAATACATTAGTTGGGACGTGTAGTATGATGTTGAATTGGACTGGTAAGAGGAGATACCATCGTTGCTCTTTTCAGCAGAGAAGTATGTCGTTTTTCATCACTATAATGTGAACTGTAGATATTTTGTAGGTATTCTTTACCAAGCTGAGTAAGTTCCCCCCATTCTTAGTTTACTGAAAGTTTTTATCATCATTGAGTATTGGATTTTGTCAAATGTTTTTATCTACTGTTACCCTATGATTTTTCTTCTTTAGTGTATTGATGTGATCGTACGTACACTAATAGATTTTCAATCAAGCTGTTTTTTCACAGGCAGACATTTTATTTGGCATCAAGTCCCATTGGTCTTTTTTTTTTTTTTTTTTATGGTTTTGGCTTTTTGTGTCCTTTCTGGGAGGCCGGCATGCCTACCTTCCTCCCTGCCTACCTTCCTCCCTGCCTTCCTTCCTCCCTGCCTTCCTCCCTCCTTGCCTTCCTTTCTCCCTCCCTTCCTCCCTTCCTCCCTCCCTCCCTCCCTTCCTTCCTTCCTTCCTTCCTTCCTTCCTTCCTTCCTTCCTTCTTTCCTTCCTTGGCTTCTTTTTAATGAGTTCTCTTTTCTCGTTAGGTGAAGAAACAGTAGTAAATAGGTTAAGACTTTTTAACAGCTGTAGTAATTTAAAAGAAACAGAACATTGACATTGAACCATAGACCCTCTGGCAAAGCAATCAGTGAATTTCTAGCTTGTTAACCTCTCAAAGTTCACCTTAGTTTAGCATAATGCCAGCCAGGCTGAGAAGCAAGTAGAACCTGAAATCTAGCCTTACCTCTGCACCGATGGAGGTAGGGGCATTATTTTCTAATCAACCAAAGGTCCCACCCTTCATGTAAGCCTGTTAGTGAGACTGCACCAGTTCTGAGGGCGTTTACTCAAACCTTTTAAAATCCACTTGTGTGGGGAAGGCGTGTTTAAATCTTAAGTTCAAAACCGACGCAAACCACAGCAGTTCTGCTGTAATAGTTGTTTTGAAAATGTGATTTGTTACACCATGAATAATATGCAGGGGGACAGTTCAGCAACATATGAATTGTCCATTTGCATGTGGGTGATTTTGTAAGCAAGACACCCTAGGTAAATGCAGGAAAGGGACGTAGCTAAACCGGGTCACGTAGGTAAATGGAAAATGCACACACAGGTGTATCTTAAATATCTGCCTCCGTTCACCACATGTGGTACACAGCACACCCACTCACGCCTGGTGTTTCAGCATTGAACCAGGTCCAGATAACACTCATTCCACCATTTGCAATATCTTAGAAGCTGCAACCCTGTAACACCCAATTCGCATCCATGAGCAAACTTTTGTTGTTGATGTCATTGTAAAGTTCCACGCTTATTGTCCTATTTGTGTCTTTCTTAAAAGTGTACGATTATGCCACTGCTTTTGTTAAGCTCCTTTTTTAATTTTTATTTGTATGTGTCACTATTTTTGAGTGTTACCCCCCTAACCCTATGTTCCACGTAAGCTTTGCAGTCTTTATCGTGTGAATTTAAATAATGTGGTGATTTGTAAGATTCTCTAGGTTACATTATAGAAGAACTGATGTGTATCGTTTTACTCATGAAGAAGCTATATCCCAAACAGCGTCTGAACCTAACATAGCAGAAATTATCATAAGATAGAAAAGAGGAGGTGTATGTGTTACAGCAAGTATCTGTCACCACTCCTGTCTTAAGGGAGTAGGAAGGAGAAAATTCTCTCTCTCTCCCTACCTCCCCCCGCTCACATCTTGGCATTATGAGCCCTGCTCATTCTCCAAAACCTTTCTTTTTACCACCACAGGACTATGCTCAAGGCTCTACCTTGTCCTTTATCCCGTTTGCCCTTTTGTACTAAAGTCTAAGGGTAGAAACTCTATTATCTGTTACAACTTGTTGGAGGGTGTAAATCCTAAAAAAAAAAAAAAAAAATACATGGTGTGCAACTGGAAGGGTCACGCCACAAATAAAGGATCTAAGAGATCACCTTAGGTGAAGTGGGATGAAAGTACTTGTTAAAGAAAAGGAAATGTCGGGGTGCCTGTGTGGCTCAGTTGGTTGAGTGTCTGGCTTTTGATTTTGGCTCAGGTCATGATCCCAACGTCATAGGATTGAGCCCCACATCAGGCTCCATACTGAGCATGGAACCTGCTTAAAATTCTCTCTCTCTCCCTCTATCTCTCTCCCCTGCTTATGCTCTCTCTGTCTCTCTCTCAAATTTTAAAAGTGAGAAATAGAAAAGTTTAAAAGGAAAAACAACTGTTTGTTTAAAATCTAAGTGTGTTAACACCAAACTACCAAGCACAGTGCTTGGATCAGAGTAGGTCCTCAAAATATTGGAAGAAGGAATAAAAATAAATGGTTCTAAAGGCAATTGGTGGCCCATAGATCTGTGTAAGTCATCTCAGCTCCCCCAAAGAACATGGAATTTCAGAGATGAGAAAATCTTCAATAAACAATACCACATCTTATGATAGTATTGTTAGCAAATAATGAAATAGTAATAGGGAAACAATTATTTTGGCTGGGTGGAGCAGAAAAAGGAACCTATAAGAATTTGGTTGAAAATTAGGCTTTTTAAGAAAGTTCTTTCTCCAGAATTTGATTTTGATCTGAAAACAGAAGCGTCACCATAAATAATCTCTGCTTTCCAACTAGCTGTACTTGAGCAAAACATTTAGGTATGTGTAAACAGTGAAGAATGGTGTTAAATTAAACCCACATTGTGTTTCCATCACAGTGCTACTGCTTAGACCCTGGTTTGACCTTCCCTCCTGTCTCCATCAGATTCCTGCTATCATCTCCCTGCTCCTTGCATATCTCCTGCCAGACTGCTCTCATGACAACACCCTCTTCACAGGACCCTCTCACGATGTGAGTTGAATGAGCTCACGCTCCTCACTGCTCCACAGCCACAGTAGTCTACCATCTCCTCAGAGTAGAACACCAATGACTTTCTGTTGCTTCCGTCCTTCTTACCTCTCATACCTACCCCCACATTTCTGACTCTGTGTCCTCCACCTCCAACTCTCACTTTGACTCCAGCCTCACCACTTGCCGAGCATCCTACAGTCCGTAAGTACTGCCCCATTTTTTGGTGCCCTGATTGTTTCCTCTTCTTGGAACATCATCCCCGCAGATAGCGAATGGATCCTTCCTTCCCCTCCTTGGAATCTTCCTTCAGGTGACCTCTTCTTAACAACCTTTACCCAGACTACACTATTGATCATGTGAACCCCACTCTCCCCTGTCCATTCTCCACCTTGGGCATCTTTCCCTTTCCTTTTTCCATACCACCTTCACTTTGTAACCTGCTGTGTACTTTACTTTTTACTATATGTTTGTTGGCTTTCTTACCCATTCTCAAAACATAAACTCTGTCAGTGCGGGGATCTTTATGTGTGTTGTTCACCGACAGCTCAGCAAGGGTTAGAAGAGTGTCAAGAATATAGTGAGTGCTCAAGAAATACTATTGAATGAAAATGACCATTAGTGAACATTTTACAAATCCTTCTACTATTTCAGCTGTGTATTTCTAATGGCTTCAAAGTTCACTAACAACACAGCAGACCTAAAACTAGAAGCATAATGATGACATAGATAGCCAAGTTTTTTTTTGTTTGTTTGTTTGTTTTGTGTAACATTCAGAGTGATAAGCAAACCCAGAATGAACACTACAACTGAACACTGGTTTTAGGGATGAAGAAAAAAATTTTTAATAAAATTTAAAAATCAGTGAGTGTGGATAAGATGAGATGCTGAAACATATATAATGTGTCTTTTAAAATTTGAATTACTAGAAGATGGCCATTTTTATTTGGGACGTTTTCCCCTCACCTTCGTAGTAAAAATAAAATGTATTGATTATACTAATATTCATTGACTTCTTTCAAAGGTGAAAGAAAAACTCTTAGCCTGTTTTTCCACTGGGATTGTGCTATTTAAAACAATATGGCAGAAAAGCAAGTGAGCAGGCTGTTTAATTACAGTAGAACATGCTACCAATTCAACTATTGATCTTACTTCATTTGCCATCTTATAATAGATTATATACTTTTTCATCCATTCTACGCAGTGCTCAGTATATAATTTCATATTTATAAATTCTTTTAAATATTTAATGCCTTTGCATTTAGGTTCTTAAATCAAATGATTTGTAACGGGCTAAAATAATCAGCATCATACTGAAAATTTAGGAAATAGATACAGAGATAGATCAAACCTTACAATACATAAGGAGTTTTAGAAAACACAAAACCATGTCCCTGAATATTAAATGTGTCAAATTATGTGTATTAATTAGAATTTATGGGTTAATATAATAGAAACTCTAATGCTGTGACTATAGGACAGCAGTATATAATGAAATGTAGTTCATATATGAAGTTAAGATGGAAAGTGAAATGTAAATTTATGTGATTTAATAAGGTTGTTATTGAACAGTGTATAAAAATTGAACAAGAAAAAGCTTGGCTTTATTAGCATGTGATGCAAATTATTTAAAAAATCTTGTGTGAAACATAAATTATACTGCTCTAGGCAGAGATTCTAATTCTCCTGGACAACAGAGCCATGATACTTTAGAAAAGTAATGAGATCATTAACAATAAACTAGAGATCAATGTAAATAATACAAATATACAAAAGGATGTGTGCGTGCACGTGTATGTGCATTGTAGGGTATCTACGAAGCTGACAACCAGTGACGTTGTATAATGGTGAGTATTAAATGAACAAAACCGCCATATATAGCCAAGCAAGTTGTCAAGTGACATTTAATCATTTGTTAAAAGTTGCAAACTAGAAGAAATATCTGAAACATACATTGCTGTGTTATTCGGCACGCCTCTTCAGCCTTGTCTGCAGGTTGTTTTCTTGATCTATGAAGACATTAGGGAATGACCACTAATTAGCGGTGGTGTAAGACCCAGCGATGGTAATATTGGTTGCCATCCCAGCTATCTAAGTTGCTAATGTACAATCCCATTCCAGAAGAGCCGTCACTATAAAACCAGGTCAGCATGGCAGCAGAAATCTATAAATATAGTGCCTATGTCATATCCTATCATCTCTGGAAGGAGCACGTGCCCTGTCTTTTTAAAAGAGGTTTCCATATGCTGTAGAAGACATGTGTGATAAATTAAGCACTTCTTTCTAGACACTGAAAACATAATAGTGATATAATTAATTACAGTCATATTCTTGTTAAAATTGTGCAGAAAAATTACACCTTTTTCGATTAGCATGAAATATAAGTGTCAAATCCGTAATAAAACCCTGATCAATAAAACAATAATAATTGTGTTGTTAAAAGCAGACATTGAAAGGTGTTCATGGCAACATATTTTAAAGGTTAGAAACCCTTTTAAAATAAACGGATTTCATCTTTACACTATGTCATCTAAATCATTACTGTGTTTGTGTATACAATTATAATCAGACGATAAATTGCAGCTATTGAATGGATTAAGTCTGCACTTCTTGACCTCATAAATCTGAGATTGTCATAGCTTCAGAAAATGCTTGTGTAACAATCAGTTGATTACATGGCATGAGCAGCTGTGTGCATGTTAACTGGAAAATACGAAAGGGGAAGGGTAACGCAGAGTTCAGTGGCAGAACTTTATAACATATTTGACACTTTCTTTTTAACACTTTCAGACCCTCCCTTTGGAAGGTGCCTTACGGTTTAGTAGGTTTACACAGTGAATAGAAGGATGTGAGGAAAGTTTAGGCTGACACAACGAGGTCCAACTGAAATGTCAGTGTTCATTAAGATTCCCTGAAAATAGCCATTCCTGTTAAATCACCGTATTTTTGAAAGCCTTAACAGAGCATCGTATAGAGTGGTGAGAAAATCTTCACACTACTCTCTAATTAGTGACTTGGGTGGGGGTGGGGGGAGGAGGGGGGGGAGCAACTTCACCAATCCCCAATGACAATCTGTTCCTAAATGTGCCATTTCCGGTGGGTGCGTGATGCCTCTTTGACACAACCTCAATTGATGTTTAAAAGAAATGAGTCAAATAATGGGTGATGGTTTACATTTTTGAAAATTTCAAAATCATAAAGTGATCATCTCACCACTAATGAAAATAAAATACCGGAAGTGGCTAGTAGTGTTAGTAGGTTTTGAGGGAAGGCTCGACCTGTACCTGCCATTTTATGCTTAATTCACGACGTATTGTGTGCATTTTGGAGCTTCTTACAATTGGTCTTAACTCAAATTTATCTATTTGTGTATAGCTTCCACCTTCAAAAATGTATATAGAATATGACCCAATTTTGAAAATCTCATATATTAAAATGGTATTAATCAAAGATTCAAAGAGAATTAGATTATTAATAATGAAATATTTTCATTTACTTTAATTTTCTCAGATGAAAGGAACTACAGCGTGCTTTAAGCATCAGTTAGGAATTTACAGCCTGCTCATAAAAGTGGCATTTTTCTCATTTTGCATAAAAAGTTAGAGTATAGAATAGCTAAATAACTAATCCCAAGGTCACAAGGAAAAGGGGAATGAGGGGCAGCTCAAAAGAAAATCCTCAATTTCAAGCTCCTGAGGAACAATTGCCTTTTTATAACCCCTATTTAATAACATTTAATGATTAAATTACCATGAAAATAAAACATCTTGTTCAAAAGGCATTCTAGTGTGGAAAAATAGAAGACAGTGATCTATGATATGCACTCAACTTCGTTAAAACAGCCTTATAACAGATTAGACCCGCGTACTCCCACCTGTCTAGGGAGCCAGCCGGCCTTCAGAAAGCTGGGTAAGGGAATGTCCACATTCCTACACAAGATGGGATTTTTTTTTTTGCCTCCACGACTCTAACCCAGATAGTTATTGATCACAAACTGTTGCGCACACGTCTCATTTCGACTTCGGCCATCATAGCCACACAGATGGCTGGTTCATTTGATGTTGAAGTTGACAGATTTTGAGATGATGCCAAGGAGTCCAGTGTTGTAGACTGTTGACTTTGTTAAATGTGAAGAGTTGCTTTGCATCACCTAGTCATAATGGTTAAGATGGGAGTGTCCCTGTTTGCATTAGGTAATTTACTTACATTGTGTCACTTCATCTTTCGAGCAATCGGCAACGGAATTATCATTGTCCTCAACTACCAGGTTAGAAAATTAAGGAATTGAGGGTATGGTTGGGGGTCACAGCTGGAAAGGGGGATAGCCAGATGTGAAAGCAGATTTTTAAACATCCGGAACTGAGTTCCTTATCTGCTGGGCAACACTGCCTTGAGGTTTTACATTTCCCAGCTCCCCCTGATGTCCCAGAGTTGGGCTTTTGAATCTCAATAATTAAAGCCTCCCAACAGGCAGCTTAATGAGCTCCTCTGGTTTAAAAGTAACCATTTTAATCCAAAATTTTGGTCTAAAAGTGACCCGTAGATCAGTATGGCTGGTTTTATTTTTTTTCAACTTGCATTGACTTGACTAATTGTATGCTAAAGTATAGTTACTCCAGTTATTGGTGTTTATGGGTATTTCATTCAAGTAAAAAATACAGTCAATTAAAGTTTACCATTTTAGTCAAAGACAGAATGTTTTTCAGATAAGTACTTAAAGCAGTCAAACAACTGCTGGGAGGAATTGATCCCTTAATAGAGTACTTGTGTGCCACTGAATGAATTGAAAGGAACTTACTCAAATTTGTCCAATCTGTTTGTTGGGTTTTTATTTTTTGTTTGTTTTTTTTTCTTTTTTTGGCATCACTGATAGAAATACTCAATGAATTAACTTAATTGGTTAACTACTTTAGGTCAATATGCCAAAGGAAAATAACTTCATTTTGGGTTATTCGATCTCTATAATTGTATGATGGGAACACAAACTTACTCCACTTTTTTTATGTACTTATTTTCTTATTTTTATCTGAGAGAGAGAGAGAGAGAGAGAGAGAGAGAGAGAGAGGAAGAGAGAGAGAACAAACATGAGGGGGCAGGGGAGAGGGGCAGAGACAGAATCTTAAGCAGGCTCCACACTCAGCATGGAGCCTGACATGGGGCTCGATCCCATGACCTTGGGATCATGACCTGAGCTGAAATCAAGATTCCATTGCTTAACCAACTGAGCCACCCAGGTGCCCAACTTAGTTTTTTCTTAACAAAATTCATAAAAGTTTTCCAACCATGTTCCCTCTCAGTCTCTGGATTCCTCATGTCTTTTTGACTTTTGAAGGTACTTATCTCTACCAACACAGGGCCTTTGGACATGTTCTTCCCCATGCCCGGAGCACATGTTTCCTCACTTTCTTGCCCCACATCTGTCCTAGGTTCAATGTCTTCAGATCTCAGTTCAATGATTTCTTCTCTAAAAATGGGTCCGTGACTTCTGTGATAGGTTGAACACCCCTACTACCTGCTACTGGGAACACATAGTGTTTATTCCTTAAGCACTTGTCAGCATAGTTGAGTTATCTCTTATGGGTGTGATTCTTTGATAAGTGTCTCTTTGCCAGTAGCCTGTAAGCTCCATGTGGACTGGCACCGTATCTGTTTTGTTCATCATTTACTCCCACTGCCTAGCACGTTCTCTGGGGTATATACATGTTTGATGAAAGGATAATGGGGATCAGGCTGGTTAAGTCAGTGACATGACACAAGAAGTGAATACAGTGATTTCGAATTAACTTTATTGAGATGTAATTTACATCAAATAAAACGCACCTATTTTTAAGTGTGCCATTTAGTAAGTTTTGAATAGATAGGTTTTTCCATAGCTTGCCTCTTTCTGATACTGAGCTGTAACACAATGGGCAAATCTTGGAATGTCCCTGGACTTTAAACACTTCATCTGTGAGAAGGGATTAGGCTGTTTCTACAGTTCCTGCCCAAAGTAGGATTCTAGTTCTGTGTTCAGGCTCTCTGCATGTGAGAATACATTTAAAGATCTATGTTCTCCCAAGGATAGCTTCCTCTGTAGACAGTTGTCGAAAGACAGGTTCAGCCTGCCTGTGTTGGTAGTGATTGGCTTAAACATCCCTCCTTCATGTACCCAACTTGAATTCTCAAGGTACCCCAACTTTGAGAAATGAAGATTTAACTCCCTTACAATGGCCTGTCTTTGAATATTGGGTTCAATATCTTTGTCAACATTTCCATCTCCTAGGGTATCTTTTCACAGTTTCTGTATAAATCCTCACATTATGTACCTTGCATTTATTAGTTTTATTTATCAATTATACCTCAAACCTGAAAAAAACATATTTCCATACCCCAGAATTATTAACAATGTTTAGACCATGTCAACCAGAGTCATGACAGTTCTTTTCCACTAAGGCCTCTGAAGCACAAGGGGAAAAATTAAATAAGGGCTACTTAAGATAAAGCTGTTTGCCTTCTTTCTACCTATATTTGTGTCTTCTTCCCTTCATCCTCTCTCTCTCTCTCTCTCTGTTCCTTCTTTCTGTCTTCCCTCCTTCCTTCTTTTTTTTTGCCTTCATTCATTATTTTAATATCAAATACAAAAAAACAGTACCTTGATCTGCTCTGTGAATTTAGAGCACAGGATAACAAATTGTTCACTCTGTGTAACAATTTAAAACCTATCCAGGCACTGTTACATGGATGGCAAACAGAGAAAGAGTAATTGAATAAGGAAAGGAAATAAAAAAGGAACAAAACAGACAGGCAGGGAGACCACAAACCGCCTGACAGACTAGAACGCCCCATAGAGAAAGGGAAGAAAAGAGGAAAAGCAGAGAAAGACTAACAGACACCACCACCCACAGGGACATGCATTTTGATGAAATAGAAGCGCTCTATTTTTAGGCGAGACATACCCAGTTGTGAATATTTAGGACATTGATTCTCAAACGATGCCCTGGCAGTGGGCAGTTGAAGCTAAATATTTTTAAATGATCCGATTCACACTGAAAAAAATACTTCATAAATAAAGCAATGTCTCTCTGAAGATTGTTCTCCCTCCTATTTCTTCATTAAACCTTTGTATCTGCATCTGCTTACCTTTGCTAACATCTAGATTGAGCACGAAAGTCTACAGTGGGTTATATTAAGAATAAAAAGATTTGTTATTTTAAGCTAGGCCTTTTTAACCACAGAATATAAAAACTCTTCATTCAAGTAATTGATGTTAAAAATATTTTTCCCGATAACATTTTTCCTTTGTGAAATGTTAATAAAGGAATCCATGCACATAGGTAAAAAAAAAAAAAAAATCAAATGGGCTACAGGGCTTATAATGCAAGCAGTGGTTGGCCACCCCGTTCCTTGGTACAATCAGTCTTCCTCACTGGGGAAATCAATTTGAATGGCTTCCGATGTAGTCCTTTGGAGCGATGGCCTCCAAAAGGCAAATAATATGCTTAATTACTATATCACAATTTATCAAATTGAAATAATAAATATTGGACATAAAATATGAGAAGATGACACTGCCTCATTTATACTACCCTGCCAACTTCCATTTCCCCCCTTAATACCACTTTGTGATAGTTTTGTTTTGTTGGTCATTGACTACTCTCAGCACCCCCAACAACATAAGATAAAAATACCAGTACTCCTCTTTTCTGCCTAGGTATTCTCTCTCTACAATATTTCACTTTCTAATTTATATTCCTAGTTACAATACCACATCTCACCTTGCCACTTAGCATAATTTTCATTCTGTTCTGCAAAGATCATTTAATCTTCTATTTCTGTCTATAGAAAAGGGGACCTGAGCAGCCAATGAAAGAGATTTTATTTGAAGAACAATAGTCCATAATGAGTAGAGTGGCTCTCCAGAGTACTGGGCAGTGTAAATCCCATGATCGTGCTTCATCATGTTCAGTAAAATATCCATTTTTCTTATTAATGTAGCTTGGTGGGGAATACACTTTGCAGAGGTGCCTTTATGTGCTCAGTCTTGGTGGAAGGCAAGCATAGATCAAAAAACAAGATTTTCAGAGGGGATTGCATCACATTTAAGTTACAAGAGTGTAACAAGTCTTGAATAAGGTCTCCGAGTTGGTCTTTAAAGACTTCCCAGAAGGGTAAATTGCTGATATGGATAGTGGTGAATCGCAAAGCAGTTTCAGTCAAGTATGTGGCCTAGGGTCAAAGGTGAGAAGGAACCCAGGATGATGCCATATTACAGAAGTAAGGAAGAGAACAAGCTTTGTTCTTAAAGAATGTTTAAAAAAAAATCAAAAGAATCCAAGATGCGGGGTTTGAATGTACAAGTGTCAGAAGTATTCTTTTAAAGATGAGTTTGGGGATGGAGTAAGGGTAGATGGCAGATTAGCTAGAAAGTGAACGGTGAGAAAGGGGGTCTAAAGAAGTTGCTTGCAGAACTGTGGAGTGAAACTGATGGAAGAAATTGGAAGGAAAAGCAAATGTTATTTATCCTCAGAGGCCAATTTCATGTGCCATCTTTGCATGAGACTCTCTGCTCTCTACGTCCCCCGGTTAAGTGACTGTCATCTTTTTCCCTTTTTCTCTGTGTTGTCTACTCTATTAGATGGAAAATGACCATCTCATTTATCTTCATTTCCCCACCACCTAGCCCAAAGTCTTACACATAGCAGGTGTTTAAAAAACTTTTTCATGTAGGCATGTGTTTGTGATGGACTTAAAAGTGCTCAGTTCTTTTCTCTATGTCCTTCCTTTGTTTTTTCCTTCCTTGCCTTTTCTCCCTGTCACCTTTGCTCTATTTATCTTTTCTTTCCATCAAAGAGAAGGCTTATCTGTGCATGGATAAGGAAAGACAGGTCTGTGGTTTCATGGAGATTGAAGACCCGAGAGAGCGAATGAGAATCGAAGTGATAAAGACAGAGGAAATATGACCCAAATGTTAGGGGAAAAAAGAAAGGAAGCGAGGAAGGAAGAAAAACGAGGGAGTACATAATCCTCTCTCTGAGGCAAGCGGGGCCAGGCCAGAATATCAACATAATATCTTAACTGAACTTGAATGGAAATTTTCAGCGATACTTGCCCAGATATAAAAGTAGAAAGTGTTTAAATTCCTGTCATTCCTTTATACTGAGAATAGAACGAAAAACAAACAAGCATAAAAAGACCATAAACACATTTGAAATATCAGTGAATAAGAGATTATATCCAAAAGAGAAAGAAATGGAGAGCTTTGTATGGTTTCTGGTTCACAGACCAGCAGTCCGTAAATACCTTATTATTTTTTAATACTTATTAATACCTTATTATTAATACCTTATTATTAAGACTATTAATACCTTATTAATACCTTATTATTTTTTTATTTTTAAATTTTTAGTATTTATTTGTTTATTTTTGGCCTTTTAATTCTATAGGCTTCTGGGCAGAGCTAATTAAAGGGGCCTACAGAAAATCGTGGTATTTATTTTATTTAAAATGTAACAAACAGCATAAAAATTTTAAGAAAGAAGATGCTGGCTACTTACCACCAAGCCATGACCTAGGGTATCTTAGTGACTTAAAAAAATTTTCAGAGCCTGGGTATCACTGGGAAAGCTCACAAACTTGATTTTGTTCACTAAGAACGGAGTCACGTTTTAAGGCCAAACTCATATCCACCAAATTCAGAACACACACGCTTACTCATCAGAATACCAAGTTCTCAAATTATTAGGATAAATTTAATTGTCTAGGCCTTAGACTTTCCTGTTCTTGGCTTGGCACAGTGTCTCCTCACAGGCAAGCTCGGTGGTAAGGTAAGTTATAATTAGAATTGTACTTGAGGCATTTGGAATTCAGCTCAGCAGACGAACGTTGCGATGAATGGCTCAAGGGTTTCTTGAACCCACTGACAAATGTTAACTTCACCTGTATCTTCAAGAGGAATATACCTGCCATTAGGAATCAACAGGTCGCATGAACTGGATTTTTTTTTCCACTTGGAATTCCTGTGGGACTGACTGTGTATACCATATTTTAATGTGTTTCTTAATAGCATTACATTGATATAATTGTTTACATTCACAAAAGGCATTTATATAAGTTATGTGATGATCTCCATTGCAGTTCACATTATCATGTACATTTCACAGAAAGGGAAATAGAGGCTCAGAAATGTTAAGCGACTTGGCCAAAGATCCTACAGGTACTAGCTTAAGAACCTTTTAAAACAGGAAGTATAGCTTACATATTTTTTATCATCCCAAGAATAGTGTTCTCTAAGAAGTACTTGGGTCCTATTTGTTGATAATAGGTTTATAGAAGCATGTAATGACAGAATTGATACTTGAACACTAAAAGAAAGTCTTCACTTTACTCACTACTTCACAGGTTTTTCATTCAATACTGAGTTCCCGATAATGCATTTAAAACATCATTTGCTTTCTAAAAATTCGGCTTTTTTTCCTACAACATTTTAGGAGGCTGTCTATGTTTGTTTGTTTGTTTAAACTTTTATTTTATTTTTAAGAGGCAGAGAGAGAGAGCATGAGCAGGGGAGGGGCAGAGAGAGAGGGAGACACAGAATCTGAGGCAGGCCCCAGGCTGTGAGCTGTCAGCACAGAGCCCGATGCAGGGCTTGAACCCACGCCCTGCGAGATCATGACCTGAGCCGAAGTCGGACGCTTAGCCAACTGAGCCATCCAGGCGCCCCAGGAGCCTGTCTCTGTTTTAAAAAATGAATGAGTTTGAGCTAGTATTTTTGGCTTAAAAAACCACAGATGATTTTCTTCTGTTGGGTGGCACATCAGTGATTGTTTTTAGTTGCAAACAACAGACTTCACTCTGGGAAGTTTGAGCAGAAAAGAAATTTACTAATTGGTATGGTGGACAAAACCCACGCTTGGCTCACATACACCCACATTCCTTTTTACTCTGTGTGCTGATTCATAGATACGCCAGTAAAATTTTTTTGAGGTTGGCACCCACAACGTTCTTCACATGCCTTCACGTCCCAAGACTACTTTTTGCTGCTGCGCTGGGGGCCTGAAGTGCCAGGGAGATTAGGTGTGGTAGGGCAGCTCTCAGCCAATGACTGATGGCCTCCCCTCATATACTTCATAGGAAGGATACAAGCCAGCTCCCTTGCCTGCAGTTGGGACAAATTCTGGATGTAATTTAAACTCTGGAGTACCTTGCAGGGTTGGACAGAGGCTGGGACTTTCCCTGAGATCAGTACTTACTTGGCTTTTATACCCTTCCCTGTCTTGTTTTCTCTCCTTCCATACTGGTTTGTCTAGAAGCACTTTTTAAAAAGTCACTTGTAGTGGGGCACCTGGGTGGCTCAGTCACTTAAGTGCCAGACTCTTGATTTCAGCTCAAGTCATGGTCTCACCTTTCATAGGATCAAGCCCTGAGTTGTTGGGCTCCAGTGCAAGCCTGCTTGGGATTCTCTCTCTCTCTCTCTCTCTCTCTCTCTCTCTCTCTGCCCCTTTCCTTCTCCTCTGTGCTCCCTTTGTTTCTCTCTCTCTCTCTCTCTCAAAACAAATAAACTTTAAAAGTCACTTATACCAAATCCTTGTGTTAGGCTCTCCTTCTAAGGAACCCAACTGTAGTGGTTTCTTAGGGCAGCCATAACAAAATCTTTTGTAGCCTCTTCCCAGCCTCTGGTGGTAGCAATCAATCCTTGGAATTTCTTGGCTTACAGCTGCCTCTAATCTCTACCTGAATTGTCACACAGCATTTTCCCTATGTGTCTCTGCGTCCTCACATAGCATTCTCCTCATGTATATTTTGTTTTCTCCTCCTATAAGCGCACCATTCATATTGGATTATGATCCACGACTTTATTTTAACTTGACTACACCTGCAAAGATCCCATTTCCAAATAAGGTCATATTTACAAGTCCCATGAGTTAGAATTTCAGCTCATCTTTTGGAGGGGACACACTTGAACCCACAATAGTATCCTAAGAAATGAAGTTAGGGAACTCATAGGAAGGACCAGAGGTTATTCAGCCTTGGAGACTACAAAGCAAGGAACACCACCCAAGCATACGAATGAGTGATTGTTGAGAAGAGCCGCTCCCGGTTAGTGTGGACAGCTAGCTACTTTTGCCACTGTTGCTGTTGTGTGTGAGACCGTAGAACTTCCATTTCTTATCCTTGAGATCCAGAAACCTCTCACAAGAGTATTGTGAAACAATGAACTCTGTATGGCCCCAGTCGCTCCCTGTTTCTTCTTCCGAAGTGAAATCTCAATGGGGCAAAGCCAAGATATGAAGGGAAAGTGAGAAAGCAAGTTTTTTCGACTTCCTTCCATGGGGATGCACCTCTCCTACAATGCGAAATTCTTCCCATCCAGGAGAAATGTTCAAAATGTGTCACAAAGTCAGAAAACATGGAAAACCACTACTCCAATTAGTCTCAATGACAAATTGGAATGCCTCAGGGTAGACAGAATTGTCCCTGCATTTTTACATACTAGTTTCATTCTTTCATGCAAGAGAAGAAATAAAAACTTCTGATTTGGCAAACGTGTCATGATGCTTTGTATTTTCTGCCTTAGAATGCAATGTGACTCTTCCTTAAACTCGTGGTGAATGTTTACTCTGTAGTTCGTTGTAATACTAAAGAGCTGCGTGTGTATTCAGCTTTTGGCTGTATAATTATTTATTACAATTTATATATAATTTTTTTGTGTAGGAGGAGAAACTGAGATTGGAAGGTCAGTTTAAAGAAGATTACATGTTTCATTTCTGGTGGTTCTATGAAAAGTCACGTTTAACCTTTAATATCTTGCTCCGTGAGACCTATGCCAATATTTGCATGAACTAGGAAGGGATCATTTATAAATGTTAAAGTTTTTAAATGGACTTAGGGTGTAATTAGGTTCATGGTATCGGTCTTAATATCTATTTCCCTTTCCCAGCCCACAGCCTGTAAATGGCAATAAATGTTTGTTATTTGAAAGAGAAAGAACAGAAAAAAATTAAAACATAAAATTTTTATGTAAAAAAAGGGAACAGGATTCTTTTGGGTTCCAATTTCTTTTCAGATTAAAGAATGCCATTGAACAGGTGAAACTTAATTTTTTAATTGCATCCTCTATCTTGTCACCCAAACAAAATATAAGTCACCAGTTGCAGGTTTTGATGGATATCCAGTCTACTGTGATCTTATTTTTTTTTTTTAATGTTTATTTATTTTTGAGACAGAGAGAGACAGAGCATGAACGGGGGAGGGTCAGAGAGAGGGAGACACAGAATCCGAAACAGGCTCCAGGCCCTGAGCTGGCAGCACAGAGCCCGACGCGGGGCTCGAACTCACAAATTGCGAGATCATGACCTGAGCCGAAGTCGGCCGCTTAACCGACTGAGCCACCCAGGCGCCCCTGTGATCTTATTTTTGTTTAATGGTCAATAGGCTAATACAGGGGTCACCAAACAATGGCCAGGTCTCACCCTCCACCTATTTGTGCATGGTCTGTGAGCCAAGATGGTTTTTACATATTGAAAAATGCAGCATGTAAAAAAGACTTACTATTTCAGTTGAGGACCTTGCTTCTTGGCCTGCCAAGACTAAAGTCTTTACTCTCTGGCCCCATGAGCTGGCCGACCCTCGCATAAGACTATATCCAAGGAAGACTACTATTTTGAAAGCATTCTGTCATCACAATAAATTAGAGTTTACATATATGTTGCTGTACTTTTCGCCAAGAAAAATAGCTCTAAAAGGAAAATAATTATGTTTTGAGAGAGCAAAGTGAAAATGAAAAAAATACAATCAGGAGGTGATAAAATCAAAGGCGATAAAATGCTCCTCTCCCCTGCCATCTCTGCTCTAGAAACGCATACATGTAGTAACCTTGTTGGCTCTAAGGCAACAAATACTTAATAAAGTGATTCCTTACGTTTGTATACCACCTGTAACATTTCAAAGCTCTCTCATGATAGTACTTAATGTCTTATAGCTGTATTACAGCAATAACTCACCTTTTTTTTATTGTTTAGCATTATGAAACTCAATTGTGTGTACATTCTTTTTATCTTTTATGATGACAGGAATCCTTCTCAACCAAGAGATGAGTTGGAAATCAAGAAATTCCTTGGAAACACTACTTGCCTCAAGCTTTTTGTGGCCGAAGTCAGTGCATGAGGCTCAAAGGTACTACAACAGTCTTAAAGTTATCTTTTTTTTTTTAATTCAGTAAACAAATGATGTAGTTGTGAAAAAAATCATTTATGCTCTGCAAAAAATAGATTTGTCTGGGGGTGCCTGGGTGGCTCAGTCGGTTAAGCTTCATACTTGGGCTTAGGTCATAATCTCACAGTTCATGGGTTAGAGCCCCACATCGGGCTCTGTGCTGACAGCTCAGAGCCTGGAGCCTGCCTCAGATTCTGTGTCTCCCTCTCTCTCGGCCCCTCCCCAGCTCATGTTCTGTCTCTCTCTGTCTCTAAAAAATAAATAAACGTGGAAAACTAGGGCTCTCTGTGTAAATATTATGTATAGTTTGGACAGAAGTATTATTCCAAAGACCTCACCACCTCATGCAGAGAGTAATTTAAACCTGGTTACTTTGGTTATCAGTAAGACGGTTTCAAATGACGTGTTAAGGGATTCTATTTAAGACCATTGTTATTAACCATGTTGAATGGAAAAAAGATCCAAAGTCATGCTAACTTTAATTTCAGTGAATTGAAGTTGGGAATTCTATATTGGGATCTAAAGTATAAAGCACTCAAGATGCTACTTAACAGCAACCTTTTGGAGAAGGCTTCAAAGTTTAGGTGATTGTTAGCCTTGTGTTTGTCAAAGGCGTGATGTAATTGCAAAACTATTTAGGACCTTAGGCTACAACAATTTAGGGAAAGCAGGATGACAGGCCCCTCTCTGTACTGTGAGAACCCAGTCACATCAAAGTCCTGGATCATATTCCGTATAATAGACTCTATGAAAAGTATGGAAGACCAGGGCTAGCAAATAGATTTCACATTGCCTTTCATTTTTGGTTGCTGCAGCCGGGAGAAATGAATTAAGAAGGATTCTGAGGCCTTAGGCCTGCCCGTTGGGAAATGGTGGTGGTTTGTCTGACAAAGAGGCAATGCGTTATTATCACTTTATATGTTGAAGACTGGGCTACAAAGGGGATAAAACAGGGCTGTTTTAAACGTAAATGTCATGTTTTAAATTGGTTCCTTGGTTTTTACTTGCTGGATCTCTTTAAATGCTAGAAATAACAGCCTCACTTATTATCTCCACAATAAGTTACAGTTTTGTATTTGATTTTCAGACCAATAGTCTTTCGGGGAGGTGGAGGAAGATAGATGGTTCTTGAATACCCAGTTTGTACAATGTTAATTTTACCTTCTACTCAGAGACTGTATTCTGTACTGTGTGTTTCAAGAATGAATTTAGTATTCATCACTCTATTACATATTTTTGAGAAGGTATTATTATAGTTAACAATATATTTAATGTAACGCTTAGCAAATAATGTCTGTATCGCATATGCACTCAGGCACCTGGGCACCTGAGTTTTCAACTCAACATTATTAAGCGTCATTTAAATCCTTTCATCCTTACTTATTTCTTACTTATTTTGTAATAATGTGTCGGAAGATCCCACAAGACTGTATATCCATTTATCTTGGTAGACCTAATATGTTTTCCTGTGACCTTACACAGAATTTTTAGAGAGGAGGTATTGAAGGTAGGATTCTGGTTCCAGGTGTCGGAGAAAAGAGTCAGCTGGTCGGTACAACTTCTGTCTCTGATAAAAGATGCTCTTAGTGAGTGAGGACTTGGCTCTTCCCCCGCAGCTTAACAGGGCAAGAAGTTCTTCCACCACCTGCCTTAGTAAAAGATGGAGTTGTTATAAATTCTATTTGGGCTTTGGATAGCTGTGTCTTCCTGTTTCTCTGCTTGAGTAGTTTCAAAGGGGAGTGTAGAGCGAATGAATGAAGCCCGTTTGTTCAACCACTTGGTCAAACCTTATCTTTCTACAATGTCTTAGTGTAGTGCAAAGTAGCCCAGGAATAAAACACTCAATTTAATAGATTCTGGGTAGTTGTTCTTCAAATCATGTTAGCCGGAAAACAGTTAATCAAGTGACCTTCTCAGCAGGAGCCGTCACACAGAACAAACAGAAGTAGACCCACTTGCAGTCCTAGAGTGGGGATAGAGGGTGGGAAGAAGGTGGGGGCCTTGAGACAGGTGGTCTCCAGCACCAAGGAGGATTCAGGGGAATAAATGGGAGGACAGATGCTCTGAGATTTTTTTAATGAAGATGAATAGATAAAGATACGTGGGAGGGGTGCCTGGGGGCTCAGTCTGTTAAGTGTTCGACTCTTGATCTCAGCTCAGGTCATGATCTCAGGGTCATGAGTTCAAGCCTGGCATTGGGTTCCGTGCTGGGTGTGAAGCTTACTTAAAAAAAAGAACAAAAAACGAAAACCAAATATGTGCCTAATTAAAGATACATGGATTATTGTAAAATAGCTGAAAATATGTTTACATAATAGTAAATGTTAGAATGCTGAAATCCTGCACGATCGTTACCAAAGGTGCACATAAAACCCCACTGTGTTTCAAATGATTGAAAGGTGGGGAGTAAACTTTTCTAGAAGTAACATAAACACAATCTCCTGGGACCACCTTGTTTAAACTGGTGTTCCTGGTGAAATTTTAAAATCTAGAACAATTTCCATTATTTCTTTTTTCTTTTTTTTTCTTGGCATAAAGTGAGATTTTGTTAAGACTTTAATGTTGTAGTATATACACTTAGAGTTTTCAAGTTCTCCTAAAATGAGGTCCTACAATTTTCGATATTAAAACGATGCACATGTTTGGCTTGGATGCAAATACTAAATTAAGGGGAGAGGGTATGGTTGGCCTGACATCATCTTGCTTCCCACTCTGCAGCATTTATCCCTTGTCTTCACAAAATTGTAAAAGGGAATTGAAAAAACCATACCCCTCAATCGCAGTAAGGTTTACGTTTGCTGGAAATGATGCATAAAATTTCATGGCCAGTGATGGAAATGGAAAAGATAATGCAAGGAATGCTAGGCTCTTATAAATCACATTCTTACAAGATGTCAATAGAAGTCATGGGTCTGCACAGAATGATCCTCAATGAGTCAGTAACTAAAAATGAACAAACAAGAAACAAAACAAAAACCCTGACTTGAACAAATGATGGCATGGGACAGAAGAATAATGTTTGAAAGGCCAAAGTCTAAAACATACCTATCGGCAGCTTTCAAAATGTTCTGCAAATAACTTTTCAAAAGAAGCTTTTTATGGAATGTTTGGAGAAAAGGAAACACTGGGAAAGAGATGAGACTGATGGTATGTCAGTGAGAAAGCAGTCTCCTGGATGGCCAGCTATATTTCTGCTTCCTCCACCAGAAATGGTGCTCAAATGGGAACAACAAGAATGAGGCCAAGGGAAGGTAGCCAAGAGACTGCATGTGGCTCCGTAAAGTGAGTTGTCCTAAAGCTCATGTGGATTTATCCAGGGTACCACTTGCATTTATAATACTAGAACCTACTTCAGTCATAGGTAAGGGATTCTGGGGGATTAGAGAAGGATTGGAATACTAAAAAGGAGTATATCCGTTAGAATTTTCCAAAATGTGGAAACAGGCAGGGGGGCCTAGGTGGCTCAGTCGGTTAAGCGTCTGACTCGTGATTTCTGCTCAGGTCATGAGCTCACAGTTCATGAATTTCAGCCCCTCATCCAGCTCTACACAGGCATACAGAGCCTGCTTGGGATTCTCTCTCTCCCTGTCTCTCATTGCCACCCCCTCCTACCTCTCATTCTGTCTCTCTCTCTCTTAAATAAACAAACATGTAAACACACACACACACTCAGAATGTACAAACAAGCAGATTCTAGAAGAGATAACTTCATGAGGGTGCACTGATAGCTCGGAAAATCCGGCGACTCCTTCCTGAAGTGGCAGATGGGACAATTTGAAAAGCGAAGTGTCTGTAGTCCACAGTGTAGGTTATGGCAAGGAGCCATGTCAATCAAATCGCTCTTTACAGGGGAAAATGTTAATATAGTAAAGGGATTTGGGTTTGGTGGTTGTTGTTACATGACTGTTTTTAAACGTCTCACAACCTTGATAGCCTTCTGGGCATTGGTGAAAAGTCTATAATAGTACTCATCGAGTGGATTAGCTTTTTGATAGATGATTATCTAAAGCATGTCGATCCTTGATCATTGCTAAGCAGGAGTGAGGCTCATTTTACATGTCAATTTTACTGGGCCAGTGGATGCCCAGATAGCTGGTAAAGCAGTATTTCTGGGTGTGTATGTGAGGGTGTTTTGGAAAGAGATTAAGTATTTGAATTAATAGACTAGTAAAAAAGATCTGCCTACACCAATGCGGGTAAGCACCATCCAGTCTCTTGAGAGGCCCCCTAAAACAAACAGGTTGAGGAAGGATGAATTCCTGCTCTTTGTTCTTGAGCTGTGGCATCTGTGTTCTCCTGCCCTCCAACACTGGAATTCAAGGTTCATGAGCCCTTAGATTCTGGGATTTAACCATCAATGGCTCAGCCCTCAGGCTTCTGACTTTAGACTGGGACTTACACTAGTGGCTTTCCTGGTTCTCCATATAGTAGATGACAGAGTGTGGGACTTCCTGGCTTCCATAACTGCATGCGCCAATGCCTATCATAAATCACCTCATGAGGTGATTTATATATGTGTGTGTGTGTGTGTGTGTGTGTATTATAATACGTTATATTATAATATATAAATATATATATTATATTTTATCTGAAACAATGGCTTCCAGAAGCATGAATAATACATAGTACTAACAATACTTTTGGACCCATTATGGTGTAGAATATTGTATCAATCCATAATTTGAAGATGGAGCTAAATGGATCTTTCATCTAAAAGATCTGCTGTGATACATATCTGTATCTATCCTCCTGGCTTTATATTTCTGGAGAATTTTGACTAATGTAACAGGAGAGTATTCTCTATAGAAATCCATTCGTGGCCCAATCCCTAGTCATATTGTAATTTGTGATTTTACCAGTGACTTAAATAAAGATAGCAGCTGTTCTATGAAGTTGACAGAAAGGTGGGAAAGGTAGTTCTCACCCTCCTGTCTGCTGTATTTCTGCTTCCTGGGAACACTTCCTAAAAAGCTCCTTGGATGAAAATCCTCACCTCAGGGTCAGCTTCTGAGGAAACCAAATCAAGTCAAGTAGAAAGAAGAAAGTTTCCCTCTGGGGGCACCTGGGTGGCTCCATCGGCCAAGCATTTGACTTCAGCTCAGGTCATCATCTCACGGTCTGTGAGTCTGAGCCCTGCGCTGGGCTCTGTGCTGTCAGTCCAGAGCCTGGAGCCTTCTTTGGATTCTGTCTCCCTCTCTCTCTCTCTGCTCCCTTTGTGAGGTTTACCTCTTATTGGCTACAAGACCCTGGCAAATGACTTTCCTTCTCTGAGCACCAGTTTCCTCGTCTGCAAATGGGGCAAACAATGGACTCATTAACTGAGGGGAAAAAAGGGGGGGATAAGTGATATGTGTAAAGTAGACATTATAGGACTTGGCACATATTTAACAGTTCAGTAAGTGGAAGCAAGTAATTGTGTGATCACTATGAAGGAGGACATAGACCGAAATCAGTGGACATATAATAGACATGAAAAGGTAAGATCCCAGACCCATGTTTAAAAGAAATCAATTATATAAATACAGCATAAGACATTCCACGTGAAAAAGCCTTAAGATCTTTACTGTGTATAAATCGAGTATCATCCTACCATGTAACAGTGTGAGCAGGTTGTCTAGACTTTATTTTTGTCTCCAGAAAGAGGAGTAGTATTCAACTGTTGTTGTGCTTCACACAATATGTCATAAGATAACCGTTCAATATGGGGTATGATAACTGAAGAATGACATCAATAGGTTGGCTTGTGGCCAGAAGAGATCATAAAAATGATTAAACTTTGTCATTCAATAAGTAATTAAAAGAAATGGGGAGGTTTAAGCTGGAGAAGAAATGGCAAAGGAGGCTTGGCCCAGCAGGTCATTTACAGACAGTGGAATACGAGGCAGCCGTGTACAGAAATGAGAAGGATCTCTGTGTACTGAGGCTGGATGATTTCCAAGAAAGAATGAGAAAAAGCAAGTTGCAGAATAGTATGAGTATAATTCGCTCTATTTTATATAAAAAGAGACGAATAAGCATCTGTATTCACTTAGAGATTTACAAAATTAGAACTGGGAAAGAAAAGAAAAACCTAACTTACCTATTGTGAGGGAGTACTGGCTAGAGTGATGATAAAGACAGGGACTAGAGGGAAAGTTTCCTTTTTCATTTTTTTATAACACTGATTTGTATTTTGAGAGACAGAGCATGAGTAGGGGAAGGGCAGAGGGAGAGGGAGAGGGAGACAGAATCCGAAGAAGGCTCCAGGCTCTGGACTGACAGCACAGAGCCTGACACAGGCCTTGAACTTACAGTCTGTGAGATGATGACCTGAGCTGAAGTCAGAAGCTTAACTGATGGAGCCACCCAGGTGCCCCTAGAGGGAAGCTTTCTTCTTCCTACTTGACTTGATGTGGTTTCCCCAGAAGCTGACCCTGAGGTGAGGATTTTCATCCAAGGAGCTTTTTAGGAAGTGTTCCCAGGAATCATAAATAGAGCAGACAGGAGAAGGAAGCAATAGATCGTGAATGGTTGAACAGGTCACCACAGAGGGAGATCAGATCTCCACCCCCCTGGCAACCTCTGGCAGACAGTGTGAACTGTGCTTGGGAGTTCCCCAGCAGTGGGTGAGGAACCCTCATCATTTGCACCTACTTGAGGGTGGGGCTGGGCATGGAGTGGTAAACCCACTGCCCACAGCATATATCACAATACCTTCGGATTCATTCCAATTTTTGAATCAAGGGAAGGTTTTCTGCTCAAAAAAAAAAAAAAAAAAGTTGTTTTAATTATTTTAAAATTAATAAAATCGACAAAGAAAAATAAAATAACCACATACCGTAACACATTAGCAATGCTGATGTAGGGAAAGAGGTTAATTTGACTTTCGGTCAGTTCCAAAACACAAAACTGGAGGCAACATTTTTACTGCCAGAGAGCAGCTATCAATTGAAGTAGGAAGCACTTTGTAATAATTAGATCTACCGCTTTATAAGGTCTTGATAATGACCTATCATTGGATCCACTCGCTTGCTCAGAGATTAGAGCTCACTCAAGGATTTGTTTTAAACTTACACTTATTGGGTGTTAAACCCAAGAAATAAACAAAGTAGATAATCCCCCAAAGATGGAGTTATTTATTAGGCTAAACACTGCTTTGCATGAGTTTCTCATTTGATTATCTCCATATAACCTAGTTCTTAAGTGGTTAGTGCTAGTACATTACTTTCCACAGACTGGGAATTCCTGAACCAGACAGTGGGTGCTTGGATATCCACCGTGATTCTCTGCAGCCTTGTTGATTCACTGATCAGCATCATCCCTCAGCTTGTGAGAGTGCAGAGCCTTAGGGCCTGCCCCAAATTTATCGAACCAGGATCTGCATGGGAGCAAGATGTCCCAGGTGATTTTTGTAGACATATAACGTTTGAAAAGCAAGTATTTGAAATTGACCGGATTTAGATTCCACGGCTACATAGCATAATTTGTCTTGCCTCTAATGGAAAGGTATTGGCCAAGTTAACCGCCATTAACTTGAATTTAGCTAAACATTTGAATTTACAAATCAAATTCCCCATAATAACCATTATACCAGATGATTAGATGCACCCTTAAAAATATCATCTCAAATGTCCTGTACTGATGTGATGGGAGTAGATCATTGAAGGATTTTTCTTTTCTCCAATTTGAGCGTAGTGCCACGCACGTACTGATGTGCATATAGTCCCCTTATGTCCTCAGGGCCAACTAGGTGACCCATTAAAATCCTACAGTTAGGTAGTTTTCTTCAGTTCATTATCAACTTCAGTCGCAATTGTGAGATACTCTATTATCATCTGAAACAATGGCACCTGAAAACATGAATAATACATAGCACTAACAATACTTTTGGAACCATTATGGCGTAGAATATTGTATCAATCCATAATTTGAAGATGGAGCTAAATGGATCTTTCATCTAAAAGACCTGCTGTGATGTGTCAATTTACATCTGATGTTAATAAGAATATACTATCACTTAAGATCCATATTAAAATATTTTATATAAGACGTACTTGCATTAATAGATCTCTGTCATTTGTTACTAAATACAGCTGTTAAACGAACCTCTTATGTGCTTTCGACATTTGTTTTTAAGACCTTGACATTGGATTGAATAAAAAGTATTATGGAACCAATCCTTCATCGTGAAAGTGGACATAACGGATGAAATACTGTGTGTTGCTTACTTCGTTTTTGCCAGGTCAAATTGAAATTCTCATCAGCATTTGACACCCCTTACATGGCCACATAATAAATGAACAAGAACCTAAATATGGACATTAAATATTTCATTTTCACTCGACATTATTACTGTACAGTATAGTTCAACTTTCAAGAATATCTTTCACATTTCTTCTTTGCACATTATCGCCTTTCGTTTTGAACCTCTCCTATAACAGGGGCGTAAAAGAAGGTGGCTCACTCAATTATGAATCATTCTGGATTATAAATTCATGTATCATTAACCCTGAATTCAACAAGTACACAGTGATCTGTTTGATCTGAAATTGCATCAGAGTATGAAGTAGCACTTTAGGAGGATTAAATGAATAAAATAAATTGAATAAATGTTCAATATAAGTGAAATATGGCACCTTCACCTAAGGGTAAATAAATAAATCCACTGTTTACATTGTTCCCCTTTGACTTCATTTTCTCCATCATCTTCTCACTGACACTAACTGTTTCTCCGTTTGATGGAATCAATATTTTAAATAGGAATCAAAATGCAAAGTAGGGGGGGCGTAGGCACACATAAGTTGGCAATAATTTTTTTCTAATGGCTTAGAGGCATTTATCTTAGTTTGAAAGGCTTTTGACTAGTGGTGAGAAGAATTTTCATTTTTATTCAAGTTGCTTTTCATCTTCAAAAATATTCCCTTTATCATTACATTTAAATAAAAGATGCTCAGAAAAAACTGAAGGGGGGAAACACTACCCTTTATCGTCATCATCATCATTATTTTATAGAATAAATATGGAACATGATTACTCTGCTGCTTTGATGTTATAATTGGTAAAATAAAGTTTATTTTCCAAGAAGTTTATATCATTTGCTATCCCTCCAGCCTCTATTTTGTGTATTCTGGGAAGGGTTCACCTGTGAGAAGCATGGTAAATGGTAGGCCAACTTGACTGAGGGAATTTTTTTGAGGAACCACTTTTTTTATTTATTCCTTTTTAAAATGTTTATTTTAGAGAGAGAGCAGTAGACACAGAATCCGAAGAGGGAGCCCCACCCAGGGCTTGAACCTACAAACTGTGAGATCATGACATGAGCTGAAACCAAGAGTCTGGACGCTTAACCGACTGAGCCACCCAGAGGCCCCTAAGAAACCACTTTAAATGATGAGGTAGCACATTGGGGAACAAGTCAGACTTGGAAAAGCATATTAAAAAGTTTGATTTATCAATTTTCCTCTTAATTTCTTAACTGTTTCTGTAAATGTAAGCAGATAATTAACGTGGCCTTAGCATGGGCACCGAAGTCTAGAAGACCTGAAATTCTGGATTTGAAACTGAGTTGCTGCCAAGAGAAATAGGTGAAAATTTGTTAACAAGAAACAAATTACTTTGTTAGCTGTGGGATTTCAATTCTAAATAATCTTAACATATCACAAGCTGGTTCCCACCAAAATAATCGAGTTGAATAATGTTCTTTCTGCCACTGACCGCTTTGTTCCCGGGCCTTTGTAGCCTGGGATGGTCTATCTTTGAAAGTTTCCCTTATAAAATGCGTGCTTTAAATTAGAGATTTGGAGGTAAAAACCTTATGTACCGGGGGAGGAAAAAAAATCGTGTATTAAAACTAGAAAATCAACTTTTGCTCAATAAACCTGTATGTCTCGAAGAGAAGATAAAACGAACACAAAGTATCCAGAATGCACCTGTTTGGTGCATTCCCCTTTGATCTTGTGGTTTCTTCTCATCTCGAGTTTTCCATCACTGATTTTGCTTCATGTGCTGGTCTTTCCCCTCTATTGGCACCCATGCCACCTTTAAATGTATTCCTGTTTTGTCATTCAGCAGAGGAACTCCGTGCTTTGTATCCCCCTCCTGCCCCTCCCGGGGCCTGCCCCTCCATCACTAACACCCTCTGCCATCACTTTCAGGCACCCAATGTCACCAGCTTCATGCTTCTCCCTGCGCTCTCCCAGCTGATGTCCGACATCCTTCATTTCGCGGCATCTGAGCAGAACCACAAGATGACAACGTTAGGATCATAATGCGAATTAGTTATGCCCTCACCATTTCCCATTCTCATTAAATCATTGTCAGGACAATGGATTCATGTGGTACCATTTCCTGTTCTCATTACAATTTTTGTCACAAGAATGAGGTATCAGAATTGCAATGCTTCACGTAGTCTTTGAAAAATAATAGTTAACTCTGCTGCTTTGACCTTATTTTTTTTTTTCCTGCTCTGCATTTGGCTCAGCCCCGCCCTTGTCTCCCCTGCCTGTTCGTGGCTTTGGCAATTGGCAGATTAAGATGAAAGGGTCTGGAATGGGGCAAAAGTCAAGAAATCACGATGATAGGGTTGCGTTAATACTTTGCCTTTCTCTTTTCGGCGATAAAACCAAACCCAAAGCTGCAGCCTGCTTGAACACAAAAGTTAGAGTTAGACACGTGGTCATTTCTGCGGCAAATGGTTTATTAATATTCTTTCCCATTGTCATTTTTACTGTTCCTCAAGTTAAATAACAAGCACACAACTCGTCCTTAACCGAAAGCAGAGACCCATCGTTCGTACTTTCGTTGTTTTTTTTTTAATGATTTCAAGTTTGTTACTTTTAGCTGAAAAAAAAAAAAAACACATTCTTACCCTTCAAACATACAATTTGAATAAATTACTTTATTTCCCCTCCCTGCTGATCCTAGCTGCCTTCACCAAGGTTTGTTTTACAATTGATGGCTTTGTTCTTTCAAGACAGTTACACGTTCTGTTTGGGTTCAGGTAGAAGTCTTACAAACACTAAGTAATGATTTGTTAGCTAAACGCTCCTGAAGCTGTCTGTCAGCTCTCCCAGAGGCATAATAGTGGATTCACCTGTCTGCAGTCACTTCAGGGCGCTCTAATTAAATGCAAACTATCTGAAACCCTGCAGAAGAGCCGGGAACACAGAAATGCCAAAGAAACTCGTCCACTTCTGTTTGGTAATACGTCATTAAGGTTTTTGTTTTTGTTTCCTTCAGAGAATGTTACAGTATGCGAGAAAAATAGAGATCGTTTCCTTGTTAACAGATCAGTGGGATTATGTATGTAATTTCTTCAAATCGTAGCCCAGCACAGTGCCTGAAATAAAACAGGCACTCAGCAATGTTTGCAGGTGGAAGGGAGAAAAGGGTGGAGGGATTCAGTGAGAAGAGTTAGAAACGGCTTAATAAAACTTGAAGGTGAAATGGTTTTAAGATAGAACTTGTATTGGTTCGTGGGAAATCTATTTTGTTTTATTTAAGTACTGTCTTTCTGTTTCTATTTGATTGAGAGTTTTTGTTAGAAATGGCTGCTGGGGTTGCCTGGGTGGCTCAGTTGGTTAGGCCTCTGACTTCAGCTCAGGTCAGGATCTCCTAGCTCGTGGGTTTGAACCCCGCATCAGGCTCTGTGCTGACAACTCACAGCTCAGAGCCTGGAGCCTGCTTCAGATTCTGTGTATCCCTTTCTCTCCTCCCCTCTCCCACTCAGGCTATGTCTCTCTCTCTCTCTCTCTCTCTCTCTCTCAAAAATAAAATAAGCGTTAATTTTTTTTTAAAAAAGAAATGGCTGCTGAATTTTATCAGAGAGCTTCTTACAGTTCATGAATATTATCATAAATTCCTTTTTCCTCCTTTAATCTATTGAGGGGCTATTTGATAGATTTAACAGATACTAAGCCACTTGCTTGATCATATGTATTAGTTTTTGATACATTGTGGGATTTTATTAACATTTTATTTAGAATTCTGCCTCTGTCTTTAAAAGTGAGTTAATATTGTACTTTTGTGTTCTGTTGTCTTCTCCAGGTTTTGGTATTAACACAAATTTGTCTTTATAGAATGTCTTGGGGGAGAATTTCCATATTTTTTGGTGGCTTGAATCATCTGTTTAACAGTATATGTGTCCTTGAAAGACAGAGAAAGCTCAGCTTGGAGAGCATCTGGAACTTGGTATCTCTTTGAAAGCACATTTCTAACCACCTTCTTCGGGGGTAAATGGTTTGTTCAGACTATCCTTTTTATTTGGTGGTAACTTTATTAATATGTGTTTTGCCAGGTAATCACCCATTTTTTCCTAAGATTTCTAATTGGCTGCCATAAAGTTTCAGGCAGTAGTGCCTTCAGATTTGTTCAATTCCTCCTGAATCTGCAGTTATATGTTCCACTTCTCATTCTTAGTCATATCTATTTTTATACATAGTTTGTGCTCTAATGGTAATTACAAAAGGGCCGTCTACTTTACTAGCCATTTCCAAGAACCAGCTTTCAGATTTATGTATCCATTCTACTTAATATTCATTTTTTATTTCCTTAATCTTAGTTGTATCTTTGTTTCTTTTTATCTTATTCTTTTACTGTTTCTTAAGATGCTGCATAACTTTTATTTTTGATGTGTTTTCTTTACTAATGAAGGTGTTTAAAATCAGAAGTAGAGCTAGTGATACAACTTTCATTGAACCACTGTATTTAGAATGAGATATTCTCTGTCTCATTTGCATTTAAGGTCATATTCCAGGAATTATCTACAATAATAATTTTTAATTTTTAAATATAACGTTATTTTGATCTTTTGTCTATATTTAATTGTAGTAGATACATGAATTAGACTATGATTTTGAAAAAAGTAGTCTGAAAAAATATAGCTCTGCTTTTTAAAAAATGTAAGTATTTTTAATAGTCTCTGTACCTAGTCCAGGGACTTAAAAAATATTTTCTCTATTAGAGGGATGAAAATATCTGTATGCTTAGTAAGTCAAGTTTATTGATCAGTTCTGTGTCTTATTTTTTATTTAGTCGATCTCTTTAATTCTTTGAGGGCTATTAAAAATTCTCACGTTAATTCTATTTTTTATTACGTTCTTGGTGCATACCATGGTTTTTGCTTCTGGTTTTAGCTGTTAGTTTGTCTGGAGATGCAGATGTGTTATATCTATATCATAGATGGTCTCTCAAGACATTTCATGATGTCCCTCTATTTTATTTTGTTTTCATTTTGATTTGCTTTTCAGTATAACTAACATAGAGCATAATATTATGTTCAGGTGCAAAATGTAGTGATTCAACACCTCTGTACATCACCCAGTGCTCATCACAACAGGTGCACTCCTGATCCCCATCACCTGTTTAACCCATCCCCATGCCTACCTGCCGTCTGGTAACCATCACTTGTTTTCTATAGGTAAAAGTCTGATTCTCGGTTTCTCTCTTTTTCCTTTCCTCTTATACCATCCCTCTTTATCCAATTTCCCGCTTTTATTCTTCAACTTCACCTTGTCTGCTAGTAGTATGACTCCCATTTTCATTTTTTGTTTGTTTGTTTATATTCACTGGTATTCTTTTCCACATCCTTCACTTTTTCAATGTTTTCTCTCTTCAACCAGAAAGAACATCCAGCTAGTGGGTTTAATTTAATGGCTACTATATTTAATTTTGTTGCCTCCAAAATGAAGCATTAATTAAAGTATAGTGGTAATGGGGGGGGGTGGGATTTAATCAGAGTAGTGTTGAGTTCAACATCATGTCCACTCCCTCAGGGCTCTCCCTGAGCTTCCCTAATATTGTCCTGTATAGAACCCACCCAACATAGAGCTGGTTCTAGGCTTTACTTCTACTTATTCACCACTATTTATCTTACTATTCCAAGGACTGATTGAATTCTTGTTTCTGGCAACCCTTTAAGCACATTACACACCTACAGTACTCTATGAGGCCAAATTTATAGAAGTCGAGTGCTGAGAATTTTCATGATTTGCTGCCCAATACACAGTAGAGCTTAAAACAAAACTTGGAACTCTGGTACCATGTCCAGAGACTAGGGTCTTAATTACACCTGATTCTTTCCATTAATTTTCATTTTTCACATTCCCACCGTTGAGGTCCTATATGGAAGGAGGCATTGTCGTTATATGAAAACATTCTCTATGAACTGACCGGATAACAAAATAACTTCCTCTAAACATTCCTCTTCAATGAACACTGGGATCTCTTCCAGCCTTGGAGGCGTCTGAGTCAGTTGAACAACTGCTTCCTTTAAATGCCAACAACAGAAACCAACTCTGGCTAACTTGTTTTAACATTTAATCAAAGGATTTTATCAGGTAGTTTATAGAATAAACTAAAGTCTAGAGGACAAGACAGGTCCAAGGAGGATATTGCTTTGCTTGTTTGTTGGCTTTTGTGCCCCATAAGGGTGATAAAAGCCAAGCATACAATGGTAACCATTATAGTTCCTGTCCCTAAGGATGGTAATTCTACTTGGAAAAATTTGTTGAAGAGTTCCAAGTAATCAGAGTACAGTAATCAGTTTTAGAGTCTAACCACAACAATAGCAGTAACAGCCTAATTTGTGGAATATATGGATTGCACCAGGCACTATTCCAAGGTCTTTATCTCACTTGGTTTCATAACACCCTATTAATCATTCCCATTTTACAGAAAAGAACACTGAGGCTCAGGAAGCTGGATTCATATGCCAGTAGACTGGCTTCTATTTGTGCTTTGAATATCTCTTACATATTAAGAAAAGAAAGCTTGTTAGATGAATGTGTGGATAAGGAGATGCTAAAATTATGAGTCATATTCCTTTTTAGATCCAGTAGCACATCTTACCATTATCATCTCTGGATTTTTGTCACAATCCGGTGTGTGTATGATATATTTCTGGTTCTGCCCAGCATTCCTTTCTTTGGACAATAACAAACCTAGTATGATAAGATTTCTCCCTCCTTAAGGTTTATGTCTTTTCAGCATCTCCACATACCTTGTTGGTCTGGAACAAAGGTTGGTCCGGAACAAAGCATCTGAATTCTTCCTGTTTGTTCTACATATAGACATTAAGTTTTACAGAAAGAAAAGACTCTCAGGGAAGAATATAAGAAAGTGTGTTTACAGAGAGCAAATTATAAAATAATGTCCCCATTTCTGTTACCGCTCAGGCTTTATTTAAGCATGGACACACAAACATTACATATATGCGCGCACGCGCGCGCACACACACACACACACACACACGTTAGAAGGTGCACAAAATTCCTAATAGTGTTTATCTCTGAAGCTAAGTTTTGAATCGTTTTTATTTTTTAATTTTTTCTCACATCTCTTTGCACACATCCCTTCTCCTACAAGAAGGCTTTGCTTTCTTCATGAAAAAGAAAGTGCTCTTTTATTTTTTTTAATTTTTTTAGAAAAATGATTTTTTAAATAATGACTTATGCTTTAAATTATATACCACGTTTAAAAGGCGTGTTACTTTGTAGCAGAATAAAGCTTCCTAGACCCATCAGAATGCAAAACCTTCTGCTCCCTGATTACCATGTAACCTGTGCCAGTTTTGCAATTGGTATTGACTATCTGTCTGGGCTAAGCTACATAGCAAATGCTCCGAGAAATAGTACTTTTATACATCACTCCTCTCCCTCAGCAATGAGTGCTTTTTCACATTTAGTTCCTGAGCTCCTACCTGTCTCCCACGAGTGCCCTCCCCCTATCTCCCGCCAAGCATGTTCCTTTTGGGCCAGGGGTATCTACTGCGTAACATCCCTTCGGGTAACCACCCATTCTCTTAGTAGATAAATGGGGACAGTATGGTTACTCTCCAAAAACTTTCGCTGGGAGCCTTCCTCTGCCCATCCATTTAAATACACGAGTTCACAAGGAAAATGCAGTGTTAAATTCAATGCTGAAGCAATTACATGAGATTTACCACTGTCTTTTAAATTAAAGATTTCCATACTTGCTCTTGCTAAAATAAAACTATCATTTTCATTTTTCAAAAATAAATACAGACCAAGAGAGAACGACAGTAATATTTGCGAGCGGTTATATTAGAACCACATTTCTACTTTTGGAAATCAATATATTGTTGGGGCACCCTAAATTTCCACTGACATTCAAATAAGCTGCCTGAAATTACTAATATTATGGTAAGGGAATCTTTCTGTTGAAAGCATGTGCCCGTAAGAGTTCTAAATTCAGTGTAGTATGACGACTTGGCAGGACAGAACTGTTGCTTGAAATATAATAACAAGGAAGAAAACCAGGAGAAAGATGCCTCCATTAAATTTTCCAGCTAGCCCGTATGTTCTCAGTATTAAAACGGACTCAATATTTTCATCTGTTTTCCACACACAAACCTTGTGACTAACCACCTCAGCTACGTTTAAATAACTTGAATTCCAACATTAAAATTGCATACATGTCATTTTCCCTTCAAATATATCTAGCCTCTCAACTTGATCTTGAAAAGCTGTTCGAGGCTTTCATAGTTTTTACATCTGATTTGAGAACCTGACACACAATTCATATCTTAGTACTTGAAAGTTCTAGCAAGTGCAAAAGATCGGAAGTCCTTGGAAATTATTTCAAAAGCCCATTCTCTTTTATGTCCAAAGACATGGTTGACATCTGAAGAATAAAATTAGAGGGCCAGTAAATACAGTTCTCTCATTTAGGTTCCTGGTAAGGCAGAGAAATGTCCTAGAAATGCCTCAGGTGGAGGCACCTCTCCTAAAGAGAGTTGAATTCTCTCATGTCTGAGTAAGGTTAGAAGAGGTGCCGTGATCATTTCTGCAGCAAGGACAATCAGACCAAGCAAATCATTTTATCAGAATTAGTGGCCATAGAGCAGGGTTTAAGAGCATGGACTCTAAAGTCAGAAGAATCTGATTTCCAACCTGGACTCTGGCCACTGGATGAGTAACTTTATGCAATAAGGTTCGATAGTTACTGCCCCATAAAGGTACAGGAATTAAGTAACATCAACAACACGCAGGGTTTATCAAAATGCTGCCCTCTGATAATTTGCAGCCATTATTATTGTCGTTTTTGCAAACAAAAAGAAGTTTTCACATTTGATATGTTCATAAGGGAGTTCTCACATTTGCATATGCAAATGTGAGATAGTTATTGACAAATGTGTTTAAATAATTCTCCAAGTCTTGTTTTAATTGGTTTTCTGTAAGACTTCCAATTCTAGACTTGGCTTCAAAATAGTTCCATTTTCCTTGACCACTGCTCAGTTTCAATGCTGCTACTTTCTTTCTAAGTAATTACTTGCTTCTTTAGGTCTGGGGGGAGAGGAGATGGGTATGAGGGACTAGTCTCTGAACTCAAATGGCCAGTGCATCTTTTCAGAGAACTCCTCCCCGTAATCACACCCCTCCCTGTGGATTCTGATATATTCCTCCCTGTTTTCTCATGCTGGCTTCCTGCTGAGGAGGCACACTGTGGGCCTGTTGTCTTGTGACCCAAATTGTTTGGACGGAGGCCGGTGAGCCCTAGAATGGGAAATAAATAGGAAGATTCTTTAAAAATTGAATTGGAAATCCATCCATCTGCAATAATGTTGTTATCATCCCGATTTTTGTGGTTAGGTTTTATTTTTGTTTTTTGCAATATTGATCAAGCATGTGTTGTGCTAATTGGAATGCTTTTCATGGTCAACGCATTTAATCCTCTTAAGTCTGTGGGGTAGGTATTAACTATCATCCCATTTTACTGGGGAACAAAACTGAGGCACGGAGTGCTTCAGTCACTTGCCCAAGGTTATATGGCCAGTAATCATGGACGATGAGCTAAGGGCCCTCTGGCTCCACGTCTGTGCTCTTAACCACGACCCTCTCTGTCTGGTGGAGATAGTTGCTGTTACAGTTTTGCAAATAAGTGAGTTATAAGTAGAGAAATTTAATAAATTTCCGGCACATGACAAATAGTTACGTTCCTTCCTTCTGATATATAAAAATGAGAAAGAAAAAAATGACTTGTCTCTTATGATATCGTTTGAAATCTGGCAATACTTTTAATTGGTGACTTTGCCTATGAAAGTGCTCTGGAGGGAAGTGAACCTTCTGTTACTCTCTAATAGCTATCTTCCCAGCATTATGAGATAAGGACAATGAGGCCTGGAAAAGAAAATGCTGATTTGGGGAAATGAATGGTCTATGTTTTCCTTATGTTGACTTACTCCTTAAAAAAAAAAAAAAAAGTCTCTATCCCAAAGGTTGTTTTTTTTTTTTATTGTTAGTCTGTAAACAGGAATTGACTCTTCTCAAAAATTTGAAAGGAAGGAAAAATTATTTTCTCAGATTCATATGATGCCAGATAAATTGTCTCTTACCCTGTGCCTGAAATGTTTTGAAACCTGATGACAGCACAAAAGAATTCATTTAGATTCAATTGGGTATTAAGTGATAAACTTTCTATTTGCGGAAGTTTGGCTCCTCTAACTTCATATGTAACATGTCAGTTTTTAATGTAATTAATCCATCTGTTTGTGCTTATAGGGTCCCTTTCAAAAGAGCATTTCAGAACAGAATATACTTATCTGAATTCAGAGTTTAAGTTTCACCTAAAGTGATACGCAGTAACCTGTGTCTTTTCGGTCATATTAAATAGACCCCAGAATAATATTCCCAGATAAAAACAGCTGTTTATTGGTCTTTGTAACTGAGTAAAAATTGAATTCCATTTCTGCCTCCATATTTTACCAAAACAGAATGGTATTTGGGGGGGGGGGGGAAGGCTATTTTAAATAGTTCCCAGGGTTCCATGACTTACCCATGTAGTGAGGCTTTGGATGTTTTGCTCCTTGGCGTATGCACAATACCTAGCTCGTAAGAATACAGGCAGGGAGGATACCAGGCCTGAGTTTCTGTTAACACAATGCCCTGCAAAGCGAGGCGTGCCTGGATTCAAATATTTTTGTTCCATTTCTGTATTACAAGTTTTGACATAAAATTCTGCATACTCTCTGGTCAGATGAGAAATTAATTGATATTTCTTTCGTTAAGCAGGTAGGAGTCAAATATAAGCAGTTTTTGCCTAAACCTTTATCATATCTTGGAGTATCTTGTTGTATGACTTTGATAATGAAAAATGAAGTTTTTCCCTGAAATCTCCTTTAATGCTCACCTAAATTCCCATTGGCAGGGCATATATATTAGGATATGAGCCACACTGACATCAATCATCTGGATATTTAGCATTCTGGCGGCAAGGCAGTCTAGAGATAGTTCGAAGTTTTCATTTTTCGTTCCTGTGATTTGGCCTTCTGTGTCATTAACAGGAAGCAGTTCAGGATTACTTTTTGGAAGAATTACTATATTTTAGCCAAATAAATCATCTTCAGATATTTTGTCATTGTTTTATTTTGTCCCAATCTTTTCAACTTCCTGAATTATTATTTGCCTATGAAATTTCACTCACTTGCTTTTGTGTCCATGTTTATATTCAATAATGAAGGTAAGCTTTAACAGCCTTTGCTGATTTTGGTTTTTCACAACTGCCTGTAGGCAGTTGATAAGCCTTAGATAGTGGGTTTGACTCCATTTCAACCTCCTTCCATGGGTCTTTCTGGAACACACAGAATGGGATGGTCAAATTGTGTTTGTCAAATAGGCTTGAGAAGCTGTGTGTTACGAAGCAGCTAAGAACAATTTTACGATTGGCTAGGAACTCAGTATGAAACACATAATAAGGAGTAATAATATTTTGAAAAAGATCACATGTAGAACCTCAGGAAATTAAAAATAATGAATATATTCTCTAAGACATAGAATGTTATTCAGGTACCTGCTTTGATCTAGTTTTTAGTGTCCTGAACTTTGTGCATCTTCATTCAAATGTCCCATTTGTTCTTATCTACTTTCGAACTGCATTATTATTTATTTAATATGTTTTGTGAACCCAACTCCTATATACAGTTTAATTTTTTTTGTACATTGAGTGTATTTTTTACAGTCTGCACTTGAAAATTCCCATATTTGAATCTTTGCATTTCTGTTGCCACTAACCATCGCTTCAACTTGTGCACACTCGTGGTGCGCTCTTTCCTTACGTACTTGGTTGTTTTTTAATGACCCGACCTCTTGAATTTTCTTTAAAGTCGTCTTTGCAGATTTGCCTCTGCCAGGTTCCTAGTGTAAGACATATTTGAAAATAGTTTACGAAGGGCACCTGGGTCTTCCAGTTGGTTAAGAGTCCGACTCTTGATTTCAGCTCAGGTCATGATCTCAGCGTTCCTGAGTTTGAGCCCCACGTGGGGCTCTGCCCTCAGCATGGAGCTTGCTTGGGATTCTCTCTCTCCCTCCCTTTCTGCCCCTCCCCCACTCACTTGCTGTCCTTGAAAATAAATACACCTTAAAAAAATCTTCAAAAAACAGAGTAAAATAAAATAGTTTCAGGAAGGTGGAAGAAGTCCCAAATATTTCACGACAACTGACCGGATAAACACACTGTACTGAATCCCTACAATGGAAGATGATTCAGCCATGAAAGGAAATGAGTACTTACACCTGCTACAACATGGACGAACCTTGAAAACATGCTAAGTGAAGGAAACTGGACACAAAAGAACATATACTGTGGGATCCCGTTCAAAAGGAAATAACCAGACTAGACAAATCCATACAGACAGAGAGCAGGTGAGTGATTGCTAGTGATTTGAGAGGGTGGAGAAGGGGGAGTAACGGTTGAGTGCATACCGCCTTTCACTTGAGGGTGGTGGAAATGTTTTGGAACCGTAGACTGGTAAAGGTTACATAACACTGTGGATGTGTGATGCCACTGGATTGTACATTTTAAGATAGTTACAATAGTGAACTTTTCTGTTCTGGGCATTTTGTAACAACAACAGCGATTATAAAGGTAGTTCAAGGAAGGCCTGAACATATAAAGATAGTTCAAGGAAGGCCTGAAGTGTTTTGGACTACAGGGGTGTCTTGAATACTTTGACTTCAATATCCCTGCAAGGGCCAGCTTGTGGTTACAATGTCTCAGAGCTTTTTTATGTCCCTGCTTTGCTCAGCAGCAAGATCACTTCCCGTAAGGCTCTTAGGGTTTGGGAGGGATGCGGCGAGTCTGCCTTTGAGTTGTCCTTACCCGAGTGGGTACACCCTGCGGGGTCTCGATGGTCCAGACGGAAGCTGTCTTCTGAGACCACCTACTGTAGGTGGGCCCAGGGCTGTGACTGGTCTCGATCTAGTGAACTCTCCGAAGTAAGAGTAAGCTCTCCTGGCTACCCAAGTACTCAGTTCCCAGTATCGGGGCTCTCTCCCTTCACTCAGATATTGTTGTGATTAATTCCTTACTACCTAGTCAACAAGTCCGTGTGTCAACAGAAGAGGTTTCAAAATTTATTTCGGTATTTTTCCGTTACTTTCTGTGGGAGGATGCGGCAGAATGATCTTACCCATCCATACGATGGGATGTCACGATGTACAAAAGCCTTGTTCTGGCAAACCTCTCTTAATACATTTTGACTGTCTCCACATTCTGCTCTCCTTGTACTCTTCCTACTCTCCCTTGGGGATTTCATTGCAAGTCTTTGAGATCGGGTTCCTCAGAACAGAATGTGACTGTCTCAATTTATCTTCCACCCCGAGACCATGACCTATCTGACTGGCACAGCCTGAACTCGGACAGCGTCTGCTCTGTCACCGACCAGTCCACCTACTGGCAGTTTTTCCTTTCAAAAGAGAGCCTGCGAAGGACAGATAGCATGATTCCATACGGTCAACGTAAGTTCCAAAGCACTTGGCTAGGCTTTCTACCGTCCTGCATATAGATGGTCCTAGTCTTAAAGTTGAGGTTAACTAGGCTCAGAACAAGGTTCGTTTATTGTCCAATTTCACAACACAGGAAAGAAGCTCATAAACTCTGCATGCCAGTTTTTTGGAGCCCTTGTTCTTAAAGCAGGACTGTGCCACTTAACACCTGAAGGAGTTGAAGAGGAGTGAGATGAAGTTGACTACCGGCCAGGAGGAAAGGGGATGACATTTATTCAGGCCACGTTGGTTAAACCACTGTGAAAGAGAAGAAAGGAAAGAAAGCTGGGGATGTAAAGAGTTACTGAATTTTAGTAGTGCTTTTCCCAGTTTTCCCAATTTCGCTTGCATATTAAACTTAATTTGCATTAAATGTACAATGAACACATAAGCATTTAACTCGAGAACGACACATAGATACTGCTCGTATACAATATATGTACATATGGAAATACATCTTCAAATATTACATAGCATCTCATGTTTGAGATATGTATTTCAGATCCTCTATATTTTTGAAAAACCTCTTTCACTATTTTATATCTATGATAAACAGGCTTTTAAAAGAAATTTCATATGCTCCTTTTTAGATCACCTGGCTCCCCTGAGCAGGCCTAAATTATGTTCACTTGAATGACATCTCCGTGGTTTTGAGGGCACCAAATTACCTCTCAGTTGATTGCCGATAGATACTGCTTGCTCAAATGAAGGCTGGGTAGCTGGATATTCAAGGTATTACTGAGTGAGTGGCCCCTTCACCACACCTGTGGCCCTTAGTCCCTTCCCTCAGCATCCGACTTCCCCATGCCCTACCACTGAGGAAATCTCGTGTATTCTCAGGAGTGGGATGGGAACTCTTGCTGTGATTTGCTTACATTTTCCCAAGTCTCTTAGCCGTGCGCATGGGTTTTTCCCATTGACCTGAGGACTAAGCTTTCAAAATCTCAAATCCAAAAATGATCCCCTGTGTTCATTCTGATTTTTTAGATGTATCATCCCTTTCATAATACAATAAAACACAGGTTGTTTAGGAAACAAAAGAGAGAAGGGGCGCCTGGGAGGCTCAGTCTGTTAAGTGTCCGACTTTGGCTCAGGTCATGATCTCACAGTTGTGTTGAGTTGGAACCCCAAGCTAGGCTCTGTGCTGTCAGGGTCCACTTCAGATGCTCTGCGCCCCCCTCTCTCCACCCTCCCTCCCCATGCACTCTCTCTCTCTCCTCTCTCTCTCTCAAAAGTAAACATTAAAAAGAAAAAAGAAAACAAAAGGGAGAAGCCCAACACAATAAAAGAAAATGCCAGGGAAGATGGAGTAATATTACTTTTAAAGTATTACTCAGAGTAATAACCAGAAAAGCAGATTCATTAATTAGTTCTTTGTTTATTCTATTACCAATGAAGAAATTTCTAATTATAGTCATTATCGCCCTTATAGTACATGCATTGTACAGATACAGTTCCTTTTTTTCTTCCGAATTCTTATTTAAATTCTAGTTAGCTAGCATATAGTATAATACTAGTTTCAGGTGTAGAATGTAGTGATTCCTCCCTTACAGCACAGCAAATGCCCTCCTTCATGCCTGTCACCCCTCTAGCCCATCCCCTCCCCACCACCCTCATCAACCCTCAGCTTGTTCTCTATCATTAGAGTCTCCTATGGCTTGCTTCCCTCTTTCTCTTTTCTCCCCTTCCCCTATGTTCATGTGCTTTATAAAAATGCATGCCTGCTTCTGATTCGCCTTTCCTACGTGGACAAATGTTGAGACACATCCCCTGTGTCTCTGTATGTTAACACCTATGAACAACAGTCAAGGTTTCCTTCATGGAAACTAACAGATGACCTTTTATAGTAGAAGCATAAAAGGAATCCAGCTTCACGGACACACTACCAGCCCTCTCTAGTAAGGACATGTGGATCCCCGCACTTAACTGCTGAGCCTTTGTTCAAAACTCACAAGCAGTGTAGGTGCTGGGAGACCTCGTTCCCGTTTCTCGAAGAACTCAGATATTCACGGAAGCAACATGACTTCCACACTCTCACTTTCATGCGGTACTTGCCCCTTATCAACTGTTTCTCTTTCTGCCATTTCACTTCCCTGCAGTCACCCATGCGCCAGAAGCAGATGATCACTGGTAGCCTAACGCTGCATCCCAAGGCTTACATCATTCACCTCACTTCATCTCATCAAGCATTTCCTTATCTCACATATCTCACATAGTCAAGAAGAAGAGTGAATGTGGTACACTATAAGGTATTTTGAGAGAGAGAGGCACACTCCCATGAGCTTTGTTACAATATATGACAATTGTTCTGGTGTAGTTTTAGTTACTGTTGTTAATCCCTTACTGTGCCTGATGCATCAGTTGAACTTCATCAGAGTAGATTTAGGGGTCAGTACCACCCACAGTTTCAGGGATCCCCTGGGGTCTGGGAGCATATCTCGCGCAGATAGGGAGGGTCTCTGGTACTTGGAGTTCCAAAGAGATTGACGTAAGTACTGGTATGCCAAGACGGGGCCTTGGCGAGGTGATATTGGAGTTGTAGACTGGGAAAGAAGTGACACGTTCAAAGACGTGTCATCGGAAAAGGCTACTAGCCTGGCATGCTTGGAGCCTGGTGTTTCCTTTCCAGATCTGAAGAAAGACAGAAGTGGGGGACGTGGAGATTCTAATTTGAATGCAAGATAAGGTATGGAGCCATGAATATATGGCAGCCTTTCTGAACTTCTGGTGTCGCTGTAACATCTTGGAGAGATAAACATGCTTCTGTGTCTGGGAGGAAGCACTTTGAGATTTAGAAATAGATTAATATGCTAGTAGATTAACCGAATGAGGGAAGGAGAAGAATGAAAAACAGAATAATTTGTTCACCCAAGATAAAGAGGCCAGTGGAAAAATAAGGAGAAAAGAAAGTGATGAGCTCAGCGCAACAGGTACAGACTTGGCCAACTGCTGCTTCTTATGTTACTCATTTTAATATTTTATTTCCCCAATTAGACAGCTACTTTCCAAAAAACACCGTTGGCCACATTCTCTCCATGCCACAGTAAAAGCAGTAGCTCCCGTTGACTGAGCATCTCACGTATGCCAGGCACGCCACTGGGCACATTATAAACATCCGATATAATCTCTGCCTCCAATCTGCCAAGTCTGTCTTGTCGCCTCCCTTTTGCAGTCACAGAAAGTGCGCTCAGTGAGGTTAAACCTGCCCTCCAGGCTCCGACAGCGAGCGTAAATTGGAGTTAGGATTGGAACTCAAATCTGTCCGGCTGAGGTGGTGTCCGCGTCTCAGGGTCTTGGCCAGGTGTTCTGAATGTGGGGTCTGGTAAGGACCAGGCAGCGGCTTCACCAGAGAAACAGAAAGGAAGTCTTCCAACAAGCCCGTTTCATGCCCGCAACTTCTGCTTTTAGCAATCGTGGTCTGCTCTCGAGGATGCACCTGGCCGGCCCAACTGTGCACATAGCATATCCCTTTCTCTTGGGAATCGCTCTGCCGAGAGAGGCATCAGGGATGACCTCGGGGTGGCAGTGGTCCTCACACGCTTGCTCTGTGGTCTGTGAACAGGTAAAGCAAATTCTGTGGAAAGTCAGTAACACGCAGGACACCGGGAAGCTGCATAAAAAAGGGGGTTCTAGAGAAGTGGGGGGGGGCTAGCATATGTCATATAGGTTATAGGTAGCTAAGGAGTGAGAAAGAAGTAAGCTAGCACCTTGTATGTTATATAACAATAGCAATTCCTCCATATGGTAATCCTGAGGGTTAAGGGAAAACAACCCCAAAAGAAATAAAAATATGATGGTAGCTAACATCATATGCAGTCAGTAAAGGAGAGCCATTATTCTCGTTGCATTAGAAGTTTGAATGGAAAAAAAACTGTTTTCACTCTTATCTGGAGAAAAGCCCAAAGTAGAAGAATGTATGAGGATTGCGCTATTTATGATTTCAGTATTTACAGTTGACATTTAAGATTTTAATGTTTTAAACATATAAGTGTTGCAACATGTTTTGTTAGATGCCTCTTTTGGTATCAAATTACATTTCAACTGTAATTTCTATGTTTGTCTCCTTCACTCCACACCCCCTTGGTTTTCTAGTTTTACTTTTTACAACCTCGAAAGCTCTTTTCCCCCAGTTTTCTTCTAGAACCCGCCTTCACCAAATAGTTGCAAGCCGTTCTTAAGAGTCTTTCTTTTCAGTTGTACCTGCCGGACCTTCACTTTCTTCTCCTGTGTCTCCACTTTCTAATTCTGGGCAGGATTACTGAGCACGGAGTAGTCGCTCCATTCACTTAATCATGTACTCATTCAATCCTTTCATTTTTCATTCAAAAAATGTTTCTGCATGCCTGCTATCCTCCAGGCACTGCGGTACCTTTGAACTGTAATGGGGAGGTTGCCCTGCCAGAATTCCTGAAGTTGGTATTCCCCTGGAGGAGAAAGTTCTATAATGACACAAGGAAATAATCCTAAGTGGTAATATGTGCAAGAAAGAAAGAAAGGAAGGAAGGAAGGAAGGAAGGAAGGAAGGAAGGAAGGAAGGAAGGAAGGAAGGAAGGAAGGAAGAAAGAGAAAGAAAGAAAGAAAGAAAGAAAAGAAAAGAAAAGAAAAGAAAAGAAAAGAAAAGAAAAGAAAAGAAAAGAAAAGAAAAGAAAAGAAAAGAAAAACTCTGAGAGCACATGCTGGGGAAACCTGGGGAGATTCTCCTGAGGAAGTGTTAATGAATCTTGAAGGACCCTGGGGTACCCAGAGGGTACCCACAGGATGAAAGCTGTGGAAAACGTTTTACTCACGTAGTTTTGACCCTGAGCTTTCCAGACCATCTTAGTCCTTAACTCTTCTGCAGACCCCCAAATTCACCCCATCAGTCTTTATGCATTCATAAATGACTTTAGTTGAACAGCGTACTTCCGTGCCTTTCCCATGCTTGAGATGCATCGCTTTTTCTTTGCCCCTAGTGAAGGTTGATATTTTGCAACCGTTTCTTCTCAGCATTCTGTGAACTAACGTTTTTCTTTGCTTGTGTGTCTTTTATGTAAGAATTGATTGCGCGTCCTGTTTTCCGCTTACCTGGTTTCTCCTTATGATTCTTTTCTGGCTCAGGGCATTTACCTGCCAGTTCTGTCCCTGTGACTTGGGGCTTCCTTTGTACTTCGACTCCACCCATCAACCAGTATAATAATATCTCCTATTGCAGTAAATAAGTCAGATCACGTAAAGCAGCTAATTCTTCCAGTTCCAAAAAGGTGGGGCTTTTAAAGGATTCTTTGTGATTTTGCTATATATATTTGCCTTTGTGAAATTAAATCATTTCAATTTGCGAAACCGGCTAATAATGATTAATACAAATATCAAATCATCAAATCTAATGAGCATGCCTTTCTTCCATAAAATCAAAGCTTGCACACGTAGTTGAAGAGTGTAGAGCCTGGCATTAGTGCTCATTGAAGGCACAAAAAGTTTTCAACCATCTCAAAGAAAGCATCAGTATTCCTTTTCAGTGCAGTGCCTTATGAATCCTTATGTTTAGAACACATCTCCGCTGGAATAAATCTTATAGCTGATTATCACAGCAGTTGGCCTGATGCCAAAAGCAATTCTGGGAACAGTATTCAATCAACGTGTAAACCAGTGAAATGCCAGGAACTTTTGGAAGACCAAGAAGGGTGATTAGTTATTGAAGAATAAACATAGTAAAACATTAAGCATACTCTCTCAAACAGCGCAGAAAAGAATTTTCCATGAGTTCATATGAATATAGACCTGGTTATATTTTAGGATGTGGGTTCCACCAGATGATTTATATTTTGTTACATTGTTGGAGAACATTTAACTGGCACAAAGTATGTCATTTAGAGTTTAAAGGAAATAAACACTCCTATTACTCAAGGTAATATGTTTAGAATACCACCATCAACATATACTTTTATTTATAATATAGTAAGAAACTTGATATAGAAAAATAAAAACAGCAATAAATCGATGGAAGTAAAAGCACAGAAGCTGAAAACCGAGAATTTTGACTGTTAACAATCAGCTAAACACAATGTTAAGTTGCCATGTTGCAGTATCTTTAAATAGAGAAAGAACCCCTGGGATATGTAGTATATATGTGGGCCATATTATCCAACTACTCTGGAATATATTCCATTCGGATTCTAGAATATTTTAAAATTCTAATAAAACTCTTAATGGAAAAAAAACCGTTGCCTTAATGCACGGGTTCATAGTGTCCTAAAACTCAGGCTGGGGATGGAATCCCCTGCATTGCAAGGAAGGGGGAGCTCGCCTGTCTGGCTCGTGAGCAAATGAAGTCCATGGGCAAAGACACCTGACTGCCCATGAGAGAAAGCATACCTTTTCCTATTTTATGACTAATTGAAAATACTGCATTGTTATTCTGATTTTCCACTTTGAAAGTTATGCTGGCGTGCGTAGCTTCACATGTAGATTCTCAGATGGAAATTGGCATTTTTAATTCTGCATTTCGTTATTGCAACGCCACTTATCCAACACATGCATGTGAAATGGGCCAGGACCATTCCGCTCATTGGTAATCTTTAAAGCGTATGTGCAAACACCAAACAATGACTTAGCTTGTGATAATCACGTGGGGAAAAAAAAGGCGGAAATTAGGCATTCGTTCCATTGTTTATTACATTCTCTTTTTAAAGCTTAATTTTCGGTTAGAGATGCAATGCATACTTGGGCACGTGCACTGATGCACACAAAGAAACATGCAATGCCTTCATTGCTGTCAAAGCAAATATTTTACCTACTTTTGCTTAAGAGTTCATTTAGCAAAATAAGGTATAAATCTTTTTTTTAAATAAAAACATGTGTCTAAAAATCATGAACTGTGCCAATACATGACAAAAATCAAGCGGATATTATTTAAAACGGCATGTAAATGACCCTCAGTGGTATATATCATGGTGAGGTTTATGCACCACCATACAAAATTCTGGAAAAGGTACAAAAGCAATATTTATGTATAGTAATATTTTAGGAACCAGCATATTAACTGAAAATTGCAAAGTGGATTTACAGTTCCGACTAGGCAAAGTGTTTTCTGGCTTTCTAGGATTTGGGTATTGTCCTAGAAGCTGACTTTGTTCATTCCTAAAAGTTCCATTGTTTGTCAGTTTTTCTTGAAATCAATTATACATGTCAGGTGTACGTCAGGTGTCCCGAAGGGGAAGAGAATTCACCCAGCATATGGGCACTCATTGACACATACATAAAAGGGAACATTTGCAGATGTTTTGATAATGCAAGGGTTCAAATCATTTGTCCTAAGGCAGTATTTGTAGTACCACTTTGATCAGTTTCATGGTGGTTAGAGTATTTTCCCTGCAGAAATTACCACATGACCCCAAAGGACAAGAGAAATATTATGTGAGAAAATTGGAAAACATCCGATTGGCATGTTTCAGCAAGTAGACCAGAAATGAATTGTGTTCAATCTGATTTCAACTACTTAATGTAATACGTTTAATACCACAGTGTGTTGAGAGAAGCCAACAGATAAAACCCACATAAATCATACAAATTGCTTTCCTGCAACAATATTCAACAGACTTTTAATTGTGATATCTTTTCTTCAAAGTTGTAGTTCCTTGCTTTCTCACAATTATTAGCATTTGCAGGATGGTTTATGTTTTACGTACACAGTCTTACTCTTTACCTGAAAAAATCATTTATTGAATTCGTTCTGTACCTGAAAAATCTTTCTTTATTTGAGAAAGAAGAGAGTCCTGGAAAATAGAGGACTACATTACTTTTTTTGTGCCCTGACAGCTTTCACGGTATTAATTTGTTAAAAAGATAATATAATAATCACCTCAATTTTCTTAGAGTGTAGAAAATTATTATCATGGAGTTTCACATTAAAATATTAAGATGGGTTGTCAGGTACAACCTCTTCTGTGATTTCGAAGAATTTCCAAAAACTTGGAGTAATACAGAGTTCTGAATATCCATGCTCCCATTGACCCGTCCTCGCTGGTTCAGAAAAGTAAAAGGAGGCAAGACCACGCCTTCTACTCCTATCTTTCACCTCAGGATTTGATCAGCAGTTGATTTACTCTTCTGTTGTTTAAAAAAAAAAATTTAATCTTTATTTATTTTTGAGAGGAGAGAGACAGAGCGTGAGCAGGAGAGGGGCAGAGAGAGAGGGAGACCCAGAATCCGAAGCAGGCTCCTAGCTGTCAGCACAGAGCCCAACACGGGGCTCGAACCCACGAACCACCTGAGCTGAAGTCAGACATTTGACGGACTAAGCCATCCAAGAGCCCCTCTTTTGTTACTTTAGATATATACAAACAATCCCGTTCACCCCAGTGAATATTACTTTAACATGTTCTTGTCTTATAAAAAGTGAGTCCATACATCAGGAAAATTTGTTCAGTGAGCAAATTGCTACCACCCTTGTCCTGTGCGCGATTATTACCCTCTTTATGTTTAACCCGTATGAACTTGTTTTATAACATAAAAAGAAGTAATTTCTCAAATGTTATTTAGACATATTTTTTCCCCTTCTCCTTGCCTGCCAAAGACAGAACACTCAGTCTTTTTTCCAAGAGATGTACATGTTCCAGTTGTTGTTGTTGCTGTTGCTTTAGAACAGTCTGAAGAACATTATTATATTAATAGGGCACGTGGGTCCTCAGTCAGTTAGGTGTCTGACTCTTGATTTTGGCTCAGGTCATGATTTCACAGTTGGTGGGATCAAGCTCCACGTTGAGCTCTGTGCTGACAGTGTAGAACTTGCTTAGGATTCTCTCTCTCCTTCTCTGCTTCTCCCCCACTCACGCTCTCTCTCAAATAAATAAACTTTTTTTTAAAGAACATTATATATTTATAATCCCTTATTATTGGAAAAAAATATTTTTTATGCGCTATAATTTCAAAGATTTTCTGTTTTAAAGAATTTGTTTAGTTTGAGTTATTTCTCTTGGGAGTGCCTAAAATATTTATTTCAAAGCACGAATGAAGCTCACTTTTACAAATGATGTCACAAATAAAGTGGGAAATGAAGTTGGTGGTGGTGAATGTAGAATGACTGTAAACAAATGCTCAATTCAATTTTGTTTTCAACAGTTGAATGCATCAGAACGCAATTTATGGTGTTTCTTAGAGTAGTGTAGAGCCATTTGATTTTTTTTTAAAAGCTTGATACCTATGTGTACAAACCCCCTTTGTTTGCATTGAATTTCTTAGCCAGTTAGTTTTACTCTATAGGTGTCCTGCTCTAGATCTTTTTTTTTTTTAATGTTTATTTTTGAGAGTGGGGGAGGGGCAGAGAAAGTGAGGGAGACACAGAATCCAAAGCAACCCCCAGGCTCTGAGCTGTTAGCACAGAGCCTCACGCAGGCCTCCAACCCAACAAACCATGAGATCATGACCTGAGCCGAAGCCGGACCCTTAACCAACTGAGCAATCCAGGTGCCCCTTTTATGTGGTTCTAAAGGCCTATCAGTGAGGCATGGATCTTAAAAAACCTAGCATTATCTTGCTCCTCTGAAGATGATTTTTAAAAATAAACAATAAAAATCTTTATGTTGCTAGAGGATTTTAGTCATTTATTTAAAAAAGGGTGCTGTTGGGGTGCCTGGGTGGCTCAGTCGGTTAAGCGTCCGACTTCAACTCAGGTCACGATCTCGCGGTCGGTGAGTTCGAGGGCCGTGTCGGGCTCTGGGCTGATGGCTCAGAGCCTGGAGCCTGCTTTGGATTCTGTGTCTCCCTCTCTCTCTGCCCCTCCCCCGTTCATGCTCTGTCTCTGTCTCAAAAATAAATGTTAAAAAAAATTTTTTTTTAAAAAGGGTGCTGTGTTTACTATTTTTTATTGTGCATAGATTTTATATAGAAGAGCTTTTTATCAAAATCATATTATTGCCAGGATTTTTTAAGTCTTCTGTTAAAAATGTAATTTTCCTGAATTGTATTAGTTCTCTCTGATTTTATCCACATACACAGATCAAAATTAGGTTGTCTGGTCCTATTTTGGAATGTTCATTTACACGGTAGACACTCCCTAAGTGACAGCCCTTGAGAGATTTATGTTTAGAGGTCTTAAATACATGGATTATGTGCTCTGATTTAAATCTTTGAAATTCTATTATTTTTTTTATATTTCATCTTGTTAAATGCTTTTGTTAAGAGGAGGTTGTTTAAGAAAGTATTCATGATAATTAACTATTCATTTTTAACGTTTTTTTTAATACATTGCCTAAGATATGGATATTTGAAAAATAATGTTTGGAAGAAGCTGGAAGATACAGAAAATGACATCTGATTGCTTACCCTGGAGTTTGCCTAACTCCCAGCGTAAAACTCTTTATGTGAAACTTGAAACAGTTTTTATACTGCTAAGCCTGAAACCACTCCATTGTTTTGTTTTGTTTTTTCTCTTCTTGAAATGTTGCAGTATTGCGGGAGGAATGGAGACGGTGACATCCTTTTCCGGGTTGGAGAAATAAGGGCACATACTCAGACCTAATCCATGCAGCACACACCTGATAAAAGCGGACCTGATTGTATGTTTCACACTGTAATGGTTCAAATGTTACTATAAAAGCCCTTCTCAAAAACCCGTTCCTTTACACTCACGAGGTGCTTCTTTATATGTTTTGGATGAGTTATTTAAACAAGTAATGTGGCTTTAGGACAGGTGACATTCTGAAGGTACAGAAGCCTTAATTCAGTGAAAATATGTATCAGGATTAGAAAGTGGTCAAATTCTTTATCTGGGTCTGGGGAATACAGGATAAACTACTCTGGTATTGTTTGTCATACCCTTCAGGGGTGGCCACACTTTCTTACTGTGTGAGTCTTAGGCGGGATTGTTTCATGGAAGTCCTCATTTTCAACCTTTTATTGAAGTTTCTTTTTCTACGAAATTTGTGATGACTCTGGCTTTGACCAATCAATCCAAGACGAGCACTTGAGAGATGCGTAAATGATCCTCCTCTCTCATACGTTGGTGGTTAAAATGTCCATAAAGAGCTTTTCACCTGTCTCGTCTCCCTTCCTTGATTCTCCAGGGAGAATCTGGTTCTTCTGACTGTTTTCATTCCCAGAGGGGGATTTATCAAATTACCATACATTTATTCCTTATATGTGAGAATATTGACTTATCAAAAATAAAGGGGAGCCCTCGGCTCTATCTAGTTTAGCACGGTTATAAAAGAAGGGATTCAGACAGGCATTATAATATTGTGTCCTGTGGCACCAAGCCCAGTAATCAGCAGATGGGGGGGCATTGAACACAGTCATCAACACATTTATCAGACGTGAAAATAATACAATAGGAAGAAAAAGAGAAAATCAGAAAGCTGAAAATTCAAAGGTAAAACTATTTTGGTTTTACTGTTGGATGGAAATGGAGAGGAAGGTTATTGTGTCTTGCTCTCTGCACAGTGCAGGGTTTTCCTGGAGTGTCCACAGTTCATCAGAGGCCCTCAGACTTGAGCATCGCCAGAAGGAGAGTGAACCAAACAGTGAGGACCTTTGAAAGCTTCTAATGTGAGGAATGGCTAAAGATGTTGGGATGTTTAGCTTGAAGAACTCTAGGAATTTGACATCTGTCTTGATACAGCATTTGACCTCATAAAACTGGCTCATAACCATGCGTGCAGTCTGTCTTATTAGCCCCTACTTGAGAAAGCCGCAGCACAGAGAAGTTGAGTAACTTGCCCACAGTCGCACAGCTAATCCCTCCTTTTGGAAGAGTACCATAGAGAAAAGATTGCTAACAAACAATTTCACACTAACAATGAAGCAATGAAATTTACTGTGATACTGTGCCTGCCCCCCACCTCTCTAATCCACTCACCTAGCTCCTGGTCTTTCCCTCAAGCATTACGTGTTGAACCTCACCTTAATCTCTTTTGTTTTTGAACTTGTAACTCCTCATAAGGGCTTCTCAATGAATATTGCTAGAATTGCTCATGTTTTAGTGGCCTCCGGTAATTAGAATGTACTTGAGATATGCATTTTTTTCCAAGTGAAAAAAATAATGTAGTGATTTTATACATATGAATCTTCTTGGCAGATATACCTTCAAGACTTTATACCTGCTTTGGGGGATGAACTGGGTCATGAAGTAGGACAGAGGGGAATTTAACAGTGTCATGAAAGCAGCGTTGCTTTGTTTAAATAGAAGTTAGTAGCCCAGAAGCTTTGGTTCTTGGCACTTCTGAGCTTTTCCAAAAACAGTTCTTGAATCATCAATAAGTTACTGTTGCCCCAAGGAAAAAAAAAATACATTTAGTCAATCTACGTAAATGCCTATTTATTGGGAAAAAAGGAAAAAAGGAAAGTAACAGTCGTTTTGCTCCAGAGAACGTTAATTATTTATCCTGATACAAACATAATTACCTGGCAGTTCATGGAAAACAAAAATGGGACTTTAGAAAGAATGAAATAATTAAAATATATTGATAATGAGCACACACTGCTATATTGACCCAACGATGGTTAAGATATCAAAGATGTATGTTTCAAAAGGGTATTATTTTGTAATTAAAAAGAACTGTAGAAAAAGAAACTGATGACACGATAATTATACAGTGCATTCGGCATAGCTGTCAGTGGAAATGCCATTTAAGGAAAATAATACCATGTAAAAAGAAGTTAATGTGGAAAAAAAAAATTAAAAGGAACTTACTGTTGATACAAGTAGGATCAATTATACATGTCTGGAAGGCGATAGTTATTTATGATAAATTTTTAAATACTAGGCACTGGATAGAGTTACGTGATCAACATCTTGTTTTCGTTGGAGGTGGAAGGTTCATCATTTCCCATATTTATCATCGCTGACCTTTGCTTCCTAGATACTCTTCTATGGAAAATGTATTATGGCCATGATCATCATTCTATTTTTTTCTCAATTTTTAAATTTGACCTTCTTTGAGAGTGATAGTCCCTCATTAAGAGTGGATATGTCATTGCCCTCATCAAGCCGAGGAACCCAGTACTACTTACATTTTCAAAGGTGCAAATGCTTGATTTCATCAAACCACTGGGGAAGAAGAACTTGAAGCCTCTCTTGGCGCCCCTCAAGGCAAAAATTCTTTTGCTCTTTCAGCTTCCTTCCAGCTGGGTGGGCATCCTCTTTGTGGGAAGTAATTGCTACAAACTCAGAAGGAATGAGTGGTTTGGACCAACCAGTGTCTAGTCTTTTTGATGATTTTGAGATTCAGCCAGAATACTTTTTCTGGAGGGAAAACATTGAGACCTATAAGCAGCTAGCCACGTATGCCAACAGTACTGACTGATCCCTTGAAACTGCATTAAAATGTTTAGAAATGAGTTTAGAGCATTCTAGGAATCGAGTAATCATTTTGCATAGTCTGATATTCATATTTGCTAGTGCTTTAACCAAGGCACCGTATCGAGGTCAACTTCTCCACTGAAACACAGAATGCATTTTCAACTATCCCTGGTCTCTGTGCTTCCACAAGTAAAGCCTTCCCTCTTCAAAAACAGCAAATCAGGTAATGTCTGGTTTTAAGATGGACCTCATGGAAGGCAGGCTGTTTTTAGAGGTGGAATTATGACCACCTATAGACTGGTAGGATTTAATTCAATCTGCTGAGCCCTACTGTTTTGAAGACTGACATGGTGTATCTTCCAAGTGGAGCCAATTCAATAATTACTTGAGTGTTGGCTGGGTACTAAACCTGATTAGGGCAGTGGGAGGCTTTAAGATTGGCCAGACCAGTAAGTGTAGGACCCAGCACAGACCCTCCAGCGTTCTCCCATACTTGGTACAAGCACTTAGTTCCTTGCTAGGCTTTCAGTTCCTGGCACAGATACCCCAGTTGTATAGAGGACTTCCTTCCCACTCTGCAAATGCCAGGCTGCTCAATTCCCTTCCCTCAGGTACGCTGCTCTGTCACAACTGTGACTTTATTTCTGCATTCCTTGGATGTTTTGTTACTGTTTCATAGACTGCCTCCCAACGTCTGCAGCAGATTGCACAGGAGGAAGCTGTGTTTCAGCTTCCACTCTGGGCACCTGAGCACAGAGTTAGCAATCAGTCCACATTTATTAAGGAAGGGAAGAAAGGACAAAAGGAAGGGAGAAGGAGAGGGATTAATAAAGTCAGGGAGATCACCCAGGGCATTGTTTCACCAACCAGGCAGCAGATTATCTAAAGGTATCTTATTGGGAGGAGAAAGACTTCCCTAAACCATCCCTCCCAAATTTAATAAAAATTCTGACAAAAATAGAATTCAGCATACTTCATATCCACTTACTTTCATTCCCAAACATGCAGGAACTCATGTCATTAAGATAACAAATGCCTTTCTCAGGAGAAAATGCTTTGATGATGCTTTTCCTCACATTTTCCTGATTGTTAAAGAAGTCTATGTTCAATGTCAAACATTTGGAAAATACATAGAAACAAGAAGATGAAAATTAAAACAGGTCATAATCCAACTACCCAGGAAGAGTTATTCTGAATGTTGGTATTTTTCTTTTTTCAGGTTTTTCCCCCTCTGTCTATATCCTATTCCTAGTTGAGACTGCATAGTATATATGAAATTTTGATTTTTTTTCACTTAGCATAATGACATAATTTTACCCTGTCAATGCTTACTTAATCAATCCTCTGTTAATAATCATGAATATTGTTTCCATTTTTTCACCATTATAAATAATGCTGCAATGAAATTATTGATAAAAACAGGATAAAAAGATTTCCAAGAAACCCAGCCTTTTATTGTTGTGTGTGCATTCAGTCAGGTAAAACTGACTGTTCATCCTTCAACTTCAAATTTTCCAGAAAAAAAATGAAATATCAAAAAATAAAAAAAGAATTAATAATCAAAACCAGAAAAGTTTTGCCTAACATAGCACGTGTTGTCTCAAATGCAACACTTGAAATGCATTTGGTCTCTCTTCATACTGCTCAACTGCATCGTCTCACCCAAACAGTGCAACGCAATACTTAGTGAAAAGCAGTCCTGCTTTGTGTGTGATGTAGAGGTATAACTTTCTTTTCACTGGGATTGGTTTTGTTCCTGTGTTTCAGGTGAGTTTTGTTGTGAGGAATAACTGGAGAAAAGCAGGCGTGAAAATGTGACTTTTTTTCCCCCACAGCACAGAAACGGACCCCTATGACTGCCCCTCCAGGAGATTTTTTTTTCCAGGAGTTCTATACCCCACCTGCTTCCTCCAGTCAGACATAACACCCAAACATCATGGTCTCAAATGGCTATTTTGTTTCTCTTGCAAATCTGCCCCAAAGTGGATTGTATAGCCTGAGCTGATAGTCATAAATAAGTTGAGGGTTCATAAATGCTGTAAAAGCATCTTTGAAATGCACAAACCAGAACGCTGGCGTTGAAACGGACGCTGGAGCGGGGGTGGAAAGCTCTGAGCCCTGGGTAGCGTTTTTGACCCCAGCTGGTCAAATACAACAGGAATTTGCCTGTGGTGCTCATGGAGAATGAAATATGGATAGTTTATATTACAGTAGGTTACCGTAGATAGGTTTCTCTGATCGTGACTCTCATATGCCCTACAGCTGTGTAACAAAGACAGGTACAAATAAACCCGGGTTATGCATGTGTATGGCTTCCTCGTTCTGTTTATTTGGGTGAACTTTGGGGCCCCCAAGCCCTTCGGAAGCTCCAGTATCCTGCTTTTACTTAAAGTCAGTGTTTCTCCAGGTCGTGAGAAGGAGGCTTTGCTTGCCCTTGAAACCTGCCTGGTTTTTTGAGAAAGAACGCGTTTAGAGAAAACCGAAGGCCCAGCATCTCAGTGATTAATCAGGAAACCAGATTTGAAAAGGACGAAAGCTCCCCGGGACTTGAAAGTCTCTTCAGTGTTTCTTCACAAATGCTCAGTGAAAACCAAAACCAAAACCAGAAAAAAAAACTCACCTCTACCCTCGTCCCCATCCCCATTCCACGCGTAAAGGGAGAAGCTCAAGGAAATTGGTGAGAAATCATTGCTTTCACTGTCACCACGCTTTCTCCCCCTCATGATCGCTACTGAAAAGTTGAATGGGAGAGGCTTAAAGCCTGAACCCCAAACTTTCTACCCTGAATCGCAATAATTCATTCCCCTCAAAACATCACGCGTGAAGAACCGAGGCCAAAAGAAAAGACTAGAAGAAGACAACTGCATGATCCCGGTCGTACTTAGTTTTGCAAAACCTCTGTAACCTAATTAGGTTTCCGTTAAGGTGTTTCCGGGGAATCTTTTGAAAAGCCTAGGAAACGTCCTTCCCTCCGCAGAGTTAGACGTGGATTGCCGAAGGTGATTTTTTTTTTCCCCGACACATCCCGCCCATTAGGGGGACACAATTTGTCTTTGTGTCAGAAGGAACCCCTTGCACAACCCGGGGCGAGGCGGTGGACCAGCAGCACACACTTGCCTGGAGTCTTACCTGGAGACATGGTTGTGCTTCTGTTACACAGGCTTCAGCTGTATAAATACACCGTGCCATCTGCACATGGCAGGGGAATTGAGCCCGTGGAAGCTCAAGACCTGTGTCAGTGTTTTCACAGAAGGACTGTTTATGAACAGATGTTACGTGGTGTTTTTCACAGAAAATGGACCCTGGAGAGCCCAAATGCCTATCAATTACCGAGGTATTATGTATAACAGCAATTGTTAACCTTGAGAATGATACTTTTAAAGTTCTCGGCCAAATATTTTCGACTGTGACCACTTTCCTCTGTGTCAAGTGCAAGACTCAACCTTGTGTCTTATGCAAAGTACCCGCCGTAAGGGTCTTGGGAGAGCGCGGTTTTTCTCGCAAACCAGACAGGCTCCGTGCTAAAGATGCTTTGACGATCAGAAAGCCTTGCCTGGTGTATCTATGAACCGCTGCGGTCTTCTCTTTTCTCTCTTCTGGTAGGAGAGGAAAAAAAAAAAAGGAAGAAAGAAAAGAAAACCACAGAATTGAAAGGCCCCTTAGATTTTCTTTTTATCAAGTTTTCTCTGCCTTTTCGGTGCCCGGTGAAGAAGATATTTAAATTGTTCTAAATGTTAATTATGCCCCGGACAGTTAGGCATTCAGAGTTCTACAAAATAAATTATTTTCTATAGCGTGCTTCCTGGATTAAATCTCAAACACCTACCGTGAGAGGAAGGTCCAGAACGCTATAGACACAGTGTGCCAGAGATGGAATTATCTCCGACAGCAACACCAAAAGCATCGAGGCCCCTTTGTGACCTGTTGACAGACACCATGTTTTGCATAATATATATATTTTCATTTTCCCTTAGCTTTCTTATTATTTATTCAATAAATCCTTTTTTCTTGCTGACAGCAGTTGTATTTATAAAGCTAAATCCAACACAGCAAAATGTTCATCACTTTATAAACTAAATGCTAATGTTTTATTTATGTGCAATGAAGAGAGAAAAAAAGAACTGAATTGATGTTTACCTAACAAGCGGCACCAAAGTGCAGTACCATAATAGTAGAGTTCATAAGCATTCTGGCTTGTAATTTTGGGTGTCAACATTTGAATTGCAGAAAGAGTTTATGCAGACATAGCACGTACCCAAGTGCAGTTTAGATCCACATCTATAAAAATAACATCTGTTTAAGCATACATTACATTTAAAAATAACTGTACAGTGATCAGCTGGTTAAGTACAGTTAACCAGATGTCGTTTTAAAGGGCCAGATGGAACCACGAAACTAAGATTGAAAAATTAAAAAATACTGTGAAAGGTCAAACCAATTAAGCAACCTGTTTTGTTGGCATGTAACAGTTAAAAAGTAAGTGAAACTACTTAAGGAGTGAGCAGCGCAAAGATGTGCCAGGGAAAACCAGGTCCTGCCCCTCGGAAGACCAAGGAAACTCCTCCGAATGGAGCTGCTCACTCACTTACTGGAATTCAAAGGAACTCAGCCCGGCAACGCAAATGGCGAATTTTCCTTGCTGTGATCCTGAAGTGCCTGAGCCATCTTTTCAGTGTATGTTTTCTAACAAGAATGAAACTTTGGGTAGGAAGTCACAGGATACAAATCAATTTTCCAAACACACGCCCTCCCCTCGGGGTCAGCGTTTCTAAGCGGCCAGTGGGCCATTTCGTCCTTGAGACTGAACATGTTAATACAGGACTTGCTACATCTGACCCTTAAGAGTGAGCAATCACATACCATTCTAGAAAGCTCAAATAAAATCTTTTTTCTTTTTCTCGTCCCAGATATCTCATAGGAGGAAAGGATGCGGCAGATATTTACGGACTCTCTGCAATGAGGCAGGTTCTGCTACAAACATGCTCACGTGTATCCGGGGTCACAAATGGAGGCTCCCAGGGCTGATGCGGCCTGCAGATGTGTTTTGTTTGGCCCGCACCGTGCTTCAAGTTTGAATTAATGGCCAACGTCTAAAAATTGGGAGGCTTCACATAAAGTCCGGATTTCCAGCTTCCCGGAAAAATCTGGCAACGCCAAGTCCCCACTTTTTTTTCCATTGCAAAAACTGGCTACAGGCAAGTAGGAACAGCTGCCCCTTTTGATGGACACAGAGTCCCGACATTTATTACTGGGCCTGCCACTCCCTACAAAGGAGGGAACCTCAGCTACCTCCCACTGATTTAAACCCAGCCCGCTATATTCATTCGCAGGACCCATCCGGCTTCTGTTTGAGTTTTCCACCCTAGCATTCATCCCCTTGAATTCCAACAGCATGTATACGAAGCGAGTGTTGTTTGGGTACTGCTGTTTTCTTTTGGTAACAGGAAATGGGGCAAGAACCCTATTGACTCACTTGAATCGTACGGTTGGTACCTGGCAGAGGCGGGCTTCCAGAGTGAGTCTCTTGATTCTAACGTCCGTTCTCCAACATTGCACATCTTCGTGTAGCCAAAGCACTGTAATTCTCAGCCTCGGTCCTCCACGTGGCAGCAGACATCACTCACGTGCCGTGAAATAACTTGGACTATTAGGAAACAGTGGTTGAGCCCTCACTATAGACCTTCTAGACATGGTTTCTGTCCACACATGATGAACTGTGGGGCTGAGGGTCAACGTACCAGAACTGCTATCAAAAAGCACCGGAGTGACAGAGGGGTCCCTTCTCTCCAATATGTGTCAGTCTGTTGCCTTTCCCTGGGGAGGATTCTGGAGGTGAGGAGGAGTGTGAGTCTGCATTTGACCTCGGTGGAGGAAAGCTATAGCTAAGAAGGAAAACAAAAAACAAAAAACATGATGTCCTGTGCCATAATTTACTTGTTTTTGTTTTTGTCTTTTTTTTTTTTGAGAGAAAGTATGAATAGGAGAGAGGGGCAGAGGGGGAGAAAGAGAGAGAGAGAATCCCAAGCAGGCCTCATGCTGTCAGCACAGAGCCTAACATGGGGCTCAATCTCATGACCCAAGAGATCGTGACCTGAGCCATCCAGACACCCCCAAGTATTTCTTTCTATAGGGATCCCTTTGCACACTTAAAAAGTAAGGTAATATTCAGAGCCGTTTGAAGTCACTATGGTCTCATTTGAGCGTAATTATTATTTTCCTGGAGGTGAAGTGCCTTATATGGGAATGAGATGGAGAATACATTTAAGGGAAAGACAAATCATGAGGACTGAAACGTAAAAGGTTCCACCTAACCTTTCCTTCACCCAACATAGAACCCATTATTCAATAGAAATAATGCTCATCTTAAAAACAAAACAAAACAAAACTGTAGAACACCTATGTTAACAGGACACACTTATGGTACTGTTGAGTAAAAACCCATATTATTGGACGCGACTCAAAAGCAACAAGAATATCCCAGAAGACACTTTGTACCAAGCATTTTAAGTATCATGAGTAAGTGATTGCTGGTGGTGAATATGTTGGGGTCAGTGCTGGGAAGAACTGACTCAGAAACCATCCAGGAGTAGCATTTTCTTGCCAGGAAAGAAAGGAAAAAAGAGAGAAAGAGAGAGAAAGGGGAATAAAAAAGAAGAAAAAAAAAAAAGAGCAGTTTTGAGGCAGGAGAGAAGAGAAGGGATTAGAAAGGGCCAGTTAGAAAGAGCAGAAAATCTGCAATGAAACATCACCAATACCAAAGGCTTCCTATTCTGAATCCACTCCCTCCTCCTCAGTTAAATGAACTGTTAAAAGACCCAAACCAAAGCGGCAGCCACCGAGCCAACAATAACTTGGGAAGTTAGAGCAGATGGCTCCACCTCTCCATCTGATTGCAGCACATCCATAACCTCCCCTCAGCTCACTCCCGCAGCAACAGAGGAGGACAGGCGTGTGAATGGCTGACGCTCACGAGAGGAGGCCGAAAAAGCCCAGCTCAGACTTCAGAGCTCAGGCTGCAATTATAGGCCTGGTAGTGATGCCTGTGTCGACTGCTCGTTTTTCTGATTTTCAAAAATAGACTTGGGGTCTGGGTGGCTCAATCGGTTAAGGGTCCATCTCTTAATTTTGGCTCAGGTCATGATCTCACGATTCGTGAGATCAAGCCTTATGTCGGGCTCCACGCCGACCATGCAGAGCCTGCTTGGGATTCTCTCCTTCCCTTCCTCTCTGCCTCTTCCCTGCTTGCGTGCTCTCTCTCTCTCTCTTTCAAAAATTAATAAATAAACTTTAAAAAATGGACTTACAAGAAAGCCGTCTTTCTTGATAAAATTCGCGTCTTGCTGGTGAGCCCTCAAACACAGCTATACGGCCCATGGAAAGTCCTGCTTTCGTACTTGAAAACATACATCACACATTCCTTAGGCTGTACCAAGTGAAATCCAGTGAAGGAGAAAAACATCTGCACTTCTTAACTGTCATGAATCCCTGAGCTATTGTCGTAATTATTTGGTGTCAAATATAAAGAGGAAGACAGTCTTCTGGCCGAATCGTTGTCGAGATACTAGTTAAAAATACCACTGCTTTCCAACGCCACGCAATGTGAACAGCACATATCTATCTTCTCCAGTGGTGGTGGTAGAGATAGGCAAGCTCATGTGGTTGGATTTGGGATAGCCAAAGGCTTTAAGCAGGGTTACCCAAAACAGTAGGTGAGCCCTACACTCACTTCAGAATGTTGAGTGAGGTCAGGTTCCAGTTATTTATCTCCAGGCAACCTTCTGGCCATCAGCTTAAAATGCTGCCCCTCAGGGCATTGAAGAGGAAATGAAGAAGATTTTCAGGAAGAAAAAAACCACAATGGGTCAGATGTGTACGACTCTTGAGACCAGGAATTGAAACTAGAAGAAGCCCTAAAATGCAAGGAGGAAATCCAAAGGAGTGAAGCAAGTCTGATAGGAATTAATCGACAATGAGAGTAAGGCAGTAAATGGCAACCAACATTCAATGTCAAGGACAGCTTTAAAAAGTGGTGGGAACGATGGCTCAATAGATAGAGAAAGGTCACCTGATGACCTTGACCACTCCATCCAGGGGGTCCGATATTACAAGGTCCTCTCTTTTCTCAGAGGAAGACAGAACTCTTTGTATGGAATCTCCTGAATTTCAATTGTTGCCACCCAATTATTTTTTAACTTTAACACTGAGGAGAAAAAACAAGTACATCCGTATGCTAAGTGCAGCTTGGGAGCTGTGAGTTTGGCTCTTGCGGTCACATTTAGGATACTTGGCTTACTTACCTCTACATGTGTGTACAAAACTATTAGAGAACACGGCCCTGAATTTGACAATAAGAGGACACAGGTTTGTTTAAGCCTCAGCTTTGGATGGTATTGGCCACATGCCCTTGGCCAACCCCATTGTTCATCTAAGCATCTGCGTCCTCCTCTATGTAATAAGCAGTTACTTGTGTGTTACACTCAGGAAGACTTAAAAACCCCCTTTGCCCACACCCCCAATGTCGACAATGCCAGGTAAATCTCTTATTTGTAAAACCTTTTATTCTGTAATTAGAATACTACGTTTAAAGGTTAAATATATTCCTAGGAAAGACTAGGAGGCAACTTAAATTGTCACTTAGTTGCAAATATCTCACAGAAGCCCTACAAATGGTTTTAATGAGAAGAAAAGATATAGTAGGTGGCTGAAGATGACAGAGAATGACACCAGAGGGCTATGGAAAGGGACTTTGGGGGCCCTGAAAAATCAGGCCAAACTTATTTCTCAAGGTACCTTAAAGCAGAGTCTCCCTAAAAGCTGTAGGGACTACTAATTCCCTGGGAATCAGTGTTCTAGGAACATCAACATCTGAGAGCTAGGTTAAGTGAACAGCCTGATTACAGGACTTTTCAGAACCTTTGGTTTTGCTTCTGAGCCCTGCATATCTGTAAAAGGGCCATACAGCATGCTGTATTCTTAAACCTTTGACCAAAGAACATTTTTTTCTTTCTTTTTAGGGAGCACCAAATACACCTCTTCAGAAACATGGATCCATAGTAAGGAGGTTGTAATGACTTTTACTCACTCTTAGTCTCCAAACCTATTTTACTTTTTTTTTTTTTTTAGGAATTTCTACTTTTTTTGTATGTGAGACAAAAAAAAAGGCATGCGTTAAATATTTTGGTTGTGTTCTTTCCAAGTATCTGGAATCAGCATCAGTGTAAACTTTGTAAGTTCAAAATTTTCTCATCAGTCGTGTCTTTATGCTTGAGTCCTAGCAAGAAATGCCTTTATTTTTGTTTTTTAATCCTATTTTACCAAGACTACACTTACTGGATTAAAGATATTAATAATATTTCTAAAAATAATAATTCATGCCAAAGCCTTGAGCTGGGACTCCGAACACATTGCCCTTACAAGGCTTCCCACGAATTATGGCAGGATTTATGAATTTAGACTTAATATAAATTTGAATTGCTTCTTCAAAGAAAGCGCATCGCTATTATTTTTCACTGTTGGTTTTTACACAAAGCAAGTTCCTGGTCACAAGATGATACGATAAATATTTAAAAATTTGAATATCTGACTTTGAGGCTAATATGGACTTCAGGTCTCATTTTGAATATTATCACCAATGAACATTCTAACGTGCTAGCCTTGTTGAACATTATGGTCATAATTTTGTTGAGGATTCCTAAAACTGTGGTTATTGACATCTGAGTCTTAATTTTCCCCTTTAATTTAACTGTTTTTTCAAATAGGAAATCCCAAGTAAAACAATATTTAGAAATATGGTCAGAATTTTTTCTGCCTCCCGTCTTACAGCTTTTCCTAAACAGCCTTCTGCTGTAGTGCCTCAATTGTTTTTACTGTAATTGTTTCATTTTATTTGATGGGTATGCACATAATTACATTATTCATTCATCCACAAGTACCTGGCATTTGTTCACACTTCTACTTTTCCCCTATTTGTTTTGCACATGTGAGGCTTTCCGTGTTTGAAAATACATTCCGTGAGAGATGTGTGTGAAAGGTATTTCATTAAAGTAACTTGTTTAGTTTTCGATTTGTCTGATTTACCACGCTCCCCTCTCCAGGAAAAAGAGGCTGAATTTATGTGGGCTTTTTATTAGGTCTCGTGTCATTGTAATCCTTTTCTTTCAATCATAATTTTTCCATAGACATGAAAGATTTCGGCAAAACATGCTGAACAGAGAATTCACTGTGAAACACAGGTAGCTTTTTCAAAACCTAAAACAGTAAGAGTACCCTGAGAATAGAACAAAAGAAATTAAAACGCTAGATATGCCACAGTTGTCTCATGCAGCAGTTAGAAATTTAATTATTTTATCTCGTAGAATAATGTGCCCTTCAGAAATCATTTTGGACTAGATGTTTCAAACCAATGATCTGTAGTTAATTATCTTTAATAACTGTTGCACATTATGGTTAGATCTATGTTTTTGCTAAACCAATTAATAATATCTTCATTAGTATAAAGACAAGGTAGCAGGATCCTTTCATTTTTCACATTGAAAGAGTAGATATTTTAAACACTGTAATTTACTTTAGCCATACATTTCCAATGATATGACTAATTAATGAAACTTCAAAGACATAACTTCCAAAAAGCTACTTATTTTAAAGTCGTTGTTGAACATTTAATGACATTAGGTTGGGGGCACTGCTGACGCCCTAACTACCCATGGCCTGGAATTGAGTAAACCCATTTAAACTACCAAAACGTTTAATGTTTAAAAAAGAGAGAAAAATTAATCGAATATTGTCTCTTTAAAGGACCTGTTGATGACACAAGAAAACATAAAAAGAATGGAGGGCCTCTCTTTCTCTCAGCGGTTGTTAACGACCGCGGGACAAAAATACCTCCTTTTTAGTTCAGAACACTGATGAACCCCCAGGATTTGTACGGATTGCAGCGAAATGAGGCGAGCTGAGAGGGGTGGTGGCTCAATTCCGGGGAGGCTGGCCTCTCCCTTTCCTTTGAAGTCCCGTTTACGCTCACATAAGGGGTGACCACAGCAGGGAAACGTTCACCATCGTTCACTAAGGCCCTTGCTCGGATCTGACCTTGCCGTCCTAAAATCTGATCAGCCGCACAGCTCACGTAGATCCATTATCAAGAGGGCTGGGCCGAACTCTAGAATCCACTGTCTCGCTGACTAAGTGCAGGCAGAATTTGGAGGCAGGGGTGGGGAGGCAGTTGCTGCAGGCGGCCTGTTTGCGTTGCCTTGGAACATGTCAGTCCACAGCTAGTTCAAAGGTCGGAAACAGGATTTTTGAAATATTATTTAACATGTACCTCAATACCCTTAGAAGGGCTTGGTGATAGGGAGCTATGGTTGGGAATATCTAAGACAGCAAAAACTCAGTTTATTTACACCTCCACCTGGTTGGAAAAAAAAAAAAATTACCTGAGGTGACGGCTAGGAATATGCCCGTTAGAAGGAAATAAAGAGAGAACTTGAAAGGAATGACAGAAAAGTTGAATGTGAGGGAATTCTAGGTTTGTTAGGCTATCGAATGCATATTAAATGTCACTTGCAGCAGCAGAGGTGGGCCTGAATCTGGCTGTGTGATGCCTGGCCGGCCAAAGCAGGGAGGGCCTTGCATCCTGCGAAACCCGTTCACCAGAAAGCGGGAAGCTCTGTTTCTCCTGTATAATCACACCAAATATATTTGATTTTCTGTTAATGACCCAAAGAACAGAATTAATGAGAGAAGAGGAACATTTCTATCCTTCTGGGATATATGTTCTTCTGTCTGTTGCTATAGGAATATAACCTCTCTCATACTGGCTTACACCGAGTAGCATAGACTTCTTAAAAGGTACAGCTGGGGAAATGAGTCGTTCAATAATTTCATATGTGCTAGGACTAAAATCTTAGGGGGTTATCATATGGGATGGGGGGGTCATAATTACAAGAAGGTAGTTTAGTCAGACTGATTTTTAATGTTTGCTTATTTTTGAGAGAAAGAGGTTGCCTGCATGAGTGGGGGAGGGCAGACAGCAAGGGGGACAGAGGGTCTGAAGCGGCCTCTACGGGGCTCAAACTCACCAACCATGAGACCTTGACCTGAGCCAATTGAGTCACCCAGGTGTCCCCATTGGGACTGATTTTCAAGGCCGCCAATTGACCAGCCTTACTTCCGGCCAGCTCCAAAAGAACTTCCACAAGTAAAACCTTTATATATTCCTACATTGGGCAATGCCAGACTACTTACCCACTGGGGGGGAAAAAAGCACATAAAACCCAAAATTGTATAATTCCATGTAAAAGTTGGGTGAAATAGGGGCACCTGGGTGGCTCAGTCGGTTAAGCGTCTGACTTCGGCTCAGGTCATGATCTCACAGTTTGTGAGTCCGAGCACCGGGCGGGGCTCTGTGCTAACAGCTCGGAGCCTGGAGCCTGCTTCAGATTCTGTGTCTCCCCCTCTCTCTACCCCTCCCCTGCTCTCACACTCTGTGTCTCTCTGTCTCTCAATAATAAATAAACATTAAAAAAAAATTTTAAATAAATAAGTAAAAGTTGGGTGAAATCAGTTGTAGGAATGAATCTGCTTGTTGTTGATCTGATAATTGAAGGCAGTAAGCCGGGAGTCCTTGTTGCCATATCGCAGCAAATGAGGAGAAAGAAAGAGTTTCATAACAAGAATGAAAACATTCTTATAATGAAAAGAATGAAAACAGTTATAATCTCTGCACGTGTTGAAAGCCATTCCCTATACAGCAGCCTGCGCGATCATGACATATTCAGATCTGGTTGTGTCACTCCCAAATTAAAATCCAACAATGGCTTCCCATTGCCTGTAAGATAAAATACCAACATATAGCCTTGATGTCAAGGTCCTCCAGGATGTGTTGCACCACCACAGAGTCATCGCTGGGATGAACACTGTGGCATGTGTTCTTTGCCTTGAAGCCTACTCTCTCTTAACTCGGAGATTTGAAACCCAGTTAATCCTTACTCATCTGTGTGATCTCAAAAGTCCCTTCCTCAGGGACATTATCTCTGACCACTTGCCCTACTTGCCTACCTTAGATCTGTCCTTCATATGTTCTCATAGTCTGTTTACTAATTATTCTCTTTAAAATGTTCTTCAGGGCAGCCGGGTGGCTCAATCAGTTAAGCATCCACCTTCAGCTCAGGTCGTGATCTCATAGTTCATGCATTTAAGCCCCACATTGGGCTCTGCACTGATGGAGTGGAGCCCGCTTGGGATATTTGTTCATATTCTCTCTCTCTCTCTCTCCCCCCCTTGTCTCCCTCTCCCCCACTCACTTGCTCACACACTCTCTCTCTCTCAAAATAAATACATAAACTTAAGAAAATATTCTTCAAATTTGTAATTATTCCTTGACCCTCTCCTGACGTTTTTGCTGTGAGGGTAGAGAATGTGTTGATTTCCTCATTTTGCAGGGACTCAAACAGTGCCTGGTACATGGTAGGACTCCATAAACATTCAGTAAATGAACAGATGTCCCAACTAGTGTGTCAAAATTTGGGGGGACTCTCTCTGGTAAGATGTATTGAAACACCACTGAATAGATGGACGTAATGAAGTTATAGTTCAATAGACTTGATTTATGGACTTTGGATAAGATAACATACATGTTACTATATTAGGGATAAACATAAACTGGCATGACTTTCCACCATTACTATAATCCCAACTAATCAAGGTACATCATCAATCTGAATATGCCAAACACCCTTCTCCATAAGCTGAAAGCTGCAAATGGAAAAATCTCCCTACATTACTAAATGAAAAACACAAAGCCTTAGCATTTTGGTCATTCACTAATCATTTCAGAAAAAAAGGACTTCCTCAAGGCATGACGTTTCATACTTCCCCTTTGCTCTATTCTGCAACTGCTTTGTGAAAAATTACAATAAAAAAAGTCACTCTCCATTTGCAAATAGCTTTTAAAACCAGAGCTCTCTCCTGGGACTATGATCCTAATAGGATAGAGACAAGGCTAAGTTGCTGAATGCTGCTGGTCATTATTCTTTTGTTTCAACTCAAAGAAAACATGCACAAATCTCATAACTAGACTCCCGGGCATGTGTTTTTGCTTACTGCCTAATGTGGTTCTAATCACGCAAACATTCCAGCTAAGTAATGATGACACATCTACAGTTATAGATATTAGAAGCTTACGCAAGGGAAACGTTTTGGGAAACACAAAGGAAAAATACAATAAACGTTTTATTTAGATTTTCTTGTTGCCAATCATATTTAAACTTATGCTGGCCTGTGTTCGCATAAAAAATTGGACTCTAAAAAAATAGAAACTAAAGTGAAATTCTAGGAGTATGTGCTTGAGAAGTAGCCTTGAAATGTACTTGATTCAGAGTTAAGTCCTTCCTTTGTGGATACACTTGATAAATTGGAGAATAATTTTTTCTTTTGGAATTCTTTTTAGCTATATCATTCATTGCTGTATCTCAAACATGTGTCAATGATATATTCCTTGTGTAAAAATAGGAAAATATACATACTCCATTTCTTCTTGGTTTTGTTTCATTTAAAAGAGAGTTGGAAGGCAGCCCTGCGAGGGATTAACTCCAATTGAGACTCCATTATACAAGGGGAGCGTATTAGATTTTGGTTGGTTGTGTTTCTCCTTTTGGCTACAGCTCCTACATTTTACCCCTCTCATTCACAGCCACATGGTTTGGGTGAAAGTGTTCCTGGTCTTGGGGAATGCTTATGCCGGTCAGAATATATTTTTGCTAGCACAGAGTATTTGCTAAAAGGACGAGCCTATGACCCTATTGGGCCCATGAGACCTGACTTCACTGTTGGCAGACCTTGTTGCTGCCAAGAGTGGAGCCTCACCTGAAGATGATATCATCCTATGGAAGACAGGAGAGCTGACAGAAGGGTAGGGTATGATGACATCTGGATCAGACCTCACCTGCAGCTAGTGTCACTTCTGAGTTTCTGGTTATTTGGACCCCCTCCCCCTCAAAATGCCTTATTTATTTAGCCTCATCTGAGTTTCAATTACTTAAACGTGCAAAGATGTCTAAGTGATATAGGAAGAAGTTGCTACAAAATGATTTACAGGGTGCTATCCTTATACTGCGGAATACATGACTTTTGGGAACTGACGGCAATCTTTCCCCAGCCCTCCATACCCCTTCCTTTCTGGTCCTGTAGATATATCCATCTGTATCTTTGTACATGAAGGTCCCTGTGCCCAGCAGGCATCTTCTCATCCCCGAAGATCCAAATCAAATATCACTTCTGATGTGACATTTCATCACCCTCCTCCAGCGTGGTGCTCTCCTCGGATTACCAGAGAACCTTGTTGGTACCCTTAGAATAGTACCTTTGACATGATCGCTGAATTGTGTACATGTCTCTTTATCCCCCTGACTTGTTGTAGTAATTGTCACTATACGTGAGACACCAACTTTTGGTCAGGAACTTTGCATGCTAAGCTTCAGAATAAACCTGTTTGCATGGAAGAGGAAACCATGGGCGAAGACAAATAGCTTCTAACTTTCTTAGAAATGGAAGATAGCAGAGCCACTTGAACTTCCCATGGTTCCAAAGCTACTGTTCTTTTCCCTACAAACTGGGTCGTAGTCATTTTTATATTTCTAAAACTTACTGCCTAAATCATAAGCTCCAAAAGTGTAGTACCATTCTGGGTGTGGCATGATTGTATCCCTGTTGCTAGCCCTATGCCCGGTATAGAAAAAGTATCAAATAATTACTTAAATGAATGATCAAGTAAATAATAAACAAATTTAGTACTTCTTCAGTTGCTTGAGCGTTGATGGGTGGTCTTTGGGCAAGAACCTGAACAGCTCAAAGGATTGCCAAACACTGAAAAAATAAGTGATGTTCGCCTCCCAGTGATATGTCAAGGAGATAGAGCCACACAAAGTCAACGATGCTGCTGGAAGAACCACTGAAAAGCTGTGTGACCACAGCTAGGTTATTTAACCTTCCTGAGCCTTCATTTTCTCATCTGCCGAAAAAGATAATAATAAAACCTATCTCTAGATTGTAATGAGAATACAAACAAAGTGCACAGCATTTAACGAACACTCAAAGCATTGAGAAATGAGTGATGAATGTCCTAACTGAAACTTTATTTTAACAGTAGAGATTGGTATATTTATCAATGGTCTTCAAACCTTTATTACAACAAATATGGACAGATATTTTGAAAAAGGTATTTACTTAAGATTCATCATGTTCATGACCAAGAAAAATAACAAATTTTTTGTACACCCTGCTTTATAGATTTTGGAGTATTGACTCTTGTTTGGTAAGGAATAGGAGTTTACATTTATATCATTCTAGTAATTTCCATCTACCCACCTCTCAAATTAAGATAGTTTAATAAAAAGAAATGAATAGCTTAAATTTTAGGTTATTGAGCAAATTTAGATTACTCTGTTCTTTGATTTTCAGACTATTTCACTAAAGATAGTTGTCTCCTCCCCATCCCAGTGAAAAAATAGCATGACTCAATACTGGGTACAAAGTCACTGAATATTATGTTCTGAATTTTATTTTGTAACTTGATCTGCTTTAAAATTTTTTTATTAAAAATCTCTTCATTTGTTCTTTCAACTTTAAATTACATTTACTCTCTAAAAGTGCCAAGGCATCTTTTTCCTGAATGAATTAGTATTTCTAGTATTTATTCACCAGATAAACAGCAGGGTATTGGACATTACAGTAGATTTGCTGACATTTTGTCAACAAGAATTTATGTGGTTCTGTAATACTAAAAGTTCCAGGATGGTATTTCTGTCATATTGACTACGACATATAAATTAAGCAGCTACCTGAACATTTGCTTGTAATTAGAAATATATCCAATGAAAATTTATTTTTCATGCCAAAAGTTAAGAAGAAGGTGGTTTAAAGAAGGCGCTCTTCACAGGAAGTCAAGCTGGACTTTTCCAATCCAGCCAAAAATCAGAAAGTGCTATCAATCTCCCTAGAAAACAAGTTTATAAACTCATGTTTTGTTTAAATAAACATTCTAAGCTAAAACTCTGGACTGAACCCTAGAATATGTCCAGTTTTTCTTATCACTGCTTTTCTGGCGCTGCAGTTAATTTTATAGCAACTAACTGAGATTTTCTAAATTTTCTTGAAATATAGTGGGAACATTCCCCCAAGTGTCTCTGGAACTCCTCCGATTGGGGGTGGGGGAGGGAAGCAGGTCAATAGTATTCTGATTAAATTCTATTACCGATACTTAAGTCTACCCTACTTTATCCTCATCTGTAGATTTCAGGAATTTTGTGAAATACTGTTACATAATCGCTTGGGTTTAAAAAAAAAAGAAATATTATTCTGACTAAGCTTAATATTTACTTCTATCCCACTTCTACCTTAGACCCATTTTTATCTGGTTCTCTTACTGACCAAGATTCACAAATCAAACCCCTGGTTTAAATACTCAGTTCTTTTAAAATTGTCCACAAGGCGGCAGTAAAACATCTTGCTTCCCCCCAATATCTTGAATTCCTGTGCTCATTTTCCAAACATCTAAAAATTATATTTGCGTGGATTACAATAAAAATTATCCTGCCTCCAAGTTTCTACTCTGCCATTCAAAATGAGCTTACTGGTAAATATGAGTTGGCCATAATGAGACCCTTAATGAATTTTTCCTACGATAGATGAGTAGGAATCATTAAAGTTTTGATAACATAAATTGCCCATTCATATTGATAAGCAATTTTCCCTTCCTGTTCTTCAAGGTTACAATGAGTCCTTCTAAATTTTCTAAGAGAAGAGAAGTCACCTGAGCATTAAGCTTGATTTTTATTTTTCTCTTTCTCTCTCTACCTAATCATATAATGTGAAGATCGCATTCACATGTGATTTTTCTACTTGGATTTCTCACATAAAATATAAAATCGGATGTTTCCATGTGTTCAGCAGATGCCTTGACACCCCATTTCAGTATAGAAGGATACAGTTTTAGGAGGTTTCCCACCCATGGGAGGAAGAAAAAATCTAATCGTAGCGAGAATTGAAGGCTCCCTCAGAGTTCCTCTGGTTTCCCACCCACTGATGGGTGCCGCTAACTACCTTGTCAGTGCTCTCGCTTACCTGGTATATACCTGAGCTGCAGACTGTCTTCCATGACCTCATGTGTCAAGCAAGTGAAGGGTACCTTGGAGCTCATGACCCATACAAGAGAAGGGGGTGGAGGACGGTGGGTCTGGATGACCTTGCACTGTTCACTGACTTCCTGCTGCAGGAACAATGCTTGCCCTGAGGATGGGAGGCTGCCAAAAGCACCTCTGGCATAATATGTCCTCCCAGTAAACACCTGCCACTCGGGAGAAGAGCAGACAGGTGTGCATGCATTATAGAAGTAGAGAAAGGAAGAGAGAGAAGAGACACTTTGACAAAATAAATTCTAACTGTACTTCAATATAGGAGATTCGCGCTGCAGTCTTGGTGCGGTCTGCATGCCTGTGAAAGCTGCAGGGAACTTGGCCAGAACAAGATTGTGAGACTGAGTCCAGCATTTTATCATTGCGGGCGTACCGTGTTAGCTTGTGTGTGTGTGTGTGTGTGTGTGTGTGTGTGTGTGTGTGTGTATTTGCAATATCAAAGCAAATTATTTATGAAGTATATTCATATGGCAAAATGCAAGAGAGCTGGTAATAAAGCATAAATAACCAGACACACACATACACAGTTTCCATTCTGTCCATTGTCTCGTTTAAGATACGTACTGCCTAATGCCTTTAGAATTGAACATTATTTTGCCAGTAATAAAAGACATGAAGTTCATAGCAATTTGTGCCTTCAGAAGGATGGTTTCCTATTTAAAATACTCTAAATTAAAACATACATCACCCACATAGCACTTGATTTTTGAAAATGCATATACTTGTATAACTAGCTACTCTAGGAAAAATGCGCTGAATGATTTAATTTCATATTAAGGTGCAAATGGAGTACTGGATTTGTGTTGAGACACAAGTGTTTTGTGACTGAGAGCAAAGCCTTCTGAAAGATTTTCACCACCACATTCAAAACTACCGAGTTCAACATGAGAGTAATGACATGATTCTCTTACTTTAAGAAAAGCACATTGATTTTAGACATATTGAAACTCACAAGTTTTAGAAGTGTGTTTGGGTGAAGGTTAAGTCGTCCTTGACAGTATTAAAAGAAAGGTTTGAATTGTTGAATAACCACCTTTCACCCATCCCTAATTGTAATTTAAATGACAATATGCTCTCAATCAATAGCTCTTTGTCACACTTTGAAGATCAAGGGATGAGATTTCACCCCATGAGTTTACAAGGCAAAAGCTCCCTGTTCATAACACTCAAATGTTGCATTAGAATCGTCTTCTCCAGCACTTCGTCCAGGATAAAGGCATTTAAATGGTACCTTATAGATGTTAATATTAGCAAGTGTCAGAAGTCTTTATTTTTGGAACTTGCTCTCAGACAGATATCATAATAAAAACATCAGCCCATTAAAAAAGCCAACTTATGTGAATATACTGATTTCACTGGTTGAATACTACCCTCTGTTGATGTTCGCTACCCTAATAGCTAACATTCTGAGTGTCTATTGTGTTCTGGGCGTCGTACTATGCACGTCTCGATTGTCTTTATTCCTCTCAGCCAGAAGCTAGTATCTATTCCCATTTAACAGATGAGGCCCAGAGGGCTTGGGTCACTTTGACCTCGTGTCCTACCGCTCAAAAAGGGAACGACTATGACCGAATCAATTTGAAATCTACCTCAGAGCACTTAACGAGCCTCCGCGGCTTCTCGAGCGATGGAAATTCAACGTGAGCAAACACAACTGCTTCTTTTTTCCCCAAATCTCTGTGTGGACGTTTATAAATATATCATAAGCACTTTGCTTATGTACTGTTATACTGTAAAACTGCCCTAGCACATATAGGATAGGCTTTATACATAGAAACAGGCACTTCTCGTGGGTTTTTTTTTTTGTTTTTTTTTTCTTCTGCTTTCCAAGTCGAATGCATTCTTCGTACACTGGCATATGCGTTGCGGTTTGTTGTTATGTTCATAGGATGATGCTGAATTTCCAGGCAGGCCTGGCTGCATCTATTTGGGTTCAGATAAGATAAAGCTTGCTTATGCAGGCACTACCTGATAAATTCATAATGAGCTCAGAAAACATACAGGACCTCAGGCCAGCAGTTAATTTTAAGGATTCCAACATCAACTTTATTATATGACCAGACAATTGTCATATGAATGTTACACGATTGCCAATTTGGGTTGTTTTTCTGCTAGTGGCAAAGCTAATGATAATATGAATGGCGATTATGTGTTGAGTGTTTGTGATTTGTTAGGCTAGAGGCAGAGCAGGGGCCAGATCTTACACAAGGACAGGTTCTCTCTCGTCTACCTGGGTGACCTGGCAATGTTCCTCAACTAGGGATTATTAAGAAACAAAAAATGTATGCTTTGTGAATTCTTTGAAAAATCAGAAAATCTGGAAATATCGGGATAGAGTCCTTGGCAGAAATTGGCTGGAGTGCATTACGGATGCGCCCTTTTTATGATCACGCTCTTTGCCCGTCAGGACAGTTCACAGGCTAAATTTTACGCCAAGACCAAAGCAGCTTCTCTCATTGAAGTGGCCAGGGTGCACTTGATTTTGGAGTCCTGGTTCAAAAAACCAAGCAAACAACAAACAAAAAAAGGTGCTTTATATCTACTATGCACTGTATCCTCATACTCTCTATGAGGTGGGTGCCAGTTTACTCACTTTACAGATGAAGAGAAAACCCAGGGAAGTTAAATAGTCACTCAGAGCTCCGGTCGGTAAGTGCCAGGGTTGAGATTCTCCCTCCTATCTGTCTCTTTCCAAAGCCTGTGTGTTAACTTGCCATGTTGTCTGAGACATTCCCTCCCTGCATACGGACAGCTCTCCTCCTTAATTAGCAAAGTGCATTTTCGTGAAGGCCATCCAGAAGTGACTGGACATCACTACCACGTGCACGTTGACGCCCCCCTTCTTGTCAATCACAAGAAGCGGCCAGCATGGGACACCAGGTATGCACGTGGCCGGGAAAACAGTGCGCACACACGCGCACAGTAAGAACATCTAACTTAATGACTTCCACTTTACACACTTGGCAACCACAGCCCCTCAAAAAGGCATGGGGGAATTCATTTCAATAGTGCCAGTCATCCCACCTGCCATTGCATGCTGGAGCGAGAGAGAGGTGGGAGATGGCAATCTGCTGTTCCCTCAGCCAGTCTTGGCTGACTTGCTTTGCGAGTCTGTTGTTTAAAGATAAGTATTTAGCCCTCATCATCCTCACCGTTAATATTATCTGGATATAACACATTTGCAATTTTAACACCACCGCACCACCCAAGCCTGAGCTATTTTGCAATTACGTAACAACCCATTGGCTGGACTTGCCTGGGGCCATTTTCACCTGTCCAAAGGCTGGATGCAATTTACAAAATTAGTTGTCTCTGGAAAAGGGTCATCTTGGGATGCTGTGTTTAGAGCCCTAACACATCATCTCCCTTAATTCAGACCACCTAGCTGACAATAGACAAGCTCAAATCAAGTAAGATTTAAGAAAGTAAGTGGAAGAGAGAGAGGTGTGACCAGGGCCACAAAGTGTCTGGGCATTGATTTGATAGTCAATACTGTTTACAAAGCTTAGACAAGAGGAGGTAAGTAAGTGTCCTGCAGTCACCCTGGGCTCAAAGCAGACATTGGTAATCAGTCTCTCCTGCTAAGCATGCAAGGGCAGTCAGACCCTTAATAATCCAATGTTAGAGAAGGATATGTGAGATCCCATCTTTCCATGTGGGATTTCAGTCTGGTCTTGCCTGGTCTTAAGCCAGATTCCTGTTCATTTCTCAGCTGAGGGGCTGAGCTGAGAAGGGATTGATAACAACCTGCTCTCTGATGATACCTGTGTTGCTCTGAAGAGAGCCAAATGCTTATTTTGTCAGAAACAGAGGTTGGAACAAAAAAATATCCAGAGATTATCTTAAATCACTCCAATATATAAGCCTAGGGGAAACCTGGCAAAAATACTGCAGGACAAAATGCATAAATGTCCATGTCTTGGGCTGAAAGAATGGAGTAAGATTGATTGTTAAAAATTGTGGGAATCTGGAGAGTTACCAGTATCCTAGTGACTTGTACTGAGAGGGCAACATAGACAGGATTCAGGTTCTGGAAGAAATCCTTGACAAGAGGTCCATCCCCCACCCTCTATAATCCTGAAGACCACCATTATAGGGCCATCAGGCAGGAAATCTTTGACTCTGGAATAAAAATCCAAATCATCTCTGCCCTTTTCTTCCTTCTGTCCATTCTTCTCTCCCTTCTTGGATCCTTCCAAACTCCTACCCCTTATGCTTTCCCCAAAGGAAACGTCAAAGGTGTTCTGAGCTTTACCTTCAGATCTGAGAAAATGGATGTGGTGTGATAGAAACCTTAGCCCCTGTATCAGATCTCTCTTGTGTTCTGCTTGAAAATCTTTTGAGAAAGGAAAAACAAAATCTGGCAACTCCACAGAAAGAACAAGGTTTAAATGCAAATGAGAGCTCAAGGTAACTCTTGAGTGTGAATGAGTTTCATTCAGAGAATGCCAATCACCCAGCCATCACAAATGATTGACAAGAATTCAGGGGCCTCATGGCACCCAGAGGAGTGTCTGTGAGAGGTGGGGAAAGGGGCAGAGAAAGGTTACAAGTCAAGAAGACACATCTTGTGCCTTTCAGAATTTTCGAAGGGTCATCCTATTTGACTTTATTTGGAAAATTAGTCAAGGCCATTGTATTTCTAATATTTGTGATTTTTTTAACTTTTGATTGTTCCCGAATTTGTTCCTGAAGGGTTTATGACATAGAATCTTTTCCTTATCTCATCGTTCTCCAAACCAAAATCCTCAACTAGCATTACCTCTTGATAGTCAAACTTCACTGTCATTTGGCTAGATTGTGGCTGGACCCACTGTGGGATGCAGGGCAAGTCATTCGGGGTAATTATAATTTGTTACCTGCAGAGCTCCACAGAACTGTGCTAAAAATGAGCCGACCCCTCCCCTCACATTGTCAGGAATCAAACTGATCTGTCAAGCTTGTCTTAAAAAAGTCTGTGGCTCTGCCAGAACACTCAGGTTTTGCTTTATAAATGCTTGAAATATTAGGAAACACATGAGGATTGTGGATGGAAAAAAAAAAAACCCTGAGTATTTTCCCCTCTTGGTCATCTTCTTCATGAGTTGATTAGGACTTGAGTAATCCACAATGAAACCAGAATCTTTGAGTCCTATCTTAATCGGAAGGTAAAAACAATAGCCAATTTAAAAAGAAAAATAACATCAGATCATCTCCTGTTTAGAATCTACAGTTAGCCTGTTGCTCTCAATGGCAATCCCGTAAATACTCGCTAAATATTTGCTAAATATCTTTGGTTTGCAAGGCACGTTAGAGGCCGCAAAACAACCTACTGTGTCCTCTCCTTTCATATACCCAAGTAGCTCAGAAAATGTAGTTGACTGCCTCAGTGGTACCCAAACCATGCTCCTTTAGGAACCTATCCTGACACTAAAATGGAATAGGTGTCTTTTTGTCATTCATCCAATCAAATTAAGCCAATGGATGACGCTATCTCAAGTGAAATTTTTCTCACCCATTTGCTTTTCTTCTGCAACTAGAACCTTCCTGAATGTTAATAAGCAATCTGTAAGAGAGATTGACTTTGCAACTGACACAGTACTCGACAGGAAGCAACCAAACAGTAACTACAGAGAGTGTGGTTTCTTCGAGTAGGGGTAGCCTGAGAATAGGGCCATTTAATGGCATTCTCCAATAAGGACCCCACTCTGGTGTTGAACTCCAAGTAGGAATGTGCCTCTTCCCCAAAATTAATTTGGAAGGCACCTTCACATTGCATTTCATGGAACACAGGTGGATGAGAAGAAATAGATTTCCAACCAGAGAACGCAAATTTTAATTCATTTAAGCTTCTTGACAATTGTATGAGTCTGTTCCCATTTTATGGATGAGGACCATGAGGTTCAAGACAGTTAGGTATATCTTGGCCCACATCACATTCTGAATAAGTGCACCAGATATGCATCCATGCCCTGGGGAGTAAAATGAATCACACTCAGATTAGAGCAGTTCCTCACCTATGGATGTGTCTTAGAATTGCCCAAGATACTTTGCCAAAATGCTTTTGCCTCACCTCTACCTCTAGGAATTCCAATTTACTTGAGTGGGAATAGATAAAATTGTATTTTAAGAAAGAATACGAGAGAGAGAGAGCTAAGCCATCGATATAGGTAGATTTTTTTTTAGTATAAGGAAATAAAGCCTTTTGAAGAGATCAGTTGAGAGGCGCCTGGGTGACTCAGTTGATTAAGCATCTGATTTCAGCTCAGGTCGTGATCTTGTGATTCGTGAGTTCACGTCCCACGTCGGGCTCTGTGCTGACAGCCCAGAGCCTGGAGCCTGCTTCAGATTCTGTGTCTCCCTCTCTCTCTCTGCCCTTCCCCCACTTAACTCTCTATCTCTCAAAAATGAATAGATGTTAAAATTTTTTTAATCAGTTGATTAAATATTCAGAATATAAACATCTTACTTTGGGTAAGTGTGTAAGCAGGGGTGGAACCTTCTAATGAAGTCCTTGACTGAATGATGACATGAACCAATACAGCTTGGTCCATAGAAGGACACCTAGACCAGACAAGCCAGTGACAATTCCCCTTGGTAATGGTTGCTTGGTAAAGTTTCCAAAGTTCCTCTGAATGCAGAACAGAACTCAAAACAAAATCACTGTGGGTTTCTGGGTGTATAATGTCCATAGGCAGGAAGAATAAACTCTACGCCAATTCTCTTGATCAGTGTAGGTTCAGCTAAAACATTGGAAGGAAACAAATTTTTTGCATAATTTTATAGTATATGAGATACAGGTATATGGAGATAAAGAGATAGGTTATATGATGTAATATATAAATGTACTATATGTATTAATATATAATTTTATATATTATATTAATTAGGGTGGCCCCTACTCAAGTACCAGTCAAGATTTGGATGCCACATGCGGAAAAAAAAAAAGAAAGAAAAGAAAAAACAGGTCAACAGCTCCTGTTAGAAATTCTGTGCTGAGGCTTAGTACTTTCTCAGGGTGCTAAATGTTACAAAATGCTCTAAGTGAACAAAGAAAATGTTTATAGTGTGGAAGAAAATTCTACGCCACCAAAACTTTGAATTGATAATGACATTTGATGAGAGTACTTGAAATAAAATGATCTTGTTGTCCTGTGTTTGTACTGTGCTAGCTATTACCCTTATGGGCAAGGGGCTAAGATAAGAAAAAGACATTTAGAAAATATTTACATTAGGTCAGAGCAGAAGCACAATGAACAGATAGCACCAGGCAAGTGGAGGAAAGACTCTGTTTAAGGTTAAATCTATACAGTTCTGTTTCTTGTCTTCAGAAAATCACAGTTCTTCTTCCCATCATTCACAGAAAACGCGCATGCGGCTCCCCAAACCACTTACCTTCAGACTTGAAGCTTAGATTTAATTTCTGAGGAATACATAGTTGAACTTCAGGGCACATCTTGACCACAAAACTTGAAGAGCGTATTGATGGCAGAAAATTTAAACAGGTGACCTAGATCTATCCTTTCTAGGTAGTTCTTTCTAGATATCCTTTCTAGATAGAAAGATAGTTCTAGAAAACTATGAACTGCCTGGGTCTATCCTTCTTGCTGACCGGTAGAAAGTACTTTTAGAAAGCACTGTCCAACAGACCCATCTGCAGCGATGGACACGTTCCGTGTCTGAATGGTCCAAAATCGTAGACACCAGGTATATGTATCTCTTGCACACTGGAAATAGAGCTAGTGCAACGGGGGAACTGAATTTTTAATTGTGTTTAATTTTAATTAATTTAAATTTAAAGAGCCACATTAGGGCTTTATTAGACAGCATACGATACTAAGCAATCACTCATAGTAGCAAATAGATTAATCCTGTTTGTTGTTAACGGATTCATTTGCATGATTGGAGATATATATGGAGAGAGAGATGTATTTCGCAGGTCATATTGTCTGCTAGTAAAATTAGTGTTCATAAAACCACTTGAGACGTAATACTAGTTTCTACTTTCTTATTTAAAGCACAGAGACTTTCAGACAGTCCACGCCTAGAGCACATTAGAGAACTTTTGGACCAATGTACGTGCACCTCCTTTCCATACAGGATTGGTAACAAATAGAACTTTGACTCTCTAAGCTCATTATTAAACTAAAGACATATTTCATTTGCTTTGAAAAGTTGTTGGGGTTTATCCTTTAAGTCAGCATTAGCGTTTTTTGGTGGTCTAAATATAGGTACATCAGTATTTTTACGGTAACTTCATAGTTTATTCTTTTTTGCTGTGATTTGTAAATTTCACTGCACTCTAGCATACTTAAAGAAAAGTGTATGTATCACACCTGTCTGGTTCCATGACTTTTTGCTAAGTTTATTTATTCATTTTGAGAGAGACAGAGAGCACGTGCACAAGTGGCACAGGGGCGGAGAGCGAGGGGCACAGAGACTCCGAAGCAGGCTCTGTGCTGACAGCAGAGAGCCCCGTGTGGGGTCCGAACTCACGAAGGACGAGATCATGACCTGAGCCAAAAGCCAACGCTTAACTGACAAAGCCACCGAGGTGGCCCTCTATGACTTTTTATAGTAGTGTTAGTTAAGAGTTTTGTTCTGAATTTAACCAAGGGGAGGGAACTTCTAAGCGCTGGTGAATTCAGTGATAAATTGTGTAGTCCTTAAAAGAATCTCCAAGTAGCAGTTGTGGGGTGATCTTCTAAGACTATTCTAGCTACTTCCTTCCTCCACCTGCAAACCCTGCCATCACTCACTCCCACCTACGTGTGTGTCTCTGCAGTATGAGTGGTTGCTACTTCCCACTCGCTCAAAATAGAGGTCAAGTACATTTGTGTAGTTAGGAGCCTGTATCTGGTCGTCAGCTCTCTAAGTGAATTTTCCTATGAATCACTTCCTAGGTTCCAGGAGCTGAGTAAGGAATCCTGGGTCTTCCGAAGAATTAATACAAACATTTTTCTTCTTTACTTGATTGCAGCACTCTCTCTCTCTCTCTCTCTTTTTGTGAAGATTTTGTGGGCTGTAATAATTTCTGTTACTGAATATATTTCATTATAATTTTTTAAATGCTCTTCTAATTTGAATTTAGGCCTTCATACAGATTTGTCACCTAGGCTGTTTTGAAATATATGATTTTAAATGCCTGAAGCTCATCCTTTAAAAATGATTTGTGAGTGTACATTTGAAAATGGTTAATGCTTATTTATTACAAATGGAATAATTACAGCTAATGTAACGGTGCCATTTACCATCAGTATAGTGGTATAGGGGAGCTTCATAATTAGCAGCTCGGTAAGTGCCTTTTTTTAGATTATGGAATGACAGCCCCGGAACACCTTTCCTTGAAATGTCTCAACGTGCTAAATTCTCTCTTGTTTATTCTTATTGGCTGTGGACAATGGAATCGGGGAACATTTGGCTTTAACTGATTTAATCACCACCTGAGTTCTCCTCTGACTTAGAAGGTAGCCATTTTTTAAAATGCGCAGGCTAGAAATCATTTACCAGAAGGAATAAGGTGGGTTTTTTTTCCACGCAAAAATTTGTGTTTCTAAAAGTTTCAAACTATCAGAGGTGGCAACACCCCCTTTTGAACAGAGTGCCCCTCAAGATTGGGAGGGGGAGGGAGGTAAAAATTAGTGTTTTAAATGACCGTATTTCTTGTTACTACCTCATCTACTTAGAAAAGACAGGAAATCTTCTTTGTAACTCTTTACCATGCTCCCCAAACATTTTAAAGCAGCTTTGCTAGGGTCAAGTTCGCATTTAGGCTTCTTTGGCAGGAATCTAAGCCACCGAATGGTTCCAGTTGCCATTTTTAGCCTTTTGATTAAGTGAAGGCCACTCTTCAGTCTTCTTCGAGACTCCACTATTAATGACCCTGATAAAAGTAAAAATTCTGTCCCTATCAAAGACCTACCTCGCCGATTTCATTTTCTTTCTCCTTAGAAGCTTGACTAAAGTGTTAACTAAGAAACTCTATTAAGTGACTTTCAGGAGGAATGGCCCGAGGAACTACATTCAAAATTAAACTTTTCCAAAGCATAAAGTTTATGTATTAAGGCTTCTGTAAAATAATGTGCATACTTTCTTCTTCTCTTTGAGTGCTAAGAGATTGTGATACTGGACCTAATGCTACCCTTAGAACTTCTACCGACATCAATAAGAAAGGAAATAACTGGTAATTTATTCTGAGTCGGGAAGACATTTTCTGAAATGCAGCACAACCCTAATTTAGAATAGAGGGGAAAGGGTTTAAATTAGGTTTTTTATAGTGGTAAGTATTTGCAGACAATGTAGAGATTTATGGATTAATTTGTTTTAAATTAACTTTTATAGGGTGACTAATAGTCCACAGGGATAAACCAGACTTTCAATTGCCCATGATTTTCAGTCAGATCCTAGAAAGGAGATCATTTCTCTCAGGAAACGGTGACATACTTTTTAAAGTGTGCCATACAATTTTTTTTTTTTTTTTTGTCAGTGTCCAGAGAAGATAAATAAGTTCTGGAACTTGGGCAAAGATATTCACAACTGGCCCAACATTTGATGTCGCATTTCACTCAGAAAAAAGGGAAGTCCCTGACCTCCACCCTGGCAGGGATCTTTCATGGGCTGGTTTCACTGGATAACATAACAGTGGCGCCCAAAGAGTGTTCATAGAGAAAAATGCTCTGCATTATGGACACATAAAGCTGTTGCCGTGCATTTCCTTTAGCCCAAGAAACACTATTCAGATCTGGGAGTTAAAAATTCAGAAAATTAGCATTGGGGACTCTGTTGTATCAGACTCTGCCTTCTGACTATCAGGGTCAGAAGCAGATGACAGAATTAGTCTACAAAATGGATGTATTTATGTGAATATGTGTGTATCTATCTATCTATCTAAATATCTATATAGCTGTGTATCCATGTGTCTGTTTATGCATTTCCTGAACACCAACTATACACTCAGCCTAGCCGTGGGACCTGAAAAAGTGACCTGAGTTTTTAGTCTAGACTGTTCGCATCTCTTGGCCCATGTTACAGGTGACAAAGTGCATTTCATTAACAGAGCAGTTTTATTACCTACATGTTTAAAATCTCACAAACAACCGAAGAGTATACTACGCTATTTTACGCAGAAGTTCCTGGCGAAAAGAGTAGTTTAGTACGTTGATATCTTTATAGACAACACGAAGTCTTTTCCCGCTTTCGTGCTGTGTAATTCTCTCAACTTCCCCCGCTCTTATGTTCGTAATTATTTTCTCGCAGGGCTTTTGAATACATCATTTGTGGTCTTCTGGCTTCCACTGTTGGTGCCAGCCTAAATACATTTTGTTTTTGTATAAACTCTGCCCTTTTTTTCTTACTGCTTTTAGGGTCTGCTTTTATTTTATCTTTGTGGTGCTCTAATTTTTCTATGATGCATTTTGGTATAGGTTTCCTTGTATCATTCAACCTTGGAATTATCTCCATCGGGACTCTGAGGTTCGGGTCTTGCATCAGTCCTGGAAAATCTTAGTCTTTGACTTCAAATGTAGTCTCTCATCATCTCTATTAGCTCCTCTGGGGATTAAATAAATAGATAGATGTAAATATATATACATGTTTAGATATGCCTGTTTTCTGTACATATATAGATAGACATATTTTAGATCTTCCTTCTTAATCCACCGTATCTATTTCTTTTTTCATGACATCCATCCCATAGTCTCTTGGGACTCTGCTTTATAGCTTCGTTGGATGTAACTTCTGATTCATTTTCTCTTTAGAGGTTCCTAGTAAACTAGAAACTTCACTGTTTTTTCTATTTCGTGCACTAAATCCATTTAAGAGTAGTATTTCTTCTGATTTATTAGGGGTGTCCTTTTCTTTGGACGTTAAAGAATTTTTGTGTATGACGGATTTGCGCATGGACACGTTTGTTTGTGTCAACTTTGATCTGGTATCAGCCTACGTGCAGAAAAGAACACGCATCCTAAATGGAAAGGTAGAGGAATTCTTATGAAGTAAACACACATCTATGACCATTATAAAATAGCACCGCTGTAAATTTTCTTGCATCCTTCTTTGGGGGGAGCTTATGTCGAGCATTTGTATTGAGTTTATACCTAGAGAAATTGCTTTTTCATGGAGTCTGTGTCATTCAGCTCTAGCGAACCCTGCCAGGTTCCCAAAGTGGTCTTAGCGGTGCACCCTTTTATCAGCGATGTGTGCGAATTCTGATGGCTCCATATGCTCACCAACTGTTTAACTTCCAACCTTACGGTTCCTAGAAGTTGTAGGTGATGATTTCATTTCTAAATTCTAACTGTTTCCTTTTCGGGGCTGACTGGTCGTCTGACATATCCTCAGATCTTTGCTTTTTATAAGCATGTTGAACATTCTATACTCTTCGCATTTGTGGGTTTTGCTCATTTGACCAAGCAGTTTGTTTCTTATTTATTTCACGATTTTTTTTTTAATTGGGAGCTTAACTTTTGGTGATGTTTGTGTAGGGGGTTGCTTCGAAGCCTGGGTTCAAAGTATGTTCTTCCAGGCAGGCTTTGCACTTGAATTTGCTACACACGTGGAAGCCATCAACCTGAGACAATTTTATAATAAAAGTGGGCTGACCACCCATAAGAGGGCAAGCCTGTGGTTATGAATTTTCTGAGCAATATTTTTCCCCTTCCATCTAAAACCAATATTGAGAGAAAATTTCTTCATGCCCTATTCTATGAGATAGGTCTTTTCTCTCACTCACACTTTTGCTGGGATATATTTTCCCTTTGGGGTCTTGGCATAAAGCTGAGAGCCCAGTTCCATTGCCATCTATCAAATTAACCACTTTGGGCTAGCTCTAATCTGTTCTTCTGACTTCTCCTGCCAACATCTCGGTCCAGGTAAAATTTTGGTCACAAAAGATGAAGAGGTATCCCCAGGCTCAATTTTCTCTTACCATTCTGTATTTGTGCTTTCCCTTCCATTTTATTCTCTAAGGACAGATTTTTTTTTAATGTTTATTTATTTTTGAGGCGGGGGTGGTGCAGAAAGAGAGGGAGACACAAAATCCACAGCACGCTCCAGGCTCTGAATTGTCAGTACAGAGCATGATGAGGGGCTTGAACTCACACACTGTGAGATCACGACCTGAGCCAAAGTCTGATGCTTAACCGCTTAACCACCTGAGCCACCCAGACACCCCACTGAGGATAGATTTTAATTCCTTGTCCACTTAGCAGTGAATTTAAAGAGATGTTAAATAATTTCATTTTAGCACTGTTGTTTTTCAAGGGGAAAATTGTTTAGAACAGGAGTTCTTAAAACGTTGTTTAGGAACCTCTGAAAGCTTTTGGGGGGGGGTTAATAATATTTAGGAATTAAAGGGATTTTGAGACCCAGAAGATCACTGTTGTTATGGGCTGTCCTTTGTGCTAGATCCCAAATAACAGATCTCCTCAGATGCCAAAATATACAGCATCATCAATCTGTCCTATAAATAGTCAGCAGGTAGAAAAGATCCATGTTAAGTTCCTGTAGAAGTTTTATGCAAATGTATTCCCTAAAGACCATAAGGTTTTCCACAGGAAGAATCTTCTAGCATTGGAAGCCTGGCTTTACCATGCACCATGAGACCCTGAGCAAGCCACTCAACATCTTTGGTTTTCCGTTTTCTCAGCTACTCAATATAGGACATAGCAATCCTCACTCTTCCTCCTCGTGTTGACCTTTGTAGGGCAAGATTATAGATAGCAAGATCATTCTTGGGTCTTTATAAGGTTTTGAGTTGTTGGACATGAAGACATGTGAAAACTAGCAGTTTGGATTTCCATCTTAGGTTACCATGACTAGAAATTAAATGGGAAGGTAAATTTGAAGTAACTGGTAATTTCAAAACAGATAGGCAATATTAAACTGTCTTCTGTACTCTGAACTGAAGTTACAACCACAGCTAAAATATTAAGAATTCCTCTTAATATTACTAAGGGAAGGTTAAATGTGACATTGGTAAGTCAGCTTAGTGTGATGGGAAGAAAGCCATGCGAAGGAGGCCTGAGTTCTTATTCTGACTTTACAGCATACCAGCCCTGTTGTGCTAAAATGTTACATTTTGTAACCCCAATGAATCCCATCTCTTCATATTTATGCCCTTGAATAGTCAGTCCCCTCCCACCTTGTCTCTGGACTAGCTTTGACAGTGGGACATTAGCAAGCATGACGGAATCATGGGCTCAGTTAACGTTTGCATGTTAAGTCTTGTCCTTCTGGGGTTCTTGGAAGTCAGCTGCCTTGTGAGACAGAAACTCCGGCTCAGCTCTGAAATAAGGAGTCGTTCCATGGAGGGAAACCCATGTCAATGAGAGGTCACCTTGGATATTCCGTCTCCCATCAAGGTCCAGCTAAACAACACTTCATAAGTGACCTCAGTCCGTACCACTTGGAGCGAAAAATCTGTCGAGCTGGGCCCATTCAAGACACAGAATCATGGAAATTAATCGCCTTTTCGTGACTGCATTGGGGTGGTCTGTAATGCAGTTATAGGTAACATGTTCTAGCCACTTTTCTTGAAGACTCCTCAGCTTAAAAGGAGAAATGGAAACATTTGTCCCAGCTACCTCAGAGAATTCGTACAAACGTCAAATTCGCTAATGTGAAGCATTGGGACTGTTTTTTCCGTGAGCTAAGTATGACGATATAATGTGGTTATGTCTATTAACACAAACTGGTTTGACTATTTTGACTGACTTGACTAATCAAATCGATTTGTTCAGGAAAAAAAAAATTACTCTTTGACTGACTTGATTATTGTTTTGACCTCTCTGACTTTTTTGGGAGGGGGTTGAGTTCAATTGTATTTAACTGAATAACTTGACCTAGCCAGTTCAGTCAGTCAAAATAATCAAAACGGTTTGGGTATATGGAAACAGTCTGTGTGCGATATTTTCCTCTTCTTTAACTTTAGTGGGAAATTATGTGAAAGAGGCCCATATATGCATAGCAAATATGGGGTATAAACTTCTACTTATAACTACTCAGTTTCAAATTACTGTATAGATTATAGCAGCATTTGTTTGGTAACAGGAAAAAATATAGTTAGTTTTTATTTCCCAATGGCGTGCTACATTATAAGTCCATTAGCCATTGCATATGTTATTGCTGTGATTCTAATAACCGCCGTATATTATTATGGCAATAATAATGTAATTCTTATAGTATGCAATATGTAATTTATTGAACACTGCTGGAATTTATTTCCAAATTGTAAATTTGGCTTGCTTCTCCGCACTGGAACTCTGTATGTCTTGCTTTGGGAATTTGGTCATAACCTTTTTGTTTGAAGAAGCTGTCAGAAGCGCATGTCTGAGGTGAGCGTGTGCAAGCGAGTGTTGAAGCTGGGAAGTCATTAAAGTCCTGGGTTAGAAGTGGAGTGAGTGATTGGAATGCGGGTTGAGTTGGTCCATTCATATGTGTCATATTGATACTACCAGAGCTGCTGACTAGGTGATTCAGATATAAGCCACCGTTATTGGAGTATTCATAGATATTCTACTGCGCTTAAGGTTATGACAGATGAAGCTTTCCTTATGAATTGTCAAAAGGATCACAAACCTCTCCACTGCTTCTATTTCCGTCACCAGTAGCTTGCTTGCTTGCCTTTTTTTTTCCACCTAATGCCCTTTGAATATAGTTCTTCAGAATCCTACATTACAAAGGCTATGCAAAAAGCTTTTCAGTTTGCTTGCCTCTTCCCAAACTGGAATGATTCTAAACTATTCCAGCAACATCAGTGTCTGTATTTTTCCTTTAGGGACCCAAGTAAAATTAAAACAGAATTGTAACACTTGTGTCAATATCATTAACCTATTGCATGAAGTTCTTTTTGATTTATTAAATCCAGTTTATTACTCACACATAGTCTATAAATTAATTTCAGTTTGTTTCTTCAGGTCGTGTAACTGACATCTGTCAATTTCAGTCCACATATATCTACTTTGTTTAGTATAAACCAAATCCATCTCATCAGGTCTAAGTCAACTTACACCCTTGCTGGGGTTGGGGGGAGCCTGCCGTGGGCCCTGAGCGCCCCTGCATGTTTTTGTTCAGTGTATCAAACTGTAAACCCTACCTGTCTTCTGAGGCTCCACCTTCTCTACAGACACATATTCAGTAAGTCCAGACCACCACAAATGACAATTATACACCTCCCTTCATCTTTACTTGTTCACTCAAAAACAAAAACAAAAACAAAAACAAAACCCCAATCCCTGCCTTTTTATGTAGATATTCTTAATAGCAACACTTCATTGGCTAGTTGCCTCATCTCTAGATCTTTCCTAAAATTCAGGAATCCCTTAAGAGTTCCAAAGTTGATTCTTAACAGACCCCTCCCAGTGTTCGGTATAGAACTAAAATCTGTCATTTTACATTACCATTCATACTTTCTCAGATTAATACTTGTTGTTCATTCTTTTCTTCAGTCTTTCCTTTCTCCATCAGTTTTTTGTTCTTTTATTTATTCAACAAATATTTGTTGAGTTGCTGTACTCTTAATAGCTAACCTCTGGGTATACAAAGTGAATTGGGCATGGTTTATATTTCTCAAAGGTAGTCAATGTGCAGCCTGAATGTCCCCCAAGCCCCATCTGCTTTGGGTAGAAAAGGTAGACCAGATCATAAAGGCTGAATGCCAGAATGTGGAAGTGAACGTATCTGCTCAAGACTACAGTTTTGGAGTAGATGTATTCAGAAAAGCTCATTTGATAGAAAGGCATAGAATGGATTAAAGAGAGATGAAATAAATAAGTAGAGTCTCCTTCAAGAGGTTCTGATGACAAAAATCCACATTTCCTTCTTCAAAACCCGTGAAGCCTGCTGTATTTTGATTCAGAATTTTCCAGACTTCAGAAAGGGCTTACAAGGCATATACCATATATTGGATGACACTTGAGTCTGGATAAGCTCCCTGTAGTTATACCCTTCAATATTTTTTCAGATAAATTCAAACTTAATATTACAAATGATGTCCATAAAAAGCCTCATGTCCATTCAAATTATTAAACAAACTATTAAAACAAAAAACAAAAAACTTTGGGTCATCAGAACTTTGGGGACTTTGGAACAATGGACCTCTGATTTGAGCTAACCGAAAACGCCCGTGAAGTCATGCAGTCAAGAGGTGAAAAGGAAGAGTGGATATAAGATGTTATAAAGGTGGCCCTGGTGGTACTTGTCATTGGGTTAAATATTAAGCAAGAGAAGAAATGCGGCAATCAGGTCTGATGGCTGGGTGGCTGAGTCTGGGTGGCTGGGAGGATGGGTGCACTAACAGAAAAAAAGAAAAAGGGATAGGAGGAGGGGCTGCTTGATAAGGGGTTGGGTGGAGGGGAGGTAATGATTGATATAATTTGAAATCTACAAATCTCCAGGAGATTATGACTCTGCCTAAAATTAGCATGATTAAAGGTGCCTCTCACAGTGTTTTGGTGAGGATGTGATGGGGAACTAATTTACAAATCAGTAGCCTTTTCATATACAACATATTTCATTAATCAAATTTGAAAGTTGAATGTGTCCACCAAATTTGAAAGTTGAATATGTTGAAAGTCATCCTAGAGTCCTCTTTAAGAAGAGGACACAAATGTTGATAGCATTCTAAAACTGGAAACAGAGTCTAAAGAGAATTCTTAAGTTTCAGAATCCTCCCTGGATCAAAATGGAGTTTTTTAACGTATTTCTTCAAAGCTACTTGAGACAGTAAATTTAGGTTTATGACTCAATTGTAAAGACTTTCAGACCCATTTTGGGTAACAACTCTACATTAGGTCAGTAATTAAAACACTGTCTTATGCATGAGCAATCTAGTGGTTAAACCTAAAGACACTAGTAAAGACACTAGTAAAGTATGGTCTAAAATTATCAGAGTGTATTTGTTTTAAAGTTTATTTTATTATTTATCTTGAGAGAGAAGAGGGGAGGCGCAGAAAGAGAGAGAGAATTCTAAGCAGGCTATATGTTGTCAGCACAGAGCCCAACATAGGGATTGATCTCACAAACCATAAGATCATCCCTTGAGCCAAAATCAAGAGTTGGACACCTAACTGACTGAGCCACCCAGGCACCCAGAAAAATATTTATTATTTTAAAAATATTTTTAAGTTTATTTATTTATTTTCAGAGAGAGAGCAGGGGAGGGGCAGAGAAACATGGAGAGAGAGAATCCGAATTCACGAATAGTGAGATCATGACCTGAGTTGAAACCCAGAGTGGGATGCTTAACTGACTGAGCCACTCAGGGGCCCTGACAAATATTTGTTTTAAACTCATGTATATTTCTAGAAATGTAGTACCTATCTTATAATTATTTTTATCTGCAAAGATACGTTGATAAAATGTTGTTTGGCTTTTCCATATGACATGGTTACCAAGAAACATTCCAGTTTTTATTGGTTTGTTTCTATGTCAGACCCTATGTTCCAGGTGAGTTCCTTCTTTAACCTCAAGTCCCATGATGAAGGCCAAGGGGTGCATCTCTGATTTGAGAGAACCAATCTTACCAAATAATGTCACTGGTCCCTCTCTTCAACAGCCCTCTTGCTACCTAGGAGAGTTTATTTCCATTTCTGCCTTTACATAGAGGTGTATCTACAACTGTGAATTCTTAGGGTAACACCTCTTGTCATCAAGTCTGATGACTGATGGCAATTACGCTGCAGAAATGATCTGTGTGTGCTTAGGTTCCAGTGTGATGTGATTACAGGAGCACAGAGAAGGGAGAAAAAAACAGGAATGGTAGGTAAGCCCCCAAACACTCCATGTAAGTTAATCATTAACATGAGAAGAAGGCTCTAAAATAATGAATGTATATTTTCATGCCTGTCTTAAAAGAAAAAAAAATTTTTCTGTGAAGATAGAGAAATACAGAAACGTAGCTTTAAACATGTCTTCACTTACATCATTTTCCTTTTACCTACAGTGTTTTCATAGAAATATATTTGAGTATATTGTTGGTTAGCTTAATCCTCCTGGAAAGTGATTTCAGGAAAGACCAGTCCTTATTTGATAGGACTTTGAAATGACCCTCTCTCATCCTGAAGCAGTTCATTTTTCTCAAACTTGTAAGCATTTACTGTCATGATAGCCTGAAGTTTCTATCCCTATCAAGGATATAGGTTTAAGAAAATGCATTTCAAACTTCAAAAAAAAAAAAAACCTATCACAAAACATTCTGAAGCGATGACTCAGTCTAGGAGGTGGTATTGTTGATAATACTATGACACTGACAACCTTTGAGCTTTATAGTTAGCAAAAGGGCAATGTCCCCTGTGTACCAGCTGGAGGAAAACTATGTTCTTTGGTTCCAGAAGCCTCGCCGCCTCCCCTCTTGGAAACAGCCTCTTGAAAAGTGGTTTTAACTTCCTTCCCCCTGCTCTGATGCAGCCCTGACTGTGCAAGGGGGGATCTCCAAGGCCCGGGGTGTTAGGAAGGCAGAGTGACTATTGTCCTCCTTCACACGGAGACAGAGAAAGAGCCAGTCATTGCGCTGACTTTCTGCCATGCTCAGACTCAGGTAGAATGGCTCGGACCTTTGAGAACAAGATGAAAAGACCTAGCAGCAGGAAGAATTTGGGCTCCATTTCGGGAAAATACCCCAGTAAAAGAATTGTGAGGCCCTGGTGCATATTACCAAGGGATTCTGTGGAATCTCATTATCTGGTGATTTTAATGACTAACGTACAATGATTTTTGTAGGATAATTGATGTAAAGTGCTGCCCAGAAGCTGAGGGATGAATGAATCCACCTTCACACATCTTTTCAGGCCCCTCAGCTCTATGATTTGTACATTTTATTATTGAGCAGAAATCACAAAGAACTAAATATGCTTTTTTTTGTACATGGCGTTAACTACCTTTGTGTGTTAATGTGGTACCTGCCAATTACTTACATTAAGGCAAATGGCTAAAATATACAAATTAAGTTATGAACACACTGCTACATTTAACAGATTAACTGAAAACCTGTGAAGATTTCAAGAGTTATATTGAAAGCATAAAAACCACTTCCTTAATCTTGAACTTGTAGGCTACTTTTTTTCTCCCCCCAGAGCTGTTTGGTCTTACAGCCTGAATGTGTTCTAAATGCAGCAAAAGGAATTTAATACACATTGAGAAAATGTGTGGTCACCAGGCTATGTCCTGTGGGAGGCACTACCATAATTAATCTTCACGGTAATCTAGGCATGTAAAAGGATATATGGTGTCTTTGTCTACTCAGCCTGCCATAGCAAAATACCATAGACTGAGTGGCTTCAACAACAGACATTTATTTTGTACAGGTCTGAAGTCTGCAAGTCCAAGATCAAGGTGCTGGATGATTCAGATCCTCATAAGGGCACTCTTTGTGGCTTGCATATGAATGCCTTCTTGCTGTGTATTCACAGAGGAAGAAATGTCTCTCTTTTGCTCTTCCTGTAAGGGCACTAATCCCATTGGGAGGCTCCCAGCCTCATCACCTCGTGTAAAGTGAATTACTCCCAAAGCCCCATCTCCAAATACCATCACAAATGGGGGCTAGGCTTCAACATATCGATTTGGGGTAAGAATGACTAATGTTAGTCTATAGCCTACAGTAAATGTTTTAGGCTTTATGGGCCATAAGGTCTCTGTCCCAGCTACTCAATTCTGCCATTGAAATGTTATAATATGGAAACAAATGGGTGTGATAGTGATTCAACAAAACTTTATTCATAAAAACAGGAAGCTGGCAGGAATTGAGTATGCATGGTCTTTGTGACCCTGGCCCTCGCAACAGCCAGTTGAACAAAAGATGGGAACTTGACCTATCTGTATAGTTTTCAACAATTTATGACTTGTCTGGTCTAGTGTGAATTGGAATGGATCCAATGGATTCCTCTCATGGAAATTTGGTGTTAGAGACACAGGAAATTCTTGGTTGAAAAGGGTTACTAGAAGTACAAGGTTATGAGTGGGGGTTATTTGAGGTCCTGGAGTAAAAGTTAGTAGAGGAAGATAGGGTAGGAAGGGAGAGTGTGTGTGTGAGAGAGAGAGAGACAGAGAGAGAATAACACAGCCCCTAGTAAGTGGAGAAAGGTTTCATTGCTGAATTTCTAGTTTCTTTTTTTTTTTAATTTTTTTTAATGTTTATTTTTGAGACAGAGCATGAACGGGGGAGGGTCAGAGAGAGAGGGAGACACAGAATCTGAAGCAGGCTCCAGGCTCTGAGCTGTCAGCACAGAGCCCGACGCGGGGCTCAAACTCACGGACCGTGAGATCATGACCTGAGCCGAAGTCGGACGCTTAACCGACTGAGCCACCCAGGCGCCCCTGAATTTCTAGTTTCTAATTTCAGCCTTGATGAAGCCCCAATGTGCTTTGAGTCTTTGTGTACTGTGTTCTATCATTAAAATAAATTCCCCTTTGCTTATCTGAGCCTGAGTGGAGACTCTGCTGCTTAAGTCAAAGGGCAATGATTAGATAATGATGTTATGAGCATTCTTCTTATATTCACCTAAATAAAATTCTCCTTCTGTTTTCTTTTGTAAGTTTTCAGTGTTGGAGTATCAAAGTCCAAATCAAGGCTTCATAAGTTTGTTCTTCAGAGATAGGATGCCCATTGCTAAATAAAGGTGTACCAAGAATAGGACTTATGGGGGCACCTGGGTGGCTCAGTTGGTTGAGCACCAGATTCTTGATTTCTGCTCTGGTCTTGGGTTCTGCTCTGGTCTTGGTGAATTGACACCCTGTATGGGGCTCCATGCTGTCTCTCCCTCTCTGTCTGCCCCTCCACTGGCTTGCACCCACATGCACTCACTTTCTCACTCTCTCAAATTAAATAAAGTTTAAAAATTAAAAAAAGAATAGAGCCTGTGGCTTTTCTAAGTCATGTTTATTGTCCCTCTTCCTTTCCAAGTTTTTTGTTTGTCTTTTTTAAATCCAGAGGGAAAAATATGTATAGAAGAATGACGTGAAAGGGTAAACAATCATTTGCCTGGTGCTGGCTCACGCTTCTCTGGCTGTCATTGTTGGTGTAGTCATGACCAAAGGGAATACAGAAGCCTGAGCTAACTTGCTCAGCTGTTGGCTACAGTGTCCAGAACGGGGATCCCCCATGCACATCTTCTAGCCGCTTCTTCAAGCCTCGCCCTTGACAGATCTTTCTAACTTGGTATTTAGATAACTTTATTCAAGTCTCCAACTTAACTATCATTATAGGTTTTAAAAAGCTTTAGGGGCTTCCAGGTGGCTTAGTCGGTTAAGTGACCGACTTTGGCTCGGGTCATGATCTCACAATTTGTAAGTTCAAGCCCCGCGCTGGGCTCTGTGCTGACAGGTCAGAGCCTGGACTTGCCTCAGATTCTGCGTCTCCCTCCTCTCTTCGCGCGCGCTCTCTCTCTCTCTCTCTCAAAAATAAATATTAAAAAAATTTTTTAATAAAAATAAAAAAATAAGAAATAAAATAAAAAGTTTTAGCACATGTACCTCTCTGCCGTTAGCTGAACGAAGATGTGAATATACTGTATCTGCTTCCAATAAATGTGGCACCGTGATGCATCGTGACACATTCAGTGGCCCAGCTAATTTGAAGGCAGCTGTGACGGGCAGTTCTCTCTACTTGCAAATGTCCCATAAGCAGCCTGTGCTAAGGTTCTTGCCATTCTTCTTTCTCTGAAGCTGCAAGAGGGTGGCAGATAGAAGAAGGCAGCAGGCACTCACTACCCATGATTTCAGGTAGTCGAAGGCCCCCAGAACAGCCTTCAACCCAAAGGGAAATCAATGAGAGAGAGCGGACAAATGCCCAATACTTCCGGTCCTTCAGTGAGTCACTTAGGAGCATCATTCTTCTGCAGTTCCTCAGTTTGGCGTCATTGTGATTGAGCCCTGGTTTCCCACGGTGGCAACCTGCTCGTTCATGTTCCCTCTTGGCTTTTCTCTCTTCCTTGTCTCACTTTTCCCTGCTCCCGCTCTTCTGCTTTCTTTCTGTCACCTCCTCAGTAAGTGACCTGCGTCAACATCTTTGACCCAGGGTTTGCTGTGGGGAGAATCCTAAGTAAGACAGGGAACAACTTAGAATTTACACACGTTAACAGCTTGTGTTTCTACTCTCTGGATCTCAGAGGAAGTCACTGTGTCCTATTGCCCATGATAAATGGTAGAATGTATGAAGAGAGAGAATACCTCCCCTAAAAATTCTCTGCTTCCCACATAGAGTCATGCTAATCATCTTTTCATAGACTTAAGTATATCTTACTGGCTTAAAGAAACTGTTTCTCTAATGTTTTCTTCACAAGGTATTCATTGATTCAGTCCCAAATCAACCACACATGTGCAAAACTGTCTCTTCCTTTTTTTTTTTTTTTTTTTTTGGTCTCTGTCAGCACTGTTTTTGCAATTGATTGAGGAATAGGCTAATTAATACTATGAAATCAATCTTTCTGGTAGGAAGTTGGAGTTGCCCATCTTTGCTAAGATCTCATAGAATGCTTGAGTGGGTAGGATCCTTGAACCAGGTCCTGCCCATTCCCTTATTTTACAGTCAAGGAAACTAAGGCCCAGTGCAATAGCCCAAGAGTATAACTCGTAGCACAGAGCAAATCAGAATACAAACCGATGGGTTTTCAGTACACAAGGGTCTCAGTTCGCAGTTTTCGCAGCTCAATACCATGTTTGACTGTTTCCTTCTCATACATTTTTTTTCAAACCATGTCTGTAAAACGACAGGTTCTGATATTCTTCTGTGCTATTCTCATGTTGGAATAGAATCAGGTGGCATAGAAGCTATTGTTACAGCTCCAGAAGAGTGTCTGGCATTTTCAGCGGCAGCATGGAAGCTTTAATCGTGGAGGTTCCGGTCAACATATTGTGTGAGGCAAGGGGCTGAACTTGCCGTTGATTCCATGCTGTGAACCCTCCTGGGATCTCACTTCATAGAAGAACCCACTTCCTACATGGAAGCTGTACAATTAGGCACATTAATAATCAAAACTCTCCAAGAATATCTCTGCAGCAGATCAATCCAAGCGTGAGCAAGGCAGCCAGAAACGTTTTCTTGGAGGCTTCTCTTTGACTCTCACGTACTTTCTCACCAACTGCTGGCCCTGCTTTTTTGCCCTGGATCCAACCCCATTATCAAAGACGCCAAGGCAAACTTTGCGATTGATTGTCTGAAAATGAACAACACACAGATAGGGAGGAACAGATATTGCAACACCCGAAAGTGCCTGTTAAAGTCACACTCCCAGAGAACGTGAACAATCCAGATGACTGAGGAAAATAGCATCTCCCAGGAGAAACAAGAGACTTGACAGGTAACACTGAAAAGAGATTTTTCTGGCAAGGCAGGTTGAGAGGGAGTGACCGTTCTTCCTGGAGAGCATATGGAAGTGTTGACAGGCTCACTTCTTAATGTGGCCAAGAAAGAACTTGGTTCCAGTGGAGGAAAATGAGCGAACACAGATGACAACCAATCATGTTTTTCATAAAGCCGGAAATCCCGTACATGAGGCCCAGGGAATTCACAGATGCAACCTTGGCAAGGGTGACCTTTTGAGGACCTTCCCAAAGCTCAGTGATGTTAAGTAATTGGTCTTTTTCGCTGAGACACGAATTTGCATTCCATGCTCTATGAGGCTGGAGCCTGGGCACAAGTCACTTAGCGCATTAGCATATCACTGGAATGCCCTGAAGAATCTCTTTCCACCATCAACCATCCTCCTGGGCCCTTCTTCAGTGCTGATTTCAGTGTGAAGAATGCCCGCACAGGAGCAAAGCTTACATAATTTTGTTTCCATTTTGAGGCACAGCCAATTCAAAGGGAAGAGGCACCTTCAGGTTGTCAGGATGCACTTGGTTCTCTAATAGATTTGCACCCCTCATGCCAGTATTTAAACTGGTTTGTTTTCACGCTTTCCATAACCCTGATTCTAGAACTTCCCCTAATTCAGCAACTTCTACCTTTTTCATTTTAGCCCTTGCCTTAGTTTGGGTTTCCTGGCAGGCAACTCTAAGGCAGGGTTTCTCAACCCTGGCACTTTTGTGGGAAGCCGTCCTGTCCCGTAGGGCATTGAGTGGTATTCCTGGCCTCTACATGCATCCTGAGTTAGGGCAGCCAGAAATGTCTCCAGACATTACTAAGTATGCTCTGGATGGAGAACCACATCTTTAAGTCAAAGGTTCAAGGGCAGTATAGTTAGAAAGTGTTTCCCAGGCAACACTAGTGTGGGAAGGGAAAGCATATTCGCATTCTCTAGAGAAAGAGAACTAATGGGTTGAAGATCCAGAGAGAGGGAGAGGGACATTTTAAGGAATTAGCTCACACAACTGTGGAGATCCAAGGTTAAAATATGCACCGTAGGCCAGTAGGCCGGAGACCCAGGGGAGAGTCGGTGCTGCCTGTCAAGTTTGAAGGCCGTCTGCTGGCAGGATTCCCTCTTCTTCAGGGGACAGGAGTCTTTATCTAGTAGAACCTTCAACGGATTAGATGAGGCCCACTCACATTGTGAAGGGTAATTTGCTTCACTCGCATTGCGGATTTAAGTGCTCACATTGTCTGAACAAGACTTTCATGGAAACATTTAGAAAAAATACTTGACCAAATATTTGGGTACTGTGGCCTAGTCAGGTTGACACATAAAATGACACTTCATGGAAAGGAAAGGTGGGGGGAAACCACAAAAGTTGCATTATTAAGCAAGTTTTGGGGGAAATAGGAGTGCAGTTTTGCTGGGAAATTTTGGAAATGGTATAAAACACTGCTCTTACGCTCATCCATCCCAGTCAAGAGGGTGAGGGAGCTGCGGTATTTGTACACCCCTTCCCATCAGTCATTGACTGAGGGCTGTTCCCAGGGGACTTTAATTTCCCGGTATTTCTGGCCTCCTGGTTTACCCAAGAAAAAGCAAATTCTGGCAGCTAATGAAATCCATCAGGCAAAGAGGTGCCGGCATTGGCAGCTGGAATTCAGATTGACGCGTGACCCGACGGCAAGTGGCTAAAGAACTCTGGGCCAGGCACTGACAGCATCTGCTACCATTTGTAAGCAACCCATCATTAATTAGTCCCAACCTCTGGCCGGTGTTGGGACTTTCTTGAATGACAGAGCTGTCATCGTTTATTGGCCACCTCCCTCTGTGCCTCCAGATACTGGATTTTTTTTTTCAATTGCATTAAAATACACTCAATTTACAAGTTCCCATCTCAGCCATTTGTAGACGTACGGTTCGGTGGCATTGCATACGCTCACAGTGTTGTGCGATCACGAGCATCGTCCATCAGCAAAGATTTTTCATCTTGCAGAACAGAAATTCTCCCCCATTAAACATCCCGTTCCCCTTCTCTCCAGCCCCTGGGACCTCTAGCAGACTTTCTGTCTGTATGAGCTTGACCACTCTAGGAATCTCATAATAGAGGAATCATATCGTATTTGTCCTTTTGTGACTGGCTTATATGTGTGGCATCAGGTCCTTAAGACCCATCCACGTTGTAGCGTGTGTCAGAAATTCTGTTCCTTTTAAAGGCTGAATAATTTTCCGTTGCATGTATATACCCCATTTTGTTTATCCATTCACCCATCGCTGGACACATGGGCTGCTTCCCTTTTTTGCCTATCACTATGAACGTGAGTATACAGATATCTCTTGATGTCCCTGCTTTCAATTATTTGCGTATATAACCAGATGTGGAATCCCTGAGTTATATTTTGAGTTCCCTGCGTGACAAGTAAACATAGTGTGGAAAGCAATTGGGGAAAAAGGTAAGCATGCTTAAAAAAGGAAATAAATTGCGCGCACGTTTCTGAAGTCTGGGTTCATCAGTTCCCAGGACTGCAGTCGAATCTGAGATTTTTTTTTTTTTTTAGTACAAAACACATCTGTGAATGGTCCATAATCGCCACCATTCTACATTCTGAGAACAGTTTTATTTGTTTCCTTCTTTGCCTTCTGATAAAGAGCTTTGTTTATAAAATTCCCGTCTTCTGAAGTTCTCGAAAGATCTCAAGTGAGTTGTTCTCATAAATGAAGGCAAAAACATTGGTTGGCAAAGCCTGTGACTGACAACATCTTTTTTTAGTTACCTGAGCTCTTTGCCTTAATTCTCTAGCACTGTCCATCTTCCCTTTGTTTCCCGGAGTTTTGCCGCAAACTGCTGTTTAGCAAAGAGAAGCCAAATGCAGACTTAGGCCAAACCCTCGTGGCAGTCGGTTTCTTTTTGTTGTTGGTACCCGCATCACATCCTACCTGGCCAGGCCTGCCAAGTTTTTTGGATTTCCTAGAGGAGGTTTTTATTCTGTCTGCTTGTCTGCACTTGTATACAAAACCTGTAATTATATAATAGGTGAACTTACTGGTGTGCTATTGTGCTTTTTTCTTTTTTTAAACCAGCTGAATTGGTCCTTTTTATATTTTGAGCCTATTGTTACCTTTATGACTATTACAGGTTCCTTCCCCCTGGCTTCTGATACTTTAGCCTTTATGCCAGCAACTAAATATTTATATAAAAAAATTATGTAAAATAATTTGTGCTTCAGTGGAATTTTAAAACTTGTATGTTTCTAGCTATAATTTGAATGTTTTAATGTTACGACGACAAATGATTGTCGATGAAAGAATTTTGTTCTTAAGGTATGTTATCCTATTTTTAGATCAGAAAGAGCACCTATGAAAGTCATTAAGTATACATATTTAATTCTTTTACTTAAAAAAAAATTGTGACATTCCTAATCTGTGTTTAATTCAGTAAATGTTTTATGGTTAATACATTCACACAGAACTTTGTGAATAGCTATACAAAATATCTGAAACTCAAAATGAAATAAATGCTTGTTAAAATTTGTTCATTGATCCAAAAGCTGACATTTAAAAAAAAAAATAGAGCAAATGGTATTCCATTATTGATTTCAGGATACTATTCATTACTGTCTTCAGTATAGCGGTCTCTCCTTCAAGCTCGTTCGTTTCATGGAGGTTAACACAAAGCTCTTCATTACTGTGGACTGTATTTTTGCGACGATCTATGCAATATTTTGTCATAGAACTACCTTCCTGTCCTCGTGCTTCTTGCCTAAATGGCAGGCTTCAAGAAAGATGGATGGGATCTGACTCTTTTCTGGCTCTTGACCCCCAGCAGGTGGTGAACTTGAAGTACTTAGAACAGGGTTTGGAACCCCCTCAGCCCCTCAAATTATTGGTCGTTCTGGGGATTGTTGTGCATCAGATCAAAACAGATTCCTGGGTAATTTTCGATTGGTATCCGGTGGGCATGCCAGAGGACAGCTGTTCAATGGAACAGTAAATATAATACGTCAGTAAGAATTGAACATTAAGGTTTTATCTGAGTGTGTGTGTTATGAGTAAGAACTTGTGGACAGCCAAAATTAACAACTCCTTGTACTGCCATCTTGTTACCATTGTTATTCTTCCATGTCCCTTCTTTTTCTTTATGACTGTTACACCATTCCTGCTGATGAGATCAGGAGTCTCACTTTATTTCTCTGTGAAGGGGAGTAAGAAGGCACGTGACCCATCAACCAGAGAAATAATTAAGCAGACACCTTTCACTTCCACTAAACTACAGAACGTTACCAAAAATCATTCAGATTGAATTTTTGAGTAGAAACGTTCAATTTCAATGACAAAAATTTCATATACTAAATGCACAAGTGCATATAAACATAAATACTACGCTTGGATGGATTTTCTACGAGCCGGAAAGACACTGTGGTAGGAGAGAAAAGCAAGCCATAGTGTAAAAGGATAACATCATAGATGTTCTCAGAGGCTGACCAGATCCATCTGGAGCCATGTGTCCCAAGACTCAGTACTACAGTAAAGAACGAAAGTGTGGTTCCCTTTTTCAGATAGCCAGCATTTCTTGATAAAATGGCAGAAGCAGTTATGTAAGAGGCAAAGGTGAAGCCCAGTTCCAAGGAGATTGATCTGAGAGATTGATCTGATAGAATTATACATCTAATTTGTCAAGCAAGGAGGCACAAGCACCCTCAATTTATTTTAAAAATATGTGTATAGCCCTTTGCTCTAAGCAAACACACAGGAAGCATGGCACTTGGCCATAGCAGCGATTCTGGTATTAAACATAACAAGTGAATTCAGAACTGATCATTTACACCAAATTTAATTCCCTTTATGCCTTCAGGCAGCTCACCTTCATATTTGAGAATGCACACAAAAGAGCAGTCCTGGGTAGTCAAAAAGGAAACTAACTGTGAGAGTCTAGTCTTGGCTCCAACTCAACCAGTGTGACATCTCTGGTTCAACTCAGTAGTGTTAAAGCATTTCTTTTTCTGGCCTTCATGCCTTCTTTTCAGCTACCTTCTCTGGAACCCTAACGTATAAAACAGTCTAAAAACAAACCCGTTAGCTCTGATTGAGCTGGGGGCAAGAGGACCCAGAGTCCAACCCACAGAGCCTCCTTCTTATGTCTTCACCTCCACCTGCTCATGATCTGTCTTGGACATGAGGATTTTACAGAAAACAGTGTACAAAAAGCTCATACCGTGTGTGCTTTCCAAAGACACTTCTCATTCACAACATCCATTATCATTTATATATTTAACATCAATTTATTCTGGGCCTTCTCCCTCCCATCTTCACGCCCTCTGTTGCATGTTCTCACTCTCAAAAGCAACGGGAGTATGACTCCAAACATTCAGCTGTGATAGAGATATTTTTTAGAAGAAGGATTTGTTCCCTGTAATCTAGTTTCAACTCTAGAAAACGAACTGGAAAGTTCTTCCTTATGCATCTCCGTGCCCTTTGTTTTGTAGAGCTATATTGCCACCAGCCATCTTTCCCCAGGTTTACTTGCCCATTTCCATCATCAATTTCAGATCAAGACAAAAAGGTCTCTTTTGCTGAGCAGGACAAAGAACCTACCTTTCTTGGTGAGGAAAGAGAAGAGTGCAAAATCATTATGTTTTTTTCTCCGTGTCACATAGCAACATAGAGTAACATGGGGTTAAGTATCATCCTAAGTAAATAATATCCTTCCAGACCATTGGGGGAAGCAATGCTCTCAGTAGATTTAATCTTCACCTCTGGGCTTCCATATAATTTTATTTTATTTTTAAGACACTTGATATTTGGTTTGAATGATAATTTAGGGATAAACTTGCCTTATTTTCCTATTATATTGCAAAGTCCTAAAGGGTAGGAACTTTTCCATACACAGCTCTGAATCTTTTATGAGGCTAAATATGTCACCTGGTGTAATATAGCTGTTCTAGGAAATTTGTCGTAAAGTGAACTGAGAAAAATACAGAGTTGACTCTTCTAAATAGAGGTTGGCAAACTCTAGCCCATGGGCCAAATCCAGTTTATCCCTTGTTTTTGTAAATAAAGTTCTATTGGAATAAAGCCGTGCTATTTTTTGATTCACTGTATATGGTTATTTGCATACTGTAATAGCAGATCTGACTAGTTACGACAAAGATTGTATGATCCACAAAGCCAAAAATATTTTCTATCTGGCCTGTTATAAGAGTTTCCCAGCCTGTAATCTAAACCCCAGGTAAATTAATATATGAAAATATTTTATTGATGTATATTTTTGTTTTTGTTGAATTACTTTCTAGCCTATAAACTTTCAGTAGGCAAACGTGCTACTTATTTATGTTTCAGTTATTGACAAATAGTCAAATCATGGGGCACCTGGGTGGCTCAGTCGGTTAAGCATCTGACTCTTGGTTTCGGCTCAGGTCATGATCTCACGGTTCGTGAGTTCAAGCCCCACATTGGGCTCCGCTCTGACAGCATGGAACCTGCCTGGGATTCTCTCTCTCTCCCTCTCTCCCTCTCTGCCCCTCCTCTGCTCTCTCTGTCTCTCAAAATATATAAACTGAAAAAAAATTTTTTAAAAAAATAGTCAAATCAGCCGTTGCAAGTAGATATGAGATCAGTTTACCCACTCTAATTGATTATTCCTCACCATCTTCTGGGTTTTAAACTACGCAAATGCAAAAGAATAGTTCTGCCCTTTCAAGTCACATTAGTCAAAACTTTTCTAGGTTTATGTAATAAAAGACAAACTCAAGCGAGCCCCCTTAAAAAAGAAACTTTTTTCTTAAAAAAGAAAAAGCTGAACTAAAATGGTTGGAGGAAACAGTGATGGCTCATGCACTGAGAAATTACGTGTTGAATTGACTTCAGGAAGGGCTGGATTCAGAGGCTCAAAGGTGGTGTCAGGGCTCTCTCGCCAACTATTAGTGCAGCTAGATTTTGTTCGTAGATGCTTTTTTTCTATTTTGCCACTGATGGTCCAGTTCCTCTCATATGAAAGAAAGTTGCCGCTGGCAACATTATAGTTTCGGACTAGTTCTTTATGGCTTTTTGTCCAAATGCAAGGGAACCTTGTCTCTCCTGATTTCTACATTAAATCTGTAAAAGGGCTTTACCTGTGCAAGTCACGTGTCAACCACTGTGGCCCAGTAGATGAGATACCTTAGGATTGATCATCCCTGGGTCACGGGCTCAACTCTATGTGCCCTGGGCTCTATAATTGATAGTCCCACAAAAACAGGGCAATTTGGATAAAAACCCCACATTGTGCCCCAATGGAAAAATACCTACTTTATAGATAAAAATAATGGTGTCTGTCTCTTATAGAAATATAATATCAGAATTTTAGTGGATGAGGCTAGATTTTTCCAAACAACAACCAAATATAGGAAAGATGATTTTACTCTTCCTTTCCTGTCTCCATCATCTTTCTTCCCCCTCTTCCTCCTCCTCCTCCTCCTCTGCATCTTCATCATCATCCTCATCATCACCATCATCATTTTTTAATGCTATTTAACATGTAGCTCCATAAAACTTCATAATGCCTGTATAGCTGCTTTGGAAGCAGATTCAATGTGCAAAACTCTACCCATGCTCTTACTTGCATCAAAATGTGTATCTTTTGCTCTTGGATTCTATTTGTTCCCTTCTCTTGTTGGTTCTGGGTTTAATGAGATTGCGTTGCTCAAGCTGGGATTTACTTACCTGTGAAGTTGACCAGGAAATGTAAAATTTCATCCACTGAGTGGTTAAGATGCAAGTATTTTCACAGTGAGATAAAGGAGTGAAATGAACAGAAGAAATGTCAGAGTGCGGAAGGATGGGACTTATTTCTCTGCGGGGATCAGGGTCAGTAGAGTCTCTTGTATCTCCTCACACACCCCCATCACACTTCTATCCCAGAGCATCTAAACTTTTAGATATTTAAAAGTGGTCTCAGAGGATCTCTGAACTCTTTGAATGAGCCATTTAGAAATCTTAGTATAGGTTACGTTCTCCCAACTTGTCTTATAGCTTGAAGACGCTATGATTTGGATCTAAAATAATTACTGCTGTTCAGTGTCATCCACACATAATTAGCCTCAAATTATTGTGAATTAACATGGTTTGCCCTGTTCATGAAGTGATTCTATTACTATTTTTTTTTTCCTCACACATATTTAAAATGAAAACACTTTGGAACTTCTGTCCGGTTAGGTGAAGTTCTTTCTAGAATGTCAGTTCACAATAAAGGAAAATAGCAGGGGTGGCTTCTTAACCATATAGACTGAGTTACAGGGCATGGCCCAAATGATTTCTAGACTCTGTTTTCTCTGTGGCACTGCCTCTGTTAACTTTCTCCTCCTCCACGTGTATACAAAGAAAACGCTCCAGTGTGGTAAAGATTTTAGGTCACTTTGAAAGAATCCAAACCAGAGAGATTCACATGTTTCCTTATCCTATATAACTTGGTGTAAACAGATGTTAGTAATAAAAGAATTACATAATAATTCTAAATTTTTTTCTGACAGTGAGAGGAAAAAGGAAAACATTTCAGAGCATGGATTTACCTTTTAATTCTCACTACACATACACAGAGAAACTCTATGAAAATTCAAGACTTTGACGCCAAAATGCACAAGAAATCCCACTGCTCTCTGACCGTCCCTATGGTTTTACGTTTAGCCCTCAACACTTAATCCAACATTCAGCTCTTAGTGAGAAAATATCCAAATATATGTATGTCTGAAACTGATTCCTCCCAAGTAACCTTGGGTTTTCTTTGGCACTCTTGCTGCTGAGCCACAGATTTGAAGTTGAAAACAGGGTATTTTCCATGGAAGTTTCTCATGTATAAAAATCCATCTCAGATTCTGACCAACACAATCAGAGAAATTAGTTTATTAATGAAACTCTTATCTGAGTGGGTTTTGAAAATTTTTAAAAATGCCTTTTTTTATTATTCTTAAAGAGAACAGCACAATCCCTTTATTGTCATACTTGCTTAGAATTTATTTTCCACTCCTTATTATGCATGTCTCCTTTATGTCATCAATACATAATCCATTATGTGCCTCTTATCGTATTTGCTCCCACTACTGTCTCAAGATGATGTCAAAGGACATTAGCTACCAGAGACTAACTTTGCAGGAGTGAATTAATGTCAGTGTTGAAGGAGACTATAATCATATGACTAAATGGGCTTTCAGGAGGCCACACAGTATGCTGATGACAGAATCAAGAATGAAACCTAGGAATTCCGATCATTTGTCTTGTGTTCTGTCCACAAATGATACTACCTATTCTTAGCGTTTAGTAAAGTCTTGGTGAAAGCAATCCATTTACCAGAAACAGAGCATTCATGAAGGAGTTTTTAAAATAGTCCAGTGGAAATTTCTTCAGCGATAATACAAAAGTTCTGAAAGGAAATCATGTATAGGTATAATCATACATGTAGTGTTATTTGGTATAGCTGAGATTACTAAAACTGGGATAGTACATTAAAATTTTTTTGAAAGTTCATCATCTAGAAGTTAAAAGGCCCCAGTTTAAAAAGAAAACATGCCATATATGAAATCTCTGTAGTGCAGGATTGGGGCTAAGCATACAGACTGACAAGTTCAACCTGAGGTCAAATAGCTTTCCAATCAGCAATTAGCTATTTGACGTTAGACAAGTATTTATCACTTATGAATTTTCTGTTTTTATATTTGTAAAATAGGGGCATTAAGATTGACTTCTAAGCTTGTTGTAAAAACTAAGTGAAATAATGCATTGACGACATTTAGGACAGACTTTTAGAAAGGTAGCAACAACTATACTCTGGTTTCTCTTCAGATCGCATAAATCTTTCGCCTTTTAGAAAGGTAGCAACTGTCATGCAATATAGTCCTTAGATGTTCCTCAGTCCCTCACAGAAACAACAGAACAACTACATGGCCACACTAGAATCTCATAGACAGTATTTGCAATAAGATAAAGTGGTAGTTTATCACCAAAAGCCCCGAAATACGAAGGATGAGTTCACGCCAACAATACCCAACGTATCGGCCAGTTATTGACATCTGTCCAGAAGCCAAGAAAGTTTCTGGTAACCAAAATGACCAGAGAGGCATCAACAAAGATTTTTTGTGTATATGTATATTTGTGGAGCTAAGATTGCATGCTCTTTCAATGCAGACATCGTACAATTCTAAAAGAAATGATACAAGAAAGGGGAAAGCGATGGCCAAAAAAGTACTTAACTGTTTTCGGGAATCCAAGAGGTGCTGGTAATACCAGTATGATTGTTCTAAGAAAGTTGTGTTTGTAACGTGGAATAAAGCCAGTGAGTAATTGTGAGATAGCTCTGCTGTTCCCTTTGTCCTTGAGACCCAAGAACTTTTGCTTACTTTGTAGTTACTTTGTTCTAGGTAGATGTTATTCACAAATAACTCGACACTAGGCAGCCAAATTGTTGTCCCGGTAGTACTTTGAATTGATGAATATTATAACTACGGAGGTCTGGTTTGACAAAACTGATGGAGTTTTTCTGTACGATTGTTCCTTTGTTGTATTCTTTTTTCCTCCTATGTACCCATGTCTTGACCTATTAATTTTCTCAAAATCTTTCAAAACTCTCTACTCCTTCTCCTTGTTCCCTTGGAAACTTTGAGAGTGTCTACCTGTCTTGATGCTTTAAGGGCAAATTCCACACTTTTGTTCCAGAGTTGAATGCCTCTTATATTGAATATAGTCCATTTTTTTCGCACCTGGCAGTAAGACAGGGGGTGTGACCAGCAAAAGTTTAAGGAAAGGAATAGGTGGAAGACTGGGAATGACATTCTCAAGTACTTATATTATAGCGATGATCTGAGTTAGGAAGCAGGAGGGGGGAAAAGAGGGAAGAGCTGGAAATCATTGTCTCCTTTTGTCTGAAACCCCATAGGCTACAAAACACATTGTTTTCTCTGCCTTATGCTGAGTCAAGCATATTGTCAATACTCAACAACAATAAATAATTAGCCATATTGGATCTGCATACTTAATTCACCATATGTGAAAATTAAAAATGTGCCTCTGAAAATAAGGTTCTGAGAGAGAGTCTTTGATTTGTTCTGATAGCAGCTATAAATCTTAGCATTTTATGCAGAATCTTAGCTAAGTTAAATGTATACCATTTTACCCCTTCATTATATCATAAGCTCCTTTTTAATATTTTAAAATATTAAACTGCAAGTCTTATTCTATTTAGAGGCTTTATACACACATCTATCCCCACATAGATATGGATATGGTTATACCTAGCTATTTATCTATATATAATATATAAAGCAATTATTCCCCGGTAAATTTGTACATTTCATTTTCCAATACAGTATATTCATTTTAATCACATACTTTCTAATCTTTTTGCCTCCTAGTCTCAGATTTTTGAATTCAAATTTCCTTCCCTTTGTCTGTATTTAAAAATAATAATAATCATTTTACATCTATTACAAATAACAATACCTAGTCCCTGATTGAATGCTAACATTGTAATTCATTCTCAGGGTTCGGCTGCCATTCATTCATACCTCGAGCTGTGCTCTCATTATGTATGACATCAGCAGAAACTCTCAATTCAATTGCAGTCTTTTATTTAATTAGGGACTATGTATTATTTGGTTTGTAGTATCCAGAATTAAAAATAGCCCCTTCCACTGTGTAATGGGAAAGGAAGAAAACTTTGAATATATATTCTAATTGATATTTTTAATACTCTAAAAGCAATCAAAACTTATGTTAAATATTAATTATAATATTTTTATGCTTTTGTGCACCTTGATTTATTGCTGCCCTTTTGGGTTCACTTTTAATTACATTACAGGAAAACAAAGGATATTTTTATCGGAAGAGTTATTTGGCACAGACAATACTTTCAATGGTGATGGTTATACTGAACTTTATATTAAACTTAATTTTCAAAAGCATATTTAACACAGTTTGCCAGGCTTTTTAAAAATTATTTTTCCTTCCTTTAACAACATGCCTCTCGGGTCTCTATATTAGAAATCGGGGACAAAGCTCATAAAGGAACAAAGACCCCAAATCAGGGATGGTCTTTTAAAAGAGGTACAGTTTCAAAGACTCCTAAAGATATAAATCAAAGTGCTTTTGAATACAGAGAGCATTCTAAAAGAATATTGAACTGTTTGCTTAAAATCTCACATTATTTCCTGCTTTTTAAACCCTGTTCCTTTTTGAAGGCTAGCACCAGATAGGGACAAAAGGAATATTTTCATGCAAAAATCAGGGCCAGGTACAGAGGCACAGTCAGAGTCTATTTCAAGTGGGGACAGGAATTTAATTCAAGTTATTCTCCTCTTTATTCCACATTTAACAGATTTGAAGGATTTCTCCACCTCTCTGACACTTGTGCAGACATCACTAGGTACTGTTTGTACCAGTGGCAGGCACCAGGAAATCTTGGTGTGGAATATTTAGTGCTCCTGGAATGGACTGGGAAAACAGGAGAGTGGAAACATGTCTGCTCAAGAAGGTGGGGGCTTTATGTTTCTTGAAATCACCCTTCTGGTCCCCGTTAGAAAAAAATATTTATATCCTCTTTCTAAAAAGAATCATGTTACCAACAGGTGGGCATTACCCTAGATACTATTTTTTAAAGTATATATATAAAAAAATCTTCCTACTTTGGGGGAAGACAGAGATTTTACTTACCTTGTTGTAGATGTCTGGGTTTTTGTTTTTATGTTTTATTTTTAAGTAGGATTTCTAGCACTTTGGCTAAATCAGTACCAATACCCAAAATAACTAACTGATCATGCTATAACAAATTTTACTTTCCAAAAGTTATGACCAAATACAAGGCTTAAGCCCCTATGATGTGTGTGTTTCATTAAGAAAGTGAAATGCTATGCCACTGAGTAGAGCAGGTATCTGTGATTTTTCATGTTTCCATAGCAACATGTAATTTTTATTGAACCGCAGAATAAATAGGCAAATAAAACATACATAAAATATTGATGGGCATTGGGTCTCTTGTCCAGGGACTTTAGTAACATATGGTCACTAGCGGCTCTTTCTAACTCTTATAGGCATTTTTCTAATTACAGCACATTCTCATTTCAATTTCTTTATTCTTCATCTAATGCATAAAGTTTGTTTTTTAATGTGGTTTCCAAACTCCACTTTGTAGTATACATACTGGAGAGAATATTGAGGCTGTAACACGCACCAAGAAATGAAGAGTGTTTTCTACGCTTCTCTAGGGGAAGTTATAAGATTTGCTTTGTCTCTCCCTTTTTTGACTAATTTTTTACAAGTTATTGACAGTGACTTATGTTCAGTGTGTCAAATACATAATACTGAAGAGAAAATAACAGATTTAAATAAAAATGATCACATTCGAGAATACGATTTATTTATTAAATAGGTTTTCCAACATTGGCAAAAAGAAAAAAGAAACTGAATCAATTAAGTTAGTCATCTGAGCTTGAAAAATAGGAAAAAATTATAAAATGAAATTGATCTGATATCCACATATTTTATTGGAGTGATCTCTATAGCACCATGCTATCTGTATCATTTCAGTTTCATAAACATGTATTGAGAGCAAACTTCATGCTTAGTATTGCACCATTATAAAAAATAGGTCTCTGACCTTAAGCTACAACCTTAGGAGAAAAGGCGAATTATTAAGGTTAATAGAAAGGTTGATAAAATGGGAAGAAAAAAAAATCTCTTAAAATTAGGTTTAGTGTCTAGAAAAAATAGAGCTACATCCCTACCTCATAGCTGATAGTAAAATAAATTCCAAATTGATCAGACTAAAACTTGGAAAATGAAATTATTAACATACTAAATAAAACATAGACCTTTTAAAATATTTGTATCATCTTACTATTATATGCTAAAGGGAAGGGGAAGGGAAAGACATTTCTGTATATGACAGGAAACTCAAACCGTTTTAAAAAAATGATAAATGTTGCATTAACACGAAAAATCCACATGGCAAAGGAATGTCATAAAAATATCAAAAGAAAACAAACTGGGAAGTGTTTTTCCCACACATATCACGAAAGAACTAATTTTTAATAAAAATAATATTCCTACATATCTATATAAAAATCAAAACATAATAGGAAAATAGACAAAAGAAAAAGAAATGCACCTGTCACTAACATGTTTGGAAAAATGCTCCTTTACAGTCCTCATAAGATAAATGCTAATTAATGAAATACATTTCACCTAGCATATTGGTAAAAAAATTTAAAAAAACAGCTCTCTAACCAACTTGTTAGCGAGGGTGTGAGTGTAAATTGTTATAAACATTATAAGGATCAAAGTTTAATTTGTTATAATATCCTTCGAGCAAAATTTAGCATTATCTATCCCCAAAATGCAATAATCCTAAGAATTTTATTTCTAGGACATTCTCACTTGTGGGCAAAATACACAACACTTGTAGCAGCACTACTTGCTGAATAAACACAGTGAAAACAGCTCCACTATCCATCAGTAGAGGATACAATAAATTCATTTCCATACATTTGTGAAATACTATGCAGCCATTTGAAGAATGAAGCATCTCTTTCAGGATAAGTAAGGATTTCAGCTAAGAATATTATTAAAGGACAGAACAGGTTACAGAGGTACAGAACAGTGTTACAGCAAACTCACATTTGTGTAAAAAATAAAAAAAAGAAAACATAAAATACATACACAGATGCTACCGTATGCGTACATTTTCCTAAAGTTACACACGAGACAATTTGTTATCCCAGAAGAGATGAATTTGTTGGGGGATGGGATAACAACTTACTTATTACTCTCTGTTCTTTTGTATATTTTTGATGTGGTGCAAACATTTCCTGTGCCTATGTAATTAATTTTTTAGTGTGTTAAGATAACACAAGGGCAAGTGCAAAAAGTATGTTTAGTGCTAGGAAATTTTTAATGAAAAAATGACCACTCTTGTCATGCCATTCAAGGAAGGTTTAGAATGAAGGGGTCGTGAAGTAGAGTTGAACGTAAAATTGCGATCAAGAAGTATTACCATGAACTAAGATGGTTTAATCATATCCTTATGATACAAGCTTATGGCCCCATCATTCAAGCAAGTAGAGATAAGGGAGCCTGGAAAGAGGCAGAGATTGTGGAAACAGAGAAAAAGAATAGAAGAAGGTACAGCAACTTTGAATTATGTCTCTTTTGCAGTGAAAGCACAATAATGAGTTTACAGGAGTTCAGAACAAATATTCAAATGATCATGTAGAAAGTACCACGTTCTTAACGATTATGTTGCAAAAGTATCCTTTTTTGCATAAAGTCTTAGATGAGGAGAAGCAGCATGACGTATTAGAAAAGGCCATGAACAGAATTCAGGAGACATTTAGTCTGGTTCTTGTTCTGCCATTAATTAGCAAAGTAACCTTGAGAAGGTCACATTGTGTCTCCAGGCCTCAATTATATTATCTGTTATATAAAGGGGGGGGGGGCATGCAATAGATTCATGGTTCTACAACCATTTTTTTTTTTTTGCTCTGAAGAACATTTTTTTTTCAAATGAAGTGTGAGCACAAACCAGTGAAACAGATAAAAGCAGAGCAATTTTGTATAAAGCAGGAATGGGTGCCCCAGAGCCCTCCTGCACGGTATCTTTCTTTCCCGCCATGGCCCTCTTTAATGGAACAAAATCAAAGCCCTGGGAACCAACAAAGTTCAATTTAAAACTATTAGCTAGGGGATTCCTCAAGCCCCTTTTCATGAAAACATTTCATAATTCTAAGAGGTAATTGACTCACAGGTTTAACCATTTGTAAAATTTCTACAAAAATATTTGCAAAAACTGATGGTGGTAGTAGGAGGCTATGCAAGAAGTAATTACTTCAACAAAGATTTATTAAGCATCTTTTCTGTTGCATAATGTTGCAAGATACAGAGCTGGCTAGAGTGGAATCTCGCCCTCTCTGATTTTGATAATTTGTTGGAGTTTTTAAAAAATCCGTTTAGGGTTCTCTAACCTTTTTGAATATTGACATAGATGTCTTTTATTTGTTTGGGGACTTTTCTGTTGCCTTTTTCTTCTCCCGGGACTCCATTTTTATGTATGACAGTACTGTTGACCAACTCACATATCTCTTGTGCTCTTTTTTTCTTCTTTCCACCTTTTTTCCTTGCTGTGCTCCAGTTTGAATGTCTTTTTTGACCCGTCATCAGTTTCCCAATCCTGTCTTTTAGTGATTTCCTAAATTCACATACTGTATTTTTAGTGCTGAACTGTCCATTTTAATTATTTTTATAGACGCATGTATTTTGAAGCTGTCCTCTATTTTGTTAATCCTTTTTTCTCTTTCTGTAAGCACATTAATCATAGTTATTTTAAAGATCTGATTGGCTAATTTCAGCATCTGGCTTTATCTGTGGGTTTGTTTCTATGGTCTGTTTTTGCTCTTGGTTGTTGATTTATGGCCATTCCACATCTTATGTATAATCATTTTTGACTGAATATAAGACACTGTGTTTAAAAACTGTACAGACTTCAAACGTTAACTTCTGCAAAAGAAGTCTATTCTTTCTTCTCCTGAGGCAAATACTGGGAGGGGCTGATTGGCCAAATGAAATCAGCGATCAGGCTGGCTGGGGTGTAGCTTTTGCAAACCCAGTCTATCTCTGTGGAAGCTTCAATTCTGCCCTAGAAAAATTTTCAACTTAGCTCTCTGACCTTTTATGTTGGGCAGTTTCAGAACATAGTAAATGTATTAAGGCCATGTGTTGGAGGCCCCTAAGCTTCCAACCTTATTTGTCAGTCACACACAAATATCAAAAAATCATACATTTTCTTGTCTCTCCAGAGTACCTTTCTGGAATATTGGCTTCAGCTGCATCTAGAATCAGTAAGTGTGCCCGTGCAATATCAGTTGTAAATCTTTGGCGCTAATCCGTCCCTCCTGTGAGGATTCTTATCAGGTCTTTTCCACCAGAAGGTCTTTGTTCCTTAAGTCTTCAGGATTATGGAATTTCTCATTCTCCCTTTCATAACCATTTGGTTCATTTCTTTAGCCTTTCACACAGTGTGAGATTAATCAATTCATGTAGCAATGGGCTGCTTGAATGGGCTAGTTCCTGTCTCTCCTATCTTGCTGTCTGCCTGATGTTTGTTGCTTTCTGATGCCTGTAAAGATACCATGGTTGCAATTTACCCAGCTTTGTCTAATTGTCATTGGGACTATTCAGTTGCTACCAAATGCTATTCAGAAGCAGAAGCTCACATTGGAAATTTTTAGGAATCTTAAAATCTAAACACTGTGAGGCAAATTTTTAAAATTTAATACATGTCATACTGTTCATGTTATTTTATCTGAACTGCTGTTTCTAGGTTTTCCTCTAAGTGGTTTGTAGGGGTGACTGGGTGGCTCAGTCGGTTGAGCATCTGACTTTGGCTCAGGTCATGATCTCACTGTCTGTGAGTTCAAGTCCCATATCAGGCTCTGTGCTGACAGCTCAGAGCCTGGAGCCTGCTTCGGATTCTGTGTCTCGCCCTTTCTCTGCTCCTCTCCCACTCGTTCTCTGTATCTCTCTCAAAAATAAGTCAACATTAAAGAAAATTTCAAATGGTTTGTAAAAGTATAGGACGATCTCTGGGTACATAATTTAAGATGTCATTAATAAATATGCTAAAAACTCAGGTTTGTATACACACAATATTCTCTATTAAATTTAGTCAGGAAAGGCAGAATTCTCTAAAACACACTACACCTTATTTTTCTAAAGAATGATATAGGAAAAGGTTAAGTAAAATGTTAAATTAGATACTAATTTTCTAGTGCATAGAAACAATCAGGCAATAATTATAAGTAGCACCTTGAGGGAAAATAAACATATTTTCTATTGGTATATGTATAGAATATAGTAAGTATAATCTTATATCACACTTTGAAATTGTAAGCCACTAGTGTTACTATCATTTTTTTCAACTCCCAGAATATATCAACATTCATTTTAAATGATTTCTTCAATTAACTCCAGGATATCCATCATGCTAAAATTTTTAGAAAGCCTGGAGGGCTTAAGAAATTGTGTGTATGTGTGTGTAAGAGTGTACTTAAGAAATGAATTTGGTTTGCATACCTTGGATTACTGGGGATTTATTTTATTCTTTCTTTTGTTCTCAATTTTCTTATATTTTAATCAGAGTCGTATTTGTAAAGCAATTTAAAACTAGATTAAAATTTAACCTGCAAAAGGGTTGCTTGAGAAACGAATTAATTCTCTTTGCCATTCTATTTTGCTCTTGCTCCTCTACCTCAAGGGCCTGAAACAAGTCAAAGGACCCCTTGCAGGCATTTTCTCTCATACATCACTCACTACACCAGTGTATCCCTTTCTCTCTTCTCTCATACAGTGCTCACTAAACCAGGGTATCCCCAAGCCTCATTGCTGCATTAGAGCTATCTATGCTAGATTATTAAGAACTATCAGATCCTTGGGTTCTGCCTCAGACAGGAATCATTAAGGATAGTCCTCAAATTTGTGCATTTTATTTGCATTTCAGTATGTACTATGGCTGAACACAATTACCCAGTAAGCATTCCATAAGAATCGCATAGCACAGCATAATCACTGACTCCCTAATTATTCAGCTGAAGACTCATTACCCTGCTTTCCATTATAATGCCCATAGCAGCTTCCTCTGTCAGTACTGGTGAGGAACCTACCTCATTTGCCTCCTCCTACGTGTTCTACTCTGGAAGCTTTCTTAACAGCTACTCATGTCCTATTAAGGAGCTCTCACCAGAACCCTTTCCAGTTCTTACCTTCTTTATTCCATATTCCAAAGCATTCAGCAGTGTCAGTGTAGAGGTCTTCAACTCTGAATTTCTCCTCTTGGAATAAAACCTGGAGGGAAATGCGTTACCTGAAATTGGACTTGTCATTTACCAACAGAAAACACAGTGGGTTGTCATACTCATGATATGTGGTCACTGTGGTCAGAGTAAGTTTTTTTTTTTCCTCAAGTCTCACCAAGCAAGAAAACTCAAGACACAGCCTGAAAAGTCCCTAGTGAATCTGTTTAATCCCTACCATTCTTTCAACTCTAGATAATCATAGGCAAGTGATGAGCATGGGAGCGAGGAATAAAACTAAACTTCTTTGCCTGCCATCCAGAGCAATAATTAAGAACAAGGGATTTATAGTCAGGCTGCCTAGATTCGTATTCTCACTTCATGACCTTAGCCATGTCACTTAATTCCACCAACCCACCTTATCTGATTTATAAAATAAAGGGAAATATTAGTCTCTGATCCTTCCAAATGTCTTTGGAAACTGCTTTACTGAGATGTCACACATTCAGAAAAGTCACAGATCATAAGTACAGAGTTCAACATACTTTTTACAATGCAAATCCACTTATGTACCCCAATTTCAGATGAAGAAACAAAATCATATCAGTCTTACCTACCTCATTTTGGTCAATACCATTTTACAATTTTTCATCAATAGTAGCTCACCAAGGTTCACCTGTGTCATAACTTCTAGCCTCATTGATCAGTGTTACCTCTTTTTCCTTTACATGTCTAAAATCACACAATATGGATTCCTCTGAGTCTGACTTCTTTGGAAAGATCATACTTATTGTTGCATGTAGCTATAGTTTGTTCATTGTTGCATTGTTCCCTTTTGTGAATATACCACAGTTTATTATGTGTTCTATTGTTAATAGCTCTTTTTTCACTTTAGAGTTTGGACTATTTTGTATATTTTGCCACAGATATTCTTATACATGTCTTCAGTAAATACATGTGCACATTTCCATTGGGTCTACACTTAGGAATGGAACTGTTGGATTGTAGAGTATGTGTATATTCAACTTGATTGGATCGGGCAAACAGCATTCTAATGTGGTTATCCCAGTTTACTTTGTCACAGTGCATGAGTGTTCTGCTTTTTCCACATTCCCACCAAGAGTAGCCATTAGTGTCTCTCTCATTTTAGCCATTCTGACACGTTGAGGTATCGTCTTCTGGTTTTCCTCTTCTTTTCTCCAATGACTAATGCAGTAGAGTGCCTTTCACATGGTCTCATGTGGCTGTTGCAAGAATTGCAAGATATAATGCACATAAAGCTCTGTGCACAATGCCTGGCACATAGCAAGTACTCAATAAAGCCAGGCCTTCTTCTTATCATACCTTTGCCTGTTTGATTGCAATGAAGGACCATGGTGTGATCTCAGTGTTGCACATCCCTACCATCATTGTTTTCTTCTTTGTGTTGCTACCACAAAAACAACCACAGATAACTAAACAAATCACAAAAGAATATGTTTGTCAAACAAGAAAAAAATAGTTTTATGGCTCTGTTCCTTTTTTTTTTTTTTTTTACTGGTCTAAGAAACCAAAGTTTATTTTATTGAGCACCACGGAATTAACACAAATGAAATGTAACCTCATTAATCACCATTTATTGATTTACACCTCGCTAATGCAATCATTTAAGAAAGTAGCTGTTAGGTAATGGTGTCTCAGTATAGTTCTTGTGTAATTTCCAGATAGGAATTATTATCAAGCATGTCAAGTGGGAATCCTGTGTACTGGGTGTGTGAGAATCTGAGTACTCAAACAGTTGTGTAAAACACCACCAGGAACTTATCCAACTAGCCAGTAATGAACAATGGAGTTTTCCTTTGCCACTCTTTAAAGGGAGTTTACCTTCTTGGCTTTTATCATTCTGTGTTGCATTAAAGAGGATGTAGCAGCCATTTCTGTCCATATTCTACTTCTCTGACTATAGTTTGAAGAGAAAACAGAACATGAATTGTGGGCAATAAAGGAAGTAGAGAGTTCTGAAGACAGACGGCACAACTCTGCAAGTGTAATGGCGTCCGTTCAGGAATTTAGAGCTAGGAATGACATGGCAGGGGCCTCACAATGGCCTTAAATTTTGAGCTGTCTAAACAATGCCAGCAGGCAGGCATCAATCAGTGCCATCCAGCATATGGGCAAGAATATTTATCCCGACAAAGTCGCTTTTATTTTTTGAGTTATTGAATGATTTGTTGTTTCTTTTGCATGAATGCTGAGTAGGAAAGCTCTACAGACACATTCTGATACATATATTTAAAATGTAAGTTGATAAATAAACCCAGTGCTATGTATACGGCACAAACACTGTACAAATTCTAATTTAACTTCGGAGATTATTATGAGTTTGCCTATTATTATGAGATTATTATGAGATTATGAGATTGCCTGTTATTATGAGTTAGGAATGTATTGCCTAGCACATATACCTTGAGTTATGCAATAAAGAAATGATATGAACCACTTGATTAAGAACTGACTATACAATCAAAACTTGAGTCAAATTACACACACACACACACACACACACAAAGTTTAAATCAAAGCAAGGTATGGAAAGTGTTATCATAATCAAACCTCCCTGAGCCTGTATGGAGCTTGATTATATGGTTTAGAGCAGTGCTTTGTAACAGGATGGTTTGACCCTTCAGGGGACATTTGGAGATATCTGAAGATATTGTTGGTGGTCACAAGTGGGGGAAGAGGCACTACTCACATCTAGCAGGTAGAGGCCAGGGATGCTGCTCAACCTCCTGAAATCCACAGGACAGCCCCACAACAAAGAACGGTCTAGCCCAAAATGTTACCAGCGCTGATGTTGAAGAAGACTGAACTATAGCATTAAGCCTTATCCCCAGGGCCCAGAACAGGACCCACCACATAGCAGGGTATCAACAAAGATGTATGTATTCAAGAGCAAGTATTACTATGAAGTTACTAACCTATTCAACAGGAAATTTTGTTAAAAAAAAAATACCAATAATCAAACGAGTGAATTGTGTGGTGTGCGAGGTATAGACCAGTAAAGTTACTTGAAAACACAGTCACCATTTTTCTTTTTATGAATATACTTGCAGTTTTTTTCACATTTTCCTATAAAGTGTTCTTCCTTTTTAACTTGAGTGAGTGGAAAACAGGTTAGTGTTTTGATTGAGGGCAGTGGCTTCAAAGTCAGACAGCCACGGATTGCAATCTGCAGTGACTCTCTGTTTCTTGCCCTGTAAATTAGGATAAGAGTAAATAAATCAGGGGTAAATTATCTAAAATTGTACTCATTTAATAATGATCGTGGTTGCAATCTCTTAGCATGGAGTAGTATCATGTGGATTCAGCTGGTTATATATTATCCTTTGGTAGTATTGGCTGAGGGGAAGGGTTAATTCCTATTCGCTGAGGGAATTACAGGGTTCTAGACTCTTGCTCTATGACAGTATTATTAGGTCACCTAACAAGTCATTTTGTAATAGAAGTTACATCAACAATATCAACCTCTTCATCATAGAGAATTTCCTTATGCCAGACACTCTACTAAATGCTTCACAGATATTTCAATCTCTAATCTTCCTACCACATGATGAGGTTTGGGGTTATAAAGGCTCAAGGATATCTGGCCACACAGGTGGTAAATCCCAGGTCTGGGATTCAATGACATAGATATGTGTCTAATGTTAAGCCAAAACTCAGTGCAAATGACTTTGTGCAGTCAGGAGACAACTTGTTGAAAGATATAAGAAATTTACATCCTTAGGAGAGAAAGGAGGTCTCCCCACAAAGGCTCAAATATTTTGCAGTGTACAAGTTGTTTAATGAAGTGTTGATTTGATTACAATAGTGTATCACTGGGATCAATTTTTATGACCATCATTAGGGGATCAGATGAAAACATTAAACCATTGCTGTTAGTGAAACCATTGCAGTTAACGAAACATCTCTATCCTTAGATATCACACTTGTTAGGAAGATGAGAACAGACTACAGAATGAGGTATGCATATATTCACATGTGTGTGTATCTACTGGACAGAGTCGCAACTGTACCCATCATTGGAAATAGTACCTATAATGGAGAAAGAGAAAGAGATTATACAGTAGAACGACAGTCAACGGGACTTTCTTTTCTTTCTGTCTCTTTCTCTCAAATGAGCATATGTGATATTTACAAAGGCTAAAAATCTCTCATTGAGCACACATTTATTGTGTGCCTACTCCAGCCAGGTGCGCTCTTTTACACTTTGGAGTCTTATCCTCGCTCTCTAATTTGAAGCATTATGTGAGTTTGTTACATGGGTATCCAAGCCACAATCGGGAAGTGAGCTAGTAGGAGCCTAGACTAAGGTAGTCACGTTGGGAATGCACGGGACAGCGAGGGTGAAGTTCATATACTCCACCTGTTCTGGACTCTAGTGTAGGAGTCTCTCCCATAAGCCACTCCCTGGCAGCATTGGTGGTTTGGAGGGCAACATTCAGTCCCTGCGCACCTTTCATAGGAGGAAGCGCCATTCCTGAAAACAGCGAAGACTGAGGAATTTTTAAAAAGTCTCTTCAGACCATTCTTCCTGTTTGACTATAATATGACTATTTATTCATATAACACTTTGCACAGATTCTGATTTTTATGGTGCCATAAAGTAAGATTTTCAGAAACTTGGTGGTGGGTAACATAATACCATCAATGACACTATTAATTAATGAAGAATTCTACTTAGTGAGGGTGAGCATCATATTTTTCTGAAAATGAATCTTGAGAGCTTCCTTGATTATACCGTGCCTCTGCTTCCATTATCATTTAGAGATTGAGGCATGAGATGGGTCTGGTGATTATAATGATTTAGGAGGAGAAATAATATGTCAGAACTATGGGAGATTCTATAATTTCATGGTCTATAGCCTAAAAAAATACATCATACCCCCAGATCCGGGTGTGTTGTATTTTAACATTGGCTGTTGTGGTACCTTGCACAATATACCTGATTGCAAATTTATACTGAACTCCCCTGACACCAACGGCATACATATTGTAGTTACTAATGAAGAAAAGAAAAAGTAATATACTTTTATTAGAAATTTCTTTAGGGTCTACGCCATAATGGCACATATGACGGGGGGACGAAATTATTCATTAAGTATTTCCCAGGAATTATTCATAATTTAATGATATGACAGACCCTAGACCTTGTGGATGCTTCGGCTGGTGCTAAGAGGAACTTCCCAGCTCCATAATGCAGCTAGCCATACGTCGCACATTTTACCTGTGATCTGAAACCTGCAATAAACCTATTTTTGCTTTCTGGAGCAATGACAGGTTCCACCCATTTGTCTTTAAGATTTGGGGCCATCGCTTTCTTTAGAAGCAAGAATTTTTACAGATACCCAAATCTGTTCCTCAGATTGGGTGGGTCACCTAAACAATTGGGGGTTTGGTGCCTGACACCTTAACCTTTAAAATGAAAAGGGACAGAACTCAGATGCATAGAGGAAATTGGCGTTGTTGAGCAGTCCACCAAGAAGACAACTGAATTTTCAGTTTCTACCTGCATATTTTTATCCTTTTTAACGAATAGAGCAATTCTAAGAAATGTAAGTACCAGACTATTTTCTTCAGCCATCAGTGTCAAAGAAATGGTACTAAATGAATTTTCTTCTCAAGATTTTTACTTTTAATTGTTGAAATCACATTTCACTGAATCTAAGACTTACTGATTGCATAACGCACCACTCTTTTATGTGCTATTATAAGCGTGATCTCAATTTTGAGAAATGTAGAAAAAATGGATCTTAAAATCAATGAAATTTGATAATCCCAAGCGATACATGTTGGGGGAGAAAGAAGCACACACACATCTACGTAGCTATTATTCGCCGCCCAACTTCTGTAGATAATTTGTTCTCCATCTCCCATAGTTGCAAAAGCAGGTTTTTACAAGATGGAATGATTCGATATATCTTGAATTGCGTCTGACTTTCTTCATTCAGCAGTAGATTATGGACACTCTCCCATCCCAGTTACCTTTTTTTTTTTTTAATGGTTAAAATGTCATTCAGAAATGTCTTTTCTATCTTTGAGTCAGAAGTTACAAACTGTGGCCCACAACTTACTGTTTTAAATATCAAGAAATTTCATATACATTCCTCTTTTCCAGCTTCCTTACAAATCAGATCAGGGTGATGTTTTCACATAGTGACAGTTTCCAGCCAAGTAGTGATCGGCGCTCACTTGAAGGACGCACACTTCTGGTGTGCCATCGTTTCCACCGTCTTCTATTCTCATACGTACTGCCTGTGTCTCCTCCTTACTTCCCTACCTGGTCCCTACTGCGCTTTGGGTTTGCAACCCCTATTTTGAACATTTGGAATAAAACACACTACAATACAACACACTAAAAAAGGCCTTTTTGTGGCATTCCAAGTTCATTTAGAAAATTACTAAATTTCTCAGCGTCCACCACCTTTATCGCCTAGTGTTTACTCGTGCCAACGTTAGATACCTTATGCAAATTTTTTCCAATTCTCCCACCTCCTTCAGGCTACCATAGGTGACTTACCAGTCACACTTGATTGGCCCCCGTTATTTTTTAAAATTTTTTCCTATCATGCACATCTCATTTGATTATCATAGACCCACGTACACCTTCACACTGGTCTTTGTTAGACCTCATTTTAATGGTCTGCCGTTGTCCACCCAAAATGTAAACATGTCCTTTGTACCGTTAGTCATTCCTGCTTTGTCTCTGGAGTTTGAACTCATGCCTTTAGTTGTTCCCCCAAACTTGGAAGCTAAACCTACTCTTTTATCTCTACCATTTCCTTGTTTGGCAAAGAACATTGTGGAAATGTTTCTGTGAGCCTCAAGAAGAGGAAGAGAGCGAGTGTTCCATTTGCTGATTTTGTACATTTTCCAGTGTTAGGATTTGTATAGAGCAGATGTTGATTAATAACACTAAGCATAAAGTTGTAATGCTTCTTAATAGACTTCCAATAATTGTTTTACCATTTAAACTGATTCCTCAGAAAGATTCCGAGTATGACCAATGTACCACTCCTTCTCAAATGTGTGTATTCTGCAAAATAGACAATAAAACTGTTTAAATATAATTCCCGTATTTCTGGAAGACATACAGACACATTTCAATCTTGCGTCAAGCCTGTAATTAAAAAGTAAAATACACCGTGCTGAATTTAGTGTAATTGTTTGACTTTCAAACAGTGCATATCCAGTGAATCCCAGGAAGCAATTTTCCCCAAGTGCTAGTTTACATATGTCACAACTAGATAAAAGGCCCTTTCTGTGCCACTTCCCTCCCTCTCCCTCTCTGTCTCTCTCTCTCTTTCCCCTGTGCCTGCAATGTCACATCAGTTGCAGTAGCCAGAACTGTTGTCCCCGGGGAATGATAGGGTAGCACAGAAATGGACAACTTACGTTAAAGGGATTGAACTATAATGGTGTTATCTCTTAAAAACACCCATGTCTCTTAGGTAGACCTCTTCCCATAGGGAGGCACGAAAGCAGAGAACTTCGCAGGAATCTTGCTGTCAGATGGTGTCCTCTACAATATAAATTAGATGCAAAGATGTATAAATGAGGAACGTTGCCAGACTTACTTTTAAAGAAGTATGGCATTTTTGAAGACTTCCATGAAAGCAAGATTCTTCGGACTGTCAGAAAGCTCAATACCAGCATAAAAATGCTGTATGCTCTCTGAGAGTGTTGAGTAATGGACATTCGTATGGAAGCCTGTTGGATGCATCTACATTTCAAAAAGTCCCTAAACTACCATTGCTTTTCTTAAGTAAGTCATAAGTTTAAGACAGGAGCAATATTGTTTGACCCTGATTGCATGACGTGTCCCTGATGACAATTTCTAGATTTCTGATTGCAAAAAAAAAAATGCATGTTTAATATAGAAAGTCTAATAAATATAAAGGAATAGAAAATGAAACTGCCATCACGCCAACATCCAGGGACAATCCATGTTAATATTTTTACATGTGTTAGTTCTAGGTGAGGTGGGTTTTTTTGTTGATACATTTAAAATGTTTGAAATTATGCCTCATGTAAATATTATATTCTGCTCTTTTCAGTTAATTTATAACATACAGATTCACACGCACATAATGTATAACACAGCCAATAATATGTATCAGACCTATTTTCCCTAGCTTGTTGAAAATTTCTGAAAGCATAATTTAAGGGCGTCATTGTGTGGATATCCATTGTGTCAACATAATAACATTTGCTGAACCATTCTCCTGGTCTTGGTCATTTAGTGTGTTTTCATTTTTTGCTATTATCAATAACCACATTGTCAAGCATTTGTAGTGATTCTGGGTAAATGGAGTCAGTGGGTAAAACGTATGAAATGTTTAAGACTCCATAGGCATATTGCCAAATTGTTTAACAAAAGTATTATTACCATCTTACCTGCATTGAATAACTCCCATTTTCACCTTAGTCTCTTTGGTACTGCTGTAACCTTATTTTCTAAACATTTCTTGTAATAAGTAAAAATGGTATCTCTTTGTTGTTGGAAAATACATTTCGTTTATTCCCCATGAGGTTGAATATTTTTCCACGTAAGCATTTGCTTTTGTGAGACTTGCTGAAGTGCTACAGGCAAGGGTAGCTTTACACAGAGAATGTTGTCTATGTCCCTTTGAACATCAGCCTTATTTTTAAAAACACTGTTCAATTTATAAAGTGCTGTCACATACCTAATTACCTCATTTGAGTCTCACAACAACCTTCTGAGGTGGGAAAGTAGTAGTCTCTATTGAAAACTGAGACAAGTGAGACTCAGAAAAAAATCAGTAACTAGCTAGGGTTAACCCAGTTAGCAAGCCAAAGACGTTTTTGTTTTGTTCAGGTTTTTGCCATCAAATCAGAGGGTTTCAGTCAAAACAACAGTTTGTACAAAGTAAGGTCCAGTGAATGTAAAATGCAAAAAAGTAAAGATTACTATTTAATGCCCTTCACTTCCAAAAACAGAAGAAAGGGGCGCCTGGGTGGCTCAGTCGGTTAAGCGGCCGACTTCGGCTCAGGTCATGATCTCGCGGTCCGTGAGTTCGAACCCCGCGTCGGGCTCTGTGCTGACAGCTCAGAGCCTGGAGCCTGTTTCGGATTCTGTGTCTCCCTCTCTCTGACCCTCCCCCATTCATGCTCTGTCTCTCTCTGTCTCAAAAATAAATAAACGTTAAAAAAATTTTTTTTTTCAAAAACAGAAGTGGGGCGCCTGGGTGGCCCAGTCGGTTGAGCGTCTGACTTCGGCTCAGGTCATGATCTCGCGGTCTGTGAGTTCGAGCCCCGCATCGGGCTCTGTGCTGACAGCTCAGAGCCTGGAGCCTGCTTCACATTCTGTGTCTCCCTCTCTCTCTGCTCCTCCCCTGCTCATGCTTAGTCTCTCTCTGTCTCTCAATAATAAATAAACGTTAAGAAAAAAAAAAATTAAAAAAAAAAAACAGAAGAAAAACAAGAAAGGAAAAATAAAGCTGACATCAATTTTTTTTTTCATGGTGTCAAGACACTCCAGTTTAGAACCAGAATAAATGCTTAGCAAAAGGAAAAAAAAAAAAAAAAAAAAAGATTAGCTGGATGGCTGTTTTTTTCTGACTACTGACTATTGCCTCAGAAAGTTTTAATCTTAAGCATTTGCGGGCTTCAACATAAGGTGACAAAAAGAAATATTTGGAAGTTGTACAGAAGACTGGTCATATTTTTGAGGCAATGATATTCAAGAACCCACAAGCCATGCAAATAGAGTTGAGTGTACATTCAGAGTAAAGCTTTTATTTCTTCTTCATTATTGTACAAAGGTGTTTGCTAATTGCAAAAAAAGTAATCATTTCCTCTACGTTGCTGTTGCAAGGGGGGAAAAGCCATAAAAACGTCTGTACTGGGAAACTACTGCATTCTGATTCTGTATGCTTATAAGAAAATTCGGATTTGAAACTCTTTTGTTGATCTTTCCACTAAAGGAAAACAACATAATTTCTTAAGAAGAATTCTGAGATTTTATTTTTTTAATGTTGATTTTTGAGAGAGAGAGCAAGAGAGAGAGGGAGAGAGAACATGAGCGGGGGAGGGACAGAGAGGGGCCCAGAGGATCTGAAGCAGGCTCTGTACTGACAGCACAGAGCCCAATGCGGGGCTAGAACCCACGAACTGTGAGAGATCATGACCTGAGCCAAAGTTGGAAGCTGAGCCACCCAGGTGCCCCTCTGAGATTTTATTTTTCATTAATTCCGTCAATTTTTATTGATTACCAAATTTATTTAAGCACGTTATAATTTGTACATCAATGGCAGCTTGGTGAAATGTGGCCGCATATAAGCCATGTGGTATCTACGTGGAATTTAGGCATTCTCTGTGCTGTCATTAGGCACCATGCCCCTTGAGATGGAGCAGTTGTGTCTGTTAGCATTCTGGGTTGCAAGCACCAGAAACTGATGCTAGTCATCTCAAGCAAAAATAGAATTTATTGGCAGACTCTAAAGGGCTTTCAAAATTGAAGAAAGCCTGGAGGACAGTTCTTGGAATGCAGGCAACAATCTGTAACCCTCTCAGTGGCCCTACAGCAAGAGTTGCAGAAAATATTGGCACCAAAGTACAAATTGGACCTGTATGACACCCTTCATAAGGATGACCCCCATCATCCCACATCCCACATGACTAGTCCAGCATTCAAAGTTCAGAAGCCAAACTTCTCATGAGGGTAACATTTTGGATGCCTATTCCCTAGCAGTAGGAAAGAGACCCATTCCAATTTTGTGGTCAGCAGGAGCCATTAATGTCTAAAACTGTATGTCATTTGGGATTCCCCAAATGGGGATCTTGGCACATGTGAAGGTGTGATTCTGCATTAAATTTGAGAAATTAAAGAAGGGTCTACAGAGCTATGAATGTTGAGACTAGCTGCCCCCCAAGCCCTCTTACTCCTCTTGGCCACCAGAGAGTGGGCAGCTGATTATATATTTTACAGGCTGTCAATGGAAGATTCTTCTTTAGGGAGTCTCCATAGCCTGAAAGCAAAACCCTAAGAACACAGACACTGGGTTTTCCCATTGAACCGGCCTACCTATGTTACCTTACACCGAGATGCATTGTCAGTAGGTGACTGTTCCTAGGCATAGAGATTTCTATCAGCTTTTTAGTCTCTCACTCTTAAAGTATGAGCAGACAGGCAAAGACTGCCAGGGATCTTAGGAAAGCCTCCAACATGAAGGGCATAGCCTTAACATACAAATGGAAAAAGCAAATTGTTGGGAGCAGGAATATAAAAACTGAAAAAAAATCTATCGTTGGTATCCTCAGAGATAAAGGTAATATTAAGCCCATAAAACAAGAAGAAAAAAATTAGAGAACAAAAATAAAGGTCTTAGGCATTAAAATTAACGGAAAAGAGATAAAAAAATCTCAGTAGAAGGACTGGGTTATAAAGTTGAAAAAAAATCCCTATGAAATTGAGAAAATCCATCTGAAATTGGCGCAAAAAGTCACAAAGCTAGAAAGCAGGAGGGAGAGGATAAGACAGAGGATCCTTCCAGGAAATTCAACACCCAAATGCCTTTCACAGAAGTAGAGGATGTGAGATTCCAAATCGAAAAGCCTCGTAAGTGTTCAACACAATGAACAAGATAGAACCACATCAAAATACATCATCACAAAATCTCAGAACCCTGGAGACAAGATGGATCTGAACTTCCAGAAATGTAAAAAAAAAAAAAAAAAAAAAAAAAAATCAGGTCACAACAAAACATCAAAGACCAGAGTACTGGTGGGTTTACCAAAAGTAAGAGCTAAAATGGAATGATAGTGCAAGAAGTAAAATTATAGGCATATTGTGTTTTTAGAGATTTGGAGTTAAAGACAAAAAGAAATAGCTAGAAGTGCTAAAAGTTGTTGCCTCGGGGAGATTGAAAAAGTGATGTAAGTTTGCATGGAAGCTCTTTTTAATAACAAAAGTGATGGAAATCATTTGCTTTTTGAACTCTATGCATATATATAATGAAGAAAAAAAAACTGAGGGATAAATTGGTAGCTCTCCACTGAGACGAAGAAGACAAAGAGAGAGAGAAGCAGGTCCATCCACCCATTGTAGGACATACTCTCTATACTGGAGGATGAGTTGTATACTACTCTGTTGATGGTGTCTGAAAATCAATTCAAACTAGCTGACACAAACAAATTGAAGTTGAAATTTGTTGGCTCTCCCAGCTAGGAAAGATACTGGGGCAGCTCAGAATATCTCAGGCACGGATGCAGGAATCAAGACTTCAGGATACTGTATGCCTATGTCTTCGCTTGGCTGCCTCACAAAGGCAAGGGTTCTTCATAAAGCACTTGTCTACTAGAAACCTCACCTTCGCGTTTTCCCACCTTAGCAATCCAAGGAGAATGAGAGACTTTTTATCCTAATATTCATATACCAGGTTGGGTAGCACAGAGCTGTAAGACTGGCTGAATTTGGGCCAAATATCCGTCTTGTTGGCCACATTTGGCAAAGGTTCAAGGCACCTGTTATCATTGACTACATCTGTCCTTGTTTCCTTCGTCACATCTTAGCCGAACGTTTACAATAGCCATGGCTGGAGTAACTAGTTTCTTGTACTCACAACCAGCCATGACTTTGCCTCAACTGATTATCCTCTGACTTCAGGGCTTCTGTGATATCTAGGCAGGAGATACTTTCAGAGGAACTCCTGTTGCATAACCAGGGAGTGTAAAGGTCAGCATCTCATTGGGCAACTCTTGACCAACAGGATATCGAAGCCAGTGGATCAGTGATTTTCTCCTCTGTCAGTCAGGCAAAACTTCTGAGATGCATTTTCTGTGGCTCCTCAGAAGATCCCAGCAGAATGAAGCACGAGGTGTCCTCATTGGTGACTAACTCAAGAACACACCCTTCAATTGCCTTTCCTTCCTTTTGTTTTTCTTCCTCTCTAGCCCCAATCCTATTCCCTGATATTTCTTTCTTCATGTAGGTTCTGTTTCTGGGACAATCCAGATTAAAACTTCTGGATTTTCTCAAAGGAATATGGCCTTCTTAGACAAAAGACAACATATCTTTCCTAGACTCCGTGAGCCATTGATTTCAGGCACATTACCAGCAGTCTATAGACAACTTGAATGTGGCATTTCAGGAGACGTAAGATTTCATCATCATAACTGCTTATTTTCATATGAACTAATATCCCAGTAAATTCTAATTAAATATGAGGCTGATTATTAGTTAGAAGACAAATTAGGAAGGCAAACATAAAAAATATTTCCATAAACATTATAATAACAGAAATGATTTACAGTATGATGAAAGTCCTCTAGCTACCGGGGAATCGATGTATGATATCCTAGGAAAAAAGCATGTTAAAGTGAGGGTAAATAATGGAATTAATTTATACAACCTCATTAAAGGGTAAGCCATTTTTTTAAATGAGTTTCTGGGTTACATTCAGAGTCAAAGAATAAGATGAAATATTTTGGGTTTGGATGTCTGTAAATTTGGCCCATTTAGACTGTCCTCTGTCTTTAAAGGAATGTTTTAAATTCCTTTTTTAAATTATTATCCTAAGAGCTTTTGAAATTATTTTTCTTCTTTTATTGCGTCAACAAATTTGATAGGTATTTTAAAAATGCTTATTCATTTTTTACTTGGATCAAATAATTTAGTCTTTACACTTTACCAAAAATAGTAGTATTAATAGGGCAAATTCATATCTTTAAAAAGGTATGTGATGATTATTCTGAACTGCTGTGCAATCATCATCTGTACGCTTCATACTATGTCTTATAATTTTTCATACTTAACATTGTTTCGCCATTACATGGTAATGAGCTTGAAGACAGAGCGTCTCTTCTTTGCATGTCCTTTAGTTCCTAACAATGAGTGTTTCTCATAGAAGGTAAGAAACAAATGTTTCTTTCATTCGTTTTTCTTGCTTATAACATAATGACTCTTCTTAATGAAAGAATTGAATCATTCTCACTACAAACAATACACGTAAGTGGAAAGAACAAAATAAAAAATAATTCCACTACCTAGGGACAGTCAGTAGTCAATATTTAGTGTATGTTCTTCTGGTCTTTTTTTTTTTTCTATTTTAGACACACATACACACAACACAAAGACAAACATACAGATGTGCACTGATACATATAGTACATATATAATAAAATGAGATCATATTGAACATTATATTTTCCTGTCTTAATACTAGTCATGTATTCAGTACTTTGTTGGGTTTTTTACTTAAAATTAAAAATTAAACCTCACTGTAAATAAAACAACTAGTAAACACATATGAAAAATATATAAAGAAAAATACGTAGAGAGAAATTATCTTTCCACCCTCTCCTAACCCACATCTTTGAAGTAAACATTACTAACAATATGGTGACTAGCCTTTTACACCTTCCTTTGTATGTTCCTACAAACAGAAGCAAATAGAAACGCAGATATATAAGGTTTGAACTCATCAACTACATTTTTACATACCCTTTGGATCATAATATGGGAAAATGAGGTTAAAATGTCAGCATTTTACTTCCAGCAGTTTGACTGATAGGACTAAGTTCAAATTATGTAAACTTTGATGAATACAACTTTTAATTATACTACACTCTTCTTTAAGTTACTTTTGTCTGTACTTCGATTCTTAGTCTACATGGTCAGTCTGTTTTATGAAACATCTCTGGTAAATATGGTTTCTGAGGTAGACAAAGAATAAGGAAATTACTCCTTTTGCAATTTTCATTGGGGTCTCTATAGATGAATATCTGCAAAATTCAGTGATCACTCAACATTGGATAAAATTGTTTCCTCTCAAGTGCCAAAGAAATATTTATTGTTATCTTATTTAGTATGGAGGAAATTGGACTCACATTCTTTCCAATTTTTTAAAGGACCCATAGGAAAATAACTTGAAAGTTAACTCAATAGTCATTTACAGAATGAAACACCTGTAAAAATTATTAAAAACACTTAAAGTCACTGAGTTGCTTGTCAAACTTACTCGAGTCTAATTAAATGGTTGTTTTCATCACTTCCTGAAATTTATTTTACCCTAGATAAGAGGCAAATATATCAGTCTCTGAATGGTATTGAATACTAACCTCATAATGTATCACCAACAAAGTCCTGCTGAATTAATGAATTGTGTGCATGTTTGAAAGTGGGATTGTACTTGTCTAATTGTGGCATCAGTTGTCATGGCAACTATCAGCCAATCAGCGAATAAACGCCCTGACTTGGCAGTGTTTGGGTGAAGAAAGCTTTGTGCAGTTGTCAGCCTGAGATTTATGATGGTAAAACTATATTTGGCGGGCAAATCAATGTGTTCTCTCTCTCCTCTTTGTGTTTCTGCCCTCATTTTAAGTCAACCCCTTGATATTCAACTGGAATATTAAGAGACCCTGGGTCTTTGGAGCAGTTTTGTTATTAATAGATCACTTTTGATAAACTGTATATGGGATGACTAGCTATTTGTATACATAGCCAATGAAGGCAACCCCTGGTATTTCTTTGTATTTGTAATTGCAAATGTCATATCTTGAAAGCAAGTGGGTATTAGAGGATATCTTTTTATGTCTACTATTAAAACATGTCGAGTGATCTATAAATTACCCCACATAGATAAACAGTGGATTAAAATTAGGCGCACTCATTCTGTCATCACTATAATATTAATCATTGGAGTTTGGGTCTTTAATGTTAATATATACCTTTTAGCAGTATATGTCACTACATATTAAATTACATGATAGCTGACAGATTTTTAAATCAAAACATTTTTTCTCTACTTATGTCATAACATGATAAGAAATAAAGAGTACTTTTTGCTTATAGAGGATATTGTTTAATCTTTGCACATGCTGTTTTTTATTGTTTATATTTGTAATAAACTGAGATGTTTTTATCAGTACCTCTTCTTGCTCACACACATACCAGAATAGGTGATCAGCGGTTTCATGTAACATGCAAAGAGCTATACAAAGTAATGCTCGTAAAACCAATACTATTTTACCAACTTTTAGTAAAACAAAATTGGGACAAAATACCAATTCTTCTCAGCTGTTTACTTTCTTTCACCTGGAATGATAGGGAATTTTTTAATGATAAGGAAACACACGACTGAGTCTAAAACAGAAAGCCTGACTATACGTACGATGGTGAAGAGTGATTCAATCGCTTTCACTCCTTATAAAGTGTGACTATTTAGGGAAGTATAGATAAATTGCACATAGTTGACATAAAAACATATCCCCTGAAGAGTAGTAAGGGCTCGCATGTTAGTGCCCAAAACAAGTGCCTTCTACAAGTCCCTGTCATCCCAATTTTTCCGTCTGCTACCGCACGAGTCCGTTCTAGAAGTAAACCTTGAGCAGAATAAGCACATAGCAAGACAATACTTTGTGGAGAGTAGGCAAACAAACAGACCAAACTTTCTTTTGCTACCACCCATTAGACTAAATGAGAAATAGATCTTTCACCATTAGACCGTGGTACTGATATAATTTTTATGGTTGTTAGGATTATGTGTTTTTCGCCTTTAATAGACTGTGAGATCCACAAAGGTAGGAAGTATATTGTGTTCATCACTGTGTGTTTATCATTCTCAACATGATCAGCCCTCAAAAAATTTTGAATATAGGGGCGCCTGGGTGGCTCAGTCAGTTAAGCATCTGACTTCAGCTCAGGTCATGATCTCATGGGTCACAAGTTCACAAGTTCAAGCCCCATGTCAGGCTCTGTGCTGACAGCCCAGAGCCTGGAGTCTGCATCAGATTCTGCATCTCCCTCTCTCTCCGGCGTTCCCTCTCTTGTACTCTGTCTGTCTCTCTCAAAAATGAATAAAAAATTTTTGAAAAAGAATAAAATTTGAACATAAAGGTTTTTTTCAGAATTTATTTATGGAAGTTGAGAATATGGGGTTTTGTTAGTTTTTTTTTTTTTCCTGTCTTAGACGTATCTTTACCTCAAACATTCCTTTAATCATATAAAAGTTATCCTTTCTCTGATTGGTATCAAAAATAAATTCGTGAAAATGAGAAAAAAAAGTCTTGAGAGCTAGCTAGAAAGATTCAAAATAATGTCATATATTAATAATTGTTAATTTTAAATATTCTAAACAGTATTTGAAAATAATATAAGAATACTAAGAGAGACTTCACATAGTATATCAACAATAACTTTTCATTTTAAATCAATTTTTACATCCCTAAGACATTTTCCCACATATATTTACTCATATGCTTATTCTAATTTTACAGATGAGAAATCTAAGGGACAGAAAACTTAAAAGAACTGGCTTAAAAATAGAAGAAATCATTTGTATTCCAAATCTAGTCCTCTTTCTACTATCAAAATAATTTGAATCTTTTGTTGTTTTTTTTTTTTTTGTTTTGTTTTTTTATATATTTGAGAGAGAGACAGACAGACAGACAGAGGATGAGCAGGGGAGGGGCAGAGAGACAGAGACAGAATCTGAAGCAGGCTCCAGGATCCTAGGTGTCAGCCCAGAGCCCTACTCAGGGCTCGAACCCACGAATGTGAGATCATGACCTGAGCCGAAGTCAGACGCTTAACCAACAAGATAAATTCTGTAGACTGTGATAGGCTTTTAAGTAACACGTAGGGTGTGATAGCATCGAGAACATGCACCTGGCAAAAATATTGCTCTTGGAGCATAAAACCCTTGGCCTAGAGGCTCTGAGAGTTTCTCAGTGCGGTAGGACATATTTACTGCTACGTATACACATCTCTGCAATGAATGAACAGCTTGCGACTAGTTTCATCTACCTGATGACCTAGACGAAGAGCAAGGGAGTACCAACAAAACGCTTCCGTCTACCACAGTCACTGTTTCCATTTGTTTATTTGTCTTGATAGCTCACATTGTTTTCCTTGGTTCCGGTGCTATTTTAAATGCAGGGTTTACTTTTTGATTTATTCATTCTCTGCCGCTGTCAACCTTGACATAGAACTTATTATCCCTTCTGAAAGCTAATACTTGAACATTTAACAGGGTTCATACTCTCTATGCCGGCTGGTATTCTTCACAGCCCAAACATTGTATCCATGAAAATACTGGTGATGCCTTTAAATTGGCCTCGATACTGTATTCCCGTATGTAGGGACTATAGGAATTCTTTAAAGAGAATGGTCATATGCAGCAGTAAAAGTCACTTGTTGTGTTAGTCATTATGTTTCAAGAGGTTTCTTCACTCTGCAAAAACTTGGCAAGTGAAATCCAGTAGGTATAGTATAAACTTACATGTCATTAATATTTATGTGACTACAAAGAATAATAAAAGTTTTTGTTTAAATCTACTTTGGGCATACTCAATAACTAAAGCACAGACGAAGACACTTTATTTTTTTTTTAACTTTTCTTAATGTTTATTTATTTTTGAGAGAGAGAGAGAGACAGAGCACGAGCAGGGGAGGGGCAGAGAGAGGGAGACACAGAATCCCAAGCAGGCTTCAAGCTCTGAGCTGTCAGCACAGAGCCCGATGTGGGGCTCGAACCAGCAGACCGTGAGATCATGACCTGAGCCCAAGTCAGACGCTCAACCACCTAAGCCACCCAGGCGCCTCTTGAAGACACTTTTTAAATTGCTTTGTTTTATTTCAAAATACGCATGGACTATAAAACAACATTGATGCAACTGGTTAATTTTATAAAATATTTATATTTTGCTATATAAATAATTGAAATATCCCTAGAATCTCTAATAAAAAATATTGTCGTCACACACACATGCAGAGTCAACTATCAGTCTATAAAAATCATAATGTTTACGGATTTGAGCATGAAATATAATTCCTGTGCATAAGAGTTTAAATTTAAGAATCTCCTTAGTGATCTGTGATATATGGTATTTATGGAGTTTAAACTTTTCTGCATAAAATCAAAGCTTAGTACCATTTCCTCGGTCATCCTGATACTTTTGCTTTTCTACTCTTCTTCCATTATTTATCCCCTTTGAGTGTCTCAGAACTATTTTAAGGGAAGATTTTTAAAAGGAAGGAGTAAAAAGGGAAATGTGACTCACTCTTCAGTGATTTGATTAAGAAAAGAAAAAAAAATCTCTTTCTCAAGTGACTGACAATTTCCAACCATTGTAGTCAAATTAGGAACAATTTACAGATTTGGGACATTTCATTTGCTTTAATTTAGTTGAAAAATTAAACTGTTATTTGTTACATTTAAAGTCTTGGTCCCCCTTTTTTTTTTCCACATTAAAGCACAACTCCTTGGTTTCTTGGGGAAAAGTTCGAAAGTTGTGAATTTTGGCACACACACAACAAAAGCTATCGCTATAAGAATTAAGCAGTGGTTTTTTTTGGCCTGAATTACACAGTGGTGATAAATGGATTGCATTTTTTTTTTTTACTCTAGCTTTTCTTAGGACTTTGGGATTCCATATATAATTTTTTTCCTCACTGATACCCTCTTCTTTAAAATTCAAATGACCGTACTCTTGGTCTTTATTTGCTGGTATTGCTACTCTGGCCTGTTCTCTTCTTTGTGAAGATTGAAAATGAAATCTAGCAGTACTTAATGTGCTGTTGGCTGTGGACATTTCTTTTGAAAACAGGGCATTCTCCATTCCAACTGCAAGTGAATTTCACCAGCTCTGCTCTGTCTGCTTGCTTTTTTCTTTGTATTTATGGATTTATATGTTATTTTAGGAACTATTGGGCCATGCAAAGTATAGCATTTCTACTATTTGCAATAATCTATTTGAGATGATGTTCCTGGTGGCTTTTTGTTTTGTTAATGTTTAGTCAAAATTATATTTTTTTAATAATTTGATACAATAGCCAAAAGATCTTGCTTCTTTGAGTATTACCCTTAAGGAAGTTAGGGCCTGATTATCATGAGGAAATTCCTTTTACGTAATTTGAAATACGCAGCAATGGCTAAAAAACTTCCATTGCTGAGGACGCAGATCATTTGATAAAAGAACATAAGGATGAATTAAAACAATGAATTATGAATCTTAGTGGTTAATATTTGAGTGGTCAACCATTCAACTTCACTGGAAATTAAGCATTGTGTATGGTTTTGTTTTGGTTTGTTTTTGATATTGATGCCACTAGGGTTTTCATAACCAAATTTGGTTCAGGATGTATCTCTGTAATAATGTTTTTTGTTTAGAAAACGAACTATTTCACCTGAATTTACAGGCTTTAGCCTAGTTTGAATCGAAGTGTCTACTCTTCACACTGTTATAAACACTATTCTGTTATTAAATAAAAACTTCCCAGAACACAAATCGCTCAGCCCCTCCCCTCAGAACTCTGATTTTAATAGAACTGAGATTTCAGCCAAGAAATTCCATTTCTCACAAGTTCTGGATTGGTGCTAATTCTCTAGTCCAGGCTTTGACTTTGAGAACTACTGAGTTCAACAATTTATGTCAGAACCTCAGAAAGGTAGAGAATCTATCCTGAGCTTCCCCGTCAAGGAACTAGAAAAAGAATAGCAACTTAAAAGAAAATCAGAGAAAGAAATAAAGGTAAGGGCAGAAATCAAGTTAAATAGAAAAAAAAAATCTAATGAAATGTAGAAGATCAATAGGACCCAAAGTTCTTTCTTTAAAAACAAAGTTGATAAAATCTCAACAAGTCCGAATGACGAAAAGAGAAAAGACAAATAATCAATATCCGAGATGAGCAGAGGAACATCACTGTATGTATCCCAAAAGACAATAACAGTGTTTTGAAAAATTACTTGCTAATAAATCTGAAACTTGAGATAAAATTTGGAAAGTTACAAACGTGGCTATTGTGTTACTACGCAAGAAGAAACTGAAAGCCCTCTATCTGTTTCAGAGATTGAAGAAGTGAAACGTCCAACAAAGAAAACTCCAGGCTCATGTGAAGCCACCAGTTTTATTTAAAGAAGAAATACAATTTTAAACAAACCCCTCAGGAGAATCAGTCTGTTCGTATTTCACGCTTTTTCTTAAAAGAGTTTTGCTAGGTTCACAATTCTGGGAGTAACTACCCTTTACTTTCCTCCTTCCACTGCCGCAGACCTCTGATTTGCATTCATTTGATCCACCCTTTCGCTGGAGCTCCTGGTAAGACCTTTTCTTGAGAGCTTGGTGTTCGGTAGTTTTTCCACGGTCGTCTGGGTGTTTGTTTTCCCTCTGTATTTCATATATTGTGCTTTTTCTATTTGTGAACTCATGTGTTTTATAAGTTGTAGAAAAGCCTCAGACTTTCCTCTTCTTCACCATCATCTCTAGTCTATTTCTCTGGGACACCCACTGAGAATGTCCTACACCTTCTGACTGTATTCTCTGTGTGTCTTAACCTCTCATGGTTTGCATCTCTGTGGCTGAGTAGTTTCTTTGGGTCTGTCTTTTAGTTCCCTAGCACTCACTTCAACAGTGTGTCATCTATTATGTCATCCACACATTGAATTTAAGTTACCTTTCTCATTTCTAAAAACTCAGTTTGGTTGGTCATTCTTGATAATTTTCCCTTTTTTATTCTACTTTTTCTTTAAGTTTATTTATTTACTTAGAGAGGGAGAGAGCATGCAGTTGTGTGCAAGTGGGGAAGCAGCAGGGAGAGAGAGAGAGAGAGGGAGACAGAACCCCAAACAGACTCTGATCAGCAGAACCCCGTGCAGGGCTTGATCTCATGACCACAAGATCACAACCTAAGCCAGTATCAGGAGTCAGACACGGAACTGACTGAGCCACCCAGGCACCCCTATTCCACTGTTAATTTACGGAAACTTCTACTATATCAGTAATTGATGTTCTGTGTCTGAAAATTCCATTATCTCTGATCTTCAGACGGAGTCTGAACCTTCATTTTTTGTACTGGCTCTCATTCATAACGCTGTATTTCACTCTGTGTTTGGTGATTTCCTTTTCTACCAGGAGCTAAAATTTGGTTGAATTTGATCTATAGATGTACCAACAGCATACATTTGGGATTCGCTATTCTAGAGGAAATTTACAGTTGTGGTATAGAACCACTTTCCCACTTTGCAAGTTTACTCCTTCATGCAAGCCACTAACTCTTGACGTCAGCTTAGGTCTCTCCCTCTCTCTCTGCCCCCCTCCCACTCGCTCACATGCGCTCGCTCTCTCTCAAAAATAAACTTTAAACAAATACACTAGATGTACATTACCTGGGACCTACGTTGTACTCTGACATATGGACCATTCTGAGTATCTAGCCCCCCATATTACCAGAAGCAGAAATCCCCAAAGTAACTATTTTCATTGTAGAACATTTAGAAAATCCACAAAATTCAAAATAAAAAATACGTAAGATCGCCCGTTATGTGCCATCCAGATGATCCTACCTCGTAATTTGGTGGATATCTTTGGAACATACTCACAAAATATAAATGTACGTATTTTTATAGGCGGATAGAGTTGTTTTTATACTATTTGGCTTAAGGATACTAGATACGAGATCTGAATGTTATCACACCTTCTTCGCCCGCCCATGACAGACAACGTCAGTCAATTACTGCTTTCTAACCCCTGGGAACAGGGGCTTCGTGTCATGTCACCAAAAAATTATGACCAACAAGTATGGGCCTGTTGCAGTAACTTAGTACATAAGTTGATGGCCTTCCATCTCCTTTTAAAAGGTTAATACATAATGTTCGCTTAATATTCAGAGTCTTTAGAGATTAAAATCAGCAGAAGGAGCAATTTTATGAAACTCAAATAGAAAAATTATATTATTTTTAACTAATGAAACATCCAGAGAACGCAGTACAGAGAACATATTTAGGAAATAAAACTGTCACCCCCAAAATAGTAAGTGTCAACACAAATATGGCAGGGAGGAAAACGTTCCAGGTATCAGAGTGAATTACCATATATATATTATAAATGAGATGTGTTATGCCGCAAATAATCTTCACCCTTAATGAATAATACATCTTTAGTGAATATTTCAAATATATCAAACCTCTACTGGCAGTTAGAGGTACAGAAGAAAGAGACACCCTTTTCTCAAAAGTCTATGTTTGGTTTATAAGGATTTTAGTTCCAAGGATCAACAAACTACAACCCCGTTGTAGCCTGCATCCTGATAAGTAGATAAAGTTCGACTGGAACACAGTCTGTTTACATATTGTCTGTTGCTGCTTTCGTGCTAAAACAACAGAGTCGAGTAGTTGTAACATGGTGGGTATGGCTGAAAATATTTACTTTCTGGGCCTTTACAGAAAATGTTTGCTGATCCCTGCGAGTTAGTCAGGGTTGGTTACACAATAAACCATGGTTAAAAATCAGCAAGAACCAAGGAGTGTCTGAGTGGCTCGGTCGGTTAAGCCCGACTTCAGCTCAGGTCATGATCTCCCGGTTTGCTGCGTGAGTTCGAGCCCCGCCTCCCCCGCGTCGGGCTCTGGGCTGACAGCTCGGAGCCTGGAGCCCGCTTCAGATTCTGTGTCTCCCTCTGTCTACCCCTCCGCTCCTCGCACTGGCTCTCTAGCCACTGCCACTCTGTCTCTTGCACTGTCTCAAAAGTAAATAAACATTTTTAAAAAATTAAAAAAAAAAATCAGCAAGAACCTAGGTCGTCCTCATTTCCTGCAGTCTCTCTGCTGAAAATTCACCTCCATTGCTGCTGCTTCCAACTTGCCCTGCATCCAACTCACTCTGACCTCAAACCAGCCCCATCTTAAGGCTTGCCTCCTGCCGCACACTGCCAAGACCTGCTCAAGGACAAATAACTCCCAGACACCTGTTAAACCATGGTTAATCTGATCCTGTACGATTCAAATCTATCTGTTTTCCTGTATCCAAATTTAGGCCATCTATTTCTATCTCCACACATCCCTCCCCAATTGCTTCCATTAACAGAAACTATAAAAAAGATAAATGCCATAGAAGTGCCAAATTTACGTTTCCAAAATTAAAATTTCTACATTTGAGAAAAGAAGTCTAAGAGAGAGGGTGTTATTTGAGCTACACCTTCAAGGACAAGAGGAATTCTGATAAGTGGAGGGAGTAAGAGAATTATTATAGTCGAGGAGAATGGCAAAATCCGCGGCATAAAGGAAGGAAGGTACGTAGGGTGATCGGCGGCAAAACAAACACAGAATAAAACTCAGCGGTCCTCGAGTAAGTAAAAGACCAGTTTAGAATGTGGAAGACCTTAAAAAGAAAAATAACTGGATTCCATTTCGTGGGCGTTGGTGGTAGGAGGGCTTTGACCGGGAAGATTGGAATACATGCAAAGCAATTTTCTTTAGCAAATCAGAATTGACGGTAGGTATAGAATTTGTGGTATCATCTTAATAAGAGTAGACATGCATTATATATATATATATATATATATATATATATGTAATATATAATATTATACATATATATTTATAATAATATATATCTTATTAACCTGATTCATTCTTCTGAATGAATGAGGAAACTGAGATTCATTCATCGAGGTGTAGCAGATTGCCCAAGGTCACACAGCAGAAGACGGGGACTCCCCTGCTTAAATCCCAGCCAGTCTGATTCTAGGCCTGAACCACTATCCTCTACAGGCTAAGGTCAGTTGTTGAAGGTACATGTATCGATTATGACCATTCGCATCCGATAGCTAATGCGGAAGAACCAGAAACGTTACACCAAAAAGAAAAAAAAAATGAAAGAAAAATGTTTGGCAATGAGGACTTACAAATATGGCTCAAATATCCCTGACTTCAATAAAAGGGAAATGAACTATGAAATTATTGAAGGAGGCAGTATATGGAAATGAAGGCATTGATACTTCATTCAAACCTCTTAATATATAAAGTTAAATATTCACTCCATTTTAAGTGAATGATTCTGTCAAAAGAATTAATTTTCTGAGCAATGAGGATATTCATTTAGCATGATTCCACCATCTGCAATTTATGAACCAAATTATACTCGTGCAGAAAAAAAGGAAGTTCACACAATGCATTTAAACTACATCAAGACCAAATCAAAAATGTTTCCCGAAAATTGAAGAAATCACCAAGTAAAAGTTAATCGCCTGCCCCCTTAGTAGACAGTGACCATTACAGCATAATATATAACAAATGCTTGACCCGGATGGTTTTAAAAACTTTAGCACTTTATTCATGATATGTGACGGCACAGATCCATTCTTCACTGGAAAGAGGAACTCTCGCTGCAGCCTAGACTTGAACAGTGCTAGTGTCCCAGCAGAGGCCTTTTCAGGACCCTTCAGTTTCCTCGAGCATTTACAGGGATCTTGAGCAAAAATGCTCGCAGAGCCTGGCAGGTAGCCAGAATGGATAAGTGAATGCAGGTTACTGAAAAGCAGGCTTGACTTGCTACAATCAAGTTGGAAGAACTTCTCGGCGTGTGGAAGAAACAACGGCCCCTCAGATCCATCTAATTCTTTTCATAAGGAAATAGGGATTCATTGTTGTAACCTGTCCCAATTAAAAAAAAAAAAAAAAAAAAAAAGCTAGAACCCCAGATACATGGGTAAAATTTTCTATATTTAAAAGAATGCGGTAATTAAGTCACAATTTTTAAGATGCCAAGCAGACGGAAACCACATTTGCAGGCTAGGTAGGCCAGCAAGTTATACTTGACCCATTTTGCATCGGAACATCTTTTGTTTACCAAAGATTGAAACAAAACATGAATATACACAAAGGGGGGAAAAAAACCATTAAGAGAAAACCGTGGCACTTTTACCTGATAGAGATTTACCAGATTTGTGATACCTAATTACCAGATTTGTTTTTGTTTCATTTTCTCCTTTTTTAGTCACTTATTCGTTCTTTCATTTAACAAATATTTGCTCATTGTCTCTTAGATGTAAAGCTCAGCAGCTGGTGAAAGAAGAAAAAAAAAAGCACGTAATCAAATAATTACAGCTGCTTAACATGTACTAGTTAAAGTATATCCCAAAATAGTGCAAGAGCACAGAGTAGGAAGTGGCGAGTGTCTCCAGGGAGGTCAGGAAGGTTTCACTCAATTTAGTGGGCAGCTGCAGGTTTACTTTCTCACGATCCATTCCCCCTTTTTTCTTCTGACAATACCTCCTTAGTTTAAGAAATATTTCTGTCTGCCTAGGCTAATGAAAATGCCGTCAAATTTTTTTTTATCTTTCCCAGACTACATATTCTGAACGGACAGAGAGGGCTTCATTGGCCCCAAATGCCCCCCGGGGACTAGGGTTCTACCTTCCTTAGCTATCCTACCAGGAATACATGGCAGTTACAGCTGGAAGGACTTGCGCTGGCTCTTCTTTGCTTTCCTTTGGACATGATTGCATAGACATGTCACTTCCTCTCATGTCTCATTGGTTCAAATTAACTACATGGTCTCATTTAACTTCAAGAAGGCTTAGAAGCATGAGAGGACATATGGGGACATCCCCCCATGCCACTGCATGCGGTCTTGGTGGGACTGTCCATCCAGATGTCCTATCAGCTCCTGGTTGAGACATGGGCCTGTTACCCAAGTTGGGCAATCAGAAGATACCTTCCTTTGCGTGTTGACTCTTGAACTGAATCTCACGGAGTCCAAAAACAGAACCAGCTCATTCTAAGAACCTCATCTGAGAGAGGCTCTCCATTATTTCCCGCAGTATAGATCTTGAATTTTTCCTTTCTTCAATTCGTTCTGTCATTCTTTGAGCCATTCTGTTTTCTTCCAAAATATTTTATTGCCCAAGTTATATTTATTCTATTGCCCCCAAAACCTTTTTTGTGAGGGAGTACAATTATAACTGACACACTGGGAGAAATGATAGGCAAAGTTACATCTTAAAGAACGACTACGAATTGGGTATATGAGTTGGAGTGGGGACATCGAGAAAAAGCAGATAGCAAAAGGCAAAGATACAAGGCAGAGCCACGTGCAAGTAGTTCTACCTGGCTGGAACAAAGGATGTGTGGCTAATACTTGCAACGACTGTGAGAGAACTGTGGGCAGACAGCAGTAAGGACCTCTACACCGTGCGAATGCGTTTCAGATTTCATCCAGTGAACCACTGAATATGCCCAGCCAGAGAAATATGGTGGCAGATAGTGGGGGGTCTCTTGAAGGCTTTTAAATAACTGTCATTTCACTATGTTTTTTAGACAACTTTATTGAGATATATTTCAATATACATATGTATATCTATTGAGATACCATAAAGTTGACCCATTTAAAGTATACAGTTTAGTTGTTTTTAATATATTTGCAGAGTCAAGTAACCATCAGCACAATCTATTTTTTACACATTTTCATCACCCTTAAAAGAAACACCATATTTACTGATACTCACTTCTTCTTCCCCTACCTCCTGACAACCGTTAATCTATGTTCTATCTGTACAGATCTGCCTCTTCTGGACCTTTCATATAGATGGACAAATCCAACATATATTCTTCTTTGGCTTTTTACACTTATCATCCATGTGGCAACATGTATCAGTGCTTCATTCTTTCTTGTTGCTGAATAATGTCCACTTGTATGGGTGTTCTAGATTTTGTTTATCCATTCATCAGCCGGTGAACATTTAGGATGTTTCCATGCTGGGGCGCCTAATGACAAATGAACTGCCATGAACTTTGACGCACAAGAGTTTGTGTGAGCATGTTTTCATGTCTCTAGTATATACTCAAGAGTAGAATTGCTAGGTCATATGTATATTTAGTAATTTAAAGAAGTACCAAACTACTTTCCAAAGCAGCTGAACCATTTTACATTCCTATCAACAATGTACGAGAGTTCCAATTTCTTCCCATCCTTGCCAAAACTTATTACTGCCGAGTTCTCCAAACTTCCAACTCCTAGTGGTGTGCTTGTAATAAATTACTGTTTCTGTATGTTGCTTTCATCCAAAGAATCTCAACGTACACAGCCCAAGAATTAGAAACTGATTCGTGAGAGATGATGAAGGAAAGAAGCATCTAGGATTTCACTCAGGTCTGTAGGTTGGATGATTGAAATAATTGTGCTGCCATTTTGTGATACATAATGTGCAGAAATGAGAGGGTTGAGGAGATGATGAGTTCTGTTGTAGATACACCAGTCATGCCAACAATCCATTGTGTATATGACCTGGTCCTAATTTCGGATATTTAAGAATCATAAACACACCGGTGGTAACTGAACCCACATAGATGAGGTATGTACGCTGAAAGAGAATAAGACCAAAGAACGAATCCTTGGTGGAGCAGATAAAAACAGACAAAGGGTCCACATAAAAGGATGCGAATGGGCCAGGAAGATAGAAATCACAAATGAGAACACGTTAAACAGGTTTAAAATCTGGGAGGAGGGACCAGGATTAAGGAAGGGTTGCAGAGACAGTAGAAGAGAATGGATTAAAGAAGTTCTACGGGAGTGGAAGCGAAAGGGATTCAGACTAGAGTGGAGACGTTTCCATAGAAAGGTATTTGTTTATGGTTCCTGGGTGGAGCACTGAGTTCATCGGGAAGAATCACTCATGCATTGGTAAATAGCCTTTCGTGGTCCTTTGGGATACAGAGAAACCAGGAAGATACTTATGAGAGTGAACATGGCTGTGTAAATTAGGGAAGAGATTTGCTGAAGGGGCTGTATTATTTTCTGCTTTGTTTCCTTTGCTGCTTCTGCTTTCCTTCCTATGCATTGCTTTGTGTATGTAATGGCTTCTCTTTATTCTGTTAGAGAATAAGCAAGGCTATCTGCTAAAACCATTGTGAGGCAGAAATTCATGATCTGTGTATACCCAAGACCGTTCTTCTATAAGAATTTTTAGTGTCATTTCCAGGTGCTCATGGGAATTCTCTGCCCGAGTGTCCCTGCCAACCTGTCTCTATTAGGTTCACATTGTATACAGTTGCCAATTAATCCCTTGAAAAATTAAAATCAGTTCTATGACCACACTAATGCGCACATGTGCACACATGCACACAGAGAGACTTCAGAAACTAATCTCTTTTTCCCTGTTGAATTGTTTGATGATCTACCACCCTGTGTTCCCCAAAATATCTATGTTGTTGTTTTTCTTAATTTTTAAAAATTTTGTACATGTTTATTTTTGAGAGAGAGAGTGAGAGAGAACGAGCAAGCATGACCGGGGAGGGGCAGAGAGAGAGGGAGACACAGAATCTGAAGCAGGCTCCAGGCTCTGAGCTGTCAGCACAGAGCCTGACATGGGGCTTGAACTCACAAACCACAAGATCATGACCTGAGCCGAAATCAGACACTCAACTGACTGAGCCACCCAGGCACCCCTTGTTTTCTTAAATATATCTTATGCCCCCCTGTAAAATAAACAGTTCATCATTGCCCCAAATCTCCTTGTATCACCTAACTTCCATACCCCTGCTCCTTCTATTTCTTTCACCTGAAATCCCTCCTATCCACCTCGACCTTCTTATTCCGTTCATTTCTCCGTCGTGCTGCCTATGATGCGATGAGAGATGTTACGTTTCTTGGTGTTAAGGGCATTAATTTTTTATATGTGAACATTGAAAATACACCTCAATTTTTAACAGCCCCATTTGTCATTTCTTTTTTTAACATACTGGGTGGCTCAGAAAATCAACGTGGTTTGGGTCTCACTAGAATTCTGAGAGTATCTGTTCAAGCTTAAAAATAACAATAAATAGAATAATTATAAAATGTTAATTGCTAACATGACACAGTGCTTATTATGTGCAGGCACTATGCTGGTAGTTTGTATTCTACTCAATTCTTCAACAGCAGTCTCATGAAGTAGGTGCTGTTATTATAACAGCATTACGGAGAAGGAAACCGAGGTTTATTGGCCATATGTAAGTTGGTGAGGGTCACATAACTTGAATGCCACCTATTTCAAAGATTTTTTGTTTTATTTTATTTTATTTTATTTTATTTTATTTTATTTTTTAAATATGAAATTTATTGTCAAATTGGTTTCCATACAACATCCAGTGCTCATCCCAAGAGGTGCCCTCCTCAATGTCCATCACTCATTTTCCCCTTCCTCCCACCCCCCATCAACCCTCAGTTTATTCTCAGTTTTTTTAGAGTCTCTTATCATTTGCCTCCTTCCCCCTCTGTAACTTTTTTTTCCCCTTCCCCTCCCCCATGGTCTTCCATTAAGTTTCTCAGGATTCACATAAGAGTGAAAACATATGGTATCTGTCTTTCTCTTTATGACTTATTTCACTTAACATAACACTCTCCACTTCCATCCACATTGCTACCAAAGGCCATTTTTCATTCTTTTTCATTGCCAAGTAGTATTCCATTATGTATATAAACCACCATTTATTTACCCATTCATCAGTTGATGGACATTTAGGCTCTTTCCATCATTTGGCTCTTGTTGAAAGTGCTGCTATAAACATTGGGGTACAAGTGCCCCTATGCATCAGTAACTCCTATATCCCTTGGGTAATTTCCTAGCAGTGCTGTTGCTGGGTCATAGGGTAGGTCTATTTTTAACTTTTTGAGGAACCTCCACACTGTTTTCCAGAGTGGCTGCACCAGTTTGCATTCCCACCAACCGTGCAAGAGGGTTCCCGTTTCTCCACATCCTCTCCAGCATCTATCGTCTCCTGATTTGTTCATTTTGGCCACTCTGACTGGCGTGAGGTGATATCTGAGTGTGGTTTTGATTTGTATTTCCCTGATGAGGAGCGATGTTGAGCATCTTTTCATGTGCCTGTTGGCCATCCGGATGTCTTCTTCAGAGAAGTGTCTATTTATGTCTTCTGCCCATTTCATCCCTGGATTATTTGTTTTTCAGGTGTGGAGTTTGGTGAGTTCTTTATAGATTTTGGATACTAGCCCTTTGTCTGATATGTCATTTGCAAATATCTTTTACCATTCTGTCGGTTGCCTTTTAGTTTTGTTGATTGTTTCCTTTGCAGTGCAGAAACTTTTTATCTTCATGAGGCCCCAGTAGTTCATTTTTGCTTTTAATTCTTTTGCCTTTGGGGATGTGTCAAGTAAGAAATTGCTACGGCTGAGGTCAGAGAGGTCTTTTCCTGCTTTCTCCTCTAGGGTTTTGATGGTTTCCTGTCTCACATTCAGGTCCTTTATCCATTTTGAGTTTATTTTTGTGTATGGTGTAAGAAAGTGGTCTAGTTTCAACCTTCCGCATGTTGCTGTCCAGTTCTCCCAGCACCATTTGTTAAAGAGGCTGTCTTTTTTCCATTGGATATTCTTTCGTGCTTTGTCAAGGATTAATTGGCCATACTTTTGTGGGTCCAATTCTGGAGTCTCTATTCTATTCCATTGGTCTATGTGTCTGTTTTTGTGCCAATACCATGCTGTCTTGATGATGACAGCTTTGTAGTAGAGGCTAAAGTCTGGGGTTGTGATGCCTCCCGCTTTGGTTTTCTTCTTCAATATTATCAAAGATTTTTTTCAAGTTCTGCAAAATAATGGCTCCTTTTTTCCTTTGAAGCCCCCCAAACAAAAGCAAGTGTTCGTATTTTTATGAGATTCTCTTTCTGTTGTACCATAAGTTTGTTGAAACTATGATTAACTTCCAAAGTAGCCTGATAACTTCTTAAAACTGAGAACCGAGACGAAATGGGTTCTTTGAAACCCCAAAGCCATTGTTGAGCCTTGCACACAGTAGGACTTCAAAGTGTCTACCACATTGTATTTTGGCATTACCGTTACCTGATGGCACCAGCTTTTAACAAACTCAACATTTATGCAGGAAAGAAAAACGCAGGTCGATGTTAGTGTAATTACCAGTCTAGTAAATCAATAAGTACTGAAAGCATTAGCCATAAAGAATATGAGGCCAGTGATGGAGAAAAATCTTATGTTTGTTCTGGCACACGTTTTCTCTAGCGCTCCCTTCTTCCTTTCTACCTGCACTTAATTAGCATCTGGGACAGTCTTTTGTTCTTTCTCCTTTAACATTAAACCTTTAAGCACTTGCTGGGTGATGAAAATAATAGGTAAAAATATCCTTGCCATCTGTGTTTTGGTTCTAAAGGTAAAAGAAGTAAACCCCAAAATAGGTGAATCAATTTGCTAATCTCTTAGAAGTGATGAAATCAGTTCTACCTCCTCATACAGGCTACATAGCACGTTATTCTTTTATTCTCCCTCACTTTTGGTAATTTTCTTCTTTTTATGTATTCTGAGAAACCTTATTCTATGCTCTTCCCTTTCTTGACTCTCACTGCCTGGGCCTCTCCCTTACCTTTCGTCTTTCTTCTTTCTCCTCTGCCTGCCTTATTTTCTAAAAAAGTCAGAATTTCTGGTGAAAATCTCCAGAACTTAGTAAAGAAAATTTAAAAATAGGAGTATCTGTACAAGTTACAAAAACTTTTTACACTTTGCCAACATAAAACAGGGCACTGAGATGTATTTTATTCTCTTTGGTAATTAGACCCTGATGTAGATTTCACAGACTACATCTTTCAGTTACATATTTCCAAATTTAAACCTAAAAATTCAGAAGCATCTCAATGTGTGAGTTCTTGACAATCGGTCACAATAATTCTCGTTTTGATAGGAATTATTCCCTTATTTTCTTCTTGGCGGTATCTGGCCATTGTTATTCCATTTACAACTTAACATAGGATCTCCACATTTCGTATGTTCCAGCCCTTGTTTCTGTGTATATATTCTGTCCTGTTTATAGGCTTCAAAATAGCCAACATTTGTTTATATTATTGTGTAAAGCATTACAGAATACTAGCTAAAGGTCCATTGTACTTGTTCATTTTGTAAATTAATAAAGTATCTCTCTCGTGTAGCCTTTGGGCACATCAGCCATCAGTAGGCAAAATCACAAAGTGATAGGAATAAAAGATAATCTGGTTTCTGTTAGAGCCTGAGTATGATTTGACTAGATTTCTTTTGCCTTTTGCCACAACTTTTCGTGAGGTCCTAATGAGAGATTTGGCTCTAAACACTATGCTCTAACTCATCCCGCTCTGGAAGCTGAAAAGACTTACAGAGACAGTCAGATGGTCTCAAACTTCAGTGTGTGGGAACGGGACTTTTAAATAATAATTCAGAAACTCTGTGTAACAGAGTTTTCACAGGCAGGATCTCATATCTCATTTCCAAAAAGTATCAAGCGTGCTCCACCTTCTTATAAAAGTGTTGGGGGGAAAAGACTGTCAGGAAGAAACCCGAATTAGAACATAAAGGAGTTTGGCAATGTTTCCAAAACTGTACCTAGATCTTAAGAAAGCAAGTTACTATTTTCATATACATATTTAATATGTACTGATTTTTAAGCCAAAGATCTAGAGACAACTCGTGGCCATCAGGTAAGGTTTGCTTTAGGTTGCGCACAACGAAACAGAACAAAATCTAGAATAATTATTATGTAAACAATATGGGAATTTATTTTTCTCAGCAGCCTTGGGCTAGAATAGTGACTCCCCCAAATCATTTAGAACCCTGGAATCACTGCCTCTTAACATAGCCTTCATCCTCATTGTAAAATGTGGATGCTTGATCTCCAGCCATCACATCAGAGCTCTAAGCAGTACAAGGGAGGACAAGACGATGTACTTCTAACAATAATGGTTGTAATAATACTAGTTCTTTTGGAACTCAATACGTATTCCCAGAAAAGCATGTAAAACTATTTAAGAATATTTGTTGTCTATAGCTGGTAATAATGGATTTAAAAACACCAGAAAATTAAATACCTGCACCAATAATGATCTAAAATAGCAAGGACTTTTATTTTTTGAATGTGGTGTAATTAAGTAATACTATCAAGCTTTCTTTTTTGGAAACCTAATTTCTCTAAGTAGCAGCAAACCTTGGCGTTTAGCCTTTAATAGTACATTTCCTTTGCTCGTTTCCAAAATATAAGGGAAAATAGATTTTTTATTGATATAATTGTGGGGGTTTCAGGTGTGCAGTGGTGTTAATGTGTCACTTGTATATATTGCAGTTTTTTTCTTCATGTTTATTTACTTTGAAAGAGGGGGAGAGCACACGCGTGAGCTGGGGAGGGGCAGAAGGAGAGAGAGAATCTCAAGCAGGCTCCATGCTATCAGCACACAGCCGGACACGGGGCTGGATCCCATGAACCGTGAGATCATGACCCAAACCGCCATCAGGAGTGAGAGGCTTAACTGAGCCACCCAGGCACCCCTGCAGTTTTTTGGGGGGGGACAAGAACGATGAAGATCTAGTCACTTAGCACCTTTGGAGTCTGGAATACAGTATTATTGACTGGAATCATTATTCTGTGCATTCGATCTGTAGGACTTATTTATCTACTAATTGAAAGTTTATACCCTTAAACAATTTTCCCTAATTCCCAATTCCCTCACATCCTTTACCCCACACCCAGCCCCTGGCAACAACTGTTCCACTCTGTTTTTGTGAGTTGGGCTTTCTTAAAGATTCCACGTATTGGTGTTATCATACCGTGTTTGTCCTTCTCTGCGGATACTTTTTTAAGAAATGTGTATTCACTTTTGAGAGGGAGAGCGTGAGCAGGGGGGGGCAAAGAGAGAAGGGGACAGAGGATCTGAAGGGGGCTCTGCCCTGACCACAGAGAGGCCGATGCCGACTGCGGGGCTCACACTCATGAACTGTGAGATCATGACCTGAGCCGAAGTCTTATGCTCACCCTTCTGAGTCACTCAGGCATCCCTCTCTGCAAATACTTTTAACTAATGAGCTTTTTATGTGTACTTCTGAACTCATCCAACTGGCTTGAAGGAGTATAGTCTCTCCATCACCGTGCATACATCATATATTTGGGGATTTACTTTGTCTAAAGAGATGTTGTCAAACCCTTGGTATTTGGGTAAATGTCTTTCTCAAAACTGGTTTTATGAGCAGGTATTTCTAGTTGTGTAACAGGAGTTCAGTCACGGGGCGGGGGTGGTTGGGGGGAACTTCGGGCCTCCTGACCTCCCTCATCAGTTGCCTGGCTTTCTCTGTTTCCTCCTGTCCCTCATATGCAGATGGCTCCCTTGTCTTTTTCCTTCACCTCTTCTTTTCTTTCCACTGTAGATAGCTTCAGTTGCTGCCTCCTGTGCACAGCATATCCAGAAAAAGAAAGTATTTGGATAGCTATTGAATGTACTTCTATATCTGTTCATTTAAAAATACACATACTTATTAAAAACCTATGACATACTAGATGCTAAGAAATAAAAGACCGTCACTGGTCTTACAGAGTCCACAGTTATACAGTGAACGGCTACTCGGAGTATTTTAAGGGCTTTGATAAAAAACAAACACAGACTCTCACGCACGCATTATCCACAGGAGGGGTTTCTCAGTTGACCGTGCAGTAAAAAGACTTGAAAGAAAAGATGAAACATCTAAGCTCATTTATTTTTAGGTTTTATCAATCTAACTAGGTTGTAAGATCCTCAAAGGCCAGAGAAATGTCTTGTTCATCTTTTTTTTTTCGCTTTTGTTTTTTTTAAATCTCCTTCTCTGCCAGGAATGTTAGAGAATGTAACGCCGCCACATTACCTAACTGCTTCTTTGGTTTGTGCTAAGGGCAAATGGTAACGGAGAATATGAGCCATTTGTAGCTCAGGAACTGAGTTCATCAGCCACTTTCCTTGGAGTGGCGGATACGCACAGCAAACGACTTATGAAACAGACATCGCGAGGACATCTCAGAATGGTAGATGTTGTTTATCCTCATAAAGCGAAGAGAACACAGAAAGTGAGGGCAGGGGGTGCTGGAAGATAAACTTTGCTCAGAGAATTCCTGCTCTGTCCAAAACAAGGCTTTTCTCTCGGACGATCTCTACCTTCTGTTTCAGAATTGAGCACCGGCAGACTGCCAGCATGTACGCAACAATATAAAGTCAAGGTTTTCGTTTGAGGCACGGAGACTTCGGCACTGACCTAACCTCTAGAAGGGACCTCAAGCACTAAGATTCAGGAATAAATGATAGTATAATAAGTGTTGCAGTAATCAAGTTGTAAGGATTGGAGATTACTCTCTAATCAGATATGATATGGTTATGAACATATCAAATAATTAACTGAATTTTTCTAATCATAATCACCACTAAAATTAATTTTTAAAAAAGGCTACCAGTGTCCCTTTCTATTGTTTAAAAGTGAGATTATTAGGACTGATGATAAAACATTGATGAATTGTTTTGTTTTAAAACAATCGGATTAAAATATTGTTTGAAGTTACTCATTTCAACCAGTTGACATTTTAATGTATAAATATAATTGCAGACTCTTGAAGAATGTTTAATTTTTGCCTTGATATATATGTTCGCAATTGTGTGTTTGAAAGAAAATCATAAAATGTAAAACTTTATGTTTAATCACCAGTGTCAAAAATTATTAGGTAATAACCACTGGAGAAGAGAATGTGTAAAAGATACAAAGGCCCGTATTTAAGACATAATTTTTCTAATAGTTTCTCTGATTTTAAGATGTCATGGCGTCATATGAAGGTTAACAGGTCAGATACCAAATGGACTTTTTAAAAAATGTTAAGTGATCAATTTGCACTCATAAAAGGGTTAAGATTACTGGAAGTTAAAGTCCTCTTTGACCATCATCTAGGTACATCACTGGCTAGAGAGACAATAAAATCAGCTCTCCTAAGTGTTCAACTGGCTAAACAAAAGTAGATCAAAATAGGTCCTTAAAGGCAGCCTGCCCCACCCAAAACTGGGGGCAGAATATACTTCTTGCTGAAATTAGAAAACTAGAATTTTGATCCTCGAAGATATCATTTGACGATAGGTTTCATTAATGCGGGTGTCCTTGTCTCTTCCTCTCTGTAGCCCTGGTCCCAGTCCTTCTTCCCCTCGAAGACCAAGCGTCTTGCCGGGGTACCATGACTGGGAGGTTGAGCTGGGGAAAGAGAACAGTCTTTTGACGAAGCTGATTTGTTTTTTAAATTGCATTTTTTTCCTGTTGAAAGCTTTGGCTAAGAGTGTGTTTGAAATCCATTATGATTGTAAATATGATATACTTTATTCAGCCTGTGTCTAAATGCCGACAAACAGAACGTTGGAGTCGGAATAAATAAGAACAAATGAATTCTTTCAGTTTCCTAACAGTAGAACTAGTTTTTCCCAACAAAACATGACACCTCATTTTTTACGGCAAGGTGGGTGTGGATACAATTTTGAAGACCCCTCCTCCTTGCAAAAATGCCCCAGGGTGATTAAGTGCTTTCGTTAAGTTAAAAAAAGTTTTACATATGTAACCACTCTTTTAATTTGTTTGTAAAGTAGTGCAAGTTTTGTTAAGAGATTGGAAGGAGCAGTGTTGAGCAATCACACAAACGAGAATAATTGTACACATTGTGCCCACCTCCAGTCATTGGACCAAGTACCACACATTCGTCTTTGGTCATGTTATGATAAAGTTTCTGCCTGGATAGTGTCAAAATAACCAGATGCGCAAGGGAAAAAGCCACTCAGGCAGGCTGCTTTGTTTATCAGCTCCTAAACTCTTCCAGTTTGGAGGCATCTAGCCGATTGAATGATCACGTCGCATCTGGATGTTTGGCATTGTGTAGCCACAAGGAAAGACAAAGTGCTAAGTTTTACAGCTGTTGAAGTAGCACCTTTTTTTCCTCCTTCTGCTTCACAGAATAATTATGCTTATAATTACCTTATGCTTTTCCAGGATAATTTTTGTATCGAATTATACAATTGGTGCTTCAAGCCTGGAGAATGAAAATCCTGTGTGCAGGAAGAGGGCAGAGCATTGTGGAAATAAATGAGTATTCCCCTGGTGAGGAAGGGGGTGCAGGGAGGATCACGGAAATCAGAGTTTATCCTGAGTGCTCGGATTTAGGTAACCCGATACCTATGACAGATCTGCTGAGCAAAAAAGAAGAGAATTAAGAGTGAGGTTTTAGAAAACTCTACAAATGAAAATAATGGGGATTTATTTATGCTAGAGGTGGGACAAAAGAAAGCCTTGGGGGTGCAGCAACGATAAGTAAACTACAATACAATTAGAAACATCTATAGTTCACTGAGATTTATGTAGACCATTACAACTTTGAAAATGTTAATGACTCCATATTAAAGCTAATGTTTATTTTAAAAGACTCAAACAGGAACGCCTCTTCACTACAAAAATACATGTATTTCGGTGGCAGATTTAGAAATTGGATGTCATTTAATGTACGAGTGTGGCACAATTTCTTTAGAACTTTGCCTTGTGGTTTTCTACATGTTCTTAAGTCGTGTTGACTAGTTTTGTCTGCCTTACTTTCTCCAACTGCAAGGAGGAAACAGATCCTTCACTTTTTCCTGCCCAGAGTTTTCCCATTCTTTCCAATCTGACAGACAGTTTGAAATATATTAAAATCTGAGAAATGTTTTGAGTTGCAGGAAATTGAAATCATGAGACTTTTTTTTACTATAAAATATCACATGCAAAAAATTATTCTTGTTTAGGATGAAATTATCTGATTGAAGACAGATAACTTCTATTATAATATCTTAGTCACAGTGTAGCCGAGTATAGAATCAACAAACTTCTCTTTTCTAATTAATGTGAATTCATGAAGCATGCTTATGACTTGGAGCATATCCATTCAAAGGGCATTATAAAGGAAAACACTTAAAAACACAGAAAGCATTAAGCATGTTTAACCTCTCAGTAGTGGAAAAAATATTAAATATATGAACATAAAATTGTACCGACACAAAAAGCTTTTTGTATAAGAGATATCTCATCCTTAGGAAAATATATTAATTATTTGCTTTTGGATGTATTCTCTTTAGCATAAGGATGAGAATCCCATTTATTTAATGGATGGAAGTTAGGTAATCAATTATAGGCTCAACATTATATTCACATTTGTGGGTGAGGAATAAAAAATAATAAAGATTCACCCTACTATTGATATTACAAATATAAGATGGCAGGAATACTACATTTTAAGGCATAAGACCTGGCTGGAATTAAGAAGCTACTTAGCCTCTTTGGGTCTCAGATTCTCACTGTTAAACTAGTAAAGAATAAAATTCAACTGGACACATTTTAACGATCCCATTGGTTTTATTCAGCAATTCATGAAGGGGGCAGCATCCAAGCTACCAGACAGGAAGTAGTTCCAAAGAGCTGTATAAGGTGAGAGAGTTTTTATAGATCAAAGTGTGTAGGATTAAGGAAGTTATACTGATTGGTTAAAGAGGTTTTCTTTCTTTTTATGGAGCACAGGGAAGTCTTATACCCAGCTCATGTAACTTGTGCAGAGGAAGCAAGCTGACTCATGCCTTCCTTTTCTGGGGTACCTAAGCAGAGAAACTTAATTAAGCTTTGGTATGCTGACATGGGACTTAACCTGAGTGAGTCCATTTTGGGCCTAATCTGATTACTTTCACAAAAGTATTGATAATCATTCCTGCCCATATCACTGCATTAGTTAGGATTCTCAAATACTAGCGATCAAATGGAAGTTATTTTTCTTACATTACAGGAAGTCATTTCATTCCAGTGTTCCTTCAGTGGTTCCAGGTTTCATTCAAACCTGCACTTCACTTGGTCTTTCTATCTTAGTTTCTTTCTGGAAGCAGACTAGCTAGCTTCTCATTATATATCATTGGTCAAAGCTGAGACTTAAACTTAGCCTAGTCCTAGAAGGGGATTGCTATGACAGACAGAACTAGACCAGTCACAGTTCATTTAAGGTTTGGGGTAGAGGCCAACTCTTGGTAAGATCGAGATACCAGCACCCACTGACTGAATAAAATTTGAGTTCTGTTAGCAAGGAAGAAGCCAGGTCAACAATGTCAACCACAATCATAAAATTATGTAAGTGCTATATTATTAAATAAACTAATATGAAATAATTTTCCTAACTCTAAAATGTTAAAGAAGTGTTATTACTCTTGGTGTTATTATTGGTGATGATGATGTTGCCATTATTAATACTTAATGTGTAAATCTGCATTTACAACCAAAATTATACACTCGTCTAAATCCTCCCTACCACCTCCAGCTCTCTCATTTTCTCTGTCACTTAGTATCTTCACCCAACCACTTAACAGTGAAGAACATTTTACCCACTGAAGCACTGAGTTTTCCATGTTCCCAAGGAGCCTGGAGAATGCTATTATTGTCATAATTTCTATTAATGTATAGCAGGTTTGCTTTCATAGATAGTTACATAATAATCATGCTAATTTACTTAGGTATTCTTTTTTTTTTTTTTTTGTATTTATCTTGAAAGAGATAGCATATAAGCAGGGAAGGGGCAGAGAGAGAGGGAGAGAGAGAATCCCAAGCAGGCTTTGTGCGATCAGCACAGAGTCCAGTGCCGGGTTCAAACTCACAAACCCCAAGATCATGACCTGAGATGAAATCAAGAGTCAGCTGCTTAAGCCACCCAGATACCCTGCTTAGGTATTCTTTACAGGATTCTGACTCAGTTTACAGGACCTGAAACAGAGTAACTAAATTCATAAAATACCATCACAACTCAATTTAAAAAGAAAGATTTTCATCAAGGCATGTTTTCCCCCATCTTTATAATGTCACTATGGTTTTCCCAGTGCTTCCCACCAAGTTCATGGGCTTTGGGCACAATTTCTGTCATTGTTTTCCACTTATCTTTTATACCCCAGTATTAGTAAATACATTTATTTAATACCTACTCATGTAAGACATTATATTGAGCACCAAACACACTGTCTGTAAGTATTTATGAACAAAATTACAAAAAGAAAAAAATAACTGCGGGTCTGGTAGAAGTAAAATATTGACATAATCATCAAATGAAGAGTTAAAATGTTTTGAAATGAATGAGGAGAATCCTTGGAAGAGAAATGAAAAGAAATACTGAAGGTAGAAGGAAGATCTACAAATGAAAAAAATTAAATATTTGATGGTGTGATTTAATCATGTCAAAGACTTTTTACTCCAATAAGATAATTTGGGTGAGAAGTTTTGCAAGATGTTTAAACTGGACAGAATAATCACTATGTTCAGTATAATATTAGCTAGGTACCCCTAGGTGTTACAGCACCAACAAGGAAAACCTATAAGAGAATGAGACTAAAGACGAGAGAAATTTATTTCATACTTACATCAAGTCCAAAACCAAAACCAACCAGTCTCAGATTGGCAAGTGATTCTTCCCAACACTGAGTCAGGGACCCAAGGTTCCTTCCACCTTATAGTTTTGTTTGTCATCTTCAAGATGTAGCTAATTAGTTTGCCATCTTGAGTTCATCATATCTTAAAAGGGTAACCATCAGGGAGGCTTGGACATGAGAAGAGTTTTATAGAGCAATTCTTGAGATGACACATATTATTTACAATCCCTTCCCATCGGATATATCTCAGATGTATGGTCACACCTATCTGCAGAGAAGACTAGAAAACATAGGAAGAAGACAAAATTAGTTGGAGGTCCCCCTAGCCAGTCTTTATCATCAATATTATCAAAATTTTACATTATTTCTCTACAAAATTTCAAACTAAAATTTAGTATCTATGTAAATAGAGCCTGAAACTATAATACTTATATAATAAAAATTATACCATAAAAGCAATGATAATGGTGTCCTTAATTAGACATTACTATGTGCCACGCAGTGTTAAGTGCTATTTAGAGATGTATCATTTAAATTTCACAGTACCAGGGCGCCTGGGTGGCTCAGTCAGTTGAGCATCCGACTTAGGCTCAGGTCATGGTCTTGGGATTCGTGGGTTTGAGCCTCGTGTTGGTCTCTGTGCTAATAGCTCAGGGCCTGGACCCTGCTTTGGATTCTGGTCTCCCTCTCTCTCTGTCCCTCCCCTGCTTGTGCTCTATCTCTCTCTCTCAGAGATAAATAAACATTAAAAATAAAAAATGAATAAATAAATGTCACAGTATCCCTCTTGAGGTGGATAGTATTATAGTCACTATTATTTAGATGGGGAAATTGGGGCATAGGAGAATGCAGGTAGCTTGCCAAAAGTAGTGGGTGAGGCAGTCAGTTAATAAAATGGTAGGATTTAAATGCATGGGAGCTTGCCATTAAAGTTGAACCCAAAATGCTTTACCGAAAGCTTTGTGATTGTCACGTTCAAATTCAGTTTTTGTCAATACTTTTTCTTAGTTCAAATTTTTTTTCCTAAACGAATCCTCACAGAGGCATGATATATTTAAAAGTAACATGTTCATATTCTAGGTAGCTCATTTGCTCGAGAAGCTAATGTGATAGGGACCCACATTTTTAATGAATCAAACTTCCTATCCTTCCTCTCCATCCAGTACCACCACCCTCTTCTTTACCATCCAGACCTTGCCAACACAGCAATTTCCATTGCTCTATCCATCCTGTTGTGTATCTAGGGGTAGTCAGTGGGGAGAAAAATCAAGAAGACACAGGGAATTATTTCTCAGTAAAGAGAGAAAAAAATGGAGAAGATAAGTTGGATGGGGTCATAGGAAGGCAACACTTGAGTTGATATGATAATTAGTAGAATATTGATGGAGAGATTTGAGAATAGATAAAAACAAGAGTTACTAGGAGGAGGTTTGAGGGAGGGGGAAGAAACCAAAGCAGTGGAAGAAAGAATTTACAAAGTTTTGATGTGAGTAATTGGTTACATCTATTTTAAAGGTATCTAAGAAATTACACACAAAAAAGATTGTAGTTACTTTTAACTTGCATTGCAATTTATGGTCTGTATTTCTTTCACTGTGTCTCCAAAACGAATCACAAGAAGCCCTGTGTTTTATTTGGGTTACATTGAGATCACGGCAACACAGACTCTTAAAAGTTGGAAGGCATCTTAAAGATATGCAGTCTAATATGTCTCCCAATGCAAGGATTTACTCTTTTCATCTCAGGAATTGCCCCTACTCTCATTTTAATGAGTTTATAGTTCAGTATTCATTCCCTGATGAGGCAGAACATTTCATCTCTAAATAAAAGTAAATGCTTTATTACACTGAACCAAAGTCTACCTTCCTTCCATCAGTTTGCTACAGATCCTGCTCTATACAAAATCACCTTAGTCTACTATTCATGTAATAGTTCCTGAGCTATTTAGTAATATTCAGTATCTTTTCTGTAAAAATTTTTTAATCTAATGATAGAATTGGACTTGGAACTTATTCTTCAACCCCGTCCACTAGTCACCCTTGAGATTAGCCTCCCATCCACACATATTACTCATGATTTCTCTGATAGATGATTAACATCTTTCCAGTTTTCTATTTCCCCATGTTATCTGCAAACATGTAAAAATAGGACACAGATGGGACCCTCAAAATAGGATAATTTAAGGAAGGTTTATTCACAAAGGGAATTTTCAAAGGTGTGTGTGTAGAACTATAATTGGGGCTGGCGACATCTGAGCTTATATCACCGTACGCCTGTAAAATCAGACGGAGATAGTGGCTCTCGGAATGTGGAAGATGAGAATTGTTTAGAATGAACTACCTTGAAAGAAAGAACTACCTTCTGAGGAGGTATCCTTCAGGCTCAAGGAAAATCACAGGAAGGGACCAGAAAATTAACACCTAACCTCACTCTTCTCTCTTCCACCAAGTTCCTGAAAGGGGTCCCCATTGATGGAACCATATGAGAACCCCAAATACGAGCTCCCCAGAGCAGAGAGCACATGGAGTAGTGTGGGAGAGGTATAGAGAAAGAAATGAAAGATATCTAACGCATACTCTACTATGGTTAAAGATCCCCCAAAATAAAATCTTCGGCTCTGCTATGAGGTGATCAGAACCTTTCAATCACTTGTCCCTCCAAGAGATTTACGCTGTAGGCTTTCTGCTAAACAACAAACCCTTTATTTTTTTCTCCCACTTATTAGGAACTTCATCGTGTGGAAAGAGTCGCCAAAGTAATCATAATTTAGCACTCATAGATGTACTGTTATGATGTTTTTGACATTTCACATCCTTCAACTTCTTGGTTGTCCCACAGTGAAATTTAGCCTTCTGGTGTAAAGTGTCATTTTAGCGTCTGAGCATGGTGGGCCGTCACGGCCATTGATACTGCCAATTGTCACCAACAGCGCTAAAAAGATTGTAAAAATTCCTAATAGAAGTAGGTTGCTTTGTTCTTTATATAAATGAAAAGGGAGAAATGGTTGGGTTCCAAGGGAGAAACAGAGAAACAAGCAGGGGAATTGACAGTAGAATTGGCTACATGCCATTACTCTTTTAGCTTCGCTTTCGTAAGCTTTTAGCCAATACCAGGCACAATAGACCCCTTCGCATACCTGATGCTATGCTGGATAACAGCCCAAACCTTAAGAAATCTAGGCTGTACACATGAAAAACTAGAAATATTTGCATTGATTCAAAAACATCTCTCTGCACAGAAGTGGTTTTTTACACAACCAAGACCATTATTTATGACTTCACTCGCTTCTAGGAAAATGTACTCTTTTCTTGCCCAACCACTTGCCTTAAAAGGGCACGAATAAAGCAAAATGAAATAATCCAATGAACCTCATGTACTCTATAGCACTTTAAAGAGAAAAAGAAAACATTCCATCAAAGACGCTGAGATTGCTTTGCATGTCTCCTCCAATTTACTTGTACGGAGTTTCTGAGATATGGCTGGTATGGTTGTCATTATCCCTGAGGTGTCCTGATGCCATTGTTGCCTAGTAAATTACAGGTTCTTCTAGGTCTAAGACAAACACCTCAATTCTAGGTACGCTCCGGTCAAGTCCAATGTTCAGTAGCTCATAATGTTCTCTCAGACCAGGTATATCCTATTTTTTTCCTGTGCTTCTCTCCTGAGACTCATTTTAAACTTGTAGTAATCATTTATTTTAACAAAGCTGAAGGACCTCAGAACTGGTTGGCTTTCATGTTAAAGTCGAAATTTGGCAGCTATTTCCATGATTGGCTTGGAAGTGGTATTCTAAGTCACCCTTCATAAGACCTTGCTCTACTTCTGTTCGCATTCAAGTCACAGTATGAAATAGGAAAAATGTCATCAGGCGTAAAAAGAAAGTCAGATAGGTTGCTATCCAAAAATGAACTCCACTGGAAAGTATAGCAAGAATGGCAGACCAGTCGCCCTCTTTTATTCAAATCTGAAAATAAGTAATTTTTATGTTAAGCATTGTTGGAAAGGCATGGGAGACTGATGTGGACGTGTCAATGTAAAATCACGGTCGCTAGACACCGACAAATGGGAGCATAAACTTCACTTAGCTCTGTCGGCAGAGGAGCCCAACGGTGCCTCCAAGGACCTTAAAGGTTAACAATAAAATCTCAAATTGAATCCTCATTTTCAATGTGAGCCAATCTGTTATAAAACAATGAATTGGCATGAACATACCAAGGCCAATGAGAACAGTTAAGCAAGAGCCTGTCAGCGCACCCATACTTTATCACCCATGCAGAGAGTAACTCTCCATGACATTAAGGATGCTCTGTTTGATGGAATGTCACAGTTAGTTGACACTGGCCTTATCCCGGATCGTAGATTCTCTGTCACATCCTGCCAGTTTAGAGCAGGACCTAATGATTACAGTGTTTTACCTTACGAGCCCTGATGGGAAACCAAAGCTGAGTTGAGCTGCGTCAATTGCTGCCCGGTGTCAGACCTGCCAATTGAAAGTGATTGATAGAGGAGATGGCCAGCCACATGGAAGAAAAGAAAGTGAAACGTATTGTGCCCTGATCTGAGTAGGAAAACTTACAATCTCATCAAACCAAAGGAAAAGGATTATTAAGAGTTTCAAAGAATGTTGAGGCTGCAAATCATTCCATTTCTTGGTGACTTGAATAAATTAGAAAATTCGTCTACTCACTAGTCACAGGACAGTGAACTCCCACAAATATACAGAAGCGTGGACAGATTGCTTTAAAGTATATAGTTATATATACATTTTTTTGTCTATTATGTGGTAGGCATTGGGAACGCGGGGATGAGGAAGATCAAACAAACATAATTAATGGGATTTATTCATAAAACAGTTATTTTTGTGTCCTACTAACTCCTTCAGTTTAACCAGTGAGCAGAAGCTTCCCCGGATGGAAGTGCGGATGAGAGTTGCAAGTTTTTTCTGATGACCGTTAAGCCGTGTCTGCAAGCTAATAATTTAAATCTTCATTCCCATGTAATACTTACATGACAGCTGCTTTAAATGTGAAGCTCCTTCTTCACCAGTTTGCTCTTGCTGCAGAAGGGAGGCCTGCTGGTGGGGAAGGCACTGTGGTCCCCCCGTTTATCTCTCTGCCTTGAAATTCTGTGCCTCCTGACCCAGCTTGCCAACTTCAGATTGAGCGCAGCAGAATTGGAGCAGGGCATTGAAGGAGAAGAAAAGAATGCAGGAATGTTCTCATGTGGTTGATGACCTAGGAGGGGTGCTCTCTGGGTTTGACAGGGGTTTAAATTTGAGCTGTTTTTCTTAGGAGTGTTTTCATGGGTTCTTAACAGGTGCCCCAGTGGAGTTGGCATGTCTCGTCTGAAGTTCATTGGACATGGTGAATGTGTTGAGTTCTGGTCGGTTGCTTTGGACACCTTCTCCAGCTCCTAGACACTCACAGGCCCACCCCAGCTTCCTTCTAAAACACCCCTGTATCTTTTTGGTGGCCCACACAGCTCCCTAATGCATATGTCCTATACCAGGTCCACAGGAAACATTCATACCACCTTTGTTCTTTGAGAATAGTTATTTCTCAGACTACAGGCGTTACTCCAATACCATTGGTTCCTTCTATTAATTTTCAGATTTCGTAGGCCTGTTGCACACAGCAGTCTTCTCTGTCACCCAAACAGTGCAAATCTAAGCACAAGAATCAGAAGATCTGCAGGGCTGATGGGATTTCCCATTGTTCTCATCCAGTGTTCTCAACTGGGATTAACTTGGCCCCACAGAGAACATTTGGCAACGTCTAGAGACGCTTTTGGTCATCACAACTGGAGGAGAGGTGCTCCTGGCATCTAGTAGCTAGAGGCCAAGGCGGCTGCCCAACATTTTATAATGGGCACAATAGCTCTTGCAACTACAAAGAATTACCCAGCCCCAAATGTCAGCAGTGCTGAGGTTGAAAAACTCCTGTCCTAGAAAAAAACTGGTTTTCAGTTTCTTGTTTGATTTTTTAGGTACACTAGAACTGTAAAGATGAAAACATAATATTTCTGAAACTCCCCTAACACCTTCTATCGATTGACTCATTAATCACATATATTAAGTGCTTACTGAGTGTCAGGCACCATTTTCAGGGCGGGGATATGGTGGTTCTCATGGAGCTGACCCCCTAAAGAGGGAGGAGGCTAGGCAATAACCAAGTAAACAAATACTTTAGCAGGTATTTTATGTAAGAATAGTGCTGGAAAGACAATAAAGCAGAATCATGTGATGAAGAAAGGGAATCATCCTTTTGTGTTAGAGTACTTGGTGAAGGCCTCTCTGAGGTACTAGGAATTGGGTGGACCTTCAAAGGGCGATATGCAACCCTTCTAAGGGAAGAACACTCCAGAAGGAAGAGTAGCAGGTGCAAAGACTGTAAAGCAGGAACAAGCATGCAATGTTGAAGAAAATCCAGAATTATTATGAGCAGTGAGGTGCATGACACAACATGAAGACAAAGAAGAATGTAATAGGCAGGCCTTACTGGAACATTAAACAGTTCTTCTTGACCAAGAAACCTTTGGAGAGACTTTGATCCCAGGTGGTAGAGACAGACGCGAACCCCTTTAACAACGGACCAACCCTCATGCGTACGTCTCTGTGTGTTCTTTTCATGAATCCTCAAAAAGGACCATTGTTTAGGGAAGAAAAACACCCCACTGATTCTCCTTTGCTCACACGCTCGCAATATTGTGACAGAAGATGTGTAGCTTTTCCACACATCTAGCAATTCTCTGTGACACCAGAGGGGTGTCCTGTAGTTCAATTCAATTAGTCCTGACAGAGAGCTAGTGCAGGTGAAGGGCTTGGTGAAGGGCACAGGTGAAGGGCTTGGTCCCACACGACTGTCCACCTCTTCGGACACCACTCACAAGTCGTAGGTCCCCAACTTACCCGTGACTGCTGTCCAATTTGACTAAGCAGTAGAGGTTTCCGTGATCCCCTCCTTGGATTCAGTCATTTTCTTGAACAGCCCACAGAACTCAAGGAAACACTCATGTTTTCCAGTGTATGATCTAATAAAGGATATGATAAAGGATACTGATGGACAGCCAGATAAAAAGGTATAAAGGGTAAAGTTTGGAATGCTCTCCAGCGTAGGAACTTCCATCCCAGTAGAGCTTCTGTCCCAGTAGAGCTATACGACCTTCTCAGAATACAGATGTGTTCACCAGTCCAGAAACTCTCCAAATCCTATACTTCTGGAATTTTCATGGAAACTTCATACATGGGCATGATCTATCATTAACTCATTCTCCTACTCACCTTCCCAGAGGATGGTGGGTGGGGATGAAAGTTCCAAGCTTCTAATTATGGCTTGGTCAGCCCTCTTCCTCACGCTGTCTGGGAGCCCACCATCAGTTGCCTCATTGAAACAAGAGACATTTCTATCACCCAGGAAATTCCAAGAGATTTAGGAGCCATGTGTCAGGAACCAGGGTCAAAGACTAAATTTCGGAACAAGACACTTCTCCTTGTGCTCTTATTTACAAGGGGTTTTAGCAGCTCTGTGTCAGGAACCAGAGAACCAGAGGCAGAGACGGGTGTGGGTGCGTGTGGGGGTGTGCACACATGCATGTGCACGTGCTCAGTAGAAATCTGTGTCCAAGTTCAGGCTTTTACTGTCCCTCGCAAAGTGTACCTCAGGTCTACACGGACGCAAGTCCTGTTTTAGGATTTCTCTGAGATTTGAATAAATTCCAGATTCTGGGAGCAACAGTCTACGGAACATCATCACCCCATCTTTTTGTGATTCTGAAAGAAATGTCATAAAGCAATTTACCAACAAAATGGGGACTACAGTTCTGCCCCCAAATGACTATTCGTGAGGTTGGTCGATGTCCCTTGTCATCCTGGAACAAAGGGACAGAGTGTCAAACTGGAATGCCTAGAATCCTCCAGGTAAAAGAGAAATGCGTCCTCCTGCTCTCTATGGTTAACCCACCACCTACCCTTGACTACAAGTTCTCCCAAGAATATATGACCCCTTACACCCTACCACACAACCCCTCTCCTGCTGAACAATGAAACGTGGGGTTGTGGGTAACTTAAAGAGTGCCTCACTGCAAAGGAAATAACTTCAATTAAAGAGAAAAATACCAGTGGCCCAAAGCCTAGGGAGCAAGGAGGCATTCCATAGAAAACCTAGGGAGGAGAGTGGCCAGTGAATGTAAAAGAACAATGTGGAAAGAAATGACAATATTCATGGAGTAGAGCCAGTTTAGTTATGGCAGCGAAGTAATTTCAAACTACAAAAGGAATTTTAGGCTTCAAAACTCCAGCTCCCAAATAGTGTTATAATTAGTATTATTTTCAGATTAAAGAAAACACCACTTTTGTGTAACAAATTACCTCCATTTTAAAAGCAAAAATAATATATTTCACTTCATAAAAAAATGCCCAAACGGAAGCATTCTTACATTAATTATTTCACTCTACTCAAAAAGCATATCCCTGCTTGCTTTTTATTATGCCTTCCAGCTCCTACTTTGAAAAACATGTTAAGAAGCTGGAAGGTATTTTTTTAAATGAAAGGAAAAAAGAAAAATAAATAATCTTTGAAGCAATTAGAGCCAAAATACAGAATACATAAATATACATGTACATATTTCTTTATTTGCCCCCTAGATTTCACTCCCATTTTCTTCCACCTCCCTTCTTGGCACGAGAATATGAAGCATCTTTCTTTCCTTGAGCTTCAACAGCAGGCAAATGTTTGCCCCAGAATTGAATCAGATTCTGTTCCGCGGGTTGATTGGCAAGAGTCTTCATAAAGGGGGTGGGGTCCCCGGAGGGCAAATACATAATTTTCATAATGCATTTCTCTTCCCCCCCTCCCACCCCCAGCCTAGGAACCTCAGTCTATTTCTGAACCATTTTGTCGGAGAGTAATAATTAGCAACGCGTTGCAAAAGACAAAACACCATCGTCATTGCTTTTTGGGATCCGTAGTTACTCTTGTAAAATTACCAAGAATATAATTTTACTGTGGGAACAAAGAACATATGTAAAGTAAATATTGTTACAGACTTCAGAGTTGGGGGAAGAAATTTTTAATCTGGAATATTCTATAAAACCACAGGAAGTGGAGTTTCAAATCAGTTGTCTCGACACTTCCCTTCCCTCAGCTCCCTGTGGCCGAGGTAAAGTGTTGTCACCTTGTGGGAGCAAAGATTTGAGTGCCGGCCTTTCTAAACATAGGGAGCTGAAGCACCTGCATTGAAAACACCTGGAAAATTAAGACGCCCCTCTCCATGTAGCCTCGAAATCTAGCAACCAGTCTCCCCCTGAAAAACAAATACGTTCCCCTCATTAGAAGACTTTAGTATTGAAATATTAAAAATTATATTACTGTTAAAAATGATCTTTAGATTTAATATGGCTTTCGTGGAAACCGGTAACAAGAAGGGGAAAGTAAATAAACGTGTGTTGTTATTTGTACCGGGATTGAAATGTCGACAGTGCTCTGTATACCTCAGGGGAGGTTTGACTATTTTTACCAGATCTGGCAGAAGTCTGCAGCTCCAGTGTTGGTGCTCAGCCTTGCCCAAAGGCCAAGTCAGTGTAGCAGCACCCTCTTTTTCTTTTTCTTCTTTTGGAAGGCCTGGCTTCTCACAGCATCGCCTGTCCGCAGTCACAGCTGTGAACCAGAAAGCGTCACTCCTGTGCCTTAGCTGGTGGGTTCCAGAGGCTCTCGTCAGACACCTAGCAAAGCTTCCTGATTCAGACTTTACCCTCAGTCCTGACAATGCCAGCAATCGATTAATCATCCCACCCCCCCACCCCCCCCCCCCACGCATTAGTCAGTGCAAATTAGAATTGGGGGTTGGGGGTGCCCCAGAGGCAAGGACAAAGCTGCAGATGTGAGAGATGTAGCTGATCAACAGCATGGTAGATGGGAGCTTCCTCACGGCATAGATGAGGACAATGGGGCACAAGGAGAACTTGCCCCAGGTCATCTAACTAGTGCGAAGTAAAAGAGCCAGCATTCCCACACAGGCCAACTCTCGCCAGTCTCTTCCAGGCTTCCTCTCCATCTTTTAGCTCATCGGAGTCTTAGGCTGGCTTTTGAATGAGTAGTCTGGCTACTAACCCAGCAGTTCTCAAAGTGCATCACCTGAAAACTTACTAGAAAGTGTCTCCGACACTCTAACCGTATAAATCAGAAGCTCTGGGCCCAGCAATCTTTTTTTTTTTTTTTTTTTTTAACAAACTCTCTGAGGACTTCTGATACAGCGTAAGAAATTCGGGAAATCACTCTACAAACTCCTTTCAGATGTCACTTAGCCTAAGCTAAAATGTCAGGTGGCGCAAAGCATCTCATTTGGCAAGTCGCAGAAGTACCCTGTCTTCTGGATTTCTAAGAAGGGCAGATGTGTCTCCAGAACTGCCTGTCTGTGCATTTCAGCCCTCCAGTGGGAGGTGGGAGTCCCTTTCTCCAAGCCTGAGGCAACCATTGTTCTCTTGTCCTCTCCTTTACTCCACTTCTTAGGAACCTTTTCTCAGGAAACAGTCTCTTGGGGACACTGGTCAGTCTGGGTTCTTGATTAGAATCAAAACAAAGCAAAACTAACACAAAAACCGAAACTAACTGTGGACTGACTTGATCAGAAAAAAAGGTTTATTGGAAACGCACAGAGTCAACCAGAAGGCTGGAAAAGAGGCTAATAAATTGTCAAGAAACTAAGGGAAACTGTTCAGGGGAGAACACGTCTGAAGTTCTCCCGCATGGTGCTCCCACTGGTTCTCTCCCTGCCACCAGTTCTGCAGGTTTCCATGAATAATCTCTGAGCACCCTTACTTTTTTGTATTACTCACTCAAGATTTAGTGTGGGGAAAAGCATCCAGTTGGCCAATCCTAGACTGACTCCCATAGTTCCAGCAGCTGAAGGGCAGAGAGCCAGACTATTTCTATCTATGGTGGAGCAGTCTACTATAGACATCTAGTACCCCATCTAGAGACCCAGGATAGACAGTTCCAAAAGACTGTGTTGAACCAGAATTCTTAGGATTACACAAACCTTGGGTTTCTTAGCATGTCATTCCTATTTTTCTTAGTGGACATGAATTGAAACACACAGTTTCCCGAAAAACTTTGGGAAGGGGAACCGATACTCAATGTTGTGGGTGGCTTTTTTTTTCTTTTTTAGTTATTTACTAAATTGCTAACTCCATAGTCTCTCTGACAATGGAAAGAAACTACTTCTCAGTTCAGAGACTCTATGCATTAATTAGAATAAATTAAGGCCTATTTTAGTCATTTGTGTTTTAGAAAACCACAATCATTCCCCTCACAGTTGATAACTCTACTTAATTTTAAATCTTCTGTACATGAATAATTTGAACATGCCATCTCTGCACTCGTATTTATTTGTTTCTTTATTGAACAAATGTTTATTGAGAGCTAATTTGGGACAGAAATGGTACCAGGTAGTAAAAATATTACAATGCTTAAGTATACTTTACCCTCAAGATGCTTCCAGTCTATTTTAAGTGTTATCAGTCTGGAGTCCATAAAAGCATTTCCGGGGCTTGGAACTCTCGTGGAATTACTTAAAAATATTTGGCAATATTTATTTTCACCTATCTTTTTTTCTCAGTCAACAACATTGGAATTGGAAAAGTAGGTAAAGATCTCACACTTTGCTATTAGTTACTCAAATTGATCTTGGTTCCCCCCTCTTCTTCATAGCCAGTATGATCTCACCTCTCTGACCCTGCACGTGGCAGGCAGGAAGTGAGAATTCATGCCCTTCTGCCAAGCAGCCATTAATCAATAATGGACAGGAAACAGGGTATAGTCCACCTCTCCCTGCCATCTGGTGACAGCTCGGGGGCCTGAATTCTATAGTGGCTCCAAGAGCTCCCCAGTGGGATTAAACTCCAGTTATCCATAGTGGTAACTGCTTGACAAGGTCCCTTTTGCTGTGTGCCTTCTCTGTCCTCTCTCTTACCCACTCTTCCCCACCATGTCGCCTGGGACCACCTTCCAAATAAACCACTCCCCCTGGAATCCTTGTCTCAGGGTCTTTTTCTGAGGGAATCTAAACTGAGAACTCACAAGCCCAAAAGATTTAAAATCATTAGTCTTGTGGCCAACAAACAAACCCCAAATTTCAATTCTCTCCTAACGTGGTCAGGAGTCTTAAAGGAATGGGCTTGTGGCTTATAGGATGACACCTGGGGAAGGCAAGGGTGCTTGTTAGGCAAGTGGAAGTGACATCAAATCAGCACCCTAAAGAAACTAGAAGACTTTGCCAGGCAAAAACAAAGAAAAGCCCTTAATCCGAATACTGTTAACATTTTCCGTCTTTCTTTTCACCTAATGTCATTTCCTAAAGTCAAACCCTCAGCTCAGAGGACAGAGGAAATTTGCAAGCATTATTTATGTTTGATGAGGGATAAAGTGGCATCAGACCTCGACAATACCGAAAGGCACTGCCTCATCCAAGGCTGAGCTTTGTGAGACACTGGGGAGCCGTCCCGCTGTGCGGGTGACAAACCAGCCAGCAGAGCAGGGATCAGAACATTCCATATTTGCTTGCCTGCCTGCTCTATGCTGAGTGGAGTCTAACATGATAGGAACTGTTTGTTATATTATTTACTATGTGTCTCTAATCTAACCTTTTTATGTGTATGGGCTTCCTACAGAGTGAGGAGACAAATCTACTCCCAGAAGAGACGTTACAAGAATGTTAGCTGAAATGTTGAATAACGAGAAATTCCTTTGAGTTCCTTGCGATGCTCTAATCCACCATGATGAAACTTTCATGTTTTGTCAGCTATTGTAATTTTGCTTTCACAAATGCAATACAAATTCTTCCCGTGTAAGTGACTTTCCCGTTTAGCGGTAACTTTCAGGAAAATTCTGCTATTGTGATTTTCGATGGCATGTGTTTTAGGAGCTCTATAAAACACACACACCTAAAAGGTTTGTATTTTAATTCCCTTCATTTTAGTCAGCCATAGACAGGGTTTAGTCTACATTTTTAAATAATTGACTCCATTATATTTGATAAAATATAGGTTAGTTCTGAAGGCAACAGTTAGCACTTACATAGAGAGCTTTTTCTTTCGACTCTTCAGAAAGCTGTAAACCTAAAATAATTTTCATGCCCCTGTGGGCTCCAACACTCCCAGCTTTTAGCAAAGGAAACTGAGGCAAGGAACTGGCAACAAATTGAAAACCCTGAATATAGAGGGGTTAAAGGGGCAAGTGTTTTGTTCTTTGTTCAGCTGAGCAAAATTTGCTACGTCTTGCATGCTTCCTATCAGCATCTGTTGACATAAGGGGAAACATCCAGGCTTGTAATAATTGTAGAGGTTAGAAGCTGTAATTAAAACTACATAAAATTAATGGATGGACTTAGAAAGATTTATGTGCCTTGAAATAAAAGTACTTTCAACTAGTTGAGATTTATATCTGCGACTTGTCAATTTTGTATGTGGGTGTGTCGTTTTTTAAATGAGGTGAGTGTGCAATTATTCAAGTGGGCAAATGTTCCCAATTTCTCTGAGCTACTGGTTTACATCAGAGCAGGACAAAAGAGAGCCATTTGGGCCACGCCGTCGTAGGTCTCTACTAGAAGCCATGATTACCATTTTAAAAATGACTATATCCCGGGGTGCCTGGGTGGCTCAGTCAGTTAAGCGTCCGACTTCGGTTCAGGTCATGATCTCCCGGTTTGTGAGTTCGAGCCCCGCGTGGGGCTCTGTGGTGACAGCTCAGAGCCTGGAGCCCGCTTTGGATTCTGTGTCTCCGTCTCTCTCTGCCCCTCCCCCACTTGTGCTCCGTCTATCAAAAATAAATAAAATGTAAAAAAAAAAAATGACTACATCTCACCTATGACAAACCACTGAAATTCTGTCACACCGGTCCCTTGGAGTAGTACAGATTGCCCCGCCATTTCTCAACATAAGAATGCATGCGCCTAATTTTCTGACGCTGAATTCTCTAAGTTTTAGAGGCTTGTCCAGAAAAGAAGACAGAGAAGTGACCAGCTGGGTAGTATAATGAAAATAAAAGGTTTCTCCCCAAGAGAAGCATTCCATGAAGAAGGCAGGACGTGGGTACAAGGCAGACAAAGTGGTTCTTCAACACCCCAGGTGGGAAATAGGAGTGTTGGACACAGAGAGAAAAGGAGAGGGAAATAATTATCATTTCTAGCAATAATAATTATTGCCCATTAGTTTTCTAACTAGATATCATTTCTCCAGTTATTCTCTACCTTTGATCTCATTATTTTCTGATTAACCACTCTTCTTAATTTTTCTCAGCCTGTACAAATTACTCTTCGGAATTTTAAACATTTTTTTTTATATACATAGCGGCTCTTTAAAGGGGCTTTTAAAAGACAGTCCTAAAGGATGAACCTGCCATATTATCCCAGCTTGCAAGTCTGTGAAATAATAACTAAGTGTTAAGATTGTTAAACTTTTTAGAACTACTCATGATCCTCCATATTTTTTATTGAGAAATCAAGCTCACACATATGTAAATGTCTTTCCTTGGATAAGTTAATGGCAAACATTTTATAATGTTAAATGCATATGAATAGTAATGCTGCGGAAATTTTAAAAACCCTTACCCCTTCCCCCAATTAAGAAAACACATTTTCCAGATGGAACCAGGTGGTTCAGAATCTGACTGGTATTTCCGGTGAGGCTGCCTTGGAAAGAATGCAGGAGTAATCATACCTTACTAAAAGAGGGAGCTATCTTCACATCTCAATTTGCATAATTGATCCAGTATGAAATAAGTCCTGCAGCAGATGAGCACTCTGGGGATCCCTTGTTTGTCTCAGCATGTTCCATGTCTGGGAGGCATTAGCTGTTGAATAGAGGTATGCCTGTATCACCCTTCCTCATGGTTTTCCTGGGAGCTCAACAGTCTTCTTAAACTAATGACAAAATAATCAGAGACATCAAAATGTTTCTTGTGGACAAACCTGACGTGTTCCAGTGATGGCGTGTTGATGACTCACAGTCACCCCCTCCACTGCCACTGCTTTATTTGGAGAAAGCAGGCAGTGTAGGGAAGCGGGCAGTTGCAAAAGTTTCCCACCAAGATGAAAGTCATGAAAGTCTTACTAAACGCGGCTTGGCTATCAATGATGAAATGGGTCCGGATTCTTGAGGCTGTGTCTCACAGAAGCACTATTGTCCCCATCACTCGTCTGAAAATTTTAAGGTCAGATTGCAATTCAGACACAGGCAGGTGGAAATCTCAGAGATGAGATGTGGTTATATTAACCGGACTATGTTGTTGAGGGAACTCCCTGGGTGGCGGTTGGTGTTCATTTTCTGTGAAGCTATTTAGGGTGCATATTTAATCAGAATCTTGTGGAGCATTGGAGCCAATCAGGCATACACATGTAAAAGAAACTCTAGGAGCTTCCAGACCATGAACAGTGGCCACGCACTTGGAAAAAGTTGTACCAGAGATAAAACTATAAAATTGCCTACCAGTAAACAAAGCAATTAAATTATTTAGAGCGGAATTGTGACGCATTCATCAACTCTATTGAAAATGACTTTGATGTGCCCCGAATTAAGGGACTCGCCTGCAACTTGAGAAAATGCTGTTCGAGGTATGCGGACGGTGAGCCAAGCATGGAAATGGGTGCCTGAAGGCCATGACTCTCTGCCCCAACAAGAGAATAGCAGTGCGTGGTCTTTGAGGAGGAGTGGAGAGGTATGGGGCTGGGATGGCCTGTGCAGAGGCCAGCCAGTGGAGGACATTATTTGCACATGATACAGCTTAGAATTGATCCCATAGGTAATGGAAATATACTGCGGCAGTAAAACAAACAAGCCAACAAAGCTATAATCAGATTTTCCTTTTCCTTTTATATTTTTTAATGTTTATTAATTTTTTGAGAGAGAAAGACGGCATGCGTCAGGGAGGGGGAGGGGGCAGAGAGAGGGAGACACAGAATCCAAAGCAGGCTCCAGGCTCTGAGCTGTCAGCACAGAGCCAGACGCGGGGCTCAAACTCAAGAACCTCGAGATCATGACCTTAGCCGAAATCAGATGCTTAACTGACTGAGCCACCAGGTGCCCCAGATTTTCCTTTTAGAGTTTTACATATGAAGGATAACTTGTTCAGGGGCATAATTAGAGGAGTGAAAGGAAGCTGGGGAAAACTTTCTAACTGGAGTGGTTGATGAACAGTCATGTCATCCGAGGTCTTAGGAAGTAGAACCTAAGGTTTCAGAGACGAGGTAATGATTCACCTTGGATCACGTGGATTGGGAGTATCCTTGGAACATTCACATAGAGCTATCTGGCAATGGTTGACTGTGTAAGTGAAAAAATTCAAGCAGAATGTTTAAAATATTGACTGAGGACTTCATCAGTATCCGAGACGGATACTGATAAACATGAAGGTGGGGATTCGATGATATACTGAATACTTAACATAGTTTTGGGCACATAGTACACATTAAATAAATGCCTCTCTTAATGATTACCATAATTATACTCTCTGACAGTTTCGTTCTTTAAAAGCAAATATTATTTATGTTTGTAATTACATGCTCATTTGTGTGATTGACAGAATATCTTCCCCTTTAGAGGGTAAACTCCATGAGGGCAGGGATTATAATTTAGTTTGGGGATTTAAAAAAGTCCTTTAATAACTTTAGGTTTCTAGAAAGGTTGCAAAAAGTGCACAAAGACGTCTTGTATATTCTTCCCCATTTTCCCCTAATGTTAACGTCTTCTACAACCATAGTACAGTTATGAGAAGCAAGAAATTAATACTGATAAGCAATACTCTTAACTGAACTATGAACCTCACTTGAATTTTGACCGTTTCCCCACCTATGTCTCTCTGCTGGCTCAGGCTCCAATCCAGCATCCTGCATTGCGTTTGGTTGACTTGCCTTCTTAGCCTCCTTCAGTCTTTGATAGCTCCTAAGTCACCCTTCGTCTTTCATGGACTTGACATTTTTTGAAGGGTACTACTGGTCCTCAACATTCCCTCCATTTGGATTTGTCTGGCATTTTCTCATTGGTTGTAGTTTACACGTTGGGCAAGAATTCTGCAGCAACGATGTCATGGCTTATCAGCGCATCCCATCAGGGGTACCCAATATCCATATGCCCAATTACTGGTGACACTGACTTAAAGCACGTGGTGAAGGTGGTCAGCTAGGATTCTTCACTTTTTCAGTCACCGTTCTTTTTTATCTCTTTTTGATCACCATGGTGCCTGGCACATAAAAGGCACCTTGTAAACATTTGTTCATGACTGAATGAATGTTGGCTAACTAAATTTCTCTGCTCACAGTTAGGAACTGAATAGTGTACCACTTTTTAGTTTGTCCAAACCAGCACAGCCCCTATTAGGAGACTCCCTTTGTTAATTTCCCAAGGTTTTCCTGAAAACAGCCAGAAGGTTCTCCACTTCTCCCCCCACACAACATCTAGGCTATATGTACTAAATGCACAGAGTTACCATTATCATTTTGTGAGAATGGGGCCCCAATTCAGTTTGCATCAGGGATACTGGATGGGAGTAGCTGGGATAAGGGCACCTCGTTCTGGAAGTCAGAATCAAAAAGAGCCGGAGGTCATTTTTTCATTTATTTTCCTTAAAACATTTTTCTTTCCATAAGAGTAAGGGTAGAGTCCACATTTCAGGAATTCTTCAGCGACAAAAAGTTTACAAGCAGGAGCTCCAGGAAGCTCTGTCAGGCTTTTGCATAAATGCTTGAGCTTTTTGAGATAGATATTATAAATGTGACACAATTCTCCATTTCCATAGTTGAAGGGAAAAAAAATCTCCAATGTTCCTGCCCCAAATCCTAATTTACTCCGTAATTAATCTGAAATGAAAGCTAATTTCTTTGCTTACTTTGACAAATATTTTAGAACAAAGGGGTTACTTTAATTTTTTAACTGACTCGCTAATCTATTTTTGATGACACTAATCTTTTTTGGCTGGAGGCAGGGCTGAGTGGCCTCCACATCACCGTAGTTCAACCTAGACTCCCTGGAGCCGGAGGTTCAAATCCAAGCCGGGTCACCCCAGCGGCAGGCTGATAAATTGAGTGCCTTGTGATGCAGTCCTGACAGGGCGCTGATCTTTCAGCAGAACCCTTGAAAGCTTCAGTTTTCTCTGGACATTAATGATCCCCAAATAAAATAGACTACAGTATCCAAAGCAGACTTCTCCTTGGTCTGTAACCCTAATGCATGAGAGAATGTTCAAGCTGGAGGGGAAGGTTAACCGTGCTGCAAAAGGCAAACTGTGCCAAACAGCAGGAGCCCCCAAACAGGTGTAATGGGAGGCAAATCTGCCAGGACAGCACACGCACATCCAGCCTCCTCACCAGCCTTGGGGCAACCCAGCCTTTCGACGTTACGTATTCTGGAGCAGACGGCAAAATACGCTTGGTGAGTGTAGGGAGCAGGTGGGCTAGAGAAACGCAGACCCCGTGGAACGGCCCGCGTGAAAATCGCGCGCCAACTTCTACGCGCTCTGTCGACTGCGTGTGCCTGATGGTGCCCACTTGCACCGCCACGCCCAGACGCATCCGCGCAAGTGCAGTGAGCAAATAAATACAGGAGTGAGGGGTGTGAAAAGGACAGCACAGTCCCTGGTTTCTTAACACGTGATGCAGTAAGCGCGGGACGGCGGGGAGGAACAGTTCCAGCCACTTTGCGGAGCCCCCACGTGGGGAAATAGACAAGTTGGTTTCACACGTTTCACCAATAAAAGCAAGGCGGTTTCCGGTGCCCTTGCGTTCCCTGTGCTGCGCATGCGTGTTTCTAAATATTAAAAAGGTGCCCCGTACATATGTGTGCCCCCACATCGAGCATATGCACGTTCACATGTACGTTCTCTCTTTGACGGTCTTTCTAGGTTCATCTTCTCCACCTGAAGTGATCAATGAGGTAATTGCCTATAATCAGAAGTCTAATGCAGTTGCGTTATTTATGGGCTTTGAAAGTAGTTACTTAATTATTAACTGAATTTAACTACTTTCCCTAGGGTTCAGCTCCGTCATTTATTTTTCATGGAACAAATGATAATAAACACTTATTATGTTCATTGTAGCATTCCAGTCATTTTGCCCGTGTTCAAGTTGTACCGTGTGTATGTGGGTGGGTGTGTGTGCTGTGCAGGATGACAATTCATCTGGATGTTAATCTTCTAAGGAGCAAGAGTAATGAGGAGGGAAGAACAACAAAAATTATTGACAGATTAGCAAGTTCAGCTCCAAGGAAAATAATAAGGGAAATAGATTTCAGTAGCCCAATGATGACCAGAGACATCATTCATAAAGCTAAGAAAAAATAGAAATGTACCATTTGACCTTTCCTCACCACACTAGGTGTAGAATTAGGCCAAAATGGAGTAAATTATATTTACAATGGAAAGCGTTTATTGAGGCCACAAAGAAGGATTTCCTGGCTCTAAGTCTTGCGAAATAGAACATTGTCTTCCCTTTTGAAAGAGTAGATTCTTACAATCTAAGAGCTGAGAACTATAGATATTACCCAATTTGTTGCTTCTTAATCTTTGAAGGGGACATCTACCCCTTTTAGCATCTCACACTGTAAACTTTCCTCCTCAGAAGCAAGTCACATACAAAATGTGATGGGATATTTCACAGGGCCTAGGGACACCGTCGTTAACCCATGGTAAAACTCAAGGTTATGAATTCTTGGTCTCATTCAATACTCCCATTGTATGGATGAATACACTGAATCCCGGAGGTTAGACAGTGTTATGAACTTAATTTTTGGTCCCCTGCTGTCAACTCCATAGGTTGAAGTCCTAACCCCAGTACCTCAGAAGGTGACTATATTTGGAGATAGGATTTTTAAGGGGTAATTGAGTTAAAATGAGATCAGCAAGGTAGACCCTAGTCCAATACCAGCTGGTATCCTTGTAAGAAGAGGAAATTTGGACACAGACATACAGAGAGTAGGTGATGTGAAGAAGGAGAGAAATGGTGGCCATCTACAAATCAGAGAACAATGCTCCAGAAAAGACTAACCCTGTTCCGACCTTGATCTTGGACTTCGAGCCTCCAACAGCAGTGAGAAAATACGTTTTCCTCATTTAAGCATCTATGGCAGCCTAGCACACTAACACAGGTAGTTAAGTCCAACCTATTTAACTAATGGTAGAGCCAGACATAAGATCTCTCTAATTCAGTTCTTCAAGTGTTGTATGTTTTTGCATGGAAAATAATGAAACAGACCTAGTGATCTTCCGGGAATACTTTTCATGCACTGACTGTATGATGTTATCCACTTAAGTTCAAAATGCCTTTTGTTGGGGGGGGGGGGCGCCTGGGTGGCTCAGCTGGTTAAGCGTCTGACTTCGGCTCAGCTCATGGTCTCGCGGCTCGTGAGATTGAGCCCCGAGCCCCGAGTCAGGCTCTGTGCTAACAGCTCAGAGCCTGAAGCCTGTTTTAGATTCTGTGTCTGCTCCTCTCTCTGCTCCTCCCATGCTCATGCTCTGTGTCTCAATAATAAATAAACGTTTAAAAAAGACTTTTTAAAAATGCCTTTTGTTGGGCCACCTGACCTAGGGTGCCTGAGTGGCTCAGTCAGTTAGGCGTTTGACTCTTGATTTTGGCTTGTGTCATGATATCATGGTTTGTGAGATCGAGCCCCGCGTCTGCACGGAGACTGCTTAGGGTTCTCTCTCTCCTGCTCTCTCTGCCTGTCTACCACTTGTTCTGTCTCTCTCAAAAACAAGTAAATATTGAAAAAATAAAAATAAAATGCCTCTTGTCAAGTTTTCTAAACACTCTGAAAAATAGAAAAATTGCTATGCTCCTGGCTCATTAGGAATAATATAAACAAACAAACAAAAAGGAATAATATAAACAAAGTCTTCTGTGCTTAAAAAAAAGAACTTTAATATTCTTTGTAATTAGAGAGTTCCTTCATCCTAACTCCTGAATAAATATCCAGTTTATTTGTTTGGTCTTTAAAAAATAAATAAATAAACTTATTCATTACAAATGGAGAATTTATCCCTGGCTCTACTCAAGGAAATATTCATGGCCGTTCTATCCTATGAGACTCTATGCTCTGACTTGGAATGCTTTTGATAGTGCAAACTTTGGGCAGGTAAGAATTAGTCCTGCTACATTTCTCAATAAATTATTAAAACCTTGACTACCTTGTTCTCTTACTGATTTATTATCTTCTCAAAATTTCAGTTAATAGGAGCTCCTTCGACTCATTGACCTTCAAGAGATCCTGAGGTCATTAATTTCAAATCCCTTGTACAGTCCCAGTTTAATTAAAATTATATGATAATAAATCCTCATACAATGGACTTTGTACTTTCCCAAATGCTCTATTTTCTTTTTGGCACTCTTTGGCAGAAATTATGACAATTATTCACTTTTTTTCATTTGGTTTGCTTTGTCTATTCCATCTAAATGTAAGCTTCATAAGGGCATAAACTTTATCTCGTCCACTGCTGTATTTGCAGAGCCCCAGGCTCAGCACATAATAGGTACTCAATTAACACTTGCTGTATGAATAAGTTAATAAATAATATAAAGAATCACAAGGAGGGCGCCTGGGTGGCTCAGTTGGTTAAGCATCCATCTCCAGCTGGGGTCATGATCTTGCAGTTTGTGAGTTTGAGCCCCATGTCAGGCTCTGTGCTGACAGCTCGGAGTCTGGAGCCTGCTTCCGATTCTATGTCTCCCTTGCTTTCTGCCCCTCCCCCGCTCACACTCTGTCTCTCTCCTTCAAAAATAAATAAATATTTTTAAAATTGAAAACAAATCACAGAAGGAATGCTCCTTTCCGCTATCAGGCCCTGGCAAATGTTATTTCCTCTGATTGTAATATGCTCTCCCCTCCTACCTCAACTTCTTTTTTCCCATTTCTTCTACTCATTCTTCAGATATCAGCTGAAACATTTCCTCGGAAAGGTCTTCCCCTTTATCCTCCAAATTAGGTCAGTATCTCTCTCAATTACATGTTCTCTCATGGACCTCTGAGGCTTTGCTTCATTCAAGCACTTGTCCTTGCTTATCATTGTAACTTGTTCAGGTTATTTAGTGAAAATGTGTCTTTTATACTATAAACTCCATGTGTGCAGGAAGTCTAATCTTGTTTGTCATTATGTCCCCAGCATCCCAAAATGTACCTGTCCCATGCTGGGAATTCAGTATACCATTTTTAAAAATTATACAAGTAAATAAGTAAATAAATAAGTGTTTCATAAAGAAGCATGGAAGGTGGAATGGCCTTAAAGATGTGTATTAAAAAGATACTGGTTTGGGGGTACCTGGGGGGCTGAGTTGATTAAGCATCCAGACTCTTGATTTCAGCACAGGTCATAATCTCATGGTTCATGAGTTTCAGCCGCACATCAGGCTCTCTGCTAACAGCGTGGATTCTCTCTCTCCCTCTCTTTCTCCCCCTCCCTGACTCACTCTCTATCTCTCTCTCAAAATAAATAAAAATAAACTTTGGTGTGCCTGGGTGACTAAGTTGGTTAAGCTTCTGACTTCAACTCAGGTCATGATCTCACAGTGCATGGGTTCAGGCCCTGCATCAGGCTCTGTGCTGACAGCTTGGAGCCTGGAGCCTTCTTCAGATTCTGTGTCTTCCTCTCTTTCTCTGTCCCTCTCTCACTCATGCCCCCCCCCTTAAAAATAAATAAACATTAAAAAAATTTTTAATAAAAAAATAAACTTAAAAAGAAGATACTGGTTTTAACCTTGGGCTTTAAAGAAGTAAGGAGATACTTAGATTATGCAATATATTCAAAACACGTTTGTGCAGAAATATAAAGAAGCTTTAGCAAGACTGAACAAACACGTATTTAACTGAAGCATACTTTTTCACGTTGTTCCCTTGTGAAAACTTTCATATGTCAAAAAAAAAAAAAAAAAGTTACCTGAGAATGTGAATGCACTCATACATGCCATATTGAGTTTCCCTCTGGGAAAATTTATTGACCTACAAAAAGGTCCATATACCAATCTCCTTTTGTGCATCATGCTTTGACTCAAAGATTCAGAGCCCATGTTGATCTGGTGCCAACTCAATGACTCACCAGGCTCAGAGGATCATTCCTTTCATGTACCTCTCTTCCAGCAATATTGGCCCATTCTGTTGAATCAGTATGCAAAAGGTAAAGAGCTGCGTCCACGGGGAAGACTGGAACCAAGTAGACAGAAGGAACTAGAAGGATTGAACCGATTTTTTAAATGTGAGAGGAATTAGAAAAATAAATGAAAGATGGTTTCCAAGAATAGAATACTTGCAGATACCTCAACATACATACCCATACTGTAGAACACCAAAGCACAAAGCTTTACACATAGTTCATCTTTAACTGAGGAATAATAATGGAATAAGTTGAAAGAAAGAAAGAAAGAAAGAAAGAAAGAAAGAAAGAAAGAAAGAAAGAAAGGAAGAAAAGCAAAAGAAGGAAAAGACCGAGGCACCTCGGTGGCTCAGTTGGTAAAGTGTCTGACTTTGGCTGAGGTCATGATCTCATGGTCCGTGGGTTTGAGCCCTGCATTGGGCTCTGTGCTGATGGCTCACAGCCTGGAGACTGCTTGGGATTCTGTGTCTCCCTCTCTCTCTGTCCCTACCCCACTTGCTCATTCTCTTCCTCTCTCTCTCTCAAAGTAAAAGAAACGTTGAAAAAAAAAGAGAAGAAAAAGAAAATGTTTGCGTATATTTGGCTTAAACAACAGAAATTTATTTTCTCACATTCTGGGGGCTGGAAGTCCAAGATCAAGGTGTGAGCAGGGTTGGTTTCCTTTGAGGCCATTCTCCTCAGCTACAAGTGGTTGTCCTCTTCCTGCCTCTTCATATGGTTCCTCCTACTGTGGACACATGCCATATGTGTCTCTTTGTTCTTCTTACAAAAACACTGAGACACCTGCATGGCTGAGTTGGTTGAGGGTCCAACTCTTGATTTCGGCTCAGGCCATGGGATTTAGCTCTGCATCAGGCTCCACACTGAGCACGCTAAGTGTGCTTAAGATTCTCTCTCTCTCTCTCTCTCTCTCTCTCTCTGTCTCTCTCCCTCTACTCCTCTCCCCAGTTTTCACACTAGTCATATTACATTAAGGTCCACCCTCACAGATTCCTTTTCACTTTTTCCCCAGTTTTATTGAGATATAATTGATATACATCACTGTATAAGTTTAAGGTAAACAGCATAATGGTCTTACTTACATATATTATCAAACAATTACTGTAATAAGTTAAGACCCGTCATCTTCTTTCAGTGCAGTCTGTCTTGATCTCTGTGGTACTGAACGGGTACTTCAGCGTCACCCTTGTGTTCTAGGATTTTCTCACTTGTATCTTGTCCATGAATACTATTTTTTTTAATTGTTTAAATGTTCATTTATTTGTGAGAGAGAAAGAGAGAGAGAGAGAGAGAGACAGAGCGTGAGTGGGGAAGGGGCAGAGAGAGAGGGAGACACAGAATCTGAAGCAAGCTCCAGGCTCTGAGCCGTCAGCACAGAGCCCCACACGGGGCTCAAACTCATGAACCATGAGATCATGACCTGAGCCAAAGTCGGACGCTTAACTGACTGAGCCACCCAGGCGCCCCTTGTCCATGAATACTATTGACATGTTCTTCTTATGAGGTGGAACAAAGTCAGGAAGACAAGATGTTCCCATCTTGGTGATGTCATTCTTTCAGTAAAGAATTTTTTTAATGAAAATACACAACCCATGACTTGGCACAGCAAGAAAGGCAGTCTTGCTCGTTTCCATGGGAAGGGCAATAACTCTTTACAAAGCTGTTGGCAATATTTATTATAAACCTTAAAAATAGCCCTGCCTTATATCACAATCACTTTTTACAGTCTTTTTCTGAGGAAATTTTCAGAAATTTGGATATAGATTTTTAGGAAATATTCCTTGTGGAAACATAATGGTTAAAGATGGAAACAACCTCTGAACAACTAACAGTAGAGTAATAGTTACATACTGGGCAATGGTGGCCATGCCACCATTACAAGTTATTTAATTTCAAAGAATACTTAATACAATAGAAAGTTTCAATAAATATCATATTAAGAGTTAAACAATATTTTAGAAGGCTTTTTATAAATTACAGTCTCCATTTTGGAAATATATTTTTAATATGCCCAAGTCATAACTCATGACATCACGTAAGTATTCACTTTAAACAACCAGCACAACATGAAAAACTTGTCAACACAATTGATGTCTGCCCTGAACAAGCCTATAAAGTTAACAAAATTATTTTCATTTACATTCTTCTTTGCTTGCAAAAAGGGATTTCGTAGAAATTAGGAGCAAGATCAAAATGGGCTTTGACAGAAGGGTAGATGGACCCACGGATCTGGAAGTCCCTTCTCTGTTTGATTTTTCTCTCCTTGCACGTATGTTCTGGTTCATTGTTCACTCTCCCTTGAGACAAAGTTCTTGTATCTCTTCTATCTACACGGCACAAAATCGGGAGACAGACAGCTCCCCGTTTTACCTATTAAACAACATAGTACATCTTTCTTTTGGCCATAATTCGAAATTGTTCTATGTTGCTTCAGTTGCACAATCATAGGCCCCGCAAATGCAGGCAGAGAAGATAACTGCCAAGTTGTCCCCATCCCAGTGAATAAGCAGTAGAGCACTTACAGAAAAACAGAAGCCAGTCTGAGCTGGGGAGACAATTCCATTAAGTGTCTTTGGCATAAGAACTCCATAATATTAACTTTGTCATCAGGTAGGATGTTTTTCAATGACAAGCAATTGCTATAGTTTGAACTGGCTTAAAGCATAAAGGGATTTTAGTGGTCTCTCCGATGAGAAATCTCTAGAGGTTACACTGAGTGTCCACATACTAAGACCAGGACCACTCTTTATCCATTTCCCTTTGCTCTATTCCCTGGCTGGTTTTTCCTGTTTTGAATTCTTATTATCTTTGCCACTAGTAGTCCCAAAATGGCTGGCAGCGGTTTTGGGGGCTGCATACTTCCTTATTTATATCCAAGGAGATACTCTTTAAATATTTGGCACTTGAAAAATTTAACATAAATAGCACAGACAGTACACCAGTCTGCATCAGTCAGGGTTGTTTAAATTTCTCAATATGCCACCGTTATTTGGGCCACTCTATGATTATGGAATCCCCAATGAGGACACTCAGGAATCTTCATGTACCTCCTGGATTATTTATTTCCCATCCTCAAGGTTAATTCACACGAAACAATTTCTCTTGTTAAATGCCAGTTTTGCCCTAAGGTATGAATGTTTAATTCTCATGAAGGTAGTGGGAGTTACATGTGTGCAATGGTTACAGTCCCTTAACTAATTAGTGGTGAGAGGGTGTTAATAAGAGAGTGATTTATATAATACTAAGGAACTGCCAAATACAGTAAAATCTAATTTAGACCCAACTGGTGGAAAGCCAGACTTAACTGGTAGAAAAGTAAGAATTATAGAATATTTTTAAAGAAATTACATATCATGATTTTCCAACGTGCTTGGTAATGCAAAGCATTTCTCAAGCTTTCATGGAGCAGAGGGCATAACGTGTTGCCAAGTAGAGATGCCTTTGAAAACTCCTTTAAATGAATAGATAACAGTGACTATGATTATCATCCTGTAACATTTTTGAACATTAATTAATATTTTTAAGTTTGAGATTTTTCTCTCTGAACCTATTGTCGTCCTGCATAAATTTACTTACATTATTGCATTGCTGAAAAAGCCATTCACAGACTTGGTATGAGCGGTCCTACCTTCTGGGGACACAAAAACGGCAAGCAAGCAGTTTCTGGCTTTTCCAAATGGGCTTGTGGAAGAAGGCGTTTAAATATGTTAAGAGCCTAAGGAAGTTTAGGCATCCCCTCGCTCTTTACATACAACACATGGTCATAGAGTGCTTACCTTATTTCAGTCATTGTTCTAGTCATCGTTCAGTCATTGTTCTAGGCACTGGGGTGCAAATAGCCAGGTTAGTGTCGGTATTTGACTTGCAGCACCTAGGGAAGTCATTTGATGGTTGTCATTGATAAAATCTGATTTGAATTTCCACCTGTACCCTGGGGGTACCATCACACACCACACCATCACACTGCGCCATGTTGGCCTACGTGAGTGCCCTTTTTCTTCATGTATGTTTCCATGTATTCACAGAACTCATCCTGCCCTCCATGGCAGGTAATCATTCTTACCCATTTGATCCGTCTTTTTATTAGTGTAATGCCTTCTAAAGCATGCATTTTTTTACACGTATTCTTGATGCACATATTGCACTGAATTACGTAACTCCTTTAGGCCTTCTCTTGAGTCAACCCTATTTCCTTTTATTTGTTTAATTTTTTTTTAACGTTTATTTATTTTTTAGACAGAGAGAGACAGAGCATGAATGGGGGAGGGTCAGAGAGAGAGGGAGACACAGAATCTGAAACAGGCTCCGGGCTCTGAGCCGTCAGCACAGAGCCCGACGCAGGGCTCGAACTCAAGGACCACGAGATCGTGACCTGAGCCGAAGTCGGATGCTCAACCGACTGAGCCACCCAGGCGCCCCAACCCTATTTTCTTAATACATGCCAGTTTGTGTGTCCGTGGCTGTTTGCTTCTCATGGCCTCAGAGTATTCCAAAGCATGAACCCCTATAGTTTTCCCGTCCTTTAACCAAGAAATGAACACATAGATTGCTACCAACACCCACTACAGGAAAACCAAGAGGAAAAAAAAATAAAACCATGAGGAACATCTTTGTACATGTTCCTTTCTGAACCTGTGTGAGACTCTGTCTAGTACATATATCTATTATAGGGTATAAATATATTTCATTTAACCAGCAACTCCAGATTGCCCCCAGAGAAAGGTTCCCCTTGTTTATATCTTCAGAAGTGTCTGAAAGCTTCTATATCCCAGAGTTCTGTGAATAATTTGCATTATTTAGCTAATTCTTCTCAGTATGATGGGTACAAATTGGTATCTCGTTCTTGCTTTAATAGTCATATTCCTAAACATTAATATACGTGGATATCTCCATGGATGTTTGTCAACCTTTTGAGTTTTTAAGTTGCATACTGCCTGCCTGTTCATATCCTTTACTTGTCTTTCCATTGGTATTCCTACTTCTTGATTGGTAGAAATTCCACTTGCATATCCACGTATCAGGCTCCTCAGTTTTTGACTTTGAAAACATCTTTTTCCAAACTGCCAACCCCATATTAACTTTGCCTATTACATCTTTGATTTGAACAAGTGTTTTGATTCTTTTATAATCACATTTGTCAACTTTTGTACTCATTGTCAACTGCATTGTTCTATACTCGTGTTACATGTTTACCTTTGACACTTTGGTCTTTAATCCATCTGAAGTCCACTTATGCATATAGTATTATGAAGTCTAATTTTATTTTCTTTCCTACCTGACCTAGTTTTCCTAACATTGTCCAATAAACCTTCTCTATTGATTTATGGTGCTGGCAACCAAATATTAAGTTTGCTAAACTCATCTTTCTGTTCCATTGGTTGATCTATTTTGGTATCAACCTCATACAGATTTATAATGTAACTTAGTTTTTAAGGCATGCCATTACTCACTATTTTTTTTTAATTCTGAATTGCCTTCACCTCTTTGCCATCCCGCCCCCTCCCAGTATGGGAACCAGTAGTTTGCTTTACTGTTCTTTTCCGGGAGCCTAAATTTGAGATAAGTTTATTGAGTTCCTGAAACAAAAATTCCTGCTGGAATTTTTTTGACTTTCCATTGACTTTAAAGATTAAATTAGGGGGGCATCTGGGTGGCTCAGTTAGTTAAGCGTCTGACTCTTGATTTTGGCTCAGGTCATGATCTCATGGTCGTGACATCGAGCCCTGCATTGGGCCCTGCTCTGAGGGTGGACCCTTCTTAAGGTTCTCTCTCTCCCTCCTTCTCCACCCCCCCCACTCTCTCTCAAAAAAAAAATTAACTAGATAAATATTAAATTGTGAAGAACAGTCTCTTCGTTTATTCAGTTTTTTCTTTTATATTTTTAATTTTTTTAATAGTTATTTATTTTTGAGAGAGAAAGAGATAGATTACAAGCCAGGGAGACTCAGACAGAAGAGGAGACACAGAATCTGAAGCAGGCTCCAGGCTCTGAGCTGTCACGCCAGATCCTGACACAGGGCTCGAACCCACAAACTATGAGATCATGACCAGAGCCAAAGTCAGACGCTTAACTGACTGAGCCACCCGGGTGCCCCTCTTCTTTTATAGTTCTGAATGTAGTATTATACTTTTGTTTGACAAGGTCTAGATTTATTTTTAGTAGGTCTTAAATATTTCATAGGTTCTTTGGCCATTACACGTAATTCCATATTTGATTTTGATTCTCTCGTTCATTACGTAGTGAATAAATTTTTATTTGTTGATAACGTAAACAGCAACCCTGCTGTACTTCTTACTGGCTTTTATCGTTTATCTTTTGAAGCTGTTGGATTTACTATCTTGATCTGCACTGGCATATGCAATAGCCCCTGGCCACATAGGACTCTTGAGTACTTGAACTATAGCTTGTGCAACATGTTGAAATAGAAGTATTTGGGGAAGATTGAGCTAAATAAATTTTAGTATTAAAACTAATCACATCTTTTACTTTTGCTTTACTGAAGTTTTGAAAATGGCCTGCCATCTGTGTATAATGATAGAATTATTTCTCCCTTTCAAACCTCACCTGTTATGTCTTTCTTCTTCTTTTTTTAACTTTCTTTATTATTTTGCGGGAGGGAGGGAGAGCGCTCCCATGCATGCACAAGTGTCTGCAAGTGAGAGAGGGGCAGAGAGAGGGGGAGAGAGAGAGAATCCCAAGCAGTCTCCTTGCTTTAAGTGCAGAGCCTGACCCAGAGCGCAGCCTCACAAAGCAGGAGATCATGACTTGAGCTGAAATCGAGAGTCTGATGCTTAACCGACTGAGGCACCCAGGGGCGCCTCTTTGTTTTTGTATAGAGTGCTGGCTGACCCATCTAAGACAATGTTAAACGTTAGTAGAGGTAAACATCTTGGTCTTTTTCCCATTTTGAAGGCAATGTGGCTAATGACTTATTGTGCATAGTTTTGTGAAGACTTTTGATATAAGCACGAGCTGTAAAGAAAATTCTCTTCAATTCCAAGTTGACTGTTTGTATGTGGTAGCCTTTGGCAAGTGGCTTTTCTGCATCTCTCTAGATAACTACATCATTTTTCTCACTCAAGCTATACAGTTAATTACAGTTAATTACAAAGATAGATCCTGTAATGCTGAGCCATCCTTACATTCTAGGGATATATTCTCTTTTATTATGTCAGAGCTTTAGTCTATTTGGCTCTGATAATTGATTTTGATTCTAAAGAAATAACTTTGGCTGCTCTGTGGAAATTGGGTTGGGAGAAGAGTGTGGAATCAGCTATGTTCGTTTTATATCATATTTTAACTACACAGTCTTACTGATATATTGACTTTTTGATCATTATGAGCAATCCCACACTATCTCTAGTAATACTTCTAGATTCAAGGTATATTTTGTCTGATACTAATATAGCCTCTCCGGTTTCCCCAAAAATATTGTTTGTACTCATATCTTTTTGTCCAATTTCCTTCTGTCTAATTCTGACTGAAGGAGTGTATCTCTTATAGTCGGTTAAAGTTGGTTCTTTTTTTAATCCAGTCTGATAATCTCTGACTTTTTATTAGAGCATTTAGTCTGCTTATATTTAATGCAGCTATTGATTTGGTTGTATTTAGATTTAACATTTTGTACTTCTGTTTTTATATTTGTTTCATTTCTTTTTTGGTCTTCTGTTACTTCTTCCTTGATTTCTTTTGAGTTGATCAGTTCTGTTTTAGTATTCCATTTTAGTTGGTCTATCAGCTTCTTAGTTATATCCCTTTGAGATTTTTTTAGTGCTTGCTGTAGAGATTACAATATGCCTTTTAACTTATCCCAATCTATCTGGAGCCAACATATAATTATTTAGAATAAAGTACTAAAAGTTTATAATGGTTTTAATTTCCATGAATAGCCTCGACAGGCAGAAATCTAATATGGTCCCCAAATTTCTGTCCTCTGCTATGCATACCCTGTATAGTCCCCTGTCCTTGAATGAGGTCAGAACCTTTGTATATGATAGACTATTGTTCCAGTGATTAGGTTATTAATCATTTGAATTTGAGTTCATCAAAAGAGAAATCATCCAGGTGGCCTGACATAATCATATATGCCCTTAAAAGGGACTGGCCCCTTCATGAAGTCACAGAGATACAAAACATGAATGGACCTACTGAGGGGACAACATAGCAAGGAAACATGGGCACGCTCTAGGAGCTGAAAGTAGTCCCTTGCCACAGGAACCTCAGTCTTAGAGCTGCACAGAATTAAATTCTGCCAACAACCTATGCTGTGGTCTTCTGTTACTTATACACTTCTGTTACTAAAATATGGAGGGTCTCATATTTTCTTAGTTTCTTAAAATTCTTGTATTTCACATTTAGATTTCCAGCTTCTTTCCTAGGCCTGAAGTATAATCTCTGAGATTTTTAGCCACTATTCTTCATTTTATCCACCTGCCTTTTCCCCAGCTAAAGAATTAAGCAACATTATTGAACAGAAAACCAAAAACTCAACTTCTTATCTTTTGGAGTTGTGATATTTGAAATTAACCTTTCCTCCATTTTCTGTCTGCTTTTGAATTTTTGTAGTGCCGTTAATTAGTTTTTAAAATATGGCATATTATATTTCCTTCCTGAAGAGGTAAACATAAACTCTTCACTTTTCTACCATTACCAGAAGTTGACTTTTAATTACTTGCAAAGAAATTTTAAAGCTTTATAATAAAGCTTTGTGTGTGTGTGTGTGTGTGTTTCTAAAACATTATTTTGATTTCATTTTTTAGGAATATTTTTGCTGAATACAGAATTCTAGATTCACAAGTCTTTTTCCACATCTCAGCTCTTTAAAAATGTCATTTCTGACATCAACATTCCAACTGCTGATTTCGGCTCAGGTCATGATCTCACGGTTCATGAGTTTGAGCCCCAAGGCAGACTCCTTGCTGCTGACAGTGCAGAGTCTGCTTGGGATTCTCTCTCTCTCTCACTTTCTCTCTGTTCCTCCCCTGCACACGCTCATGCTCTCGCTCTCTCTCAAAATAAATAAACGATTAAACAAAAGAAAATAAAATGTAATTTCTTAGCCTCCTAGTTTGCATTGTTTCCAGTGAGAAATCCACAGAGATTCTTATCATTTTTCTCCTGTACTTATTTTTTTTCCCTCTGACATCTCTTAAGATTTTTTTCTGTATCATTGAATTTCAGTAATTTTCTTACGGTGCATCAAGGTGCAGTTTCATTTTGTTATGGTTGGATTCATTGACTAGCTGCTACTGATATGTCTTCACATTCATGGATCTTTTCTTCTGTAGCATCTAATCTGCCATTTTGCTAATTACTGAATTTCTCATTTCAGATATTATAATATCATTTCTGCAAGGCACAATTGGTTCTTTTTTGTAGCTTTTGTTTCTTTACTGGTATTCTTTATTGTTCCCTTATTATGTTTCTTCCTTCTTTCAAATCCTTGAAAAATTTGTTTTAGTCTACGGCCATACCACCCTGAACGTACCCGATCTCATCTGAAATATTTGTTCTAAAATACCTGTCCGACGATTCCATCATTTCTGTAATTTCGTGGCCTGTTTCAAACAACTGATTTTTCTCCTCATTATGGGCAATATTTTCCTGTCCATTCCTATGATGAGCAATTATTTTCTTTGTGCTGGACATAATGGATGCTGTTTTGTTGAGTATATATCATATGTGGCCACTGGTTCAATGGGATCCAGATTTAAAAGTTCCTTTGCCCAATGCCCTTTTGTCAGAAAACCCACCTGCTTGTAATCCAGTGACTTCAGCAGTCCCAAACTCTGATCTTTATCTTCTTGGTTCAGCAAAATTTCCATAGTTTGGGTTTCTTTACCTTGCACTGCAATCTAAGGTTCTTCAAAGGCAAAAAGAGTGATTATGTATCTTGCCTTTTTTGTTTATCTTCTCTCAGGCATCACAGTTTAATTCTGTGCTTGTTTCCAACATCTGTAAATGGTTGTTACATATATTTTGTGCAGTTTTATACTTGAGTACAGAAGGAAGAGTGGTTTGGTATAGTTACTCTCTCATGGCCAGAAACAATAGGCCTGGTCCCAGAGCCTATTGTGAAGCTAAAGCTCACAGAGAATTAAATCATTTCAGTTATTCAGAGAAGACTATTGTGTGGGCGTAAAATCAGACTGGACCTGAAAAGAAGGAACTTGGATTAGGTGACCTCTTCGGTTCTTCTCAAATTCTCGATTCCAACATTCCTACACTTACTATAAGATAAGTTACTTTAGGTTGCAAACAATAGAAAACATGACTGGATTAGAATATGTAACTAAACTAGTTGGTGGTATTGTAGGCTTCAGGACTAATTCAATCCCGACTCTATGAGGTTCATCTTCTCATTACCCAAGCCAGCTTTCTAAGGGGTCAGTTTTATTCTAACTCGACTGTCTTCCTAGTCACTTGATGACTATCAACATCTCCTGGCTATGTGTTTCTTCATTTAAGTCTATAGGGGAAACATTTCTCTGTCAAACAGAAGTCCATACCTTCCCTATGAATGGACCAATTTGAATCCTATATTCGCTCAAGAGCCAACTATTTAGCTAAGGGAATGGGAAAGGTGTAGTGCATTTCTCTAAACCAATCATATGACCAGGAAAATAGGATGACTTTCATTGGTTTAAACAAATTAGGGCACATTTCTAGAGGTGGGCCTGGGGTTGGCAACATTCAGACCACCTGAGTGAAACATAATGGAAGAGGAGGAGTACAATGGATATTAAGGGAGCAAATACAGGGGCGCCTGGGTGGCTCAGTCAGTTAAGCGTCTGACTTTGGCTCAGGTCATGATCTCGCAGTTTGTGAGTTGGAGCCCCGCATCGGTCTCTGTGCTGACAGCTCAGAGCCTGGAGCCTGCCTCTGTTCTGTGTCTCCCTCTTTCTCTGCCCCTCCCCAAATCGTGCGTTCTCTGTCTCTCTCTCTCTCTCAAAAACAAAATAATGAACATTAAAAAATTAAAAATGAGAGAGAGAGAGAGAGCAAATATAATGCCTAGTTAGTTACACTCAAAATTTTGGAGGCATACTACTTTCTCTTTATGGCATGTGTGCTCAAATAACTCATGTAGCTCAAATTGCTTTCTAATTCTTAGATGCACTTATCAAGATGAAAGGGGGGCTCTTAATTATTAATATTTTAAGTGGAAAAAAAACAACATTTAAGATACAACAGGAAAAAAAAGATTTTATAATGAAAGATTGGTTGGAAATCCATACACCGAAATATAGTAGTGGTTGTTTATGAGTCATGAAATTACGATGACTTTTTCTGAGAGTTCCTTCTCTGTGTCTTTCTGTCTCCTACATTGGACTGAGAATATACAAAAGGTATATATTTCTTTTGTAATTGGAGAGGATGAATTAACCCATTAAGATGATTCTTGTGGAGTTGCAAGAGGAAAGAGTATTTCAGCACTAGGAGAAGGAATCAGTGTTACAAAGCATGCATGGATCCATCTGATTATAGTGCAGATGGTGGGCTTAGCCAAACCAGGTTCATGGCCTGCGTTCACTACACATTGCCTCTGTATAATGGGGCCACAAACACAGTACACTAATTGAATGTATCAGGCACTTTGACAAGCCCATTCATAAATAACATAAATATAATCCCTACATGGGTGTGAAAAGGTCATCTTTTTCACATGTCACAGATGAGGAAATTTCACATATTCAAATATCATGTAAATGCCCAAAATTACATAGTCCATAGGAGGGAAAACTGATTTGCGCCTACATATGCTCAAGTTCAAAATCCTTACTCTTCACCTCTACTCAAGTGGGTCTGAACCTTTGATCCACATTAAAATCAACTGAACAGCTTGGTACCACACAGCTTTGGGGGCCCAGAATTGTGGATTCAGTAGGTCTGAGTGTGGTCTGAGAATACACATTCCTAACAAGTCCTCTGGGTGCCGCCTCAGGCTGCTGGTCTGATGACCGCATGCTGAGATCGACTGTCCTACCCTACACTTTTCACTGACATGCGCACTCCACGACCCAGTAATTTTAGCATAATTCCTCATACATGCAAGTGCTAACTCTTCTTTATTTGAGGGTTTGTTTCCTAATCCCTTGTCTTTGTGATTTTTGTAGTCTAGTAAAGTCCCCAGGTTTATAAAGAGGCTTGAGAAGTCTTCCCTTGAATCATTACTTCTCATACTTTCTGCAGCCTAGTGCCCTAAATGGTTTTGTAGTGGTCTAAAAGAGTTAACGCCCTTCCCGCTGCATGATGTAATTTTAGGGGGTAAATAAGCCACAAAACAAAATCTGCTATCGTATCAATCCATTTGTCAGCATTTTGAAAGCACGCATGCAATAAATTAATTGCAAAAGCATGTTGCATAAATAAAAATCTCTGTAAGCTCTTGGTTTCATTTTAAACCTCCTTTTGCTCCTCTCTCCGCAGCTATGTGGGTGCGTTGGTAATAAATTTACCCTTTGGGGCTCTGTTATCATAAGGACAGATCTTCTCTTTCATTATTGTATTGAGTTTTTCTACCAGCCTCAAGTTTTGACCAGGAAGATCACACACAGCCCGGACCAGGATTCTGAGTGCAGCTTACTGAGTAGCAAAATGTATTGTTACTTTTTGCAAGTTGCATTTCTCAGGTGACTTGTAATGCGGTTAGATTAGAAGGATTGATGTGATCACTTCAACAGTGAGGTTAGTTAGTTAGTTAGCATCCATCTAGTCAGTTAGCATCAAAATTACCCTCTAGTTAGTATACGTCTGACCAGAAGGTAAGATTCTTTTTCTAAATTGGTCGTTAAAATAAAAAGGGATCTCCTTAAATATCTTGTCTTGTGGTGAACTCTCAATTACATTATATTGAATTAGATAGCCGTTCCAGCAAACATCCTCCTGTTATACAACTGGATACTTGTGATTAAGAGTTGACTTATGTTTGGATATATATATGGTACTTCCACCATTTTTATTCCCAGCATATTTCAGAACTAAGAAACTCCAATGAATTAGCTTAATTAAGAGTCTTTTATTACCAGGGGCAGGAACCCACTCAAGCCGCACTAGCTTAAGCAGTAAAGGGGATTGTTTTAAGAATGCATGATGGCTTCATGATTTCCAACGGGAGAAAAGACCAAGCTTCTGGAAGGGACCAGAATAAGGAACTAGATGCCCAACAAGAACCCTCGCAGCCTTCTCTTTTCTCCTATTTTTTTCCCCTCTTTTCTGCTTGAATCTTTTCTCTGGGCACATGAACTTTCTCAACTTTTCTGTGCATCTGGAGTAAAGAAGACCAGTCCACAACTTCTGAGAATACATTCTCCATTCAAGAGGCTAGCCAAGAGGTACACTTGTCTCTCAGTCCCACTCTCAATTCCAGCAGAAAGAATCTAATTGGTACATCTTAGATCAGATATCTATCAATATGGTTGTCAAGGAAAACCTTAGGAAGTAACAAGTTTTCTGATAAAGTTGGTCATGATGAGTTCAGAGCAAGATACAAAAATACCTACATTTGAATAAATTATTTTTTTTAATAGAGTACTTTGCTTCAGGAAACCTATATTTGGTGCAAAGTAAACCTTCCAAGATACTATATGGTGAAGTGGAGAAAGTAGTGATATTTATATGTTTGCTTTTCTTGCCTTCCCAGCACCTCTTCTCTTTCTCTGTATAGCACTATCTCACTTTTGCATTTGATTATGCCTTTTCCCCATTCCCTGAAGTCCTGGTCATAGTATAACCCACATAACTCTTCCCTATGTCACAGCAGCCATGTGGCACATGTAGCCCATGCTGGCCAGAGAACCAGGTCACCCTACATAGGTTTACGGATAAACATATAACCCAGTGCATTCGATTCTTCCTGAAATTCGATATATGACATTTGAGGGGAAGCATACTTTCCTTTTCGATCATAAGCCATAAGGAAGTGGAATTGGGGTAGCCACCCTTCCTGCCATGTGGTACAAGCTATCCCCAACAATAAAGCCAACAGACCTAAAGAAGGAGCCCCCAAAAAGCCATTTGGGGGGCTGGGACCCACCATAGCTGAAGTGCATTTTCAAGTCACAAGAGCCAATCAAACTCCTTTATTACTGTTGTTACTGTTATTATGCTTAAAGTAGTTTGGGCTGGGTCTCAAGCCTTCACAGATGAAAGAATTTAACACATTGTGTGGCTCAGAACTGACTGTAAAATATTAATGGAAAACACAAGTCCACAGTCCTTTATTCAAAATCTTTCAGGGCAAATACATTTCAGAATTCAGAACTGTTTGGATTTCAGAAAGATACAAAGATGCAAATACCATCCATCACGTAACAAAAACCTCAGGATCTGAGGCTCTGAGCAGCATGCCATAAGCAAACACCTCAGTATTTCCTGAGTAAAATGTAAGAATGTTCACACCAAATAGGATAAATGAAATCTACAGATCACTTTATGTTAGCTCATGTCTGGTCATGTTTTTGACTTCAATGGAAATAAGAAATTTGTTTATTTTTTTTAGTTTTCCGAGTGTTGTATTCTGAAATTGTGGATAAGAGATTGTGGACATAATGGTCACTTTAAAGCTTCAACCAGGTATAGACACTGCTAATCCCAGCCTGTGCCTCTGCTGAGCCACTCTCAGGAGCTTTACTGAATGGAGCCTCCTACCCTCTTTCTAACACTGCTTCGCAGTGCCTGAAGGATTCTGAAATCAGTTGGTTCGTGCAAGGGAGAGTTAGTATGTTAGGCTCATCCCAAGTAAGTAATAGGATATCACTGAGCCTACCCCCCTCTGGATCCCTTCTGCCATTTTGCCAGTGGTCAAAGTCATTGAAATAAGTTGAATGATGACTCCCCAAAGAAGTTCATGTCATAATCCTTAGAACATGTGAATATGTTGCCTTACGTGGTAAAAGAGATTTTGCAGATGTGATTATGGACCTTGAGATGGTGAGATTATTCTTGATTCTCCTGTGGGCCCAAAGTAATTATAAAGGAGGAGGGAGACAGAAGGGTCAGAGGTTGGAGTGAGGCTCTTAGAAGATGCAAGAAAGGTCCATGACCATGGAATGCAGGCAGCCTCTCCAAGTTGAAAATGGCACAGGGGCACCTGGGTGGCTCAGTAGGTTAAGTGTCCGACTCCAGCTCAGGTCATGATCTCATGGTTTGTGGGTTCAAGCCCTGCATCGGGCTCTGTGCTAACAGCTCTGAACCTGGACCTGCTTCGGATTCTGTGTCTCCCTCTCTGTCTGCCCCTCCTCCACTCATGCGCGCTCTCTCTCTCTCTCAAAAATAAACATCCATGAAAAAAATAAGAAAAAAATAAGAAAATGTCATGGAAATAGGTTCTTTTCTAGACCTTCAGAAAGAACCAGCCTTGCCAACACCTTGATTTTAAACCTAGCAAGACTGACTTGGAACTTCAGAACAGTAAGATAATAAATTGTGTTGTTTTAAGCCGCTAAATTTATGGTAATTTGTTATAGCAGCAATAGGAAACTTAGGCAATCCTCAAGGGCAAGTTCTAAAAGAAAGAAAAGAAGAAAAGAAAAGAAAAGAAAAGAAAAGAAAAGAAAAGAAAAGAAAAGAAGAAAATAAAAGAAAAGAAAAAAGAAAAGAAAAGAAGAAAGAACACTTTGTCTGAGTGGAATATTAAATAGAAGAGGGAGTGTTCATAGTAATCTTATTCACAGTAGCCAAAAGGTAGAAACAAACCAGATGTTCATCAGCAGAGGGATGGGTAAACAAAGTGTGCAATATACACACAATAGAATATTACTTGGCCATAAAAAGGAACGAAATTCTGATACATGTTCTAACATCAACAAACCTGGAAGGAAACACACTCAGCGAAAGTCAGATAGAAATGGACGAATGATACATGATTCTACTTTTATAAGATATCTAGAATAGGCTAATTCACGGAGACAGAAAGTAGAACAGAGGTGACGAGGGGCTAAAGAGAAGTGGTGATCGAAAGTCGCTGTTTAACAGATACACAGAATTTCTGTTGGGATGATGGAGAGTTCTGGAGATGGACAGCAATGATGATTTGATAACGCTGTGAATCACTTAATGCTGCTGAACTGTACACTTAAACATGGTTAAAATGGGAAGTTTTATGTATGTTTCCACAATAAAAACATAAATAAACAGAGGGGTGAGGTGTCTGATCCACTTTTCCTTCATGGTCCTTCGTGGTACATGAACTTGTACAGTCACTGAGCTTCTTGTATTTATCTCTGTATGTGTGTGTGGGGGGGGTGTGTATTAGTTTTTCTTTTTTCTTTTTTTTTTTTTCTTTAAGCACCAGTAAATAGAGTTACCTTCTTTTCCTCTAAGATCTCTGAGCTGCTCTCTAGCTGTCTGATCTCGGCAAAGCAACACCACCACCCCAACCAAGTTCAGGACCGGTGAAATAGAGCTATCAGAATTCATTGACCCTAAAGGCAGTCTTGCTGATAGACACAAGCCAGAATTAGCTCTTCCTTAAGAAATTTAGAATATAAGGTCAATCCAGCATTTCTAAACTTTAATCTTTAGAACCTAGGGTCCAGATTTCTGGTACATTTGCATAAGTGTCTGCACTCTTTTATTTTTCTTTAAATCGCTCATTATTTTTGTTAGGCAGCTGACAACTGTCATCTATCACCAGGAATAGAAGTCTGAGCAGTTTTCCCCACGGCATTTTGGTGTCAGGGTCAACAAGGAAAAGCCCAACACATTTAGGTACCAGATGGACCAATGCTTTGCTCCCATCGAGAAAAGGCAGAGCGCAATCAGTTTCTGTCAGGGGCACTGGTCCCCTGTAACCAGTGAGACCCTTCTGGTAACAACAGAGAGTAGCTGGCCTAGATGCACTCCTCTCGCCTCATAGGAGGAAGGACCACATCCCAGTCCTGCCTGAAATCAGGAGAGCAGTGGCGTTAGCCAAGTGCCATTCACACACACGCTTCGCCAGAACAAAAGCACACCCCTGAGTCTGAAACGAGGAAAGAAGTTACCACACAAAGTGGTAAGCCCCGCCCTGGCTTGGAGGACTCCTTACACCTCTTGGTAAGGATGCATTCCAGGTCCAAGCTCCATTCTTATGTGACTGAGTGGGGGTCAAAAGACGGCTTGCACAAGCCTTCCTTTCTCAACAATTGTTACTGAAATCCAGCTTTTAAAAGAAAACCTTTGGGGGGCACCCGAGTGCTTCCGTCGGTGAAGTGTCCGACTTCGGCTCAGGTCATGATCTCGCAGTTCTTGAGTTCCGGTCCCACGTGGGGCTCTTTGCTGACAGCTGGGAGCTTGGACCCTGCTTCGGGTTCTGTGTCTCCTTCTCTCTCTCTCTCTACCCGTCACCTGGTCAGGCTCTGTCTCTCTATCAAGAATAAATAAACATTAAAAAAAAATTTTAAGAAAAAGCTTTGATTTTATTATAAATTAAAACTAGTATCAATTGTCATAAACAGAAGGTAACCTTAAAAATAAATGTGAGGGGCGCCTGGGTGGCGCAGTCGGTTAAGCGTCCGACTTCAGCCAGGTCACGATCTCGCGGTCCGTGAGTTCGAGCCCCGCGTCGGGCTCTGGGCTGATGGCTCGGAGCCTGGAGCCTGTTTCCGATTCTGGGTCTCCGTCTCTCTCTGCCCCTCCCCCGTTCATGCTCTGTCTCTCTGTGTCCCAAAAATAAATAAACGTTGAAAATAAATAAATAAATAAATAACAATAATAAATGTGATAAAAAATGGCGCGTGGTACCAAAATCTTATCACTGCCTGTGAAGGGAGTTCAGTCTTGTTTTTCCTCTCAAATAATAAGCATTCTTAAGCCATTCTGGCACCAAACGATGATGTTCTTTTTGACTTGATGAGAAAATCTGGATGAGATTTGCAATGGGAATATAATTTTCTTGTCGAGACTCAAATGTATTCGGTATCGTGTCCTGTAACGCCTTACATGGTCTTGGCTTTAAGACCAGGAGTTTGCGCCCTGCTCTTTAGGAAGCGTGACTCTTGCTCAGTCTACTTATTTTAATGGTGGGGAGACAGACATCTGACAAGGAGAGTACTGTGTCAAGTGATAGCACTCACAATAGCTAATCTAAATCAAGGGTATACAGGCCAGATACTCCCAAGTGCTCGGCACATATCAAGTCTTTAACCACCGGTTCATGAACATAGCATCATCCCCCTTCTGCAGACGAGGCTCAGAGATATTACATTCCTGGCCTGAGTTCCCACTCTTAGTAAGGGACAAGGTTAGACCGACCCGAGCTTCCAAAGCCAGCAGCCAGTCTCTTCCTATCTGATGCCTACAGGCTTCATCTTTTCATGTCCCTGGGTTTGACGAGAAGTGAAAAAAAATTCTGCTTTTTGTTCCAATTATAGAACTTTATATTGGGTCTCCTGTTCAGTAATAATTTTTGTGTATTTTTATCCTCTGTTAGAAAAAAAAATGACCACTGGGTTTCCAGACAGAAACATAGATGACGAAATTTTAATCCACGGTACAGAGGTATTGATTTCTGATAAACACATATCAAACTGAACTGCATTGTGTTTTTATTTTCATCTAGTTGACTCATTTGGGTCCTTTTTTTAAAAGGGGGCATCTATTAATAAGCCTGGTCTAAGATTGTACCGCAAGCAAACTTTTTTACAAGTGTAATCTTTCTAACATAGCAATGAGAGGAGCAGCAGGGGAGGCCAGATAAATAAAAGCCATCTTTCTTCTGAGCAGAGAAACTTTGCTTTTCTTTCCACTCAGCTGCTTACTTCTGTATAGTAACAGACTGAAGAAGATCACGTTGCAAAATTTGGCATCTACAGAGTTTATATTTTTCAGAATATTTAATAAAAGGCCACCAAATGCTAAAATAATTATCCATTTCCTGTATGTGTGCAAGTTTTTCCCCTTGCTAAAAATTCTTAATTAAAAAATTAATTAAATGGGTTCCTCTAATTAAGAAGCAACTGTAGACCTTGCAGTCATTGAACAAGGAAAAACTTTTATTTCCTTCATGGTTGTCTTAATAGCCCTCCCAGGAAGGGTAATTCTGGTGGACATATGAAGACCTTCCTCTCCTTCCATTGCTTCCATTAACTCTTTTGGGTGATCCTTTATGTTCCCCAACCATTTTGCCAACCCATTTGACTTTTTTGGTTTTTTACAGTGGAATCGCCTCGATATACTAATATAATATAATGGCATATAAACATTTCATTTAACCCTCTTAAATTTACATGACATTGTTTCATAAAGAGTGAAACAAAGTATGAAAGAGAAAAGGAACAACTTTAAAAATGTCACTACTCTGCTTACCATCCGCTCAATATGCTTCTCTCCGAGCCCGAACATTCGATGAGAAACACGAATCTGTTCTTCCATTTGCAGGTTTCAGTTCTTCTGTGCTTTTCATGGGCATCATCCTCCTCCCACAATGAGTGTGACTTAGTGTTTTATTATTTATATTTTAATAATACGTACCATATACACTGACTTTAGATTCTATTTCTTACGTCAGATCAAGTTCTCTATGCAGACTCAAACACTTTTGCAGGTAGGTAAAGATATATATGTGTGTGGGTTATAAGCTTCTCTTTGTCTCCATAAGGTATTACTCGGTGTCTTCCTTTCATCTCAATTCTCCCGTGCAGCTCTGTAGGCCACATCCATTGTCCAGACACTCTTCTTTCTTTCCTCAAACCCTACCTGCCTCACCAATGGCAGCTTACCTCCTCTCTCAAGCTTGCAGGGGCTCTAATGAGTTGCCTCATGAAACACGGGTACATGGGAAGCTTCAACTTACAATTTGTTATTTGGTTCCTTCCACCCCACAGCGTTATATTCTTAAGAAATAGTAAAAGCTATACTCTTCATATGCTGTTGGTTAGAGGAAGAGGTGACTGTATGTTGGTAGTTCCTTAATGCACTGAGGTTCTTCTAGTGAAATGTCGAAGTCATACCAGCCTCAGGTGCGGTCTCAGCTTTAGCGAGGTCCCTAGGAGAGCCCTGGAGAATACGCTATGCCTCAGAATTCATTCTGCCTCAAGGCAAGGGAGCTGGGCTCTCCTAGTCCCATAGGAAGTGGTCACTGGCCTCATGCTGCCCGCAAGAAGATAGAAAGTTCCAGGGACCACTGGCTTTCTGAACACAGCGTAGAAGCATCTCCAATAACCCCAGGGCAGTTCTCTGAGGAAAGTTGCAAGTGGGAGTCTTTGGAAGCAAAGCTCATACAGGCAGAGAAGTGAGCATGGAGAACCAGTAAGAAAAATTGAGGCAGCTAGGCCGAGTTCCAGGGTCTGCTACAGGAAATATGTAGGACTGCTAAACACATAGAACTTTCTAAAGAAGACGTGAAAAGCATGAGTCATAAAGAAAAATATCGTAAATCTGTCTACATCAAAAAGAAAAAAAAAAAAAAGGAGGGAAGGAGGGAAGGAAGGGAAGAAAGAGTCCTGAAGAACAAAAGTAAGAATATAATCAGACATTAAAAAAATATTGGAATTTTAAGTTGGTTTCAATTTTCTTTCTTCCGATGATCAGGAACAAGAGTGAGACAGAATCAAGTATGGCACTGTTTCCTTGCTTGGGAGCCTCAGTTAATGGTGATGGAAACTGAGACCCACAGAGGAGGGTGATGAACGTAGCTGCAAATACACGAGTCTTAGTGCACATGGGACACCCAGCCAGATGGTCCCATTAGGACCAGAGATTTATTCATAAATTTCTTCACAAGACACTTTTTCATAGCAGCTCATCTTTGCGAAGTACTGTGCTACAATGTCAAGAATACATAAATAAATAAAATAAAAGTTATCCTTGAGGGGCTTACCCTTTATTAAGGGAATATAGATATTCAGACCTTCGATTCAGTCCTTCGATGAACCCATATGCCAACGTGTTATACATTGCTCTAGGCTTTAGGCACACAGCGGTGAAAAAAAAAATAGGCAAGTTTCTGGCTCTTATTGAGTCAACCGTCTACTATGGAAAAATAGAAAATAAATAATTTAAAAACACATAGCAGCCATGAGAGTGGCATGAAAAGAATAATTAACGGTGTCTTGGAAGGACTTTATTTGTCTCTTAGAATTATGGAAGCCTCAGCCTAAAGAGGTGACATTTAAGCTAAGGCATTCATCGCAAAGATAAACTTGTTGGAGGAAGAGAAGGAAACGCATTCCAGGGAAGAATAAGGGTAAAGATTCAAAGTCTGGAAGGATCTCGGAATGGGTGAGGGACAGAGAGAAGGGCATGGGATTAGAATACATGAGGGGGAGAGAGCCATAAGATTGGTAAGGGCAACATTGGTCAGATTCAAATGTGTGTCTGGCTTTCCTCCTGAAATGAAGGATAAATCTTATACCTTCTTAAAACAGGAAAGATAACTTGCATTCAAGTAATAGGCATTGAGATTCTTCAAAGTATAGTTAATGTCGGGGTTTCTCAAATTGTGAAGAGTATTTTTTAATGCTGTGAACCAGCGCATTTATAAAATACCACAGATTTGAAATAGGAAAGTGAAATAATAAGGAAATAGAAAATGCAAGCTCATTTTTAAATGGTGACACTCAACAGTCACTCTCTTATTGCTATAACAGTTTCTAAATGCTTACTCTCAATTTCTGTACTATTTAGCTCACAGTCTGGTCATGGACCAGCACCGGACCACGGACCACACTTTGAGTAGCAGTGGGTTCTGGAACTGAAGGCTTTTATCATATGTTTTAAACCTGTCATTATTGACAGGCATACTCTCCTTTATTATTATTTAACAATATTTCGTTAGAAAAACTAGGGAATCTCATTTCATGTCCTGATGTTGGTGGACGCGTGTGTATGTGTTTGTATGTGTGCGTGCGTGTGTGTGCGATCCTGTCGGGAATGTTATTAGGTCCTTGATTTCTTTAAAGTACAGTAATATATGAGCCCACTGTTCCCAATGTGCTTTTGGCATTATTTATGAAAAACAGTCTTTAATTACCAAGCTTAACACATTATCCTTGGTGGAGACTCAAATCTCTTTTCCAACTTTAAACTGAGCAAAAGCTTTCATCTGGCAAGGTATTGAAGCCCACTATGAAAATTTTGTGCATAGAATTATCACCAAGAGCTATTTGGCAGCTTCCCCATCTCAATGAAAAGGACTCTGTATTTTATCTTCACACAAATAACTCTCACCACCATATAAATTATTTTCTCAATTATCTTTCAACCTTTTTGCAATAAGGTTTCCTGAATAAGAACTGGAAATATCCACATCACATTCCATGTCACATTTCTTGATCCAAATTCTTTTAATTAGTTACTTAGCCCAAATCTATTTCAAGCACAACAATTTCCTGTATATCTGGAAGAGTGGTGGGAAATTTTTACCTCATCTAACCCAATCATGGACCATAACCCCATATTAATCTGGGAGACAGCCAATGCTTTTCTCTGGAGTGGTGTTACTTCTCTTTTAGCGTGCAAGATATTTTTGCATTGGAAGTGAAATTCTGTAGTTGTGAAAGAGATTTCCAGCACACATTTTCCAGTCGATCCCAAGTGAAGTGTAAGCCATCGGAGTATCTTACAGCATCCCGTCCAATCAGAGTATTGCCTCTTACATTTTTAAAGTACAGATTTGATGCTCTTGGTCGGGAGCCAAGGAAAGTGCTGGATCAGCACAGTCAATTCCAAAGGAACATCTCATTTTATTGTCTCCCTCTCTGAATCTCAGAGAACAATGGGTTAGCTACAGTCTATAATGTGGTTCAGATTGTTAAGTTATTTTCAAATCAATTGCACTCTTGAGCCAGTTTCTTTTTTCACTTCCTTGGTAGCAGGCAATCTCTCTGATGCACTTGAAAACAACTCACAGCTCCGCATGACCACCTGAACCAACAGATATCACTTAAACTTGGGCATTCTCAGGAGACGTTGCTTCTTGTTGACTGTGGCCTGGAGTTTTAGTGCAAAAGCTCACGTGAAAAAAGGCCAATTGTTAGGGCTTTGCTGGAGAGAGAGATGTTTTTCCTTTGTAATCTCAGCAATAGCTTCAAATGGGACCTTTTCTAATACGCTACATGTGCGTTTCAATGAAAGGCTTGAAATGCTGTTATCTAAAAATCTGATGAAACATTTGGCTCTGTCTGAAAGAAGCACATGTTAATTGCTTATCAAAGTATCAACTTTCATTTCGCAGAATGACTGATATCTCCGTGAGTCTGTGAGGAGAAAGCACCACAGTTGATTTCAAGGGCAAGGTTTTTTACCACCTGTAAATCGAAAGGGTAGCTGTCGATGGAATTCGCTGTCATTGATTCATGACTAGTTTTCTTCAGGTCCAGCATCATATTGTTTGTATGCACAACACTTTCATTTGGGGGATGAGGGCCTCTTTCGTTGGCAAAATCTGCTCTTTGCTTTTATGACCAACACAGATGTATTCACGGCTTAAAAAAAAAAAATTCCGCTAAATGTGTTTCCAAAACAAACTGGTCCTAGTGATGTGTCTCAAGTGACCCCCTCAAAAAAAGAAAAAAGAAAAAAAGAAAAATGCCTTGGATTAACCCAAGGCAGTTTTGAATTTCTAGGAGTCTATGATCTGTTCAAAGGTAACTTTGGGGAGGGGGTGGGTGAGATCTTGAAAACTACAACAAAAACACACTGCAAATATTTAGTGTTTTTAACGCAAACTCAAAGCAGAGAGAAATAGTAGCCTGAAATAAAACAGAAGGGGGAAGAAATGCCATGAATTGCTAAACTGGAACTTTCTTACTCTTTGTCACTTTTTCTTGCCCAGGGAATCCAGGAATGGTTTCCACACCTCTGATGGGAGTGGATAAGTGAACTCTCCAACTTTCTAAGGAAATAAGAGCTGATAGGCGGCCAAGCAAACATCCTGGCCACAGGGAGGCAGGTAGCCACACGTTTAGAGACGCTGAAATAATTCCACCCACCTTTACAGTTCTCTCCATTTTAAAAGCAGTAATAAAAATGCACCGGAGACTTTCTTCCTGCAGGCAGTACCTTTCTGTGTTTCTTTTGTTGTTCAGGCTTCTCTGACTGATTACTTTTCTAAATCAACATCCCCCTCTATTTCAACGGCTCTACTTACTTGAACAGCTGGGCTATTTTTAACTCCCTGCCCTTCTGATTCATCCTCTTTTATCCTCCTCTTGGCGCGAGGCCTCGGTTGCAAGTCTTCTTCCCATGCTTGTCCTCAGGTCTTCCCGCCGGACCCCTAGCCCCTGCCTCCCCTCCCATCAGGTGCTCCTCTGGGTTGGTGCCGCCACCACGCCACCACCACGTTCGGCCCCCTCTGCCAGTCCCCTTCCTCTCGTCCGCTTCCTACGCTTCCTACGTGCCAGGCAGGCTCTGCTCCACAATTTCATCAGGTGGCCTGGGGGTGAGGGTGAGCCAGCTGTCACTTAAATTCCCTCCCTCTCAGCCGGCCTGAAATGGAAAGTGTGATAAATGGAACCGTACGAGGCTCAATTTTGTCTGGAAATTTCAAACTTATGATGTTCGAAGAGGTTCATAAATTCCACCCCCCAGAACACAGCTCTGCTCTCCCTAATACCCTATTGCAGGTTTCAACTGAGCAGACCTCTCGACCTGTTTCTACAGCCCGAGAGATTCGGATCTTGGCATGCATCTAGTGCCTCTGCTTTGGCATGTTTTTAATCTAGTGCCCAGTTTGGGGGTGCAGCCACCGCATACATATTTGCTGATTCCTTTCCAGAGGGAGAATGTAGACAATGGACAGCATAGGTCCTCAAAGGAATTTCACTGAGAACTGCTTTTATTTTTCTCTGTTTCTCAAAGTCAGAACTGGCTTTGTTGTTGGCAAATATGTTTCTACATGTCCTGTCCTGAAGAAAAATTGTCAAGTGGAGAATCTTCAAAAGTTACTCTCGCTATCGCAAGGAGAAAAGGGCGTTTCTCCTCCATTTCGTCCCTCATTCCTCCTTCAAGAAATACTCTTTAAAATAATATGAGAATGCAAGTCCAAATGGTAAGCAGAAAATTATCAGTTAGGCCTTTTTTTAGATAGCAAAGATCAGTAACGTGAGTTGTTTTTTACAAAATTTGAGATGTGGTGCAGTGAAATGTGTAAAAAGGTTAAAGAGAAATTGAAAGAACATGTCTCTTTAAATTCTGTTCATTAATGTGCAATCGCACAGGCAATACAAGAAGAAATCATTTTTTGCATCTCCCTTGACCATCTTTTTCAATTTAGTTACCCTCATCAGCTAGAACTATTTTTTTTCATGCTGTATATATTTACCACAATTAGATCCGATGTAGAAATAAATACACAGCTTTTGTGGTTTTATTTTTGTTTTTTAGCTTTTGTGTTTTTAAAACAAAATAGGATTATTTGTATGTTTTTTTGTACAACTTGCTTTTTCGACTCACATATATATTGGTGATCTCTCCATATCATTAGATAGAGTTGTAATTCTTTTTTAACCTCTCTGTATTATTCCATATCCTAAGCCAATGTTTTTGTGGTATTCTACTAATAACAAACATTTAAGTGATCTATAATTTTTCTATTTTCCACTTTTAAAAGAATATTTTAGTGACTAGTTCTGAATATGTGTATCAGTGATTTCTTTTTTCTCCAGGTTAGCTACCAAGAAATGGAAAAGACTAGACCTAAAGAAATGTCCATTTTTAGTTTTCATAGATATTGCCAACCTGTCTTCCAAATTTGTTTTACCAACCTGATATCCCTTCTTGTGGATCAGGTGTTTGTTTTTGTTTTTGTTTGTTATCATATCGTCTCTAACTACCCTCCACATCGAAAGACTTAGCAGCCTAAAATCAGAAACAAATGAAATAGAATTTTATACACTTACCACTTTCTTCCCACTGTTTGCAAACACATAACATGCTTTTCTGCCTATCCTACACCAAGTTCTAATGCTCACAGAACTAATTCGTATAGTTGTTAAAAGAGAACATATTTTCTCAATACAAATGCTAAATTTAAAATAAAAGAGAAAAAAATACAAAAAAAGGACCGAGAATGTTTTTCTATCCTAAGTTGTTGTGCAAGAGAAATCTCCACGGGCACAGAAATATTTCATTTTAGAAAGCATTTATTTCAAAAATGTTCTCTCTAACTTGAAAAAAGTGCTAACTTTTAGGACCTTCTATTCATTACGTGAATTTAAAGTGCACTTCCTAATGTGGGCGGTGTGCTTGTTCAGACATTGTGAAGGAGGAGGGATTTAAACCTTTTAAGGAAACAACTCACACTGAAAGCTTCAGGTATGTGAGTTAAATATGTGTGAGTTTCATACTCAGTGGGTCCAAAATATTGACCCCATTCAACATTTTGCTTTGTGTGCAATCACAATCTCGGCATTAGTTCAGTGCTCCCGTGGGTCTATGCATGACTTTTTAAAAAGTGTATTCTTCGGAGACAGAGATGCACAAAAACATTTTTTTTAAACAAGCCTGCTTTTGGTAAAATAGGTTTGGAAGATGCTCTAACCCATACCTACCCCACTGTGTTAGATGTGTTAGATGTTCACAATGATATTAACATGTCAAAGGTTCCAACGTCCTGTAACATCAAAAGATTGCCCGTCTTTGTTCACAAACCCTTTGTCTATGATCATCTAGTTTTCACATAACGTTTTTAACATTCTCTGGAATTGTTATTGCCAGCAATCCACTTTGACAAACACCATGTAAGTACAAATTATCAGTAGAGTTAAAGATCTGATGACCATGAGCTTCCGGAGGGAATGAAAGCAAGGTGCATTAAGCTAAACAGGAAAGATATTCTAGATCCTGAGCAAGGAAGCTAATGACGAAAGCATGATATGGACTCTGGAAAACCACAGAAAGGGGACATAATTTCATTCAACAAATACTTGTTGGGTGCCCATTCATACCAAGCCCTGTTTTAGGTGCTGGGGATAAAGCAGTTATTGAAACAAATTTAAGGGGCACCTGGGTGGCTCAGTCAGTCAAGCGTCTGACTCTTGATTTCAGCTCAGGTCATGATCTCAGTGTTCATGAGACCAAGCCCCATATAGGACTCTGTGTGGACGTGGCATAGCCTGCCTGGGGTTCTCTCTCTCTCCCTCAACCCCTCCCTCCCTCTCTCTCTCTCTCTCTCTAAATAAACATTTAAAACAATAAATAAATAAAACAAATTTAAAATTCCTTGCTCCTCCTAAAACTTTTCAAAATGCTATCTACTGAGAAGCTGAGGTTCTGAAAGTCAATAAATGGATGCATTAGATTAAACATTTCTATATATCAAGAGACCATGGAAAAGAAAACTTTTCAAGACATATACAATGAGAATATAAAGAACCCCTTAAATCAATAAGAAAATAACAAATAACCCAATAGGAAAATGGTCAAGAGACATCAATGAAGAAACCAAAACAGACAATAAATCAGTCTGATTCTCAACCTCATAAGTTACAAGTTAAATGCAAAATCGTACCACAAAGATGTTATTTCACAGCTAAAATGGCAAATATGAGGGTTTAACAAAACCATGTAGGCATACAAGAGCATTCTCACAGATCATTGGTGAGAGACTAAATTGGTATAAATACCTTAAAGATGATTTGAGTCAGCAGTGACCAATAAAAATAAAACATGAACCACAGAAGTGAGTCCCAGTTTTGGGCTTTTTTGTTTGTTTTTTTTTTTTAATTTTTATTTCTTTTTTGAGAGAGAGAGCATGAACAGGGGTGGGGCCAGTGAGAGAGGGAGACAGAATCTGAGGCAGGCTCCAAGCTCTGAGCTGTCAGCCCAGAGCCTGAAGCGGGGCTCGAACCCATGAACCGCGAGATCACGAGCTGAGCTAAAGTTGAATGCTTAACCAACTGAGCCATCCAGGTGCCCCAAGTCCCCAGTTTTCAGAAGCCACATTTTAAAAAGGTAGAAAAAAAAAAACAGGTAAAGTTCATTTTAATGATATATTTCATGTAAACCAATATATCCTAAATATTACCGTTTGATCATAAAATCAATCTAAACAGTTATTGAGACGTCTTACATTCTTTATTTCACACTGTCTCTGAAATCCAGTGTGTATTTACACTTACACTACATCTCAATTCAGACTAGCCACATTTTAAGGGTTCAGTATCCACTTGTGGTAAGTGGCTACTATACTGGACAGTGCACCCAGGTCAACATCTAGTAAAATTGATACTGTGCCCGAGAAAACCGTTGTAAACTTGCACCAGGAATTTGAAGAATATTCAGGGCAATCTTGTGACAAAGGTTTCAAAAAAATTTTTAATGGTTATTTCTTTTTTGAGAGAGAGAGACACAGATCAATGGGGGAAGGTCAGAGAGAGAAGGAGACGCAGAATCCCAAGCAGGCTCCAGGCTCTGATCTGTGAGCACAGAGCCCCAAGCAGGGCTTGAACTCACAAAGGGTGAGATCAGACCTGAGCCGAAGTCAGACGCTCCACCTACTGAGCCACTCAGGCACCCCTTGTTACAAAGATTTTAAAAACGGAAACGGTGTAAATGTCCATCAGCAAGAGAATGGGTTTATGAATTGTGGTATATTCATATCATACAATATGATAAAGCATGAAAATAAATGAGCTAGAGCCACACTTAACATAAAAATATATTGTGTGATAAAAGCAAATTGCAGAGAAGTACGTAAAGTATGATAACTATATGTATATAAAGTTCAAAACCCTCCAAAACAACATTATTTATTCCTTAAGTGTCTGCACATGTATAATAATAGCTTAAAGGCATATAAGAAAATGATAAATAGCAGTCCTGCATGTTAGTGTTTATCAAGGAGGGAGAGGGAGTGGTCTAGGGGAGGGACACCATGGATTTGGGCTACCATTGATGTTTTATTTGTTAACCTAGGTGGTATACATTCTTGTATTTGTCATATTACTCTATATACTTATTGTATGTCTAAAATAGTTTAGAATGTTTGCTGAATGTCAGGAGTGAGTACAGTATTCCAATGTGTCCAATTTTCTAGTCAATGAGAATAAGCCTTATTGTCATGGATAGGGGTGGGGGGAGTTCTGTTTTCATAGTGAATAGACATTTGGATTCTTTTCAAAAGGAACATTCAATCTGTCTCTAATTTGCCTGCAGTGCCCCTTTTGCGGTGAAGTTTGGTACGTGTGTGTCTAAGCAAGAGGCAACCTTACTTAGTATCACCCAGTCCAAAGCTAGATTCAGGAAAGAGAAAAGAGAGCACACAAACTGGAGGTGTCCATGAGCCGAGAGGTCAGCACCTGCTTTGCCTTGGGTGCATATGCAGACAGGGCTTGTTGGCGGAGAAGTCAGACAAGCATGTCGTGACTTCTTGCCTCATTTGATGCCTCCGCAAATGACTTTCTGACCTGGGTTCTGGTAGGATGGTTCTAGCTCGGACAGAGCACCAAACACATAACCACATCTTTAACACACCATCCACGTGATTGCAAGAGTCACAACTATCAGATTGAAATCCGACAAAAAGCAAGGTGAAGAGGATGTTTGCTCAATAGTCAGCGTTTTGAAAACATACCACATTGACACGAAAAATTTTTTGAATGCCACATGTCAAATCGCCACGTCAGGCACTGCTCCGGGAGACAGGCACAGCTTCAAAGACATTCTGACCAATCGCTAGCTAGCTGAAAGGAAATCAGTATTTTAAGAACAAAAGCAGGGGCGCCTGGGTGGCTCAGTCGGTTGAGCATCTGCCTTCGGCTCAGGTCATGATCTCATGACTCATGACTTTGATTCCCGCATCGGACTCACTGCTTTCATTGCAGACCCCACTTCGGATCCTCTGTCCCCTTCTCTCTCTCTGCCCTCCCCATCTCACGCGCGCTCTCTCTCTCTCTCTCTCTCTCTCTCTCAAAAATAAATTAAAAAAAAATCAAAACAAAAGCAAAAAGAGGGGTTTTCCCCATGGTAGGTATAGTCTTTGAAGAATAGAAAGTGTTACTGCATTTGGTGAGTAACAAAGTATAATCTGTAAGCTATAACCTCCCTATACAACACTACACCCTAAGGTAGCAAGCTGCATGTACATCCTATTCAATAGAATAGGTTTTGCGAGTTTACCTGATTATCAAAATCACTTGGGGCTGTTAGGGTTCAATCTTCTTCCCAGCCCCTCCCGATGCCTGGAGAATTAGCATCTCATGAGTGGGGCTCCATCTTTTACGTGGAACCCCAGGCAGCAGCTGCACCTGAGAGCTCATTAGACATGCAAAATCTCAGGTCCCACCCTGGACCTATGGAGACAGAAGGGACACTTCAACAATACCCCCGGGGTGGGTTTTGTGTGATCACTAAAGCTGGGGAAGCACGTTGACATACTTGAGTTTTGAAATTCTCAGAGTAAATATTCTAGCCTGAGACACCATAAGTAGACTTTAACTGGAAAAAATTAAAACCCTGGAGACTAATGCTCATCATAAACAGGTTTTTCCCAGTAAATTAAGAGACTCAGGAGGCTTTGCCAGGCTCCACGAAGGTGAGTGGTATTATTACATGTAATAATTTTGATCGCCGACTTACTTTTCTCCTTTTAATAGGAAGATAAGTTAAATTAAGTGAAACTCTAGTCTTTTTCCTCTTTAACTTACCCTCACCAGAGTGTGAAAATGAATCGGTTCTCACTTTACTATTCTCTGTTAATGACGTTACACCTACATCTCTTAGAGGGACAAAAACAATTACGAAAATAAACAGAAAATTACTCCCTGAAGATGTTTCCTCACTGACTCAAATGATTAAAAGAATTATTTTTTATACATTTTTTTTTACACACACACAAAAAACCTACCTCTGACCTGATAGTTTAGGGGCACCACAGTCATTTCTAGTTGTGATGTGGCTCTGTCCCATTACCAAATATTTTCTCTTTCTGTGTTATTTGCTCGGAGTGAAATCAGAATGACTTTGTGTTTAAGGAAAAGGACTTAGATCGTCCCTTGCCACAGCTGCGGGAGCGTCCAGCTTTGGCAAGGTCCCTCCAGGAACAGGATTTATGAATTAACTGCTCCTGAAAAGCCAACAGAGGGAGCACAAACCATTGTTTTTTTTGTGACACATAAAAATCGGCTATTAAAAATAAACTTTCCTGGTGGCATGGCATAGAGTTTTTTTAAATTAAATCTGTGTATCTAGATTTTGAAAGGTGTTTGTCAGGTAATCGCTATTAAAACGAGTCGCATTTGCTTCTATAATACTTCAGAAAGAGAGTCATGATTTGGGGAAAATATTTTTATTCTGAGGAGACGTGAGCTGGCCTGATGATTTTTCTCAGCTTATGTCCTCATATTTATGAAGTTCTAGTAAAGACCCTGAAAGTTCCCCTTGCTGATTCTGTTGCCTTTTCTTCTTCATTCCCTCCTTTCTCTCTATCAGTAATGAACTGCAGTCATACTCTACATATGTGGAGGGAGAACAGCGGTATAATCTCATCCCTTAAAAATTTAGGTCTTAAATCTGCAAACCTCTCTTTCTTGGTCAAAGGACTCTTACTTTTCTCATACATGTAGATTTCTTTCTTTTTTTTTTTTAATACTTATTGATTTTTGAGGTGGGGGGTGTGTCAGGGGTAGGGGCAGAAAGAGAGGGAGACATAGAATCTGAAGCAGGCTCCGTGCTCCGGCTGTTAGCCCAGAGCCTGACATGGGGCTCAAATCCACGAACCGCGAGATAATGACCTCAGCTGAAGTCAGACGCTTAACTGACTGAGCCACCCAGGCGCCCCGTCATGCATATCGATTTCTGTTCTAAGAAGAACCCAGAGACCCCTCAGTGTTTTTGCCTATGGACTTTTTAGGTTATTGGCTTCCCCCCAAATGGGAACTCCAAAATGAACCTTCCTGTATCTACAGTGGATTGTCAGGGCGTCTGGATGGCTCAGGCGGTTAAGCATCCGACTCTTGATTTCAGCTCAGGTCATGATCTCAAGGTTTGTGAGTTGGAGCCCTGCATCGGGCTCTGGGCTGACAGCGTCAACCCTGCTTGGGATTCTCTCTCTCCTTCTCTCACCCTTCCCCTCCCCTGCTCACGCTCGCTCCCTCTCAAAATAAATAAGTAAACATTTAAAAAATAGCTTAAAAAATAAAGTAGATTGTCCCGTGGCTGTTGGTTTACCAGTTCTCCTTGAGTTTTCAGGGCAAACTTTGATATTCAAATCCACACCAATTTCTCTACATACTATCAACGCTTCAACAATGTTTGGCCCTTTGGTGGCTTAAGATTGTCGCTTCGACAATCCTCTCCCTTCCCATAATTTTTCTACAAAGGTAGCAACCTCTAGTAAAACATGTTCCCCTGTTTTAATAAAAATCTTCAGGGTTGAGTACTCTAAGACTGAACTCTAGAAATGATCTTTGTGTTAACTATCTACTGATGAAAAAATGTCTGTGCCTCTAACAGTCTGTAAGGAGTACAGACTTTTGCCACCACAAGAAAAGGAGGAGGGTGTAATGCCCTGGCTTTATTGCTTTGGTACAGTTTTGACAATATGGAGATTACTGGCTATTCAAATAATATTTAAAGCTAACTGCCAGCTGCCGTAGTCCTACAAAAGGCCCCATACATAACCAGCTGTGCCTTATAAAGCGCGTTTGGTACCTTTTCCCTCACCACCACTTCCCTTTATTTTATCAGCAAGCTGTGGTTGGTTGTTTTTCCACCGTCCAAACATACCTAGCCAAATTGGAGTTTTATTTGTTAGGGTAACTCCTAGATGAGATTTTATGTATGTCCTAATCTAAAACATGAACTACAGCAACTTCCCCATCCTGTCTTGTTGGGGGGGGGGGGGCGGGGGGTGGAAGAGGGAGGACAATGCGTATTAGAAACTTCGGTGAGCGTTGCGGTTAGAAGGTCCTTATGAGGAATGCAGTCATTTGAACTAGGTTGCTGGTCTGAGCTAACAAAAATAACCTTTTAAACTGATTTGTAGGATACTGTGTCTTATTATTTTCCCATCTTCAATACAATCTTGGATTTGACCCCCAGGATATCAGCATTAAAGCTACCCCCATACATATGGCCGCCAGAATGCAGCAAAGGGAAATGGTTACGTGATTTAAATTCTTCACCACTGAAAGCTTTCAGCTCATTGATGTTCAAAAATAAGTTGAGGAATCTGGCACGGACTGCTCAGCAACTAACAAATCAGTGTGCCATTCACCAATCAAACACACGAGGCCAATTTTCAGCTACATCACCTTCAGACTATTCGTGGAAGGTCCGGTTTACGAGAAAACGAACCCAGGGTCCTTCTCTCCATGGTCTTCAGGCTGCCGTTCAATTAATGCGAAGAAGTGACAACAGAAGTTCATAACGATTCCTGATCATTGAAGCAATGTATAGAGGTAAAAGAACTGGGAGACATTGAACCTGATGGGCGGAGCCATATAAATATCCTCTGTGCTTCTTTACTATCCCCTTTCCACAAGGCAGTACCATGGCATCTGCTCCCAGACTGTTCCCATCCTGTTCAAAAACTGACCTGCATATATATTGGGCTTAATGACCAAATGTTTAAAAATTCATTGCACAAGAACAGCTGAAAGCAGTTGATTGGTTTGAACTTTATTGTATGCACCTTGCTTCCAGGACCGCAGTAAAGGGGAAGGTCAGCTGGTAAACATTTGGGCATTTAAACATAAGAGGCCCTAGATTTCCCCGTGCCTCTGTCTGTGTTCTTATCCCTTATCCCACAGCCTAAGGCCCTACTGAGGTCCTCAACCGCTGAGCTGGCGTTTTGTTTGGTTCTGCCTGCCCGTCCTAACACAGAAGGGTCAGAGCAGGTCTGGAGAAATGGTGGCCTGCTAAACCCCATCAGACTCCCACCCTGAGAAGTTCTTTCTGGAAGCATCGTCCTCACTGACTGAGGAGCCATTTCAACCGCAAGAAAATAGGTACTTTTGTTTTTCCCCCAGTGCTGTTTCCAAGTGATTGTCATTCCTACAAAGATGAACCCTCTCCAGGAAAGTCCAAATGGTAACACGGCATTCTAGGTAGACTCCCCACTGCATTGGAATTCAGACATTTGCCCTGAATGCTTCCTGGCCAAGAGCAAGGTATTGGAAAAATTTCATAGCGTCCTCCATCAAGTGGAGTTCGCAAATCATTCGCGTGAAAGAGGTTCTTGGTAAAGATTATTTGTTAAAACAGTGACCGCCTAGCACGAGAAGGTGGTCTAATGGACTCAAACTCCAGCTTCTCATGGATTTCCTAAGCGAAGTCTACCCCAGTACAACTTGTAACTTAAGTTCTTTGTGACCACCAACTTTTCACGTCATGCTTTCTGTTCTTTCTTTTCTGCCCCTGGGCACGCCTTTGTGCCTCTCTCCTTCGACTGACGTTTGATCCATCTGATTGTAGTCATTATTGACAGGAACTCACCACACACACGCAAAATAAAGCATCAAGGCATCCGTTAAATAGAAAATGGCGGACAAAGGCATTTGGGTGGGAGGGAAAAGGAATAAGGACTAGTGAAGAAGACGCCATACTTCTTCCATTGGTTCAAGCCATTTCCTCCTGTGATCTCATGGCGTTCACCTTGCTATCGCTTCAGAGAATTGGAGCCCTTTTGCTGTATTTGCGCACCTTTGGCATATGTGTGTTTTAAACTCACGCTCCTCTTTGATTTATTCCTTTCTTCTTTATAATTTTCTCTTTCTCAGTGTGTAGTCCTTTGTCATTAGAATGATAATCATAATAATAGCAGGAATGTAATTTCCCATAAAGCTAATAGTAGCTGTGTGCCCATACACACCCAGTTTATTCTTAGACTCATTTACGCTCTGACTTCATCTCATATTTAAATACAGCAGGTGTTTGTCTTCATCAAGAAATGTTTGTTGAGCCCCTCCAGAGAGCACGGGGCTGTCCCTAGGTGCCGTGGGCTTACACGGGACACAGTCAAAGAATGTGGCAGGACTCCTCCCACCCCCTTAGGTCCAGGAGTGTAAATTTTAGTTCATTTCTTCAGATGTTCTAAGTGGCAGAACCTGGACTCGTGCTTCCTTCAAATTCCCTCAGCTGTGTTTGTTAAGGATGGACAGAAACGCGTAGTAACTTGAATTCTTGAGCGGTGTCCTGCTTTGAATATGGTGCCTGGCTTCAAAAATATAATTGAGAGGGATTCTCTTTTCACAGCCATTAGATGAGAAGAATAGATGGTGATTATATAAGTAGTCTGGATTTTTTGTTGTTGTTGTTGTTGCTGAAGCTCCTTAGCCGCGTTGAAGCAGACTTTGCGCCTTGCTGTGCCTTCATGATACAGGTGGAATTCAGTAATGCAGGCAGAAGTGTGTTCCTCCAAACGGCTTATATGTGGTGATGATAATCACAATACCTTAGGTTCTTCATCATGCTTTTGAGTTTAAAATGCGCTTCCTCTTGTCCTTATTTTTAAGGGATATATTCTGATGTACGTAAGATGAAAACGAAAACGCAGTGTCTCTAATTCAAAAGAATTCATCAAAAATACAATGCAAATACTCAAAATATAAGCAATAGATAAATCTTGAAGAAAAGAGGGGGCTTCCTTATACTTTATCCTGTTGGGGCTTCTTAAAAACCCAGTGGCGTGGGTTCCAAAACATAATGTCCCTATTTTGCATATGAGGGTCAGGGGAATAAAAGGAAAGCTCAGGATCCCATGGCTCATGGCTGGTTCGGTCAGGACCCAAGTTCAGTTTTTCTCATTCCAAATAGAGTGCTTTCTCCCCCTTCTTTTTAACTATAGTATGTTGCTTCCTGACAATGACTTAACTGAACATTTTCAGTTACAGACTAACCTCTTAAGATCTGGATTGACAAAAAGTTTCCTTTCAAATTGAGTGTGGATTAATTAGACAGATTATCCAAGGGAGAGTTTAGGAGATGCCCAAAATTATCCAACAAACACTTAACATGTGTCCATGTTTTCTGTCTATTGAACATCTTAAATTTAGTAGGATAACAGTGTTGGGAGCTAAGCTTTTGGAGTAAATCAAACTATTGGGGCAAGCCTGGGTATGTTGTTTATATGTTGTTTACCCTCTGATGTATCATAGGAAAGGAAGGTAATAGAAACCTCTACCTCATAGGACTGTTTTGAGTATTAAATGAGGTATTGCATTAAAGCACGGGGCATAGTGTCTATTACAGAGTTAAAGCAAAGGTTAAAAAAAAGTGAAGGTAAAAATAGTATTCATTAAGTACACAGTTATTAATGGCGAGCCTGCTCTGTTTCCATTGAATGAAATCCCAGCTAGTGCACCTTTAAAACTTGGAATGGTGGTGAAATTAAACATTGTTACTTAAAAGAAAAATACTACAGAATTCAGACCATATGAAAAATAGTTAAAATAGATGTGCCTTCGACACGGTAATCTGGGTACATCCACAGGGACACCGGATAGCAGGGTCAAAAAAAGAAAAAAGGAAGAAAGAAACAAGAGAGAAAACAGGCTGCTCACATTATCTGGAGTTAAGAGCAATAGAGATAAAACATCAAGATAATTGAAGATAATGTGATTCAAGCTTATTGGTAATAAAATCCTGCAGTTTCGAAAAAGCAAGCGGACAACTCAAGAAGAGCAAATCTGAATGATCAGCAACCATGAAAAGATGCTCCAGGTCGTGAGTATTTCAAAGTTTAAAGAAACAATAGAGATACTACTTCACCTAATGATTGTCCAAGAAATTTACTTGAAGTGACAATACCACTCGCTTGTTGAGATGCAGAGCAAAAGCAATCTCCTATACTTTCATGAGAAATACAATTCGAATGACATCTGTGAAGCATAACTCGTGCCTATGGTTCAAGGCAACGAACCCATTTCTGAGTATCTGTCTAAAGGCTATCAAAGCCCCAGGGTGCAAATCTGAAGTACAAAGGCAAGAATCCCCGTGTTGTTCGCAGCGGCAAAAAGCTAGAACCAACGAATGGTTAAAAATACTCATGGTACATCCACAACATGTAATGTGTTCATTAAAAAGTTTGGATCAGTGTTCCTCTGGCTGACTTGGGAGGGTTTCCAAGAGTGTTATGGGCTAAAACAGTAAGGTGCCGAACACAGGTGTTCCATGTGGTCATGTTCTAGTAAAGCTGACAATATTCATAGCATGCGTGTTTCATGTATGGACAGGTGAGCGTTGAGGAAAGGAAGAATGCATATGGGTGTATTAAGACTATGGCAAGCAAAAAAAAAAAAAATTAAATATGCACACGCACACACACACACCAGTGTGTATGATATATCCCATTTAGTTAAACCTGTGGCATGTGTGGGACACTTGGGTGCCTCAGTTGGTTAAGCATCTGACTCTCGATCTTGTGGTCTTGAGATGGAGCCCCGCGTCAGAATCCCTGCCTGGGATTCTCTCTCTCTGCCCCCACCCCCAATGCTCTCTCTTTCTCTCTTTCACACTCTCAAAGCAAATAAACATGAAAAAACTCTGGCCTATGTACATTGTGTATATATGCCTTAGGTATATATGAAAGTAGACAAAAAGAATCCTATTTCAATCCAGTAACCTATTGGAAGATAATAGAGTTTATAATAAATTTCTGGGTAATTTGTACAGCGTGATGCTGTGTGCAAAAGCAGAGGAACAGATAAAACCTGCATGCGTGTAGGTAGACACATACCCATACATATTCAATCTTAGGTCAGCAGGCTCTGGCCTGTAGGGCACATCCTGCTGGATGCCCATCTTGGTAAATTAAGCTTTTTGGTGTGCATCCACACCGATTGATGTGTTTTTTTATAGTTGCTTTCTCAATCCAGGGGCAGAACTGAGAAGCTGTGATGAAAACCCTGTGACCAGCTAAGTCTAAGATCCTTGCTCCCCAGGCCTTCACGGAAAAGTTTGTCAGCCACCGCTAAACATGATTTTAAATATATTCACATAAGTAAAAAGAAAGGCGAGGATGTATACTACGTTGTTACTCCTGGTTATATCAGGGAGCAGGACTGAATGGGAATGAAGGAATCTTAATTAGCTTTCGTTACACTTCATACCCTAGGCATGTATTATTTTTGTAAGTTGAAAACCAGCAAAGAGTATTTTAACATTTAACAACTTGAGTAAAGCAAAGGAAAAATAGCCTTAGAAAAAGTATAATTTGGGGATTAGATTTCTATACTCATCAACAAATATTTGAATGGTTCCCATGTATTAAGTGCAAGGATGTCCGTGGTAGCAGAGCAGTAGAAACTCAAAGGCCAGTGCAAGAAACCGACATCAGTTCAAAAATGCAGCGTTGAAGATAAATGTGCTGAGAAGCTGTTAGTTCATTGAGGGATTTAGGGAATGCCTTACAGGGGAGGTAACATTTGAATTGTGTCTCAAAAGAGAAGCCGGTGTTTGTCGAGTAGAGAAGGGAACTGGCCAGGCAGAACTGAACAGAAAAGGAGGGTGGTTCAACAGAAGGCCTGAATGGGAGCTGATAGCCTATTCATGGAGCAAGAAGAATTTAGGCATAGCCCAAAAATAAGGTCGCAGAGAATGTAGGGAGAGAGCGGGAATGAAGTCCAGGAGCCAAAGACAGGTTTAAAATGATAGCCTGGTCTCGCTTTTGGAAGGTGACACGGATTGCCCTGGACTTTGTTTGATCAACAATGGGAAGTCACTTCAGACTTCCTACTCCCAACTCTCATCATTTCCTGAACAAACATTTATTTAGCTCCCACTATGTGCCAAGCAGTGTGCAAGGTGTTAGGGATACTCCGCTTGCTCTGTCAGAGCTCCTGTATGGTCTCCTGCCTCGCTGGCGGGTGGATGGATTAAAAGTGGCTGACAGGTGCGTTGGGCTGAAACACCATGGCTCTCCATCCACACTCAGAGTTAGGGGATCCATTAGATAGGTCTGCCACCTCCGAGGGAAGGGGTGTAGGCAACACAAGACTTGGGGACCTCTCTTGGCTGATGTGGAGTGCGTGAGTAGCAGAGAAATCACAGTAGACCGAGATTGTCCTGTTCAGAATGGTTGCTGGGGGTGGGGGTGGGGTAGGGGGGGAGGTGGCGGGGGTTGGGTGCCATGTCTGTATTTCCCGGTGAACTTTAATCAGATTCTGTCCCTCCCCACGAGGCCCCCCACCCACTCCATTTCTCCATTTGTCCTGTCTGTTCATTAAGCCGGTTCCCTAGGACTCTAGGTCACTGCTTAGAAATGCAGACTCCAGGATTTATTATTGCTGTCTCCCAGCAAATACATGAAATTCACTTTAGTTCAAACCACCCAAGCATGACAACTCTAATAATGATGTTTTAATAGTGTCTACTGTGTTAAAGTTTTTTGAAATCTGATATCTGACATGAGCTAATATAAGCAATATCACAGGCCCCCGGTTTTTTTTTTTAATAAAACAGTTCCTTAAACGAGGGACTCAGTGGTACTGTACTGATAAAACCTAATGATTTCTAAAATGACGTTTTACTCCAATATTTATAATTTCATTGTTAGCCAAGATTGTATTGTGGTCTTTCAGAATATAAGCAATAATGTTCCTCAGTCTAAGTACATTGAATTCACCTCGGAAAATTTAGGTAACTAATTATCCAAAACTACTGAGGCGGCGACTGTTTGCTTCCTGTATGATTACACTCTAATGTAAGGTTTTTCTGTAATGGAACAAAAATAATCCAAATTCTTTACTCGGTATGCTAACTGGCTACTTCAAAAATTGCTGTCAGGTTACTTGCAAATTTTTGTAGAATAAGTAGGCAGGTTTGGCTTTAAAAGGTTGACATTGTTTGGGGGTAACAGATGTGTGCTTACATGGTTTTAAATGAAACCAAGCCCCAAAGAGGCTCAATAAACAAATGACAATGTTTGGAAAAGAAAGAAGCTTGTTTCCTTTCATAGGGCGCACGGAATTTAACCAACCTGTGTTTATAATTACTGTCTGGTTTAGTTAGTGCGAAAGAATCTACTTGTTACTCGCTTATAAATAAACAAAATAGATCGACTTTCCTATTCTGCAGCCGGCTTGGTGGAGTTTATTTTTCTTTTTCTTTCTCTTTTTTATTGACTGCAGACCACTTACTTTATGTCCAAATTATGCTGTTCCATTTTAAACATTCTTCTGGTTGGGGTTTCCCCCCTCCCCTTAATTCTTGGCCTGACTTATAAAGATGACACCTCTCCCATATTTCAAGTCTTTTTTTTTTAATCCCCTCCCCATCAAAACTATAAATTATTAAATTGAAGTCACTTGTCCACATGTGGATGTTTGGTTGGATACCAAAGGTGGTATTTTCTTTGGCAAGCTTGTACAGAGAGCAAGTTGCTACTACCCAGTTAATTGTAAAACAAAATTAAATGAATGCTGTCATTTTGGGGCCACGAGAGAACATTGTGTAGCATGAGAAGTCAGTTGTTTGGACATCCAGAACAGGCTACGTCTTTCTACGTGAGAAATTAATTCTCGCCTCTTAAATACACAAAAGCAGTGCTATATAACTTTGTGAGGAACTGTAGAAATCTATTAACTGGTTTGAAATCTTCCCTTGGTGATCTGGCTATCAGTAAATTTAGTGTGTTCTTGAATTCTTTTGTTAGTTAATTGGAGCAAGTATATTCAGTTAAGCTTGGAGTTGGCTTTGCACGCCGCAGCTTTTATTTCCCCCTTAACTTAAGAATTAATTGTACCAACCTAAAGATAGGTCGTAGGGAGCAAGATACTGCATTTTCATTTCCATGTAGCGATATATTTTTCTAAAAATCTGGTTAACCAAACGCTTTCTCAAAATTATTTTGCTCCTTGAAATTAACATTGGGCTATTAGTTATTATTGAAATCATTCCTCACTGTTAAGACAGATTTTTTACTGGGGTGTGGGTTTACCTTTTATGAAGATTGCATTAATCCATCACGAAAATTTTAAAACTCAATAAATTCATTTTACCATAAAAGATGTATAAAGCCATAAGCATTTTCCAGATGTGGATGTGGATATAAGTAAAGAAAACTCGTCTGTTCTGAGAGAGGAAAAACTGTTGACATTTCTTTGAAGTGTAATCTCTTTTGTTTATTTGGTTTTTAATAGCTTCCAGCAGTTAGCCACATATTTTTTAAGTGATGTTGCTCACATACCCCCCTTTTTCAAGTTGCAAGTGGCATTAACTTACTGCCATAAATTTCGAAGCTTAACCTGTAAAGGGAGGAGAACTTCATTGAGATGGGTAATTGAGTAATTGCCAAAAAGTTTAAGGCACCATTTTCCTTAGCAACTGTCGTAAAATGGAAAGTATGGGCGGCCCAGGGCAGGGAGTCAATTGGCTATTGTTTGAATCTTTAATATTTATTTATGAAGGGCAGATTTCAATAGCAACATCTCATTCTTTCACTGTGCTGCTCATTTGACCACTCATTTTGAACCAAAGAATGAAGAAACTTACAGATTACCACTGTGCACATCACCTATGTCCCACAGCGTAACATGTGCATGTATGCGCATATGCGTGCACAAATGTGCTATAAATGAGGGAAACATTTAGAGTGATAAAAAATCATTAAAATCGACTGAGTGGCTGAAAAGTCTATGACACTGAAAAATGGAAACTATTTGGAAAGTAAGTGAAAACTTAAAAAAAATATATGTACAAGCTTTTGACATTTCATAATGATTTATATAACAGGCTGCATGAGAATTAATTTGAGATCAGATGGAATGCTAGCCATAACCAACTGCACAAAGCAGAGAGCATTCAAGGTTGAGGAAATTTTTTTTATATATAAATCAAGTTTGAGGACCATTTCTCATTCTGTCCAATCAATGTTTTTTAACTATTACTTATAATAATGTGATGCTCCAAAGCTTAGTGGCTGGGTTTTTGTGTGTGTGAGTATATTCGAATGCATGTGTGCTCTGTACCTAGCCACAAAAATCCTAATGTACTTTCGTGTATCTATGCTATGTTTAAATGTAGCATTTCTCTTTGGTTGGCACCTATTTTTACATGCCCGTGCCAAAAGAAATAGTCCTGAGATTTTCATAAAATGCTAGTAAGGTGATATAATTTTTATTGGCACAAATAAATAGAAATGTGTCCTATAATTTGGAAGAAAATCCCGAACAAAACCAACTTGTTGTATGTTTTTAATGCAGCTCTAAACAATGTGCTGAAAACACCGGTAATAAAATTATTTTAAGGGATGCTCCTTGACCAGCAACTCAAGCTACGTAGTAAGATGTGCTCTGTTTTTCATGTGTTTTCCATCAAGGAAGTCTGTGGTTACCTTCCTGATTCTGCTGGACTGGAAAAACATAGCTAATATGGTGTGATCTGGAGAAAGCTTTGATGCAGGGACTTTGCAAATAAACCTCCAGATGCCATATGGTTTACATTCATCTCTCAATTTATTTCCTATAAATGTCTATTGAATATTCCATTGAACCAACACATGTGGCACTGGGGCTGAAAAAGAGAACAGTATATAGAATACTTTGTGGTAGCAAGTGATTATCATATTTCTTTCCCGATATTGCTACCAGCCTTAAATGCATGGTAAATTAGTCAAATGCCAAAGTTCTCAGACTTAGAGCGAAAAACGAGGAAAAAAAAATTGCAAGAGTTATCAAAACAAACACTTGGCTTTTATGTTTTGGGTAGAGTATCGCATGCTCTGGAGTGGGAGTTATTTGTGACAGCTCGGACTCGTGGCTTTAGGTTGCTGCCACTTAAAGAAGAAAGTTCCCTCTGCCTCAGATGCAGAGATAAGTGCTATTATGAGGCTGCCCAGGGAAAGTAAGTGTTGGAAGGAGGGTTTACGTGAAGCTGCTTCGGGATTGACACGTTTTATGTCGTCCTCTTTGGTTCCATTCTCTTCTGGGGTCCAGGCACCCCCCGCCCCCATTTCGGTACCAAGAAGACAGCCAGTGTAATTCTTCTAGGTTTCTTGAATGCCTCGCTTTTCCAAAATGAGTTCATCCTTTCCCTTTTAAGGCCATCGTTTCCAAAGACTGATCTCCTGGCTCATTTTTGAATCAAAATTCCAAAGACCAATTATGAGTGCGCCCCTTTAAAAATAGATTTGCCGCCTGTAATTCCACCTCAAAAGCCCAGTCGCAAGTAGTAAATCACATTATCAAAACTGCTGCTTGGGATTGTTGTGTCTCTGATTCCATGTGAGCCTACATTAAGCGAGCATATTAAATGAATAAAATTAAGGATTTCTAGATGTCCTTTCCTCTAGTTTCATTGTGATTATGACTTGATTTACTAATTAAGGAAAAAATTAATTTAAAATGTTTGAGTCTTCTGTTCCCTAGGCTTCTGAGGCTACCAGGGCCTATTAAACGGTGTTACTAATTTCCAAACGAAAATATTGCCACTTGCTCGCTTCTCGGGTCCGCAGCACAACAGAGGATTCCAATTTCCTTTCTGTCTGGAGTCTGTGCCTTCCATTAATAATCCTTCAGGTTACCCATGTCCTCAGGGCCCTCACTTGCACCAATTGTTGCTCCCCTGGTCCAGCCCTGGCCACCTGCTCCTGCCTTCTGGACGGGTCCTCATGCGAACCCCACTGACTTGGTGCTTCAGGCAACTGACCTGAGAATCCTATTACCTAAATGCAGAGCGCTGGAAATACAAATCACCCAAAGATAGTAACTTTCATGGTTGACTTTTCAAGAACAAACTTGAAGTTACGGTGTTCTAGAACTGCTGTATCTAATAGGACGGGTGAGAAAAGACTCATAAACCAGTGGGTGTTCCTGATCGCTAAACATAGTGACTTACATTTGATTTTAAAGGTAGTCTAGCAAATTAAATGGTATGGGCTTCTGGCTATTAAATAGAAGGCATTGGAAAAAGTCGCTCTAAGACTGAGAAGTTCTCTTAAATAACTTGCTTTCTTGTTTAATTTTGAGAGAGAGAGAGAGAGAGAGAGAACTGGGGAGGGGCAGAGGGAGAGGGAGAGAAAGAATCCCACTCAGGCTCCTCACTGTCAGCTCAGAGCTCAACACAGGGCTCGAGCTCACCCGTGATAAGATCATGACCTGAGCCGAAATCAAGAGTAGGACACTTAACCGACTGAGCCACCCAGGAACCCCATAAATACCTGGTTTTATCATGATAGATATAGATATGTCCAGATGTTTTAGGAAGAAATTGTGATCAAAGAAGTTATTGGATCTGAAAAGGCAAAAGTTACACCTCCAAATACAAGGTGTTGCCTCTTGGAATCCACGTGTGCTGTGTACATGCATGCATATGCATGAGTGTGTGTATGTGTGTGTGTGTCTTGTAGGTAGGAAGAAGACTGGAGACAAAGAACTCGAAAGTGTTCAAATAGAGGCAGTTGTTTCTACTTCTTTCCTGTGTAATGAATTAGAACCTCTAAATGGAGAAAATCTCTAATGTGACGTGGATGTGGCGATACTTCTTACGAGATTCCAAAACCCACTTTAATGCAAGGAAAAAACGATACTCTCTTTAAAGTGTTCTCCCTTGGAAATCATTCATCTGGGTCATTTCTTGGAAGAGGGACATCATTCCCACTTTTCTGACCAAAGAAATTTAAGCCTGAAGCATCAGATCGCAGAGTGATTAGGGAGGTGACACGGTACAACCGCTTGGCACACCTGGGTCTCAAACGAGCGGGATGTGAGTGACATTTTGCTAATGATGATCAAAATAAAAAAGTCTGGAGTAATTTCACTACTTTGTCGAGCAGAGCAGGGCAGTCTTTTCTGTATCTAGTACATCCTTCTCAATCCCTTTACTTCCAGCACAGACAGGTAGGGAGCTGTTGCCTTGGGAACTGTTCATAAGCCTCAACCAGTCTTCTCAGTGCCAAAGTGATGGACACGGGAGGGTCATTTCCTTACTTCGGATTCTTGAGTTGCAGTCGACAGAAATACACTTTCTAAGTTAAGCAGCAAAGGAAATGGCCAGAGGTTGTTCTGTGTCTCAGGTAATTGAAGGAAAGGGAGGATAGCACAGGGTCAGATGGGCAGATCAGAGGGCGGCTGTGGGGCCGTAGAACAGTTTGGCCAATGTTAATCCGCTGCTTCATCAATGATTTCAGGTCCGCTTTTGTTGTTGTTTTCTAACGTCCACCATAATCATCTGTCTAATAGGTCAGGTTGAGGAACAACCTGGACAAGTGGGCTCGTCCTCTTACTCAAATAAGCAGGCAAACACAAGCCTCCTTTCAAATAGTACATATGAATTAAATGGTAAAAATATACACAACTGTTTAGGTCCAGCCTTACATAATTGTGATTTTGGCTATACCCTTGAGCATTTTGGGGGCCTCCAGTTTGTTCTGTGAAAACCAGTTTAGTAGCCTAAGAGGTCCCTATATTCTAAGTGTGCGGGTGTATGTAGTTCAGAGTCTGACGTCTTATATTTTATCTGACAAGCATTGTAATAAATTATTGCACACACGCGCACACACACACACCCTCCATCTGTATTTTCCCATGGGATTTGGCATAAAGCAGGCACTTAAACATTTACTGAAGTGTCATGACACAAAGTTTGCCATTGGTGCCTTAGAATTTAGAACCACAATACAGTTTGGAAAATCACAGAAGACCTAATTTTCTGATCCGATTCTCTGTTGGTAGCCATGATTATTGCCAGTAGGAAAAGGATAAAACAGGCCTGCACAAGGCATGTGGAAGCTTTCCAAATGGGCTTACTGGCTGAAGGGTCCCAACTGCTTTGCAATCCTTTTAAATATTAAAACATGTTTAAAAATACCTTGTTTTCATTACGTCACGATACTGAGGCCGAGTATATAGGGTCTGCATCTTGTCAGGCAAGGATAAGCCTAGTTGGAGAAGAGGCCATCCAAATATCACAGTACCTCAAAATATGCATCTTTATTTTTTTCTATATCCTTCTTCTGTATCAGTAAGTGAATCTCTGGAAATTCCCCCTGGAATTTCCCATGTAAAAAACATGGTGGATTCCCCATGTGAAAAACGAACAAGCAGACAAAAACAAACACACGCACTTTCCACATGTAAATTTCTGTTTTGTTTCATCTAACTTTCGACCCCATTCCCTCTCGGTGGATACCATTTTCCTATGGCCTCTCGAATACTATAGGAGAGACTACCTGACTATAATTTACTAGGCAAGTGAATGAAAAATGCTTTCATTTACATGATTAACATTTAATTAACATTGTTAATTAACATTGATTTTTTTTTAACTTTTTCAGCTGAAGTATAACACTTAACATTGACCTTAACTTTTAAAATAAAAGCTAGGTGTTAAGAAAGCCCAGGAAGTTGATGATTGATAACATGTATTATGATCTAGCTCCGTGTGATCTGGGTGGAAGTTATGAAGTAATGTGCATTGTACCATATAAAACCCTAATGATGGTTAATGTTAGCTAATTAAGATGAACACTGAATGGAGCCAGCCTGGCTCATAGGGGTATTAACATCCTATTAGAGTCTAGCAAAATATTATTTTAGTCAAAACCATATATAGTGAATCATCTTAGATTCTCCCTAAGAAGCATATTTTGAATCAAATTAGACATTAAAGCCATACTCTAATCACTGTTGCCCATCAGAGATAATATTAAACACCTTCTTGAATTTAATATTAAGGCATGTGTTCTTTTCTTTCATTTTATTTTAATCTTAAAGAGGTTTGCCATGCTTATAGAGTATCACTTAAGAAATCGTGAATAGTTGCCACTCCCAATTTTTTCAAATATCAGATCTGTTTCATTTTAACCCACCTGAGTTCTTACAGGTGCAGTTAGATAACTCAAGCCATTTCTTCTGGCTGATGAAAACATCCACCTTCTATATCTGGGATAATGTTCATCAATTTTCTTTTTCCCGTGTAAAATATCTTCGGGATGCATTTAAATTGGCATGTCTGTGTGACCTAAGAATGTCACTTTGCCTCACTGGGCTACAATGTACCATTGTACCATAGAGTCAAGATGCCTATAGATCCTAAAATACTTCCTTTTCCATAAACTTAGGTCACTTTTTCAACATTGGAATGTTTAACCATGGAAGTTGGCAATGGAGGTAAAGACATGATGGAAATTTTTTTTTTAATTTTAAATGTTTATTTATTTTTGAGAGAGCATGAGCGGGGGAGGAGCAGAGAGAGAGAGACACACACACACAGAATCTGAAGCAGGCTCCAGGCTCTAAACTGTTAGCACAGAGCCCGATGCGGGGCCCAAACCCACAAACTGTGAGATCATGACCTGAGCTGAGTCAGAGCCAACTCAGCCAACTGAGCCACCCAGGTGCCCCATGAGAGGCAAAAATATTTTAATACCCACAATTTAGTTAGGTGATATGATTTAGGAAGATTCACTTAAAGAGGGCAACACTCAGTGTGCTTATGACAAACTGGTCCTCGAGTGAAACCCAAAGGCCAATTTGTGCGTGGAAAGGCCAGTTTGTTTGTAGTGGAAAATATTTATACAATGCCTATGTGCTACTCACTGATCTATGGGATTATTTTTGTGCTCTCTGAGGAATGAGTTTGAGAATCAGCATGCCTAGGGCTGAGAACTGGCATGTCTGAGAAGACGGCTTGGCAGGTGCATCCACAAGAAGCAGTCGAGACTGTGTGCGTGTTTCAGAACCTAGGAATAACTAGTTCACTTCTCAGGCAAGATGTCCGATACAGTTAAATCATTCAACAGAACAGTATTTTAAAGACTCTTATTATATTAAAGGCAAACACAGGTACACAATGGAGTCCAGCTTACGTATGGAATATTCAGGCACTCTCCTGTGTGGTATGGCAATGGTGGGCGGGGGGGGCGGCACTCCTTGTTGGTAGAGAATGAAGAATGCTAATCTATAGGCCATTCCCACTGCTGACCGCCCCCCCCCACTCTCTGTGACACAGTACACATGCACACACCTACTTAAATATTTTGTCTGCTCACGGCTCTGTACCCTGTGCTAAGAGCAGTGTTTCCACAGTAGTAACTCAATTTTACATTGAATGGATCGACAAATACAGGCATGCGTATTCACCTTTGCATGTCAAGTAACTGGTAGTTCCATTTCTTTCTAAATACAGTAGTAGATGCACAAGAAATTTTCGTTGACTTAAAATGCTTGTAATGACACCACTGATACATGCGTAAGTATACCTCTCTTGTGGTAAATTCTCTGAAAGAAGATCATCCGTTTTCATTTGACGTTGCCGTTGAGAAGCAGTGAAGAGAGAAAGGAATTAAAATGGAATATTAATAATATTCAGTTTAAATTTACATATACACTGGGTAAGACCAACCAGCTCCCATGGAAGGATAAATGGTGTGTTTGGGGATTGGTGGTAATGGGTGGGTAAAGGGAGAGGTGGCCATTTTACCTCAGACTGCGCTTGGCAACGTGGCCCCTAGGCCACCTCCAGTCAGGAGATCAGCTTGACCTGGTCAATTCAGTATTTTTCAATTTAATTGAAATTAGTTGCTATCATTTTTAAATGGGAAGATTGCTCCAGATATGAATTTCTGACCTCAAAAAAGTGTAGAGGACAAGAACAAACCCAAATTCTCCCTAAGGGCTGCCTCAGTGACACAGGGCTCAGCCTGGATCTCTGCCCTCCGTTCAAGGTCAGTCCAATTCCTCAGGGCATTTCAGTTCTGAAATCTGCTTTAGAGGGTCCTGTACCACTAGAACTCCCTTTTTATTTCAAGTGGCATCTACTGTCTTTCGCATTCATATGAGTGAGGACTTTAAAGACTGAATATCAAGGCACAAAAGGAACCTGAATAATTATGCCTCAAGAAATCCCTGACCCAATACACAGAGCATAATTCAATTTACAAATACATAGATATAAGAATATATGCATAGATTTTATGTATGTATATAAATATAGAAAAAAGACTGGAAGGATATATTCCAGAATGTTAATACTCGTCACAGTAGTTGTCCCTAAGCAATGAGATTTCAGATGGGTGTTGTTTTGTTTTATTCTTCCATTTCCTTTTTCTGCTTTCCTGTCTTTTCTAAATTTTATACAAGGAACAGTGAATTATCTTCTTGATAGGCAGAAAATTGTTCTCTTGAATTTTGCTGTAATCGTGATTCTAATATCCACCGTTTTCCTGCCTCCTTTGTAAGGAGTCTCTGGCCCACATCTCTTTGTCACATCTGCCATCTCTGTGTTTACCTGCGGGCGGCAGGCGCCCAGCTCTGCATGTTTGTTTTTCTCTTCTCTGTACATACTGGCCTTTCCACTGCTCACATCCTGGGGTGGCTCACACTGGAGTGACTGACAGTGAATTAAAATTAAAAACACCAGTTGGCATTAAAGGTCACTGCTTTATTAGAATTATTCATTCAAATACAATTAACTTACCCCAGCTCTGGGGGAAAAGGAAGCGTTTACACCAGGGAGAAGGAAGGATCTAAGGGTTCTCCATGTATAGCCTTTCTCCCATTTGAATTTTTTTCCCCCCAACAACTTTATTGACATGACAGGCAGCTTGAAACAAAGGAAGGGCAAAGAGTGGGAAGGTGTTTCCTTTGATATACATGAAGTAGGGTTAACTTCCTTATTTTGAACACAGAATGAGATTTGGGACAAGTGGGTTCTTAGAAAACCGTGCCCACATGACACAGAGGGTAAAGATTGTATCTCACTTTTTCATCCTCATCGGAAACAGGCACACTGAGGGACCATGACTCATCACTATTGCAGCCTGTCTCAGTACCTCTCATTTTTGGATCAAGGCTACCTTTGAAATTTTCATAAAATCTATGAACCTTGCAGCATAAATATATACCATATGCACCTAAAATATGACAAACAGATTCATGGGGTCTCTATTAGAATCCTTTCTAAAATTAAGAAATCCTGTTCCCCTTGAGAAACTTAACAGAAGACCATGGGGGAAGGGAAGGGGGAAAAATAGTTACAAACAGAGAGGGAGGGAGGCCTTAAATACAGAGAATAAACTGAGGGTGGGTGGGGGGTGGGGGACAGGGGAAAGTGGGTGATGGGCACTGAAGAGAGCACTTGTTGGGATGAGCACTGGGTGTTGTGTGTAAGCAATGAACCATGAGAATCTACCCCCAGAACCAGGAGCATACTATATATACTGTATGTTAGTGAATTTGACAATAAATTACATTTACAAGATACTTGAGGTTAAATGAGATCATAGAAATGGATCCCTGATCCACTGGGGTCAGTGTCCTTATAACAAGAGACAACAGACATCTTGCTCCCTCTCTCTGCCATGTGAGGACATGGCCAAAAGGCTGCCATCTGCAAGCCAGGAAAAGAGCCCTCAGCAGAAACTGAATTGGCCTGCACTCTGATCTTTGACTCCCCAGGCTCCAGAATTATGAGACAATAAATATCTGTTACTTAAAAAAAAACAAAAACTCTATTCCAGATTAAGAGCTCCTTTCCTTATCATTGATTTATTTATTCATTCATTCATTCATTCAGCTTTGGAGTCAGACAACCTGGACTTCAAGTCCTGGCATGACCCAGGGCAGGTTATTTAAGTACTCTATGGCTACGTCCTTATTTCTGAAAGGAATAAAAATAGTGCTTATGCAATGACTGGTTTGGAGATTAAAGTGGAGGGAATTTGTAATACTTTTAATTGCATACTTCAAATAAATGGAAGTTTTGATAAATATTACATGCTGTTATATATTATGTGATTATGGCAGTTGTGCTAAGAGTTGGAAAGAAAGAAAAGAAAGAACAAGATCATGATCGTGATTCTTGCTTTTGCGGGGCTTAGAAGCTTCTCCAGGGAAAACACAAAGAAAGCAACACAGAGCAATGTAAAATCTACAGAAACAAAAAGTAGGTTAGTGGTAATGGTAATCTCGGGGTGGAGATGGGAGCGGATGGGTAGGAATGGGGAATGACCTAAATGGGCATGAAGGTTCTTTTTGGTGTGATAGAAATGGTCTAGATTTGACTTGTGACATTGCATGCACAGCTCTGTAAACTTACTGTCATTGAATTATACATTTCAATCGTGAATTTTATCATCTGATATAAAAATGCTTCAGTAAGCTGTTAACAGGATAGAATGGCATGGTAGTTGTAGGTGTAGGTATATGCTAAGGGCTATGGTTGCTACAAAGGAAGCAGTGACTCCATGGTACAGGGAGACAAGTCACAGAGGAAGAGATGCCGAATGGAGTCCCAAAAAATAGGTGGCATTTGGCAAGGTGGATGGTAACACATTCTAAGCAGAGAAAGCAATAATCAAGTTCCTCAAACATGTAGGATCAAGTAATTTTCTAAATCAAAATATGTTGACTACACTTACATCCAAAATATTGCCTTCTCTTGGGTCACCTGGGTGGCTCAGTTGGTTGAGCGTTGACTTCGGCTCAGTTCATGATCTCACGGTTCATGGGTTCGAGCCCCGTGTCGGGCTCTGTGCTGACAACTCGGAGCCTGGAACCTGCTTCAGATTCTGTGTCTCTCCTTCTCTCTGCCCCTCTGCTGCTCACGTATTCTCTCTCTCTCTCTCTCTCTGTCAAAAATAAATAAAACATCAAAATATTGCCTTTTTTTTTATATAATACAATGCTCATTCCGCTAATGTAATGGTTCTTCTTCCCAACTCTGTCATAATGTATACTTGACTCAAGAGGAAGTAAAGTGACCTAAATTTGTAGATGTACCCCCCCAACAAGCCCCTGGAAGGTAGCTTTGAAATCTGCTTGTCCAGTTGTCCCAAACCGAAATGAGGAAACAGAGACTAGAGCACTGACTGCATAAGGTGTGACCACATCCTGCTTAAGCAAGTAAAACAATCAAACAAGCAAACAAAATACATGGCCTGGCACCCACTCATCAGTGGTCACTAGAATTTTCTCTGTTGTGCACATGTGGGATGGGGAGACGCTTTGTAACCCAATATCTAATTTGTTTTAAGTTTATTTATTTATTATAAGAGAGAGAGAGAGCCCAAGTGCACAAGCGGGGAGGGCGGGGAGAGAATCCCAAGTAGACTCCATGTTGTCAGCACAGAGCCTGATGCAGTGCTCACTCCCATGGACCGTGAGATCATGTCCTGACTGGAAATCAAGAGTCAAACACTTAACCGACTGAGCCACCCAGGCACCCCTGTAGCCCATCGTCTTCAAATACTAACTTAGTCCTCAAACTCAAGTGTTAACTTTATGATATGGTAATTTTAGCTCCTGAAAACCAGGTTTTGGTCAGGCTCATTAACTTCTTAGTAGGTTACAAATAATTGTAACAGCCTGCGTAAGAAAGATAATGACTGTTGAATTTGTGTGCCCTTTATCTAAAAGAATCAAAGAAGATATCATCCCAAGAGTGCTTTGGACTCTATGTATGAATCATTGACTGGAAAAGCCAAGTGGCTGGTATGAATTGCTCAGGAGGCATGTGGGGGAACAGGGTTCGGAAAGAGTTGTGTCAACCAGGCTAGGTCTCTCGGGACTGTCCTGTAAAGTCATTTAATGCCCCAGGATACAAACACTTCTTAACTAGACCATCACAGTTAGCAAAAGACATCTTTAAACACAACGGAAGGAGTTGGTATTGAGAGTAAGTCTATTCACGGAGAGTAGGGTTTGGAAAATAGGTCAAGTATGGGTCTAAAACAGTGCGGGCAATCCACCTACATGAAGCCCAGAGTTTGTGTTTTGGGCTTATGGATGGGTTTCAGAGGCTCAGTTTTCAGGTTACTATTCCTGAATATTTAATTTTATTCTTTGAAACAAAGACCTCCAAAGGGATGCAATTCCTACAGCTAAATGCACCCTCACTCTCCCGAAGACTCATCAACTGACGGTCTTTATTGGTTCACGTGTGGTTTAGAAATAATGCTAACTCCTCATCACCCCCATTTTCCCGGGGAGGTTTTTTGTTGTTGTTGTTGTGTTGTTTTGTTTGAAAGCTTTTCCTGTTTCTTTCTGGATTCAGACCACAGCTAAGTTGGCCAGAGAAAGAGACGTCCTATATAATTACAAATAATCAGAAAGCCGTGTGTGTTCTACTTTCTCTTAGATTGAAGCACCACAGTCAGGTCAAGAATGGTGTCAAATAAACAACTTTACTGTTTTGAATTTTTTAAAGGCTGAGGCTCCAGATAAAACAACTGCCTCTTGCACACCCTATTCCCTGTGATCGCATGGCTTGATTGATGACAAGTCAAAACACACTTTGTTTACTCAGCTTTAAAGTGACTGTGGTGGTCAGGGTTTTGTGTGGCTCCGACCGTTATTAGATAAATAAGGTCCATAAACACGGTAAAGGTAGAGGTCTCTTTTCCAAACAATGGAGTGTTTCCTTTCCATACCTTTTGGGCTTAACTTTGAAGAGGAAATTCATTACCAGCTTGCCCACTCAAAAGGCTTGGGTTTCTTCCCCTTAAGACTTTGCAAAATGGTTGCTAACCCACACTCTTTCATTTTATGTGGTCGAAGGCAGGGTTTCTCAACCTCACAGCACTGTTGACATTCTGGGCTGGATGTCCTTTGTTGTGGGGGCCATCCTGTGCATTGTAGGATGTTCAGCAGCACCCTTGGCCTCTATGCACTAGACGCCAGTAGAAACCCCTAAGTTGTGACAGCCAAAAGTGTCTCCAGACATCGCCACATGTCCTTTGAGGGGCAAAACCAACCCCAGTCGCGAGCCTTTGGTGTAGCGTTTTGAATACGCTAACAAGAAAAGAAATTTTCAGTGCCAGGCAAAAACAGCCCACAAAAATAGGATCGTCTGTAATGTTAAAAAATTACAAGAAGAACTTACAAATCACCAACTGTAATGGCTGTTTTAAGCAAATACAATTTAAGAGATCTTAAAGAATGAAGGGTGCCATCCTTTGCTAGGATTCCCTTCAGTCTGTACTGAGGGGATTGATATTTTCCAAAAGTGAAATCTAGGGTTTTTTTTTTTTCCCTCTTTCTATGCATAGTTGTATGGTGTAATGAAAGAAACAATTGTCTTTAATTTTTCTGTCAGGAAATACTGCACCAACTCAATGGGAAAACACAAGCGAGGTCATTTTTTTTCTTGCTGACTAAAACATTCCCCTGAGAAATTTCAGTCATTTCCTTATGCCACTATAGTTTATCCCTGGCCTTTCCTTAAGCATATTTTAAGAAATTCTTGCGTATTCATCTTCATTGGTGCTTCTGGTGTTATAATGAGGCATTTGTTATAAACATTAGTGACCATAATCAGATTTTAGTTTGAAACCTTATATCGGCAAACTTAGGTAGGAATGAGTAGCCTTGCCGACAGTGTTACTGAAGAAACAGTTAATACAATTTAAATAAAAAGGTTTATGGCTAATTTCAACTCATTTAGTGAATTGTAATTATATGATTACCTATAGAACCTCCATAGTATGGTATTTGAAAGATCAAAGTTAGTGAAAAGTCAGCATGTAATTAGTTTCTTGCTTTGGAGCATTAGGTAGAATTACTGCAAAGAGGCAAAACTATCATTTTATAGAGACCCTTAGGAGATTTATAATGATGGTAGACAAATATATGCATACAATATCAGTTGGTGTGCTAAAATTTAATTTTCATGAGGAAATGTGGTTGAAGATGATCACAATACATGGGGATGTTCTTATTTTAATATTGGTGGATGTTATTATTAGAGAATCATATCAAAAGATATGTCACCAGGGAGAAAATATCATTTATAAATCACTAATGAGTAGCAAACAGTGTTTAGCTTGGAGGTATGAGGCATCTCTTCACAATGTGCATTTATGATCAAACACAAAAGATCAAGTGCACAAAGAATAGTAGATCTATATTTTAGCTCATTCTGCTAAGGAATATTTTTCTATAGATAGAGTTTCACTGCCTAGATTGCTTTTCCTTCTCATCAGAAAAGATTCTGCAGTTAGTAGAAAGAGATTTTTTATTGTGTCTAATTTGGATCTTAGCCATCAAGAAAATGCATAGTTGTTAAGTACGTATAGATTTTATTTATGTCCTTAGAGTAACACAGAGAAGTGCAACCAGTCTATGGAAACACATGAGAAAATCTCGGACTGACAGCAGACATCTTCTGGGGCTTTGCTGAGATTTCTCGCTCTTAAATGTAAGGTAAATTCAAATGGTTCTTAAGCTCTCGCGTGTAGATCTTTGGGCCTTCCATCGCCTGTATTTCAGTACATTGGAGTAAATCCAACACTGTTTTCCAGGGAAAATTTTAGTCACCGTCCCAGGTAAATTTAGGCTCCTGACCATCTCTGAGCAGCAGCTGAGTTGTCTTCAGGGAAATTATAACAACTTAAGTGCCTCATACCTTCATAAGACAATATCAACTCTTTTGACTCAGCTTAACAGACTATTAAAACTTATGTCTCCAACCCCCGTGAGAAACACAGATGAACCACCCTCCAGGCCAGTGATAATTTTGAACCATTTTTTTTAATGGTGCACATGTGGCTCATCCAATTTTTTTCTGGAATGTCTCATGTTTACCACTCATCATTGGAAAACTGTGACCCTGAGCCACAGTCTTCTTTGGTACAATGCCATCTAACTGTTTTGAAGACCGTGATTAAGCCAGAGCCTTTAGAAATGCTTTGGCACACCTGCTCTATAGACCTTGCCGTTCACATTACGAAGTGATGTGCCATTCACATTACCAATCTTCTTTGTGAGAATGCTTGTCTTCTAAAGAGCAGTTGGCTTTTTTTTTTAATCTTATGGGCAATACCGGTTTTGTAACTTTTCATGTTTTCATATTTAAATTCCAGGAATTTTAAAGTCAAACTTATCATCCACAAACTGCAAAATACTTAATGATAAACATTTGCGGTTCAAATGGACTTTTTCATTTCACTTAATAAGGCTATCCATGTTGTTTCTTTTCCTGATACTTCTTACTTAATCTAACTTATCTTCCTGTATGGTATGGCTTTGTAAGTCATCTTAAATCTTTCAGGGAACCAAGCTGATATACTAAACACAATAAAATTACCATAGTCTAGGGACCATCCATTCTGATTTGTTCACATTAACTAATAAGCCAGGAAGGTCTTTGGGGGAAATCCGATAGGCAGATTCTCATACTTTCTGTGGTTTCTTTGTGAAATGCTTGTGATTTCTTCATGAGGCATCGCACCACCAATTCAGTTGATTCTTGACTGTGATAGGTTGACTCATTAGAAGCAGGAGAAAGGGACAACTAGAAATAGCAAGAAAGTGAGGACTACAGAGCAGAGCAGGATATTCACAGGAAAGTCATGGACGCCTGTAGGCCTGGAGCCACAAATATACAATAATCACAGTGTGGAGATTTCAGAAAGGAAGCAGTGCAGAGCAGCGTCTTATTTATTACCCGCTGGGCTCCTCTCTGTTGCTTCAGAGAATCAGGAAGCATCCTTAGTGAATCATAAGAAAATCACCAAGAATCCTTAAATCAATTCCCTGTTGCTAGTCACTCTGGAGGATGCTAAATAGAGTTGTCCTTATGTGAAGCTTCCTGATCGCAACTCAACACCTGCAAGTAGGACTTTTGATTTGGGTTCACACTCAAAACCCCCATTTACTGGCTTGGCCCCCAGCACCTTATTAGATTTGATCTGTCTCCCTCCAACAGCAGTTACCTTTATTCTACTTCAGTTAAAGGCACTCTGGAGTATGGTTGGCTATTTCTTTGGGTTTCCCCCAAGGTCCTCCTGCTAAAATGAATTCCATATACTCTATATTTTAAAGTCAGAAATCATTCCAAGTACTTTGCTACACTCAGTGAAAACCATTTTATAATACCTTGGTTTTCCAATTTGAAGAAGACAAAAATGCTTTGCCACAATAGATTGACCCAAATAAAATGGAAGGGGCTAGATATGAGCTCAAATATCCTTGTAAGAGAATGGGAAGTTCTTTATTGGACCTATTTGGCAAAAAAGGCAGGTGATGGGTGGGAAAGTGTTCTGACTGAGTTTTCTGTACTTAGACCCAAGACATGTAGTATGTATAGCGAAGCAAAGAATATTTTTAGGGTAAACCACTTCTGATGTAAGAATTTTAAAATTTACCAACTGTTGTCAAACTAATCTATGCGGCTAGAGGTCAGAATCGAAGTCCTCTTGGAGTAGGGGATAGTGGTTGGAGCCGAAAGGGAGGTTTCTAGGGTTGTGAAAATATTCTCTTTCTTAATCTGAATGCTGATTGGTCTGCGTGTCAAGTTTGTGAAACATTCCAATTAGCTCCCAAATTAGATCTCCTGCAACTTGTTTATGATTTCTCACTTTCCTTTTGAAATCAAAAGCGCACATGACTTCCATCCTCAGTCTAATCCAATCAAACGTGTATTTGTTGAAAATTAGGGAACATGGTGTGCCCAGCAGTCAGATCTATCAGCTGTCTCAAAGTCTGCAAAAACCCCTCTCTGGAATAAAATGCATTCTCCTTCTTTGTTTCCAGTGTGTCCCTCTTCCTCCTGATTTCCCCATCATGAAAACCTCGGGCTCTGCATCCCAGAGCAAGTTTTATCAGAAACTCCATATTTGAGGGTCGTGGCGCACGGAACCCTAAAATAGAAAGCTTTGTGACCTTTTTTCAAAATCCTCCTTTTTTCTATCTCCTTCCCAGATACACAGTCCATTCTTTCTGTTGAAGGGAACAGCGTAAAGAATGCACAGCCAGCAAGAGGCTTTGGAGCCCAGCAGGGTCCTGGTGGATGCATGCATATACATGGGATCAGGGGCGAACCGGATGGACTATCTCTCCCAGTGAGTGAAAGTCTTAAACCGAGATTAACCTTGAAGCTCAAATTAGATAAAAACAAATAGAAATTTCTCTGCAGGAATAAGAGCTTAATATAAAGGAAAAGTATTTCGTAGCCCACATAACTTTAATTAAGATGAAAGGGTTTCCGAGTATCTGCTTCCTTGACAATCTTATGTTTAAAGATGTGTGTTGAGCTCAGCATGAAGGAACTGGTCTATGCAGCTCATTCACTTTTACAAGGGCCTACTTTGGGAGCTCTTTGTAAAGCTCTGACGTTCACTTCCAATTTTCTCCCCGAAGCATGCCTTCCTCTAGGCCTTTGTTACATTCTTGGGGAATCCGCCAACCTCTTTATTGCAATGGTGGGACCCACTCACTACAGGTGAGACATCCCCTCCGGGTTATGAGGGCATCGAGAATGGAGACACCCACCTGCTTCGGTGGCTGCAGTCACGTTTTGGAGAGCACGTGGGGGTTGTGCTTGACAGAGCTTCTCGCATGGAATTCATCAAGAAAAGTTTCTCTTGTTGTTTCTGATAGAGAAAATCTATAGGCAAAAGTTGGTATAAGAGAATGAAACAGAAATACGTAAATATATCCAAAGATTAGAAATCCTGCCCTGAAGTTGTTAAAAGACTGAATGGAATTTTTTCTATTTGTCTTAGTGATACAGTGCTGATGCTTTAGATAAGGATCCTTCTATTTTTCTTTTGTGCTTTTAAACCCTGCTGGCTATCAGCATTTATCATGGAACTCTGTAAGGAACAGATGCTCAAGGCGTATCTCAGAAGCATCCAGAAGGCAGTTAAATGTATGGACCTCGGCGTCCCTCCAGATGTGCACAGGGTTGGCGCAATGTATTCATTGTGTGATGATGTACCTGTTGAGAGCCTTGCTTCAATCTGAATTTCTAATCTGTATAAATGAGAATTAGAGTAACACTTCATAGTGGGAGGATTTAAATGGATAATACCTATAAAATCCATATATGCCAGATTCTTAATAAGCATTTAAGTAAATGCTAGCCACTTGTTTTTACCATTAAAGAGAATAGGTGTCCAAAATACATATGTACGTGAAGTATTTCCTGATGGTTTAACTTCACCCGTTCTAGGTGGGATCTTGGGTATTAGTTAATGTCACAATGTCTCGGTTTTTCTCATCACCTGTAAAATGGGGATGATATTAACTGACTCTGGAGGGTTATTGTTTAATTTAAAGATTCAGAGACAGAATATAGAGAGAATGTGAGGCAGGTTCGATACCTGGCAGTAATAAGACCCTACTGAATGAATGGGTGATATTAGTGATTATTATCTAAAGGCTGTTTTGCTTGTTTCAGACAAGTGCTGTCCTTGGGGATCCAGGATATGGTGATGTCTTGGTATTATTATTTTCATAGATCCATTTGAAATTGACCTGCAATATGTAGGCAATTTGCTCTATGTAGAATAAAATATCAAAAACTAGAGTACTTGCCAAATGATATTTTGTGACTTAATAAAAATGAGAGATCTATAACCAGACAAAATAAGTGTGGAAAATAATATATACCAGCCCCCTCTTACCCCACCCAGCTCTTAGTCCTTCAGAGATCCACAGTGCTTATTTAAAATTAAAAAAAATTTTTTTAATTTAAAACAAATTTAAAAAAACCTCAAGAAAAGAGAATTCACAGTAAAGAAACCATTAGAACCTTATTGCATCTGTGTTTTCTAGTTTCATTTAACCAGGAACGCATTTTTCCTATAATACCTATTACTGATAGAGTAATATATGAGTATAATCAGAAATAAAATGCTCTAATGCATTTGATCCTGAAGTCACAGCGATTTCTAAGAATATTTTGTGAACTGATAACCTGCAGAAGTATTACACAAAGTACTGCTTTCATAAAGTTTTTTTTTAATTTTTAATGTTTATTTATTTTTGAGAGAGAGAGAACAGGGGAAGAGCAGAGAGAGGGAGGCACAGAATCTGAAGCAGGCTCCAGGCTCCAAGCTGTCAGCAGAGAACCCAACGCAAGGCTTGAACTCACGAACCATGAGACCACGACCTGAGCCAAAGTCCCAAAGTCGGATGCTCAACCAACTGAGCCACCCAGGCGTCCCAGCTTTCATAAAGTTTAATGACAGAAAATAAGTTGGTATCCAAACATGTCTTGCTCACATCAGCAAGAAAAAAAAAACCATAATATTCATTAATTTAGCAGAACCCCAAGATAACTGAGGGGTCCAAGCCACAGGGCCCTCCCTCCTCCTAGAACTGAGTGGCAAATTCAAATATAGAGTGGCCAGGAAACATAAATAGTCAAGACTGCCAGACAATTGCATAGCAAGTACATCAGAACAATTTTGTTCCTTAGGAAACAAATTTTTCTCCCCTGTGCTGAACATACCAAGTCTTTTGTTTTCCCACTTTTGATCAAGAGATTTCTCTCTCTTAGGAAATATTGCTCAATTGCAATAGTAAATTGCAAATGGCACTTGCCCACCATGTGAGAAAGACAATAAGGAGGGCAAAAACTGTAACTAACTAGACACCTGCTTTATCTAATGGAGCTACAGCCACTCCAAGCCAGCCAACTGATGCCCATGCATATACCCATGTGTGTGCCTGTGTGTGCACACATACACAGGTGCACACACATATTTGTGGACCCAGGTGACTGCCTTATGATCACCTCTCAGGAACATGGGATTGTAGGACATTGTTCTACTGGATGTGCAAGGTACCAGGTGCACTGGAGAAACACCACCATCAGGAATCCAGGTAGAATGTAATCATTTGGGTTCTCCCCAAATCCAAAGTACAGCCCGTGTAGCCTTTTCGTCATGGGCTCGCATTCAAGCAGGAAGGGACTCTAGGTCTGACCTGTGCTGAAGTAGGATGCTCTTGAGAATAACTACTTTATTCATTCATTCCAATCATTTTTAGGGTCTACTGTGTGGTATACTCTGTTCTAGAATCTGGGTAAGCATCAGGCAACAAAACAAACCAATCCCTTATCCCTCAGAGCTTAGCTTCTAGCTGTGGAGAGTAAAAAAGTAACTCTTTTGCCTCATTTGTAAGAGCCACAGTAACTACCTCACGGAGGTAGATGGGAAGACAGTAAATATATAAATATATATGTTCATGGCGATATGTACTATGATGAAAAATAGAGTATGGGGGCAGAGAGTGACAGGGGCTGGAGACATGGTAGGCTAGAGAGTGATCAAGTCTCTCCTGGGAAGGAAAATAGGACAGTGCACTGAAATTCTATCAAGGCCCAGAAAACACAGCACTACCAACTCAGTTGAGGACCTAAAATGTGCCAACCCACACTATATGCCAAGCTCTGTGCTATGGGCATTACATAAACTAACTTCTTATCTGCACAGCTACCCTGGGAGTCAGATGCTCTGATTCTCTTCTTTAAACAGATGAGAAAATCGAGGCTCAGAGGCTGAGTCCTTGGCCCTCTATCACACCACCCAAGTAGCATGGACCTAGCCTTTGGTTCTGACTGCCACTCAGTTTTCCATTTGCTTCCTGGGGTGTCATGGAGTCAATGAGGGTTTGCTTTAGACCAGGAAGAGGCAGACAAGAAAACCTGATTTTTTTTTTTTACTGCTTCAGCCCATCCCCACCAACGCACATACACAGAAGAAAAATGAGACAATGGATTTGGGGTCCAGAAGGAAATGTAATATCAGAAATCCAAAATACAAAGAATAGAAGCATCTAGCCATTTCCATTTTGTTCCATTTTGGACTTGATTTCCCCCCAACTTGTCTCACACGCATTAAAACCCGAATCCAATTCCTTCTATTGTTAATGAGTAAATGAAGGAATTTGAACTTATCACCAAGCAAGCTATAAAAATAATTGATGTCAGGGTATAAAAATTCAGCACACATGGCCCTTTGTGTTGGATTCTAATCCTGCTTACCTCACTCCTAGTTTCCAGTGTCTCTACCTTTTCGATATGCCTGTCACTTAGCACGGAACCTGGCTCCTAACATGTGCTTTATCAATGTTAAGCTGAGCAGTGGAACCTGTAGTCCTATTAATTTGTTGGTTGGTTCACTTGCATGAGTGTTTTCAAAATTCTATCTTCTGACCCAAGTCTTTCTGTAAGTATGACTTGGTATTCTTTATAACACGCAGCCTGTGGAATGGTGTCGCAATCAAAAGAATTTTCCTGCCGAGCAAAGAGCAGAATGAACTTTTTATTCACTTTGTGTAGAAAGCCAAAATTAACATCTTTTTGCTTTTGCATTCGGTGTAGAATATTTAATTCAGCCCTGAGTTGGGAGTTTTTAGGATTTTTAAAAATCATTTGTTGAACTAAGGGCTTCACTGCTCCTGTGAAGTCCATCATTTCCTGGTATTAGATACAGCTTTTCATTTAATTAATTTTAATACAGTAATTTATTTTTATATTTTCCTCTAATCTTGTCAACCCAATGTGGATTTTGCTTTTAATAAAGTACAGGGTAAGCTACTTAAAGTGGACTAATTGGGCAAAGCCTGACTTGTCCATCTGATCAGAATGGACATTTGGAGGAAGGTGGGGGCAGGGGGAGGACAGACTGCACAGGCGAAGAAAACCCGTGCTCAGAATCCATCGGGCAGAGGCAGCAAAGTAAATAGAACTTGCCAAACACACGGAGGGTGCGGGTGAAACCCACATAGTACTCCGAGAGAGAGTTCAGACAACCGATTTCCTTTGTGACTTAGGCAACAACTCTAGCCATTGCCAGAGAGAGAAAATGTGCAGAGTTTTTGAAAGCCAATTATAATACATCATGCACTTCTGTATGCAATTCTTGCTACAGCTCTGTCCCTCGGCAAGGCTGCTCGGGTGTGCAAGCGTGTGCGAGCGTGTGCACACACTCTTATCTGGGTTCCTGGCTCTAGATCTTTCTTCTTTTTCATAGAGGCGAACTACAGCCCCAGTTTTAAAGAAGCCTGCCTTCGATTTCGGTTTGTTTCTCTTGACTGTATAGTCGTAAGCCAAGTGTGTGCTAGGCATGGCGGGGGGGTGGGGTGGGGGGTAACGAGTGAAATGTAGATCTTGCCCTACAGGAGGTCACACTTGAGTGAAGTCAAAACCCCGAAGAAATTCTCTACCTCTGTTTGAGCTGGGCCCAGACGAGTCACTCTAAGAAGCCATAGGGTGTCTCCTTCAAACTCATTCTATGCTCAGTGACACTACAGGGATGTGGTGGTCACAGACGTCTACTCCAGAGCCCGGCCGCTGGGGTTTGAATCCTAAAGCCATCCTGGACTAGTTTATATGATCTGGGGATCCCACAGCTTTCCTGCCTCTAAAATGGGGAGGCTGTAATGTCAACCTCCTAAGATTCTCAGAACATTAAATTAATCCGTATATGAAAGGTTTGGTGTCACTGGCTCACGATGAGCGGTATATGTGCTAGTCGAGCTTTTCTGTCGGCAGGTGACAGAGACCCAATTCAAAGTGGCTGAAGCAATAGGGGTTCATTGACTCAATGTACTTAAAATCACAAAGACACAACTGGAACCAGGTGTGCAAATTATTTCTTCAGCTCTCTCTCGCGCTCGCTCGCTCGTGCCTTTCTCTGTGTTGACTTCTCCGGCGAGTTCTCTCCCTGTGACTCCCAACCCCCACCCCCACTCCCCTGCCAAATAACTATAGGCTTTCAGCACGAACTCCAATGGGAAAGAGAGATTTTCCTATAGCCCCGAGGAAACTTGCAGAAGTTATTAGATGGGCTTGAGTCACGTGACCACCCCTGAAGTCTTCACTATGAGGATTATGGTACTCATACCACACCTGCTTACGTGTCACTGTCATCCACATAAGCAAAGAGGTAAAGGCTCCTTGGACTGAGAAGGAGTGGGGGACGTGGTGATTCTCTAAATTGGGGCTTTTTACTAAATGAAGAAGGACAGAGTGTGGGGTGTCAAACCAAGCTACCACATATGCTAAACTCATTTCCCTGCCTATGCCGGTGTCCCCCTTCAGTGGCTTCTGGAATGATAAGCAGTAATGAGGGGCATTCATCACACAGACAAGTCCTGTTTTTCTAAGTGCTTTTCCTTATGGCGTATATGTTTGCCTTGTTTAAATGACTTTTAGTAAATGATACATATACTTGTCTAAAACCTAACGGCTTACATAATATTTGCCCCCCACTCCTTTTCCATTATTTTAACGCATTTTAGCCTAGAGGCCAACGTAGTGACCATTGGCAGCCGTTGCTTTTGGGATCAAGATACCTCTTTTCTCCTGTCACTCTCTGTGGACCTTCCCGCCCCTGATTTTTCTCAGCCCTGTCTTCTACCCCTCTGGGGAGCATCCTTACTGTTATCCTTGCTCACCCGCTCGGGGAACATTGCTATAGCTTCCCAGTCCTTTGTTTCAGATGCGTGATGTGACGCTGACTTTTAACAAATAAAAACTTCCTTCGGGGATGTTCTTTGGTTTTATCCACATGTGCCCTGGGATGCTTGCTAAGATCCTCACAATGAAACAAGGGTCACTTAGGTCAAAGGGAGACAGAGAAGGCATTGAAGGCCAGGCAGAGGTGTCAGAGAGGAGGGTGCCAGACCTGGCACAACTCCTTGAAGAGAAATTGGAGGAGCACGGATACATCTCGAGGCTAAGCCATCGGGGACCATTTGGGTGTGCACCTCTGATAGCCCCATTAGCTAATCTTCTAATGCACAGGGGTAGAGACTTTCCACCCTCACCGTCCATTTGTATGCTGTCTTTGGATGATTTCGTGAAAAGCTCCGAGACTCTGCCAAGTCCCCCAAATTACAAACACCACATCTTTTTTTTTTAAGTTTATTTATATTATTTTATTTTGAGAGAGAGAATGTGAGCAGGGGAGGGGCAGAGAGAGACGGAGAGGGTGAACCCCAAGCAGGCTTCACACTGTCAGCCCAGAGCCCCACAAGAGGTTCAACGTGGGGCTTGATCTCATGAACCTTAAGATCGTCACTTGAGCCAAAACCAAAGCATTGGATGCTTAACCAGTAGAGCCACAAGGCGCCCCAACCCCCACCTCTTCACTGATCCAGAATGCTCATAACTTTGTACTACTCTGTAAAGGGAGAATTATGGGGGGCTGGGGATGGTGAAGTCTACACCTGTAACATGAGTGTGTATTGTCATATTCAAGATATGTTTTGCTTTTAATATCTCAATCAGTTGATTTGAGCCCTTTTCTCTGAGTTCATAATCCCTAAACATTTATGGATACCCACCAGGTTCCTGTGTTTATCGTGTGACATACAAAGTTCTGATAAGAGCATCCATGCCCATTATGCTATTCCAGGAAGTGTGTGGGCGGGAAAAGATTACTGTGACTGTACATTCCTTCATAGCTTTAACTCTGCATGGAAAAACAGACCCTTCCTCACTGCCTACTAAGTATATAGGCATGTATACATGGATTAAATGGCAGTGGGTTAAGATTCTCTTGATGTTTGTGCGGATAAAATGAAGCAAAAGCAAGTACATTTATAAACAGTACATTTATTTCCTTGTCAAGCAAGGAAAAGATTGACCTGTCAGTGTAATAGAAACCCTATAAAATGGGAGAGTAGCTCAGTTCAAGATTTGCAACACTTCGTGGGTCTGAGCCATGGGTCTGAAAACCAGGTCATGACTAAGTTAGATAAATCATGATGGCTACAGTCTACTAAAAATAGTAATATCATCTTTTATCTTCTTGTTTAGTGTTCTTCCGATGGCTAAATTAGCAGCACACCCATTATGGGGGCTTTGACCTGCAGTAGGAAAGACTTCTGCATTGGATCCTGCCATTAACATATAATTTATGTAATGCCTTCCAGATGGTGCGCTAACTGTGTGATATTTCTTCATATAATAAATGTGTGCCTGATGTATGCTAGGCGGTGTTCTAAGTCCTAGGGATTCAGACGTGAATAGGAATGAGTGAGGGTAAGGGCAAGGAATGTATAAGAAGTAGATGAATACGGAAATACTAGAAAAGTGGCAAGAACTATAAAACTAGGGGGAGTGATGGCGAGTAACTGGTGTCTCTTGCCGATTGTGTTGTCAGGAAAGACCCCTTCGAGGTTTTGATCATCTGAATGAGCCACCGTGTGACAGTGACCAAAAAATATTTCAGACACGGCGAACAGTTAAAGAGCAGTGACCATTCATTCATTTATTCACGCATCCCTGAATCTACTCTAGAAGTACTTATTCAGCCCTACTATGTGCTGGGCCTGTTCTACCATTAGAATTCAGTGAACCCAAACAAAGGTATAATTGGACCATGAACAATAGGCATAATAAATAATTTGCATTTCACTTTAAAGATTGGTCTCTGCTGTAAAAAGTCATATGTGGTAGGGGTGGACTGAGCTAGCAAATGGCAGGGAGTGGTAAGTGGGCCAGGGGCAGATTACATTACCAAGCAGAGTAGTGAAGGTAGATCTCCCTGAGAAGCTTTGAGCAAATGGCGAGGGAATAGCCTAGCAGTTAACCAGAAGAAGGGTGAAGCAGGACAAGAAGAGCCAGTGCAAAATGCCCTCCGGCAGGGGCAGGCCTAGCATGGTTCAGGAGACCCGTGTGGCTGGTACAGAGTGAACAAGGAAAAGGTCAGAAGGTCCATGGAGAATCACAATACATAGGGCCTTGTAGCCAAAGTTAGAATTGTCATGTCACTTGGAGTGAAATGTGGAGCCATTACAAATTTGGAGCCTAGGAGTGACATGATCTAACATGTTTTCAAAGGACCACTCTGGCTATGAACTGAAAAGAGACTCGCAGGGGCCAAGTGTAGAAGCAAGGAGAATAGTAAGGAAGTTGCTTCATTAGTGCAGCTGAGAAATGATGGTGGCTTGGACCAGAATTGTAGGGGTGGTGGGACGTGGTCCAATTCTGGGTATGTTTTGCAGGTCCCTGCCAGGACTTCCTTTTGGGTCAGATTTGGAATGCACCGGACACAAGACTTACTGGCTGAGTGAGTAGAGCAGGGTCGCCATTGATTGAGAAGGCTGAGGACAGAATAACTTTGGTGTTGGGATAGCTTTGATGGTCTGGAGTTCATTTGTGATCATGTTGATGTTGATCCATGATTAGGAATCCATGTGGATATCTTAAATAGCTGTTGGATATAAGCCTCTACAGGTCAGGAGAGGAGTCTGGTTCTTTATGCTCTAGGAACAGGCAATATGGATATATGCGCAGAGCCAAGGGCACCTCATGGGCACCACAGTGTTTAGAGGTTGGGGAGCAGAAGAAGCATAAAAGATTCTGAGGAAGGGTAACCCCTGAAGTAAAAGGGAAATCAAGAGAGTGTGGTGGCCCCAGAGGCCAGATGGAGAAATATAGCAGAGGCAGTGAACACCTCTATCAAATGCTATCCATAGGTGACCCAACAGGACAACTACAGAAAGACTAGGGGATTTAACAGCATGTCTTTGAGCAATTTTGGTAGGGTGGCAAGGCAGGGAACCGGACTGACATTAGACTAAAAGAGAATGAGGGGATGGGGCACCTGGGTGGCTCAGCCGGTTAAGCATCCCCCTTCAGCTCAAGTCACCATCTCGCAGTTCACAAGTTCGAGCCTCTGCATTGGGCTCTGTGCTGACAGCTCAGAGCCTGCTTCATATTCTGTGTCTCCCTCCCTCTCTGCACCTCCCCAACTCATGCTCTGTCTTCCTCTTTCTCTCTCAAAAATAACTTTTAAAAACAGAGAGAATGAGAAGAGGAGAATCAAGGAGTGCAAATATAGATCACTCTTTGAGGAGATGGATTTTTTGAGAGAGAGAGAATGAGCGGAGGCTGGGGGGCAGAGAGAGAGAGGGAGAGAAAGAATCTCAAGCAGACTGCATGCTGTCAGAGCAGAGCCCAACATGGGGCTTGATCCCAGGAACCAAACCAGGAGATCATGACCTGCATCGAAATCAAGAGTTGGACACTTAAGCAACTGAGCCTCTCTTTAAGGAGCTTTGCTGAAACGGAAAGCAGAGTAGTAAGCAGGGCAAGAATGGCCAAGAGAAGGGTTTTTTTTTAATTTGTTTCTTAGATTTTATAATAGGAGGGAAGTAACAACCTGTGTTTGCCTGTGGATGAGATTGACCCGGTAGAGAGGAAAAACTGAGGAGGCAGAAGACTGAAGAAAGCATTGCTAGGACAGAGTCCTTGAGTAGGTAAAAGGGGTCGAGCTAGTGTACTGGAGAAAGGGTGGCTTTAGAGGGGAACGGGCTTTGTTAACTGCTTATCGATCAAGGAACCAGGCAAAATACGTGGGTGCAGAGGCTGGAAAGTGAGTGCACGGGTTAGTAGGGGTCTGTTAATTTCCCTCTTTGTTACTTCTCTTTTTCTTACTAGGGAAGGAAAGGAAGCAAGCGGAGTAGCAAGGAGGGAGGGAGGGAGTGGAGGGGTGTTGGAGGAGAGAGAAGTTGGGGTGGTGTGTGGGCAGTGATTGGCTGCCACCCGGAAGGGCCCCCCTGAAGATCCCGGTCTCCAGGGGCCACTGTACCTGGAACCTAGCTCTTACTGGAAAGAACGGGGGAAGGGGAGGGGGATGGTGCCAGGGAACAATAGCAGGGAGTTAGGTTTGGTAAACCTGAGTCAAGAGTTTAGATTTTATTCCACGTGAACCCTTAGGAAAATTATTTAAACTTTGCACCTCGGTAGTCCACTTCTGACAAAATAAGGTAAGAATCCATAACCTTTGACCTCTCAGATTCTTGACCCTGTGTGAAAGCGCTAATTAATTCTTAAGTGTTCATTAAACCAACAGCTCAGATCTCCTGATTCTTAAGGATTTGTTGAAAAGTAAAATTTCTCGGCCACGCATCTTCCCTTTTATTCTTTGAATAGCTTTCAGCTCTGCTCCAATATCTTGATCTTCCAATTGCCCTCTCTTTCTGGAGCTTGCTTTATGGATTCAATTCTAAAACTTTTCACGGAGAAAGCAAATAGGGGTCAGTCATTCAGCATGTCTTTCTTGAGCAGAGATGGTGATCCTGGCCCTGTGAACTTACTTTCAGCATTTTTTGAATACTTGGCAAGAATATGAAGGTTAAAAGATTAAACGTGAACTTACTAAAATTTGATGGGCAAGTCTGAAACCAGAAATAAATATTCCTTGGGCTTCTAGGTTAATACCAAGGCAGGGATTTCTCTTCTGTGGGCATTTTTCCCTTCCCTGTTTATTAATATTTTCAGGTAAAGCCCCCTTTGCCCCCTTGTGAAGATGCTGATCACAGCATGATTTCTAATAGAAAAATCACAAGCATCCTGTATTTCCAAAAATCTTGCAAGCATAAAATAAATTATCCATGTGATAGAAAATCCACACACATTTAAAATTTCTCCTTTTGAAGACTATTTAATAACATGGGGGAATGCTCCTGGTGTAATGAGGAATACAGTAGAATTAAATGTTTACTATAACCTCAATTTTTAGGTGAATGTGTTTTTATTTTTAACCTGGGATATAACATAACATAACATTTTTTTTTTACAAAACAGTGATTCTCTCAAAGTAATATGATTAAGGGTGTTGTGTTTTATTTTTCTTTGAACATTTTTTTTGAAAAATTTCTGTAATGAAATGTATTCCCTTTTTGATGAAATTAAAATTAAATTTACTACGACACAGTAATTTTTCTTACGTCTGGAGACAATTGATGACTGAAAAAATACCAGTGTTTCTCTCTGCTACTGATGGCCTAGAGCAAACTAAGATCCACCCATATTAGAGCAGAAAGCTTTCTGACCCACTTGGGGACAAAAAAAATAATGCTCTAGGTTTAAATGTTTGCCAAAATAATAAGAAGGAGGAGAAGAATCGAGTGGAGTATGGGGGCGACATATAAAACTATAAAAAAAAAACCCCAAAATATAAAACTATATACCAGTCTTCAGATCTTATGAAATTGTAAATGTCTCTCTCATTCATTTTTCTGTATTGTGTGGTAAACAATTGTTTCGCAATTATTTGACAGTCTGTTATTCATTTAAGAAACACTTACATAGCACTTAGTATGTGCCTGCACTGTTTCTAGGTGCTTTATGTGTAACTCATACCACTCCTCACAGCATATTTGTGATATGGATCGCCTCCTTTTTTAAATACGTGAGAAACTTAGACGTAAGCAGGTTACATACTAAACCACATTGCAGGCACTGCACTGGGCTTTCGGTTTTACTCGCCCCCACACAGCAAGATATATTGAGTCCCTATCCTCGGGGAACATATAGTCTGGTAGGAAGACAGAGGTTGATCCAATAATCACACACCACAAATGCACAATTACAAAATATAATACACCTCTGAAGAAAACGGTAGACGGGGCCCCGTGCATCTCGAATTACAGGACGCCTCTGTAGGCTCATTTGTCTTCCTTATCGTGACCGTTACATAGAATTGTGGTGTACAATTGCGCTAAACACCGTACAGGAGAAGAGCAGAAAAGGAAGATCTCACTGCTGGTTACAGACCAAAGCCAATGATGCGCTCCCTGCTTTCAATGGAGCAGCAACACGGATCGGCCCACGCAGAGGCAAAGGAACTCCTTCCTCGCTGGAAAAAGAGTCGAGAAGAAAACATTTATTTCAGCAGATGTATGTGTCCCTGTTGGTTTCTCTGCGCTAAGTTGCCAATATCTCCCTCCCGGCATTTGCCCTCATACATTCCTAGTGCCTACTTTGGGTGAGGGAAAAACGAAATCGCGGCACGAGGAATGATGGGAGTTTGGATTCGGGGTTGGTTTTAATTGGTACAAAGGCATGAATTTTGATGGCGTAGTCCAGAGGATTTTTTTTTTTTTGAACTTGCTCTTTTCGCAGAGAAAGGAAAGATACTTTTACTGGGAACCAAGACTTGTGTAATATAATCCAAATCTTTTATTTTTTTTTTTTAGTTCTTTTTGTTTTGTTTTTAGTTTTTTTGTGTGTATGAATTTTTTGGTCTGAACACAATGACGACTGAAATTTTCCACTATAAAGTCTCCTTTGAGGAAATCCGGGGCACTTGGGCGGCTCAGCTGGTTAAGCGTCTGACTTTGCCGCAGGTCACGGTCTCGTGGTTCGTGAGTTGGAGCTCCATGTTGGGCTCTGTGCTAACAGCCCAGAGCGTGGAACCTGCTTCAGATTAGGTGTGTCCCCCTCTCTCCGCCCCTCCCCTACTCACACTCTGTCTCTCTCTCTCTCTCTCTCAAAAATAAATAAATGTTAAAAAAATTTTTTTTTTAATCTCCTTTGGGAAATCGGATTCAACTTTAGTTTCTGGAATAAAATTCACAAGGCTTTAGAGAACTCACGTGTTTAGAATCCAGCATCTTCTCGCTGGAGGGATACCAAGTTGCCATCTCAGACCTGGACAAAATTTAATCCCTAAACCAGGGATATTCTGCTGATCAGATGCCACCCTTTGTGAAGAACTATGAACTGCTCCAGGCACTACCGCCTGTTGAACTAAACATCTCAAGATAGCAGTCGAGTTATTCCTGAAGCTTACGAGACTTGTGTGGTCATGTGCTAGTGGGATGATCCCTCATCCCAGCCTCATTAGGCTGTCGTGTGTATAATTTCTTTCCTCCTCATCCTAGTAACAGGGCAACTGCATAGAGCAACTACCAAACTCTCGACAAGTACTCTTAGCTGTCACCGTCATCTGCCCCTGGGGGCCTCTTAAGATGGGTCCCTGATCTCCCAGTTGCGTTTTGCTGGAAAACTGGACTGTAAGGAGTGAGAATTTGTGCCAAATTGGACTCTCATCAGATTCCTAGTAATTTAGAGCTAGGAATAAGAGAATAGTCACTTCTCCATGAGAAAGTAATTGTTGTCTGTGACATTGGGAGTTGCTGAGGACCACCTTCAGTCTGCATTGGGTAGCGGATAAAGCTGTTTGGGGAGAAGGAAGAAATTGGAACAGACGGAGAGAATGGACCAGCCATGAAAGTGGGAGAGAGTATTCCATGGGTTCCAGGCTGGCTTTGAAAACTGGGGACTAGTGCTTCCCGAAACCCCACAGATTTCCTGCCTATACATCCACGATATCCCTTTATCACCATCATGCATTTGGTTGGTTTGGTTTAAACCACGCTTGATCGTGGTTTAAACCACGTTGGAACTGAAGAGTCTTAACTAATGTAGTGGCTTTCATAGTTGAACAAGAATACTTGCCATAATCACACACGCACCAGTCTCCTTTAGAACTAGCTGTGGCAGGTGTCATGCCAACGGTTCCAGCTGTAGACGTGCACACGAATTACCTGTTTTCATACTAAAGGAACAAAGACCTCAAGCAGGAAAAAGAAACACGCAAAGAAGTTTTAGTTTGAGAAAAAGTAGCAGGCATTTCCTAGAAATAGCTCTGACCCAAACCCAGCCAGAGCAGATTCAAGTGGAAGGATATAAACAGAAATCACACCCGGACTGCTATAATTAAACTTAACTAGATTTTAGAGGAAATTCTTCTTTGTGAAAAGCAAAGAATCTCCAGAGTGGTTCATTTGTCCTAAGCACTCAAGAAAACAATTATCAAATTTGTGGTTTGCAGGTTGAAATCTTTTTCAAATCAAATCAGTCAGTGTAAAAATAAAACTTTAAAAATCTGTTTTACGAATGCTGAAATAAGATTCGTGCGGAGGTCATGGAGGTTCAACTGTATTAGATATTTCCTGTGACTGGAGTCTCCACCCAACACGCGTCTTGAATAATCATCAAGTTCAGTACAGCTTTTGTCATTGTTTTCGTCTTAACACTTTGTATGTTATTAATACCTTTATCAATATTTTATCTTTTTACTTTATGTCTGATTGTACTATTCATACCTAGGAACGTGGACCCCTGATAACTTTAAGAGGATTAAGGTAGAGGAAATTGGCTTTATTAGTTTGGATTTGTTTTATTAGTATTCTACAGTTTGATTAAAATGAGAAAGTCAAGAGAGTGCTATTTACCAAGCAGAGTAAAAACAACATAAAATGAAATAAACTGAGCCTCCATGTATTATTGATAAAACACAAAGACATTTCTACAGCATCATTGTAAGTACAAAGGTCCTTGTGTGAGACAATAAAGGAGAACAAAGACATTTTTTTCCCCAGACTGTTTTTAGTTTCTTTGCAGATACCTTTAGTTAACTGAAGGGCATACTTTTTCTTTAAAAGGAATTTAGAGAGGAAGGTACCAAAATATACCAGACAACTATATTGAAATATTTACCATTTGTTGATTTGGGACATAGAGTGAATGACAGATTTCAGCATAATATTTGCAGAGGGAGAAAGAGAATTTTCCATGAGCATCTAGAATGTTGTTTTGCTTGGGTTTATGCAGAAAATACATCTGAGAAAAATGAAAATTAATCTTGGAGAGGGGGAGAATTCCTCTGAGAATATAACCATATAATGTCAACAGAATTTTTCAAGTGGTTAGCAGTAAAGAAATAAGATTGTTGACGGATTTTTTTTTTCAATCTACCTTTTGCGAAAGTGAGTTGAGCTTTTAGATGACAAAATGGGTGTGGTCCTGCCTGAGTATTTAAAATATACATGATCTGGTGTGCATGTTTGCATATGTTTCTCTTGTCTTCTCATCTTCTCCCCCACCCCTCCATGGTTTGATAAATTCAGTTGCTGGTTATAGATTTGGAGATGTTCCCTGTAAAAGCCATTTTGAGTAAAGGCATATGATTATCTAAAATCATTGGCATGCCAAAGAACAATAAGTGGAAAGAAACTAATTGGAAGTTTCACTTTTTCGTTTTCTTTCTTCCTTTCTTCCTTTCTTTCTTCCTTTTCTGCCCTTGAATTTAAAGTCTGTGAGTTCTAGCACATGGAACAAGGAACCCGTTTATTGTTTGCATGGAAAATGTAATAACAGGGAAGGTCAACCGATATAGAAGCTTTCCCATACAAGACAATGGTCTTAAAAACGGGGGAAAGTGAATTCATGTTCAGTGGGCCTTAAAAGAATGTTTATTTGATGGGAAGAGTTTAGATCATTGGAGGCCTAGAAACACCAGTTCTGAGGAGAATAGGACCAAGCACTCTGGATATGAAATCAAAGCTATTTAAGAAGACTGCTAAAGCCGTCTTGCAGAATCATGAAAGAGCCTTCATTTGTCATCAAAAACCCTGTGTGTGAAGGAAGGCAGGCTCTGCCCCTGAACACCTGGGTGATCGTGCACAGATGGGTCTCAGTTTTCTCATCTATATAATGGATATTCTTATCTGTGAATCAAAAATATAACTCACCTAGCATGCTGCCTGGTGCATAAATCTTATAGGAAAGGAAGTTGCTATTATTTCTAAACTTGATATCACCAGAACTTCTTCAACTGTGCCAGAACTGTAGCCTTTATGATTGTGTCACTGTTAAACATCCTGGCTTCATTTCTGTGGAAAAGGTAGAATTGGATTTTATATTTCAGGTAAATTCAGCAACATCGTCTTTTGTCACCCCCCCCCCCAGTCTCGATTTACCTGTCGTGTCCCCCTCCCTTCACTACACAGACAAAATGTGCAAAACTCTGGGTCAACGTACTAAAATCGGTTTGGGAATATTTACAGACTTTCAGCCTAGCCCAATCTCCATGCACAAACACAATTTCTATAAATTCACTCTTCCTGATATACTTGTGAGATGTGGATAGGCAAAAATCTTTCATTTTGAATGTTACAATCCTAGTTTAAATGGTTTTTTAAACTTTCTAAAATAGTAATAATTTGAAAAATATTTCGAATATTCAAAAAAGTGTATATATATGTATATATGTGTCTATATATATACATATATATGTATATATATAGACACATATATATAAGTGTATATATATATATATATACACACACACATATATAGTACTGTCTTTCATCAGGTCCTAATACTTTGCTATATTTATTTCAAGTTTTTCAGAAAATAAAACTTGACAGATTTATTTAGAGCCCAATCTCAACATTTTCCACAGTAACCACTATTCTGAATTTTAGGTTTATGATTCTCAAGCAGATATCGATCCTATTACTACATATCTAAGTGTCCATAAATTTGAGGCACAATTCTTGAGTGTTTTAAGTTTTACAAAAGCAGCATTTTACTTTCTATATTATACCCATGACTGTTTTCAATATTTTGAGATTTATCCATATTGCTACATGCCATGTCATTCGTTTTCATTACTGTATCATATTTTATTTCATGGATTGGGTGAAATTCATTGGCGTGTTCTTTTGTTAACAAGTATTTAATTTATTCCAGCTTTTCACTGTACCAAGGATGATGTGAACATTCTTGTACCTATCTTCCAGTGAACACGCACTAGAGTTTCTCTGGTAGACATTTCTAGAAGTGGGGTTGCAGGCAACAAGGGAAGGGAATGCAGTCTCAATTGTACCATTTATTGCAAAGTTGCTCTTCAGAATGGCTGTGACCTCTACACTCTTCCCCATACACTCCCCTCCGTGATATATGGTCACCCTAATCCTCCTCATCTGTCCTCTTGATATTGTCAGATTTCTTAATTTTTTGAAAACTTGGTAAGCCGAAAATAGATTTTAAATTTGTATTATCCTGATTATCATGGAGATCAGCCCTTTTTAATATGCTTATTGGCCATTCATGTTTTCTTTCATATCTGTGAGCTGTGAGATTTGGAATCACATCTGTGTCTTTTTTTCTTTGTCTATGTACTTTTATTCCTTGCTGATTTTAGGAGTTCTTCATATATTCTGAATGATAATCATTTGTTATATGTGTTGCGATTTCTTTTCTGGACAGTCTGTGTTTTATCACTGTGCATGGATTTTTTAAATTTTGAAAATGAGGGTTTTTTCTTCTCATGTTTTATTTTTAAAATTCTTCTCAACTCTGAGGTCATAAAAATGTGTTCCTTTCATATGTAAGTATCTGATCCAACTGGACTTTTTGATGAGAAGTCGCTACAGGATTGCCGCTGGTTTTCTAACGGGTAACCATTTTTCCAGATGACCGAGTAATCCCTCTTTCCCTCACGTCAATACAGATGCTCTCTACTTATCTCTTCTATTTTATGCCACAGTATGGCACTAAAGCTATGTTTACTAAAGCCTTATTGTTATAGCTTTGTAATCATGCTAGATCCCTATACAGTATGCTCCTCCCATCCTACCATTGATATTGCCTTCAAAACTATTTAGATACCCATGTTGCTTTGCTCACCCAAATGAATTACAGGTAACTGTAATTAACAATGTGAATTATTGGGGGGCCTGGGTGGCTCAGTAGGCTGAGCATCCGACTTCGGCTCAGGTCACGATCTCACGGTTTGTGGGTTCGAGCCCCGCGTCGGGCTCTGTGCTGACAGCTCAGAGCCTGGAGCCTGCTTCAGATTCTGTGTCTCCCTCCCTCTCTCTCTGCCCCTCTCCCACTCATGCTCTGTCTCTCTCTGTCTCTCAAAAATAAATAAATGTTAAAAAAAACTTTTTTTAAAAACCTGTGAATTATTAACTTCCACCAATAGCTGTTGGGATTTTGCTTGTATTCCAGCCATTTCATAATTTGGGAAGAACTGGCAACTTTATGTCATTGACACTTTCTGTCCACATCCTTGAATATCTCTTCTTTTGTTCAGGTCTTCCTTTATGTCCTTGATAATTGTGTGAGTTGGGATTCATTGAACTAGATAAAGCAGAAAACCTAAAATAACAGAAACTGAAACAAAAGCGTTTATTTTTCCCTCTCACATAAATGAAATCTGGAGGTGGTCAGTCCAGGGCAAGTGTGGCAGCCCTACTGTCACCCGGGCCACAGGCTTCTTCTAATTTTCTGCGACAATCCTAGCACATGGCTTTGTCTTCAAAGTTATCTTGTCATCTATTGGCTCCTGGAGCTCCAAATGTCTCATGTATAGCGGTCAGAAAGGCGAGAAGGCAACACAGCTTGATCTGTCTGTCACCCTTTAAGGAGCCTTTCCAGAAGGGACACCCAGTAACTTACCTTACGTGCTGCTAGCAAGAATATAGTCTCCCGTCTCTACTCGAGTGCAAGGGGGACTGCAAAATGTGCTCTTGTAACCCGACCTCTTGCTCCCCACAGTAATACAAGAGCCTTTATTCATGAGTAAAAAAGTACAGATATTAATAAGGAAAAAAAAAAGATAGCTATTAATGGTCTCTGTCACGTGACCTTGCACACAATGTCTACGTTTTGTAGATCTGTTTGTAGGTACCTTACATTTTTGCTACCCTTATGACTCTGTGCCTTTGTAATAAATTGATAAGACTCATATATAGGAATATTTTTGCATTTTTATGTGTTTATCTTTGATCTAGCAATATTAGAGAACTGTTATTTATTCTAACAGCTTGCCAATGGTTTGTATTTAGACAGTTGTTATGGACTGAATTGTGGCCCCTGCCTACAAATCCATATGCCAAAGTCCTAATTCCTGGGATGGGCATACCTTGTTTTCTTGTGCTTTGCCTTAGGATATTGCATTTGTTACATATTGAAGGTTTGTGGCAAGCCCGTCTTGAGCACGTCTGTCTGCGCCAGTTTTTCAACATTTACTCACTTTATGTCTCTGCGCCACATCTTGGGAATGTTTGTAGTGTTTCAAACATTGTCATTATTATTATATTTGTTAAGTGATGTGTGATCAGTGATTTCTAACTTTTGTGGTTGTTTGGGGACAGCACAAACCACACCCATGTAAGATGGCAGGCAATCTATGAATGTTGTATGTGTTCTTACTACACCACCAACTGGCCTTCCCCATCTCTCCCTCTCCTCACGCCTCCCCATTCCCTGAGGCAAAGCAGTATTGAAATTAGGCTAGTTAATAACCTTATAATGGTGAAACAAACAGTCCCATGTCTCTCATTTTAAATCACAAGCTAGGAATGATTAAGCTTAGTAAGGAAGATGGGTCTTAAAAGCCAAGATAGGCAGAACGCTAAGCCTTTTGAAGGAAACAGTTCACCAAGCTGTGAATGCCAAGGCACAGTTCTTGAAGGAAATTAAAAGTGCTTCTCCATGGGGCGCCTGGGTGGCTCAGTCGGCTAAGTGTCCGACTTCAGCTCAGGTCACGATCTCGCGGCCCGTGAGTTCGAGCCCCGCGTCGGGGTCTGTGCTGACAGCTCAGAGCCTGGAGCCTGTTTCGGATTCTGTGTCTCCCTCTCTCTCTGACCCACCCCGTTCATGATCTATCTCTCTCTGTCTCAAAAATAAAAATATAAAACGTTAAAAAAAATTAATAAAAAAAAAAGTGCTTCTCCAGTGAACGCACGGATGATAAGAAAGGGAAATAGCCTTCATGCCGATGTGGAGACAGTGTGAGTGGTCTGGATAGAAGACCAAACCAGCCCCAACCCTCCCTTAAACAGAAGCCTGATCCAAAGCAAAGCCCCTGACTCTCTTTAATTCTATGAGGACTGAGAGAGGTGAGGAAACTGCAGAAGAAAAGTGTGAGGCTAGCAGAGGTTGGTTGTTGATGTTTAAAAAAACCATCTCCGGGGCGCCTGAGTGGCTCAGTTGGTTGAGCATCCGACTTCAGCTCAGGTCATGATCTCGCGGTCCGTGGGTTCGAGCCTCCGTCAGGCTCTGTGCTGACCGCTCAGAGCCTAGATCCTGTTTCAGATTCTGTGTCTCCCTCTCTCTCTGACCCTCCCCCATTCATACTCTGTCTCTCTGTCTCATAAATAAATTGTTAAAAAAAATTTAAAAAAAAAAAAGCCATCTCTAAAACATAGAAGTGCATAGTGAAGCAGCAGGTGTTGGTGTAGAAGCTGCAGCAAGTTCTCCAGGATATTTAGCTAGGATAATTCATGAAGGTAGCTGCACTAAACAAAAAAGATTTTCGGTGTAGACAAAACAGCCTTCTATTTGAAGAAGATGCCATCTTGGGCCTTTATAGGCAGACAGGAGATGTTCATGCCTGGATTTAAAGCTTAGGGCAGACTGACTCTCTGGTTAGGGTCTAACACATCTGGTGACTTTAAGTTGAAGACACTGCTCCTGCTGGGGAACGTACCCGAGGGATACAGGAGTGCTGACGCATAGGGGCACATGTACCGCGATGTTTATAGCAGCGCTTTCAACAGTAGCCACATCATGGAAAGAGCATAAATGTCCATCAGCTGATGAATGGATAGAGAAGATGTGGTTTATATATACAATGGAATATTACTTGGCAGTGAGAAAGAATGAAATCCGGCCATTTGCAGCAATGTGGATGGAACTGGAGGGTGTCATGCGAAGTGAAATAAACCAGGCAGAGAAAGACAGATACCGTATGTTTTTTTACTCATGTGGATCTTGAGAAACTTAACAGAAGACCATGGGGGAAGGGAAGGGGGGAAAAAGTTACAGAGAGGGAGGGAGGCAAACCGTAAGAGACACTTAAGGACTGAGAACGAACTAAGGGTAGATGGGGGTGGGGGAGAGGGGAAAGTGGGTGATGGGCAGGGCGGAGGGCACTTGTTGGGATGAGCACTGGGTGTTGTATGGAAACCAATTTGACAATAAATTATATTTTTTTAAAAAGTTGAAGACAGTGCTCATTTACCATTTCAAAAATCCTGAGATCCCTAATAACTACCCCAAATCTACTCTGCCTGTGCTTGTAAGTGGAACAACACAGCCTAGATGACAGCACATCTGTTTACAACTGGATTTCCTGAATCTTGTAACCCCGCTGTTGAGACCACTTGGTCAGGAAAAAAGATTCCTTTCAAATATTACTGCTCGTTGACAATGCACCTGGCCACCCAGTGGGATTAATGTTGTTCTTATGCCTGCAAACACCACATCCATTCTGCAGCCCATGGATCAAGGAGCCATTTCGACTTGCAGTACATATTTCATGAATACATTTTGTAAGGCTATATTTGCCATAGTGATTCCTCTCACGGATCTGGGTAAAGTTAACTGAAAACCTTCCAGAAATGATTCACCAAACCTAGATGCCATTGAGAACATTTGTGATTCATGGGAAGAGGTCAACATATCAACATGAATAGGAATTTGGAAGAAGTTGGCTCCAACCCTCATGGATGACTTTGAAGGGTTCAAGACTTCGGTGGAGAAAGTGACTTGCAGATGTGGTAAAAATAGGAGAACTAGAATTAGGAGTGAAGCCTGAAGATGGGACCGAATTGCTGCAATCTTGTGATCAAACTTGGATGGATAAGGTGTTGCTTCTTATGGATGGAGAAGGAAAGTGGTTTTTTGAGATGGAATCTGTTCCTCGTGAAGATGCTGTGAAGCTTGTTGAAATGACCACAAAGACTTTAGAGTATTAAATCAACTTCATTTATAAAGCAGTGGCAACATTTGAAATAATCGACTTCAATTTCGAAAGAAGTTCAAACACTATCAAATAGCATCACATGCAACAGAGAAAATGTTTATGAAAGGAAGAGTCAATCAGTGCAGCAGACTTCGCTGTTGTCCTATTTTAAGGAATTGCCACAGTAGCCCCATTCTTCAGCACCCACCACCCTGATCAGTCAGCAGCCATCAACACTGAGGCAAAACACTCCACCAGGAAAAGATTATGATTTGCTAACCACTCAGTCAATAGTTAGCATTTTTTTGCAATAAAGTATCTTTGTATTAAAGTCTATACATTGTTTTTTAGACATAATTCTGTTGCATAAGTAATAGATTGCAGTATAGTGTAAATATAACTTTGATATGCACTGGAAAATCAAAAAGTGAATGTGATTCGTGTGGATGTGTTTTAAGGTGCTGGTCTGGAAGTCAACCTGCAATATTTTTGAGGTATGTCTATACCTCAGAATGTGACTGTACTTAGAAAGAGAACCTTTATAAGAGGTCATTAAGTTAAAATGAGATTCTTAGACCCTAATCCAATATGACTGTGTCCTTCTAAGAAGAGGACATTAGGAGTTCACTTATTGTTGAATTGTTTTACATTTGGTCATGGTAGGCCATAATTAGGGAAGCAAGAGGACACATACCTGTATTCATGGAGTTTATAATCTAGCTTTTAAAAAGGCTGCAGAGTCTGGACAGAAAGAAACCATCCAGAGCTCTGCTGTCCGATGAAAACACATGTGACTAGTTAAATTATAACTAACGAAAATTAAACTTAAAATTTCATTTATCTGGTGTACTTCAAGTGTTCAAGAGCCTCACATGGGTAGTGGCTACCATGTTGGGCAATGCGGATGGCGAACATTTCCATCATCATCAAGGCTCTAGCAGAAAGCACCATTCTGGAGATTGACGTGCAGAATTAGTCAAGTGAATGGGTGAGAAAGGTCAATCTTAGAGGCCTCTTCAGAAAGCCACTCAAACACGCAAAAACCAAGGGTAGAGTAAACAATTGAGGAGTTTGTCCTGAGGTAAAATATAAAGGCTTGCCTAAAAACTAAAAGGAGCCACTAATGTCTTCCTCAGTCGTTGGATGAGAGACATTCAGTGCTATTCTGCAGCAGACGTGGGAGCTCCAGGAAATTTCCAAAAAGGAAGGATTTGGCCGGGAACATCTCCAACAGAGAAAAGTTCAATAATTGTGTGAAATCATTTGATGCTGACTTGGCCAAATTTCTGTGGTAATTTTGATCCTCACAAAATGTCAGTTATTTCACACACACACACAAATATTTGTAATGCATAATTTCAGCTACTCTGAACAATTTGCCAGCATTTCCCGTACTTTACCTTTGAATTTTATAAAATTCCAAGATATTTCGTGGTTACATCCAAAAGAAATTTAGGATGATTTTTTTCTATTTTTTCTAGGTCTTTTTCTTTTTTAACCATAGCTCTCATGAACTTGTAGTCCCCCATTCATTTCTCAAAATTGAGATGTCAAATCTGTTAACTCTCCTATCAAACAAATATTTGGCCCAAATATAATTACATACTAATAAAAATGAGAATAGCCCATTTGTGCTCACATTTAATAACGGTTGGAATGGTATGGGTGTTGAGAAGATGTGGATGACTGGGAAGTGAGATAAACTTTAAAATGAATCAGCAGAGAGAGTCAAAATAAAAGTCCTAAAACACAATAAAGCTCCCAACTTCAGTAACAGGAGCTTTCATTTTGAGATAGTTGGTCATGATAGGCAACAAACAATAAATATGACTGTTTCCCTCCCCCCACAAAAGAACCTCCAGTATTTTCATCATTTAAAAATATTCTATATACATAAAAACAAAGTTCCTGAATACCCATAACTAAGGTCCCGCCATAGAAACTTTAGCAGGCATATTTTTGCCCTAAAAGATCTAAAATTAGGGCATCCTATTGAATTAAAAATCACTTCTGTCTTTCTTCCATCAAAATGGCCCAATCCAAAAATGAAAACAAAATGAGCAAACCTATCAGTCATCCATCTGGGCCATGATAAATCCATACCAGGAGGTGTGAGATTTAAAAGTAAACTTAAAGCTTTACTTAATGTTAGGAGCAGAAATAGAAATTTAACTCCAGTTTTTTGATCCCAGATCCCTGTTACAGCCTCATTCACTAGACTGGATGAACTTGTCATAGCAAGAATGCAATCAGGGTTCTATTTGGAAATGAAGACATCACAGTAGTAATTAGGGGTAAGCGATGACACAGAAATGAGCAAAAGGCTCCATCATTTTTAGAACTTTTATTGAAAACACAGTGATGGGTCTCATTTACACTAACAAGGCAATTTGCAATAATAAAAATGTATCACTATATATATTCACAGTTACATATAGAAATATTTATATATTCATAGTTGTAAATGAAAAAAAATTCAAACTCATGGTAAGTGTTTCATTGAAATTTGAAAGCAGGATTCAAAGGAAACAATTCAGTACAGATCAGGCAGGGAATTGTCCCTGGGTTGCAGTCTTGCATCTATTTCCATAACACAGTCAAGTTTCCTCGAAAAGAAAAATAAGTCGCTTTGGCTTTGTTGATCCACATTGTCATTTGAATACGTTAGGCAATTCATTAAATGTGGCCAGTGTGAACTAATGAATTCTAAATTGCAGAACGTCTTGAGAGAAATAATTTACTCTAGACACTCAGTCAAAAGGCTTATACAATAAAAACAGTTGAACTAAAATATCTACTAGACGTTCTTTGGAAACCTGGTTCGTATGTTGGGATGGCTGTAGTTCGGTGGCGCTTATTCTCACTGTTTCTGACAGGGACTCATCTGTCTTAGGAAAGTTTGGAGTTCTGATTTATGAGCCCCGCTTCCAGGTCTCCATGTCTAGAAAATGTTGAGGGCCGCAGCTGAAGTACCACTGTACGGGAGGCCTTGCTTTGGTACTAACACCTGTTTCTAAGTTCCTGACAAATAATCTGAGCAGAGAAGCACCAGGCCTTACCTTTGTTTCTTCTGATAATCTGTACGTAAATAATCCTCTTTGCCTAAACTGATCTCTTTGGTTTGAAAGCATCTTCATCTGTACTCTGGGCTCTTTAGTGTGTGAATTTTTGTTTTTCCATCATCAAGGCCAGCTGCTTTCTGGAACCTACCCCTGTAAAGTGAATACAAACACTAGGATGACTTACAAGTAAGGTACTAACTGTCAACACTAAAATATATGCTATTCAAATGCCTCTGCACAGAGCTTGGCAAACTTTTTCTGCAAAGAACACGACAGTTAATATTTTAGGCTTGGCTGGACATGTGGTCTCTATCACAATCATCAGCTCTACGGCTATAGCACAAGACCAGCCCTCGATGATATACAAATGTACGTACAGGACAGTTTTTCGATAAAACTTTGTGTATGGACGCTGAAACTTGAATTTCATACAGTTTTTATGTGTCATGAAATAGTCTTCTTTCGATGTTTTTCAACCATTTATTAATGTGAAAACCAGGCTGAGTTTGCTGTCCAATAACACAGCAGCCCCGATTCAAACTCACAGGCTGTAGTTCGTGTGCCCCTTCTTTAAAAGTTTTCCCCGAGCGGTTTAAGGATTTTTCCTGAAGTTTCTTTTACCATGTGATTAATTATTCTGGCATATGTTTTTAAGTAGGAAAAGAAAAACTTGTGCTTAATAATCTGAATTGTCTCGAGGAAAATAGTGGGATCAGACTGAAAGCATCTTAACGCATATTGGCCTATCCAGGAGGCTCTGGCCCTGTCTGTGTAGCAGAAACTATTCCGACTGATTTTCTTCTTCCTGGAAACATACTTCCAAACCTCTTTTGTACTTAGTTAGTTTTGTTGCCACAGCAAGCCTAGCCTTACTGATGCCATCTTTTCTCTCAACTTGAACGCTTAGTAGAGTGTATAGAACGTAATGGGTGTTGAAGAGGTATTTATTGATTGCTGATAAATGGCAATCTTAGTAGTTAGGCATGTTATAATAACATATTGTATATCACTAAAATATTTTTTTAAAATCTATTTGTGATATATGACCAGGCTTCACAAATTGTACACATGGATTGAGAAGAAAGATAGAAACCCTGTTGTAGTGGGATTAGTGGGTCCATGTGTACTACAGTGTTGTGCTCATTCTTGTGCAATGTGAACATTTGTTGGGTTGCTACTCTGTGCCAGGGATATAGATATAAATCATTTGTGACAAATTTAATTACAATTTTCTGAGCCTCACCCTTCAAGATTAAGATGGGCAAACCACAACCATCCAAAGAAGAGAAATCAAGAGTATTCAGGCTAGGAAGGGTTATGAAAAGCATGTGTCACCTATGTTTTAAAAAAATGTACTTTGTGCCCAAATCCGTGTGAGTGGTGAGAATACTCAGATGAATAAACTGTTCTCCTGCTCTTGAGAAATGGGGAATTTAAGGCAGATGGACACGGGGCCATGCTATGCAAAGGTGTATATGTAAAGCTCTGTGAGTACAGGATGAAGAGTAAATGGCAATTCCTGGGACTCCAAAGGGTAGCATTTGAGCTGAGCCTGGAAAGACGCCTAAGTGTCACTTGACGGATAAAGAGAAAGTACTTGTTCAGTGTACCCAGGGGAAGGATATTGGGTGGAGTGTATGATGTAATAGGATAGGGTTCATGGGCAAGTAAATAGGCATAAGTAGAAGATGAGGAAATCTCAAATAGGCCATATCATGGAAATATTGGATGACACTCAGAAGGGACTGGACTTTTCCATTTGACACCATAGAACCACTAACAATTTGGGTAAGAAGGAAGTAACCTGGAAGGTTATATTTCTAAAAAATGAATAAGAAAATTTCAGCTGCTACAAGTGCTACAAAGACAGTATAAAGACATATCAAAACATATGTGATATGTGTGGACTGGGGCAGGAATAGGGGTGGGAATGCTATTTTAGGTGGTAGCCAAAGAAGACCTCTCTAAGGAGGTGAGGTTGAGCTGAAACATGAAAGATTAGAAGCTCATTCCACAAGACCAGGAAGAGCGACAAATACAAAGGCCCTAAGCCAGGATGGAGCTGGGCTTGTAGGAGGTTCAGAAAGAAAGAGGGCTGGTGAGGCTAGACTGTAGTGAGAGAAGGCAGGAGTAGTAGAGCATGGGGCAGAAAAGAGAGTTTGGCATATTAAGATACTCTCTCTCATGTAAGAAATATGAACTTTTTTTGCTAAGTGCAGTGGGATGACTTTTGAGGGTTTTTTGACTACCACTCCAGCAACTGTGGAGAAAGGAGATTGTAAGTTGGCTAGGGTGCTAGTTGAGCATCTGCTGGGGAAACTGTGAAATAGTCCTGACTCCAGATGAGAGTCTCTGGAAAAGAACTGGAAAGAACTAGATTTCATGGGCATCTATTTGGAGGAAACACCGAGAGCGTTTGTTAGTACTTGGTTGTGAGAGCTGGGATAAGGAAGGAATCAAATATTCCTCCTAGCTTTTCAATCATCAAGTAGGGGAAAGATAGCACTTTCTGAAATGGAAACAAGCAGGGTGGGGGAGATTCACAAAGGGAAAGAGAATCCTGATTACCCATGCGAAGTTTGATATTCCTATTAACTGTCCAAAAAGAGATGTTGAGTAGACAGACCTGAATATCAGAGTTTTAAAAAGTCAAAGCTAGAGATACGAATTTGAGAGTCATTTAATACATTAATTATAATGAATGCCTCAGAAATTTATGAGGTCCTCTAGAACAAAGTAGAGATAGAACAGAGGTGAAGCCTAGGGCTGAACCCATAGGGCATTTCAACAGTCAGAGGTTAAATGAACTGATGAGGAGGAACAAAAGACCTGAAAAGAATTCAGTAGAGGAGACAGAAAACCAAGTGAGTGCTGCTTTGGGGGAAAAAATAAAAACACAATGGAAGAGAGTGCTTTGAGAAGGAAGGGAGGAACCCATCTTTCCAATGGTGCTTAAGAAGTCAAATAAAAAGAGATCAGAAAACTGACCATTGGATTTCTCCATGCAAAGGTCATGGTCGCCTTGGCAAGAGCCAGTGTTGATGGATATAAAAACAAGAAACAAAAGTAGGGCAAAGGAAAGGATGACTATAAATGACTCCCAAGAAGTTTCATTGGAAGGAAGTAGAGCAATACAGTTGTAGGTAGAGGAGAATCTAGGAAGAAGGAATGTGGATTAAGAAGGTTGATGCTATTGGGGTGCCTGGGTGGCTCAATCAGTCAAGCATCCATTTCTTGATTTTCGCTCAGGTCATAATCTCATGGTTCGTGGTTTCGAGCCCCGCATTGGGCTCAGAGCTGACAGCGACAAATGGAGGGGCTGCCTTAGTTTTGATTCTGTGCCTTACAGCAATTGCATTTATAAAGTTCATAAAATGGCATAAACATTCAAAAGATGAATAAGGTCTGAGGATCTAATGTATATCATGATGACTATCGTTGCTAGCAGTGTGGGGTATATTTGAAATTTGCTAAGAGAGTAGAACTTAAATGTTCTGACAAAAAATAAAACATTTAAAAAAGGAAGGTAAATATGTGAGGTGATAGATCTGCTAATTATCTCTCTGGGAAGAATCCTTTCATGATATATACATCTATCAAATCATCACGTGGTACACTCTCCATAATTTACCATTTTATTTGTCAATTATACTTTAGTATAGCTTGATGGGGGGAAGAAAAGGCAAAGGGTGAGATTGCGGGTGCAGATAGCTTGATAGAGTTGGGCAGCTCAATTTGCATCTGTTACATAGTTTTAAGATATTGCGAGGAAAATGGATCCACGTGTCAGGAGAGTGGACACTTGAGAACTACCGCTACTAAGTAGTAACAATTATTAGAAACGTTTTCCTTGCTTGGAATCAAAATTCACTTTCAACTTGCCAGTATTACAAATTTAACCACACACACTTTCAGCTATGGTCTGGTTAGCAAGAAATTATTACATCCTTCATTGTAGACAGTAATTAATTTTGCCCAAGAGTGCTTTAAGTACATGGGAGCTCACAACAGATTATTTGGGACTCGCTTAATAAGAACCAGATAAAATCCCAGATGCTTCACATTTGCAAACTCTTAATTTAAATTGCCTTTATTTTGTTCTTAATTTATTGGGGGAAGGGATTGGCTGAAGAAATTTATATCTATTAAATTTGTAGCTTTCAAATCTATTTTATCTTAATGGTTTTCTCTTAGGCATTGAGAATTTTGCCTCTTTCACCCAAAATATTGACTATCCTTTCCATTTTGTGCCATCCACAAATTGGATGAGATGCCTCATGTCTTATCAATCAGTGATCCCCAATCTATTGTCAGAAGAGAAAATGCTTTTTCCCACTTAATATATCTATCTTTTAATGACCAGTCAATTTGAAATTTACCAATGGTTGCCATCAACTTTGTTCTAGACTTTCTCAAGCCTGTTGGTTATCTCCTTTCTGAATACCAGGACAAGTCAGCCTCTCTCCCATATCCATGTACCTCTCCTGCTTCTCCTCATTGCTAAAACATTTGCTTGTCTTATATTTACTGAATCTATGGAACTTTTTTAAAATCTTCACTCTAGGGGCACCTGGGTTGCTCAGTCAGGTGGTTGTCTGACTCTTGGTTTTGGCCTGGGTCATGATCTCATGTTCATGAGTTCAAGCCCTGCATCAGGCTCAGCACTGACAATGTGGAGCCTGCTTGAGATTCTCTCTCTCCTTCTGTCTCTACCCCTCTCCTGCTTGCGTTTGTGCGCTTGTTCTCTCTCTCTCTCTCTCTCTCTCAAAATAAATAAATAAACTTAAAAATTTTTCTTTTGAATCTTGACTCTAAAAAAATGTTCCTCTATGGTTAACAATGTTTTTTTTTTTAATATATCTCTTCTTTCTCTGTTTGTTAATATTTCTGGAATTAAATTACTTCTCAGGAAATGCCCTTATGCCCATCACAAATTTAAATTTCTTATACAAGGCACTCTTGGGTATATGAAATAAAGTCTTAAATAGATGTTTGGATATCCCAAAATTCTCTCCTCTCACTATTACTGATTTCAAAATATGTTGGGCTTGTCCTTCCAAAGAACCAGCAGCTTCCCATTCTTACACAATATCAGATTTCATTGATTAGTCCATGATATATGCCTGATTCTCAAGCAATCACGTGCTGGTTCACTTTATTTCACAGGAATATTAAGTCAGTGCCACATATTTTAGGGTTTTGTTACTGGTGCTTATTTGCAGGACTAATTTCTCTATTGGCCGTTATAATCTAGATTGTGGTATGGCAACAAACCTTGGAATGGCAGTGGCTTAACATAACAGAAATTTATCTCTCGCTTAAGAAAAGTCCACCATGGGTTGGGACAGCTCTCCAGGGCATCTGTCTCCCTTGCAGTGATTCATGCATTCCTGTGGCTTTTATCTCATGACACTGTCATATCAATATGTGATACCAAAGTTGCCTCAGAGGGGAAGTGTCTGACAAGTCACACATAACTTCTAGAAGCTCCAGACTGCAGATAACATCCATCACTAATACTCAGCATATTGGCCTGAACCATGTACACAGTTCCATAACTGCAAGGGTGCTAGGAAATGTGGGAGAGCATATGGATATTTGCTGAGAAGTAAATATCCTCTGCCAGCCTTATTAGTCAGGGTTCAGCCGGGAAAACAAAAAACGTTCTAGGTATTTCAAGTAGGAAGGGATTTAGTACAGGACATTAGAAGCATATATAACCATTTAAAGGGTAGAGAAAGTGAAGGTTAGGCAAGATACCACTAAAGTTCATGGAATCAGCAAGTGCAGGGATCATAGGAAACTGTCACTGATGATTTCAGCTGCCTGTAGGACTCAGAGAAGCTGCTGGCAAAACCTCCTGTCTCCTGTCTGCCAATGCCAACATGACTCACTGCACCTTCTGCTGGAGATTAAAGCTTTCCTCTGCCTTTCAAATCTCAATAGAAACTCCAAGTGCCCAAGACACTAGGCACAAGGCCCACGTGGCTTTTGAACACCTAAAATGTGGCTAGTCCAAATTGAAGTGTGCTGTAAGTGTAAAATACACAGCCAAACTTGAAAAATTAGCATAAAAGAGGAATGTAAAATATGTCATTGTTAATTTTTAATATTGATTACATGCTGAAATAATATAATGTAAATATTGGACTCAAGAGAATATGTTGTTAAAGTTCATTTCACCTGTTGCCAAACTTTTCTAGAGTAACTGTGCCATTTCACATCTCCACCTGCAACATGTGGAATCCACTCTCTTCACACCCTCACCATCATTTCATATTTTAGGCATTCCAGTGGGTATACAGTGTTATTCAATCGTAGCTTTGATTTGCGCTTTCCTCATAGTTAATGATGTTGAGATTTTTTTTTTTTTTTTTTTTTTTGCATTCATGCATGCATGTGTGTATCCTCTCTGGTTAAAAAAAAAAGTCACTCACATCTTTTGCACATTTTCTAATTGGATTGTTTGGGTTTGTTGAATTTTGAGAGTTCTTCCTATATGTTAGGTGCCATTCTTTTGTTGGATACATGGTTTGCAAATGTTTTCTCCAAGTCTGTAGCTTGTTTTTTCATCGTGTTAACAGGGTCTTTCGCAGAGCAAACACTTGCCAGTTTGATGAAGTCCATTGTCTCTACTTTTCTTGTTAGAAATCACGCTTTTTGATGGCAACCATAATATTTTTTTGCCTTGCCCTGGATGCTGAAGATTTTCTCTTATATTTTTTCTAAAAATTTTATAGTTTTGCATTTAGGTCCACATTCAATTTTGAGTTCAATTTCACATAACTTGTGAGTCTCAGGTCAAGATTCGCATATGGATGTTCCTTCGCTCTAGCACCATTTATTGCAAAGTCTGTCTTTCCTCCACTGGATTGCTTTTTACTTTTGTCAAAAATCAATTGACTAGTTACCCTGACTAGAAGCTCCAGTACAATGCTACGTAGATGTTGCAAGAGCAGACATTCTCATCTCCTTTAAGGTCTTATTCTCAGGGCAAAGAGGTCAGTCTTTCACTATTAAGTATGCTGTAAACTTAGTGTTTTGTAGGTGCTCTTTTTTCAAATTGAGGAAGATCCTCTGTCTTCTAATTTTTCTGAGAGTTTGTAACACGAATGGGTTTTTTAATTTATAAAATGCTTTTTGTGTATCAACTGATAAAATCATACGAACTTTCTTTGTTAGCCTGTTAATGTGATGGGTTAACATTGATTTTTCAAATTATTGTATCAGCTTGCTTCCCTGAAATAAACCATGCTTGGCATGGCATACAATTCTTTTTATGTATTGTTGAATTCCATTTCCTAATATTTTCATAAAGATTTTTGAGTCTATATTCATAAGAACATTGCTTTCTAGCTTTTGTTTTTCTCTGTTTTGCACTGTCTTGGGTTTCATTATCAGCGTAATGTTAGCTTCATAAAATGAATTGGGAAGTTTTGCCTCCTCTTTTCTGGAAGGGACTGTGTACAATTTGTATTAATTCTTCTTTACACATTTGTTAAAATTCTCCAGTGAAACATCTGGGACCAGAAATTTCTGTGGGGGAATTGTTTCAATTATGAATTCAACTTCCTCAATGGTCATAGAGCTAATCTGTTTCATATTAGGTGAGTTTTGATAGTTTGTGTTTTTCAAGGAATTAGTCAACTTCTTCTATGGCATCAAATTTATGTGTGTAGAGTTGTTTGTAGTGTTCTCCTATACTTTTCTCTCTGACAGTCTATAGCAAAAGCCTTTGTTTTATTCCTATTATTGGTAATTTGTGTCTTCTTCTTTCTTTTTCTGTCCCATTGTAAGTTTGTTAACAACCATTTCCATGAAACAGACCTTATTAATTTTATCTGTTGTTTTTCTGTTTCACATTCATTGACTTCTGCTCTTTATTACTTCCTTTCTTCTCTTTGCTTTGGTCTTATTGTTTTTCTTCTTTTGCTAGGTTATTGAGATGGGAGCCTAGATTATTTATTTGGGACTTTTCCTTGTTTCTTTTTGATGTAAGCATTTGATGCTATAAATTTCCCTGTCAACACTGCTTTAGCTGCTCCCCACAAATTTTATATGTTGTATTTTTATTTTCATGCAGATCAGTATATTTTTAAATTTCCTTTGATACTTCCTTTCTGACCCCTGAGTTATTTATATGTGTATTGTTTATTTTCCAAGTGTTGGGAGACTTTTCTGGTTATCTTTCTGTTTGAAAGATTGATTCCTAGTTTGATTCTCTTGTAACCATAAAACACACACTGTGTGATTTCAATTCTTTAAAGTTTGTTGAAGTTTGTTTTATGGCCTAGAATATGGTTCATTTGGGCACATTTTCCATGGACACTTAAAAAGAATGTGCATTCCACTGTTGCTTGAGGGATGTCAAGCAAATGTCACTTAGACCTTGATGGAATGGTATTGAGTTCTTCTATATTATTGCTGGTTCTCTCTCTAGCTCTATCAATTATAAATAATTTTGGATTTATTTTTTTACATTTTTTTCAGTTTTTGCTTCACATATTTCATAGGTCTTTAGTTTGATTCAGACACCTTCTTGGTGAGTTGACCCTTTTATCGTTATAAAACGTCTCTATCATGTTAATATTCTTGCGTCTGAAGTATATTTTATCTTTATATTTTTATTTATATATATCTTTATTTGTATATATGTTTATTTATATTTTATTAATATAGCCATTCCTGCTTTCCTTGGATTAATGCATTTAGAACCAAATCACACAGTGTTAAAATTTTTGCTTCAATCATCAAACATAACTTGGAAAACTCAAGAGGAGGAGGAAAATTTATTGTATTTACCAGTATTTTTATTTAAGAAGTCCTTCCTTCCTTCCTGATGTTCCTTCTTTTATCATTGTGCAGATTTCCTTTATCCATTCTTTTAGAGGAGATCTAATGGCAACACTTTCTCTCAGTTTTCCTTTATTTAAGATTATCTTGATTTCCCCCTTATTCCTAAAGAATGTTTCCATTGGATATCGGATCCTGCATTTTAGTTATTTTCTTTCACCGCCTGCAAAACACTGTGCCACTTCTTTCTGGCCTCCATGATTTCTGTTGAGAAATAGTCATTCTAATTATCTTTCCCCTGTAGGTAGGTATTTTCTCCACTCCTTTTAAGACTTTTTCTTTTGTCTTTAGTTTCTGGACATTTAATTATGATGTGTCTTAGTGTAGATTTCTTTGTGTTTATCCTATTGGGTATTTACTTAGCTTCGTGAACCTGTAGTTTTATGTATCTTGGCAAATATGGGAGATTTCACACATTATTTTTTGAGTAATTTTTAGCCCATTCTTTTTCTCCTCTTCTCTTGGGAGTCCATTGACACAAATATCACATCTTTTGTTACAATCCCACCCGTCCTTGAGGCACTCACATTTTTTTTCAGTATATTTTCCTTCTGTTGGATAATTTCTGTTTATCTCTGTGAAGATTCATTGATTCTTTTATCTGTCCCCTCCATTCTGCTGTTGCACCCATGCATTAATCTTTTTATGCTGATTGGTGTATTTTTTTACTTCTATAGGTCCCACTCGGTTCTTCTTCTTACCTTCCATTTCTTTTCTGATCTTTTCTGTTTATAAGAGGTTTTATTTTTTCATTTGTTTCAAGTATATCTTTATTTTCCCACTGAAGCATTTTTTTATCATGGCTGCTCTAAAATCTCTTATAACTCTAATATTTCCACCATCTTGGTGTTAAGATCTGTTGATTGTCTTCTTTCATTCTTGTTTAGACTGCCCTGGTTCTTGCTATGATGTGTGATTTTTAATAGAAATATGGACATTTTCATAGTATGTTGTGACATTCTGAATCTTATTTAAACCTCTGTTTTAGCTTAATTTTTTGGTATGGCTTCAGCATGAAAAAGGAGGAAACGATGACTCCTTACTGCCAGCTAGCAGTAGAAATTCATTCTCCTCACTCAGCCTCTGTTGACACCAAAAGTGATGTCCACATTACTGTTTGTGTGAATGGAAGTCTAGGCTACACTATGGTCTCCACCAACACCACAGGGAATTGGGTTGGGGTGGATGTCTCATTATCACTTGGTAGTGATGAAAGTCTGAACATGCTGTTTGGGCTTTTTTGACATTATCCTGCTGGTGATGTTGGGGAGCTTTGTTATATATAGTCCAACAAGGCTGAATGTCTAGGCTTCCCACTTTGTCTGCTGGAATGGCTGGGGTGGAACCATATTTTTTCTGTGGTGTTTGCCTGGAGTAAAGTGGTTATTTTCCAAAAGTTTTCTGTCTTTTCAGGCTGCTCCTTTCCTGATGCTTTGACTAGAGAGAATGGGCTTTTGTTTGAGGCTGGTGTGTGTGTCCATTGGAACTTTCTGGATTGCTAACTTCTTCAGCTCCAAGTCTAAGATACATGAGGCAAAAAAGAAACCCAAGAAACTCACTTCCACCTTGTTTCTTGGATCCTAAGCTCCCTATCTGGTCTGCCTGCATTTTCTACCTTTCAGAGACATGTCATACACATTGTATATGCACTTCAAGGGTTTTAGCTGTATTTAAGTGAGGAAAGTGGGGAAAACCACATCTTCCCAGAAGTGCAAGTTTATGATTCTCTTTTTAAAAGGTAATATAAAGCCTTCAAATAAAGAGCCTATTTTTGAGGATCTGAGCCCCCCATTTCATATCACTTATCAGTTAACTACTCCTTCTCACAGTTCTCAGAATCATTGGCAAGTAAATAACTCAAGCCCCTTACCCAGAGCACTCCCTGCACTCTCCTGCTTATCACGGACTTCCAAAAGTAATCTCTATTTCTGACACTACCCATTTAACTCACACGTCTTTCTCTAATAGAGGAGGGCATGTCCTTGGTCATGGAACTATATCCTGCCAATGGAAACTTTCAATAATCTTCGAAGATACTGTTCAGCCCCCATAATATACGTGCTATTATTCATTTGTTAGAACTAGAACATCCAGCATTGAACACTTTTGTCTAAATGCCTCCAAATTCTGCTTTGAAAGTTAATTCAGAAGAAACACAGAATAGCTTTATCCACTTTCAAGTCTTCAGTTACTTGCCCTTCGCAGATACCACCTAAATGATGATGGCGCCAGGTTCGAGTTACCTTCTGAGTTCCAGAGGCGTGGATCCAACTGGCCACCTGACGGTGTAGCCTAACTGTCTCTTTCAAGTCAGCATTACCTGGCCTAACCCATGACACCACCTTCTCTGTCCCCACCCTTCAACTCTATTCCTTGTCTCATAGAGTTCCCTGTGTAAGGGAGTGGGTACCATTATGTAGGCAGTTGAACAAGACAGAAACTGGCAGCATCTTTGACACTCCTTCTCTGTGGACTCATATATACCCAGTGGTATCCTGTTTGATAACCAGATCTCCAAAAAAGAGAATGTATGCATATATGTTGAAATTTATCATAGGTGTTAGCGATATAAAGGAGGTATAGCATATAGTTTACAAATAATCAACTATACAATACCCTGTCTTAAATTTCATATAGCCAGTTGATTCTCACAGAATGCTTTCATTCCTTTTTGCCAAATTCTTGAATCCATGGTCAACTTAGGATTGTAACTGAATGTATTTCTGATGTGTATGTTCGTTGATAATTTCCTTTACATTAAAGAGTAAGACATGAGTGAAACAACTAAGATGTTTGTCAACATTTCATTCTTTTTTTCGATGATGTGAATGACTTATTTGCTGAATCAGATCATTGTTTTCACATACTAGAGGAATGTTTCTTCAATTTTGTGTAATATTAACAGTGAAACATCTGCAGACATGACACCCTTTTAAAATCAATCTGTATTATTAACATTTTCTCCATCGCTTTCTTGAGTCTAGAAAATCAACAACATAATAAAGCAAGCCCTGTTTTACAGTGTTTGACAATTACCAAGGATTAAATACTCCCGCTATGACTAATTTAAACTGCAAACATGATGTAACTGAATGTGGAGTTGGAGAGATTTGTGCAGTAACCCCCCTCCCATCAAATGGTATTTCCCATCGAAACACAAAAGACATAAATAATATGAAGAGCGCAGAAAATAATGAACTGTAATAAAATAGGAATTCATTACTTTTACATATTTATTAAGTTTATTTTAATATAATTTAATTTTAAGTTTATATAATTTAATTTTTAATAATGCCTATGTGTAATAACAAACTAACAAAATTCATGAAAATCTGAGAATTTAACTATTGGCTCTTGCAAACTGGTAGGAACCAGCTCTGGGACACTATGATAAAGAGGCCCTGATCATGGGGTGCCAGGGTGGCTCAGTCAGTTAAATGTCTGACTTCAGCTCAGGTCATGATCTCATGGTCCATGAGTTCAAGCCCTGTGCCAGGCTCTGTGGTGACAGCTCAGAGCCTGGAGCCTGCTTCAGATTCTGTACCTCCCTGTCTCTCTGCCCTTCCCCAGCTCCTGCTCTGTCTCTCTTTCTCTGTCACTCAAAAATAAATAAACATTAAAAAATTTTTGTTTAGATAGGCCCTGATCATTCTACCCTAAAAAGTCCCTTAAACCACTTTACCTTCTTCCCTTTCTAACACTATGGCCCTAGCCTAAACTGCCATTGCTTTTTAATTAGAACCTCCATACAGCCTCTTGTTTTTCTATATCTATCCATAACTCTACGTAACTTTTTCTTCAAGCTTCAGCCAGAATAATTTTTTTTCAGAATAGTTTTTTTAATGCCCATATGACCATGTTGTCCAATGCATTCAGTAATTTCTTCAGCAAATGATAACTAAATTGTATGTCTGTGGCACAGTTTCAGTTGACCAGGATAAATGTCAACAAAGGAAAGAATTCCTGCCTCATGTAAAATACATTCTACTGGGGGATATAGACATTATACGAAACATAATAAATGAGGTGCACTGCACCAGGAGGTAATGAATGCTACAAGAGGGAAAAAATGCAAAGCAAGGTAAAGTAGAAATGGCAAGGCAGTTACAGTATTAAGTCTGGTCCTCAAGATATGCCCCATAATTTAGTAGAAATTTGAGCAGGGACTTGAAGAAGGTGGGGGGTGGATCCATTTCGATTGAGGGGAGGGCAAGGGGAATAGCCAGTGGGCACAAGGAGCCCAGTGCAGCAAGAATAGCGTGAGCAGAGGAGGGAGTTAAAAAAAAATTAAGTAAGAGAGTTAATGACAACAGAATATAGAGGGTCTCAATAGGTCATGGTAAGGACTTCAGCTTTTACTGTGATTGACGTAGGGAACCATTGCTGGGTTTTGAAAAGAAGAGTATCACACTTTTTCAGCAGACCACTCTGGATTAAAACGTTTCAGCTGCTTTCCTTGTTCTTAAAGTCTAGTGTTCTTCAGATGGCCAACAGGCACATGAAAAGATGCTCAACGTCACTGATCATCAGAGAAGTGCAAACCAAAACCACAGTGAGATATCACGTCACACCTGTCAGAATGGCTAGAATCAAAAACACAAGAAACAAGTGTTGGTGAGGATGTGGAGAAACACGAACTGTCGTGCAGTATCGGCGGGAATATAAACTGGTACAGCCCCTGTGGAAAACAGTATGGAGGTTCCTTAAAAAATTAAAGATAGAACTATCCTTTGATCCAGTAATCTCACTATTGGGTATTTACACAGAGTACAAAAACACTAATTTGAAAGGATATATGCACGTCTATGTTTATTCCAGCAATGTTTACAATAGCTAAATTATGGAAGCAACCCAATGGCCCATCAATTGATGAATAAATAAGATGTGGGGTGTGTGTGTGTATTACACACACACACACACACACACACACACACCATGGATGGACTAGAGACTGTAAAGTGAAATAAGTGAAATATTATTCACTTATAAGTGAAATAAGTCAGTCAAAGAAAGACGGTATCATACAATTTCACTCATATGTGGAATTTAAGAAACAAAACTGACGAAGACAAAAGGAGAGAGACAAAGCAAGAAACAGACGCGTAACTGAAGAAAACACACTGATGGTTACCAGATGGGAGGTAGTGGGGGGATGAGTGAAATAGGTGATGGGGATTAAAGAGTACACTTATTATGAAGGAAAAAAAAAAGAAGGAAAAGAAAAGCTAGTGCTTTTCATTTGGTGTACCAAGCCCCAAATGGTGTCACCCTTGTGCCATTTTGTCATCCTCACCTCCTGCTACTTTCTCTCTCTCTGCTCCTTTCCCTTCATATATACATCTGAATAGGGTTCTGCTTTCCAGGGCCCCTGTCAGGCAGTTATAGCTACCTGAACTTGTCCTTCGTAATATTTATCATACTAAATGATTGCTTTTGATTTTGTGGTTCGCTGTTTATTGTGTGTATTGCCTACCTCCACAGCTACTTAAAAAAAAAAAAAACTAGGGGCACCTGGGTGGCTCAGTCAGTTAAGCATCTGACTTCGGCTCAGGTCATGATCTTGCAGTCTGTGAGTTCGAGCCCTGCGTCAGGCTCTGTGCTGACAGCTCAGAGCCTGGAGCCTGTTTCGGATTCTGTGTCTCCCTCTCTCTCTGACTGACCCCCTCCCCCCCGCCCCGTTCATGCTCTGTCTCTCTCTGTCTTAAAAATAAGTAAACGTTCAAAAAAAAAACTTGGATTTAAGCAAAACTGTTGACTTTTTTTCAGTGACCTATCTCAAAGAATTAAACCAGTGCTTGGCACATAGTAGACACTCAAATATTTGTTGACTGAATGAATGTGTTATGTGTTGCTAGATTCCAAATGCTCAACCCAGGGTCTGTCTAATGATATACATTCTGCATTTTCTTGGTTGAATGAATAGGTAATCAAATGCATGATGGGTAGATGGATTGATGATTAAATCCATGAAAAGAAAGAATGAATAAATGAATGGTTGATGCATTTCTGTAGTCCTAGTGCTGAACCCAAAGTCTAGGTCATGGTAGGCATTCTTTAATTTTTTTTTAACAAATCGATGATCGGGTGAATGGATGGAGTGGAGGATTGAATGAGTGAATGAAAGTGAACGTATGAATGAATGACTGAATGAATGTATTATCTTGAGTGAAGTCAGAAGAGTTTCCATCCTCCAAGAAGAATATCTCTTCTGCCTAGAGTGTGTCCCTTGAGTGGCCCATTAGTTCTCTTCTTGGTTTCCTGCCGTGGATATATTTTGAAGAACATTTTTATTAGCTTTGGAGTCACTTGCAAGGTAAACTTGAATTCTCTTTTGGCTCGCCTGTGTTCTTGTTCACACCTGACCTGCCATAGTTTACGGATCTCCCTGGTTTCCTTACTTGGGCCACATTTCCAAGTGCCCCTTTGATCTCTGGTGCATACTTTTGCTAGGCTTCCAATAAGGTGTTTTTAAACAGTCTCCAGATTTCCTGTGGCTTATTGACTTTTTAAATTATTCCTTTCATTTGTTTTTCCTAACCAGTGCCTACACTTGTTCTTAGATTCTCTTTATAAAATTGAGTAACCACATGATATATAAATTTTCTCTCCTAGCCCAGAATGGTCACAGTGTTATGATCACTTGGTGACACTTTTTCTTCCCGGTCCTGTCCATCACTCAAAGCCAAGTGTAAAATATTTCCCTCCTTAATAACTCTAAAATCATTTTTCTAAGAGGAGATCATTTATCTTATCCAGTAAGCTTATATTTGTATCCCTAATCAATATGTGAACTGTGAATAAATACGTCTTCAAGCAAGCATGGAGCATGCTGTGTATATATGCCTCAGCATGAGTGTGTGTGTGTGTGTGTGTGTGTGTGTGTGTGTGTATACACTGTATAATGAACAGGCACTTTGAAAACCATCTCATTTATTTCTAACTAGAAAGCCTCTAATCATGATCTCCCTTCTGGCAGAAGCCCAAGTCTACTCACATACAAGTCATAAATGTTTTCGGTTCCCATCTACAGAGACCAAATGCGAGTTTGTTTCTTTTTTGTCATATGTTCACCTTCCAAGGCCCATTTGAGGATAGAGTTCAACAACCCAGTGAAAGTAGGAATCATTTACTATCACGAGAAAGTCGCGTTTGCATTTTCTGACCGAGCATTTCATCAGACAGAATTTTTCCTACCAAAGATGTTTACTTTCAACCATTTTTTGCTTTATTTGGCCAAAAGGTACATTCTTTGCTACATTCACTGGTCATGTATACACTACCCAAAGTAGGGATCACAGGGTTTTCATCTGCAGATTTTTACCAGACTAAAGTGAACTGAGGAGCATGTTAGGAAATTCGACCCCGTAGTGTATATATACTTCTTGCAAATATTTTAGCAGACTGGCTGGTCCTCCAAACTTTTATATGATAAAACACTTACATAGTCACTGTTTATTCAGATTATAGATTGTGGCGTGAATGTAATAGATGGTGTTTTAAATAGTGAGAACTGAAAATGTACTTTTTCCCACTTCCAACTTTTGAATCGGTTAAGTTGTAATGAAGAAGCTTTAAAATTTCGGTGATATGTTTTCCACCCATGATATTGACATATGCACACAATTACCTTTTTTTTTTTCCTCTCGAGACAATTTCATTCTTTGTCATGTTGGCTGTGGTGCACCAATAAAGCCAAAAGATCATATTAGAATTCATGACAGTTTTCACATTGCATTATCAATATGTGGAAATAATTGTCTGCTCTGAGATTAAATTACATTATTGTGTATCTTTTTCATGCCTAATAAATAATGATGGATGGCTTTTATTTTCATCACCACCTGCGACCATTTAGTCACCCCTTGATTGTTGAAGATAAAATAATAAAGGCAAGTGTTATGTTGCAGGCCGGAGAATGTAGTCAAAACAGTTGTATGTTCCTTGTTTCCATTTGGATTGTTTTAGTCCCTAAAGAGAAATGCATGGTGGTCTATAAAAGAGATCAACCTAGGGGGAAACATAGCAAACAGTTCACATAAATGAGGGGAGAAAGTGGGAAAATAGTTTTTTTTTTTCCAGTAGAACAATAATTATTTCTTGGTGCGCGATTCTTAATCTGAGAATGAGTTTTTTGTTCTGCTGTGCAAATCAGTTACATGCAATTAGAATGCAAAGCGGAGGCACATCTTACTGTTTAGCCTTTTAAAATAGAAATGAAAACAGCCCAGAAATTGTAGCAAAGTTGAAAATGCATGCTAGGTAATTTTGAAATCCAAAGACATAAAGCCATGCATAATAAAAAGGCCACTCTAAACTCATTACATTTTTTGAAATTGGCAATTGGGAGGCTTAATTTTAAAATCCGAACTTGCATGTTTGCAAACTTATTAACTATATTTTGAATGGTCAATCGTATTGCCAGTGTTTAGTTGCATTTTGTTCGTCCCCCAGTATACAGTTCCAGTGCCTCATAATTTGGTTTAATTATGTCTGACCTGTTCACATTTTTTTAATTGACCAATGTTATGCTTAAGCAAAATTGATTCATGTTTTCTGTTGAGATTTTTTGAATTAAAATTATAATCAGCAAATGCTCTGAGTGGTCAGGGGAAAAGAATCACCTCCAAGTTTTATGGTACTGTTACATGTCATGTCTGAAGAATGTGAGCTTTTTTAGAAAGTAAATATATAGTGTTTATAATGGCAACTAGTCATTTGATCATTTGAGTTGCAACAGTGAGGTAAGAAAGCAAACTATAGACAAAATCTTTTTCGATATTTGGTTATGAGTCACAGGTCGACTCTACAGGACAGCTTCACGTGCTTGGCTCTATTCTCTTTAAATCAAAAGATGACAATCTTTTCAGGCATAGCAAAGACTCAGACCAGAATCTAAAGGTAATCCTATCGCATGTCAAGTTACTGCAGAGAAGTGGCTTGAAATATAGGCCAACAGTCCATTATTTGACGAACCCCAAGTGAACACTTAGACTTGTGGAGTCAGTCTTTTGCTGGGTATTCTATTAATGCTCTGCCCAATTGTTTTAGAGCATTCATTTAAAAAGAAGGAGGGACCTTTCCCTTGTTTATGGCTGTTTTGCTATCTGACTACCCATCTCCCTCTGTAATTAAATGCCATGAATAAAATAAAAATAAACATAATTTTATTTGTACCATTACTCACTGCAGAGATTACATCTTCACATTTCCTAAGAGAATCAAAGACCACTCGTGCTTGCTTCTTTCCCATTTGACAAAGTTATGCAGAAGTCACAGGTTTTCTAGATTCTCTGAGCCTGGGAGGAATTTTGTGTGTTAGCAGCCGTTGAGACATATTAATTTGCAGTGGGTACATATGTGTTTACCCTCTCTCGTTGATCAAGATTTTGCTTGGCCCAGGAAAACACCTTAAAAGGCTAGTCCTACAAAACAGACTTGTACAAAAATCACCCAGAGCTTATAACTTGGACGTCTATCTGTGGACACAAAGCTACTCTAAAGAAAGTAAGAATTAGCACATGCCACATAACTATTCTAGTCAGAGCCCCTGCTAGTCCTTTTCTACCCCATCCCCAGTGTTCTATGGAAGTTCTGAGAACCCAAGGCTTTACCCAAATGTACCTAGCCACAAATATCTTGATCTCCCTCCCTGGCAAACAGGAAGTTCTAGAATGACATCCCCAAAGCATAAGAGACTCAAAAACTGAGAACAAACTGAGGGTTGATGGGGCGTGGGAGGGAGGGGAGGGTGGGTGATGGGTATTGAGGAGGGCACCTTTTGGGATGAGCACTGGGTGTTGTATGAAAACCAATTTGACAATAAATTTCATATATTAAAAAAAAGTAGAATGACATCCCCATAGGATAGGGCGTTTGTTTGTTTGTTTGTTTCTCTTAAATTATCTCTTATCTGTTCTGATTTTCTTCAGCCAAAGTCTTCCTGACATAATCTAGAAGAAGAAGGAGGGGTGAAGGAAGAGGAGGGGAAAGAGAAAAAAGAAGGGAAGGAAAGGAAAGGGGAAAAAAGAAGGAAAGGGAAGGAAAGGAAAAGGGGAAAAAAGAAGGAAAGAAGGGAAGGAGAAAACATGTAGAATAACTATACCATAAATATACAAATATTCCATAAATATACAAAATGGAAATGCTGAACTAGCACCATTGAAATAAATCATTCTTAGTGCTGTAATCGTTTGGGGGGCTTTTTTTTTTTTTTTTTTTTTTTACTTTCACACTTTCTATCCTACTGGTTTGCTCCTTCTAAGAGTGTTTCCTGGGCCTGTGCTACATATATGAAGACATGCAGGAGTTTTTAATTCACACCAAAATTATTAATGTTCTCAGCTTATGTATTTGCAAGGAGATGTATGAGCAAAATAACTTACATCCATGCATGCACTAAAATACTGGAACATGGAAACTCCCCTGCTGTTAACAGTTAATAGTTCAGTGCTCTGGGCTAACAGCAGTTACTCTGCGCTTCTCGGAAAAACATTTGGGAAAAAATACTTTTGAGTAATAAAATTAGTGTTAGAATGACAACAAATGTCAACGTATTTGAAGCTTCTTGAGTCCTTTTGACATTTAAAATACTCTACACACAATTTGATCATTTTTAGGCAGTGTACCGATTTATAAATGTGATTTCTAACATCAGGAAAAATCACTTTGTCTAAAATACAGACAAACTTCAAAGCTTTACCACCAGCAAAGTCATTTTGGATTAAGACTCTTAAAATAAACTTACTCACTGAGCAGTAAATATTTGTCCAATTGGATCTTCTAAATGTTGAAATTTGTTAGTCATTGTGGTCGAACTAATGCAGCACAATGAGATTGCCTTCACTTTTCCAGCAGCCGCCTTAAGTCATGTTAGTACTTAACAACTAGTCCTGGGTTTCAGAAAACACTGTTAGGGAAGGAAAAACAGACTCTTTGGCTAGAGCTATGGAAGGAGGGTGGGACCTTATGAATTACATGACTCCATAAGATGTAGGCAATTTTATTCTGGCAAGAAATTCAGGCTTTTGCATTTTATTTTTACACTCAATTCAAGTACATGTGCCCAAGTCCTCTTCAAAAGGAAAGATTCTTACTCATCTGCAGAGCACAGATTAATTAATAATTAATTGTTCCGTTTTATCTTTCAGGTTACAGTCTCACGTGTTTTGGAGCTCCACGAGCCGTAAAATGATCTGCCCAAAGGTGAGTGACTAGGATCACAGTGTAATTGCAAAGAGATGAGCTCAGATCATGTCCAAATACATGTGAAGGGAGGTCCACTCTTCTTGATGAATATAGTCAAGACAATGTCATGGATTAGCTTTCACCCTTTGGTGGAATGTCTAGTGTTTTCGGTTGTCTTCAAGATATTATATAAAGCACCTAGAAAATTGTGCCTTAAGGGGGATCATTTCTCAGGTGAAAGAGTGCACTGAGCTTATCAAGATGTTTCATTAGCAAGATATTTATTTGAAAACTGTGAAACACACATGCGGGAATGACTGGTGAAATTTATGGCGTATTCCATTGGGCTAGTGGATTTCACTTTGCAACAGACATTCTAATAACGGGCTCTAATCTGCCTGTCCAGACCACGGACAATTTGATGTAGCTCCACTATAGCATATTTTAAACTTTTCCCGAAGTTCAGGAATATATCTTTCAGAATCCGTCAGTACTTCAGAAGCATGGCTCGCCAAACCAATCAATCTAGTACAAAGTTTGTTTTTAGATTTCAAGTTCCTTGTTACTGCTTTGTAAGCAGATGTCTTCAAAGATATAATATGGTGAAGAGATTATGTGATTTTTGGGTGTAGCAATTCTGCCAGTTATAATTAAAAGGGCCAACATCCAAGTTTTGTTTTCTTTATAAACACTGCGGAGTGTGTCAGTGGCCAATCTAAAATTACCCACAGAAGAGTGTGTGCTCTCTTCTTTAGCACAAGATAATGAAGATGGTGTGTGAAACGCGCCATGGTTATAATAAGCTGATGGACTTGTGGTCCTACGCGCAAACTTGTCCAAGTGTAATTATAAGAGTTTTAAGAGAATTGTTGCTTCCTAAACTGACTAGTCAAGTGACTCAAAAGTTAATATCACCGACTTAACCATCTGACTCTGAAGGTCTACACTTGTACCTTAGAAAAGAACTACTTGGAATCAGTCATCCTTTCTTACAGGGAAAAGACTTTTTTGAGATGAATCTCAATGCAGGGCAGCCTGTTTTGCATTTTGTCTATAGATTGTTTCTGGAAAGGTGAAGTGTGTCTAAAAATGAAAGGCAATGAAGAGCTGAGCATCCAGTTCTTTCTCCCGTGCATGGAGAGAAAGGAGACAGTATGAACCTGGTCTGACGTTTGTGTGGTTGGGAAGGTGTGATGGCCGGACCCCACCTGAATCGCAAGGGCAAGAAATCAGATTGGGATCCAGAATAGGATAGGAAACATCTCAAGATGATTATGTAATCATAAGCCTCTATAGCAGTGGTTTTAATGTACAGAGAATAAAATCAGTATAAAAGAATCAAGACATCTGCATGTAATTCAAAGACTGGGAGATCGTCTGAGACAGATGGACGTTGATGGTAGAAATCTGGGTAAATCAGGGAAGCCAAGAAAGCCTTTTCTCCTTCATGTTTTAGGCATAATCCTTTATAAATTCCACAGGCGAACTGAGATGTCATAATGTCCTTCCAGTAATACGTCAGGGAATCCTAATGCCTCCTATTGGGAGTCTCCCTTGGAGGTATGGATGAATGACTTACAGGTTCTTAAAGGGGATTGGGTACAAGAGCCATTAAAGACAAAAATCCTATTCAAACCAGCCTCACATTTTGCTGCAGTTTCCTTTGCTTTAGATATTCTCCGTGTCTTAAGGCAAATGTCTCCTGTGTCAAGCCTACCAGATTGAACTAGTAGGTGACTTGTAATTATTAAAAAAGGCAGAAGGCATAACATTAGAAACAACTACCCTTACCAAAACAACCATCCAATTGAAAAAAAAACTTTTTCAGTGCTGAACTCTTTTTATATTTGCTTTTATTTCTGGGAATACGCATGCATTGATAGGTCATTCTCATATCACCGCATGCTTTCCTTATGTAAATGCAGGCACATGTTTATGTTGAATCCATTCCCCTACAATGTAGTCAGAGCAGCCTTTGCAAAGTTAAAGAGGGAAATCTGATTATTTAGTATCTTAGTGAAGAGCAAAACACTTACTCTATGCTGGATGGGCCCCTGCATTCTCATCCAGACACATTTTACACCATTTCCTTTCATTGTTTCTGCCCCACCTACTCTGGCTCACTTTCATTCTGTCTCCTCCCATCTGACTTCCATATGGTAATTGCATATCCCTCCCCCTTAGCCTGGAATCCTTCCTCCGGCGTGCCTCCCCAACTAAGACAAGTACTTCTGTTTTTGTGTCTGATTAGATCATGATTCTTGTGTCATGGAAGTAATCGTGATTATAACTTTACGTGTATATGTATGATCACTTGTCTGATGTCTCCTTCTTGGACTGGTAGCTCCATGAGGAAAAGAACCATGTTGATTTGGCTCATGATTGTATCCCTTGAACGTATCCCAATGCTTGGAACAGAGGCACTCACAAATATTCGTGAGGTGAGTGAATATATGTCCAGATATGTTTTGATTATGTTTTCCTATGGCATAAAGGCCTTGTATCTATAATCTATCTGGTGGAGCCCCTAAGCAATATAGAGGGGGACTTTGTCTATTACACTAAAATGACTGGTCAGGTGAAGTAACCCTAGTGTCGTCTCCGGGTTTGACGTAATAGAGGTTGGATGTTTCACTCTTGATGCGGTCAAATGTGGACTGGGAGTGTGGGTTTGCTCTGCTCCGCGGAGTCATGCGTGGATCTGGGCTGTTTTCTCCTACTGCTCATCCCTCTATTAAGTCTCAGAGCCCTCCCTGAATTCTTGGTATCCATCATCCAATAAACAAAGAAACAGAAGGATGAGGCCAGGAGGTGGAGGTAATGTATCACCCCTTTCCACATTCTCTTATCCTGAATATAGTCACATGATCCCACTTGATGGCAAGGCAAGCTGGGACATAAAACCTTCCTAGTGTGACACAGGTCTGTCTCTGCTACAATTAAGTACAATAACTACAATTTGCCAGCAGCTAGTAGGCGCTTCCCAAATCATATCATCAGTGAGAAAAGGAGACCAGGGCCCAAAACCAAACTCACAAGTAAGGCAAGTGCCAACATTAAATGGATTTAGTGGTATTGTGTCTGTCTAGGAATGTGCTACATGGTTTGGTAAATACAGTTTTCCTACTGCAGAGAATCTCAAAACAAGTACATTTTGAAAATGAACTTTGAAGAATCAGCTGGAGGGTATACAGATTTTCATATTCGCTTAAGGATTTTTCTTTTTCATATTGTACTAGTTAATGTGCCAAAATGAAAATAGCTTTCCACAAAGTGGAAGTTATACTATAAAGTTGGAATTGGTATTATCTATTGCTGAATTTCAATGGAATCTCAAGCAGAGTGATGTAACTCTGAAAGCAGGATCCTGTTCCTGAATGTTTCCCTGAGATTGTGTCAAATAGATCAGGAAAACGAAATGTATGCAAGGCTGGGTTTTCAATCAACAGGCACAAAAAAGACCCTGGTAGATAAATCAATTTAAAGAGAGCATATACAATAACTGACTGGCAGTATTGTAAAGACAACTTTGTAAGCCTGACATGGAAGATATTCTTGAAGAATAATTTATCTGTGAGAAAATCAACCTGCCCTGTAGAACTACCAAATTTAGTGTTACTCTACCTAATGCATTGTTATCAATCTTATGATTTGGAAAAAATGTTTCTCTTTTAATTTAACTTTTTCTTTTGAGAAAATATGTAACATGGACCTGTGTTGCTCTTCGATGTGGAAAGCAGACATTAAATTGGATTTCAGATTACGTGACACAGGCAGACTAAGATTAAATGCCAAGGTCATCTATGAAATCGATTTAATCACATGTACAATTGTGATGTGCTTTGCCATAGAGCATTGCTTCCCCAACTTTGTACTTTTGTCTTTCCTAATAAGCAATTCATCAGGTATCTTTTATCCTCTTTGCTTTTTTCCATTTGTTGTGGGGGAGGATAGTGTCCTTGTTGGTCAGTATTTTCATCCCCGTCTCTCTCAATGTTTTCTTCTCCTCACTTCTTAGATAACGAAAGATGATATCTAAACTTAGTTCTGTATTTCACTGAGCCTAAGGTACTGTGAGTTGTAAGATGCGCCATTTTTATTTACCAAGAAAGAAAACACAGTGCTGCTTAAACTATCATGCAATGCTTTCTTATCACCTACAGTTTTTATTCTTTGCTTACCAAAAGAACAATTTTAGACTTAGACACATTTTTATCATATTTCACACTTGTACAAACATAAAAAGTAAAACATGAGTAAAATAAATTGGTTAAAGTGTTCCTAAAATCTCCACAGACTTATAGTCCAAGTCTTCTGAATTCATTTTTGACACAGTTGTTGATGTTTGTGTTTTTCCACACACTCTCATCTTCTGTGCCATCACAAACGTTAGCATCCTTAAAAGAATGCTCCACCATCATCCCCAAGACTTTCTTCCAAGCTGCTGACATGCCGTCCTGCGGTAAGTTTTCATGAGTAAGCACGGCTGGTGATAGCTCTGTCATGACCACTGTCTGGTCAGCAGCCATGTTAAGATACTTTACACTTGTGAAAAAAATATATCAAGAACTTGTTAAATACTATTTCTTGTTGAAGGTACATCTGAAAACACAACCCAACAGCTTATCTCAATTCCCTAATACTGTCTGCTGGTTTTTTGTACTTTTTTTCATGCTTGTTTGCTTAGTTTGAGAGAGTGAGACAGAGCACGAGCAGGGGAGGGGCAGACAGAAAGGGAGAGAGAGAATCCCAAGCAGGCTCCACACTGTCAGTACAAAACCTGATGTGGGGCTCGAACTCACAGACCACAAGATCATGACCTGGGCAGAAATCAAGAGTCGAATGCTCAAGCAAATGAGCCACCCAGGGACCCCTGGTCTGCTGTTTTCAGAATATAAAATATCACTAGCATGACATATCTTTTCTTAATTTATTTAGCCTTTTATAATGATATAGATGTTTAATAGTAAAGGACACTCAGAAATTATTGTCACAGAAACAGTAAACTCCATGAAATTCATGTAGGTAATGTAGATTAAAATCTTTGTCTCTAGCCTTACTCAAAGTTAAATTAAAATGTAACTCTCTGTAGCCTCTCAAAGTCAATGACAATTCACTACGGGCATTCCTCACATATTACATTATTGTGTTCTTGAAGGGCTATGAAGAAACCGAGTATTCTTAAATAGAATCATATTTTCTACCATCTTCGATTTTTACTTCAGAATTTCTTTTCTGAATTTTTGCTAGATCTTAACATTCTACCCTCTCCTGAAGTGAGTCTTTATCTCCCTCACTCTTGCTCTCATCTCTTTTAAAGACGGATGAAGTTATGCAAACTTTAGCTTAACTGTACTCGGGAGCACTCGATGTTTGAAATAAGCTCCCTAGAAATATTTTTGTGAAGTCTTAAACCCCCTGCGTATCGTGAATAATAAACAATGATTATCTGGTTTAGATTTGTTTTGTTTTACAGGCTGGCTTACACTGAAGACATTTTGGTTTCCATTTATGAGTTAACACCCCTAAACATGTTCTGCTGAACACTGTAATTGTGTCCTAACAACTTTGTCATAAAAGCAAAGAATTCCTTATTAACTCCATTATTTTTTATTTGTTTTTTTTTCCCTGCATGTTTGTATTTTAAAATATATTCTCCATGGTAGGGACTCTGTGAGTCTTAGAAATGCAACTAGGCAGATGTACTGACCACGGTTACCAAGGAAGCAGTTTCCTTGGCGATGGCCAGCCGTCATCAAAGCAGTCTACGTTCTCGGTCCTTCCCACGTGACTTGCTCTCACATGCTGTAAAACTTGGGTAGCAGAAGCAGCTCTTTGTAAATCATCAGCCCTCACCCATCCCTACTCACCCAAGACACCACGAATTTTTATGAAGCCGGCAAGTAAGAGCAGGTGGTAAATTGTTTGTGATGTTCTTTGAGAAGTTTTACAAGGGCCCCAGGCCACAATTCACCATGAAGGATTTCTGGTTTCCTGAACTTTCAGTTCAACCCAGAATTTATTCCAGTCATTTGAAGAAGATCCAAAAATATATCAGCCAATGCCCAAAGGTCAAAGCTGCAAGAGATCCAATAATAAGGAAGAAGGCTTTTGCAGAGTAAATATTTCCTAGTGGTTAAAAGGAGAGGTATAAAGAATCAGGCATTTCCCTAACCATGACTTGTAGTCAAGCTACATTGCCTCTCTGCCTGAATTTCTGCAAGTCATAAGTGAGAACATTAATACTTGTTGGTATGGTATTTGAGCGTCTAATAAGAGTCTATGATTAAGATTGTTTGATTTTTTAATCTTAAGAAACATTTGAAAAAAAATATTTCATTACATCCTTGACCCTTGAAAAATTGAAAATGACATGCCACCGGTACAAAAGACTATTATTTTCCCAAATGAAATTTACAACATGGATGGTACCTGAGTATTGGCTGATAGTGAGAACCCCCCATGTTTCATGTACCTTCTGTTTGCTATGTCATTTTCTCTTTGCAGTAACTCTATTTGGCAGACATTACTATTCCCAATTTGTAGGCAAAAAACAGACCTTGAGAGAGCAAATGGTTTACCAAAGCCTACAACTAGCAATTAGCATGAGGATGTGAACTTCAGGCAGATTGACTGCAGATCTCACTACTCTACAGTATTCCTTCAAATATGCGCAGACATCTTCTTTTGTGTATCAAATTAACACACCCTAGGTTGCTTTTCTTTTTCCTGTTCTTCCACCTGTATCAGGATGTTTGCAACCATGTATAAAATTCAAGAATGCGATATATCACCTTCAAGTTTTTACGAACTTAGAAAATGATTTTTTTGAGAGAGAGAGAGAGAGAGTGAGAGGAAGAGAGTGAGCTTGGGAGGGGCAGAGAGAATGTTAAGCACTGTCCATGCTTAGCACAGAGCCTGACTCAGACTCACGGGGCTCAATCTCACAACCATAAGATCTTGACCTGAGTCAAAATGAAGAGACCCACATTCAATCAAAGAGCCACCCCATAGAAAATAAATTTGCAGTACACTTCTAAAAGTTGTCACCTAATCACAAATATTAGAAACAGGGAAATACCAGTGGAGCCATTCATCTCCCCAAAGGTATTAAGAAGCATATTTATAATATAAAGACCAGTCCTCTTAAACTTCATCAGATTGTTCTTCCCTGGCATTCTTTTTCTTACACCAGAATTTCAGCATGAACTTTTCAGCACTTTTCAGTTTCAGGGTCCACATATGAAAATGCTGGTGGATTAAAAAAACAAACCAAAACAGGAAAGAGTCACCAAAATTACTAATACTAGGAATTGGTTCTCGGTGTACGAAGTTAGATGAAACCCTAGTTGCCATCCTACACTGCAGTTGTTCTTTGTACACCTGCCTGGGTCAATAAAATAAGAAGGCTTTGAGGACACCTATACCCCCTTCAACCTGAGTTTGAAGTTTGATGTGTTTTACGTTAAAATTTTATTTGAAGAGAGATTTCGTAGGCCAGCCTATTTTGGAAATAATAGTCTTAGAGAAGAAAAAAAAAGGATACGATTTTTGTATCTCACAAAAATAAGTAATATAGTGGATACCATTCTGTTTTTACTAGGGACAAGAAAGGAAGAAATAGAGTTAAGTAACATCTGAAGGAAGGACTTAAAAGGAAATGCTCCTTGATTCCAAGAGCATCAACATCCTACAGAAATAGTACCTACATGAATCAAACTAATAGAAAGCCTTCCCTGGGAACTATATAGGTGATACAGAACATTTCAGGATGACTTCATTTTCTCTATTTTCACCTTTATCCTGTTCCAGGTGGACATTCTGTGGGGCCAGCTATTATTAACACGGGAATATTTCTCCCTGTCCCACCTGGTTCATACACTAAGAATTGGGTTCAAGTGGGAGAGAATTGAACCATCTTTTGAGAACAGTCTCAATCAATCTGATTTGGGAATTGGTTATATAGGATTTTAAATATTTATCTCTAGGGGCACCTGGGTGGCTCAGTCACTTAAGTGTCCGACTTCAACTCAAGTCATGATCTCCCAGTTTGTGAGTTCAAGCCCCACATCAGGATCTGTGCTGACAGCTCCGAGCCTGGAGCCTGCTTCAGATTCTGTGTCTCCCTCTCTCTCTCTCTCTCTGCCCCTCTCCCACTCATGTTCTGTCTCTCAAAAGTAAATAAATGTTAAAAAAAATTAATATTTGTTTCTAGATGATCCTTTCTCCTTAGTGTACATCTCACATTAAAAAATTAAACTTAAGGGGCACCTGGCTAGTTCATTCAGTAGAACATACAACTCTTGATCTCAGGGTTGTGAGTTCAAGCCCTGCATTGGGCATGGAGCCTACTTTAAAAAAAGCTAAATGTGAAACTGTCCTCTTTCTGCATTTCAGAGAGAGTTTAAAACCCTTTTTTACTTTGCCAATTGGGCACTAAGTATCAATTATTTATAGTTTTTATTTTATTTCTAAAATTGGAGACTTCCTAACTATGGCCCATTACAACCCCATCTTTAACAGCCATATTGTGGTTTGGGGATTGTTGTAGTTTTTTGTTGTTTGTTTGTTTTTTTTTTTTTAATGACACAACATGATTGATGTAATCTGGCATGATTCATTACAACGTCAAGTATCAGCAGAACATTTTGAAAAAATATTCATCAAAATCTATTACTGTAAAAATTGCCATTTGCAGATTCTTTTTTCTGGCTGATTTCCTGCGTGGTGAAACAACACCTTGTTGACATCAAAGCACATGCTTTTAGGAAGTGTGGTTATTAAAATAGGTGTTCCTTAAGTCCTGGTATTGCCTTAAGGTTTATCGTTAAGAAGCTAACAAGTATCAGGTGAAATCTCAACGATGTTTCTTCCACTTACACACCATATCTAAGTAAAAGAAATGCAGCGTTATGATTGGTGCTGCTGCCCTGATCTTACCTTTTGATTACCAGGGATGAAAATCCTTATGTTCAGGTTGGTTGCAGTTTAATCACATGATGACAAAGAGAAGCAAAGAGCTGGATCCTGGGCTCATTGGAGTGTCAATTTCTTCCTTATGGAAGACATTTGTTTCCCAAAGCTTAGGGTCATAAGGCAAAAGTCCAATGCCCCCCTTTTTCTCCTCTAGTGGCCAGACATTTTGAACTAGCTTTATTGTCCATGATGTGACCAACAGTCACCCAGATGGAGGTAAACCAAAGCCCTGTTTACAAACACACTAAAGCCAGATTATTCTGTCAGTCACAAAGTACACAAAGCATCATTCCTCACTCATTTAGCTCATGGTTTGGTGCCCCTTCCTACATACGAGATACAGGAAGGGGTAGAAGTCAACAAATATTCTTGTTTAAAAAAATTTTTAAACATTTATTTATTTTCAAGAGACAGAGAGACACAGTTTGAGGGGGGAGCTGCAGAGAGAAAGGGGGACAGAATCTGAAGCAGGCTCCAGGCTCTGACCTGGCAGCGCAGAGCCCGACATGGGGCTCGAACCCACCAACGGTGAGATCATGACCTAAGCTGGTCGGGCACTCAACTGACTGAACCACCCAGGCACCACTAGAAGTCAACAAATATTATAAGTGAATACATACCGTAAGTATGTTATTAGGTTAAAACAATTCGCCAGTTTCAATATAAGATTGTTTCATTTTGCATTTAAAACTTGTTTGAAAACTCATCTCCCCCAAGGTGCCTGGGTGGCTCTGTCAGTTGAGTGACCGACTTCAGCTCAGGTCATGATCTCACAGTTTGTGAGTTCAAGCCCCATGTCAGTCTCTGAGCTGACGGCTCAGAGCCTGGAGCCTGCTTCTGATTCTGTGTCTCCCTCTCTCTCTGCCCCTCCCCCACTCATGCTCTGTCTCTCTCTCTGTCTCAGAAATAAACATTTAAAAAAAAATTTTTTTTTAAAAAGAAAACTCATCTCTCCCAAAGTACTATTCCCTGTATATGTTGAAGCCGAAGGGATAATTACTGTATGAAGCCTCATGTTAGCCAGCATTCAAACACCTTTTCAACTGGTTTTTAAAATATTTGGAGTTCAGCTTATTTCTTAGGTTATAATTCTGTCAATCAGGAATTGTTTCTCTTTTATCCTTGCCATTCCATGTGTCGTTAACATCTTATAATTTATACAAGATGTGAACAAAGGTGAATGTGTAAAGATACATTCTGAAACTTATGGGATTGCTTTTTTAATAAAGGCCTTTGGGCTAGCATCACAACTCATTTTCAAAAACTATTTTAGCATGAGAAATCTCTCCTGCCTCAATGTTATCTGTGTTACCAAAATACGTATCAAATGTTTGCCACGACTATATCTTTTTAGCTTCCCCACCCCCAGTTCCATATTCTGTGTGCTGAATGAGGCCTACAGAAAAAGTACTCATTCAAAAATGTTGGGGCGCCTGGGTGGCTCAGTCGGTTAAGCGTCTGACTTCAGCTCAGGTCATGATCTCACAGTCTGTGGGTTCGAGCCCCGCGTCGGGCTCTGTGCTGACAGCTCAGAGCCTGGAGCCTGCTTCAGATTCTGTGTCCCCCTCTCTCTCTGCCCTTCCCCAACTAGCATTCTGTCTCTGTCTCAAGAAACAAAATAAAAACAATTAAAAAAAAAAAGAATAACAGAATAAAAAAGAAGGAAAGCCCCTGTATTCTAAAAAAAAAAAAAAAAATGTTTGTCGAGCACATAGCAGGTGCTTGTCGCTTTTCTAGGTCCTTGTGACACACAGTGAACAAAGCCAAGCCCCCCCTCCCCCCCATCAGACTTACATTCTATGGGGAAGATAGGCAGTAACCAAATGCGTAAGTAAATATATAATGTGTCAGACGTGATGAGTGCTGGGGAGAAAAATTAAGTGCAGCAAGTGTATGGGGAGAAGGGGAGGACACTCTCCTTCCTGTTGTCATTTATTCAAAATACACGTTTGAAACCCACTGTACCCACTATGTACAAGGCACTGTAGTGACAAGCAGGCAAGATGGACACAGGCCCTGGCTTATAGCTCGTCAGAGGAGATGGAAAGTTCCATGTAACCAGTTTTTTAAGCTTTTGAAACCCTGGTGGGGTAATCAGCCATGAAGTAGTAAAATCATTACTTTCAAGTGTGCCCTTCACATGATTCCTTTCCCACCTCCTAACCAATACGTAGGAGTTCTCCAGAAAGTCCTACAGGAGTCCTCCTCACTGAAAGTGGATCCTAAGCCTGTTTGATGCCTCAATATTCCCCCTAAGTTCCACCCTAAATCCCCACCTCCAGCCTCTTGGCAGGCACCCGTCTGCAGAGATAGCTGGCAAGACAGCACAACCTGGTTGGTCCACTTGACTGACATAAAACTCACATGTTTTTGTTGCTGAGTATAGCAGTATAGCCTGGTTCCCCACTGTTGTCTCTTTATTGTCTCTCCCCTGTTCATTTTCCCATATGCAAAAAGGTCACAAAAACAGAGCAGAAAAAGTGACATAGAAGCAAATGTGCAACCAGAGACTGGACTCCCAGCCCTCCACCCTGCAGATACTTAGCGTCTCTACAGGGGAGTCTCCTGAAGCCCTCACTCTTGGTTAGAAAGATGGAATGTTCCACTGTCATTCTCCACAAGGAGGGAAGGAGAAGAGCCACAACTTTGCTCCCAATACCATCCATCTTTCAGACTCTACATTTGATATAGCTCAGCAGAAAATTGTAAATTGTGAAATGTGAGAAGAAATAAGAAAGTGTAACACATCACCAAAAGAAAGCATAACCAATAGAAGCAGATCAATAGATGACATATTTACTGAAATTAGCAAAGGCTCTAAATAACTTTCATGCATAGGGGCACCTGGGTGGCTCAGTCGGTTAAGCATCCGTCTTCGGCTCAGGTCGTGATCTCATGGTTTGTGGGTTTGAGCCCCGCATCGGGCTCTGTGCTGACAGCTCAGAGCCTGGAGCCTGCTTCAGATTCTGTGTCTCCCTCTCCCTGTGCCCCTCCCCTGTTCACACTCTGTGTGTCTCTCTCTGAAAAATAAACATTAAAAAAACTTAAATAACTTTTATGCATACATGAAATGGTTTATAGGAAAAGACGAATGTAATGAGGATTTTTCTGGCAAGAAAATAGAAACTTTCCAAAGCACCAAATGAAAATTCAAGCACCAAAAAAAAAAAAAAAAAGATAATACAGTATCTATAATTGTTTTAAGTTGATGGGGCATGCTTAGTATCACATTGAACACTGAGGAAGAAAGGACGAATTAAGACAGGTGAATAAAAACTACTCAAACTGAAGCCAGGGGCAGGGAGAGGTTGAAAAATTTTTAAATATATGTAGAGAGCATTGATGAACTATGGGAAAATACCAAACAATCTAATTGTATAATTGGAGTCCTGAAAAGAAATAAAGAGAGCAGAAAAACACTTGAAGATGTGATGTTGATTTGTTTCTCCAAATGATGTGAAAAACATCAACCCATAGGTCCAAGAAACTCAACAAACTCCCAGCCAGTATGAATGCAAAATAAATCACAGTTTAAAATAGACAAAAATTAGATTAGACCAAAGTCAAGTAGGTTTATTTTCCGAAGACTGTCTTAGAGTCTTCAGTATATACATTGCAAAATCCCTACAGGAGAATATAATATGCACATTTTGCAGTTTTTAAAAAAGGAAACCCTTTTTTTGTAAAAAGGATTTCTTTTTTCCTGAGGCTGCTCTTCTCAGGTACATATTTTGTGAAATCCTGGGATGGCGATAGGGATAGATGTATAAACAGACCACAGATTGGAAGCATCACTACAGTAATGTGGAGAATATGTTTTATAAACATAACAAATAGACCAAGCAGTTTTACCTAAGTATAGAACAAATGTACGGGTGAGCAAGATAGTAAGTATTCTATGTGAACGGATGGCTTTTGTGAGAATAAAATACCAAAGGGCCCCTAAGCACAGAATGAAAAATTCAGTGTGATAGGAGGTCAGGATGCATGGGGGAAAAACGGCTAAGAAAAGTATAATAGGCTAATTTGGGGATGGCTTTGTATACATAAAAGATTTTGAATTCTACCCACTTTTTTTAAATGTATTTCGCAAGGAGTAGGATGAGATAAACAAGAAGAAACGCTGGGTACAGTCAGTTCGTTTAGAAAGTTTAGTTTGCCAGTTATAGGGAGAACGGACTGGAATGAGGTCGTTGGTAATAGAGAACCAATTAGAAAGCTACTAAAATAATCTAAGGAGGCGCACCTGGGTGGCTCAGTCAGTTGCGCGTCCAACTTCGGCTCAGGTCATGATCTCAACGCTTCGTGGGTTCGAGCCCCACGTCAGGCTCTGTGCTGACCGAGGCTTGCTTGGAGCCTGCTTCGGATTCTGTGTCTCCTTCACTCTCTGCCCCTCCCCTGCTCACACTTTGTCTCACTCTGTTTCTCAAAAACAAATAAATGTCAAAAAAAAATTTTTTTTTAATAATCTAAGGAGAATGGCAAGAAAAAACAGTTGTAAGAGCTAGCGGTAGAATTTCTCTCAGTGGAGAGAACCATCGAATGATTAATTTTATGCGTCAACTTGACTGGACTAAAACGTGCCTAGGTATTTGTTCCAACGCTATTCTGGATATATCTTTGAGAGTGTTTCTGGAAGAGATTAATATTTATATTGGTAGACTGAGTAAAGCAGATTGCCCTCCTTAAGGAGACCCACCTTCATTCCATCGGTTGAAAGCCAGGATGGAATAAAAAGGCTGACCCTCACAGATAAAGGAGAATTCCTCCTGCCTGACTCATGTGAGCTGGGACATGAGTCTTTTCCTGCCCTGAGATTCAGACTACAACCTTGGCCCTTCTTGAATCCTGGGCCTGCTGGCTTTTGGACTGGAGCTCACGACATTGGTTCTCCTGGTTCTCGAGCCCTAGATGTGGACTGAAACTGTACATCAGCGGTCGGGGCCTCCAGCTTGCTGACTGCAGATGTTGGGACTCCTCAGCTTCCACAGTTGCATGAGCCATTCCCTTATAATAAATCTCTTTCTATAAACATGCGCATTCTACGGGCTCTGCTTGTCCGGAGAACCCTGACTAATACACGTCGTGTTTAGCTTCTGACCACTTTTGTTTGGAGAAGGTATCTCTGAGCACGTGGCTGGAATAGGTGGGAGGCTAAGCTGTAACTCAACTTGCCTAACTTATCCATCAACAGGAATTTGGGGCTGCGAATGAGGATAACCATGAGAGGAAGGAGAGCAAAGCAGACAGAGGGAGGAAAGACTCTCGAACCTAATGGGCCTTGTGAATCAGTTCGCAAGTGATGATGTGGAATAAACAGCGAGCCCGGATGGCAGTTCAAAACTGCTGAGGACCCAGCATCCACCGGACGCTGGAAAAGCAGCTTCCTGCATAAGAGAAGCCTACAGCCCAAGTCATGTCTCCTGGAAAAACCAAGACTTCATTTGGAGGGGCAGGAGGAAGGATTATTTCAAGACAGTAGCATTTAGGTAGGCTTCACAGGAATGTCCCAACTCAGCCCTGGTATTCATTGCTCTGCCTCAGAGGTTGCCACAAGAGGTTTCCATCTCAAGGGAACGGTAGCCAAATGAGACCAACTTTGCTATGTCATGTTAGCTGGGCTTCTTCCTAAGTGCCTGCTATGGTTCCTGAGTGCAGGCTTCGTGTCCCTGCAAAATTCCTGTGTTGAAATCTTGATGCCCACTGTGTCGGTATTAGGAGGTGAGGTCTTTGAGAGGTGCGTAGGTCATGAGGTGGAGCCCTCGGGAATGGGATTAGGGGTCTTATCAAAAAGACGCCACAGAGCTCCTTCCCCCCGATTCCATCGTGTGAGGATACACTGAGCAGCTGGCAGCTGTGAGCCAGAAAGTGGGCCTTCACCAAAACATTACCATGCTGGCATCTTGATCTTGGACTTGCCAGCCACCAAAACTGTGGGGAATAAATTTCTCTTATTTATAATCTCCCAGTCTGCAGTATCTTGTGACAGCAGCCCAAATAGACGGAGAGAGTGCCCTACCTGCAGACCTGTCATAAAGGGGCACAAGAGCATAGAGCTTGGCCCCACGGTAGGAGCAAGGCCTCCCAACTTTGCACAACTGAATATAGATCTTGGAAATATTTGTTTTGTGTATGGCCATTTCTAGGGAAATCCCAAGCGAAATCTAGCACATAGAAACACAGCCCTGTGCGTTCAACATGACCTTGTTACAGAACCAGGAGTGGGAGTAATAATGGCAAATGTAAGGAAGTTAATATCCTAGATTCTTCCCAGAGTAGCAATCCCCTCCTTCCTTGGCCTGCTTGGGACACAGGACCTCGGGAGCAGAGATGCAAGGGAGGGTAGGGTGCCAAACGTGGGTAATAGTGTCCAAAGACCACTTCTTCTCCCCTATTTGAAATGGGCTTGTTTATGATTAAGTAGTAGTTTCCATTCTATCTTCTCTGGACCCTGCTATATTCCACAGAAGGGTCTCAGGGGCCATTGATGGGAGCGAGATAGCGCACTGGGGGTGCTGATGATACTTGTGAATTTCCACCATCTTCTCAAAGAGCAATTTCCTTTCCATCTGGTTTAAGTCTTGGTCTTCTACTAGCATTTTCTTTTAAGAAAGAATTCTGTGGCTAAGTCTTTTTTTTTAAATCTCTGTGATGAGAGATTATACAGTTGGGTGAGTAAGAGTACATAAGGGATTATCTTTGAGAATATAGGAAGGAAAAGGAATTTGTTTGATTCTGGGGTAGACACAAATGTATCCAGGGTCTAAGAGAAGCAGAACTTTGTCAAATGCAGATAACTTGTCATAGCATGCACTGATAACAGCAGCAATAGTTGAGTTTATGGAGTACTTACTGTGTGTCAGGCACTACCCTGAATACTTTAGAGACTTTATTTTATCCTCATAAACAACCCTATGAGGCAATTGAGTATGTTCAACTGTATCCTCCCAAACTTTACGTTCAAGTTCTAACCTCCAGGACCTAGTGTATGACCTTATTTAGAAATACGGTCTTTGCAAGCGTAACCAAGTTAAGATGGAGTCCTATTGGGTTAGGGTAGTGTCCCTTGTAAGGAGAGGCACAGAGACTCAGACACACACATGCACACACAGGGGGAGCAACATGTGAACATGGAAGCAGAGACTGGAGTGAAGCAGCTGAGGATTGCCAGCAACCATCAGAACCTGGAAGAGGTAAGGAAGGATTCTTCCTTAGAGCCTTCAGAGGGGTCATGACTCTGAGGATGCCTTGATTTTGGACTTCTGGTCTCCAGAACTGTGAGAATAAATTCCTTTTGTTTTAAGCCACCACAAACTGGGTGGGAACTAATACAGGAGAAGTATGGATCGGAACCATATAAAATTGTTCTTTTTCTAACTATAGATGAATGTCAAGCGATTTCATATAATTTAGTCTCTTATTACTTTCTACATGATGAACTATGTTCCAGACATGTAAATTCACACTTCCAAGGTCACTTAGGTAGGAATAGGCAGAGCCAGAATTTGAATTTACAATCTGGCTCTAGATCCCAAACTTGGATCATTTTGACACAAAACTGGGCAGAATTCCAGAATGTAAATGAGTGATAAGTCTGGGAGGATTGGTTTTACTTTTGATGTTTAGTTTTCATTTGCTTTGCTTTTTCTTGTACTATCATCATCGAGTAGCAAGGACCTATTTTCATCTAGATCAGATGAAACAGACATCGGTGAGCTTTGGAGAGAAGATGAGAAGACATTGTATAGACTCAGCCTCCATGTCTGTGGCATTGCAACTATTTTGGATCTGGTTCTGGTTTTATTCCCTGAGTACAGAACCTTGTGGCAAGCCTCGGTTCTAAATGCATTTGACATTGGACTATATATTCCTTCAGGTGCAACATGCACCATAAATACGTATTTCTTGGTTCAGGTCCTTTGATGTGGCTTCATATGGGAAAAGATATATATGTATAGTATAGTCTATGTACATCATACGTGCAGTGATACAGTAAACTCGGAAACAGGCCAGTCATTAAGTCTTTCACACACACGCGCACACACACACACACACTGCCTCATTAATTCACATGTAGCCCCAGTTTGCCTCCTTTACGTCCCAGAATAACCAAAAGTTCTACCTTTTATTTATTCAGGCTTCTTTAGAGCCCCTATACACTCTTGAATTTTTGAGGTCATCCAAACGACGCTGATAGGCAGGTGATTTTGTACGAAATCCTTCTTCATGTTGGCTGTTCCTCCTCTTACTTACCTTCTAAGATTTATGTTACTAGTATCAGGGGTCCTTAAACTTTCTTGAGTTGGAGAACATTATAACAATCACTTTGACTCCCCAGAAAAATGCACATAGGATGAAACATTTCTTATAAGTTCATGGATTTGATTAATCTTCTGAAATCCATCCTGGGCCATCTACCTTTAATAGGGATTCTTTTCTTGAGCTCCAGGGCCTGAATAGGTAAAATAGCATGATACTCTGATCTGAAAAGTTGGGTTGTATTAGTTAGGAATTTAGAAGTATTAGTTAGAAAGAGAAGCCCTAACCCCTCCCATATATATACATAAATGTAAATATATACATACATATGTGTGTGTGTGTGTGTGTGTATAGTTTTTCAAGTGACAAAAAGTCCACCCTTAACTGGCTTAAATGCTAACACAAAATGAAATAGAACAACATGGTGGTGAAGGGAGTGGAGAAGGTAAGGGTGTACGTAAATCTATGGGTAACACCGAGGTGGCTTGATATAGGGTGCATGTGAGTTGGCCAAGTTCCCTTTGTTGCCTCTGCTTCCTCTGGGTTGTCCCTTTGCTCAAAAGATGTAGTCAGAGATATCTGTCAGCAGCTATTGGGGCTGTTTTCACCCAGGTGCCCAGCCAGCGGAAAAGAAAATATTTCTTCTCTGAACTATTGATTAAGCGTCCCTGGCTTCAGGAATTCAACCATCCTGGTTAAGATGCTCATCTGTAAGCCAATTACTACAACAACCAGGGGTGGGCTCACTTTGGCCTTTTCATTCCAGAACTGGGAGTGAAACCAGCTGCCCCAGGTGTAAATGGGCAAGGAAATGAACCTAAATAGAAAATTAGACAAAAGGGAGTGGACCCTGGGGGCCAAAACCAGCAAATGGGTACCATAAGGATATAAATTAGGGTTTACATTTGAAATTTATACGTGACTCCCGGTTGAAAACTCATTGCTTCCCGGATGTGGATGGCCATGATCGAATCATGCCCCTTGAGTCCCAACACTGTGTACCTCGGTGAGCCAATATCGCGTGGCCGCTGGTGAGGAGCCTGTGCCTTTCCCCTCCACCAGTATTTGTGAAAGGGTCCCAGTGAAGTCATTTATATATTTTAGAGTAGTTAATGTGCCCCTATGGGCCTGCAGCAAAAGATGCATTTTGAATTATCTAATGAGTAAATGGGGCATTTAGTTAGACACAGTCTAATTACTTTAGGTCTTTGTAAAATATTAATTTAAGGCAACTGCAGCATTAAGGAGTAAGTTTGCCAAGTGGTGCTCAGTGATTTAGCTTTGCAACTGCCATTAATATCAATAGAAGTCTCGCAGCTCACTTGCCACCCATTGCTTTGGAAATGCACCCTAAGGTACAGAAGTCAGCTTCTGTGAAATTTTGTTTCAATTAATGTTCCAGGAGGAAGTGCAGCATCTAGCTTTTGTATACAAGTGTATCACTTTACTGATGGGCCACCGGGGGCCGATTGATGTCCATAAACTCAGGTTTGCATTTCATGCTCTGCCATTGCTATTGTTGAATTTCTGGTGTAAAGGAAGTCCCAAATTCTAGAATACACCTGCAAGAATAAGTTGATTTTTCCAAGGGGATGACATGATTTGCCTTGGAATTAAAATACCTTCCTAGGAACATACCCTGTGAATATACTACAGCAGATTTGTTTGGGCATTTTCCTAAAGATGACAGGTAGTAAGTGTAAAACACGTGACACGAACGCTGAACAATGAATTGCCACTTAGAAAAAAGTACATCGGAACAACGCTGAAGTTGCCTCGCACTGGACTGTCTTACATAGAACAACAGCTATTGCCTTGGCTGGTTTGTGCCAACGGAAGGCAATGTCTGATTCTATTTCCAGTGGCTTCTCCATCACCGACCAGGGGCTTACTTGCCTGACACCCCTTTATTAGCCTCATTAATGAGTCCTCCAAATCTGGGGAAGGTATTGTGGGAAATAAGTCGTCATCCTCTGCCCCTGACCCTTGCACCTTCTCAGTGCTCAACTCCAGACGGGACTGGTGGGCTTGATGTCATGATGTGCCATGAGAAGCTGTTAGGATGGGAAGGGCTGTGGAAATGTTGTATAGATGTACTGTGCTGCAGTGATTCCATGGGAGGATCCCTGACATAGAAGTAGCTCTGGAACAAGATGCTTAGTTCAGAGAAGCCCTAACCCCTCCCAGAAAATGCAGAAACTTGCCCGCCGGGCTTTGCAGTGAAAGTTCTAAGAAGCCATTGCATTGATTCTTTAGCATGGAAGCAACACATACCACGTAAGAGAACACGTAGCAAACACGTAATTTTGGAAACCATCCAGGATGGTCCATTATCATTCATGCCTTTATTTATAGCCATGCCACATACCTTCATGTTTAACTTCATTCAATTCCTTCTCTTAGAAAGTCCCTGGTATCATTAGTGTCTGGATCCCTTTGCAAATTGCAAGAGCTAATTTAATTTGGGGGTGGGGAGGCTAAGTCTCTATGCTCCCTTTCAACTCCAACAAATATTTCATTGTTTGTAATGCCTCTTAATACGCTAAACAATATTTATGCCGCACTCTACAACATTTTATAACTTTCTTCTAATTGCCTTAGCAGTCTTTAAAACCAGAGCTTAGCACTTCGATAATAAGCGTATTAATTTGTCTAACGTTTAAGTTCTTACAAAGGAAGAGACAAGCATTAATTTTGTTTAGTTAAAACAAGCTTTGCTTTTGAACAGCAGGTGGTAATTGAAACAAAACAAGGACTCATTAGAGGAGCGTCTGGTGGCTCATGATACAAACAGAGCACACTAGAAAACCCAAACACAAGAGCCCTGAAATAAAGTGGTCATCATCTAATTAACAGAACATGTTTTAATTACCGAGTAAACCATGCAGCGCCGTGTGTCAATTTAACTGATGTGCTAAGTGCCAGTTTACAATATCAGAAACAGACAAATAATTGGAATCTAATTACATGCAGGTCTATTGCACACCAGCGCCTCCAGCCCATCTTAATAAACAAGTTTTTACATCAAACCATGAATAGCAAATACAGCCGTGCTGTTAATTGCTACATTGTGATATTGGGACTTTGCCAGCTCTGACTATTAAAATAAGCTCTTGTGTGGATTGCAGTTTCTCTGCTACGCTTTAATTAGAATCAAATGAGAGGCAGAGATCGGGCTGTATTACTGCAATTCAATATATGTAAATAAGATAACTGGCTAATCTTTTTATTTTATTTCTGAGCCTCCATGCAATAGGCGGTTTAGTTATGGTAATAGGTTATCACTTTGCAAATGAACTAGACTTGCGCTGTGACATGAATCAAGAAACATGTAATCTTTGCTAGAGAGTCTAAATATCCCCCATCATCGCACATGGGATCTGGAGAACTTTCTTGCCCAGGATATATGATGCTATATTTTTAATGCCCATATTGGCCTAGTTTTCCAGCGATAGCTTTCGATGTTGTATTTCACTTGTCTAAATAAACGCGCGATCCATAACTTGCTATTTACAATGCTCAGACAGATATTTCAAGATAAACTCTTTTAATGGAGAATCATTTGTTTGAGTACTTGAAAGGTGGCAGAGAAGGTCTACATAAATACAGTCTAATGCAAATTTTAAATTAAGACCAAGGCACAGATAACGCTCATATTTCATACTGTATATAAATGTGCTGCTTGTCAGAGAACTAATCAGGGATTCAGAAATACTGAGTATGAAAATGACATCTACGGTAGGGACGCTGATGGGCCATTTTTCTGTATTTTCCAAATAGGGAAGAAGATGGTATAGCTATTGTTGAAAAATTACCAAGTAATGATCTCCTGGGAAGATCTCCTTATGTTTCATTAGAATTGTAATTAGAAGTGGCCGTGACCTTGGAAAACCTGCTTCAGGAGCAAGCTCTCCTCTCTTTTGTTTAAGAAAAACCTCTAAGTTTCCCCTACTCATGGGCCCGAGGCAATGTTAACCCAACTCCATAGAAAGAACATAATAAAGCATTCAAAATGCACTTCTCTGCCGCAATAAACTGAAATAAGCAAATACAGAATGGATTATCATGCACTTAATTTTAGTTGTAGTTTGTCTTTGTGAATTAAAACCATCCAGAGCCTTCTTTCTGGGAGGTATTTTGTGCCCTTTCCTAGACTGAGCCAGTCCTTAGAAATACCCTCTGATGAAGATGGGGGTGCTTTACTCAGTATCTAGAAACTCCCGGGACTTCCAAGACAACCCCTAAGCCATTTTCAACTTCTGCCTTGAAGTATGCAAGCCAAGCCACTCATTGGCTTGAGCTAAAGTCAGCCGAAAACAATGTTCCGCAAACTTGGCCTGAGTCCTTGCCTATTTAAATTTCCATCACACCATTGTTGAAGGCTCATGCCTTTCACATGGTTTGCCTGGTGGATGTGTTCCAACTCCCAGAAGGGAGCAAGTGCACCACACAAAATCCTGGAAGAGCCCACATGTTTCCAACACCTCATCGGACACTTTAGTGCAGGGGTAAAAACATTCCTGGTCCTCATGTTGTTGGCCAAATCACAAAGGATTTCAGGCTGGTACCTCATCCATCTCGGTTCTGAAATGAAACGGAGCCTCCTGGTCAATTGTCAAAAAAACAAAAAACAACTCCACATATCCCCTGGTTTTCTCCGGTCCTCTGTGCCTCCTGCAAAACCATGCCAACCCCACTAACAATATATAATCAAAATGTTTAAAAGGCAGAGTAAACGTGTATTAAAAAAAATGCACAGGGGCTGGAAAAGGAATGTAATAAGGTTAAATTTTACAAGCATAATTCCATATGTTGAAAGCATCTTGTAGTTATGTCAAATACAGATGAAGCTATAAATTACCCCAGAATCAAAAGTGTCAAGTTTCAGGCTAATGCTGAATATATATATATACACACACACACACACACACACACACAGCTTCAGAATTCTTATTAAAATATGAAAACATGCTAAACATAGAAAAGCTAACAACTGTACCAAAAGTAAGACAAAGTGTTACTAATGTCTGCCAACTGGTATTACTCACCAGGGCAATCAATCACATATGAGCAAACCTCTATGGCAGGCAACCAGGAAAGCTGAAACCCACCTCTCCCCCATGGTTGTCTTATTTGTGGTTACTTTTGCAAGGATTCCACGTTACTCCATTTGCTTGCTGTTAACCCTGAGAGGGCATGGCTAGCACAGGGAAAACGTTTATTCAATTATAATGTCTTTATTTCTACTTAAAACACTTACAAAACTGTCAGCAATAGACAAATTAGTACTTTGGACCGAAGCATGTGCTCGGTTTATTCTATATTTGACTTCTAATAAATTACGTCCGCATTATTACAAAAATTATAACTGACATGCTGTCAGTGCTATACATGTATGTGACTAGAAATATACATAATGCTTTGAAAGCTGTCACATTCAGTCCTGTTGTAAACATCACCCTCGTTTGCTAAACAATGTTGTTATATCTTTGGTTGGCTGTAATTTTTCCTCTACGTAGAAGCCCACGACTCAGAATATGTCTTAACTCTAGAGAAAAATAGTGTCTCCTCTATGAGTTGTAGTGATCTATCATGAGATTCCACGTAGCATATGGAAGCGGTTTCTTTCTAAAGCACCCTAAGCCAACTAATAATATGGGTTTATTTGGTGAACTAAACATTGGTAAGCACTTTCCAATCAACATGACGACAGAGTTTCTGGCACCTTTAAAGGGGTCTTCCGTATTTGGTGAAATGGCATCTGCTTTTGCCAGTTTGGACACAAATGGTGGCTCTTCACCCGAAGTGAAAACAACTAGCACAAAGGTAAAAATGTGACTTCCTGGGGTCACTGATAACGGATGTATATCTACTGAGAGAAATGTTTTTGGTAATCAGGAGTTTCCTTCTCTTGCATCTAATGAGTGCCCACTGTGTGTCCAACACAATGCTAGATGTGGGTGGCCAAGGCCCTGCCTGCATAGAGAATATCATCTGGGGGTGAATTCAGACAGCCAAGAACGAAGTATAAGGATTATGACCAAGTGAGCAGCACTGGGTTCCAGGCCCACGATGCTAGAAGCCAATGTCCAGGTTTCAACAAAGGAACAATTGGATAATAAAGCATTTTAATGGCCTCCAAAGCCTAATACACGTGGAAGGAATTAGTCGTGTTTAGACCAGAGATCTTGTATGTTTTACTTACAGCACATGGTTGCAAGCAACAGAAACCAATTCTGTTCATTGAAGTAAAAGGGAGTTTATTGAAAGGAGATTTGAGGTACAGACTCATAGAATTAATGGGCAGCTAGAGAACTTGGCTTAGAAATGGATGGGAAAAGGGGCGCCTGGGTGGCTCAGTCAGTTGAGCGTCCGACTTCGGTCCAGGTCGTGATCTCATAGCTCGTGAGTTCTAGCCCCGCGTTGGGCTCTATGCTGACAGCTCGGAGCCTGGAGCCTGCTTCTGCTTCTGTGTCTCCCTCTCTCTCTGCTCCTAAGCCACTCGCATTCTGTCTCTGTCTCTCTCAAAAATAAATAAACACTAAAAAAAAAAAAAGAAATGGATGGGAAGAGAAAGCTGGGCAGCAGGAAGCAGGGCTTAATGGTAGAAACGGTCATGGGGAGCTGTCTGCCAACTTCTAATTGGTCTGTGCAACCTTATGTTACGTGCTTAGGATCCAAAGTTCTGGGAAAAACACTTACAACTAGTTGAGCTTAGGTCTTATACCTCCCACTAGTCTCTCTCCAAGTAGGAAGAAGGTGAAGGTCACCCCACACTTTCTTGCAGTGTGAAACCCTCACATGAAATGTCCCTTTCACCAAGAGTATGTATAACCAGGAAGAGATAATTTCACCTCTACACACACACACACACACACACGCACGCACGCACAATTGAGATACATCAGAAAACAGAAATGGATATGAGGCTACAAATGACCACAAGATGTACCCAACCCCTTCTTGTTTGTTTGTTCAGAATCTTGAAAGGAAATGTCTCTCTCTTGAATTCATGAAATACTAGTAGTGTTCTTATGGTATTATATTGATCTCCTTGACCAAGTCATTTTGAATTAATACAGGTTGTGAAAATGGCTGTATCACACTTTAAAGGGGGGAACTTCTGAAAACAGGAATTTGAAGTTCTTTACTTGGTACAGGTATTTAGGCAAAAATATCCTCAATATACATTTTTAAATGTATGAATCCATAAGCAAAGTGAAGTATAGGGATAAGAAAATTACACCATTTGATGTCAGTGATTCTGCCACCAAGAATCTTAATAAGTTCTCGGTAATTGTTGTTTCATCTATATGAAAGTCACACAGAACAAAGGACATATATGTAACTATTAAAAAGAATTGTACTAAAGGCAATGTGGAATCCTTGATTAGATCCTGGAACAGAAAAAAAATAAATAAAAAGACCTCAGTGGGGAAAAAAAACTGGTAAAATCTAAATGAAGTCTGTACTTTCATTGATAGTATTGTTCCAAAGTTAATTTCTTAATTTTGATAAACATTCTATGCTTGTGTATAATGTTGCCATAAGTAGAAGGTGGCCAAAGAACACATAGGAATTCTGTATACTTTCTTTGCAACTCTTCTGTAAGTCTAAAATTATTTCAACATCACAGGGGTCTTTTCTTAATTGGCAAATTCCATGCACCTAGTAGGTATTCAATGAGTGTTAGTTACATCCTACTAATTTCCCTCTCTCGATCCTGAAATATTTATGTTGATTAGTTTCCTGGGACACTTTCCTATTGTTCCTTCTTTAATTAATCTCTCTCAAGGAGCCAAGAACAAAAAAGGAAAAGGGAGAAAAGAAAAGCCTCAGTCTAATTTTGCTCTGCTTTGTTGTGAGATGAACCTACTCTTTAAGAAACGTCTAGGCATCTGTCATCCGAGGGCATCCTAATATTGGCACCACAGAAACACAGTGTTAATGATGACAATGTATTTACTTAATGATCTTTGTGAGGTAGCTAGTTACTCCTTCTTTTGCTTTTACTTTACTTCTAAACAAAACTAACACTGCCACACATCTTGAGAATGCTATAGTTCATCTCTAACGGATGGAATTTTGTTCTTATTTTGTTAAATGTTACATTTACATAATTGTGTATGTCATTGATGTTTATGAGGATACACCAAAAAGTATAAGTTATTCCACCTAAAGAAGAGAGAATGATTAACCTTAACCCAGTGTAGGTTTCCCTCACAGTGATAATTCACACTGTCCCAAATCAGGAACCAAATAGACTCTAGGTAATGAGGGCGAGTTTTCTTATTCTGCTCTAAGTTTAGTGACTTATTCTGTGCACAGAAGTTACACTGGTGTCAGGGATGATTTTTTTTTCTTTAAATCACAGAGTATGTAGCTTTAGAAATTCCTGACAGCAGGCCAGATAACATTGCTTATGGTTGCTTTCATTTTTTTTTTTTTTTTTTTTTGCAGTTAGGTGCCCTTCAAGTTTTATGTCTTCGTTATGTTATTCAATCCTAGTTAAAACCACAAAGCGATTCATGAAATAGCACCTGGGGATTGAAGAGTTAACTATGGAACTTACTGTTGTCGAAATATTCTTATCTCTAGACACAAAGATATTTATATGAAAACTGCATTCTTTGTGACAAACCAGAATCTTATTTTGCTGTGGCCAAATGTAATGGACATCTGTTGTTTTTGCCTGCCCAGCACATATTCCTCCCTTTACTATTAGCAGAGGCTGCATTTGGGGGGAGGTCCCACCCCTCTAATCCCCTTAGTGCATATGGTTTTGGGAGGACCCTCATCCTCGCCCACACTCGAAGGGTGGGCCCGTGACTCAGACCCGGCCAGACATCAGAGTCTTTCCTCTTGGCCACAGAGATTGGCTCAAGCTGAGCGGGTGATCCCAGCCAGACCAGAGAGATGCAATTCAAAGAATCGTCTTGGAATGACTGGAATAAAGAAGCTCTTTTTCCTGGAAATGAATCCAAGAGGATGTCCACCTGGAGCTACTGGGGGTAGCCTTGTGAGAAGCCCAGCACACTGAAGGAACAACTGAGACCAAATCTAGCAACATCATTTGAACCATACCTGGATCCTGAAGAGAGAAGATTTTTTTTTCCCAGTATTCAGGAAATAATCCTTTGTTTTCCCCCCTAAACGAGTCTGAAAGAAATTTACGAGTGTATTTCTCTTGCAACACACAATTCTACCAATCCATAACATTTTCAGGTGTATTCTTCTTCCTTGATGAATCTAACTCAGGTGAAGCCTTAATAAATGGGTACTGAGTACGTAAGACACAAACCAATGAAATGGATAAAAGGATTTTCTGAGATAGAAGGTATACCCTCAAATGAAAATGTGCAGAAAATTTTGTAGGAATTGATTGACTTTTTAGGGAGAGGGAAAGTCTGAAATGTCTACTGTCTTTTCTCAAAATGAAATGTTACGCTTTTTTTTTCTCGTGGAAGGTTGTGAGGGAATCCCTTGAACACAGGATCTAGGAGCATGGGTATGGGCATCAGATGACCTGGCTTAAAGTCTAGCTCTGTCTCTTACTCCCTATATGACCTACAAATTACTTAGCCTCTCTTCGTATTGGTTTTTCTGTCTGTGAAGTTAGCACAAACATGACAAGATCATACAACTCTTCAAAGACAGAGAAAACACATCCAAATTATATATTATGTCTGGTGCATAGCATTAAATGGTATTTAAAAATAATTACATAATATGTGATTCAATACAGTTTTTCGCCAATTTTAGAATCTCTCACTTGGTATCCAACAAGAAAAAAGATTAGTTTAATTTACATCTCCAGCCCATATTTTATTTCTGTGCATGAGATTCCATGCAGATATACAAGTGCACACTGGTTATGGCCACTTAAGTTTTTCCCAGGCACATGAAATCTACCGTGCTCAAAACCACATTCGGTAGTTCTCCCTAGTCCTAAACCCACATCTCTTTCTGCCATCTCAGTCTCCATAAAGGCATCATCTCACGCCCAGAGTCCTGCTCCCTCCCACATCCAAGCCCATCAGCCTTCTGACCACTTCTCTGCCTCATTCCGTTTACCCCATGATCCGCATTCCACACAGTGTAGTCAAAGTGATCTTCTAAGTTAAACCACTTCCTGAAAACCAACCATGGTTTCTCCCTGGTCTTAGGATGAAAGCCAGCTCCTTAGCATAGGGTACCTTCCCTCATGATCTAGCATTTTCACCGCTCTCAGCTCTTAACACTTCCCTAACAGAGTCACCTCACCATTCTGCAGTCCAGCCCTAGAAGCTTCTCTCATCCCTCCCGTGCGTGTTCTATTTTGTTTTATCGAGTTTGTACATGTGGTTTCTTTTGTCTGAAACAGTACTTACTTCCCTCTCCTTGTACATCTGCCATTGGTTTAACTTTACTTTTATGGCCCAACCTACCTGTTACTTCTTCCAAATGTCCCAGCCTTCCTCCAGCCATGACTCCATCAGGTAATACAGGGGGATCTGCTATCCTATCACAACCCCAGCCATGCGTTATATGTTATTTCTGTATGGATATCTAGATAGAGCTATGATATAGTAGAATGACCAAAGTCATTGTCTCTTCCACTTCTGGGACTTCTTAACCTGACTTGACAAACCTCCCAGTGATCCATTGATAGAAATTCGGGGGCTGGGTGAGGGTATTTTATGGAGTTCGTTGAGGAAAAAAAAAATACGATTTTTTTTTCACTAGCCTCAAACTGAAATTCATCATTTCCTTCCCTTATGAATGGAGGCAACAAACACAGGAGTAGCAGCAGCTGTGACTTTGTCAAAATAGAGCATAGATATTTCATAACACATTACAGTTATTACTGACCTCTTGAAATAGTTATGCCCATCAGTATTATGGTAGTCATCAGACATGCCTCAAGAATCTATTTAATACATGAATGAAGAAACACATATTATTATATCAAAACCTTTTAATTATTTAGACAATTTCATTATTATCGGTTTTCTTTACAACCCTAGGTACTTAATGTATTTAAAAATAGTATCCTAAGAAGAGGTTTGTAGGTTTCACTACATTTTGAAAGGGCTCTACGGCCCAGAAGAGGTAAGAACTCCGGTGCGTGATGAAAGGCTCTGTGAGGCCCGACCACATTTGGCTGAATCGCCGCCATATCCCCAGGGCCTTGCACCAAGCCTGGTAAACTGCAGGTGCTCCGTAAGTAGGTGCTGAACTGAATTGAGATGAAAACTGAAACCAATTTTTATCTGGCAGTATTTAGAAGTCCGTGTCCCGTGAGTCTGGACAGTTCTCTTGTCCCTGGAGGATAAGGTGGACCTTGTGATATGGATGGCTTACGTCCCATTCTGAGGTTTGTCAGGGGATGTCCTACAGTTATGTGGCCCGAGCTCTTGCTGAGAATACGGGCATTAAAGTTTACAAAGACATAATGTAGCCCATTCTTTCCCTATATAAAAAGCAGCTGGCAACATTGACCTTGAGTGATGCAGAGACAGGTGAATAACTGTCACAGAACAAGTGTGATCTATTTTATAAAGTCCTATTTTTAATTTGACTTGGAGCCAGTCTTTCAACTGGACAACTCTCATGCAAACATCTGCTCCAACCTTTGTTCTCTTATGCCTAGTGGGCAGCTTGTGCAATAAAGGATGTTGTCAGGCAGTGGTTGGGCTCCTGGGTCAGTTGACAGCTAGGCTCTTCTCAGTTATCCAGAATAGGTATCCAGGCAGCAGAAATGTTGCCTGATCAAATCGCCCCAAGCACGTGTCACCTGACAGCATTGACTCTGGGGTGGGCCCCTGGGAAGACCTTGACAATTTTTTCCCTGCAAAAACATGTAAAGAGGGGATGCAGATCAAAGACCTCAAAACAAACCATCAAATACATCTCCGGAGACCTCTAAGAGCTCTTTCTGGAAGTAACGTTGGACTTGCGCGTCTGTCCATTCAACACAGTTTTGAGAATCTACCGTGTGCCAGTAATGCGGTGTTTGAGGGAATCAGTGAGTACATCAGTGGCAGGAGGCATTGGGACGAATCTTTTGTCTGGTGTGGTCTCTTAGGTCTGAACCAAACGGGCAGGAGCAGTGAGGACCAGCAGAGATATCTACTGCACTTTATATGTGGTACCTGTTTGAGTCACAAAGCCACCCACCAGGACTCTCACTCCATAGAGGAATTAAGAGCAATCCAGAGATGGTATTTTCAAAGTTTCACGTGTGGACGACCTGGGCCCTACCACGGATCTCCTTGAATCTCTGGGGGAGGGGGGCAGGTAGAGCCTGAAATATTTCTAACGCATATTAATTTTGAGAAGTATTGTTCTGGGTAGCTGAAGGAAGTTAGAAGGAAGTCATCTCATTCAGGTGGTGGATTTGGGCTCTGACATCTCGAAAACCTACTAGCCAGATGGCTGACGTTGCCACGTAGAGGGTCATAAAGCAGAAACATGAGTGTGTGGCTGGAAAACTCATTATTCCCCACTCACTCGGGGAGTTGGTCTTCCCTTTTTTACCCACGGTGGCAAATAGGTTCGTGGGGTTTCTCATCTCCAACAGATGGGTAGCGACAGTTTGAGGCAGTGTGTTGTAAATTCTGAGTCCGCTTCTTGACTCCACAGGAAAGAGTTTTGTAACCAATTAGCAATGTCACCCATGGACTCTCCATGGAGGTTGCATACTCCTTATATTCTTGCTACCCGTCGCTGTCTTACTTCAGCCTCCATTGTCTTCAGGAAGGAAGGAAAGGAATGCCTCCAAACATCTAACTCAGCTCCAACTCTGAAGAGGATGTAGGGTTGGATAGGAAGTAAGCAGCTTTTCACAGTATACCATTGTGAGTTTGCCTGCTTTGGGGGGGTCTGTCCACTTTTGCATGCCTCTTGTTGCAGTACAGATCATTGGAAAGTGTGGTCCAAGAGGAGAAAATAAAAAGAGAACTTGTTTTGAAATAAAACAAGATAGATGTACAACCTTCCAGGACCTGCCTCTCTTTCATAAGTTGAGAGTCAATGGAAAGTAATTATACCCTTACCGCTCTCAAGAAAATACTACTTACTTCAGAGATGAGTTCTCTTATGTAGCCAGGGTTTACATTTTCTTCTAGAAGACTCCCTTCAGCAGGAATATCTGTGTACTAATGTAGTGGAAAAGAAAACTGCTGAGGCTGGTAACTGGAATCATTCGCTGTTAAGGAAACTATGTGTGAAACACTTTGTTTGTTTGGTTCTTGTTTTGTTTTGCTTCTTTATTCTTTGATCAAAGAAAAGTTCCAGTATCCTTTGCCTGAATTGCTCAATATTTTTAATGAACTATTACATACAAGCATCTCTAATGCATACACAAGGGTATAGATAGCAAATATCCATGGACCTAACACCTACTTTTAGAAATGGTTCCATTCTGAAGCCCCAATCCTATTTGATTGGATGCCCCCATGGCCCTCTGCTAACCCTTGCAGAGACAACCACTGCTTAACCACCTTGAATTTTTTTTAATTACTTAAGGGATACAATAATTATAACTCCTTAATAGGCACTCTTGAAGCTTTCTCACTGAAAATGCTCTGGACTGGCTAGCCATGATTGAACACCTCCTTGTTCTAATTTGTGTTCCCAAATAGCTAACACAGAAAAGCCTCTGGGTATTAAAATAAACCGTGTTTCATCATTGAGGGAATGGAGGAAAGAGTGCCTGCCACTCATGTTCCAAACATGACTGAAAAGTTTAGGAAGCCCATGAATGGTAGGAGTTTTCTGGAAGGGAGTATTTGAGAGACAGAGATGGGTGGATATATACAGCACATGAAGATAAATCCAAGTTTCCTGGAAAATGTGTGAAGGGAGGATTTCAATCTCACCTAAAGAGTTTTGGTTTTTATTGTTTGTTTGTTTGTTTGTTTGTTTGTTTGTTTTCAGACAGATGTGGGGCATCTGGGTGGCTCAGGTGGTTAAGCATCCAATTCCTGATCTCAGCTCAGGTCATGATCTCATGGTTTGTGAGTTAGAGCCCCACATTGGGCTCTGCACTGACAGCATGGAGCCTGCTTGGGATTTTCTCTCTCTCTCTCTCTCTCTCTCTCTCTCTCTCTCTGCCCCACGCCCCCACTTTCTCTCTCTCAAACTAAACACACAGACTTTTTTAAAAAGTAAAAAAAAACGAACAAACGAATAAATAAATAAGACAGATGCTAGGGTCCCATCTTGGACCTTCTGAATCTGAATATTTAGAGAGTTAGGGAGTTCCATTGTATATGTTTCTGTGTTTCTTCCTACACACATATACACATGGTGAATCAGATGTGCGATCCTGGTTTAGAATCCCTGTTATAAAAGAAGCCTTAGATTTCTTGCATCATTTTTTACAACCTGGAATTACTTCGGTCTTTGAGTCCTTAGCCAGGCACCCTGAAGAACACTTAGCTGATGAAAGCTTTGCTCCTGCCCTCGGGAAACTTACAGAGAAACATGGGAGCAGTGCTCTGCAAATGAGCTGAAAGCTGAAAGTCTGCCTGAGTGCTGCCGGATAGTGCATCAGTAACAGAGAGCTCAGCCACCTGTGGCTCAGAAATGTATTAGCAGGGGCGCCGGGTATTAGCAGGGGCTCCGTCAGTTAAGCATCTGACTTCGGCTCAGGTCTCAGTTCGTGGGTTCAAGCCCTGCGTCAGGCTCTGTGCGGACAGCTCAGAGCCTGGAACCTGTTTTGGATTCTGTGCCTCCCTCCCGTGTTTCCGGCACAAAGAAGACACAGAGGACAAAGGGTAGCTGGCTAAAATTTTTGAAAGATGCACAGGTCAAGCCTGGTTTTTTAGAATTAGGAAAACAGTACTTTCTGGAATCCCTACCCAACAGATTTCCACTTACAGCTCTTTAGCTGAAACTGTCTCACAGAGCCAAACCTAGCTGCAAGGGAAGCTGAGGGTTTTGCCCAGGCACACGGTCAACTCAAATAAAATCAAGAAAAGGAGAATAATACTTGGGTAGGCAACTGAGGCAAGACTAACATCTCCAGTGATGGAAGGAAGCATGGAATCTGAAAGCAAGGGCCTGGACCTAGAGAACGCTAAGGATGATTCACTTTTGCAGAAGCTCACAACTTACCACTCATTTGGAGGAAACTGTTCCTCTGCCCATTTGACTTATTATTTGGATTAGTGCTGTTGGTAATACCCATCTCTCAACTATATATTGATTTCTTAACTTTCAGAGGGTGTTTATGTCCAGGTTCTTACAGTGTACTTTACACACACACACACGCACACACACACATACACACACACACTCACAATCTCTCTCTCTCTTACACACACACACACACACACACTAATGATTATATCCTCAATAGGTGCCCAGTCTGTATTGAAGAATATATTTTCACCCTGGTCAACATGGACATTAGCCAGTATTTCTACATACACTTGTCTCTTTTAAGATGTATTGTTTGGTATGCAGGCTCTACTGTTTAAAAAAAAAAAAAAAAAAACAACTATTAAGTGATGGCGCTCACAACTAACTACAAAATTTATGTCCGGTACAGTCCAATTTTGGAGGACGACGGCTTAAGGAGGGAAGATTAGAATGCTCTCAGCTAATATATTATTAACTCTGATTTTGAGCACATCCAAACCATGAAAAATATATTACTGCATATTCTTACTATATTTATTATGTTTTGTGAAATGTAATCATAAGCCTATTCTAAAATTGCTTTCCTCCTATAACCAAATTTCCTGGGTTTAATTGCTTCTTAAGGACCAGTTAATTTGAGTTTTTCTTTTGCCCTATCAACATGCTGTCCCTCACTTCCTCAAGAGATTAATTTTAACTTCTGGAGAAAATTTTGGTTTGACCACTGCGCAAAGCTATCATTCAGAATGAACTGGGCTGGATTCACTCAGGATCCCAAAGCGGGTTAAAGAGAAGTGAAAGAGGGCTAAAGTGGGTAAGAGAAGTGAACGTTAAGTATAAGAAACATGATCACTGAGAACGTTCGCCCATGCCTCATACATAACTAAAGCTGCCTGCTGGAGTTACGAAATTAGGTTTTGTTATTGGTATTCAACATGAGCCATTATATTCTTCTAATAATAACCTCAATAATAATATAACCTTTGTTTAACATGGGCACCTGGTTAGCTAAATGAGACCCCAGCTGTCAGTGAAATACCTACCTCAGTATAGGAGTTTAAAGTTAATAAATTTATAATTTGAGTAAAGAAAATAATGCCTTGCTTCCCTCCAAGGAATTCAAAGCACTGTGTGGGTACCATTTCATTAATCTCCATATAAATCTTCGGTGCGTGGTAGAAAAAAGTTTTTTTCAACCTTAGAAGAAACTGACTATGGAATTACCCTCCGTTTGAGTCCAAAATAAATCCCAAATCCATCCACTTTTCTCCGTCTGCATGGGTCCATATGGTCCAAGCTGCCATCACCTTGCCTAAATTACCAGATAGTCGCCGAACCTTCCTATGTTCATTCTTACTTCTCTACAGGCAATCGCTGGCAATCAGAATGTGCTTTTTTCTTTGAAATCAGATGATACCGCATGTACGTGTAAACCACTCGAGTGGATCCTCTCCACTCTTTGCCCTTGCTCACTTTCATACTCAGCTTCCTTTCTTTTTTTTCCTCCAACAATCCAAGTGTTTGCTGATCTCCGAGCCCTTATACCCGCTGGCCCCACTCTCCGGAACACCAGGTATTAGCATGGGTGTTGCATTTTGTTTCTCCGGATCTTTTTAGTCATTTTATGACAGTGTCCTTAAGCTCCCTACCTAAGAGGATCTGCCACCTCTGTGTTACTGTCTGTTCCACAAGTATTTATTCTCTTTACAGAATGGTCCTTGTGTGATGGTCCTTCCCCTCACCCCACACCTTGAGTGCAAGTTCTTAAGAGCAGGCCTGTTACTGGTGACATTGTCCTGGTGTTTCTCTAGGGCTTAGCGTTATGCCTGGAGCACAGTACATGTCCATAGGTACTTTTTGAATGAGTGAATGAATGAATGAATGAATGTTGAGATACTTGTCTGTACCATGCATGACTTCTTATGCTGTTCTTTTTTCTGAGTTTACAACTATATTCAGAAAATGTGTGTGTGTGTTTGTACACAAGCACAGAGACACATTGGCTGAACCCTTGTTTTCCACCCAAGCTATCTGCTGAATTCAGTGGTACCAAGTTTTTTGTCTCTACAACAACACCCCATATCCAATCTCTGTTCCTATAGAGGAGTTCATGACCATCATTCAAGGCTCTTATTTCCTCCAGGCAAAACCTTGGTGCACATTGAGTTGTCTTATAATGAAGAAATCCCTTCACTGAATCCAGGAACTAAATTACTATGGATCGGACTTACCTGAGGCAAGAGGTATGAGTTGGTTAAAAAAAAAAAAAAATTCAGGGGACGGTTTCCAAAAACAAGCAAGTGGAAATAAAGTTCCATCTGCAAAAGTCTTATTAATGCCATGGATCCTGTTGCATTAATGAATTTCATCTAAGGTCCCTTTTGACCATTGTGAGTTTATCAAATTCCTGATAATACATCATAAATCTAATTGTCTCTTTCGAGATTTTTTTTTTCCGAAGCAAATTTCTTCCAAGTGTTTGGGTATGAATCAAGCCTTGACTTTAATTCGCTGATAGGAATTAGCCTCCTTAATAAACTTAGAATTGGAGGCCACTGCCACATCACCACCCTGAAACTCTCAGCTGCTAATCAAATTCTCACTTCCTTCACAAAGGGCCACAAGTGCTTGGAGGCCTAGGAAATCAGGCTTGTTTCTAGGAGTGGGTACCCTCCATCGAAGTTCATTCTCTCTTTGACTTTCATATCAGCCATTTCCAGTCTTATTCATCGGTGAGAGGGGCCCTTTGTGCTTAACACTGGGCACTGGGCAGTGAGGGGGCCGGGGCAGCGGAAGCCCCCCCAGAGCCATGCCAGCCCACGTGATTCTTGTCATGTGCTTGTCAGCTTGTCATGATTCACTATTTCATCCCTTTTCTTGAGCTGGGGAGGAGACTTGGATGTATCTGTTGTATATGTCAAGGCCTCTCATTTGTCAAAGTATTAGTGGTCCAGTGTCAACATAAATACATCTGTCCATAAATCTTGACAGGTATAATGATTTGTTGCATTTGAAAGGCATGACTCAAACATTAGACCCCTTTTTGATTCCTAACACGATTATCTTCAAAGCCAGGCATTTCAGATGCCTTCCGAATTGACTTCTGTCAAGTGATTGAGTAGCTCCCGCTGACTTATCTACTCTTATGAAGTTAATACCATCATGGCCCCTGCTGTCACCTGCCTTGAAGGCCACCTGGACTGTGGCAGAAAATATGTGCTTGATGTGCTCATTATTCTTTGTGGAAATGCCTTCGTTCTCAGGCTTTTGTTTTATTTCCGAGTAGGACACTGTTGTCATTTGTTTGTTAGCAGGGAAATGGGTTTGGCACATTGGTCAAATGAGGGATTTCCTAGCACTCAGGTAGCCAGGAAACTCATAAAACCAAAACATGAAAGCGGGCCTCTGCTGTGAGAGAGCAAATAGCTTTATATTCACTGCAATGAATCTGCAAACCCAAAAGGAAGGAAATGTCATCTGGTGGTTAGACAGAAAGACCCCTTCTTTGTATGATAGTTAGCATTTATTGAGTGTTTATTACTTGCCAAGCCCTATGCTAAGAGCTTCTCATGCTGTATCTCTTTGAGTCTCCCCAACAACCTAAGAGATACCGTTACATTCAGCCCAGGAGCAGTTCTGTCAATTGCCCGAGGCTGGCAGCTGGTAAGGGTGGAGCAGACATTTGACAGGAGCTGTCTGACTCAACAGCAATCTCCTTTGCAAAACTAAACTCTGAACCACTGCTGTATGCTCAGCCCCCTTGACTTTGGTTCACTTTCTAAGGCACGCAGGGTGCTTAGTGCTTTAACATACACTGCTCTGAAATGGGCACAGTGATGCTGTGAAAGCTCGTTAAGATCACACGTGTGCATTAGCAGGTGTCTGACTTGAGTCCCAACCCTGATTTTTGCCATTTATATCGTCATTTGGAAACTGTCCTTCTTCTGGGGCAACTGCGTTGTAGTAAACCTTCAAAAACTCGATTCAAAATAGGTAAGTTTTTAAAAAGTCATCGCTGTTATGATTTTTAAAAATCTTGAATCCCTCGACGCACAGCTGCGTTTTGAGTTCCACTTTGTTTGAAATCCATTCCTTCGTCTTTCTTGCTTCTCTTCCTTTGCTTTCTTTTTTATTCTTATTTATGATATCACTAATAGTGAAAAGCCTACTCTGTTGATCCCTTTTGGGGACATATTCACCTGAAGCAGGTGTCGTCCTGTTCTTTCTGTGATTCCCCTGAACCCTACCTCTGTTGTTTGTTTAGATATGCCAAACAGAAATCACTTAAGGAAAGATGAATTCGGTGCTAACTCTGCCACAATAATTTCTTTAGAATACTCACTTACAGGCACCTTTTCCTATTTGAATTTGATATACCCTCATTAAATACCTGCTATGTGGACTCAGGGAAAACAAAAATGAAAACTTGAATCTGATTGAATCTTAATACCTGGGGGTGGGGTGGGGAAATGGATGTATATGTGCTTACGTACGTATGGGGAAGCATTTCTTCCAATTTAAGGCAACAATTATAAAGCAATGTATAAATACCGTAATGGAGAGAAAGCATAGAGATTCTAACAGGTTTTAGGTTAAGAAAAAAATCTGGGTCAGGGGTACCTGGGTGACTCAGTAGGTTAAGTGTCCGACTTGCTTTGGCTTAGGCCGTGATCTCACAGTTCATGAGATGGAGCCCCACATCAGACTCTGTGCTGTCAGCTTGGGATTCTCTCTCTCTCTCTCTCTCTCTCTCTCTCTCTTTCTGTCTCTCTCTCTCCCCCACACCTGCTCCTGCTGTCCCCCTCTCTCAAGATGAATAAGTCAACTTAAAAAAAAGTTAAGAGAAGAAAAAATTTTGGTCACATAGAAGGGCTCTGTAAAAGAACTATGGTTAATGTGATTGTTTAAGACATTGACACAGTTGGAATAGAAAGCCTTCACATTGGCCTTGAGGAAGAGCGGCCCACGCAGGCAGGATGAACGCATGAGCAAAGTGTGAGATGGATGTAAACATGCTCCTTGAAGAGAAAGGAAGCGGCGTGTGTGTCCCATGGAGAAACGCAGACTAAAGCTGGTAGTGTTACAGACTCTGGGGCCGGAGCCGTATTTGTTTCTGGAACGGAAGAGTGGCATGACGAAACAGGTGCTTTAAGTACATTAACTTGTCATCCATGTGAAGGATGTTTTGAAACGGAGAAAAAGAGTAGAAAGACAGAAAGAGGCGGCTCCTGACATCTGAAAGGCTAATGTCTTTTTGGCCTTCAAAGTCCAACTAAGTGTCGTTTCTTCAGTGGGGGTGTCTCTGCCCAGTCAGTACGTGCTCATCCGTCATGTTCTATCACATCACCCAGGGACGACAAGTTCTCTACTCCCAAGAATGCAAAAGCGCACGACTTTTTTTTTTTTCCTAACTGAGCAGTCCCTTCTACAAAGAACAAAGTCTTACCTGATAGGAATTTTTTTTTAGTATATGAAATTTATTGTCTAATTAGTTTCCATACAACACCCAGTGCTCATCCCAAAAGATGCCCTCTTGGAATTTTTTTTTTTTAATGTAGGTATATTGTCACTTATGCCACATTGCGTGTTTATTTGTTTGTTTGTTTGTTTGTTTGTGTTGTCTTGCCACCAGTGGAAGAAGGTTCGTTCTTGCCATCTTTAATCCTAGTGTGGCAGAAAATGAAGGCCCACAGGCCAGGAACATGGAAAGGTGATAGAGATTTCCGTTCCGGGTAGGTTATTAAGAAGTGGTTCCTGGGGCACCTGAGTCACTCAGTTGGTTATGCTTCCGACTCTTGATTTTGGCTCAGGTCCTGATCTCACAGTTCATGAATTCCAGCCCCAGATTGGGATTCTCTCTCTCTCTCTCTCCCTTTCACTCCCTCACTCTGTCCCTCCCCTGCTCAGGCTCACTTTTTCTCTCAAAATAAATAAAAATAAATTCTAAAAAAGCTTTTAGAAAAATTTAAACACTAGGGGCGCCTGAGTGGCTCAGTGGGTTAGGCATGAGACTTCGGCTCAGGTCATGGTCTCGTGGTTCATGAGTTCAAGCCCCGCGTCGGGCTCTGTGCTGACATCTCAGAGCCTGGAGCCTGCTTCGGATTCTGTCTCACTCTCTCTCTGCCGTTCCCCCGCTGGTGCATTGTCTCTCTTTCCCATTCTCTCTCAAATATAAATAAACATTTTTAAAAATGTAAACAAACAAACAAAACCACAATAACAACAACAACAACAACAAAATAGAAGTGGTTCCCAAATTTTAGTTTGCACTTGGAGGACTTGTGAAAACACAGATAAATGGACACCACTCCCAGAGTTTCTGATTCAATAGGTCTGGGATGTGGCCCAAGAATTTGCATTTCCAACTCCCAGGCGATACTGATACCGTTGGTCTGGCACTTACACCTTAAGTACCACTGTCAGGGTAGGAACTGTGATTCAGAAACAAGGCTCTGGCCAGTAGAACTCCAGCACAAACTGGTTTTTGTGTGTCCTGGGCCCCAACAGGATGCCTCCGCAGAGAGCTGGAGGGATCCTTTTCCACAGGGCTGGAAACAAGAATATATCCAGGCACTACCAGCCGATCACACGCACACAAACGTCTACCAAACTCAGAATCCAAATAGCATCAACTGCACTAGCCTGTCACCCGGAAACCCCTCTATGTCTTTTTATTTACATCTTAGGGTCCGTACGTCTCCAATGTCATCCTTCGTGGGTTCCAAGTTACACTTTTTTTTTTAATTTTACCCTCCCTGAAATCAAGATGCCTCTTTTAACCACTATCCACAGGCCCTTTGTACTCACCACTATGGTATGAGAAAGGATTTGGAGGTTGATATATGAGAAGAAGCAGAGAAATGGACAAAGAGGGAAGAAGGGAAGGATGGAGCATCTGGACAGAGGAGACTAACAAATGCAACAATTAGAAAGAGAGGGAGGGAAACAAAGGAAAGGCTAAGAAAAGCAATGGAAATGAGGCAGGAAATAGAATGCCATGCCTGAGAACTTCTTTCCAGCAGTTACCCAGAGACCCAGAGTTTCTATCTGTATGTTCCCACAGATCATGGCCACCTTTCTCTGTGTGTGCAAGAAAAATGTGTGATAAAAACCCATCTAAATGTATCTGAAAAATATAAAACTGAAGTTCCATGTAGTGGCAAAGCCTTGTGTTACATTTTGAAGTTTACTTATTTTGAGAGAGAGAGAGAATGCATGCCTAAGTTGGGAGGGTCAGAGAGAGAAGAGAGAGAATCCCAAATGGGCTCCATGCCGTCAGCACAGAGTCCGACGCTGGGCTCAATCCCACGAACCACGAGATCATGACCTGAGCTGAAATCAAGAGTCGGATGCTTAACCGCGTGAGCCACCCAGGAGCCCCATGGGTTTAAAATTACATTTTTTTTAATTTTTTTTAACATTTTTTTATTTATTTTTGAGACAGAGGGAGACAGAGCATGAACGGGGGAGGGGCAGAGAGAGAGGGGGACACAGAATCTCGGAAGCCGGCTCCAGGCTCTGAGCCATCAGCCCAGAGCCCGACGCGGGGCTCGAACTCACAGACCGCGAGATCCTGACCTGAGCGGAAGTCGGACGTTTAACCGACTGAGCCACCCAGGCGCCCCTAAAATTACATTTTAATTAAAGCATTTCTTTCTTGCTGAGTACTACATACAGTAATGGTGCTTCTCCTAATGGGTGGACTCTTAGAGTCAATGAAATAGAGTGATTTAGGCAATCCTATGATGCAAAAGAAAGAAACGTTCATAGCAAGGTTGGCTTCTCTTTGGAAATTTTCCAGTTAGCCTTTTCCAGCATATTCTGGTTTAATATGTTATGTAGCACTTAGCATGACCTGTATCTGCTCTTTCAGTAACATCGCTTTTATTTGTCTGCCCGTCTTTTTCTTATAAAACAGGGTTTGACACTTTTCCGTTAAAGGGCCAGATAGTAAACACTTCAGGCTTTGTGGGCAGTGAAGTCCCCATCACAACTACTCAACTTTGATGTTGTAATGAGAAAGCCACCGTAGACAATATGTAAACAAATGAGCATGGCTGCATCCCAATATTATTTTATTTAAAAACAAGCAGACCAACTGACTCGGGGCCACATTTGGTCCATGGGCCATAGTGTATCCATCCCTGATGTATAGGACGGGAGACCATATAAATGTGTATGCTTCACCTACCATCCTGAACCGGAATACGTTTATTTTTAAGAATCGTTTTACTGAGTTGTAATTTGCATACCATGCAATTTACCCATATAAAGTATATAGTTCCGTGGTTTCTAATATTTACACATACGAACACCCAACACCACGGTCCATTTTGCAACATTTTCATCACCTCAAAAAGAAATCCTGTGCTTTGTTATCAGTCCCCTACCCCACCACCACCCCAACCATTAGAAACCATGAATCAACTTGCTGTCTTTATACACCTGCCTGTTCTAGACATTTCGTATAAACAGAATTGTCCTCTGTGGTCTTCTGTGACTGGCTTCAGGGTCATCCATCTTGCATACATACGAGTACCTCTTTCTTTATTATGGTGAAATAATATTCCTTTACATGATTTACCACAGCGTATCCATTCAGTGGTGGACATTTGGGTTGTTTGAAAAACATTTGTGGGTCTTCTAACTCTTCAACTGTGTCGCTAAAAACTCTACATTCGAAAGTATGCCCGGACAGACATACACACACACACACGCACACGCACGCACATCAGGAACCCCCTCAACTAGAAAGTCGCAATGAGTTAAGTGTATTTAATCTTCAAAAATCACATTTTTTTAAATAGAGTTTTCTATGGTCCTAGTACCACTTTAGCCAAGTCCCGTATTCTAGAGGTACCTTCCGCTTTCACAGATATTGCTGATAGCAAATATTTGCTGTAGGACTCTTTGCCACTTGGTCTTTAAAGCAGATATTTTATTTAGTACCTATCATGTGCCAGGCATCCTCTAAGCACTGGACAGGGTAAACAACCTCTCTCTTCCCAGGCTGCTGACACTCTAGCAGTGAGAAGACAGTGAACAGCAAGCATGTCTTTGTAGCTATTGACAGTCGCTCAGACAAAAGTGTAATGAGGTGAAGAGTGCCTCAGGGTGAGAGGGAAGTTGCTGTTTGGGTTTGAGGTCAAGAGAGGTCTCTCTGACAAGGAAGTATTTAGACTTATACCTAAATAGGGAGGAGGTAGCCATGGGAACATCTGGAAGAAGAGTGCTCTGGACCTAGAAATGTCCGGAGGTAGGAATGGGCTTGACATGGAAGAGAGTAGAAATAACTGTGGCTGGAAATGAGTGAGCAGAGATGAGCCATCTTTTTGGCCTTGAACACAGGGTGGTTTCGTATGTTCATAACTTGGTACATAGCCACCAATGAAACTTTGGCTCTCATAAGAAACCATGAATACCTCAGAGCTCTCAACATGGTTAAGTGCTGTTCTGGTTATTAAGTGAGTCTCTCAGTTCCAACCCTTTGTGACGCTAGCCCTGGAACTCTACAAACTGTATTTTTCCTTTATCGGCTGAATTCCGAATAGGTTGGCCAATCGGGAGCACTAAAAGTAAACCCCAAGGCACAGGAAGCAGAGGGGTCTTGCTCCTTCCCTATGCGCAGTAGTTGGCCCAGGACTGTTGGTCCATTTTCCAGAACCTGCCTCACAGTACTCCATCAGATATCCCAGGACAAGAAGCAGTGTCTACTCCTCAGTTGTCCGAGGCCTGGCTCTGTGGGATTGCTCTTCTGAGCTCCTTAGCCATCAGCAGCAGCTAGTCAGTGCCGTTGCATAGCCATCTGGGCCCCAGCACTACAAGGCTCCTCCTCGAAGTTCTTGGACATCAGTGACTCCAGCTTTTCCCTTTGTTCTCCCTGCCACAGGAGTCGTGACTGTTTTTTGCCTCCCTGCCTTCTTCTTGACCTTTTAGCCCACCAGTTCCCTATATTCAGCTGTCTCCCCTGAAATAACTCGTGTGGTTTCTATCTTCCTCATCAACCCCAGCTAGTAGTGTGCAGGGCTCGGTATAAAATGAAAGTACAGGACTTGCTCAAAAAGTAGAGGAAAAGTACCAAAAAAGATACACCAGTATAGTTTTTTTTTTCTTGTTTCTTTCTTCATTGGCCTCTCATCTTCCCATAGTACTTTTTGTTTGCCATTTAATATTGTTCTCAGGAAAGAAAAACAAAAGTGAAATCATTAGCACGGCTTTTACCGTTCATCTTTCTTTTTTTTTTTTTTAATGTTTATGTATTTTGGGAGAGAGAGAGAGAGAGAGAGAGAGAGAGAGAGGGAAAGAATCCCAAGCAGGCTCTGCGCTGCTGGGGCAGAGCCCAGCACAGGGCTTGCACCCACAATTCGTGAGATCATGACCTGAGTTGCAGTCAAGAGTCGGACGCTTAACCCACTGAGCCACCCAAGCACCCTACCATTCATCTTTCTATTGTGCGATGCCAGTTTTAGATGCAAATAGAAGAACATTCAACTCATACATGGAATCACCAAAATTACACAATGTATATTTCATAGCTCCTATATGTGCATATACTTCGTTCTTCCCCAAACAGTAGAAACACTGCACAAAACCAGCTCTACTATTTTTATTTGACTTCTTAATTCACCCACATTCTACCAATTCTCTGTGGAACTTTAGGCCTTCCATGACATACTCCCTTTCTACTTACTTTAAGTCTCACTGACGGCCCTTATACCAGGGACCCCCCCGCTCCAAACTCTGTGTTCCAGGGACTTCTTGAAGGTTATATACAAATAAGGTGGCGAGAAGGGAGGAACGCATGTTATGTATATCTCCTCTGTTCTCAGGGGTGGTCTGTCATCCCATTGGCCTTCTCCTGCAAAGCACAGGTTCAAAGCTAAAAGTACCTCGAATTTCAAGACGAAGACAGCGGAGTACCAGAGCAAGCACAGGCCCTTCTGCGCATAAGACCCCGTATGAGTGTACGGGTCACTTTCCCTTGAAACACAACAAAATGGTCTATGTGGTCTATTTGTGTATATCCCAGAGCTCATTCACATTGTCTTCAGATGCTCAATACCAGACGTTCAAAAAGGATGAAATTGGGGGGGTGCCTGGGTGGCTCAGTCAGTTGAACGTCTGACTTTGGCTCAGGTCATGAGCTCATGGTTCGTGAGTTCGAGCACCGCATCGGGCTCTGTGCTGACAGTGCAGAGCCCACTTTGGGTTCTCTGCCCCCTCTCTCTTTGCTCCCCCCCCACTCACACTCGTTCTCTCTCTCTCTCTCTCTCTCTCTCTTTCTCTCTCTCTCCAAAATGCATAAGTGTTACAAAAGAAGAAGAAGAAGAAGAAGAAGAAAGATGAAATTGGTCTTCCCCTGTGTGAATCTCTGACATCTTTCAGAAACACTCAAGTGACTTTCCTTAGCCCCAAAGGAACTAGTTTTCCATGTTCTCTAGAGGTTATGGGCTTAGATTTGCTCACTGAAACACGGTTTTTACTCTCTTTCCTAGAGCTAGGGCATACCTCATGCAAATTTCAGCAAACGTGAAAGCCAGGTCTACTAATAACATCAAAAAATGCAGGATATCAGATGTATTTGGCATAAATTGTCTGCACTTTTCAACCTTTAACTGAACAAAGTCATAATTGCAAATCTCCCGGTTTTCCTTGTCACTAATAATGGTCTCTTACCTGACCAGCATGAAGCCAGAATTATAGTTCCACAAGCTATGAGAATTGTAATTTTCAGCGAGCAGAGACAACTTCCCAGCCCTGATTTTTACACAAATTATGTTTCCTTTTCTGTGGCGGCTTTTAACTTCCGTGTGTAAATTTAATTACTTGAGGGGAAAACATACAGGCATCTTGGGTGACTATTTTAATGACCATCCCTAATTTGTACAGTATTTGAAACTTTATATTGAGTTCTTTTAGAGTGAGAAAGTGGCAGTGTGCTTAGAAAGTATACAGACTTCTTTCTGGAGTCCCAATTTCAAGTCATACTTGCATAGAAAACACTAAGTTAACCTTCCAGAGAATACTCTGTGAAACACAGTGTTAGAAAATGAGAGGAATCTGATTCCTATGTCGCTTCTCACCAGCTCGAACCCCAAATTACCCAAATAAAATGTTCCAAAACCGACATGCAAAATTATTCCAACTCCTTTTCTGCTTCCTAGAAGAAGAGAAAAAAAAAAGATTTTTTTAGCAGAAGACCCTGTCTGGCAAACAAAAAAAGAATGCAACTTAATTAAGCAGAGAAACCTTTCTCACTAAAGGTACACAGAAGGCCTGAAAACACATTAGACATTTCTAAAGATCACAAATTAGCAAACACTGAACGCGGGCTGTCAGGAAAAAAAGAAAGAAAGAAAGAAAGAAAGAAAGAAAGAAGGAAGGAAAAAGGAAGACAGGGAAGCCTTTTCGGAACATAAGGTTCTTAAAAGACATTTTGAGAGAAATTAAATCTCTCTTGCACCTTTAAAGTCTCTTTCTCAGCTATCGATAGAGTTGGCTATAGAAGGAAGTGGTTCAGGGTGATGCACCCTTCACTTATTTGGGGAATGTGATTTTCCACCCTGCCATTACCTGGCATCCGGACAAGTGTTATAAAAATATGTCATCATAAGCAGCCTAGAATAAATACTCAAATCCTCAGGGTTGTTTATCATGTCTAAAATGTCTTTCCCGGATTTTACAACCCTAGCTCTTTGTTACATTTGGGGAGGAGAGGTTGTTTGGAACGCACGTGGATGGCCAACTCAAAGGTCACTGCATTTAAGCCAAGGAGCATTAGGGCATGCGGCTTATATTGGACCAGGTTCAGATGGGTTTCTGCTGAGGGTCTCACTGTGGATCAGTTAAAACCAGCCCAAATGTTTCGTTTGTTTGATAGAATTATTTTTTTCAATTATGATCTTCACGTTCTTGGCCAGTCAATGAAATGAAATAGTATCCTTCCCCCTGAAATTGACAATATACAATGGCACCAATTTTCTGACAGTAAGTGCTTATTGAACACATTTAGGTGAAGAATGCCACCATAGGAGCCACAGAACAAGGACTAGAAAGATGCATTCACACAGTGTCTGTCCTGAAGGGGCTCACCATGCAGTGGGAAGAATAGGTGGCACTGGCCAAGTCGATTAAGTCAAATAACCCCGCCTCTAGCATGCCGCTGATCTTTGAGGGGGACTCTTTTGATCTGGCTTCACGCCATTTTATCAAAGCCCTGTGTACACAGGATACATGCAACACACAACTAAATCTGGTTAGTTTAACTCTCAATATATTAGACGCGAACAGAACTAAATCTACGTTTTTCTCTATTTTTCACTGGAAGATGCAATGATTCTGGCCATCTGGAGAATGGCTTCACGTCAGGTACTATTTTGAACCAACTTCCAATGGATTAATAAACTTTTATTGACTGGAGAACGTGTGCTTGTATGTCTGTTTATATACAAGTCCACCAGCCAAGACATACGTGTGTAAACATCATCACGCATTATAGCAGGATGTCTGTTACAACAAGGATCTGGCATTTCACGTGACCTTAAAGAGTTCCTGGAGGCACCTAGTTTTCAATGACAGCCTGCTTCATTTGTTAAATAAATAACAATACTTAGCTTTCATATTGTTGTATTCTGCCTTCTGAAACATTTCCTGTAGCACGACTTTGCCAGTACAGAGCTGGCTTTTTAAGTGATTTGTCTGTAACCAGGCAGTTTTAGAACTTTTACTTCCTTAGTCGGTGCTAAAAAGCAATTCAAGAAGACTTAAAATTCTCCTGGGGGCTGATTTTATAGCAACAGTGAAAACGCACACACGTTGCATGAGCAGCCAATTTCATTCCTTGGTGAGGGAAACGGCATGGAGAGTAGAGCCGCAGCACAAATGGTTTAACGCCGTCATAAAAACCACTAACCGTTGGGTATTAACATGCTTTTTATCATGGAAGTTTTTATTGAAAATGATATTTGGAAGCTACTAATTTGGCGGTGATTTTCAGTTCCACTCCCTAGGCATGCTCAACTGAAAAAGAAACTGCACCCACGCTGTAACCCCCATCCACCCCTAGAACTGTCCCGTGGGCCAGTTTGGGGTGGCTCGTAGTAGCAGAAGACCAGTCTGTGCCATTGGGAGAACACCACTATTGGTCTTAATATTGGCCATACATAAAACACATGGGAAAACCTGTTCCTTTCTCAAAAAGGAGTCACAACAGACTGCACATGCACATAGATCAGAGAGTTGCATCCAAAAAAAAAAAAAAAGAGAGAGAGAGAGAGAGAGAGAGAATGTTTGTGCCTGCATTCTTCATTCCATCTGGCACAAGATTGGAGTAAACTTATTTGGGCAAACGTTGAGCTCTGATCGTCACACTGCCTACCCCAGCGCCCTGACTTAGAGTCAACGAGGCCATCGATGTATGGGTGGACAATGCACAGGGGACACACACACACACAGCCACACGCTCTGCAAACACCATCCAGAAAAACCTGGGCCTTTCCCAAAAGGAAGTGAAGACAGACCGCACACGCACGGAAATAGCGTTTGTGCCTTCCTGCCATCTGGAACAGGAGCCCGGCAGGAGTAAACTAAGGGGGGGGGGGGGGGGCGGGGAAATGCTGCTTTTTCCCATTGGTTACGTTAGATCTGGATGTACCCAAACTATAGAGGGTCAAACCACAGCCAGATTTTCCTTCAAATGTCACTGTCAATATCAATCTCCTGATGAAACTCATATTAATACCCACCGGTGGCTGGTTTATTTGAAAGCTTTAAAATGTGTGTGCGTAGAAAACCTTTGTGTGTGAGTGTGTGGGAACCTCCATTATTAGGGTTGTTTCTTTTACAGTAAAAGGAAGAGTTACAAGCTTTTAGTGAGGAAATTTTTGTATTGTTGTTATCGGATTTTGTTTAGATTTGGTTTGTTTTGGCTTTTTGTCCCACCAAAGAAACCAGGTTCCTAGTCCCCAAATCACTCTTCCCAAATCCTATTTTAGAATCATATGAGATCCTTAATAAAAATAACCCTCCCAAGAACGACTGAACCTGGGTCTTTGGAAGCGATTCCCAGGAGTGTGCCTTCTTAGTTGGCATCATTCTGCCCTGTGGCCCAGGTGATCTCAGTGGCTCACGAGAGGTCCTGAGCTCCTGGAGTGGAGCTTTTTCTATAGCCCAGTTTAAATAATGTAAACGTCACAACTCTCAAGCTTCCCTGTGTCCTCAGTGTTAACTGCAACAAATAAAAGTTAGTTTTCCTGGGGCACCTGGGTGGCTCAATTGGTTAAGCCTCCAACTTCGGCTCAGGTCACGATCTCATGGCTCACAAGTTCGAGCCCGGCTTCAGGCTCTGTGCTGACAGCTCGGAGCCTGGAGCCTGCTTCGGATTCTGTGTCTCCCTCTTTCTCTGCCCCTCCCCCCACTCATACTATCTCTCTCTCTCTCCCTCTCTCTCTCTCTCTCAAAAATAAATAAAACATTTTCAAAAATTAAAAAAAAAAGTTAGTTTTCCCAGTCTAGTGAGTGCTCATCGGCAGAGTGACCCAAGTAAACTAAAAGAGAAGACAACTAAACACAGTGTCCACCAGACAAAGCAAACTAAGGAAAACTTCTGCTAGCTCAGTGGGCTATCCCCAGAGATTCTCACCTTCTCCAAAAAATACTAAGTGAATGAAGTATGACAAAAGTCAGAAGTCCCCAGGACATTAACAAAAGGGAGAAGATGCAAAGCCTCTTCCCAGCTCAAGTTAATTTAGTGCATTAAATGGCCATGTGTTCTAATAACAGTACAACCATATCCCAGGTGACTGATCTGTGCTGCATTCCAATTACTGTCGTTAGTCACGGTGGACAGGTCCAGAAGGAGCACAGGGGCTCTGGGATCTTAGTAATGTTCTGTTTCTCGATCTGGGTGCTGACCTTAAAGTTGTGTTCACTTTGTGCAAATTTATCAAGCCGTAAGTTGACAATCTGGCCCTTTTCTTTCTATATGTTCTACTTAACCCTTCAACAATCACACTGAAAATGGACAAACTCAGAGGCCCTCCGTGGCTCAGTCAGTTAAGCCTCTGACTCTTGGTTTCGGCTCAGGTGGTGATCTCGTAGTTCATGAGTTCGAGCCCTACATCGGGCCCTGCACTGACAGTGTGGAGCCTGCTTGGGATTCTCTCTCTCTCCCTCTCTCTCTCTTCCTGCTCTCTCTCTCTCTCTTTCTCTCTCTCTCAGAATAAATAAATACACTTAAAAAAAAGTGTGTGCGTGTGTGTGTGTGTGTGTGTGTGTTTCTGACCTTCCTACATCCTACATATGGCTCATGATTAATTGCAACTAAGCAGTATAACAAGTCTGTGATCACTTGTGTTTCTCTGGACGTCAATAAGCTAGATACCATACGGGAAAGTCAACTCTCCCTAAGAGCTGCAAGCAGACGTTAGAAAATTCATCGTGCCTCCGACAACCAGCCAAGGTGGTCAGCTCGTTATTCTTTGTAGCTGGGTAGTTTCCACTTTGGTCTAAGCAAATAAGACTGTCTATTCAACATGTAGAATACAACAATGAATATTCAATCCCGGTTCTGGGTTTTGGCAGAATCCAGCAAAATGAAAAAAAAAAAAAACAAAAAAAAAAAACCCTTTCTTCTTTTTTCCCCTGGGGTTTTACGAATCTCCCTTGAAAGGGTTTGGAGAAGGCCTCTGCAGGAAGGCCAGTCTCCTGCTTCAAGAAACTGCTTTGGTCTCTTTATGTATATTAGAACAATTAACATCTAGTTTCACCATACAAAGGACTTTCTCTCCTTTTATGTTTTAGTTCTTAAAATTCCCAGAATGGTGTAGAGTAAAACTGTTCACTTGAGAAATTAAGTACCGTATGTGATAAGACAGTTGGATGAAATTTTTAAGCTGTCATTAAAAATGATTATAATTAGGACAAACTACAAGAAAATGCTTTAAAATTGAGACCCGAGTGAATTAAAAATTAAGGGGTGTATTATGTATTATCATGTTGAAGGGCTGGGTTTTACGCGTCTAACACCCATTAACACTGATACCGGTTGCCTGCATAAATCCCCATGTACTGAGACAAGAAGGCACCCTTTTCATTTGTTTTTGCTAACAAGATAGCGCTTTCTGAGCTCAACGGGAATAAGGCAAGGAGCAAATGTAAACAGTTTACCTTTTCTCTGCTTTGAGAGTTTCTCCCAAGAAGTTTTTTTCTATCCTGAGAGGACATTAAAATATTTCATAACAAGGCTGACTTCTCTCTCATCCTGAAGAATGTCCCAGAATCATCTGGGGTGAAACTGTAACTGTGCAAATATACTCTTTCTTCCTTTCAGTGTGAAAGCATCCTAACCCACACAGATTTGGGGAACATTAGAATTGTAAGCTGTACTCATGCCTCTGTCCCTAAGAGTCGTATAAGCCACTGTTAGTAGGTCATGAAGAAGGTACCAAACAGGTCACTACTTCCCATATCAAGTCACACATCGGGTCATCCTGTGTCTGTCTCCCGTGGGTTCCCATCAGTTATTCTCCTCTCTTTGATGACTCCGTCTTTGATAACTCAGCATGCCATTAGTGTTTTGCCTCTCTCGGGATTCCCAGGGACTCAGACTGTGAGGAAGCTGAGTATCGAAGCCTAGGCTCACTTACGCTAATGTTGACCTGCTCTCATAGCATTAATTCAGTGAGCTATTCAGCAAAGAAAATCCCAACCTTTGAACCCTTTTTCCCCTCGGGGCTAGGGAAGGAATGGCAGGGATATGAAAAGCATAGAAGTGGAGCGGGCAGAAAGTTCTCTTTTGCTACCGTATCTTCGAGAAAAGAGTGAGCAAGTATAACTGAGTACCTAGGACATGTCTACAAGTACACCACTGGTCTATAATTCCGTGAGCGCAAGGACTGCCATTTAGTAAGTGCTCAAGAAAAACTTGTTGACTAGCTGTGTAAGGCAAGAGCTCTTGGAATTAGGCAAATGTAGACCTGTGGTCTTTACAGAATTAATATTGGTAAAGTTGACTATGCATGAGACACTCAAATGCCATAATCCTGAGTACTTGTAAACGTGCAGACATACTGTCAGGGGCAGACTCTGAAAGTGGCCCCCATCATTCCCGCACACTGGCGATTCACACGTTTGTGCAATGTCCTCCCCCTTGAGTATGGACAAGAATGTGATTTGCTTCTAACCAATGGGATATAGGAAAGGTGACAGACTGCATTTGATTACGCGTACACAATTACATGAGATCACAGTACCCATCTTTGCTGGAATCTCTCTCTCTCTCTCTCTCTCTCTCTCTCTCTGTTTCTCCCTCTGTCTCTCTCTGACTTTGTCTAAGAAGTACACTGCCATAAATTAAGTGCAATATTGGTGAAGCTCATGTGACAAAGACCATCAGGCAGCCTCCAGTTACTGAGGGCGCCCTCCAGCTGACAGCTAGCAAAAAGAAAGAAGGAAAAAGTTCTCCATCCTACAGGCAGATTGAATGTGCCTACGAGCTCATGAGCAGGAAATGTGACCCTCCCCTAGCCCAGCTTCCACTTGAGAACCCAGTCCCCTGGCTGACACCTTGACTGTTGGCCACAACTATGAGATAATAAAGGTCTCTTGCTTTAAGCTTCGAAGGTTGTGGTGAGTTGGTTACACAGTAATACATGATTAATATCATTACTGATTTCGATTTACGTATAAGCAAGCTTAGAGTTCAAGAGCTCATCTCTTGATTCATAAGTGAGTATCTGAATATCACTTTATTATCTTTACATTTGGTTTTACACAAATGCCAAAACTCTAAGAATGCAAAGATTTCCTTCAATTTTTTTTCAGTGGTACTTGACTGCAACTTTTGGCCAAAATTTTATTTGCAATAGTCTCCGGACATGTCGTTGCTAAATGTCAAGTGTGTGCTACATAAGCTCAAAGGAGAGAGGAGACCTTTTCAAAAAAGTATCGTCAACCCCAAGGAGACATTTAATCGCTTGACCTAGAAGGGAGCTGTTTTTCGTTTTTTTGTGGTTTTTTTTTTAACTTTCTAATAAAAGACCCTTGGTAGGTCTGCTGCTCAGGGAGACACAGCTAGAAGACTTTTGCAAAACTAACATGGGGTTCAGTGATTAGACATAATGATATACTGTAAGCTGGCGTGGGTTCAGAACTTCCAAACCAACGCCACTGTTAGTGATATTTAATATATTTCCAATCCAGAACAAAAGAGTTCTCGTGGTTTAGTTAGATTGTTTGGGCCAGCGTGCTTTTTATTTTTTATGTCTTTCAAGGTCTATCAGAGCTGTGTTGAGTATTAATTTTGCATATTAGAAACCTCTCACCGCTTTCTTCTCTGCCACCTCCAGCATTATAATGTCAATGTCTTTATCTCATTGAGCTTACATGTCTGTGTTTTTTTTTTTTTTAACCACAGCAGCTTTTCCTGAGCTGGTTGCCTCCAGATGTGACACATTAGTCAGCAAATCCATGTGAGACCGCAGAGTTTGCTATGGTGGCCGAAGGGTAGCCTAGCTTTTGTCTTCAATGTAGTTGTTCATGGCAACATCAGCTCTCCTTCCGGCATGGAATTTTCAGGTCACCCTTATCCCCGAAACCATTTATGAAGTACTTACTGGGTACCAGGCACAGTGTGTCTACTTTTCACACATTTGGCTCATCCACACATCTGCTCTGGGAGGCTGTCATTTGCCGTCTTGTCCTGACCAGAAGGACAAACTGAGGCTCAGAAGCTATGTCCCCATTAGCTTCCATGGGACCCCGGCGTAAATCACATGTGGCAAGCTGAAGGAATGATTCGATTCAGGCCTAAAACTGACAGCGTTTGCTTCATGTAAGCAAAATGAAAGCTTTCTAAGCCTTTCTGAGAATTACACTGTTATAATTGGGCATTGAAAATAATAAAAGCTTTACTTATCCTCATAGGTTTTCCCAGTGACAAAATAGAGAAATCTAATATTGGCATACACATTCATTGCCTAAGCTTGCTCAGACTTTGGTTCTGGTCTCATTTCCTTTCTGGTTCACTCTGCCACCTTGGACAACTCCATGGTCTTAACTATAATTTACTCATCTGTGAGGGGAAGGAAATAAACTGAAATTTCCTCTAAGGAGAGTTCTAGCTCTAATAATTTATAATTAGAGCTAGACTCTGTAATTATATTATTATCTTGTTTTTACTGGAAAAAACTTTTTTTATTCTGATGACAAAAGTAACACCACACACACACACACACATATGCACACACATATATACATTCACATATACATACACATATACATTTTATTTCTAAGTGTTACCCAGCAAATAGCTTTTTCTCTCTTCAGTCCCTAACTCTTCCAGAGCAATAAGCTTATTTTTGCTGATCCCAGTGTTTGGATCCCCACTCTTCTGGGGAAAAAAAAAATACCTGAGTTAAAGCACGGGGCATTTCAGGGATGTCTAGCCACGTCCCACCCCCACCAATCTGGCTGGACTTCAAAATGAAAGCAGACTGATTAGCAAGGAACCCCTTTTCCAGGTCTTAATATAAAATTCCCAGGAGTTGCCAGACGTAAAGTGACGTGATGCCAAAACATCCAGGTGGGGAAGAAAAATTAATAAATTATAGGGATATTTTATATATACAATTCCAAATATGGTTACGTGAAGTTTGGAAACATCTGGGTGATGAATTGGAATTTTACTTTGGCTTCAGCTCTTTGGCATAACGTAAACACAGCCTGCGAGTCCCTGGAGATAAATGGGAACGTTGGAAACCGCAAAAGGTAGATTGAGAAAGAATCAGATTTTAAAACTGTGGCCTGTGATGCTTGCCAAATGGAAAAAAAAATTTTGTAAAAATTCAAAGCCGTCCAAAGCATTTTCTCTCAAAGTTAAATTAAAGCGATAGTGTCCCAGGTAGCTAAAATTAGAAGCTATTTTGCATATATTTTCACCCTTTAGTTGTAAAATTTGGGGAAGTAGGTATTTTTTTTTCATTTTAGTTTATGTTTGTTTTAAAGACCTATTAATGTGCTGTTGGTTACAGTTTTCTCCTCCTGATTCTACATGCGAACTCAGATTTTGGGCATTGAAGAACTATTTTCTGAAAATAGTCTTCAAAAGTGCTATTTCTTTAAAAGTACCAGATGAGGATATATGGTACATAGTACAGGCAGTTACAGTATGAATTTTAAAGGCTTTCACGTCCAATTACTTGCAATAACTTAGTTTCTTTCCCAACCTATAATAAATCGTGTATATATAAACGTTACAAAATTTAAATATGAGCAGAGTTTTAGTATAATAGTATATCACTAGGAATCAGTATTTTTGTTATATATAGTACTGTTTAACATATGTGAAGTAAAATCTCATTGATTTGGGTTTGCTAATTCAGAGTTTGCAGAGCTGGCTTAAAGTTGACTCTTCATTAGGGAAGTCGTTCTTCATAGAAAGCTCAAATTAAGGGCGTAAATAAGACTGCAAATGGGAATGTATAAAGTACTTAAGAGTAAATTTAAAGTACTTTAGAAGTATCATTTGCATACGAAATTGTTATGCTAATTATAAGTAATTCTTATTAAAGTAGGTCTCCTAAGAAGATCTTCTAGGCAAGTTCCCTTAGTGAATTTGAGTTACAGAATGTGGCAGAAAGTAATAAACCAGGGTTTCTTTTAAATACTGTGTTCCTTAATTCAGAATTTTCATTAATTATAAATTACTTTAAGCTAATTAATCCAAATTGCTAACATTTTGCTAGCAATCTTGGTTCCGGTTCCTAACTCTCTTCCGTAAAAATTCTAAGAGTGTGTTTTTCCCAGTGGTTAGAATTGACATGTAGATAAAAGTTCTTCTTCTTTTTTTAATTTAAAGGTTAGAAAAAAAAAGGAAACTTTGCAACAAAAGGGGCCAAATTAGAATCGGTTGCCTCCTCAAGTACATGAGTTCCCTTGTCAGTAAAACAGTCCAAGGGAACACTGAATAACACATAAAGAAGGTCTAAACTAAACCACTAAACCAGTGGTTAGACCTTCCAAGTTAAGTGACATCCTGATGCAAGCACACACCAGTTGTTGGTTCCCTGGGTATTCTTGTTTACACCCCTGTTAATAGAACATAGAAGCAACTCTTTGGAAAGTGGAGACGGTGTTGAAGTTGATTTGGGTTTGAGCTCCTCAAAGTAGAGATGATGGTTGAGAAATCTGGCCCCCAGACACCCTATTGTGTTTTGAGAAACCACAAAGGGCTACCTTGCTCTCACCTATTGTGAGACAACACCTGTGTCTACCTTTCCCCTCAGATAAGACCCATCTCCATCCTGCCTCATGACTCCCTTAAGATTCCTTGATGACTCTTTTATTTGCCTACCTCTATGAAACCCTCAACTCATTTCCTTGTCTTTGTGATTGTCCTCATTAAGAGTGTTCTCCCTACTGTGATAGCCTGCACAGAATCATCTCTGTATTTGTCCTGTGTATTCTCTCTCACAGCTTGGGGCTGTGGCTTAGGTAAGATTCGACCTCAGGTTCAGATCCCTGCTTACTCCCACTAGATAATAAGGACAATTCTTTCCTGACTGGTGATACAGGGACCCAATGGTGAGCCCATGGTCTGGTTCCTTGTCCTTTGGCAGCAAGGCAAGGATGTGATTTTTATTCTTTTGAGTTCTCATTTGACTTCAGGTGCTGACTTCCTGTGGTTTTATGGCCTGACCATCTGGTGATTTCTGTAAATAGATTAATGGTTTATGGAAATTTTATCTCTATTGGTTCCTGCCTGCAAATTGGACTGGAACCTTTTGCCTTACTCAACTTGTCAATCTTTACCAAATTTTCAATAATTACAGTTTCCTTCAGTAGCCAGCTCCTACCCTTCAAACTAATGTTTCCAGTCTTTCTTCTCTCCTGCCTGGCCCAGAATTTAAACCTGACTGGCCAGATCCCTATCAGACTCCAAACTCTCAAGAATTTCTGCACTCTGAAGCCCAGAGATTTGAAATAAATGTCAAAGGAACATCACAGCCAACCATACGTGAACCAGAATTCTCCCTGGATAAGCCATGTCTGTACCATTAAGGAAGTCTGGTCATGCATTTACTTGTACAAAAGGTAACCACTTATGTGGACCTTGTCACCCAGAGCGTTAACATCCTATCTAAAGAGCAGCAAGAAACTCATAACTGCATGTAGAAAACCCAAAAGACTCTACCAAAAAAATTGCTAGAACTGGCACACAAATTCAGCAAGTTGTAGGAGATCAAATCAACGTGCAGAAATCTGTTGTATTTCTATACACCAATAATGAAGCAGCAGAAAAAGAAATCAAGGAATCGATCCCATTTACAATTGTAGTAAAAACAATAAGGTACCTAAGGAATAAACCTAACTAAAGAAGCAAAAGATCTGTACTCTGAAAACGATAGAGCACTTATGAAATAAATTGAAGACGACACAAAAAATTGGAAAAGCATTCCATGCTTATGGACTGGAAGAACAAACATTGTTAAAATGTCTATACTCCCAAAGCAATGTACACATTGAATGCAATCCCTATAAAAATACCACCAGCATTTTTCACAGAGCTAGAACAATCTTAAAATTTATTTGGAACCACAACAGACCATGAATAGCCAAAGCAATACTGAAAGAGAAATACAAATCTGGAGGTATCACAATTCCAGATTTCAAACTTTATTACAACAGTGTACTCATCGAGACAGTATAGCACTGGCACAAAAACACATAGATCAGTGGAACAGAATAGAAAACTCAGAAATGGACCCACAACTATATGGTCAACTCATCTTCCACAAAGAAGGAAAGAATATCCAACAGGAAAAAAAGACAGCCTCTTCAACAAGTAGCATTGGGAAAACTGGACAGCAACGTACAGAAGAATGAAACTGGGCCACTTTCTTACACCATACACAAAAATAAATTGAAAATGGATGAAAGATCTAAATGCCTGATTTCTAGGACTCTCAAACAACTGATCTTTGCTATCACCTCTCAACAAATGGTCCAACTTGGTTGAAGAATTGCAAGCAAGAATCCTCAAGACATGATTTTCTAGACCCTGCTTTGCCCCCCTTGGGAGGTTTTTGATCACCTCTTAGATATGCAGCAAAAAAAATATTAATTCATCTTGAACAAAAGAGAAAGATGACAGTGTTGAACACTGCCTGAGCCCTGTGCTCCCAGAAAAAGCAACAGTTGAAAAATTTTTCCTACTCTTCGGGTTTTCAGAAATAACTACCCCCCCCCCAAGGACCACTCTGCCCCCACCTATTCTCAGCTAAGACTAACCTTCACCCTTCCTGAATGACTGGAAGAAGACTTATCTCCATTCTTCCTCATGACGCTAGTAAGACTTGGGATGACTCTTATTTACTTGCGTCTGTAAGACCCAATGCCCCTTTCCTTTTCTTTGAGATATTCCTCATTAATGACATACTCTCTTTTGCAGTAAGTTGAATAAAATGTTCTCCTTTATTTCCCTGTGCATTTTGTCTTTCGCAGTGGAAATTGTGGTCAAAATACATATGTGACCACTTATACCCTGTAGGGTGGAGGATGCCATCTATACAGAAAGGCATGGGGGGGAAAGTTCAGAGCAAAGTGGAAATTCACAATTCTGCAGATTTCATCAGTGGTTGTTCAGGGCATACCGCAGTCCTCCCTATAGTTCAAACTAATGGAATAATTGTCAGATATCACAGCAGGGGCTGTGTAAACACCTCCTCAAAAACTCTGATCCTCATTAATTTTATCTCTTCCCACAAAACCCAATTATTCATGCCTAGAGAAACATGGGACATGAAGATTTCCTAACTGCATGGCTATTTATTTTCTGTAGATGAAACTGAATCACTTGTCAAACTTAAAAAAAAAATAGTTCACTTTCTGCTGCTTATCACTAAAAAGATGTCAATCTAAATCTGTTGTACAGGTCAGTTCCTATTCTCATGTCAAAAAGATTTTTCTCCTTCTTCTACCTTCTATATTTTATGAGTCCTGGGAGTAAGGAAAAAAAAAAGAGCAGAAGATAAAAGACTAGTCAAGAAAATGTAAAATTAGAGTAAAATATGTAAATTGGAAAACCAAAGATTTCCCACCATTAATTGAAGATATCATCATAAAGGAGACCTTATCTTCACAATCAACTTTGTCTTCAAATTAAAAGTACAGAGAAAATAGATCTACCTTTTGACTAATAATACAAAGTCTAAGTTGCTTACATCGCTTGTGCCATTCAAGTCCTGTTTTCAAAAATGGCATCCAGAACACTCTGTCTTAAGAGGACAAACTGTTATTTCTGTAGCTTTTAATAACTGACAACTCCACATTTAAATCTCAGGCTGTACATAAACTGTCAGCATCCAAATTTGCCCAGACAAACAGAATTGGAAAAAACAAAAATAACATGAGGAAAAAATGCGTTATTAACAGCTGTGTAAATAACAGCGACAACATTAACTAATAAAAGGAGACCAGCAATCTCAGAAAGAACCAAAGAAAGAATTCGAGTTGCTGTAAATAGATTTAGAAAGGTTGGCTGTGTTTCGACTCCTTTCCAAATCCAGTTTTCTTTCAAAGTTACTGCATCAAGAAGCCTAGAAGAAAACATTTTATGGCAAATTCTTACATTAGTAAAGAAAAAATAACAACAAAGTGAAAACGTTTTTTTACCCACCATTATGGAGAGAGAGAAAGGAAAAGAAGGTGGGTTATTACTCTCTTTTCCCTCATCAATTTCATGACTGATCCATTAATATTTGAATGGACCAGCCAAAACTGCTTCGAGTGAAGAAACTTCTTCACGTCCTGCAACACAGCCATTGATTGCACTTAGTCAAAGCTCCTTTGGTTGCTGGTAATAGAAACCCTTCCAAACTTGCTCAAGCAAAACAAGGGATTTTCCTTAAGAGTTTGCAGGGCAATCACTGGGAATGCAATAGTGGGAAATACCATTGGTCCTTGTCAAGAAATAATGATTGTGTACCTGAAATTTGCCAGGCATCATTGTACCTGCTGAAGACCAAGATGAGATAGACCAGCAGAGGCCCCGCTCCCATGAACTTGCATGGGAAGGTGGGAAGACAGACAATGAACACACAACCACAGAAGTAAGAACATGAAATGCTACTATGAAGAAGATAAAATAAATGTGTTATATCAAGTAAGATAAAACAAGAGTCCTAGAATTTGGGACAGGAGGACATGGGAGCTTCTTACACTGGGAAGAGCTTTGTTGAAGAGATGAAACTGGCCTTGAAATCTAGATGACCTGGAGAGGCAGAAGCTTTGAGCCCTGCAAAGTCTAAGGGAACGGTTTTGCTAACAGAAGGAACAAGTCAAAAGCCACAAGACTAGAGCCTGTTGCCTAAAAGACATAGGATGTGAGCCCACATATGTAATTTTTCACTTTTCTAGTTGCCACATCCACCAAAAAAGGCAAAAAAGGAACAAACGAGGTTAATTTTTACATACTTCATTTACTCTCACATATCCAATATGTGATTATTTCAACATATAATCAATATAAACATTATTGAGATATTTTCCATCTTTTGTACTGTTTTCAAAATCCAGCGTGGGTTTTATACTTAAAACATATCTCAATTTGGATGCTAAATTTGCAATAAAGTAAAATGTGATCCTACCAAAATAACAAAGTTGTTTTTAATGGAAAATATTTTATAGTGCTTCATTTTTATATTAAAATGTAAATTAATTAAGATTTAATTTGACTTAAAAAATCTGCTCCTCAGCTGTACTAGCTATCTTTAACTTTTTTTTAATGTTTTACTTATTTTTAACACAGAGAGAGACAGAGCATGAGCTGGGAAGGGGCAGAGAGAGAGAGAGAGGGAGACACAGAATCCAAAGCAGGCTCCAGGCTCTGAGCTGTCAGCACATAGCCCGATGCAGGGCTTGAACTCATGAACCATGAGATCATGACCTGAGCCAAAATTGGACACTTGACCAACTGAGCCATTCAGGTGCCCCTGTACTATCTTTAAAGTGCTCAATAGCCACATTTGCCTTACGGCTAACATTTTGACCAGTATGGAACAAGAGGCCAAGAATTTGGGGTTGGCGGGGTGGGGAGGTGGATGTGGATGGGATAAGAAAAAAAAAGTCTACAAAGGAAGACTTGTCAATAGTGGTAAGGGATTTGGAATTTGGGTTTTATTCTAAGTATAATAAACAGCTATTAGAAGTATATTTGTTTGCTCTTACTAATGTGACAGATTACCACAAACTCAATGGATTAAAACAACACAAATGTATTATCATATCATTTTGATGGTCAGAAACCAGAAATGAGCCTTACAGGGCTAAAACCAAAAGGTTAACAGGGTGGTTGCTCTGAAAGCTCCAAGATGGAATCCATTCCTTGCTTCTTCTGGTTTCTAGAGGCTGGTGGCATGGCTTGGCTCATGGCCACATCACTCCAACCCTGTTTCTTCTGTGCATTGCCTTCATCCATCTGACCCTTGCCTCCCTCTTCTAAGGACCCTTGTGATTACATTGGGCCCCCTCAAATATTCCTCAATAATGTCCCTGTGTCAAGATCCTTAACTTAATTACATTTGCAAACTCTCTTTTGCCCTGTAAAGTAACACATCCGCAGGTTTTGAGATTAGTATGTGGACATCTTTGAGGAGCCATCATTCAATCTGTCGTAGAAGTTTAAGCACAAGTAAAGTGACAGGGTCTCATATAAGGTTTAAAAAAAAAAAATCACACAGGCTGTTAGGTCCAAAAATGACCTACCCAGGTCATTTCCTACCCAGGAAAATAGGCTAAGAGGCTTGCTCACCGAACTGCAGGTGAGAATGAGTGAACTTATGGTGGAGATATGCTCGTTGGTGTCTATAGCACCTCCCCTACTCTTCCTTTGGAAAACTGCTCACCACTGCTACAGTCAGGAGGGCAGCCAGGGCTGCTGCTAGTCTGGCAAGAAAAAGGGATATAAGACTCAAGCCTAGCCAATCATCACCATCCTTTCATGTGGACCTGATGGTGAGTCCAGGAATGAGCCTGTTGCTCAAAATGAATTTTTCATCTTGAATTGTTCAACTTAGAACTGAAGGAAAACTCACCTCGCCCTACCTCTACCTGATGGAATTTAAAGCACATAAGCCAGTAACTGCAAACAGCTGATTTTTCAGCACGTGGAAAGAACTTATCTACACAGGGAGCACATGAAGCCAGTACTGAGAATAAGAGCGAATCTGGGAAAAAGAATCCTGATCGCCCTGTTTGGGTTCCTCTGTCAAGTCTCATCTGAAGCATCACTCTTGGGCTGTCTGATTACATTAAACCAATATGTTTCCTTTGTTGCAAGTCTGAGTTGGGCTTCTGTCACTTCCAACCAATAGAATCCAGGTCTTAGAAGATGTGGGGCCTGGAAACAGATGCATTGTCCCTAGGTCTGTGGGACTACCTGCTCTCTCATTCTTGTCTACATTCAGATTCTTCTTTTCTCCCCTTTCCCTGAAAAACCATTCACTCAGCTTATCTATCCATATGGCCAATATGGTCCTCTATTATAATAGCCTTCCTGAGAATATTCAGCAGAAACCAGCATGGATGTATTCCAAAGAGAAATTCCCAGGACAGAGAATGTGAATGACCCAGCTTGGGTCTGGTGACTACCCAAAGCCTATCTCTTGAGGTGGTGCTGAGGTCATGTCTCAGAGCAGGGCATACCCCCAGTCACTGACTATCACATGCAAACTCCTCTCTGCCCCTCTCCCTTCTTAACACTTCCCACTAAAAGGTCACAATACATCCGTGTGATCCAAGAATGGACATCTACAAACTCCTTTCTTTAGTGATCCCAACCCTGGGTGTAGGCAAAGGCTGTTCTTTCCATTGCCCAAGTAAGACCAGAGATTTCTGGGCTCTGTTTATAAGCCAACCAGCTACCAGTTCATCCACTTAGTTTAGAAATGACACTTAATAAGTTGGATAATAAGCATCCAAGTTTATTTTTAGGGCCAAGGACAGGGATATTGAGGAGTTAGCAAAGAGAAGGAAGTAAGCTGATTACCAGACTGATAATGAAGGTCAGGAGTCTTGCAGTTCAATCAAGTACTACTAGGCTTAAGATCATTTGCAAGCTATTTCATTGACACTACAGTTCATTTTCAACTGTATTCTATATTAAACAGCAATGTGACAGAGTCTTTTTCCTTTTTATAAAAATTTGTCCAGTGCAGAGAGTTAGCAATGTTTGAATGTTGATCAAGCTGCTAAAGATTTTTATGACGTTTGCATTGCTATCATCCTTTGGTTATTCACTTATCAATTCATCAACTACTTACTGAGTCTGGACTACAATCCAAGCGCTGTTCTAGGTACTGGAACACAGAGGACAAAAGACAAAAATCTCTACTGTTGGGTAGCTTCCATGCTTGTGGGAAGGGACAGATAATACACTAAAGATGTAAAATAGAGATTTTATTAAATGCTGGTAAGTACAATGGTGAGCAGTAAACCAGAGGGCAATATTTTCTTCTATCTGGGAAAGAAGAGGACAGGAGGTCCAGGTTGCTTAGTTTTGACATGGTACTCATAAACTAGCAGCCACCTCAGAGAATGTTTTCAGCTGAGTTCATGTATAGGGGTAGGGTGGGGGGGGGCAGGTATCAGAAATATTATGGTGGAAATGTTTGATCAGAGACATCTTGTTACTGAGGGGGGGGGGGGCAAGAGAGAATGGTGCTGACTGCTGACCACACAGATAATGAAATTTATGTGTCTCATACCTCAAGTAAGCAAAACCATTGGTTCACTACCCAAATTTTGTATGCTGAGTAGGTTTCCCATTCTGACCATGAGAAGCCGTGTCAAGGAGAGTTGAAATCTTGAGCAGTTAACTGGGAGGAGACATGTCACCGCCATCCACTTGGTTCTTTGACAACTGCTTGGATAAAAAGTACCCTCCGTCGTTCATACTGCCATTCATTTTTGACACATTAATATTGAATCTCATAAATCACGAAATACAGATCTCATAGTTTTCAAATTTGAGAAAAGGTTAAAACACGAATTTGCTGCTCTTTGGCTACAAAGTTTAGACTATGACCAGGAACCAACGTAAGCTGAATTCAAATGTTAATGTCTTTTAATCGTGGCAAATTGATTTTTATAAACATAAGCAGTCACATTTTCAACCAGTGTTTCTGACACTGTCTTTTTCATTAACGTGAACGAAGATAAGGGTTTCAACAGAGAGCTTAACGTGAAATGTTTCTGTGGTGGGATATAGTCCAACATATCAATAAATAAGTCTTTGAACACCAGGATATGAGACAGCATACTGGAGTCTCAAAGCTCCAGATGCATATATCAACTTGGTCGTTGCCCCTTAGGCGTCTCAGAGTCAGCTCAAACCTGACCTAAATTAACACTTAACTGCTGCTCTTTCCTCATCACCATCATCCCTCTCCACCCTCTCAACCAGGGCCTCGTCTAATTGGGTGCCATCATGCCTACAGAGTTCCCTCTGTTTCACCTGCCATACCCAATCTGCATGTCACTCATATCAGTGTAACCTCCAATATCAGAGGTTAGCAAACTATTTCTGTCAATGGCCAGATAGTAAATATGGTAGGCTTTGCCGTCTTCCTGGTCTCTGTCACAGATGCGCAAGTCTGCTTTTGCAGGTGAAAGCAGTAATACACAATCAGTAAACAAGTGGGTACAGCCGTGTTCCAATAAAACTTTGCAAAGAGAGGCCGAAGCGTCAGAGGCGAAGACGTGCCAGGCGATGCCATAGCTGCAGCTTTGTGGGGTCAAGAGCCAAGCAGTATAGGGAGCCTCTCAAAGCTCTGATAAGGCAAGGAAATGGATTCTTTGCTGGCGCGTCTGGAAGGAGTGCAGCATGGCCATCCCCTTGTTTTAAGCTGGACGCGACTGATTTGGGAATTCTAACCTCCAAAACTGTAAGCTTATCAATTTGTGTTTTTTAAGCCCCTCACTTTATGGGAACTTCTTACAGCAGCAACAGGAGACTAACGAGGTATTCGCGTGAAGTATTTATGGAATGTGTAAAGAAATGAGTGAGTGATAATAAGGATTCATCGGTAAACAAGAGAGACCCAGAAATCCTCATTCCAGAGTCTGATTGATGTAGACATAAACAAGTAATTACCAATATGCTGAGATAACAAGAACATTTGGACTGTAGGTAGATGCAGAGAAGTTTGCATTTCTTGCCTTGTTGAATCTTTCGGGCCTGGGCGTTGGTTGGAATGGCCTCTGAAGTTGTGTTCAGGCTTAGTGGGAAAGACCACTAAGTCCCTACTGGTGGACAATGGCAGCCTCTAGGCCATGGGTTTACTATCCATGAGAAAGAGAGGGCTAAGTAGTCTTTTGTTTTGTCCTTTCGTAGCTAAAACAACTTGAAGTATTTTATTTGGTTCTTAAAAACTCCTGGGTGTGACTTTTCACCTGGAACGATGTCCTCAGGGTCTCCTTCAGGCCGACCTGCCTGCTGCAGGCCTGGGTCTCAGCATTTCTGAGGGCTTGTGTAGCAAATTGACCTTCAGCAAGAGGAGATGAGAGGGGCAACCATCAGGATTCCTCAGATTCCTTAGCACTGACCCGTGTGCCTCTTCAGTGGTCTGGCTGCCGTTCTAACCGTGCGAGATGACTGAGCCTTTGGTCAAAAGGAAGCAGTTAATTCTTCAAAACAAAATGAAGAACACAGACTGCATTCAAATTGGAGGGAGGAGGGTGCCTCGGTGGCTCAGTTGGTTAAGCATCCAGCTTTGGCTCAGGTCCTGGTCTCGCGGTCCGCTCCGTGAGTTCGAGCCCCGCCTCAGGCTCTGTGCTGACAGCTCAGAGCCTGGAACCTACTTCAGATTCTATGTCTCCCTCTCTCTCTGCCTCTCCCCTGCTTGGGCTCTGTCTTCCTCTGTCCCTCAAAAATGAACAAATGTCAAAAAATTTTTAAAAACGGGGGTCTTAAAAACCAGCTTTTGTTTTGTTTTGTTTTACCTTTTAATGAGACCCTTAGTGTCTATGTCTACCCATCTTTGCTGTCAGCCTTTCGAGACTCATCTGTCAGAGGTTGAGGAAAAGTTAGTACTGAGGAGAAGGGGTCATTTCAGAGTCAAGACAGGGTTGCTTTTCCAGAACCACCTGGCCCTACTCTATTCTGATGCTTGTTGACATCCAAACACTCATTCACCGCTAAACACCTGAGAGGTAAACCTGATCTCCTTCACTACTGTGGCCCCAGTGCCTATTTCTAGTTTTGGAGCTCCATACACTTTGTGGAATGAATAAATGAATGGCTCTATGTCCTCTGGGATTTCAGATGATGCGCCTTTTTGGAGGGAGCTAGATTTGATAAGCTTGGGCATCCAAAAAACCATTTTCCCTTGGGTTGTGAAATCAGTGGTGAATAAGTAATGGCAGTTCTTGAATTTCTGTGGCTGGACAATCTCCATGTTATTTCAGACCCTCGTGTCTCTTGGGTTTATTTATTCCCTTGCTGGGAAGGATGGCTTGATTTTCGTTTCTCAAACACGTGAACATTCGCCCCAGCAGTACTTGAAGCCATGGTAGAGATGGCTTCTTGTCTTCTCATCTTGAACCTGGCTTTTACATTAAAGCAAACACAGTCACATAGTATATAGAATCTGAAATACAAAAAGGGAGAAAAGCAAAGTAAATACAAAGTTGGAGCGCCCCCCAACCCCCGCCCTGCCGATACAACACTTTGAGTTCTTTATGTCTCACTTTTACCTAGAGACTTCCACTCTGTTTTGTGCTTTTACGGGCCTAATGGTGAAATAGAGAAACACCGGAAACTCTCTAATTTCCGTTCCTTCTTGTACAAAATGGAGGTCACAATAGTACCTACGGTAGTTTCAAGAGGGGGGCTTCATACATAGGAAATGTTGCATAAAGGTTGGCCGTTGCTCTTGGGGTTGTTAATGTTGTTTTGTTGTTGCTGGTTTATTAGAGCTTCTGTGACCATGTCAGGAATGTAGAGGAGGAACCACTCAATAAAGTGAAACTGGTTTTAAATTCTGTTCACGTTGTTTCCATCTCCCAGTCCGGAACATGATGATTTGGGGGTGTTACCCCTGTTAGTCTGATGGTTCCAAGGCTATCCCCCCCCACCACTGGTCTTCCCTCTAGGAGAGACCAGGGTAACTCCCATGTGTCCATGCCGGGTTCCTTTTATTTTCTATTGCTTCGCCCTCAGCCTTGGCCACTTTCTGCAAACCTAGGAAGCAAACGCGTTAGCAAGAAACTGCACACCACATCTTTCGCCTGTCACGATGCTATCTGTAATTGAACTTTAAGACAAGCTTCTCCCGGCAAACCAAAAAGGGAGCTTCTGAAGCGTGAACAGGAAAATACCTAAAACCGTAGAAAGTGTGATTTGGAAACATTAGCATTAATCTTTGTTGTTAGCCACTCGGTGTCTTATATCAGCCATGCATGAACGGTATTTACTATAAACAAACCATTGTTTCCCCCAGACCTCGCATGTTATAGGAATATTTAATAAGGAACTTGCTTTCCTGTAGTACCAAGATGTGCCAGGAAGTTGGGGAAATCCTGATGTTCCTAACCCTTTATTTTAGCTGTTTGTTCTATTTCAGGTAAAACTCGCATCTCCAGAAGATAAAGAATAGGGAGGTTCCAGAAGGCTTGCATAATTCGCAACACATAATTTAGACAAAATATCCCATAACAAGTGCAATGCACATTACTTTCCAAGTAGGACTTTATCGGTATTTTACTATGACACCTTTTTTTAATTCTAAGAACTGAGATTTGCTTTAGAAGAGCACCAAGCTGTATGTGTGCAAGGTGTGATGAGTTTGTTGTCTAAGAGGAGTGCACCCTGAGGCGTGGAGCTCGAAGTATGGTGCCGGGAAGCGGCCCAGCAGACCGAGGCCTGCAGGACAAAGCCATGCCCATTTTTAGCACTATCTCCGTCTGCTTTCCTACTACAATGGCAGAACAGAGATTGTATGGCCTGCAAAGCCTAAAATATTTCCTATCTGACAGGAACAAGCTTGCCGACCTTTTAGATGTTACATACCAGTGACCAGATTTGAGTTCCAAAGCTAGCATTGACGATGTAATTTTGTTCGCCTAAGTGAAGCGCTCTAGGCGTCAGTTGGCTCACCTGTAAAATGGATCTGATGATCGTAGTTGGGACGTGGGGCCTAATGTGGCAGTGAGGTAAAAACAAGTCAAGGTCTATGACCTGACACGGAGAAGGAATAAAATAAATATTAGGTCTAGGGTCTGGTGTTGTGCCTTACAGAATACTAGAGCCAGGGTATTCCTTGGAGAATTTGGAAATAAGACCTTAGTCTGTGAGATCAAAAGGCAAGATAAACACAGAGTAGATCCAGGGAGAGATAGGGCAGATCGCCTGAAGACTCAAATGGCGCTCAGCCAACAAGGCTTACGCAGATCGACATATTTGAAGGAAGAATGTGTCAGTCAGGAAACAGAGTGTTCGGATTGGTGTTGGTCTGAAATCAAAGCCAAGAAAAAAATGAGCATCTGGACTTGGAGCGTTGACCTTGCCCGACCCGGTTTTACCTATGGAGGAGAGGGAGCCTCTCTCTAACTGAGGATTGTTCTTGAGGCAAAGCAATGGTATTCACGTCATGGAGTCCATGCACTGTGTTTTTTTAGTCTGATACCATTAAATACGTGAATATTAGCTCGCCAGGCAACTTCTTACTCTCATTGGGCTTCTCAACTGATTATACCAGAAACTGATAGTCTTACCCTAAGTTCTGGAGTCCGTGGGTAGTATTTGGGTGCCCATGAGCCACTTTAAGTTGTATGCTCACTATTGAAAGCTTCCACATTTCTCTGGAGAAAGGATCCATAGAGAGGGTCTCAAAAGCTATGATTACAAAAAAATGAAGAATCTACTGACCCCGTAAAATGTGGGCCTCATGTGAATTATGTCTCCTGCAAACTGCAAACTTGTTTTTGAGCTTTTTGAGTCAGCCTTCCCCACACGCTTCCCTACTTGACAAATAGGGCTACTTCCTTGTGGAGGGGGGGGATGGGGGAAAGAAAGATCTGTGGGTTATCCCTTAGACCTTAACAAATTCTTTTTAAGATCATCAGAGACTCTACTGTCTTGTCTGATGACCGGTGGGCCTCTCCCAGCAATTCCGCTGGTCACTATCCCCAGCTGGGAGTGCATCGTTTTGATTTGTTTTTTTTAATTTGAAGCTCCTTTAGTTTGCTCTTGATTTAAAAAACAGAATCATTGACTTAATTAACAATCGAAGCACATTTAGTCAATTGGGCTTGATTTTAATTTTTTTATTGAGTTCTGACCAATTTTTTAGTTGAGCCTGACAAAGAACCAACGACGACAACACCAAAAAAAAAGGGGGGGCCAGGTTTCTCTGTAAGAGCCCTGGCAAGAAATAGAACAGTTTCATTTATCTCGAGGAATAATAAACAACGGCTGGAAAGGTATGGCTAATGAATGAAGTGAGAGGTTTACAGGTTCAGCTGAGTGCATCCACACCGGTAAGGTTGGCCGGAACCTGACGGCTTGTTTATGAACGCACGGAGATCTTGCAAAGCACACGCTAAGGAGGTTAAACAGCTGTATCCTGTCCCGTAGTAGACCATGATTTTTTCCCAAGTCGAGGTAAATACCAGAACATTGCATGAGGTCATTGGAATACACTTTATACCAAGTATCTCCTGCGAAGATACTTACTCATCACCAGCAAGTTGGTTTTCTAACATCAAATGAGAATTTGATTTCAATCCCCTAGATCTGTGAGGTAAATGTTTCTTTATTCTGTCCCAAAGAATCTTCGGTTAGGGCTTCTCAGAGCTCAGCTTCTGGCCATTTGGGCTGCCATTACACTCCAAACAGAGTGAACATTCTAGAAGGCCACAAAGCCTCATTCATTTTGGACCAGTGGGGCAATTTATCTCCTGCTTGATGGGGTTGCACCCAGTAGCTCCAGCATGCCCTGTCTGCTTTGTGCCACTTCCCAGAACTGGACTTGAAAATGCCTTAGTTTCAAAGGCAGATTTGCTGATTCCTACCTGGGTCCCCAGGTAAGTCATTGACTCTGAGTAGAGTGGGGTAATGTCATGATTCTCTCAGGGATGTGTATCATGCTGAGATGGACTGAGTGCTTCTCCGTTCTTCATAACAATACAGTATTTGCATATTCTATTGTAATTGATTATCATCATTATCACTTAGCCATCTTGGCCAGCTCAACAGCTCATTTTCTTACCAACTTTACAGCACATCATTAGAATCGGTTCTTGTACCAACGGCTTCTAAATTATTAATGATAAGCCTGCTTGACCAAGCAAAAGAAGAAAATACTGAATCATGAGTCTTCAAACCCTCAGGTCAGTCCTATAAATGGAAGCTATCCTGCCTCAAAGATAAGCTTTACAGGTTTCCAAGGGCAAGAAAGAAGTTAGAAACCACCACGGGTCCCTAGTATTCCAATCTTTGTTTTGCATCCGTGACAAGCTAGCTGGTGGTTAATGTGCAGAGATGTTCCAGACTTCAGCTGAGGATTTCTTCATGAAAAGTCCAAATACACCAAACTGAATGGTTGGCTTTACAGTGTATCTTGTAATTAATAATTTCAGGTAGCTTTTAACTGGTCAGGATCTTTTGCCTGGAATGTTAACGTTAAAAGATGTTAGGTCCTCTGCTGCGTCTTTGGTTTGTTTGTCCTTGTAACAGTCTAAATTGAGTCCTCTTGCCCTCATTTTGCCTGAGGAACCTGAAGCTCAAAGGTGTTAAGCAACTGGATGAAAGTCGAACAGTGATCAAGTGTGAGAGTACTTATAAAGCCCTCAGAACAGTGTTGCATAAGGTCCACCCCTGTTGCTACTACCTGCTTCAGCTGCTGTTACCATCATTATTGAGGGATAGAGCCCCATCTGCATTCAGGAACCCTGCAGAACCTGGGCTCCTAACCTCTATACATAGGCTGCTTCCAAAAAAAAAAATGTGTCAGTCCTGAGAATTGACTTAATTTTGTCAACCTGATCAAAAGGAGCTGTGAGGCTAATAGCAGGTAAGACCCCGGTTGAGTGATCATAGTAAATGAACCAATGAATGATAATCTGCTTCTAAAGCAGATATGTTGAGAGTGAGGCAGGTGGCTGTTGTGACTGGTGTGTCTTAAGGGTGGGAAGGAGGCCTGCAGTATGGGACGACTGAACTTCCATCGTAGGGTGAGGAGACCGGGTGCTGTTGAGGTCTTAAATGGAGAGTGCCTTGAGGTGTTGACACTTCTCTGATGTCCCCCCTCATACCAGCAATGAATATACATATCTAGCAGTGTTTGAGCTGTAGTTGAGGGATCATGGACAGTGCCTTGACTCTCCAGCTCTGAGGAGGCATGCTGGGAGAGAGGGGGATGGGCAGTCAGAAGAGTGTGGGTCTGTCTGTACCTTCTTTGTGTACTCTACCCCAATACAAGGAAGTTGCTTCCTACCTAAATGCCTACTCTTGAGTCCTCATGGTCACTGCATAGAAGACCAGGGAAAACATTTCCTCAGCCTTACTCTCTAGTACCAAGTTGGAAAAGCCTTCCCTGCACACGTGTCTAGTCGACTGTATAGCTTCCAGGATTTTTCTGACCTATAGTTAAAAAGCAGAAACCTTTTCAGACCTACAGTTAAAAGTCAGAAAGTAATTTTTGTCACAGAGCCCAGATCTTATCACAAGATCTTATCACAAAGCCCAGATCCAAAAATATGGCTGAATGTAGAAAACAGTTGACCACATTGGCTTCCTACGTGTAGCAAAAATCTCAGCCAGCGTCAAGGATGATCAGAAAAAAGTCAGTTCTGGCCACAATATATAATCCACCAAGGCTCCTAGTTAGTGTACTGTCGCAGGTAGAGTCCTTTTCTTAGGATAACTGATCCTCTTTCTGACTACCAGCAGAATTCCTTGTATTTGAGGAGAGAAAACATTCTTAAGAACAGTTTTGAGGAAACATCCATAGTGGCTGTATGACTTGAGGCAAATCACATTACCTCTTTGAGTCTCTTACTATTGGTGTGTAAAATAAGTTTTAGTCAAGGGCTCTCCAGGATCTCTTCAGGCTCTAATGCTAAGCATTGTAGCTTCTAGAAAGTGACTCCAGCTTCTCCCTTCCTCTCCTCTATATGTCCCAGTTTATTTCCTCTCCCACAGCCCAGATTGGGGCTCTCTGTTGCCCAGATTGGGGGTGCCCTGAGAAGGAGGGCAAGAGGCTTTAGCCTGAGCTTGGTCCCGGATGTGCGTTTGTACTGTAGCTTGAGGTGTTGGGTTTGGGAATTTTTGTTTGTTGGTTTGGTCTCATCTGGGATTTTACTGAATGCATCGAACTCCCCAGCTCAGCTCTGTGGCCTCTGGGGCCCTTAAAGGAATCTGACCAGAGAATGTGACCTTCCTCTGTACCTTTGGCACCTGCCAGCAGATTTTCACATGAAAATGACACATTTTATAATGGGAAAGCCCAAAGTGGTCCTGTACTGTAGTTTCAATGCTCCCTTATTGACTTACTTAGTTCAGTGGTAGAGAAGAGAGGAATTGGAGCAAGGGGTGGAGGGAAATGGGGATTAAAAACATAAATATGTGATTACTTTTAATGACCTTATTACTCAACATCAAATCTGTTTGTATTGACAAATAAGTATGCAAATGTTTATATCAACACTCACTTCATTAAAATAGTAAATGGTTGAAGTTAATATTAGTGCAGCATTGAAATCTTGAGTGATTTTGATTACATAGCAATAAGCTACTGATGAGTATCATTATGTACCAATCATACAAAAATGAGCCACCGAAGGCCATATTTCCAAAATTGGGTTGAGCAAGTACAGTCACAAAAACAGAGACATACACTAAGTGCCAGAGACTGTGTCTTCCTATCAAAGCATAATCAGAAGATGTGAAATTAAATGGGCAAAAATGTTTCTGGGCATGCAGTTAAGCAGTTAGTTTGCCCAAAAGACATATATGCAGATGTCCTACCCTGTGGAGACTTCCCTATGCTTCATGTCCTACCCTACCTCTATTCACTTGATTTCCCTCCTACCAAAGACCTGATGGAGCTTGAGGACAAGATAGCTTTAAAAGACCAGAATCTTTAGAAATAAGCAGGAATTAGTGTGCATGATTTGCCTACTGGGTGTGAAAGAGTTGGGTTTAATGTTCCTGCAGGAACGCAGCATGTGGGCTCCCTTCTTCAGTTCTGTGACTTTTCAGGTTTTGTATCTGCTGAATACACTTTACTACGCAAGTGTTAGTGAGATAAAAAAAACCAACAAGAAAAGAGAGTTAGGAGATGCAAGAAGTCTCAGACAGACACCCAGATCAAGTCGTTTGTTGGAGAATATTTCACAGAGGTTACCGCTGAGCTTTTATTAGGCTTGAGAAAGTTGGCTCTTGAACCTTCACTGCCACATGGTTTAAATTTTCAGTCAAGCCCAGGAAGAGTAGGAATCCTTTGTATTAGTAGAGTGCTGAGTTTTTCATGGAGAAATGAATCATAAATAGGTCTTTATTCCATAACCATGAACATCTGATCAGGCCTTGTTGAGCCAGAGTTCAAATGTTTATTGAGCACATACTATGAAGAAGGTATGCATGAAAGTGTCTGCAGTAGGCACCGCTTCCCAAGAGGGTCCATTTGAGTTGTCAGGGAGGAGATCTCTTCATATAGATCAAAACTAAATTGGGTGCTAGATGCTAACAGTCCAGCTGATGGGAAAAATGGACATGGAGAGGGCTGCTATGATTGGAGTGTTGGCCAAAATATGAGACTGACTTCCCTTAGAATAGTGAAAACAGGAGCAGGGGACCCAAAGGCAATAAAAGGATGGTGGAATCATATTCTCGAGATTCTGACATAGGTGCCAAAGGCATTATGGATAAGGATGCAGCCATGGGGAGCTATCTTGTCTTTTTTTTTTTTTTTTTTTTTTTGAAACAATCTCCAACTTGAGCAAACATGCAGGAACATTAGGAAGATGAAGTTGCTGGCATGACTGGTCCTGTCATCCCCACTACTTGACACAGTATGTTCTCCAAACAAGAACATTCTTCAGGGCACCTGGGTGGCTCAGTTGGTTAAGTTTCTGACTTCCTCTCAGGTTGTGATCTCAAGGTTCAGGACCTGAGCCCCGCTTTGGGGGAGTTTGAGCCCCTCTAAGGGCTCTGCTCTCTCTCCCTCTCCCTCTCTCTGTCTCTGCACCTCACAGGATTCTCTCTCTCTCCCCCCCCCTTTCTCTGAGACTCTTGTTCACGTGCTATTTCTCTCTCATAAGTGAATAAACCAATGAATAAATGAATGAACATTCGTCCACATAACCAACGTAAAATATCAAAATTCAGGAAATTAGATGTAGTTGCTCTGCCCCCATTGATTAAACCTTCAGACCCCATTCTGGTTTTGCCAGTTGGCCCATTTGAGAGCAAAAGGATCCAGATCAGAGTCTCACGTTGCACGTGCTTTGTCTCTTTTGCCGTCTTGAGCTTGCAGCCATTTCCTTGACTTTCATGACTTGGGCTCTTTTGAAGATGACAGTCACTGCTTTGCTAGAGTGTGCCTCAATTTGGATTTGTCTAATGACCTTTCATGTTTAGATTAAGGTAACTCCGCTTTGGCGAGAAAATCACTGGAGTGATGCTATGTTCCACTTGGGGCATCCTTTTTGGTGGCTTGGAATTCCACTTCTCCCATTCCTGGTCATAACTCTAATCACTAGATTGAGAGAGTGTCTGTTGGGCTTTTACACTGTACAGTCGTTGTTTTCCCTGTGAATGTTTAAGTAGAAGAAGAAATAATTCAAAGTAGCGTTTAGGGAAAATTCAACATATTGTTGCCTCAGGTAAATTGATTAGAGAAGACTTGTGGGCCCCGGGCAGAGGAGCCGAAATCAAGGAAGTCCCTTGTAACATGTGAGCTCTAGTTGCCTTTTGGAGAGAAGAGAATATATTGTTCTACTCTTCTGACCTTGAACTGCAGTCCAGAAGCCTTGCCAACAATGATCACTGCACATCCTGAGTTTCCCAGCAGCCAAGCATCTGGCCAAGACGTCAGAGGACCTGCTAAGTATAGAAAATTAAAGAAGCCAGAGTCTGGCTTAGCAGCTGAGCCTGTGTCTTTCAGCTGTGGACTGTGGTACAGCGAGCAAAGGATGGGCCTTGAAACCAGATTATAATATGGTAGGGGGTCCCCATTTACTTGAAGCAGACTTGTTTTCTGGCCCGAAATGCAAACTGAGGGCAAGATCTGAACTGCATAGTGTACTAGGCCCAATTTTTGGAGGACCTTTATGGTGCGGAAAGAGACATTTGGCAAGGGAAGAGAATTTTGATTAAGTGCACGGATAACCAGTGGAGAATCTGAGGCCTGCAATGCAAATTCTTTGGTCTTAGTTTCCACTAAACTACAGTGTCCCAAGGACAATGCCTACATATATTTGTATTAAAAGGACAGGGGAAAAAATAGGATAAAGGTCCTCCCTTGAAATGCAGGTTCTACCCCACGCTGTCTTTGAGCAAGTTCACTACGGTGAACCCCAGTTTCCACACATAAAATAGGGGAACTGGTATATACCGCACAGGGATTTTAATAGAATTAAACACACTAATGCATTAAGATTGCCATGCAAAGCTCTGGGCATCAGGTTGGTAAAAGTTTTAGGTGTGGCTGATTGTGTATTCCCAGGCACTTAGCACCTGATGTGGCAAATCAAAAACTTCAAGGGATAGCCACACGATGGAATATTACATAGTATTTATATCTTAAAAAGGAGCTATTAAGCCAAAGAAAAAACATGAGGTAAACTTAAATGCATATTGCTGAATGAAGGAAGCGAGTTTGAAAAGGTTACATGTTCTATGATTTCAACTCGATCACATTCTGGAAAAGGTAAAACTATGGAACTAATAAAAAGATCAACAGTGCGTGACTGGAGGAGAGGAAGAGTGAGGAGAACACGGGGGCAGGGAAACCATTATGTATAATAGTGTAATGGCAGATAGAGTTCACTAGGCATTTGTGGAAACACAGACTAGACAACACCAAGTATAAAAAGTAATATAAAAAATGGACTTCAGTTAACAACGTATCAATACTGGTTCATCACTTGTACCACAGCAAGATGTAGAAGCTGGAGAGGAAGGGGGTGAAGGATGGGAGACCATGTATAACCACTCGACTCATTTTCTCCATTTGTTAATGAACCTAAAACCTAAAGTTTATTAATAATTGGTTAAAAAGCTCTTGAGGGCTACGTGATAGATGTTCTCTGCTTCTCAATAAGCGCGTGACAACATCTTACCATTCCTCACTGCTACCTAAACTTCAAAGGTCCTATACAACTCTCTGTCTGATATGGAGGCATCCAGATCTCAGCCTGTTCCCTATCCTATCCCTACTTACTTTGACTCAGGACCACCACGAACCCATTCTCTATCCCTGAGAAAATTAGAAAGAGCAACCTTCTCTAGGTGGCACGGCCCATGGGTATTTAGCTTTGCAGCAGAGCCGAGTTAAGAATTCCCTGTCGCCTCCTTGTTGAGGGTTGCTGTTAGAGGTAGACACAAGCTTTCGCCATGGCTCTGTTGTTTCAGGTAATGGCTGCACTGACGGAGCACAGTCACGCATGCTGCCCTCTGCTGGCCACCTCATCTGACCTGGGGCTTTTTCTACCAATGGCCTTGGCACACATTCAGGACATGACCGGCCTTTCCTGGATTTCTTGGTACTGGCTATGGGAGCCCACATGTCCTGCCAGTGGCCAGGGGCATGCTCTCCTTTAGCAGCCCCATCAATCTAAGTGGAATATAGCAATTCTTGTATTCTCTCCTGCCAGGCTTGCCTCCCCCTTGACCTCTATTTACCAGTAGAATCACACTGGAATAGATTAGGCATTTTTCAGAGATGGCATCACCCTGGGATTCCCTCTACCTTGAAGCAGAGCCTCTTTTAAATTATGCCATGGGCTCGCAGAGCAGGGCAAGGTCTGGTCAAGGGATCTGACAAGTCCAAATGGCACACATCCAAGAAGAAGCGGCAAACCCAGTGATGATATTCTCCAGGATAGACCAAGGGACCATACAACATGGTAAATCACAGGATCGGGGAACCGAAATACAAGTCCTACCCGTGCCTCTTGCTAGCTTTGTGACTAAATTTCCAACCCCTTCTTGAGCTTCAAAGTATTGTCCTGACAGAGAAAATAGTTTTCTTGCTGGATTAACTATTGAAAACATGATAATAGAAATAGCTCTTATTTGCTGAGAGTTTACTCAGTACCAGTATAGGGATGAACGTTTTATACACATTACTTCCTTAGCTGCTTGTAAGTTTTTGAGGTAATGAAGGTGTATCATAAACAACAATAATACCGAGTATGTTGCATCAGAACCAATAAGGTTTGACCTCCAAACACAGGCATTTCCTGTGGTTCAGCCTAAGATTAAAAGGACCAAAGGATTTACAAGCTAGACATGTAAGCAGGTAAGAAACAGGTTAAAGTGGATAGATGGTATAAAGGTGTGGACAGGCCCCAAGGGGTAAGAGTTAGAACGACCAAGAACAAGCCTCTACCTAAAAGTTCCTGGGGTTGTAGTGCTGAACAGTAAGCTGAGGCAGAGGATCTGGCTTATGGCAAGAAGAAAAAGATCAGGCATGTGGGGAAATCTCCAGATGAGCGGTTGTCAAACTGGAACTTGGAGCTGAGCCATGTAAAGTTCTCACTAAAACACACATTGCTAGGGGCACTTGGGTGGCTAAGTCGATGAAGCGTCTGACTCTTGACCAGCTCAGGTTATGATCTCTTGGTTCATGAGTTCCAGCACCTCATGCGGCTCTTGGCTGACAGTGCAGAGCCCACTTAGGATTCCCTGTCTCCATCTCTCTGTCTCTCTCTCTCTCTCTCTCTCTCTCTGCCCTTCCCATTTCTCTCTCTCTCTCTCTCTCTCTCTCTCTCTCTCTCTCTCTCTTAAAATAAACTATAAGAAAAAAGAAAACATACATTGTTGGACCCTATTCTCAGAGTTTGATTCAGGAGGACGTGGCTGGGGCCTCAGAATGTGCATTTCTAACAAGTTCCCAGGTGATGGCGATGTTGCAGGTCTGGGAACCACAACTGGAGAGCCATTGCTTTAGAGCAAAGGTTGTAAACTAGGACTTGGAAACCAAATTCAACTTCCATTATTGTTTGACTTTTTTTCCATGCAGGGATTTAAGTCTATTTTTCCAGACTTAAATCAGGAGATAGCACACAAAACTTCAGACTTCCACCTTCAAAAATTGACAGAGTCTCAAAACTCCTATTCCTGCCTCATACCCTTTTGCTAGGGTGACTCAAAGTTGCTACACAACTAGGTGAGTTCTATTGTGTATGGCTTCTTGCTGGGGGAGACAGAATTTGTCCCCCTAACCTTAGTATTTATTTTCAAACCTAGCTATCAATACACAGTGAACATTTGGTATCTTAATTCACCACTCTTTACGATTGTATAGGCTTTACGTTATTTTATTAGCCAGATTTTAGTGCCGGAACCTAGGCCAGACGAGGAAATGCGCATTGGGCTAGACCATTTTATTTAAAGTGGTACTCCTCTGCAAATCCATATTGAGAATCTATTAAATACGGATTTTCTTAGACAAATGTCCCATTTCTACCATAGAAAACCAATGAACTGTCCTGGAAATCCACCTGATTAGGTATTTTTGAGAGAACTATTAAATCTAATCTCCATCTAATAGGTTATGTCACAATTGCTAGTGTCTTGAAGTTTATGTATTAAAACAAAATAATAGCTGCAGACAGTCAGGGAGGAATAGTTAGGAACATTTATCAAGATAGGCGACAAACTCTAAAGTGACCCCGGTGATCCCACCTGATTGCCGTGAGGTTCTAGTTTCCTTTTCCATGGCCATTCTGGTAGAAATGATGATGGCAGAGTTGACTGAGAATTAAATGAAGTTCATATTCAGGGAGATGCAAAGCATCCCCACAGTAGAGCTATCCCATAGTCAAGATCTTCTATAGGGGATTTTGTTGCCACCTGAGTTTCTATCCAGTGTTCTTATGGTCTAGTAACCTTGTGTTCAAGAAATTAATCAGTTCATGTAGAAGAAGGACTTTGTCTAAGGTTTATACAAGCTAAATGTGAGTCGTGATATTTCGGGGAGTGGATACATATTTTTTTCTCACCTTACTGAGATCAAGTGGAAGTATTTTAAAAAATGTAATGTGTAGAGTACATAAATATCAAGAAATGACCACGTCTGAATCCCCACTACGCACATTGTGGTCTGAGGACCGGGGGCATTTGTAGGGGGCCTATCACAAATGCAGAGTGACAAGTCAAAACCAACCAAACTGGGATCTGTAGGATAGAAGATTCCCAGGTGATTTGTTTGCAAAATCAAGCTTGGAGAAAAATTGATCTAAGCCAGGTATTATATGTAGAAAACTTGGCATCCCAGAAGAAAGTGGTGTCATAGATACTTTGGGTGAAGAATAAGAAAGAGAACATTTTGGAAAAATCCTGAAAATAGGGTCTGCAGGTGATTTTCAAGTCATGGGACCCTTTGCAAAATGATGACCAAAATATTTCATGATCCCACATATGACCATAGCTATATATTCTTGTTCATCTTTTTTTTTTGGAAACCTCCGGGGTGCCTGGGTGGCTTAGTCATTTAAGCATCTGACTCTTGATCTCGCCTGAGGTCTCAATGTCACAAACAATAAGATCTAGCCCCACATGGGGTTCTACGTTGACAGCATGGAGTCTGCTTTGGATTCTCTCTCTTTCCCTCTCTCTGCCCCTCCCCTGTTCTCTCTCTCCCTCTCTCAAAATAAAATAAACATTTTTTTTTAATCTTCAATGAGCTACACTTTCTAAATGAGTGTGGATGTTACTAGATCATCTATGGATTCTCCTAGCCCTTGTAACTGCACAACCCACAGACTGGGAAATACCGGTCTGGAGAAATCATGATCAATCGATGACTGTCATAGGATTTCTTTCTTTGCTGTGCAAGAGAGCGAGAGCAACTGCAGGGGATATATTCCAAAAAGGTTTTATATGATGGTTCATGTCCAGTTTTCAAACCTGACTGATAACCCACAGCACTAATGGCTAAACTTTGGTGGTAATCACCTGTAAACCTGGTAACACTGCAAAAGAACAGACCCTCAACTGTTGGAGCGAGCATGGGCCTCCAAGTTCCTTCTCAGTTTTCCAGGTGGTTCTGACACAGATCCAGATTGAGAACCGCTGTTGTAGCACAGGAGTTATCACTTGGCTCTCTAGACATTTGGGGCCAGACCCTAACTGGGTGTGGGGATTGTCTTGTGCCTTCCAGGATGTTTCACAGCCTCTCTGGTCTCAAGCCACTAGATGCCGGTAGCAAACTCCCTCCTGAGTTGTGACCATGAAAACTGTATCCAGACATTGCCCAAAGCAACGGGCAGGAAAAAAATCACACCCAGTTGAGAACTACTGGCCTACAGGATGAAAGACCAAGTATATGTTGGATGACCAGCGACACAGAGTATAGGGGAGACCCACATAGCTGCACCAGAACCAGAGAGCTGGGTGGCTTTGCTCATCTGTTCCAGTCTTCCTATGTCCGGCCTTGTCATTGGTAGTGACAATTAGGAATCCCAGACTTAGAAAAAAAAAATTCTAGTCTATTGTGATCCTGACACATGGAGACTAAACAGGGTGAATGATTCAAACATTACTTTGTGGTTTGAGTTGAATTTAGAAGCAATACACAAGGCTCAGCCAGGCATTTGTCTTTTGTCAGAGCCTGGTCACATTTGTCACACAAACCAGACCAGTAATAATCCTTTATTTACAAAAAAAAAGTCGTTTCTAAAGCCAATTTTCAACCTATGTTTGAAAATCATATTCCACAAAGATGAAAAACATACATTTCCATTTTGTTTCGAATTAGCACAGTAAACAGCTGGCTCTCTTCTTTCAAGTGGAGGACTTGGCTCCATTTGTTAGCCCTGTTTCTGATATTTCACTGATCCTTTATTTACTTAACAGAGTTTGACAGGAAATTCTCAGAGAGATAATATATCTCCATTAATAAGGTGACTGGGGGAACATATTCTAGCGTTTCAAGTGGACTGGAACCATAACTTATATTTTTGACATTTTTGTCAGCTACTATACCATTACCAACGTCCAGCAGATCTTCCCTCAACCCACGAAGTCTTTGGAGTGTCTTGGGGGCAATGCACACTTTTGTGTCATTCAGAAGACACAGGCCCGTTAGACCATTATCACTAGAGAACGGGGCGCATTAAAAAGTCTTATGAGAAAGGCAACCTGATACCCATAAAAACTACGTTCAGACATAAATCAGACCAGGATTAAGAGTGAAAATGAACGAAGCTGGATTTCTGGGTGAGTCCGGCAATGGTAATGTCTAAAATGTTTTCTCCTTGGAGGTCAGCAATTGGCACCGAAGTTAAAAGTGTAAAAGGAAGAGTCTGGTGTCGTACAACATAAACTTTTCCTTTGCTGTAGACCGAACTATAAGGTGTATGACTTTGAGATAGAAGCCCCTGATGTGAACCAGTGTAAAGGCGCTTTGTTCTTAGCAAGATACCAGAAAAAATGACAAAAACTAAAAATCAGCCTCTGACTCTTCTGTTAGGAATCCCTTTACCTGTTGAATAGCTTTTTGGAGTGGCATTCCAAAACATGAAAGGATGAATTAAGGGTTGACTTACATCAACGTTTTCACAGCCAAAGAGATCCAGTCTTGCAAGGGAAGGGAAAATTTCTCCCATCTATCAGATGCCTCTACAATTACTCATGGCCCCAATTCTGTCTAAAAGCATATCCAATAATTGATAATGCAAGGGGCATGATAGGAAGTAACAATGCAATTTATAGCAGAGAGATAAAACCCAGATAGAAGAACATTTACCTTATAATGCTATTAATATAAAAGTGATTATGAGGGTCGGTTCTAATTAGAATGTTCACTTAAAATCAAGATAGAGTGGCCAGAATAGAGAGCTTCCTGGGGTTGGAACTTCATTCTTTGACTTGAAAGGTTACATGCTTCTTCCAAGTAGGACATTAAAATCTTTAATTTTGCAAGATGGTGCCACTTAACCATCGATTTGCAGTTGATTATCTCCTCCATATCTTGAAAATTGTCTAGAAAGTTTGTACTTGATGTAATTACACATTGCACATTCCACAGCACCTATGAAATAGGTAATAATGTACATATAAGTGTGGTGTTGAATTGTACCCTCCCCCCTCAAAAGAAGGTATGTTCCAATCCTAACCTAAGGTACCTGTGAATGTGACCTCATTTGGAAATAGTGCCTTCACAGATGTAAAGAAGTTAAAAATGAACTCCTTGTGCTAAGCGAAATAAGTCAGAGAAAGACACATGCCATATGATTTCACTCATAAGTACAGTTGAAGAAACAAAACAGATGAATATAGGGGAAGGGGAAAAAAGAGAAAGGGAGGCAAATCATAAGAGACTCTTGATAACAGAACTCACACACACACACACACACACACTTGCACACTCATACATACATGCATACACACCAAGCCTAGGTGCAAAAGGTATAGAGAAGACCAGAAGGCCAAGGTATGCTGGCAACCACCAAAAGCTAAAATGAGGCATGAAACAGACTGAGTCTCCGGAAGGAATTAAGCTTGATAATCTCTTGATCTTGACTTTTAGCCTCCTGAATCATCAGAGACCAAACTGTGTTATTTTAAACCACCCAGTTTGTGGTAACTCCTTATGGAGTCCTAAAAATTCATACTATATACATTTGTTTTCTATTTTATATTATGAATAAGTGTGTGTGTGTGTGTGTGTGTGTGTGTGTGTGTGTGTGTGTGTTTGCAAAGTAAGACTAAAAATTTATATTTTGGTTGAAAAAACTAAACCTTTCTGCCAGTTTAAATTTGGACCACATTTAAATATGTATGTATTGGAGACCAGAAAGAAAAAGAGAGATTTCGTTCCATCTTAACACACAAAAGGTGGCTTCTTGAACCAGAAACCAAATAGCCTTTTCTTTTTCAAAGCTGCAATTCTAGACATCAGTGTTCTTGCAACTTTAGAATATAAGCTCCAATCAAAAAACTAAGGAATACAAAAAGACAAAAACCACAAATAAAGCAAAAACCTAAAGGAACCGATTACCTGAAACAATTGTCACAGAACTGTCCCAACTACCTCCTCTCAAATTAGCTAGGTCTTAAAATCTCATTCAGTAATTACTTACTGGGGCCTCTGGGTGGCTCAGTCAGTTAAGTGCCTGGTTCAGTGTCTGACTCTTGATTTCAGCTCAGGTCATGATCTCACAGTCATGGGATCGAGCCCCACGTGGGGCTCTGTGCTGACAGCATGGAGCCTGCTTGGGATTCTCACTCTCTCCCTCAAAGTAAATAAATAAATAATAGTGGTTTTTAAGTTGAAGTTTAACAAATATTTCTAACAATCTAAGATGTTTGCCTATTCCAAGGGTGAATACTAGAGTTGGTACAGAGACTCAAGGAAGATAAAATAAGGCCCTAAGTTCCTACAAACAACCAGCCAGTGAGGAAAAAGGAAGGAAAATTGTGAAGGAAATGCTGAGCCATTATGAATGGTTAGGATGCTAATGTGAGTCATCAAGAAAATCTAATTTCATATTCAGTATCTTCAGACACAAAAATTTAGATAAACCTGTAGGAAAGTGTCTACGGCATATGTTAAATATAAACATTTCAAAGTTGCTTCTTAAGGAAAAAAACTTCAATTATGTGGACATTTTACTTAGCACACATTATCCTTCAGAATTTCTGATTGCAAGAAGCGTTACTTTAGCTGCCAAAAAATAACATTTAATTTTGGAAACAATTTTTTAATGAATTTTTTCTTATTTAGAAAATTCCTATGAATGTAAATGGGCTTGTCTGTGATCTGTGTTGATATTTAAGGTGCTTACATAACCATATGGAAAACGAGATGAAAATTCCTGTTTACATTTCTTGAACATTTTACATATTTTTTAAAGTTCAAATTTTTTAATGTTAAAAAAGTGTTCTTGTTTATAACGCACATAAATATGTTTCTCAGAAAAGTAATTTTCATAAATGTCTGTTTGCTTGAATTAAAAGGCAATTTTTTGAATGCAGCTTCTAATACGGTACTAGAGGCTTGGGCAGCCAGCAGCGTAAGGAGAGTCCTTCAGCCATCTTTTGAGGCTAACCTGTGGCTAGTCACCACCTCCTTAGTCTTAGATTTGGTGATCTTGAGAGATCTGCAGGTTAACAGTATTTGAAATCCCGAGCACTTTTTTTCTTAAAAGTTTCAACCACTCCCTGGAGGTTTAATCCTAGTGATCTTGTAAACAAATTTAGGTGGCAAGTTGTTCTGTTTTGGTCTTTCAGTCCTATTCAATACCTGAAGAGTTGGTTAGAAATTTCACTGCCTCCAGGCAAGTTTGCATTTTGGGTTCTCCTCAATCCCCACTGCTCTCTACTGTCCTATGCCCTGTTTGGTTCATTCCCATTTCCTGACCGTCCCTCTCACCCAAGGCATCTGTTTTTTATTCTGGTTACAACATACTCTCTAACAACTCATGACAAAAAGTGCCAGTTTCATCTGCCATTGCAATATTAGATCTTGCTGCTTGGAGAATCCTTCTCATCTCCTTCAAATGATTAGGAAAATGTAACCATGTGGATTAATTTTGCTCAAGTCAGAGGCTCACCAAAGAAGCCTCAGGCTATCCCGGGAGACTTCCACATGCCTCACAGAACTGGATAGGAAAGGGCACAGACAACGAGCATCGCTGGGATTTTCCTCTGTTCTCTCCAGCATTTGATGCCATAATATGAAGCATCTGAACTTGCTGAGTATAAACTGTTTTAGACTATGCCAGTGGCACTACTGAGCAAATAGCGTGGGGACAGTTACTCAGTTTACTGAGACCGTCTGGCCCAGCATGGGATGTAACCTGGTACAGTCATCTCAAGAATATTGCCAGAGAAAGTAGAGAGTATGGGATTTAACATGGAAAATTAGAAGTTGATCCTACTTCTTAGACAAAATTGAGATTGACAAAATTGAGGTTTATCTACATAAACCCTTAAACAAAGATGTGGTTCTGAATCAAAATGAGGGACCTGGAAAAAAAAATGAAGTTGAGGATTTGGTCCTGTTTAATTTCTTAAAGGAAACTCTTCAAAGGGAAAAGAACATAAGAAAGATAGATACACAGGATCAGTTCTCTTGAGCTATTTTGTGCTGGATGGTGCCACACACCTTTTGGACTTTTCTTGAGAAGATGGCTTCTTCAGGTTTTAGTACTTCCGAGATCATTTACAGGTTAAATTTGGGTTTCAAGTCTCTAAACCACTTACTTTTCTGTAAGCTAGTAAACTAAGTTTCTTGACAAGTCCTTCGAGAATTAGAATTAGGTTCTCTATAAATTGCTGACCTCTGATCGTCTCTCCATTGTGAGGCTTGATCTGTTCTGCATGAAAAGTAGGTTAGTGAAAACACATCACAGATTTCTTAAAATGGATAAAGAACTTTTCTGTGGCAGTATCTTTTAGTGGCTTGTCAAAAGTCTAGAAGAATTAAGAAGCAAATTATGGTTTGGGGCCCATTTCAAAAGAAAGAAGTGACCCCGAAGAACTCAGGCTTTTGCTGGAGGGTTGGAGAGTTCAGTGATAGGATGACCAGAACATAGTCTGAAAAAGATTGCGTTTAGTGAGTGAGGTCATCACCGTCCCACAATACAAGGTCAACACCAAAAATAATCAAGCACATTTCTACATACAATACACTTGAAAAAACGAAAATTAAAAAGAGGACACCATACATAATATTCCAAAGAAAATCAAATACTTAAAGCACCTATAGGATTGATATACTTAAAAGTTAAAAAGAAAAAAAACATTGTTGCATAAAATCAAAGAAGGCTTAAGTAAATGTAAAGATATACCGTGTTCATGGATTGGAAGACGCAAATAATAGTGATGCAGTTCTCCCCCTAATTGATCTGTATGTTGAACGTAATTCTTATCAAAATCCTAGCAAGGTTTTTTATGGACCTACATAAGCTTATTCCAAAACTTAAATGGAGAGGCACAGGCCCTAAGTACTGAAAATAATCCTGACAAAGAATAAAGTGAAGGGGGTTAATTACCAGAAATGAAGGCTTACATCATAGCTCCATTAATCATGAAAGTCTGGTATTGGTGAAATGCTAGGTGCCCAGAGTATTGTAGTAGAATAGAGGACAGAGATAGACCCACACAAATATGCCCAACTGATTTTTGATGAAGGTTCAAAACCAATTCAGTGGAAGCCAGACAGCCTTTTCAACAAATGTTGCTAGAGCAATGGACAAAAGTAAACCTAAACCTCATACTTGATACGAAAATTCAAAACGGATCACATACTTACTCTAAAAATGTAAAACTATAGAATTTTGACAGGGGCCCCTGGGTGGCTCAGTTTAGTGTCTGACTCTTGATTTCAGTTCAGGTCATGGTCTCACAGTTTCATGGCTTTGAGCCCCAAGGGGGACTCTATGCTGACAGAATGGAGCCTGCCATATGTCCCAGGATGCTTACATCTGAGTTCTATGTTACACCCCCAGCCAGAAAACTCGACCGCCCTGATTTGATTTTGCATCTTTGGATCTTAAGATTAGTTAAGTCATGGGGGCATCTGGGTGGCTCAGTAGATTGAGCATCTGACTTCAGCCCAGGTCATGATCTTGTGGTTGGTAGGTTCAAAATAAATAAACTAAAAAAAATAAATGTTTAAAAAAATCACATAGAAAATCTTTAGGATCTAGGGACTAAGGAAAGAGTTCTTAAACTTGACACCAAAAGTGTGATCCATAAAAGGAACCGATTTTTTTACTTCATTTTAGAGTGAGCATGCATGTGTGTGCACAGTGGAGGGGTCGAGAGAGAGAGAGAGAGAGAGAGAGAGAGAGAGAGAGAGAGAGAGAATGCCAAGCAGGCTCCACACTCCACACAGAGCCAAATACAGGGCTCAGTCCCACAACTCCGGGATCATGACCCGAGCCAAAATCAAGAGTCAGATGCTCAACTGACGGAGCCAGCCAGGTGCCCCAAAAGGAAAAATTAATAAAAATTCTTTCTCAAAATAGAAATTACTATTCTATGAAAGCCCAGGTGAAGAGAAACAGAAGTTACAGACTGGGAGAAAATATTTACAAGATACGTAGCCAGCAAAAGACTGATATCTAGCATACATAAAGAGCTCTCAAAACTCAAAAAATAAATAAAATTAGAATTTGAGCTCTATCTAGAAACATATATGTCACAAAATAATATATACAAAGGCGATGAAAAGATAGTCAACACAATTTACCCATTAAAATTAAAACCATGATGGGATCTTACAGCATCCAGATAGTAGATTTCACAGATAGCAGAATGACGAAAACAAAAAGATTGGGACAAAACTGAATTTTGTTGATTATGTGGAGAAACTCTGTCACTTGTAGACTGCATTGTGGCTGAGAGTGTAAAATGGCATAGCCACTCTGTAAAAGGGGTTTCAATTCCTAAATATATTAAACTTGCAACTACCATAAAACCCAATAATTAAACTCTCTGCGTTATTCCCTCCAAAAATCAAATCTGTATTAACAAAAGCTGGTACACAAATGTTCATAGTAGTTTTATTGGTAATAGACCTAAACTGGGACCGGGGCAGATTTCCTTCCACAGGTTGAACGGATAAACCAGCTGTGTGATACACGTGTACCCTGGAATACCATTCAACCTTTAAAAGGGATGAATGACTGATCTAAGCAACAATATGGAAGGATCTTCAGGGAATTACACTGAGTGAAAAAAGTTGATCCCCAGGATGTCCTACTATAGGATTCTACTTATACAGCATCTTTGAAGAGACAATTTTATTTTATTTTAGGGTTTGCTTATTTTTGAGCAAGAGAGCAGGGGAAGGGCAGAGGGTGAGGGAGACAGAGGATCTGAAGAAGGTTCCATGCTGACAGAGCTTAGCATATGAACTCATGAGACTCGAGATGATGACCTGAGCCCAAGTCGGACGCTTAACCAATTGAGCCACCCAGGTGCTCCGAAATGGCAACATTTTACAAGTGGAGGATTGATTGCCAGGAGTTAGGCACTCTGGTGAGAGGGAGGGAAGTGTGGCTATAAAAGGCAACAGGAAGAATCCTGACAGCCTCAGAACCATTCACTGTTTTGACTGTTGTACAGGATACTTGAACCTTGTATAGCACTTTAATATACATATGCACACAGGGGTACACGTAGAGCTAAGGAAATCTGAGCAAAGTGTACAAGATCTTTCCCCCTGATGTTTCTTACAACCACAAGCGAATCTACAGTTCTCTCCAATTTTAATAAAAAGAAAGACGAGTTGAAGTTAACAGTTAAGATGCCATCTAAATGGGAAGAAGCAGGTCATCAAGTAGAATATCTTTGATAAGTTTCAGACCAATGTGAGTTATGATCTTCCAGGTTGTTAAAACAATTTTATAACTGAGGGAAGACTTAACTGACATCCAGTTTAAAACCCTGGCCCGAGAGCGATGTGCTCGAGGAATTTTTAAAAATTTTCAGTCCTCCTCCTCAGTTGCCCATAATGACATGATTCACATCTCTGGTCAAACTAAAAATATAAACATGAGCCATCAGGTCATCCTACAAAAACATAAAGCACTTACTTAGATCTACATATACAAGCACAAATTGATTTAAAAAATTGCCTTTGTGTTTTTGATTTCTGACTATAATTTTGTACTATAGTTTCTCTGTATCTAACTATTTAGAGAGCAGGCTCCATTCTTCCTTGGTGAAATTCATCCTGACATGTTTTTATTTTTAGTAGATATATGTATGTGTGTATATATTTATGTAAGTATATACGTGTATGTATCTAGGTATGTAGATATCTATGTGCATATACATGTATATATACATACGTAGATATATACACGTATTATATATACGTATACATATTTTGTATATACATATTATATAAATATTTTATGTATATACATACATATTTATACATAATTGATGTATATATATACATTATATATAGTTTTGTATATGTATACATATTTATATATGTATACATAATTATGTATACACATATAAATAATTACATATATACACACATATATATGTATATATAATTATGTATATGTTTATGTGTGTGTGTGTGTATATATACATAGAGAGAGAGAATTTACAACCATGTGCCTCTACTGGGCTGGATTGACCTTGACCTTCCCTCCCCCACCCCCATGAATGGCCACATGCCTAGACCCAGCAAGAGTTTGCTTCAGGGTAAATGCCTGAATAAAGACATTTTCTGAGTCACAAAGAAAGCCTCCTTCTCTTCCACGTTAAGCACATAATTGAAGTGTGGCCGGTTCTATGTAACAGATGTGTTGAACAGAGCGGTACTAATCGTAAGAGCTCACGGTTAGTTCTCTCTTTGTGCCAGCCACTATGCTAAGCATTTAGGTTATCTCCTTTATTCTTACCCATCAGGAACCGTGTGCATTCTTATTTTAAAGGTGAGGGAACCAGTAAAAGCAGAGTGTCCAATGCACAGCCTTAAAGCTAGGAAATGGCATGACCATAATTCAAACCAACAGGATAATCCCAGAACCTGCATGATTGACCAGCACCATGTGTTATCTATAGGCTTTCCAAGGGATCTTCTCCACCCTCTGTTGTTCTAAGAAATGCTTTATTTGGAATAGGTTCTGAATTTTGGTGTCATTTTAACAAAGTCTAAATGATAGGGAGAATTACCTATTGAGCACAGGCTCAAGTATGCCTCTTTTCTTAAAATCCCATTAAAGATTGGTTTAAAATCTCTGTTTAAAAGCTCTGTTGCCTTGTCACGGAGTTGACTGCCCTTGACGTGATTCAGATTTTTGCTTAGAAAACCACCCTACCAGATAATAGTATTGGTACAAGCTAGAGAAAATTTTTCAGGATAAAAATTTTCCCTGTATTCATTGATTGAGTTCAACAAATACCTCCTGAATTTAGACTCTGTATGAGGCACAAAACATTGTGAAGATTGGGGTCAATTGGAACTCACATTCTAGAGGAGAGAAAAAATAACAATAAACATGTAAATATGTTTCAAAAGGAGAGTTGGGGTTAAGGATCTAGATAGGGGTACTCAAGGAAGGTTGCTCTGATAAACTCACTTCTGAGCTCAGACCAAAGGAAAGTGAGAACAAGTCCTCAAAGTGCAAGAAGGACAGTGGGGGTATGTCATGCAGGAAGAACCGTGGATCACTAAGAACATCAGTGTTTAGTGCGAGTTGAGAAGACACTGGTGGGTATCAGATGGAAGAAGAATGTGGATCCAATTTACCTTTGGAAAGAATCAGCCTGGTTGTTGAATTACATACACACTGTAGGAGGCCATGGCTGAACCAACACATTCACTTAGTGAGTCATCCCAAGAGCCCTGGCAAGCGATCAAGGTAGCCATGAAGTTTGGAAGGCCAGGTTGAGTTCTCGGTACATTTTGAAGGGGTTTGCCAGCATTTTCTGATGGATCTGACGTAGGAGGTTAAGAACAAAGTGATGTTAAGGATAATCCAAGGACTTAGGGCCTGAACAACTCAAAGATTTAAATAATACATTCAGCCAATACGTTTTTGTGAGCTTACATGAGTTATAAAACGTGGTGTCTAAGCCGAGGCCTGGAGGAAAAATAAGGGTTGGTCAACCAAATGCGTGGCGAAAGAGTGGTCTGGCCTTGCCTGAGCCTATGTGTGTAGCTAACACAGCAGAGAGAGCCACTCAGCAAAGCTGATGCCCACTCAGCAAAATTTGGCATCTATCGCACAACCTCCACTAATCCATACAGATACGTGTTTAAAGTCAGGTCTACTCACGCTGCCAGCTATCTAAATTAACCTGAATAATACCCATTTTCTCAGATTCCATTACTGCCTGGTTAACTACTATTCGAGAGCCTACTTGTGCTGAAAGATATTCTTTTGGCCAGGAAAACAGTTGAGGAAAAGACAGAACACTATTCTATCCTTGAAGAGTTGATGTTCAAGTGACAAGTACTCCTTAACTGTGAAATTCAATCATTGGCTCCTTCATCTAACAGATACGTATTGCCCATCTACTGTGTTTCAGGCACATTACCTGACATTGAAACTAAGGCAGTACAGCAGACAAAAACCTCTGAATTTACAGGGAGAGAGGCAATGAAAAATAAGTAGGATAAAAAACACTAAGTAAAACAGAAAGGGAGGCAAACCATAAGAGACCCCCCTTTTTTTTTTAAGTTTATTTATTTATTTTGAAAGAGATAGAGCTCTGAAGGGGCAGAGAGAGAGGGAGAGAGAGAGATTCCCAAGCAGGCTCCACACCATCAGCACAGAGCCCAGTACGGGGCTCGAACCTATAAACTGTGAGATCGTGACGTGAGTTGAAATCAAGAGTTGTTCGCCTAGCCGACTGAGCCACGCAGGAGCCCGCAAAAGACTCTTAAATACAGCGAACAAACTGAGGGTTGATGGGGGTGGGCAAAATGGGTGCTGGGCGTTGAGGAGGGCACTTGTTGGGATGAGCACCGGGTGTTGTCTGTACGTGATGAATCACGGGAATCTACTCCTGAAGCTAAGACTACACTATATGTTAGCTAACTTGATAGTAAACAAATAAAAAAAATGTATAATAAATATGTAAATAAAAGGAATGGCCATACTCGGGGGGAGAAAAAAAATAACACATTGAGCAATGTTAAAGTACAGGGGGAGGGGCGCCTGGGTGGCGCAGTCGGTTGAGCGTCCGACTTCAGCCAGGTCACGATCTCGCGGTCCGTGAGTTCGAGCCCCGCGTCAGGCTCTGGGCTGATGGCTCGGAGCCTGGAGCCTATTTCCGATTCTGTGTCTCCCTCTCTCTCTGCCCCTCCCCCGTTCATGCTCTGTCTCTCTCTGTCCCAAAAAATAAATAAAAACCGTTGAAAAAAATAAAAAAAAAATAATAAAGTACAGGGGGAAATGAACTAAAGAAGGGCATACAGGAAGCAGGTAAGGGTTGTAATTTTAGATACATTGTGCCACAGATGTGCAGGGGATCATTGGCTATGATTCTGTTTTTAAAATCCTAAGTGCGGTTCAAATATGGAGGGTCTTCCTTACTTGAAGTGAAATCATTCCTCTTAAGAAAAGGTTAACAGTGAATGTTAATTCTCAGCTCTCCAGATTTCTGCCTTAAATAGGAACGTTCTTTTTATATTAAAACATCAGGACAGTAGCCTTTGAAAAAGACGTGCAATCTAATTAAAATGGAGAGATTAGCTGCCCTCGGAATATTTGCAAAGCCTAGAAAGGTAATTTAGTGAAATGTATACAATTTTATCTGGCTTTAATTATTAACGACGTAATTTATAATGTGTGCTTATTTCCTTCATTTACCTGCAGTCGCGCGCCTGTGAACCTGTTTACAAACATACGGTGTTTTCAGACCACGGCGTGGAACAAATTAGTTAAGGAAAGACCCATTGATAAGCATAAAATAGGAATTTCACTCCTACCTATGAAATGTTCCCTTTTATTTATTATTTTTAATCGTTCCCAATTGGAGACTCTATAATAGGAAAGATGGGGGAAATCTAACCTGTGCTGAGCACTACACTCCAGAGTGAGTTTGGATGGTCACCATTGTCTGACACTTTCCAATCTGTGAGCGTCAGTGGGTATATATTATATAGCTGCTGTATACTTGTAAGTGAAATATGATTTATTTAGATAATGATGACACTCCATTTGACATTTACTATGACCCAGAAATGTTTTACAGCCTTTTTTTTTTTTTAAAGTTTATTTATTTCCAGAAAGAGAGAGCACACTTGCATGAGCGGGGGGCGGGGGGGGCGGGCAGAGAGAGAATGTTAAGCAGGTTCCACACTCCGCGTGGAGCCAGACCTGGGGCTCAGGCTCACGAGCGATGAGATCATGACCCGAGCCAAAATCAAGAGTCGGACGCCGAAGGAACTGAGACACCCAGACGCCCCTGCCACAGAAATTCTTAAATGTTAATGATTATTCCATTTCTCCATCCCCCTTCACATGACACAATTACGTTTTCCCATGGCATTGGGAAGGTAGACAAGCACATTGGTTCTTGCTTGAACCAATGGAATGGAAATGGAAATGATAGGTGTCATTTCCAGTGGGAGACTGTGAAAGCCTGTGTGCTGTGGACTGTGTTTCCTTTTTCCCACATGAGCTGTCATAAAACCATGAGGCACGATGCACCGGCTGGACTCCCAGGGTGACTAGAAGGTGCTGAGACCCTGCAGAGCCACATTGGTCATGTAGTATGAGTGACGTTTAAAGTCATGTTCTGGGGGCATCTGGGTCAGTGCTGAATGGTCTTAAATCACTCTGTGGAGGGTGTTTTGGGGTAATGGATAGTTCCATTGGCTTATATATGTGTTTCTGTTCTTCCCCTTTTCCGGTGATAGACTTTAGGCAAGGTACTGGACACTTCCAAGTCTCAATTTCCTCTTCTATTAAGTGACAGCCATTGTGATACGACAGCACCAAATACAAGGCCCCAGAACTTCCTCAGAACGCAGAAACGCCATCAGCCTTCCTTGTTGTTTTGTTTCCATAGCTAAGCAGTTTAATCTGGTTATGAGATCATAAACCCTGATAATGATTTAAGCTTGAAAAGGCCGTTAAGCTGCCTCGCCAGATGAGAAAACATAAAAGAGAATAAATTAACACCAACCCCCAAAAGCCAGTTGTAGTTACCATCAATAATTATGTCCTCATTACCCTGGGAGGTAAGTTTGTAGCTTAGAAAGTAAATAAGCAGTTAACCAATATTTGCAAAGCTTGACAACATGTTTGAGACCATGATGCTCCCACTGATGGTTTGTGGCAAAGCATAACACCTCGATGAAGCAGTCTTTACCTACTTAAAAGCACAGGGGAACGTAAGACTCTTCTGACGGGCTTTTTTTTTTTTTTAAATACTGCCTGCTTCCTCTCAACACCCCACCTCGACTCTAATGTGCCACTTAGGGAGTGTTTATCAGGATAGGATAGGTTACCCTGTAGTAAACAAAACCACCAACACCCCTCAGTCTTAGTGGTTTAGGACAACAAGAGTGAATTCTCCACTCCTGTTACCTGTCTGTCACGGGCCGGCTGCAGGTCTCATCCAAAGCATCTCCCTCTGGGACCCAAGCTAAGGGAGCAGCCTCTCTCAGAAACCTCACCTATCTCGTGAGAGAAAGACAGGACAACATGGGGAACTCCACCCTGGCTTGTAAGCTTCCAACCAGGAGTGCCACGTAACCTCCAGTCACATTTTACTGGCCAGAGAGGGTTGCGTAGCCAAGCATGGTACCAAGCTGGAGAGGGAAGGATAATCTTCTGTAAAGAGGGACAGCTAGTATTTGTGAGCAACATGGAGGTTACTCTAGAAAACGAGCTCCTCCATCACTGATGAGGAGTTGTCCTATCCATTCACTCTGCCAGAATACAAAAGAAGTTTGAAAACCTCTTGGCACCTCTGCTCTCACTTCTAGCTATAGCTCCTTACTACCTCATGAAAATGCAGTCAAGAGTATTGAGGTGAGCCAGGGATAGAATTGAACTCTGCTCTTCAGTCATCCGCTGCTCTCTCTTACAGCACACCTTAGACAGGCAGTGCGTAGAACGGACTTGGTTAGGAAGCCTGGAGGAGAATTTAAGGCAGACCGTAGGAAAGACATGCTATCGTTTTGTCTATTTGAAGTGAAAAACCGAAGTCAATTAATTGCCTTAAAACCGAAGTCAAGTCAATAACCGAAGTCGTTATCTTGTACAGAATTAAGTCTAAGTCTGCCACGTGGTTCCTGGCTTTTCCTTGCCTGTGAACGGATGTGTTCACATGCCCAAGTTACAGCCTCAAGTCTGCTCCCAAGGCGTCAAGTTTACCCTCTACCTGAATATTCTTCCTCTCTTGATGCCTTCAATGCCAATGCTTTGATAGGCTGAAGAGGTTTCCACTTGTGGTTTTTAACCCCAAGAAGAATGAAAATGGTCTCACTCATGCCTTGAGAGCTGCATCGTCGCAAAGGCAACAAAAGAAGAGATCTTTTTAAAAATAGCGTTACCACTGTCTATATATAATCACGTGGTGAGTTTTTAAACTGAAAATCGGTAAATATTGACTGATTCACTGGTTGGTTTGCTTTCCTTGTGTCGTGTCTTACTGTCCCCAAGGTCTGTAAGCACACTATGCCATGGAATTTCCCAGGATCTTTCAGTATCCATTACCCCAGTTTAGCTGAAGCAACTAAATCCTGTGCCCTCAACTACATTTGGGCCCTCCTCTCTTCATCACGGCCTGTCCAAACATTACTTGTACTTTTTGCTAAGTCAGTTAATGCGTTGAAATTCTGCTTTTGCCTTTATCAAGGTGCTTTAGGCTGTGAACACTTAAATCTTCCTGTCTTCTCTGTGTTGGGCAATCAGCATCCACTATGCAGTTTATGACTGAATGATAACCCATCGTTAAATGTTACTGCCAAGGGCGTGTGAGAGGACTCATTTTGTCCCAGTTCAAAAACATAGTTAATCTTGAACATGTGATGTAATACCATGGAATCTCCTGTCTGGAAAAACATTGTTGGTTACAATGGGTGTGCTGAACTTACTTTTTACATAACCACAATGTCATTATCACCACTGGCAAATGTTCCTTCTTGTCTCAAATGTCCCTTTGCACTTGGTTTGTGTGAATCAGAATCCAAACAAGGTCCATTGCATTTGGTGGATTTCCCACATTCTCATACTGGCTGCTTGTTTTCCCTAAGTGTCATTATATTTGTTTCTCGATCTCCCTAATTTCCCGTGAGTAAGTTGTTAGAGACTCTTTTTGATTATGGTTAAATTTTATTTTTGGCAAGTATTTCAGGGGTGGGGCTGTGTATTTCCTCTTGTAATGTATCAGGATGCACATGACTTTTGGTTCTGCTTTTACTCATGTCAAGACTGACTGAGGGTATCGCTGACCAAGATGGGTGGGTAGAATTTAGATCGCTAAACCCATTCCTCCCCAGTCTGTGGTTCAACTTCATGGGAAGTGCTTTGATGATGTTTCCAGGGGAAGTTCAGATTACAATTGTTGATCAGTAGCCAGTAAACCTGATTTCATGTAGGAAGTTCAGCTTCAATGATGAAAATTTGTATTCCAAAGTAGACCCAAAGGGCTTGGGAGAGGAAGGTGAGAATACTAGTACACAAGCTGTCCTGTATCATAAGTGCTACAAAGTCAACATTAGGCTGGAATTAATCTCTAAAAGCAAATTGAAATCTGCAGAAAGAACATGTAAAATCAAAACGAAATCGTATGTTTTGAGAACTTCACGATACATTCAAGGTTACTGAACACGAAGATTTTTGTATGCTGATGTTTTACTCAATTTGCATTAAATTTCTGGGTTAAAGATCCTAAAACCAACTGGATTAAGAAAACAACAAATAAGGGGTGCCTGGGTGGCTCAGTCGGTTAAGCATCCTACTTTGGCTCAGGTCATGATCTTCATGGTTTGGAAATTCAAGAGCCACATCAAGCTCCGCACTGGCATTGAAGAGCCTATTTGGGATTCTCTCTGTCTCTCCCTCCGCCCCTCCCCTACTGGCTTGCGCACAATGTCTCTCAAAATACATAAATAAACTTAAAAAAAAAGAAAGAAAGAAAAAAGAAAAAAACAAATAATACCAGCAGCATGCTTTGAACAGACAGTACTTGACTGGCAGAGTCATATGGCCTTTAAAAATAATACCAACATTCCTTGAACGTCGAATTGAAATCGTTTGGGGTTTTCACCCAGCTCAGTTTCATAGAGTTGAAATTTGGAGAAGCCTGATTTATAGAAACTGTAAATACGTGTAAATGTATAACCCCCGTGGAAGTTTCTCAACTCAGCACTATTGACATTTTGACCTGGATAATTCTTTGTTGTGGGGAGCTGTCCCATATTTCATAGGATATTTAGTAGCATCTCTCATGTCTACCCATGACAATGAAAAATGTCTGGGGAGTTTGTCAAATCCCTACTGGGAGACAAAATTCACCCCCAGGTGGGAACCATTGGTCTGCAGCAACACTTATCAGAATTACAAAATTCCTCTTTCCCAATTTGCCAGTTTATATCTTTTATTTTGTATGCCAGAAGAAACCCAAAGTGAAGTCCTTAAATGTATACAGTAGGCTTCCCACAAAAATGCTTTAGAGAGCAAAATCTGAAGCCAGATTGTCTGTGAACAAATTCCAGATCTATCAATTTCTAGTTCTGAAATGTTGGGAGTCTAAATGTTCTCTATTGTAAAGTGGATTTACCTCAAACTGTGTTGTCCATTCATGGAACTCATGCTTCAGAGCCACCTGTATAGCATGTTAAAAATGCACAGCCATGGGGCACCTGGGTGGCTCAGTCGGTTGAGTGTCTGACGCTTGATTGCAGCTCAGATCATGATCCCAGGGTCTCGGGATCGAGCCCCGCAGTGGGCTCTGTGCTGAGCGTGGACCCCGCTTAAGATTTTCTCTGTCTGTCTCCCTCTCCTTCTGCCCCTCTCCCCTGCTCTTGAGCATTTTCTCTCTTTCTCTGTCTCTCTCAAATAAAAAAAAAAAAAAAAAGTAGATACACAGTCCTGAGCTCTACTCCAGTCTCACTGTATATGATTGGAGAATGAGCTTTCAAAATGGAGATCCACCCAGTCCTGAAATACTGTAGTGTCTGAGCATCTTGGTCTAGAACTGCTTAGCTTTTGTGTATGTGTGTGTGTGTGTGTGTGTGTGTGTGTGCTGTTTCCTTTCTTTTTTGTGTGGTGAAATATGTACGTAACATAAAAGATACCACTTGAGCCATTAAGTGTATATTTCTGTGGCGTTAGTAGATTCACACTGCTATGCAACCACCACCGCCATCCATCTCCAGAACTTTTTCAACTTTGCAAACTAGAGTTGTGTCCATGAAATATCACCTACCCATCCTCTCTACCCCCCAACCCTTGGCAACGACCCTTCTACTTTGTCTCCATGAATTTCACTGTTTTAGCCTTCTCATGTGAGTGGAATCCTACCATGTTTGGTGTTTGGTCATTGGCTTATTCCACTCAGCAAAATGACTTCAGGGTTCATCCACAGTGTGGCATGTGTCAGAATTCTTCTTCCTTGGGGCGCCTGGGTGGCTCAGTCGGTTAAGCGTCCGGCTTCGGCTCAGGTCATGATCTCACGGTTCGTGAGTTCGAGCCCCGCGTCAGGCTCTGTGCTGACAGCTCAGAGCCTGGAGCCTGTTTCAGATTCTGTGTCTCCCTCTCTCTCTGCCCCTCCCCTGCTCGCAATCTGTCTCTCTCTCTCTCAGAAGTAAATAAATTTTTTAAAAATTAAAAAAAAAAAGAATTCTTCTTTTTTTAAAACTGAATCATATTCCATTATACATAAAAATTCTTATCTGATTGATCCCTTCATTCATCAAGGGACATTTGGGTTCTTTCTACCGTTTGGCTCTTGTGAATAAAGCTACTATACACAGGGGCATACAAATACTTATTTGAGTCCCTGCTTTTGCCCAAAAGTGAAATTGCAGGATCACATGGTAATTTTGTCTCATTTTTCAAGGAATTGTCCTACCTCTTTCCACAGAGGCATTCCCATCAGCAATTTACAAGGGGTCCAATCTTTCCACATCATCACCAACACTTGTTACTTTCTGTGTCTTTGTTTGTAATAGCCATCCTAACGGGTGGGAAGTAATATCTCATGATTTGAATTTCCAGTGATTTAGTGACATCGACCATCTTCTCTTATACTTCTTGGTCATTTGTGTATCTTCTTTGGAGAAACCTCTATCCCTGTTCTTTGTCATAAGTGTTGAGTCATCCTCTACATCATAGGGAAAACCTAGGTTTTGGAGCCAGAAAGCCTGGGTTCTAATCTAAACTTTTTAGCTTTTTAGCTGTGTAACCTCAGGCCGGATTTCTACGTCTCTGAACTACCTTTTTCTCAACTGCTCAATAATAAGTGGAGAACAACTTTAAAGTGAGATTTTGGGAATAAAATAAGATCCTTTATAAATCATCTGGAGTCTGTTACTGTTACTTCCCATGTTAAGGAGATACTTCTAACTGTAATATCTATATATGAGAAGGAAACAAAGCTGAACCTTCAGCAGGAAAATAATGAAATGATATTAAGATTTATGTACAAGCATGTAGAAGTTACAGAGGACGTGGTGTAAGAGATCATCTCAGTGTTCCCCTGGACAAACAAGTATTTGCTCTAGATCTTTCTTTAAAAAAAAAACAACAAAAACAAAAACGCTTAAAATGATCAAGGCCCGAACTTGACGCTTGTTTTTACTGGGATTAAAGGCTAAGGTGAACTACAAGCAAATTCTATTGTGTTCTAGAAAACATAGTCACTGGAGCATATATAAACTTCAGGTATACCCTTTAAGTGTTGGTCGTGTTACAGAACTATTGTCGTGAAGGAACTGTTGGCCACCTTTTGATCATAGACCACCACCCACCAGAAATTAGAAGCCAAGGATAGAGACCGATGGATCACCCTGGGCTGGCAGAGGCTTCCCGCTCTAGAAGGGTGTTTGATTTTTCGATTTCTCACTCTGGGTTGCCCCTCACTCCCTAGAAACATGTGCTCTTGAGACATGCTTTTATTTTCGGTGCTGCCTTTTTCTGAGGCTCCTATTCAATCAAACCCAGTAATCTCGGGCAGTACCCATGGGCTCATTCCCAGGCTGCGTCCAAGAGCCTCAGGTACCTGTCAGGCCATGTGCGGAATATGAGATGAAACCATGGGAGCAACCTCCTGTGATAGTGGGCAAAACATGGACAAGAGCAAGAGAAGGCAGAAGTCAATTAACGTTTAATGAGGACCTAGTGTAAAAGAACAGGAAATTATTAACACGGAAATGTACATGAACTTGAGCAATTCCCCAGCCTGCCAGAGTAAATTTTGAACTTGCTGGTCCGTCCTCCTTTCTTCTAAAGAATATGGACTCTCTTTCTTAGGAGAGAGGCCAAGTGAATCTACATAATAAAGGGCTAAGAAAGAGAAGGGGGTGGGGGAATAAGTCACAGGCAAGGGCTGGAGAATTTTTCTCCAGGAAATGCTGAGAAGTCCCTTAGGAGTTTTCAGGCTGTGAGCAAAGTGGCAAGAAAAGGGAAGAGCATTTTGATAAGTGTTGCTCAAATATTTGGGCTCTCTCTAATGGAAATTTTAAAAATTCGTTTTGGCAGTTGAACCACGCTTCTTCCAATTTGATTCCATGAGACTGAGCTATGTGGGAACGTCAGCCTCATTAGGATTACACCAATATGTATTTTCTGCTTTTCACACTTGAAGTCAGTACTCGATGGACGTGTTAGTTTGTGGCGACCGTAGAACACTGTGGAGCGTCTGGACTTTGCTAGATTTAAAACCTGGGTCCTTAGCTGTGTGGAAATGGGTCAGTCACTTAACCTCTCTGTGTCTCCATTTTACCATCTCCAAAATAAAATTAGGGTACAAGTGTTTTGTGAGGATAAAATGAAAATCTGTATGACGTATTAATAATTGTCCTGTAATTTCTGTTAATAGTGTCCTTAAACAGGGTAAAACTGAAGATTTCGCCTGACTTGTGGAAGGTCACATAGCCAGATAAAACATGGGACACGCGTTAATAGAGAATTTCAGATAAACATCACATATATTTTTAGGATTAGAGTGTTCCAAATATTACTTGCACTAAAAATTTTTAGGGGCACCTGGGTGGCTCAGTTGGTTAAGTATCTGACTTCGGCTCAGGTCATGATCTCACAGTTCATGAGTTCAAGCCCCACATCAGGTTCACTGCTGGCAGCACAGACCCCAATTCAGATCCTCTGTCCCTCTCTCTCTCTCTGCCCTCCCCCCACTCGTGTGTTCTCTCTCTCTCAAAAATAAACCTTAAAAATTTTTTTTTATCTATTATCTGAAATTCCTTTTTATTTTTAATTTTTTAATCTGTATTTTAAATTTTTTTTTAACGTTTTATTTATTTTTGAGACAGGGAGAGACAGAGCATGAGCAGGGGAGGGTCAGAGAGAGGGAGATACAGAATCTGAAACAGGCTCCAGGCTCTGAGCTGTCAGCACAAAGCCTGATGCGGGGCTCGAACCCACAGACTGCGAGATCATGACCTGAGCCGAAGTCGGCCGCTTAACCGACTGAGCCACCCAGGCGCCCCTGTATTTATTTTTGAGAAAGAGACACAGAGCGCTAGTGGGAGAGGGGCAGAGAGAGAGGGAGACACCGAATCCGAAGCAGGCTCCAGGCTCCGAGCTGTCAGCACAGAGCCAGACGCGGGGCTCGAACTCACAAACTGTGAGATCACGACCGGAGCTGAGGTCGGAGGCTCCACCAACTGAGCCACCTGGGCACCCCTGAAATTCCTTATTAAGAGAGGTGTACTGTATTTGTATTGCAAAATCTGGCAATTTTATCAATGAGGAGTGCTAGCGATTCAAATCCATGTTTTCTGACAGTCCACGTGAATGAGTGTCCATGAACTCCTTGGCACTTTCTCCCAAGGGAAACGACATATAGTATAGTAAGCGCCTCCTGTGTGTCCAAGCCGTGTCGAGCGTGGTGTCAGATGGTCTCTAATCGATATGGCACCTCATCCAGATCAGGGTTGTTATTCACATTTTCCAGAAGGGGAAATTGTAAATGCAAGGCGCTGAGTACCTGGGCAAACACAACAGATGGGAAACAATAGGGCTGAGCTTCCAGACTCACCCTTGTACTCTAGGCCACCACCTGTCACTTTAGATGGTCTGGTTAAGATACTTTGACCAGGTAGAATTTATGCACCATAAAAAGATGGCCTGGTGCTTCCTAGGAATATGTAGGAGGGTGCCCTTTCTCTTTAAATGCCTCAGGTCCATAGAGCAAAGTGAAGGATGGGGCTGTCCTCCTGCAGGTTTAAACATGTAGACAAATAATGTCTACATATCCCAAGGCAAAAAATAATCCGGGTTGATGGTCCACACACCCTGGGCTCACTGGATGGCTGCCAAGACTGCACTTAGCGAGGAAGGAGAGTAGAGTTCCCCCTCTTTTATTCCTGGGGTTGACAAAGTTAGCCATGTGACCTGTATGAAACTACGCGCGAAGTCACCAAAATGACGCGCACAAAAGTTTGTTCCCTGAAACCCCGTCAGAGCCAAATGTACGTCATAGATTTTTCCTGTATTCCTGTATGTGCTTGGGGAAGAGAATCTTTGTGTCTGATGGTGTCTGAAAAATGAAATACCCAGGGAAAAGGCTCTTCTGATAAATACGAAAAGAAAAAAAAAGAGAACTCGTGTAATTTTGTTTTAAATTCCCCAAATGCCATTAGCAATTTCAATTCCTGATTATCCACTCATTCAGTCGAGACAGGCAGTTTAAGAGAGGCTGTCATTTCCTCAGTCCGAGTGCAGACTGATACTGAAAAGGGCAACTGGCTCAGTCCGTAAATGACCATGATTATACTTCCAGCAGTACAAGGAGAACTGTGATGGGCCTTTCCTTCCCTGGGCAATTTTTTCTGATCATCTACAACAGAGTGGGGACCCTGCCAGGCACTAGGAAAACGTACTGCCTCAAGACCGTTTAGATCATTATGAAGCACGTTTTAGACCTTTTCCTAAAAACCAGTGATTGATTATTGGGGCACCTGGGTGGCTCCGTCGGTTAAGCGTCCGACTTCATCTCAGGTTATGATCTAGCTATTTGTGGGTTCGAGTCCTGCATCAGGCTCTGCCCTGACAACTCAGAACCTGGAGCCTGTTTCGGATTCTGTGTCTCCCTCTCTCTCCGCCCCACTTGTGCTCTCTCTCTCTCTCTCTCTCTCTCTCTCTCAAAAATAAAATGTAAAAAAAAAAAAATTTTTTTTTAAAGCGGCAATTTTTTACAACAATTGGCGAAGGAAAAAGTAACAGCAATCGCTGAACTACAAAAAGAAACAACGGCCGAGAAAAACTGGGATTGTTTCGGTGTCTGCCTCTCAACACCAGGGCCACCAGTTAAAGAAGAATGCCATGTTAAGGTCACATGAATGTTTCCTGGTTTAGTCTTCCACATGAATGTTAGGAAAGTACTCTTGGGCAAGTCACTTGCTACTGTTCTTAACCAGTCCTTGTTCAGCTGCAAGTGACAGACACTGAACTCAAAGTGACTTAAGCAAAAGTGGATTTTCATAGGTCATGACATCAAATTGTCCGGAGTGTGAATGTCACTGGGTCCGGGAACTCAAGTGCATCAGAAATATTCCTTCCTCCATCTCTTTGTTCTGACTGAACTTGAAAGCCCAAGGAATCCCTGCTTTACATTTTCCAGCTCAGCAGGGAAAAAAAAATACTTTGATCACAGAGATTCCCACAAAGTTGCTTGTCCCTGAATCATTTATAAAACCATTTGGGAGGACGGTATCCCAAGACAGAAGATGTTGATTGTCTGGGACTGGGGTGTGGCAATTCCCCTGGAATAACAAGACAAAGAGTGGGAAGGAGGGGCCATCCAAAGAAAATTGACAGGCTGATCATGAGAGCAAAAGAAAATGCCTATCAGGCAGAGAGGAGCAAAACCCATCAAAGATACCATTTTTAATGGTCTTTCCATCACATTGTGAATACAAATTATTTTTTTTTTAAGTCTAAGATTTTTCAGAAAGTGGGAGAAGCAATAGTCTCCAACCTGGAGGTACCTACAAACTCAGAAATAAGGTGGAAATGGGGGGTCGTTGTTGAAATGGAGAGTGTCTATCACGTTGGTCTCTTGGATCCAGTATCCACCTACTTTCCAAGCCACGTGCCTGAAAAAAGTGGTTGAACTTGAGTTCAGTTAAATGGTTAAACCATGGATCTCCACGTGAAAACTGACAATGAGCTGTTAAATAGTGCAGTGGTCTTTAGAAGCAGAGAGCTAGGTTAAAAAGTCAGCTTTAACCCTCACGAACTCTGTGACCTGCAACATGCCAGCTTTTTTAAAAATCTGAATTTCCTCATCTGGGGGAAAATACAGGCCATAATTGTACCTACAGGGTGGTTTAGGAATGAAACAATCACACGTAATGCTCCGCCTAGAACCCAACTCTGTAGGAACTTGGAAAACTTTTCCCATTCTATTGTTTTTGTCTGTCCATAAGGAAAGAAGCGTTTTGGAAAAAGGATTCAGTGCTCTGACACGTTGATGCTCAAACCAGGATGGGCTACGTAATTTGCAGAGGGCCTGGTGCAAAATGACAACACGAAGCTCCTTGTTCAAAGACTACTGAGAATTTCAGGCTGGTGACCACAGAGTATTACACCAAGTATGTGGGATCCCTCTGAGCACAGGCCCGTGTGACCGCACAGGTCACGGAGCCCTGAAGATAACTTTTTGACGTGACTTTTGCTGAAAGAAAAGAACGTGTTAAGCCAGATCACTTATTTGCCTTTTGAGGAGCACCATCTCTGAAAGGAAGTTCCATTTTCTTCCCTGCTGGGAGCAGGAGAAACTTCAGACATGGATAAGAGATGGACCCATTCCCAGGAGATGCCACTTTCAATAGATTTTAAGGAGGTGGAAAAAAAAAGGAGAAAGACTTTTTTTTTTTTTTTCAGTTTGATGGGAAGCTTTCTGGAGAAGGAAGACAAATGACAATATGGAAAGGAATTTTCAGTGAAATAACGTTATAAACAGCTCTGAAAGCATAACAAAGTGAAGCCAATAAAAATGGATGCCTCGCACAGTCTGAAATTCCACAAAGATTCTCTTTCAACAATACACTTTATTAATAAATCAGTTTTATTTGCTCTGTTAAAATCATAACGCTAAGCAGTTTGTGGTTAGGTTAACATCGCTGTTGTCCGCACTTGAAGAGCTCACTGGAGCATCAGAGAATTGTTTTGATCTAGGAGATTTAAAAAATCATTTTAAAAATGATTTAAAAAATTTTTTTTTAAATTTTAAAAAATTTAATTTTTATAAACTGAAAAAAAAAAACGAAATCTTGTTTACAGTCCTTCATGGATTATTCTCCAGTTCCACAGCAACACAGAGAAGGACCCAAATAATCCTCTAATCTATATGAGCTGCAAAGATAGATGGGAAAATCCTCTTGCTATGACTGATCCAAACTAATCCAAGATGATGGTAATGTTGCCCCAACTTAAAAGTCAAGAGTAAGAAGCCAGGCCATGCCCTCGTCATTTCATTTTGGGTAGCAATTTAATCTTGACTTCAGCCATCCCCAGCTAGTCAATGAATGCAAATAGCAAACAAACATTTATTTAAAATCCAGTGTATAAAAAGCAGTAAACTGGGTGGCAGGGCCTTTATTATATTTACTTTAGCATCCAAAGTAGAGGGAAGAGCATATGTAAAGCACAGAAGTCTGAAATGTCCGTTAAAGCCTGGCTTGCACCAACAATCAGGCAAAGAGCCCCATAGAGGACTGATGATTTAAAAAAATAATAATGGGTGGAGGAAACTTCCAAAACTGCTTTAACATATTGTCAATAATCTTACCAACTTCTTTGCAGGGAATCATGGAACATGGTCAAAATCTCACTTTGTTAGTTTTTTAATGAGGAGGTTGCCATGTTGGTGTTCCATGTTCACGGCCGACGTGCATCTCGCTCACATTGGGATGTCCTCTGGGAATTTCATGATCTCAGATAAGTTATAGTTCAATTTACCTCTCGGATGAGTTTGGGTATGTTTAAACGGAAAGATTTGACAGTTCTTGGAGTGGTCACCTCAGGGTTCTAGATGTTCCTGAAGGCATACTTCCCTCCAAGAGAAGGTTAAACTTGAAAGATAGGTAGACAGATCCTATGCATTGTGGCTGCAGTACTCAATGCTTAGTGATTCAAGGCAATTTTCCGCACATCAGAATCGCACCCCCCCAAAACATAGGTTCCTGAGCCACATCACCTTTCTGTGCCAACTTTGTATTTGTAACATGTCCCATCAGGATCCTGACTTGGGACCACATAACTCTGTACAACTCAGTCCCTTTCTCGGCTGGGAACAAAGAAATTACTTTTGCGTTATGTCAACCTATTGTCACTGAATTTGTCTTCAGTCAGGTGTCACTAAAATCGTATCGAGTTGGAATCTGTATTCCTACATAGGTTAGATTAGAACAGGGGTCAACAAACTGGGACGCACTGGTCAAACCTGGCTGGCAGACTACTTATATTGGAACATAGCCACAAGCATTTGTTTATATATTGTCTATTGCAGCTTTCGGGCTGTAAGAGCAGATTTGAATAATTTCAGCAGAGACTACTGATCTGCAAAGACTAATATATTTGCTACATGACCCTTTACAAAAAAAGTTTTCAGACCCCTAGTTTAGAAGATAATAGCTATTTTTTTCTTTAAGAATTTACTTGCAAGGGGACCACACGGGGTGCCTGATAATTGTTTTCATGTTGTTCTGGCAGTTTTAAAGGTCGATTTTATCTTCTTTTTTTTTTTTTTTTTTTTTTTTTTTTACTTAAGGAAAGTGTGGTACAAAGAGATTCTATAATGCAGTCAAAGGTTGCCCAGCCAGTGAAGAAGAGAGCTAAGCTTTAACCTCTGGCTGTGTAGCCCATGCTCTCAACTCCTGTTCTCTTCTGCACAGGACTTCACCAGATCCTTGCCGTAGCTACGAGAAAAGCCCCAGGCTACTGATGAAGGGCACGACTTAGCTAAGTGATTTATTTATCTAACAAAAAAGGAAGGATTGGGCTGGATTTTAACCTAGCCATTAATGAGCTTGTTAACCCTGACCTTTCAAATCAATCTTCAATACCTACCTTTACCTTTTAGGAAGAATTCCATTTTCTAGTGATAAAGCACTTTTTCCTCTTCTGAAAATCTAATGATCACTCACTGTAATATTAGACATCATAGCAGCCCATCAAACCATTAGTTACACATAAAATCTATTAATGTATAGTATTCACAGTTGCATTATCTTTCAAGTCAATAAAAAGGAAACAATTTATTATAAGGGACTGATATCTACCTTGCTGCATTAAGACCGTCTTTTCCAAAGACTTAGGTACTCTACCAACCATATTTAGGGACCAATGTAGTTAGGTAGTTAGGGCTGTTTAGGAAAGCACAGCTTCTCTTCCTGGCTTGGCCTCTTAGAGTTGTGTGGCTTTGCTGGGCAAAGAAACTTCCCAATGATCTGTTTCCTCACCCTAAAATGGGGTGACCACCCACGTTAAAGAGTTCTTATGAAGATTAAACTTGAAAACTTCTTTAAATCAATTAGGATGCTGGGCACAGAACAAGTGTTTTATAGATTGAGTAGATTAAAGTATTTCGTCTCCTGAACGAAGATGCTTCATCATCTAACAGTCATCTAGACATTAGCACTAGAATATCCTCAGACTAAGCCGTCTGAGGGGATCCAGGCCAGGCCAAACAGAGGGATTCTAGGAAATCAACCCACACCACAACAGCACATCCACCAGATGTCAGTCATTAACCCAGGGAAGGAGCACTTAAAAGTTGCAAATTCTCAAAATACACATGTAATCCTCAAAATTAGCCAAGGTCTGACCTACCCTACTAGCCCGTGGTACTCCCCATGAAATGCCTAACCTCCATGAGATTTTCAGCCACAGAAGTCAGGGGTGGGGGTAGGGTATTATGTGAGGGAATAGCGGAGGAGACAACTTTTAAAACTAGTCACTTAACCACCAAACATTTTGGGAGCTTTTAATATCTGCCTAGAAGTGGCAAGGTCAGGGACAAAAATGTGACTAGATGTGGCCTCTGGCTTACAGCCTTTTATCAACAAGGTAAGAGGAATGGATTTTGTCTGCCCATGGTTCTATTGATCATAGGGTCCTGGTCCTTTGAAAAGCAGCTAATGGGAAAAGCCAGTGATGCTGCCCCAGATTGGCATGTAGTTAGCATTGAAAGGGGGTAACAGGTACTCGTTCCTCCAGTATGGAAAAGTTCACATGTGTGACCTAGTCTGCATTGGGATCTACAGCATGCGTAGGATGGAGCTTGGTAAGGAGGAAAGAAACTGCATTTTAATAAGAAGAAAACCATGAGCAAATGTTAAGTGAGGAAGAGTAAGCAGGGTTGAGGGCAAAGGTGGGTCAGTGAGTTAATCGGCCTTGCTGATGAAGAGGCTCTAAATACACAGTATCAAAGGGATGAACTGTAGGGTAGGTTGAGACCGTGCTATCCATGATCATAAATGACTGGCTGTGAAGGTGAGATCTTATTGTGAGTGTGGTGGAATGGACCTGTGTCTCCACCAGTTCTGAGAAGTAAGTCTTTGTGCCAGAAGCCAACCACGCGGGTGCTGATATGTCTCCTCCTCCCCCCTTCACTCCCGGCTTGAGTTTCTTCTGAAGGAATCATAAATATTTGATCAGACCTCAGCACGTTGCATGGTTGGCACACCAGCTCTACCATTTAACTTTTAGCAGAATGACCTCCGACGTGAACATTTAGTGCTTAAGATGGCTCGTCAGGCAAAAATTGAGCAGGGTCAACCTCAGCCTTGCAAATCCTTAGGAAGGGTCCCCAGCAGGGCCGCCATTTTCTCTTACCATGTGCCCAGGGTGGCCAGTTTCTCTCACAGTGTTGGAACAGATTGCTGCTTTTCTGGCCTGAGAGCATGATGAAGTAATTGAATGTTTTAGGAACTTGATGTACGGAGAATATGAACCTTTTAACATTAGAATCACACTTATTTTGGCAGCAGACTCAAGCCTGAGAGACGCCTGGGAACAGAATGTGATGGAGGCAACAATATTTTTCCCCCCACTTCATGTTCATTCTGGAGCAGGCATTGCTTGGAGAAGGAGAGAGAAGGACAGGCCACACTATTTAATATTCTTTCTCTCCTTCCCTCATTCTCTCTTGTTCTCCCTCCCCTCCCCAGCTAAGCACACAGTGCTCAATTCCAGTAACTTCTACAGGCTTATGCTATGTCTCCACTTGGCATGTGCTCTCTTTACATTATCACAATAACCCTATGAAGTTGGCATCATTACTAGCCTTGTAGTACAGGTGAAGAAACTGAGGCCTAGAGAATCCAAGGAACCAACAGTTTATAAGTGGCAGAGCTGAAGTCTGAACCCAGGTTTACTTGACTCCAGTGTTTAGAGCACAGTTAATCATGTAACCTTGGGCTAAGTGCATAATCCCTTATTATTTGATCCTTGTGGTATATATACCATGTATTTGTGAAATGTAAATTACATATTACTATATTAATATATGTATACTTTATTATATTAATATACATAACAGGTGCACCCAGTGACTCATTTGGTTGAACAACTGACCCTTGATTTCAACTAAGGTCACGATCCTAGCATTGGGCTCCATGTCAAGCATGAAGCCTGCTTAAGATATTCTCTCTCTCTCTCTCTCTCTCTCTCTCTCTCTCTCTCTCTCTCTCTGTGTGTGTGTGTGTGTGTGTGTGTGTGTCTGTGTCTGTCTCCGTCTCTCCCCTCCCTCCCTCTGCACCTTTCCCACTCACATGCATGCTCTCTCTTTCCCAAAGAAAAAAAATGTATGTAACAATAATGTGTATTAATACAGTCATTATAATATCTGTAAAATGAAGATCCTAGTGCCACATCATAGGTAGAACGTATGGAATAATGTAAATACCTCACTTGGTCATGCTATCTTCCACAGACCAGCTAGAATTGTTGTCGCCATTACATACATAAAGGAGCATTGTAAATCTAATATGTATGCTGTGTGTGCAAGAGGATAAATATATAATGAACAACTGACCTGGAACATTATTCACCTGGTAGTTACAGTAATTGTTCCTGGATGGTTTTGACTTTCTTTAGATTTGTTTTTTGTTTTGCTTTGTTTTTGATTGCTTTAATTTTTTTGCTGAGTGTCTGTTAGCTTTATGACCAAGAACAATTAAGATATTCTCACTTCAGGGGAGATGGTTACTTCTCACCTCATTTGACACTCTTCTTGTTTCATCTTTTTCTTTCTCCTCCTCCTCCCGGGCCCCTACCCCATCTGGGAGGATTTCACTTCCCACAGAGACATAAAGACCCCTCACTGCCTTGAAGGACTTCGAGTCTCTGACCTCCTCGCTAAGCAGGGTAATTATCACTCCTTCCAGGAAACTGAGAGCAACCTCTTTCCCAGGCAGGGGATGGGAAACAGTAGCCTATTGCATATGCAATGATCCCTCAATGCCCATCAGCCCCGGAGCAGGAGGATGGCAGAGCGCCCTTGGAGCCTGATTTAACAGAGGGAAAAAGTGGGAAACTCACATATAGTAGTTGGCAGAACAGAGCCAACAAGACAGAAGAAATGAAAGGTTCACTGACATTCCCCTCCGCCAAAGACATGCTTGATTCTAAGGAGATAACAGCTATCTAAGAGCCGTCTTGTGATTGTATTCATTTCTGTTGCCACCACCAGCGCAGTAGAGGCCTACTGTGGTACACAATGTCACCTAGGATGTCACTGACTGTTCCTTGAGGGCAGAGGAGGAAACTTTCAATTTCCAGAGCTGCCTGCCAAGAAGGAATGGGCGTGGCAGGCGGGGACTGGTCACGATTAGGTGATCCATCTGGACTTTCGTGTCTCTTCGCAAAAGCGTGGTCCCAGAATACCCATGTGATAGGATTTAAATGGTCATCCTGCCTAAAACGGTTATGGAGTAAGCAGGTTTTTGGATATAGCTTAACTGTCTCAACACTTTCGTTTCCTGTGGGATGTTGATGCACAGCTTTCACATTACTAATACACATTGTGTGTCTCAGGGGGTGGGGCTTACAGCTGTTCACCACCTTATTTGACCCCAGAATCCTTTTTCTATGGAGTATCTGGATGGATGAGTATTTCAAAGCACAGATTTTCAGAAATGGTGCCATAGATCTCTGTGGCGGGAATCAGAGGGACTCCCGAGAAATATTTTGGGATGGTTTAAGGGGCCCCTTGTATCAGATCCTTCTGCAATGTTTAATACCATTTTGGCAAATAAATCGCCAAAGAACGAAAAAGCAAAGTGAAAAGAAAAGAAAAAGCCTACAACTCGCACAGACACAGTGCTGATATATATTTTTTTTATTTTATCAAGTTAAAGCTAACTAGAAAAGCATACTCTCATAAAATGAAACTCTTGGTCTCACCATTTCCCACTGTAAATATCCAGGTATGTTTTCTCATAGAAGATTTTCTTTATTTGGCCAGGTTAGATGCTTAGTTCAAAGCAGAGGTGGTACAGACAGCCTTTCTAAAGCAAGAATCCTCTCCTCTTGGACTTCAGTCTCCATAATGCACAGCATCGTCCTCTCGCAACCCAACTCTTCATTGCTTTGCAATTATTTTAGTACTTAGCGCAAATCTGGAAACTCCCCTTTCCTGTCAGCTAAATCAGAATTTCTCTCCTATCGAAGACCCTCATTTTCTAGGTGAAGTTTCCAGAGTGGCATCATTATGTCCAAAGAAGAATTTCTCATTATTTCGGTGTGATATATAATATAAATATGTCAAAATGTTATAGTAGGGAAAGGAAAAAGTTAATTTATGACTTAACCTTGAAAAACTGATTAACATAAGCTTAGGTTTTTATATTTAACTAAATTTATGTTATAATTACAACATGATATACTTCTGGAGACACTATTGTATGATAACATCAGATGCTGCTTTGAACTCCACAGTTGACTTTCCTAACAAAGTCTTACTATTTTGCAAAAATATTCCAGAGTTTCATCAAACTCTCTGAGAGAACTCCCATGATTCTCCGGTGTTGACACTTTTCCACTCTGAAATGCCCATCCATGTTGATTTTCTCCTCTTCCTCTGTTACCTGGCCTATTTCTGCCAGATTTTCTTTTATCAGTGGCTTTTGTGTATGGTTCAAAAGTAGTTCTCCTAGTGAATACCTTCATACTCCCCCAAATACAGTTTCCAACATCACATTTATCAATTTCATGAAAGTCTGGTCTTTTTCCAAGATGGACAGTTTCAATTTTTAAACAAATTTAAATTGCTCTCTTGGATCTTTAAAATTCTCCATGAGAGTGCACATACAGAGTAACAGGTGCAGTTCATGGCAAATAGAGCTGCCTGAGTGGAGACAAATGTGACAAGCAGCTCCTACCAGTAGGAGTATTTTCATGTTAGTATGAAACCAGTATTTTCATGTTAGAATGGCGTCTGTTTTTTTTGCACCAATGTCGTCACTTAGGAGACTTGGGTTTTAATGGAGACTTTGTCCACGGTGATGAAAATTAAGTCTTAAATGGCAAATTCATTTTCCAGTTTGCCATTGAACAAATCTGATAGGTCTCAAATAGCAGACTGATGAGTACAAGGCCAATCTGAAGGGTTTTGTTGGATAGAAGCTGAACTCAAAAGTCAGAAGTTTGTAGGCATTTTTGGAGGAAAAGGCAACAGAATCTACCAGAGATGATGAAAACTCAGAACCCTTCTACTTCCATTTCTCACGTTCCACGTGAGTTTCCTTTGAACCCAACAGATGATAGTCCTGCTTCAGAACCTGTGAGGATGATACATTGCTTCGGTTTATCTAAAGTACAAAAATAGGCAAACCTAGTCTATGCTGTTACAAATGAGGATAGTGGTTTGTCTTGGAATTCTTCTGTAAGAAATATTTGTCTCTTCCTCTCCCATATGTTTATTCAATGAATTATATTTGTGTGGGCCCACGCATATTAATTTTATAATTTGAGTTATACTCTAATACTCCATTGTCTGTTTTTTGGCTCATGTTGTCCTTTTTACCCCAGCTTTATTAAGGTGTCATTGACAGATAAAACTATAAACTATTTAAAGTGTGAGATGCGGGGCTGCATAGGTGGCTCACGTGGTTAAGCGTCAGACGCTTGATGTCACGATGTCGCGGTTAGTGAGTTCCAGTCCGGCGTCAGGTTTTACACTGACAGTGCAGGGCCTGTTTGGGATTCTCTCTCTCTCCCTCTCTCTCTCTCCCCCTCCCCCACTTGCACACACACTCTCTCCCTCTGTCTCTCTCAAAATAATTAGACATTAAGAACATCTAAATAATAAACTATACAATGTGATGTTTTGGCATATGCATATCGTGAGAGGATCCCCCCCCAATCAAGTTAATTAACAAATCCATCGCCTCATAAATTTACCGCGCGCGCGCGTGTGTGTGTGTGTGTGTGTGTGTGTGTGTGTATTCCATATCTTGGCTACTATAAATGATGAGCCTGGGACTACATATATATTTTTGAGTTTATGTTTTCATTTTCTTCAGATGAACACCCTTTATATTTCCATTTTCTTCAGATAAATACCCAGAGCTAGAATTGCAGGATCATATGGTATATAGATGCAAACCCATTTTTTAGGAACCTCCATACTGTTTCCACAGTGGCTGCACAAAGGTACATTCCCATCAACAGTGCAAGAAGGTTCCCTTTTCTTTCCTTCCTCACCAACGTCTGTTATTTCTTGTCATTTTGATACTACCCATTCCAATGGGTTCAAGGTAACGTCTCCTTGTGGTTCTGATTTGCATTTAACTGATGATTAGTGTCATTGAGCACATTTTCATGTGTCTCTTGGCCACTCTTCTTTGGAAAAATGTCCGTTCGTTTCCTCTGCCGTTTCTTAATCAGATTTTGGATGTTTTTAGTTTGAGGTAATCCCACTTGTTTATTTCCCTGTCTTTATTTTTGCCTTCACTACCCCTGCAGCTAGTGCCACATCCAAAAATACATGGCCGAGACCTATGTCAAAAAACTTAACCCCTGTGTTTCCCGATAAGAGTTTTGTGGTTTCATGTTTTATGTTCAATTTTTTTTTTAATTTTTTTCATGTTTATTTCTGAGAGACAGAGGGAGACAGAGTGAGAATGGGGGAGGGGCAGAGAGAGAGGGAGACCCGGAATCCAAAGCAGGCTCCAGGCTCCGAACTATTAGCACAGAACGCGAACTTGGGACTCAAACTCAGGAACCATGAGATCATGACCTGGGCCAAAGTCGGGTGCTTAACTGACTGAGCCGTCCGGGTGCCCCTTATGTTCAAATTTTAAATATAAGTTGAAGTAATTTTTGCATATGGTCTAAGACAGTGGTCCAGTTTCATTTTTTTTCTTTTTTTTTTTTTTTTTTTGCATGTGGCTCTCCTGCTTTCCCAGCCCCACTTATTAAAGACACTGTCTTTTCCCTATTGTATATTCTTGGCTCCTGTTTTACAAATTAATTTAACATCTATAGGTGTGGGGGTTTTTCTGGGTATTCTATTTCAATGATTTGTGTGTCCCTTTTTCTGCCAATAGCATACTGTTTGGACTACTGTAGGTTTGTAATATAGGGCTTGAAATTGGGGAATATGATACCTCCAGCTTTGTTCCTCTTTCTCAAGATTGCTTTGGCTATTTGGGGTCTTTTGTGGTTCATTATAGATTTTAGGATCATTTGTTTTGTTTCTGTGAAAAATGCTGTTGGAATTTTGATAGAAACTGGATGGATTCTCTAGATTATTTTATGTAGTATGAACATTGTTACAATGTTCTTGGAATCCATAAACGCAGAATATCTTTCCATTTAGTTGTCTCTTCCTGAATTTTTTTCACCAGAGTCTTACCGTTTTCATCATAGGTTTTTCACCTCCTTATCTTTATTCCTAGATATTTTATTCTTTTTGATGCAGTTTTTAATGGCATTTCCTGAAAGCAACAATTTTATGGATTGATTTTGTACCCTGCAATTTTACTTTATTTGTTTATTCTAAAATTTCTGGTGGTGTCTTTAGGATTTTAAAAATTCTTCTTTGAAGTTTTGGTGATTTTTGAAAGAGAGAGTGCGAGTGTGGGAGGGACTGAAAAGGAGTGGGAAAGAAGATCTGAAGCAGACTGTGCTCTGAGAACAGCAAGTTCACTGTGGGGCTTGAAGTCATGAACTGCGAGATCATGACTTGAGCCAAAGTCAGACGCTCAACCAGTTGAGCCACCCAGGTGCCCCCTAGGGATTTTTATATGTATTCTATTGTGTCCTCTCCAAATAGTGACTTTTCACTTTTTCCTTTCTGATTTGGATGACTTTTATTTCCTTTTCTTGCTGAACTACTCGAGGTAGGACTTCTGGTACTACGCTGAATAAAAGTGGTGAGAGTGGGCATCCTTGTCTTGTTGCTAATCTTAAAGGAAGGACTTTTCACCACTGACTATGATGTTAGCTGTGCACTTGTCATATCTGGCCTTTATTCTATTGCAGTCCATTCCCTCTATACCCATGCTCTTCAGAATTTTTATTGTACATGGGTGTTGAATTTTGTCAAGTGCTTTATCTGCATCTGTTAAGATGACCAAATGCTTTGTATCTTTGATGTTGCTAATGTGATACATGATGATGCTTGATTTGCAGATGTTGACCCATCTTTGCATCCTTGGAATAAGTCCCACTTGATCATGCTGTGTAATACTTCTACTGAATTGTTGAATTTGGTTTGGCAGTATTTTGTTAAGGATTTTCGCATCTGTGTTCATCAGGGAAGTTAGTCTGTAATTGTCTTTTATTGTGGTATCTAGTTTTGGTATCAGGGTAACACTGGCCTTGTAAAATGAGTTTGAAAATGTTCCCTCTGCTTTTATTTTTTGGAAGAGTTTGAGTAAAATTTGTATGTATGCATCTTCAAATGTTTGGTGGAATTAACCAGTGAAGCCGTGTCTCTCCTGAACTTTTGTTTGTTGGGAAGTTTCTAAATTGCTCATTCAATCTCCTTATTAGTAAAAGGCCTTTTCAGGTTTTCTGTTTCTTCATGATTCATTCCTGGTATGTACTAAGTTTCTAGGAGTTTATTATTTTCTTATAGGCTGTCCAATTTGCAGGCCTACAGTTGTTCTATGTCTGTGGTATCAGTTGTAACATCTCTTTAATTTCTAATTTTATTTATTTGAGTTGTCTCTCTTCTTTCTCAATTTCATCTTTTCAAAGAACCACCTTATAATTTCAATTCATTTTCTATTCTTGTTAGTTTGTATTTGATTTATTTTCACTCTGATTTTTACTATTTCCTTCCTTCTTACTAACTTGGAGCTTAGTTTCTTTTTCCTTTTCTCGTTTCTTGAGATGTAAAGTTTGGTTATTTGAGATTTTTCTTAGTTCTTGGTGTAGGCATTTATCCCTATAAACTTCCCTCTTAGAGATGCTTTTGCTATACCCCATAAGTTTTAGTATTTATGTTGTATTTTAGTATTTAGTATTTAGTATTATGTTGTATTTTCATTTGTTTCAAGGTATTTTTTGTTTCCTCGTCTGTTTTCTTCTTTGAGCCATTGGTTATTCATTAACATGTTTAATGCCTATGTATTTGTAACTTTTCCAGTTTCCTTCTTGTAATGGATGTCTGGTTCCATATAATTGCAGTAGGAAAAGATGCTTAATATGATTTCAGTTTTCTGAAATGTATGAAGACTTCTTTTGTGCCTAACGTGTTATATATCTTGCAGAATGGTTCTTGTGCATTTGAAAAGAATGTGTAGTCTGTTGCCATTGGATAGAATGTTCTGTATATATTTTTTAAGTCCATCTGTTCTGATGGGATTTTTATGGCTGATGTTTACTTACTGATTTTCTGTCTAGCTGATCTATCCATTGACAAAAGTGGAGTATTAAGGTCCCAACCATTACTGTATAGCTGTCTGTTTTTCCCTTTAGATAGGTTAATATTTGATTTATATATTTAGATGCTTCCTATGTTGGATAATAACTATTTACAAATGTTATGTTCTTTTGTTGAATTGAACCCTTTATCATGTGATGCCTTTCTCAGTCTCTTGTTACAGTCTTCGTTTTTTTGTTTTAATTTTTTAATGTTTATTTATTTTTGAGAGAGAGAAGGAGAGAGCAAGCAGGGGAGGGGCAGAGAGAGAGGGAGACAGAATCCAAATCAGGCTCCAAGCTGTCAGCAGAGTGCCCAATGTGGGGCTCGAACCCACCAGCCACGAGATCATGACCTCAGCCAAAGTCGGGCGCTTAACTGACTCAGCCACGCAGGTGCCTCTATAGTCTTTGTTTTAAAGTCTGTTTTGTCTTTTGTAAGTTTATCCCATCTGTGTTTTGGTTTCCGTAGCTTTTTCTATCCCTTCTCTTTGATTCTGTGTATGTTCTTACACCTGAATTGACTCCTTTATGGACACATAAGTGGATCTTGTTTTTTACCCATTCAGCCGCTCTATCTTTTTTAAATTTCTGTTTATTTATTTTTAATGGAAATATCGTTGCCCTACCATGTTATATTAGTTTCTGGTGTACAACATAGTGATTGAACACTTATATATATTACAAACTGATCACCGTAATGAGTGTAGTTACCATCTGCCACCATACAAAGTTATTAAAGTAATATTGACTACATTCCCTATGGTGTATTTCACATCCCCATGATTTAATTATTTCAAAAAAATTTTAATGTTTACTTATTTTTGAGAGAGACAGAGACAGAGCATGAGCAGGGGAGGGGCAGAGAGAGAGGGAGAGAAAGAGAATCAGAAGCAGGCTCCAGGGTCTGAGCTGTCAGCACAGAGCCCAACGTGGGGCTCAAACTCACTAGCTTTTGAGCGGTGAGATCATGACCTGCGTAGAAGTCAGCTGCTTAACTGACTGAGCCACCCACGGGCGCCATAACTTAATTATTTTTTTAGATCTCAGTTTTTAACTGTGAATCTCTTTCACCTTTTTAGCCCATACAGCCAATCTCCTTCCCTCTGGCAACCACCAGTGTATTCTCTGCATTTGTGAGTCTGTTTCTCTTTTGTTCCTTTTGTTTTTTAGATTCCCTATGTAATGGCAATCATGAGTGTTTGTCTTTCTCTTTCTGACTTAAATTTCACTTCAAGATATAGCCTCTGGATCCATCCATGTTGTCACAAATGAGAAGATTTTGTTGTGTTTTTTTTTTTCTGGCTGAATAATCTTCCATTCTACATATACCCCATCTGGATTCATTTGCCTGTCAATGGATATTTAGGATGACTCCATATCTAAGCTATTGTAAGCAATAATGCTATAAACATGGGATGCATACATCTTTTCAAAATTGTTTTTTGTTTTCTTCAGGAAAATATTCAGAGGTGGAATTAGGGGATTGTATATTTTAATTTATGAGGAATTTCTATATTGTTTTCCATAGTCAAAGTACCAATTTACCTCCCAACAATAGTTCACATGAAGTCCCTTTTTTCCACATCCTTGCCAACACTCGTTATTTCCTTTCATCCTGACGCTAGCATTCCAACAGATATGTCTTTATATTTTTTATTTTATTTATTTTGTATTATATTACAGTATTATAATCCTGTTCATATGAATATTTTTGGGTTGTGGAGCAAGTCGTCTGAGTTTCCATTATTTCATATGAAGAAATACATTTTGATATACCAGTGCTTTGGATACCTCATTGTGGTTTTGATTTGTTTTTCCCTGATAATGATGTTGAATATCTTTCCTTATACCAGATGGACATCTGTATGTCTTCTTTGGAGAAATGTCTTTTCAGGTCCTCTCCCCATTTTTCAACTTGACTGTTTAGGGTTTGTTTTGTTTTATTTTGTTGTCTTGACTTGTATGTGTTCTCTACATATTTTGGATATTAACCTGTTATCAGATACGTTATTTGCAAATGTATTCTCCAATTCAGTAAGTTGCCTTTTTGTTCTGTTAGTGATTTCCTTCACTGTGCAAAAGCTTTTTAGTTTGATGTATTGTCACATGTTTATTTTTTCTTTGAATGCTTTGACACAAGGAGACAGATCTAAAAAAATGTCCTAAAACTGATGTACATGAGTTTATAGCCTCATTTTTTAAGGAGTGTTGTGGTTTAATATCTTACACTTAGGTCATTAATCCATTTGGAGTTTGGAGCTTAAGAAAAGTGGTTGATTTTCATTCTTTTGTATGTAGCTGTCCAATTTTCCCAGCAGCATGTATTAAGGAGACTGTCTTTTTCCCCCATTTTATATCATTGCATACATTTCTCATAAGTTAATTGATCATTTAAGTGTGGATTTATTTCTGGGATCGTTTTCCTCTTTCATCCATCTATGTGTCTGCTTTTGGATTTGTACCATATTGTTTGGATTGCTATAGTTTTGCATTATAGTTTGAAATCAGAGATTGTAATACCTCTACATTTGTCCTTTTTCCTCAAGACTTGTTTGGCTATTTACGGTCTTTTGTGGGTCCACAACAAAACATCAAGGCTATTTATTTTAGTTTTGTGAAAAAATCATATTTGTATTTTGTTAGGGATTGAATTGAATGTATTTGAGTGGATTATTTTGGGTATTATGGACATATTAACAATATTAATGTTTCCTCTTCTTGAGCATGGTGTATCTTTCATTTCTTTGTTTCTTCTTTGATTTCTTTCATCATTGTCTTAAAGTTTTCCGAGTATACGTTTTTCACTTCTTGGGTTAAACTGATGTCTAGGTACAGTAAAACTTTGGATTGTGAATAACTTGTTCTGTGAGTATTCTGCAAGATGAGCAATCATTTCTAATAAATTTTAACTTGATCAACGAGCAATGTCTTGCAGCATGAGTAGTATGTGATGCTGAATGTCACATGATCACAACTGAATCACTGGTTCTTCTCTCTGTTGCTCACTCACTGTGGGATTGTGGGTAATCATCTCCCGTGCTTGGATGCTCAGTCTCACGCCGTGTTGTTTGGCAGAAATCACTGATTTTTCAGAACGTTGGAAGGTGCCCACGTGTGACACAAATGTATATTTTTGTCACTTCAAAGCATCTATGGACAGTCCTTTGCTTTTCCATACAAAAGTAAGCCTAGGAAAGCTTTGCTTCATTTTAGGTCAGGCTGCCTACAAATGTAGACCCTTTCCTCTGATGCCAAATTGCTAGTTACATTAAAAACAGTATATGACAGGGGTTTATTATACTGACTGTATACACGTGAGTGTATACAGTGGCCTCCATGCAGAAAAATATTCCATTGAGCAAATAGACACAGGGATTCTGTTAGTGACAGTAAAAGTCTTCCTACACAATAACCTTCACAGCCACAAAGATTCTCAAAGGCAAGTGCAGGTTAATTTGTTTATCTTTCTATATATTTTGTATTTTCTTTATTTTTTTTGTATTCTATTACAGTATTGTAATCCTTCTTATAGGAATATTTTTGGGTTGTGGAACAAATCATCTAAGTATCTATTATTTCTTACAGGGAAATTTGCTTTGATATACAAGTGCTTTATGTTACAAGCATGTTTCCAGAATGAATTATGCTTGAAAACCAAGGTTTTACTGTATTTTATTCTTTGTGGTACAGTTGTAAATGGATTGTTTTCTCTTTTGCCCCTTCATTATTAATGTATAGAAATGCACAACATTTTTGTATATTTATTTTGTATCTTGAAGCCTTATTGAATTCATTTTTTAGTTACAATAATGAGTCATTAGAATTTCTTTATATATAGTATGTCATCTGCAAATAATGAAAGTTTACTACATTATCATTTTGGATGTCTTTTATTTTTCTTGTCTGATTTCTGTGGTTAGGATTTCCATTACTGTGCTGAGTAAAAACGGTGAAAGTAAACATCCTTGTCTTGTTCCTTATCTTAGACGAAAATCATCTTTTCAGTTTGAGTATGTTAGCTGTGGGCTTATTACAGGAGATAAGTCCCCTCTACACCCACTTTGCTCACAGTTTTTATTATGAATGAATATTGAATTTTGTGAAATGTTCTTTCTGCATCTATTGAGGTAATCACATGACTTTGATCCTTCATTTTGCCAATGGGTATCATGTTGATTGATTTGCAGATGTTGAACTATCCTTGCATTACTGGAATGAATCTCATTTGATTTTGGTAAATGATCTTTTTAATGTATGGTTGAATTCAATTTGCTGATAATCTGTTGAGAATTTTTGCATGTATGCTGATTTGGGATATTGTCCTGTAATTTTCTTTTTTGTCGTGTCTTTGGTTTTGGTATCAGAGTAATGCTGGCCTCAAAGAACAAATTTGGAAATATTCCTTCCTCTTAAGTTTTTTAAAACAATTTGAGAAGGATAGGTATAAACTTTTCTTTAAATATTTGGTTAAGGGGCACCTGGGTGGCTCCGTTCATTAAGCATCCAACTATTGATTTTTGGCTCAGGTCGCGATCTCTCGGTTCGTTAGATCAGACCTTGCATCAGGCTCTGTGCTGACAGCTTGGAGCCTGCCTGAGATTCTCTCTCTGCCCCTCCCAACTCTCTCCCTCCCTCTTTCAAAAAACTCTCCCTCTTTCAAAAAAAATGCGTAAACTAAAATATATATATGTATATTTGGTAGAATATACCTGTGATGCCATGTGGTCCTGGACTTTGTTGAGAGTTTTTAAATTATTGATGTGATTTAATTACTACTAATTGGGCTGTTCAGATTTTCTATTTCTTCCTGATTCAGTCTTACAAGTTTGTTTATTTCTAGAAATTTATCTGTTTCTCCTAGGTTTTCCAATTTATTGGTGTATAATTATAATATTCTCTTATAATTCTTTGTGTTTCTATGGTGTCAATTTCTAATTCCTCTTTCAGTTCTGATTTACAGTTATTTTAGTCCTCTTTTTTCTTGATGTTGTCTGTTTAAAGACATGGATTTTGTGTATATTTTCAAAGAACCAGCTTTAGGTTTTATTGATCTTTTTTTTTTCTTTTTTGGTCTCTATTTCTACAGTGATCTTTATTGTTTCTTTTCTTCTAATTTTAGGCTTTGTTCTTCTTATTATACTTATTTTAGGTGTAATGTTAGATTGTTTATTTGAGATTTTGCTCATTTCTTGAGGTAAGCTGGTATCACTATAACCATTCCTATTAAAACTGCTTTTGGGGCGTTTGGGTGGCTCAGTTGGTTAACCTTCTGACTTCGGATCAGGTCATGATCTCATGGTTCCTGAGTTCGAGCTCTTTGTCAGGCTCTGTGCTGAAAGCTCAGAGCCTAGAGCCTGCTTCAGATACTAGGGTTTTGTCTCTGTCTTTCTGTCTGTCTGTCTCTCTCTCAAAAGTAAAACATTGAAAAAAATTTTTTTAAAAAAAGAACTGCTTTTGTCCGGGCGCCTGGGTGGCTCAGTCGGTTGAGCATCCAACTTCAGCTCAGGTCATGATCTCGCAGTCAGTGAGTCGTGTCGGGCTCTGTGCTGACAGCTTGGACCCTGGATCCTGCTTGGGATTCTGTGTCTCCCTCTCTCTCTGCCCCTCTCCCACTAGCGCTCTGTCTCTCTCTCTCTCTCTCTCTCTCTGTCAAAAATAAGTAAACATTAAAAAAAAAAATAAAAAAAGAACAACTTTTGTGACATCACATGGATTCTGAACACTGTGTTCCCATTTCATTTGTCTTAAGGTATTTTTTTTTTAATTTCCTCTTTGATTTCCTCCTTGACCTATTGGCTGCAAGTCCTTTAACCTCCCCCTTGCTTGTGGGTTATTGGTTTTTTTTTTTCAGTTTTTTTTTTTTGTAATTGATTTCTGGCTCCATATTTTATTGTCAGAAAAGTTGCTTGATGTGATTTCACTGTTCTTTAATTTGTTAAGACTTGTTTTATGGCTTCGTATGTGATCTATCCTGGAGAATGTTACATGTGCAATTTAAAAGAGTGAATATTCTGCTACTTTCGAAAGGAACGTTCTGTATGTACCTGTTAATTCAATTTGTCTAATGTGTCATTTAAGGCCAGTGTTTCCTTATTGATTGTCTCTCTGAGTGATCTCTTCATTGATGTAAGCTGGGTATTAAAGTCTCCTACTGTTAACCTATTGCAAACTATGTTTTCTTTAGATCTGTTAATATTTGCTGTAAGTATTCAGGTGCCCTTATGCTGGGTACACAGATATTTAAGTGTTATATTTTTTCTTGGATTTATTCCTTTATCATTATGTAATGCCCTTCTTTATCTCCTTTTAGTATCTTTTTTTTTTTAGTTTATTTTGTCTCATAAATATTGTTATCTCCGCTTTCTTTTTGTTTCCATTTGCATGGAATATCCCTTTCCATCTCTTCACTTTCAGTTCATGTGTCTTGAGATCGGAAATGAGCCTGCTGTGTGCAGCATATAGATTGGGTCTTGGTTTTTTATCCATTCAGCCACACTATGTCTTTTGATTGGAGCACTTAGTCCATTTATATTTTTATTATTATTTTTCATCATGATAAGCATACTGTTTAATCCCCATCACCTACTTCACCCATCCCCCCCACTTCCCCTCTGGTAACCATCAGTTTGTTCGCTAAGAGTCTGCTTGTTGGTTTGTCTTGCTCTCTCCCTTTTTTTTCCTTTGCTTGCTTGTTTTGTTTCTTCAGTTCCACATACATGTGAGGTCATATGGTATTTGTCCGTCTTTGACTGACTTATTTTGCTTACCCTTATATTCTCTAGCTCTATCCATGTTGTTACAAGTGGCAAGGTTTCATTGTTTTATGGCATCCAGATGACATCTTCTTTATCCATTCATCTATCGATGTACATGTGGGCTGTTTCATAGGTTGGCTATTATAAATAATGCTGCAATAAACACTGGGTGCATGTGCCCCTTTGAGTTAGTGCTTTTGTATTTTGGGGGTAAATACCCAGTAGTGTGATTACTGGGTCATAGGATAGTTTTATTTTTTAATTTTTTTTTGAGGAACTTGCTTTTGGCTGCACCAGTTTGCATTCCTGCCGACAGTGGAGGAGGGTTCTCCTTTCTCTGCGTCCTTACCAGTGCTTGTTGTCTCTTCTGTTGTTGATTTCAGCCGTTCGGACAGGGGTGAGGTGATATCTCCCTGTAGTTTTGATTTGCGTTGCCCTGATGATGAGTGATGTTGAACATCTTTTCATGTGTCCATTGTCTATCTGTAGGCCATCTTTGGAGAAGTCTTCTGCTCGTGTCTTCTGCCCATTTTTTGAATTGGATAATAGACTTTTTGGGTTTTAAGTTATACCAGTTCTTTATATGTTTTGGATAATAACCCTTTATTAGATATGTCATTAGCAAATATTTTCTCTCATTCGGTAGGTTGTCTTTTAGTTTAGGTGATTGTTTTCTCCACCTTCCAAGGACTTCTTATTTTGATGCAGTCCCAATAGTTTATTTTTGCTTTTATGTCCCTTGACTCAGGACACATGTCTAGACAAATGTTGCTACAGCCAATGACAGAGAAATTGCTGCCTGTGCTCTCTTCAAGAATTTTGCTGTTTCAGTTCTCACTTTTAGGTCTTTAATCCACTTTGAGTTTATTTTTATGTATGGTGAAAGTGGTCTGATTTCATTCTTTTGGGTGTAACTGTCCAGTTTACCCAACATCATTGGTTGAAGAGACGCTCTTTTTCCCATTATATTTTCATTCCTCCTGTGTTGAAGATTAATTGACCATATAATTGTGGGGTTATTTTTGGGTTTTCTGTTCCACTGATCTATGTGTCTGTTTTTATGCCAGTACCATACTGTTTTAATTTTTACCACTTCATAATATCAGTTGAGATCTGGAAATGTGATCCCTCCAGTTTTTTTTTTATTTTTCCAGGTTGCTTTGGCTATTCATGGCCCTTTGTGGTTCCATACAAATTGTAAGATTATTTGTTCCAGCTCTGTGAAAAATATTGTTGGTATTTTGATACAGACTGCATTAAGTATGTAGATTTCTTTGCATAGTATAGACATTTTAATATCTGTTCTTCCATCCAATGAGCATACAATCTCTTTTCATTTCTTTGTGTGGTCTTGAATTTCTTTCATCAATGTTTTATAGTTTTCAGAATACAGGTATTACACCTCTTTGGTTAAGCTTATTTTGATTTTTATATTTGTAGATATTTTGTTTCTGGTGCAGTTGCAAATGGGACTGTTTTCTTCTTTGCACTTTCCATTGTTTTATTATTATAGGAATGCAACAAATTTCTGTACATGAATTTTGTATCCTGCAAATTGACTGAATTCATTTATCGGTTCTAAGGGTTTGGGTGGAGTCTGTCTACAGGGTTTTCTGTATATAGTATCCACGTCATCTGCAAATAGAGTTTTATTTCTTATCAACTTGGGTACCTTTTGTTTCTTAATGTTGTCTAATTGCTGTGGGTAGGACTTCCAGTAACATGCTGAATCTAAGTGATGAGAGTGGACATCCTTGTCTTCTCCCTGATCTTAGGGGAGAAGCTCTCCATTTTTCACCATGGAGTAAGAGTGTGGGTTTTTTGTATAAGGCCTTGATTATGTTGAGGTATGTTCCCTCTAGACCTACCATGCAGAGAGTTTTTATCACGAATAGGTGTTGTGCTCTGTCAGATGCCTTTTCTGCATCTATTGAAACGCTCATATGGTTTTTATCCTTTCTTTTATTGATGTCACATATCACACTGATTGTTTTGTGATTATTGAAGCACCGTTGCGTCCCAGGAATAAATCCCCCTTGATGAAGGTGTATGAACTTTTTAATGTATTTTTGGATTCAGTTTGCGAATATTTCATTGAGGAATTTTGCATCGATTTTTATAAGAAATATTGGCCCGTAGTTCTCTTTTTTTTGTGGTATCTTCATCTGATTTTGGAATCAGGGTGATTACTGGCCTTAGAGAATGGATTTGGAGATTTTTCCCTTCTCTGCTATTTTTTGGACTAGTTTGAGAAGAGTAAGTATTAATTCTTTTTCAAATGTTTGGTAGAATTCACCTATGAAGCTTTCTGGTCCTGTATTTTTTGGGGGGTAAGTTTTTTTTTTTCAATTATTGCTGGTCTGTTCAAATTTTCTGTTTAATCCTGCGTTAGTTTTGGTAGGTTATCTGTTTCTAGGAACTTATCTATTTCTTCTAAGTTGTGCACCTTGTTGGCGTATGGTTTTCATATTATTTTACAATTGTTTATACTTATGTGGTGTTAGTTGTTTCTCCTCTTTCATTAGTGATTTTGTTTATTTGAATCCTTTCTCTCATTCTCTCTCTTATTAGTCTGGCTAGAGGTTAATCAATTTCGTTGATCCTTTCAAAGAACCAGCTTCTGGTTTCGTTAATCTATTCCATTGTTTTTAGTTTCTATATAATTTATTTCTGATGTAATCTTTATTTGCTTTCTTTGCTGGGTTTGGGTTTTGTTTCTCCTTCTTTTTCTAACTCCTTTATGTGTAAGGTTAGGTTGCTTATTAGATTTTTCTTACTTCTCAATGTAGACCTGTATTGCTATAAACTTCCCTCTTAGAACCACTTTGGCTGCATGTCAAAGATCTTGGACCGTTGTGTTTTCATTTTTATTTGTTTCTGTGTATTTTTTTTTATCTCTTCTTTTATTTCTTTGTTGACACTTTCATTGTAGCCTGTTATTTAACCTCCATGTATTTATGGTCTTTCCTGATTTTTTTTATTGTGGTCAAGTTATAATTTCATAGTGTTATGGTTAGAAACGATACATGGTATGACTTAAATTTTTTGAATTTGTTGAGACTTGTTTTGTGGCAGAAGAAGGAGGATAAGGAAAAGGAAGGGGAGGGGAAGAGGGGGAAGGAGGAAGAAGAGGTGGAGGAGGTGGTGGAGGTAAAGGGGGTCTTTTCTAGATAATGTTCCATGTTTTAGAATGGAATGTTCTGAATATGCCTGTTAAATCCATCTAAATCCAATTAGTATGTCATGCAAAGCTGTTGTTACCTTGTTGTTTTTCTTTTTTGGTGATCTGTTTAGTCCATTTACATTTAAACTGATTATTAATAGATATGTATGTATTTCCACTTTGTTGATTGGGGGCATTTTTTTGTAGTTCTCACTGTTCTGTTCTCCTTTGGCTCTATTTTCTGCTAATTTTTTAAAATTCAGTGCTCTGTTTTGATTACTTTCTGTTTATTTTTTATGCAGTTATTATTGATAATTGGTTCGTGGTTACCATGAGATTCATCTGTAATATCCTATGTATATAGCAGACTATCTGAACTTGATTGGAGCTTAAGTTCAAGTGTGTTCTAAAAGCCCTACAGTTTGACTTCCCCCTCTGTTTTACAGATATGGTACCGTATTTTACATCTTTTTATTTTGCATATCACTTAACTTAATTTTTCTAGATATAATTGATAGTACTACTTTGAACTTTCATATTTGCTTTATAAGTGACTGATTTTACTGTATGTTTGCTTTCACCTGTGAAAATTTTTCTTTCATGTTTTTCTCCTACTGATGGCCTTTTGGTTTAATGAAGTCCCTTTAACATTTCTTGGAAAGCCAGTTGAGTGGTGATGAAGTTATTTAACTTTTGCTTATCTAGGAAACTCTTTACCTCCTTCAGTTCTGAAATGCTAAACTTGACTGGTAGAGTAGTCTTGGTTGAAGGTTTTTTCATTTCAGCACTTTAAAAATACCATGCCACTCCCTTAGGACTGCAAAATTTCTGCTAAAAATCAGCTCATAGTCTTATGGGTGATCCTTTCTAGGTAACTGGTTTCTTTTCTCTGGTTGCCTTTGAGACTCTTTAATTTTGGACATTGTAATTATTATGTGCCTTGGTGTGCACCTCATAGTGTTCATCTTGTTTGGGTTCTCACTGCTTCCTGAATGTGGATGTCTGTGTCCTTTCCAAGTTTAGCAAAGTTTTCAGCTATTACATCTTCAAATATGTTTTTTGCCCCTGTGTTTCTCTCTTCTCCTTTTGGGGCCCGTACAATGCCAATATTAGCATGCTTAATGTTGTCCCCAAGGTTCCTTAACCTAGCCTCATTATTTTTGTTCTTTTTTTTCTTTTTGCTGTTCAGCTTGGAAGATTTTTACTACCCTGTCCTACATATCCTTGATATTCCATCATCCTCCGATTTGCTGTTGATTCCTTAAGTGGCTATTTCATTTTGGTTACTGTATTCTTCAACTCTGATTGGTTCTTTTTTATATTTTCTATTACTTTTTTGAAGTTCTCACTGGGTTCTTCCACTCTTCTCCCGAATCTGTGAGTATATTTTTGACCATTACTTTGAATCTTTATCCCATAGAATTCTTATCTTTGTGTCATTTAGGGTTTGGAGTTATTATTATTATTATTTTTGAGAATTTTGTGCGTTTTTTTTTCTTTCATTGGGAGCATATTCCTCCTTGACTTACTTTGTCTGACTTTCGGTGTTCGTGTCTATGTTTCCGGTAGGTCATCTATGTCTCCTGGTCATGAAGGTAGTGGCTTTAGGTAGAAGATGACCTCTGGGGCCCACTAGCACTCCAGGGATATCCCATATTTGGCTGCATACACCCTTCTGTATAACAGGACCACTAATGCTGCAGACAGGCTAGTTGGCAGAGGTGGCCTCCAGCCTGGCTGGCTGCAATGCCTGGCCCTAATTTCTGGGGGTGCACTGGTAGAAAGTGTTAGTCCCAGCCTGAGTGCCTGAGAGGTCTGGCTGCAGCTGCTGCAAATGTACTTGTGGGTGAAGTTAGTCCCCCACTGTGCTGGCTGTGAGGCCCAGCCACAGCTTTTATGGTCATGCTGGTGGGAGAGGATGCCTACCCCAAGACCAAAGTATATTTGGGGGGGGGGGCCACCAGTCTTGACTGAGGCTGCTTTCTGGGTGTGGCATGACAGGATCCACTTAGGTGGAGAACATTGGTCCCAAACAAGGCTGCCTGCCATGTGTAGAGTGGGAGCCACCTTGCAAGGACACCTCCCAGAGTAGGTTCACAGAGGTATATACAGTAAGCAGTGCTAACAAGGTATATAAAGAATGTTAGAACTGACTTACAGAAGCTTTAGACCAGCTAGGCTTAAGGAGGGCAAGAAAAATGGCACCTGCCAATGCTTTCAGTCCTGGAGGGAGTTCCAAGAGTTCCAAGAGATCCTTATGCCTCTAATTCACACATTAGTCAGTAAAAATCCTTCATGGATAGACCAGGCACTTTTCAAACTCCTGCTTCTTTGCTGGGTCTCAGAGCAAGTGTTATTGTGTGCAAGCTCCTTAAGCATGGAGGCTCTATTTCCCATAGATCTTTGTCTCTCCTCGAGTTAAACCCCACTGATTTTCAAATGCTCTAGAGTTAAGCTCTACTGATTTGCAAATCCAGAACTTATGGGAGTTTGTCTTCCCGAGGGCAGATCCCCAGGACAGGGGCATGCCTCATGAGTAGCCTGAACTCCTTGCCTGGTATCACTCCTGCTTGTGGGTCCCTGAGTGATGGGTTTGATTCCTGACTGCATCTCATTTCGTTGTGATGTGTGTGTATGTATGTATGTATATACGTATTTATTTGTGTATGTGTGTGTGTGTGCACATGTGTATATCTTTAGCCATGGAAGAGCTGTTCTGCTAGTTTTCAGGCTATTGTCAGATTGATTTGTACCATATGTAGTCGCGGCCTTGGTATGTCCGTGGAAGGAGGTGAGCTCAGGGTCTTGCTACTACAACGTGTTCCCCAAACTCCCACTCTACGTATTTTCATTGGAAAAGTGAATGTATTTGCATTTAAAGTAATCATTTAACAGGTCTGTACTTAAATTTTGTTAATTCTTTTCTGTAAACTTTGTTGTTCCTCTGTATTCTTTCTTTGTTTTCTATTCTTTTGTGTTTTGATGACTTTCTTTAAGGTATGTTTAGACTTCTTTATCTTTTCTGTACCTACTGTAGGTTTTTGCTTTGTGGTTACTATGAGGCTTAATACAACAAACGAAATTTGAACAGTGTATTTTTAAGTTGATAAAAACTGAAGTTTGAACACATTCTATAACACTACATTGTTTACTCTCTCCTCACATACATTGTAGGTTTTTGATGTCACATTTTGCATCTATTGATCTTGTGTATCCCCTATTTAATTGTTGAACTTAACACTTATTTTTACTGCCTTTATCTTGTATGAAAAACTATCTCTCCTTCACTTCTGAAGGTAAGCTTTGCCAGGTAGAGTATCCTTCATTGGAAGGTATTGCTTTCTTTCAGCGCTTCGGATATGTTATGCCATTTCCTTCTGCAGTTTCTTTTTTTAAATGTTTGTTTATTTTTGACAGAGACAGCATGAGCAGAGGAGGGGTAGGGAGAGAGGGAGTCAGAAAATCAGAAGCAGGTTTCGTGTTATCAGCCAAAAGCCCCACATGGGGCTTGAACCCACTAACCAAGAGATCATGACCTGAGCTAAAGTCAGACAGATGCTCAACCAACTGAGCCACCCAAGCACCCCTGGTCTGCAAAGTTTCTGCTGACAGTCTTATGGGGGTTATTTTTCTCTTACTGTTTTTAAGATTCTCTTTGTCTTTAAATTTTTAAATTTTAATTCGAATGTGTCTTGGTGTGGGTCTTTTTGGATTTATCTTCTTGGGATTTCTCTGGACTTACTGTATCTGAATGTCTGTTTTCTTCCCCAGGTTAGGGAAATTTTCAGCCATTATTTCACCAAATAAGTTTTATGCCCCTTTTTCTCTTCTCCTTCATAGCCTGTATAGTATGAACATTATTCTGCTTGATATTGTCTGATAAGTTGCTAAGCTATCTTTTTTTTTTTTTCTTTCTTTTCTTTTTTTTCCCCCTTGATCTGATTGGATGAGTTCCACTGCTCTTTGGCTTCACTGATCCTGTCTTTTGCTTCATGTATTCTGCTATTGAAGCCCTGTAGAGTATTTTTCAGTTTAGTTACTGTATTCTTCAGCTCTTTGACCTCTTTTTGGTACTTCCTTATATTTTCTATCTGTTGGTTTAAATTCTCACTATGTTCATCCTTCCCCACCACCCCCCCCCCACCCTTTGAACTCTTTATTGGGTGAAAAACTTGTTTCCGTTTTATTAAGATTTTTTTTTCCTAAGATTTTATCTAGTTTTTTATTTGAAACATGTTCCCTTGTTTTTTGGTTTGTTTTTGTTTGTTTGTTTGTTTGTTTGTTTGTTTGTTTTTCTTGGCTCTCTGTGTTGGTTTCTATGCATGAAAAAAAACAACCACCTCTTTCTGTCATGAAGGAGTGGCTTCATGTAGGAGATGTAACTTACAGTTCAACCCCGCCCTACTTCTTTGTGGCCTGTCAAATCTTTATGAATATCTAAGAAGTTTATTCTGTTTTTAGTAAATCCCAGTTGAGGGCATGCCAATGCATGTGAATGTCCCAAAGGGAGGATATCATTCCCTAGATTCAGGCTGATTGGAAACCAGACCCTCAGGTAGTGACTTGTTTTTTTGTTTTTTAATGGTTATTCATTTTCAAGAGAGAGAGAGAGACAGAGTGCGAGCAGGGGAGGGACAGAGACAGAGGGAGACACAGAATCCAAAGTAGTCTCCAGGCTCCAGGCTGTCAGCACAGAGCCCGATGTGGGGCCTGAAGCTGCAAGCTGTGAGATCATGACCTGAGCCGAAACCAGATGCTTAACAGAGGTTTAACTGACTGAGCCACCCAGGCGCCCCTAGATTGCAACTTTTAAAGTATGCAAGGGGCAACCTCTGAGCAGTAGCCACAAAAAACAGGACACCACATAGCTCTACTCCAGGAGATACTGGTGCTCTGGAGGTAGCAGAGGGAAAATGCAAAGATAACTGTTGCTCTTTGAGGCCTCCAGAGTATTACCATGGGCCCTTCCATGTGTGTTTGGTTAAAAGCCTGCCCCTCTGGATTCAGCTGTGCAGATAAGCTAACAGTCCTCTTTCACAGAAAGACTGGATGCTCAGTCTTTTGTCCCTTTGTGTCCTGGGGGTGCTAGCCAGTTGAGAGCTCTTTCTCCATTGGTTAGCCTTGTGGGACATGCAAACAGAAGCCCCACGAGCCACCAAAGCCAGATAACCTAGAGGTGGTCTCCTGTTCTGCAACCACAAGAATTGGGACACTCTAGGAGGGTACAAGCTCCCTTCTGGGGGATATTGGCAAGCTGAATCAAGAAAGTGGGAGGGTGCAGAGATGATGACCGTCATCTTCCATCCCCTTAGAGATCTTCTGTGGGCCCCTGGATATGTGCCAAACCAGACCTTCTGCCCTTCTGGCCGGAGCTCCGGGAGGAGCAAATAGACCTCTTTGACAGAGAACTTGGGAATGTGTTTCACTCTGCTGTCTGTGCAGTTCCCTGGGGATGGTAGCCAGCTATGAAGTGTTCTTCCAGTTGTTAAAGTCTTGTAGGATCAAAGAATGCACATTTGGCCACCAGAGCCAAGTAATGAAGAGGCATCCCCAGGGCAGCAGCCACAAAAACTAGTGTCCAGATGCATGACAAAGCTCCTCTTCTGGGAGATAGTGGTGCTTGGGAGCATAGCAGAACAAGAGCGCAAAGCTAGCCCCTGTTCTCTGAGATCTCTGGAAAGGATTATAGCCAGCCCTTAGATGTGTGTTTAATTAGAAGCTTGCTTCTTGTGCTGATTCTGCAAAGATAAGCTAATAGGCTTCCTTCACAGAAAGACAGGGCTCCTTGGAATGTTGTCTTTTTCTGTGTTCTCAGGATGGTAGCCTTTGAAGAGCTCTCTCTCCGTTTGTTACAGTCCTGTGGGACCCTCGAGCATAAGCCCCAGTGATCACCAGAAACAGGTGCTTACAGAGGTATCCCTGGTGGCAGTCACAAAAATTGGCACACCGGAGGAGGGCACAAGCTCCTTTCCAGGAAATACTGGCTAGCGAGAGCCAGCTAGGGAGAGCTCAAAGATGGCATCCCCAAGCCTTTGTGCCCAGAGAGTACCCTAGCAGGCTCCTAGATGTGTGTTATTAGATACCTGTCTCTCAGGCTGATGAACAAGTAAGCCCCCTTAACAAAATCTAGGCCTGCCTCAATCAGCTGTCTCTGTGCTGGTCCCTGATGTGAGTAAGTCCAAGCACACAAGGCTCCTAATAGCCCTTTGTCCATTTGGTATATAGTCTTATGGTTCTTGTGGATATGAGTCCAATCGGTTTTCAAAGCTGCATGTTTCAGCGGCTGATCTCGCAGATGCACATCTTAAAAGCTGGGGTGACTGATGTGGGGTCCAAGCTTTTCACTTTTCAGGAGAAGCTCTGGGCTTTGGATTCCCTCTATGTTGTAAGACACTGCACCAGGGATCAGATTTATGGAAAGATTGTATGTCAACTTCTCTTTCCCCTCAATGTAGGTTTCTTCGCTTTTCTTGAATGTGTAGCAATTGCTCAGCTAATTTTTAATTTGTCTTGCCTTAGAGGAAATTGTTGCATCTGCATCTGTATGCTGAGCTCAGAATCTTGCCATCTTGCCATGTTGAACTGGAACTCTTCTTTGGTTTTAAGGCCGAATTTTATGTATATATAAAATTAATATATATATTAATCCCACACGTTCTTTATCCATTCATCCGCCATCAGACACAGACTGTTTGTATCATTTGGGTATGGTAAATAATGCTGCCATGAACGTGAGAGTGCAGACGTCAGTTCAAAATAATGCTTTTGTTTCCTTTGGATACATGCCCAGGTATGGGACTGCCGGATCATTTGATAATCCTGTTGTTCTTTTCTTGAGGAACCTCCATACCGTTTTCTCTGATGACTGTACCAGTGCACATTCCCACCAACAGTACACAGGGGTTCCCTTTTCTCTACATCCTCACCAACACTTGTTATTTCTTGTCTTTCGGATAACAACCGTGTGAGACAGGTGATATTTCATTGTGCTTTTGATTTGCATCTTCTTAACAATTAATGATGTGGAGCACCTTTTCATGGACCTGTTGATGATGTGTATGTCTTCTGTGGAGAAATGTCTATCTAGGTTCCTTGACCATTTTTTAATTGGCTAGTTTGGTTCTTTTGCCAATTTTGGATATTAACGCCTCACTTTTTCCTCTTTGTTCGGTTGTCTTTTCCTTTGGTTAATGGTTTCCTGTGTCGTACAGAAGCTTTTTAACTTCAGGCAGTCTTGCTTATTTCGTTTTTCACTCGTTGCCTTCGCTTTTAGTATGAAAGTCAAAACAAAAAATTGCCAACACCAATATCCAGGAGCTTATCCACTCTCTTTAGGAGTTTTACAGTTTCAGGTCTTACTCAAAAGATTCTGTTTTTGAGCCTTGGGAACACTTGCAGTCTGACTGCTATGTCCTTTTGACCGGCTACCTACTCTTTTGTTTTCTGAGTGCGTCCTTAATTTCAGGTGAAACAAGATGGTATAGATCAATTTTGTATTTTCCCTTCCCTGTCCCTAGAATCAGCTATTGATCTAAGAAGTCCTCCTGGTTCTTCATATTGAATTCTTGAAGACAAGAATCTTGTTCTTTTCGCCATATTTCAATATCTATAAGCATCCCCAGTGCCTAGTCAGCACTGGATTAGTTCTCGGAGAATGAATAGTTGAACGGCCAAATGTGTATTAGAACATTATAAGATGTTCCAGTAGCCTCTAGACCCAGTATATCATGTCTTAGTTCATAATCTGTAAGAAAAGGAAATGATGAGCTTGGGCTGCTGACTGCTTGCCTAACTTATTCGTGTTTATTGCATCTGTAAAATGGCGACAATAAAAACCTCTCCCTGGTGGCGCTGAGTGAAATGAATGAGCCACTTCTTGTAAGGCACCTGAAGCAGCATCTGGTACATAGTAAGTGTTCAATAAATATTAGATGTTATGATTCGTATTGTTCTTAATATGATCATATAATTCTTAATATGATCAGCATGTTGATTTTTCAGTTCTTCCATGTATTTCCTCTGATAGCACTTACTGATTTACACCAGTTTTCCATTTTAATCGGCTCATCAGAGCCGAGATTAACCTTCACCTCCCCTTACACCATAGTCTGAGGAATGTAAGTAACCACACTCTCCTCCTCTGTGTTCAGACTCAATTAAAGGGGGAGAAAAAGAGTCAGGTAATGAGTCAAAATGTAAGTTTTATTACTGGTAATGCTTGCTGGCTTTTATTATTTAGTGGAGACTGAAGGCCCAAATGGCCTGTGTAGTCCTTTCCCAGGGGCTAGACTTTGGATCTGCATGCGGATGCAGAGGGTCATTGGATCTAGAGGGTCAAGGTAAATGACACTACCTTACTCTTACTTGAGATTAGAATACTCAAAATAGGCCACCTGTGCCTAGCTAAGTCTATGACATTAACCCTCGGGGCACCTGGGTGACTCAGTCGGTTAAGTGTCTGACTTCAGCTCAGGTCATGATCTCAGGGTTAGTGGGTTCGAGCCCCGCGTCGGACTCTGTGCTGACAGCTCAGAGCCTGGAGTCTGCTGCGGTTTCTACGTCTCCCTCTCTCTCTCTGCCCTTCCCCTGCTCGCATTCTGTGTCTCTCTCTCTCTGAAAAATAAGTAAACATTAAAAAAAAAAAAGTACATTAATCCTCTGCAGGAGAGAATTGCAATCCAGTGGATGTCAGGCTCAAAAGAACTACCCTTCCTCCACAGGAAAAAGCAAGTAAAAAAGAGTAAAGACAGCCATTTCTTCTCAATATTTCAGAGTGAGATCATGCTCCCATTTCATCTATTTGTACCAATGACAGAAGAGGAAGCAAGTGGTCTTTCACAGCTCCCACCTTCTTCCCGTCAAGTGTGAATCGCAGAAAATACAAACCTACCTTCCTACCAGCTAAGAGGATTGTGTCACATGTAAAGAATTTCAGCGACTAAACAAGGCCTCTCTGATTCACCTGAACCAGAAAAAAAAAAAAATGCAGGAATCTGATTTATTTGATTTTTCTCTTTTAAATCCTAACCGCATCCTCATGCCCAAGACAAATATTATGCATGGAAGTCAGTTGCCGAGTTAGCACAAGAGCAGGTTTGTTTCCATTACATAAATTCAGATTAGGATAGGTCAGGCGACTTAGGTAAAACCCACGGACTTCCCTCCTGGTGTTGATCACCTGATCGGAAAAGTACCTTTTCCAAGCTTTTATGAATGGACTGATTGGCGGTCCGGAACCCATTGGCATGGATGTGGCTAAGGACATTAAACTCAATAATCGGGCTTGCAAATAGGTCGTATCTTACTTGTCAACGCTGATGAATGGTGAGCGGGTGTGTGGAGTCTGCTACTGAGCATTTTTCAGGCCACTTTGGGCTCAGGAGGAAATAAAAGATGGCTATGATAGCTACCAGGAGTTTGGCAAGGCTGAGCAGTGGCAAGGGCTTGGTTTTTCTAAGTCTTACACATTTAAGACTGTGTCACATGTCCGCTTTCGTGCTAATTTCCCCACTTACTGAAATTTCAAAATGCTCAAATGCTTGTTGCCTGTTGAGATGGGCTTATCCTTGGGAAGGTAACCTATAAGACAGGATTTATGGCAAGGATCAAAAACTCAAGTAGCTGCCACGCAGGTAACCAGACCAGACATGCCATACAATTTGTGACAATTGGTGTGACAATAAAACAAAACACTTATACACTTGCCCCGAAGTGAAATCAATAGAATTTTGCCAGAACCATTGAACCTCCTTCTATATCTGTCCCCAGTCCTACTCCTCACATTCTTTCCCCTTAGAGGAAACCATAAACCTGTTGTTCATCCTTTTTGCATCCATTGGTTTACCATATCGCCTAAACAAAATACTGTTATTTTTAGCTGTTGGGATCTTAATAAAAATGAAATCATACTGCACTCATTCTTCAGTTACTTGCTTTCCTTGTTGAACACCGTGTCCCTGAGAATTCCACTTGACGTGGTTCATTCACTATCATTTCGTTTACAGATTTCCTATTTATATACAATAATTAAATTTTCCATCCTATGATTGATGGGCATGTGGGTTGTTTCCATTACAGACAATGCTGCTGCCATAAACATACTTTTATGTGGTTCTGGGTGCACATTTTTTCTAGATTTTTCTCTAGAGTACGTTCCACGAGAAGGATTTCTAGATTTCTGGGAATGTTCATATTCAATTTTGTTAGTACCTTAGCGTTTCCCCAAGTAGGTGTGTTGTTTCCAATATCCTCGTTCTACATCCTCAGCAACAGTTGATGGTTTTGTTGGCTTGTTGACTTTGGCCCAATGACTGTGTATGAAGTATTATCTCCTTGAAATTTTAATTTGCGTTTTTTTTCTGGCAACAAATGAGCATCCTTCTATGTTGTTATCGTCATTTATGTTTCCTTTTCCTGTGAAATGACTGTTGGTGTCTTTTGTAGACTTTTTTCCGATTGCTTGCTTTGTCTAAATTTGTTGTAAGGATGTTTAAGGTCTTAAAACCATCTGGACTTGATATTTAGGTATAGTGTGAGATAGAGACCCAGCTTCATGTTGTTCTGTACTAAAAAATAACTTTCCTAGCACATCCTTTCTTCTCTCGTTTACAGCACCGGTTGTATCCATATACGTGGCATTTCCTTACATGTGGGTTTTTAAACTTCTCGATTCACTACTCATGTACAGTAGCTTATTTATGTATCCCCATGACATATAACACTATCTTGATGATTATAGCTTCATAATAAGTGCTGATGTTTGGCAGAGTAAGATCCCCATTTGGTTCTTCTTTTAAGCTGTTGTTATGACTCTTCTATTTTATATAAATTTTAGCAGCAAATCGTCACATCCTCTCCCCAACCCCCTCCCTACCCCCACATACAAGAAAAAGTTGGTGGAGTTGAATTGAAATTGCATTGAATCTGAAGATCTATTTGGGGAGCATTAATGTCTGCATGATAGGTCTTCCCATTAATTTAACATTTTCAGTAGAGTTTTATAAATGCTCTACAGACTATACATTTTAAAATAGAGTATTCTTAAGGGACTTAGGTTTCTCTTTCATTTCTCAGAGTTGTTATTTCCTTTTTTCTTTATTTAAATGGAGAGGATTTCCAACACTATTTTGAACAGTAGTGATGATAGAAAATCAGTGTCTTATTTTTTACCTTAATCACATCTCAGACTTCCCCATCACGTATTATCTTATACTTTTTGTTCCTTTGCTATTTTCAAGTTGAAAATATTTCTGTGTTGATCCAGATATCGATCATTTGATTGATCAATGGATCAATAAATATTGATAACAGGTAGATAGATTTTAGTCAACATATATTCCCTAATAGATGTTGAAATTTATCAGGTTTTGCTTGTTGTTAATCTTGTAATTTTCACCTTGAATTAATATTCAGAATTCTGGCTATCCCTGTATTTCAGAACAAAGATCTATTATTATATATTTGTAATACATTTTCTTCATTCAACCAGTTTTTAGTATTCTCACAAAAATATTCTTAAGAAATAGGCTAATAATTTGTTGTTGTTGTATCTTCATCATATTTTGCAATCAAGGATGTATTTGACTTAAAAAGTAAGTTGGGTGGGTTTTTTTGTTGTCTTTTGTTTTGTTTTGTGTTTTCTCCTGGAAAAATCGCAGTAAGGTAAGAATTATCTGTTCTTTGGAAAGTTTGGAAGAACTTACCTGTAAAATCATTTGGGACGGGGACACGTTACAGAAGTGGATACGTCTTCAAGCACCACTACAATTTCTGTTATATTTTTCTATTTTTATCTGATGCCAAAGTGTGTATTTTGTCCTTTCAGTTTTATTGACAAAGTGATTTCGCCCTTCCCATTCTCTATTATGTGCTTAAAAAAAAATCTTTTCTCCTTTGGGTACATGATCACCCTTGTCAAAGTTTACCTATTTATCTTTTCAAAGCACTAGTTTTTACTTTCATCTTTTTTTTTTTCTCTTTGATACATAGTTGTCTGTTCTTTAGTGTATTCTTGTACATTTGCTCTATTTCCTTTCACGACCTTATTTTTTTTCATGTTAATTTATTTTGAGAGAAGGAGTGGGTCGGGGTGGGGCGGAGTGAGGGAGAGAAAGAATCCTAAATAGGCTCCGTGATGTCAGCGCAGAGCCAGACGCAGGGTTCAATCTCACGAACTGGGAGATCATGACGTGAGCTGAAATCAAGCGCCCGACCCTTAACTGACTGAGCCACCCAGGCATCCCCTTTCTAACCTTACTTTTAAACAGTTATATTGTAGTGTAGTTGACATAGAATAAACTGCATGTATTTAAAGTGTACAGTTTGAAGGACCTGACGTATGTGTATCCAACCATGAAAACAGTACAACCAGTTAAAACACTGAACACATCCCACACGTCCAAAAATTTCCTCAAGCCCCTTTGTGACTGAGCCCTGTCTCCCATCTGTCCGAGTAGTCTGGTTTATAGGTAACCACTGATCTGCTTTCTCTCACTGTGAATCTGTTTGCCTTTCATATCATTTATATAAACTGAATAACACTGTATATATTCTTTTGCCTGGCTTTTCTCAGCATAATTAAAGGATCGTCTGTGCTGTTGTATCGATAGTGATTTATATCTGTATTTTGCTCCTTTCTGTTGGTGGGTAGTATTCCATTACATGGATATATCAACTGCATAGCCATAGACCTATTGATGGACATGTCAGTTGTTTCTGGGTTTCTCCTATTACAAATAAAACTGCCACGATGTTTCATGCACAATTCTTTGTACTGACACATGCTCCTTTTTCTTGGGTAAATATCCAGGAGTGAAATGAGTGGATCATGTGGTAGGTGTATGATTCATATTTTAAAAGCTTCCAAAATGTTTTTTCAAAGTGACTATCATTTTACATACCCGCCAGTATTCTATGAGTGTTTCAGTTCTCTTACACTCTTGTAAATGCTTAATATGACCAATCCGTTTTAGTCATTCCAGTAGATGTGTGCAGGTATCCCATTATGGGAACATAGAAAATCACAATTTGCATTTCCCTAATGACTAATAATGTTGAGCCTGCTTCCATGTGCTTATTGCCCATTTCTATAACTTTTTGATGAAGTGTCTAAATGTTTTTGCTCATTGTAATGGGGTTGCAAATTTTCGGAGTTCTTTGTTTATTTTGGATGCAAGTTTTTTAGTAGATGTGTGATTGGAAAATACTTTTCCCCACCCTGTGCCTTACCTTTTTGTTATCTTAACAGCATCTTCAAAAGAGCAAAAGGTTTTTTTTTTCTAATTTTTATGAAATCCAATTTAGCAGACGTTTTTAATGATCATTTTTTCATGTAGTATCTAAGAAATCTCTACCTAACCCAGCATCACAAATATTCGTTCCTCTGCTTGCATCTAGAAGTTTTATGGTTTAGGGTTGGCATTTAGGTCTGTGGTCCATTTTGAAATAATATTTATGGAAAGTATGGGATATAGATAGAAAACCATTATTTAATACATGGATATCTAATTATTCCAGCATAATTCATTCAAAGACTACTCTCCACTCAGTTGCCTTTGCCCATTTGCAAATGCCATATTATATAAATATGTAGATCTATCTTAGGACTCTATTCTTTCCACAGATCTATTTCCTGTATTGCACCTCCAACTTTGCCCCCTTTTTCAGAGATGTTTTGGCTATGATTTTTGGTCCTATGCATTTTGGGAGTAACTTTAATTCTTTTTAATGTGTTGTTTTGTTTTGTTTGTTTGTTTGTTTTTGGAGAGAGAGAAAGAGTTAGAGCACAAATTGGGGAGGGGCAGAGAGAGAGAGACACAGAGTCTGAAGCAGGCTCCCAGGCTCTGAGCTGTCAACACGGAGCCCAGTGTGGGGCTTGAACCCACAAACGGCAAGATCATGACCTGAGCTGAAGTCAGATGCTTAACTGACTGCGCTACTGAGGCGCCCATTGAATAACTTTAGAATCAACTTGGAAGTTTCTATAACACATCTGCTGGGATTCTGGATGTACAGGTTGCACTGAATGCATGAAGTGAATTTGAGACAATTTACATTTTTAAAGATATTGAACATTTACAATCAGTGAACATTTATTTAGTTTGTCTTCAGTTTCTCCTAGCAGCATTTTACAGTTTTCAGTGGATAGGGATTTCAAATATTTTGTCAGATTTGTTCCGATCATATTTTAATGTTACTGTCAATGGCACTGCATTTTCATTTCAATTTCACATTTTTCATTGTTCACATGCATAAAGAAAATGGTGTGGTTTTTTTTTTTTTTATATTGATGTTCTATCTTGCAACCTTCCTACATTACTTACTAGTTCTAGTTTCTTTTTGTAGATTCCATCAGGTCTTGTACATAAAATTTTGAGTTCTTCCTTTCTCCTCTGGATGCCTTATTGTACTGGACAAAACCTCCAGTCCGGCGTTGAACAGAAGTGGTGAGAACAGACCTGCCCTGATCTTACATGACAACAAGCTTTTGCCATTAAGAATGATGTTAGCTGTAGGTGTTTTGTGGATGCTCTTTAGCAGGCTAAGGAAGTATCATCCTAGGCATGCCTGGGCGGCTCAGTTGATTAAGCATCCAACTCTTGATTTGGGCTCAGGTCATGATCTCATAGTTCATGAGTTCAAGCCTTTTGTCGGGCTCTGTGCAGAGTCTGCTTGGGATTCTCTCTCTCTCTCTCTCTCTCTCTCTCTCTCTCTCTCTGCCCCTCCCCTGTTCTCCCGTGTGCACATGCACCACATGCGCTCTCTCTTGAAATAAATAAACATTTAAAAAAAAAGCAAGTGCCATTCTATTTCTCGTTTGCTCAGAGTTTTTATTGAAAATAAATATTGAACCTTTGTCAAATGCCTTTTCTGTGTCTGTTGACATGATTATAATATTCTTTGAGAGTGTTGATATGGTAAGTTACAAGGAATTTTAAATTTTTTGTTTTTAATTTCTTTATGTGTTAAGATACACATAACGTAAATTTATCATTTTAGCTATTTTTAAATACACAATTCAATGGTTTTAAGTACTTTTACAATGTTGTAAACTCTTACCAAAATCCATTTCCAGGACTGTTTCAGTATTCCAAGCAGAAGCTTATACCCAGTAAGAAATCACCAGTCCTCTCCGCTCCTGGTAATCTCTACTCTAGTTTCTGTCCCTATGAACTTGCCTACTCTGAATACTCATATAAACACAATTATGTAACACTTGCCCTGTTGTGTCTGGCTTATTTCACGTAGCATAATGTTTTCAAAGTTTATTCATGTAGCCCATGTCAGAATTCCTACATTTTGGTAAACCTTACATTACTGGGATAAATAATAATGATGTATTATCTTTCTATGTATTCCTGAATGCAGCTGGGCAAAAGTTTTACTTAGAATATTCGCATCTATGGTCATGAGGAATTTTAGTCTACTTTCTCCTTTGTAATGGCTTTGTCTGGTTGTAGTATCAGAGTAAAACTGGCTTTCTAGAATGAACTGTGCTGGGGCCCCTGGGTGGCTCCGTCGCGTGAGCGTCCAACTTCAGCTCAGGTCATGATCTCACGGTTTGTGGGCCCGAGCCCCGCGTCAGGCTCTGTGCTGACAGCTGAGAGCCTGGAGCCTGCATCACATTCTATGTGTGTGTCTCTCTCTCTGCCCCTCCCGCTCTTGCACTCTGTCTCTCTATCTCTCGCAAAAATAAACATTTAAAAAAAAAAATAGAACGAATTGTGCAATATTCCCTCCTCTTCACTTGTCAGGAAGAGTTGTGAAGAAATAATATTATTACTTTATATATTTGAGAAAATTCACCATTGTAACCGTTCATCTTGGAGTTTTCTTTCTGAAGGTTGTTAACTACAAATTTAATTTCTTGAATTTCTTCAAGTTATCTATTTCTTCTTCAGTGGTTTAGATCTCTCCAAGAGTTCATCTGTTTCATCTAAGATTTTTAATTTCTTGGCATATAGTTGTTTATCATATTCCCTTGTTATATTTGGGATACCTAAGGAATATATCATGATTTTACCTTCTCAATCCTTATATTGGTCATTGGTTTCTTGTCTGTTTCCTGTTGCGTCCAGATAGAGTTTTACCAATTTCTTTCATCTTCTCAGAGAGCCAGCTTTATATTTCATTGGTTTCTCTCTCTCTCATATTCTCATATTTTCAGTTTCATTGATATCCAGTCTAATCTTTATTTTCTTCTGCTTATTTCAGGTAATTTTTTAAGGTAGAAATTGCCATCATTGATTTGGCCCCTGACTTCTTTTCCAATGGACATATTTACTATTTAGCAGCATCCCACAAATTTTGATATATTTTGTTATCATCTTCATTCATCTGAAATACTTTGCAATTTCTTTTTTTACTACATAGATTGTTTATAATTTGGTTATTTACTTTTCAGATACATGGGTATTTTCCAGAGAAAATTCTCTTATTCCTCTTTCAGTTGTATTGGTGAAAGAATATATTTCATATGACTTGAATCCTTAAAATAAATGAGACTGGGGCGCCTGGGTGGCTCAGTCGGTTAAGCGTCCGACTTCAGCTCAGGTCACGATCTCGCGGTCCGTGAGTTCGAGCCCCGCGTCGGGCTCTGGGCTGATGGCTCAGAGCCTGGAGCCTGCTTCCGATTCTGTGTCTCCCTCTCTCTCTGCCCCTCCCCCGTTCATGCTCGGTCTCTCTCTGTCTCAAAAATAAATAAACGTTAAAAAAAAAATTTAAAATAAATGAGACTTGTGTGTGATCCAAAAGAAGGTCAATTTGGATAAATGTTCTGTGTGCACTTGAAAAGAATACGTATTCTCCTTTTGGGTAGAGTTTTCCAAAAGTGGTAATCCCATCAACATAGTTAATTGTGCTGCAAAAATCTTCTATATTCTTATTTTCTTTTTTTTTTTTTTAATTTTTTTTCAAAAAATTGAATTGGAAACAGGCTCCAGGCTCTGAACCATCAGCCCAGAGCCCGACGCGGGGCTCAAACTCACGGACCACGAGATCGTGACCTGGCTGAAGTCGGACGCTTAACCGACTGCGCCACCCAGGCGCCCTTCTTATTTTCTTTTTTATTCAAGTGTAGCTGACATACCGTATATTAGTCTCAGGTATACAACATACTAATTCAACATTTATATATATTATGAAATAATCACCACCATAAATCTAGCTATTTGTCACCATACAAAGTTGTTATAGATTATTAACTATGTTCACGATGCTGTACGTTGTATCCCTGTGGCTTGTTTATTTTTTACTTTTCAACCTGATGTTATTTTGTTTTTAAAATGTTGATTTTATTTATTTATTTTGAGAGAGAGTGAGAGAGCAGAGGAGAAGCAGAGAGACGAGGGAGAGAATCCCAAGCAGGCTCTGAGCTGTTAGCACAGAGCCTGACATGGGGATTGAACTCCTGAACCATGAGATCATGACCGGAGCTGAAATCAAGAGTCATACACTTAAGCAACTGAGCCACCCAGGCACCTCGCTTGTCTATTTTTTAACTGGATATTTGTATCTTCTAATCCCCTTCCCCTCTTGGAACCATTTTCTTATTCCCTCCCCTTTGGCAACCTCCAAATTGTTCTATCTGTGAGTCTCTGGGTTTTGTTGTTGTTGTTGTTGTTCTTTGTTGTGTTTTTTAGTTTTCCCATATAAGTGAATCATATGGTATGTGTCTTTTTTTTTTTTTGATGTTATTTTGCTTAGCATTATATTCTCTAGGTCCATCCATGTTGTCTCAAGTGGCAAGATTTCATTCTTCTTCTTATGGCTAAGACATAATCCATTATAAATATATAAATGTAAATATATAACATAATTATTAACTTAAAACATATATGTTACATATAAATGTAAATGCACCATATCTTCTTGATCCATTTATCTTTTGACAGTTAGGTTGCTTCCTTATCTTGTCTGTTGTAAATAGTACTGTAATAAACAAATGTGCACATATCTTTTCAAATTAGTGTTTTCATTTTCTATGAATCAGTGCTAAGAAGTAGAATTGCTACATCAGAGAGTAGTTCTATTTTTATTTGAAGAAACCCCACACTGTTTTCTACAGTGGTTGCCCCAATTTATGTTGCCCCAATAAACAATTCACTATTAGTGAATAGTGCAGTAGGATTTCCTTTTCTCCACATCCCTTGCAAACACTTACTTCTTGTTATTCTTGTCTTTCTGGTAAGTAGCCATTCTGACAGGTGTGAGGGTGATACATCATTATAGATTTGATTTGCATTTCCCTGATGGTTAATGATAATAAACATCTGATGTTGCTGTTGGCCATCTGTATATATTCTTCGGAGAAGCATCTATTCAGGTTCTCTGCCCATTTTTTAATTGAGTTATTCCTTTTCTTGATAGTTTTATTTAAGTAATCTCTATTCGCACATGGGGCTTGAACTCATGACACTGAGACCAAATCAAGATTTGCATGCTTTCTCTTCTGAATGATCCAGACACATTTAAGTCTTGAATCCATTTTGAGTTTTTTTCTACATAAGGTTTAAGAAAGTAGTCTAGTTCCCTTCTTTTGCATGTAGTTGCCCAGCTCTCCCAGCACCATTTATTGAAGAGACCACCTTTTCCCCATTGTGTGTTCTTGCTCGCTTTGTCAGAGATTAATTGATGGTACAAATGTGAGTTTATTTCTCAACTCGCTGTTTTGTTCTATATGTCTTTTTCTGTACAGGTACCATGTTATTTTGATTACTATAGCTTTATATTATAGTTTGAGGTCAGGGATCATGATAACTTGAGCTTTGTTCTTCTTTCTCAAGATTGCTTGGCTAATTGGGATCTTTTGTAGAGATGTACAAGTGTTAGGATTATTGGTTTTGGTTCTGTGAAAAATGCCATTGGTGTTTTGGTAGGGATTGCACTGAATCTGTAGATTGATCCTGGTAGTGTGGAAATAGACAGTAATAATTTTTCCAGTCCATGAGCATGGAATATCGTTCCATTTATTTGTGTCTTCATGTTCTTGTATCAGTTTCTTGAAGTGTTCAGTGTATGGGTCTTTCACCTCCTTGGTTAAATTTATTCCCAAGTATTGTATTCTTTTTGGTGCAATTGTGAATGGTATTGATTTCTTAATCTCTCTTTCTGATAGTTCATTATTTTGCGTATAAAAATGCCACATACGTATGTAAACTTTGTATCCTGCAACTTTCCTGAATTCACTTATTCTAATAATTTTGTGGTGGAGACTTGAGGGTTTTTTAATATATAGTATCAGCTCTTCTGCGATAGTGATCGTTTTACTTCTTTTCCAATTTGGATGCCCTTTTATTTCTTTTTCTTGTCTGATTGTGGTTGCTAGGACTTGTGTGTTGAATAACACTGGGGAGAGTGAACATCCTTGTCTTGTTCCTGATCTTCGAGGAGAAGCTTTATGTTTGGGTTTCACTGTCGAATATGACATTGTGGCTTTATAATATATAATCTTGATTATATTGAGGTATATTCCTTTTGTACCCACTGTGTTGAGACTTTTTTTTTATCATAAATGGACGTTAGATTTTATCAAATGCTTTTTCTGCATCTGGTGAGATGATCCTGTGATTTTTATCCTCTTTTTTAATGTGGTGTGTCAAATAGATTGTTTGATGAATACTGAACCATACTTGGAGCCCTGAAATAAATCCCACTAGAGATCATGGTGCATGACCCTTTAAATGAATTGTTGAATTCACTGTGCTAATATTTTCTTGAGGGTTTTTTTGTATCAATATTCATCAAGTATATTGGATGGCGATTTTTTTTTTTTTTGTAATGTATTTGTCTGGCTTTGGTATAAGGATAATGTTGGCCTCCTAGAATGAGTTTGGAAGTATTCTTTCTTCAAATTTTTTGGAATACTTTGAGGAATATGGGTATTAACCTTTTTTTAATGCTTATTTATTTTGAGAGGAGGGGGACGGGTAGAGAGAAAGGCAGAGAGAGAATCCCAAGCAGGCTCTACATTGTCATCACAGAGCCCCACAGGAGCCTCAATCTCACGAACTGTGAGATCATGACATAAGCCGCGGTCAGATACTTAATTGACTGAGCATCCAGCCACCCCTAACTCTTCTTTAATATTGGTAGGATTTGCTTCTGAAACTGTGTGGTCTGGACTTTTGTTTTGTTGTGAGTTTTTTGATTATTGACTCAAGTTCATTACAAGTAATAGGTCTGCTCAGATGTCTTATTTCCTCCTGATTCAGCCTTGCAGGATTGTATGTTTCTATAAATGTATGAATTTCTTCTAGGTGCTTTAATTTGTTAGAATGCAATTGTTTGTAGTAATCTCTTATCCTTTGTATTTCTGTAATATTGCTTATAACTTCTCTTTGATTTTTGATCTTACTTGTGTGGACCCTCTGTCTTCTCTCCTGGATGGGTCCAGCTAAAAGTGTATCATTTTTGTTTATCTTTTCAAAGAACCAGCTTTTACCTTTAACTGATGTTTTCTATTCTCCTATTATGTATTTCAGTTATTGCTATTTTGTATTTCAGGAATTTCTGGTCTGCTCTCAATTATTACCTACTTTCTACTAGCTTTAGGCTTTGTTCTTTTTTTAGTTTCTTGAGGTATAATGTTAGATTGTTGCTTGGAAATTTCTTTTGTTTCTTGAGATAGGACTGTATCACTCTACAGACCTCTTAGAACTTCTTTTGTTGCATCCCATAGATTTGGAGGTAAATCCCCATAGATTTACCTCAAAGTATTTTTTAAAACTTCCTCTTAAATTTCTCTGTTGACAACATTGGTTGTTTACTAGTTTATTGTTTAGCCTCCACATGTTTGTGTTTTCTCAGTGTTTTAGGGGTTTTTTTTTGTTTTTTGTTTTAATTTTTTAAATGTTTTTGTTTATTTTTGAAACAGAGATAGAGCATGAGCAGGGGAGGGGCAGAGAGAGAGGGAGATACAGATTCCGAAGCAGGTTCCAGGCTCTGAGCTGTCAGCACAGAGCCTGACGCGGGGCTTGAGCTCACGGACTGTGAGATCATGACCCGAGCTGAACTCAGACGCTTAACCAACTGAGCCACCCAGGCGCCCCCAGTGTTTTTGTTTTTGTTTTTTTTAATAATTGATTTCATATTATTACATTTGAAAAAGATGCTTGATATGATTTCAGTCTTTTTCAATTGATTGAGACTTCCTCTGTGGCTTAACATGTGATTGCTTTCTGGAGAATGTTCTATATGTAGTGGAAAAACATGTGTATGCCTCTTTGGGATGGAGTGTTTGGTATATATCTATTGAGTCTATCTGGTCTAATGTGTCTTTTAAGGCCAGTGTTTCCTTATTGATTTTCTGTCTGGGTAATACATCCATTTGTGTACATGGGGTAATAAAGTCCCCTGCTATTGTGGGGGGAGCATGTGGCAAGCTGAGGGCAAGATACAGGCTGGCACACATTCCCGCCGCCCACCCCCCATGGAATATGTGCGATATTCCTTGGACACTCCTGACTACCCAAGAACAAAGGAAAGGGATTTAAGTGCTTGCCATGGTAATGTGGGAAACTAAGGCAAATGAAAAACTAAATTTCCTTACTGCCTACAGCCCATTGACAAGTCCTTAAAACTGGCAGAGTGACCCCCTCTAGGAGCTGTTGGCTCTATGATGATACTTTGCTAGGGGCAAAGAGAACTTTGGCAGAATATTGTCCCAACCTCTAGGATCCTGTGAATCTTCTTCCTTCATCTCAACTGCCCTAGGATATATGCGGGCAGTCATGCTCCATGCTTGTGCCTCCCACCCCCACCCCAATACATCTGAGGGCTTTCATGACTGAGGTTTCATTAAATGGTGATGAAACGTGTTTCCCTAGCAACAGCTAGCCCCTCAAGGTCCTAGAAACTTGCTTCCAGAATTCCTTGGAGACTTACTCTATCTCTGACCCCCCTCCCAACCTAAGGGTATATAATGAGTTCCCGTCATGACCCCAGCACAGCTCTTCCTGCTCATGGTTCCTGTCCCCATGCTTTAATAAATCACTTTCTTGCACCAAACACATCTTCAAGAATTCTTTCTTGCCATTGGCTCTGGACCCCACAAACTCCCATCACCTCAAAACTTCATGACTATTCTTTTGTTGTCAGTTCCTTTCTCTAGGTCTCTTAATATTTGTTTTGTAGAACTTAGTGCCTCTATGTTGGGTGCATATACGTTTATAAATGTTAGGTCTTCGTGTTGGATTGATCCTTTTACCATTTTGTAATGGCTTTCTTGGTATCTTTTTACAGTAATGTTTTTTAAAGTCTGTTTTGTCTGATACAAGTATTGCTACCCTACCTTCCTTTTCATTTCTGTTTTCATGGAATATCTTTTTCTATCTCCTCACTTTCAGTTTGTGTGTGCCTTTAGATCTGAAGTGAGTCTTTTGCAGTCAGCATAGAGTTGGGTCTTGATATTTTTGTCGTTTGAAATTTTTATTTAAATTATAATTCATTAACATATAGTATAATAGTGACTTCAGGAGTAGATGTTACTGATTCATCACTTACATATAACACCCAGTGCTCATTCCAGTGAGTGAGTGCCCTCCTTAATACCTAGACAGGTCTTGATTTTTAATCCATTCAGCCACCCTTTGTCTTTAGATTAAAGCATTTGGTCCATTTACATTTAAAGTAATCACTGATAGATAGGTACCAATTGCCATTTGGTTGTTTCTGTATTTCTTTTCTGTTGTTTCTTATTCTGTTCATTTGTGATTTTGTAATTTTCGTAGTGTTAGGTTTGGATTTCTGTTTATTCTTTGCTTATCTCTTAGAGATATTTGGTGTGTGATTACCATGAGGTTCATTTATAATATCCAGTGGATGTAGCAATCTATTTTAAGTTGATGATCATTTAAGTCCACTTTCAATATTTTTTTAAGTTTATCTATTTATTTTGAGGGCACAGGGGACAGAGAGACAGAGAGAATCCCAAGCAGGTTCCTTGCTGTCAGACCAGAGCCCTACACAGAGCTCAAGCTCACAAACTGTGAGATCATGACCTGAGCGGAAATCATGAGTCAGTCGCTTAACCGACTGAGCCACCCAGGTGCCCCAAGTTAAATGCATTTTAAAAGCACTACATTTCCACCCCCCCCCAACTTCTTATGATTTTGACGTATCTTACATGTGACTACTTTGCCTCCTCCTTGACTAATTATTGTAGGGCTAGCAATGTTACCACTTCTGTCTTCTAACGTCCATACTGAGTATGCAAGTGATCGAGTCCCTATTTTTAGTATATGTTTACCTTTACCAGCGAGATTTTTTCCCATAATTTTTCATTTGTAATTATGGCTTTCTCTTTTTTATTTAAAGAAGTCCCTTTAACATTTCTGGCGAAGCCAGTTTGGTATTGGTGAACTCCTGTGGCTTTTGCTTATTTGGGAAATTTCTTCTCTCTTCTTGAATTCTGAGTAGTAATCTGGCCAGAGTATTCCTGGTTGTAAGTTCTTTTTCCTTTCAGCGCTTTGAATATATTATGTCCCTCACTTCTGTCCTGTAAAGTTTCTGCTTAAAAATGAGCTGATAGTCTTATGGGAGTTCCCTTGTATATAACGGGGTGTTTTTCTTTTGCTGTTTTTTTCATTCTGCTTTTATCTTTCACTGTGGGCACTTGGATTATAATGGGTCTTGGTGTGGGTCTCTTTGGGTCCATCTCATGTGGGACACTGTGCTTCCTGGAGTGGGATGTCTGTTTCCTTTGTCACGTTAGGAAAATTTTTAGTCATATTTCTTCAGATAGTTCTTTTTCTGTCTTTTCTCCTTCTGGGACTCCTTACTGCAAATGTTAGTAGGCTTGATGTTATCCCACAGGTCCCTTAAACTAGCCTCAGTTTTTTTTAAATTCCTTTTTCTTGTTACTGTTCTGATTGGGTGATTTCCAGTATTCTTAATTTTTTTTTTTTTTAACATTTATTCATTTTTGAAAGAGAAAGACAGAGCACAAACAGGGGAGGGCCAGAGAGAGAGGGAGACACAGAATCCGAAGCAGGCTCCACGTTCGAGCTGTCAGCACAGAGCCAGATGCGGGGCTCGAACTCATGGACTGCGAGATCATGACCTGAGCTGAAGTCGGCTGCTTAACTGACTGAGCCACCCAGGCGCCCCAGATTTCCAGTGTTCCTTCACATTACTGATCCATTCGTCTGCTGTTGATTCCCTGTAATGTCTCTTTCATATCAGCTGCTACATTCTTCATCTCTGTTTGGTTACTTTTTATGTTCTTTTTGTTCTCACTGTGTTCATCCATTCTGCTCTTGAGTTTGGTGAGCGTTTTTACGGCCTTTACTTGGAAATCTTTACCTGTAGATTGCTTATCCCTGTTTGATTTAGTTCTTTTTGCGAAGTGTCTTGTTTTTTGTGTGTGGAACATACTCCTCTGTCTTCCCATTTCGCCTCTGTGTTAGTTTCTATATAGTAGGTAGGTCAGTTAGGTCTTCTGGTCTTGAAGGAGTGGCTTTATGGAGAGGGTGTCTGGTGTGACGCAGTAGTGCACACTCCCCCCGTCACCTGCACCAGATGCCCCAGAAGTGACTCTTCTGTGGGTTACGTGCACCCTCCTGTTGTGTCTGGGTCATTATTGGTGTGGACTTGCTGGTGTGCTGGTCTGCCCTAGTGCAGCTGTCTGTGTGGGTCTGGCTGTGTCTGCTACCCGGGGCTGCTTAAGTGTGGCTAGCTCCCAACTGTTTGGCTGAGAGGTTCAGCTGTGACTTGAAGGCACACAGTATGTGGGGTTTGCTATGAGGTTTGGCTGAACCCCTGTAGGCATTCTAGTGTACAATGCTACCCCTACCCCCCACACTCAGGGTAGGAGTGCTTATGGGGCACCATAAGCATCTGAGTCCAACATCTGGGTGTGGTGAGGCAGAGAACCTTGCTAATTTTCTGTGTACTTGTTCTGTCAATCTCACACTATAATTTTGGATTTTTCTATTTCACTTGTGGCTCTATGTGCTTTTGTTCTATGTATTTTTAAGTTTTCTTATTCGGTGCATGAATATGGAGGATTTTTGTGCCTTTTTAATGAATATCACTATGATTCTCTATTCCTACTAATATTTTTTGCTATGATATCTACTTAACATAGCCCCTCTAGCTTTCTTTTATATATGGAATATCTTTTATTTACTTAGCTTCCTTTTATTTTTTAAACGTTTGTTTATTTTGAGGGGGGTGGGCAGAGAGATAGGAAGAGAGAATCCCAAGCAGGTTCCACACCATCAGTGCAGAGCCCAACATGGCGCTTGTTCCCACAAACCCGAGAACATGACCTGAGCTGAAATCAAGAGCCAGAAGCTCAACCCACTGAGTCACGCAGATGCCCCTAGCTTCTTTTTAAATACAGTAGATCTTTTCTCCCCTATTTTAACCTAGTTGGTTTTTTGTATTTAAATTGTGTTTCTTGTAGACAGTATTTGGTGGTCACTGCTTTTGTTTTCCGAATTGACAGTCTCTCCCTTTTAATTGCAGTATTTAAGCCATTTACATTTAAAGTCATTATTGATATGGTTAGATTTAAGTGTATTATCTCACTATATGAGTTGTATCTTGGCCATCTGTTCTTTATTTTCTTTTTTTCCCCTTATTTTGGAATATTAAAATAATTTTTTTAATGTTTATTCATTTTTGAGAGACAGAGACAGCACATGGGCAGGGGAGGGACAGAGAGAGGGAGACACAGAATCTGAAGTAGGCTCCAGGTTCTGAGCGGTCAGCACAGACCCTGATGCGGGGGGGGGCTCAAACTTGTGAATTCAAAATCTTGACCTGAGCTGAAGTTGGACACTTAACCGACTGAGCCACCCAGATGCCCCTGTTATATTTTTTTTATGATTCCCTTTTATTTCCTCCATTGGCTTCTTAGCTAAAACTCTCTCATTTTTTATTTGAGTCATTACTTTGGAATTAGCACAAGTACAACTCATCGGTCCATTTTAGGGTTTCATTACACCCCTTCATATTATTATAACTCTATAATAGTAGCTTCGATTTCTTGTCCGCCAACCTTTGTACTATTGTTTTTACACATTTACTTTTACATACGTTATAAACTGCATAATACATTGTTACGGTTTTTGTTCAGTCCAGCAATTCTGTTTCAAAGAAAGTCAAATCTAAAAATCTCACGTGTTGATTGATTTTTACATTTTTGGGACCGTTCATTTCTTGGTGTAGATCCATGTTTCCACCTGTTGACATTTTCTCTTATTGGAAGGACTTCCTTTATGTTTCTTTTAGTGCAGGTTTGCTGGTGATGGATTCTTTTAGCTCTTGTCTGTCTGGAAAAGTATCTCATATTCATTTTTCAAAGATTTTTTTTTTTTGCTGGATTTAGAATGCTGCCTTGACCGTTTGTTTCAGTATATTATAGATGTTGCTCCACTGTCCTCTTACCTGTGTTGTTTCTGATAACAAACCTGTAGTCACTCATTGTTCTACAAAATGCGTGGGTTTTGCTCTGGCTGCTTTTAAGAGTTCCTTTATCCCTCTTTTTGAGTAATTTGATCATAATCTTTCTTTGTTTAGTTTTCTGCAGGATTCTAATACTTGGGGCTCAAAGAAATTCTTGGACTCTGGGTTTATAGCTTTCAGCCTATGTGGAAAAAAATTCAGATCACTTATTCAAATTTGTATGCCCTACTCCCCACTCCGGGGATTCCACTTACAGGTGTATCATGTTATTTATGTTGTCCCCCAGATCACTGATGCTCTTTTCTAATCTACTCATTCTCTCCTCCCTTAATTTCTCCCTCTCTAATTCCCTTTCTTACATTCCTTCCTTTTCTTTCTTCTCTTTTGATTTGTTTATTCTCTCTTCTGACTTCGCATGGTGTTTATTGCTGTCGCTTGAAGTTTACTAGCCTTCTACAGTGTCTAAATTGCCATTAATCCCACGCCCTGGTTTTTTTTCAATCAGACATTGTCGTTTTCATTTGTAGAGGTGCAATTTGGGTCTTTTGAAATACCTTCTGTGTCTCAATTCAAGTTCTTAAAGATCTATAATACATTTATAGTATCTGCTTTAATATTGTCTGTGAAGTCACATACATTTGGTAGTTGCAGGACAGTTTGAATTTATTGGTTTTGTTTTTTCCTCCTCATATGGGTCCTATATTTCTGCCTCCTTTTGTGCCTTGCATTTTATTTATTGCATATCAGGTATCGTGAATTTTACCTAGTTGGGTGCTGGAGATATTTTTTACTCCTACCAACATTCTTGAGATTTATTCTGGGATGCAGTTAACTGGAAATGGTTATATCCCTTAGTGTCTGGCTTTTAAGATTTGCTAGGCAGTGCCTGAGCAATATTTACTCTAGGGCTAATTAATCCATATAAGTTTGGGGAATGTTCCATGTATGACAAAAATAATGCATGTTTTGTTTAGCATACAGTTCTCATCATAAACACTTAATTACCCTGAACCTAGAAATCAATTTATTTAGACGTTCCATATTTGTGCTGATTTTTTATGCTTGACTCACGCATTATGAAAAGAGTATGTCACATTTGTTATTTACAGTGTTTTGTCTATTTCTTCCTGTAACTCTAGTTGTTGCCCAATATGTTTTTGGGGCATGTTATTAGGTGCATGTTGTGCTATTATCATTATTTTTTCTTTTCTTTTCTTTTCTTTTCTTTTTTTTCTTTTCTTTTTTTTCTTTTCTTTCTTCCTTCCTTCCTTCCTTCCTTCCTTCCTTCCTTCCTTCCTTTCTTTCTTTCTTTCTTTCTTTCTTTCTTTCCATTTTTCATTCTTATTCCTTGGTCAGGCTTGTAACTTCTTTGTGCATTTGATTTTCCCCCCCTTCAAATCCTCTTTTTTTTCTTTCATTCTATTGAAATGGATATCTCTTCTTTTGTTTGGGTTCATTTTTTTTGTTTGTTTTTAATTCATTGCTTTATTTTCAAACTCTGTCCTTTTGTTTAAATGTGTTTTTTGTAGGAAAAAAACACATTACTAGAGCTTAGCTTGTGTTTTTCACTTCAACATCAGCCTCTGTTTTTTTGATTTTTGACTTTAACATGCTTATATTTACTGTAAAACTATCCTATTAAAACTTAATTTGCTTTCATGTTTCTTCTTTCCTAAATACTGCTCTACTTCTCTCTCCAACCCCCACCCCACTGCTTTGAATATTTGTATACAATTTTCTTTATCCAAGGGGCTACCCCTAATTTATTAATAATCATTTATATTACTATGCTTCCCTATGAATTTCTTATAATTAGTAAAAATAATGCATTCTCTCTGAATAAGACAACCACTCTAGTTTCCTCTCCCTTTCTCTTGTAATTTTCTCAGATGTGAGTCCATACCTCAACACCTGCATGTTGGTATCATCTAGAATCTAGTTTTGGAGTATTAAGAACGTATATTGGCTTTATCCTTTTGTACACAAAAGAAGCTTTGCTATGTTATTTACTTACTTTCACTTTTCTCTTTCTGTAGTACTTCCTTTAGACGTGTTCTCTAAAGGATCTATGCTGAAAATCTAATTTTGACCTCCTATTTTAAATGACTCCTATCTGTCTTGAATAGAAATTGTATTCCTGAGGTATCTTATTTCTGTCTCCGAGTTCCTGCATGCCTGCAGGTATCCACTAACTCTTTTAGTAAAGTGGACTCTGGGGAGAAGCTGAAGTCCAAGCCTTGAGGGAGGGGAAAGGGTATCTGACCCTCTAGCATTATCATATCTTGCTCTTGTCGCTACAAGTTTTTCCACCTCTCTACCAGCCGAATCTGTCTCTCACAGAATTTTCTTGTGCTTCCACCTTGGACACTGGTGTTTTCCAAGACTAGACTCCCTTAGTTTGAATTTTGTATACTTCAGGATACAGAGGGAATGAGGAGCAGATTGCATTGATGATTTATCAGTGGGAGCTGAGGTTTCTCCCTCAACAGAGTCACCCTAAGAGTAGGTTAAGTCCGCAGTGAGGTCTGACTCATTTTCCCTGAGTCAGTTCAGCATATGCCTTTCCTGAGGTGAAGCCACCAAAGTCTCTGGGGTTGCCTAGGAGGACAACCACCAAAATCAAATTTCTTCTAGACACAATCCATAGTGCATAAAAATTAATCAAGTCCTACCATGACTTGCTTTATTCATAATACTTAACGGTCATGTAATAGGAGTTTTTATTCAGCAGTTAAAGTTCATAAGTGCGGGTTTTACATGGAGATAGGTATTATGCTGATGGTTTAATTACACACCTTTTTGCACACCAAAGGAAATGGGTTATGCAGGTTTTGTAATTAAGGAAGGACTTTGGAGAGAGAATGAACCTAGGGTGAACTGATCTTTTTGAAAATGTTTATTTTTAAATTACTAACTCTTAGAAAATATCTAACCCAGGAAATGATACTTGAGGTTAGAAGTTGTTTGTATATAAACAACATGCTTGCTTGTGTTCTCTCTTTCTCTGTCTCTCCCTCTTTACACACGCGCGTGCGCACACTCCCACTCAATACAATTTTCTAGTTCTCATGATGGAAATTAAAATTTTACTTCCAGAACTTAATTTAGCACTAAGGAGGAACTAAATCTTTCCTTCAAGGCTAGCATAAGAGACTTTTTACCCAAAGACATCAATTTTAAGTCCATTAGGTAAGTCATCTAATGTTGGCCCCAAAATGATGCAGCGGGATCCCCAAACACTGGATTTCACTGAGTCCAAACTATCCACTTTCTCCAAATTAGATTCTGTTTTCATGGGACAAGATTTTCTACCTTCTCTGTGTTACTGAAACCAAAATATCGTTGACCCTTTCCTTCCCCTAACACATAATACGGCACATATCTAGGTCCAACCTCTTCTCTAACTCCAGGCTCCTTTGGTTAGCTGCCTACTCAACATCACAAACAGATATTCAGGAAGGTTCTGAGTTTAAAAGTCTAGAAAATTCTTCTGATACTACCATAAGTGTGTTCGTCTTATAATCTTCCTGGTTTGGTAGATGAAACTCTGTTCTTTCAATTTGTCTTTCAGTTTCATACCAAAAAGTTCTTTCATTTGATCACACCAAAAAAAATTTCAGGTCTCCACGGATTTTTATTCCTCATGGTGAACACCATACTCAGCAGCAAGTTCCATTGGCTCTATTTTCAAATTTTAACTCCTTCTCACCATTTCTGCGGCTGTCCCTGCGTCTCAGCCACCAGTCTTTCTTGTAATGGAGCCCTCTGCTTCTATATTTGCTTCCCAACATTTGCCGTGCAGCAGTCAAAAGAATACTTTTAAACCCAAGTCATTGGATGCCATGTTTATACTCATAACCTCCGCTGGCTTCCATCTCACGGAGAAGAAAAGCGAATGTCCTCATAATGAGGCCATTGGTACATATAATCATCTGCTGCCCATTACTTTTCTATCCTTGTTTCTTATGACCCTCTTTCTGACTCTCTATGTTCCAGCCTCAGAGCCTTTGCCTTTTCTCTTCCTTCTAGCTAGATTGATTTTCTCCTGAATAACTCCTTGGCTTGCTTCTTAGAGATATTTATTCAAATCTTACCTTTGATTGGGGCCTTTACTATGGCCACTATCCCACCAGACCTCTCCCTGGTCCTTTCTTTCCCATTGAGCTTCTTGCTTTTTCTGGCAATCACTTATCACTGTAAAACCTATGATTGTCTGTTTCCCCTTTCTGGAAAGGAAACTTGAGGTGGCAGGGGTTATTTTCTGCTTTTTTTTTTCTTTTCCCCCTGATAGAGCGTGAGCAGGAGAGGGGCAGAGAGAGACGGAAATACAGAATCTGAAGCAGGCTCCAGTCTCTGAGCTGTCAGCACAGAGCCCAACGCAGGGCTCAAACTCATGAACCGTGAGATATGACCTGAGATGAAGTCGGACCTTTAATCGAGTGAGCCACCCAGGTGCCCCTTCTGCTTTGTTTTACTGTTGAATTCCCAGAGCCTATAGGCACTCAGTAAAACTGCTTGTTAAATAAATGGCCTGTCTCGAAGGTGTGACTAGATTATAAGCAACTTCAGGGCTGGGAAGTATGTCTTTGATTGCTGTGAGCTCAACACAACACTCAGCACTAGTAGGGGTAGTGGACAGTTGTTGTTTTGGCTTTCCCGCCCAACTGTTCTTCGTTTTGTTTTGTTTTGTTTCAACGTTTTTTGTTTTTTGTTTTTTGTTTTTATTTTTGGGACAGAGAGAGACAGAGCATGAACGGGGGAGGGGCAGAGAGAGAGGGAGACAAAGAATCGGAAACAGGCTCCAGGCTCTGAGCCATCAGCCCAGAGCCCGACGCGGGGCTCGAACCCACGGAGCGCGAGATCGTGACCTGGCTGAAGTCGGACGCTTAACCGACTGCGCCACCCAGGCGCCCCTGTTTTGTTTTGTTTCAAGATAAAATAGTTGTACCCTATTCCCTATGATTCTGGTGGGTCTGGCAAACATGTATCTCACACACTTGGCCCGTTAGAGGATGTCCCTCCTGCCGTTGGTCATCCTGATTGGCTGGGAGATGAGGGGATGATCCAAGTTGGGTCGTTCAGTGTCTTGCCCTAGATTTCTCCAGTGGTGAGAGCCGGGGACATTCGTTCAGGGTTCACAGATAGAGCACCGCCTGTGGTCAGCTTCTGTACCGCACAGAGGAAAACAAGCCTCATAATCAAAATATTGAGCAGCTGGTATGCCACGGACAGACAGCAGGTAGTCCGAATTGGACGCTGAGCAGAAACAGTGACTCTACCATACAGCTGTGTGCCAGCCGTGTTGCAGCTGCAGCAACCTTCCTCTGTTACGAAGGCGTGAGGTTTCTACGCAGGGAGATGCAGGGTTTGGAGTGGGAGGGAGGAGAGTCCACCCTTTGAGTCCAATTCTTGATGTGTCTCATCTTGGTCTCTTCTTGAGTATCTTTCCTCCTCTTAAGCGACAGGCCTATTCGAGCCTAGGAACACATGTTTGGAAACATCCCCAGTTGGGGAAAGCTGTGTTCAATGTTAGTGACCCCTCTCTCTCTGTTAAGCTGTGATTTCTGCATTTGAGACTTGCAGGCAGTCAAGCCTGAAGGCAAATTTCCTTTGATCAAAAAAATGAGACAAATGCTATAAAACTTACCCAAGTCATTTTCCAATGACCTGGAGAAACCATCCCTTTTTGGCATCTTCGATTACACTGGGCTTGGTGGAAGCACAAAAACTCTAATTTTGCATCTCTTCTAGCCCCAGGGAGATGTCATTTTTCTCTCTAATACCAGAGTGGCTTGGAGTCCTAATTTTACCTGCGAGATGACAGAAGAGTTTAGAACATGTCTTTGACATGTCACATGACTCTTACGAAGCCACGGCAACGATTTGTCCAGCCCCTGCTTCTGTCTCGAGAACCATCTCGCCTATACGTTGCCCCACACTTGGCAGCTTCAGACGTACAGATCTTACAGATTCTTGAACTTGGAATGCTCTTTTCTACCCTAGGGACTTCACACATGCTGTTCTCTCTCTGAAGTCCCCCCTCCCCCACCCTGTAGTACACTCAGTAGGACTAGTTGAGTACCAAAGACAGAAAGCCACCTCATGCTGGCATATACAAGAAAATTTACTGGCTCAAATGATGGCAAATCCAGGAGTTTATCTCTACCTTCGGGCATGGCTAGATCCGGGAGCTCAAATGAGGTATCAGTATATCTCTAATTCTTATTCCCAGTTTTAGATTTTAGGTCCCTTCTTGGATTCCCATCTTGGTCTCCGTTTCAGCTGTCAGTATTATTCTGAGCTTCCACCTCTTTCTCTTTTGTTTCTGTTTTTTTTTTTTCTTTCTATTCTTTAGGTGGACCTTTTTCACAGCAAAAGTAGCCACTCGTAGCTCTAGGCTGATGTCCTAGCCAGTCAGTAAGACCTTCCGGAAAAGTATTTCTCTCAGTGGTTTTAATGGAAGTCTGGGAATGCGCACTGAGCGCGGAAGTTGAAGATGCTGGTGTTGCTGAAGTATCATTGACGGGGTGGGAAGGGGCGTCCCCTCCAAAGAAAAATGAGGGCGCTATACTTGAAGAATGGAAACGAATGCTGGTGAATTCAGTCTTGAAAAGCCCACCTAGCTGATTCATAGTCACCTTTTAGGTCTTAACTCAGCCTCTTGTCTTTGCAGACCTGTTCCCCGAGCCCTTCTCTCCAAAGCACATCTCTCTCTGTGTTACACATTCTTGTAACATGTGGAATTTTCTGTTTCTGTTTGAAGTTACTTGACACAATCCTGGCCCCCAGCTGGAGTGTCAAAGACAGGAGGATGGGCCCCGGGCTCAGTTTTTTCTCAACAGTATCCCATTTACTAAGAATCCATTCAGTGGCTTATTTGTTACGTAATACACTATCTTGCTTGGTCATGGTAACTGTCCTGTAATGTGAAAATTTTCACTAAAGCTCAGAGAGGTTTAAGTAACTCGCCCAATGTCGTGCAGGCATCAGGAAGGCAGGGATGCTGAAACCCCATGTATCAGACTCTACTTCCAGGCCTATGTGCTCCAGCTTCCGGCCTCATTCCCCACCAGGCGCCTTCGGATTGGTCCTACAAGCAACAGGACAGAGCGAACCTTGTCCTCATGGAGCTCACTGTTGCTCTAGCATGTTCTCCAGACACACTGGTGTGGGATTCTAGATATTGAGGTGATTATCTTTCAGAAAGATTTTTAATGTACCTCATAAGAAAGACCCAAGGAGGGAGTAGGGCTGTTGACAGGAGCAGGTGGTCCGCAGAAATAGTCCTCTTTGAGGTGAGGCAAGTCAGAAAGACCCCATGATGCACAGGAGATTCAGAGTCTTTGTTCTCCCCTCAGGCATTGTTCTCCTGCCATTGTGTCTAATAGTGGGCACCACCGGTATGGGATTCACACGTAAATGGTTTCCTCTGTATTATCTGACAACTTTGTAATATCCTCAAAATGAACATCAGTGATTCTCTTTTGAAGCCTAGAGCTTTAAAATCATGGGATCATATTTGCTACCTTTCTGTGAGACCCTTCCTTTTGCTGAGAGGCTCTTTGGAGGTAGGGAGCATGGGCAGCACTCACATAGGGGCTGCAGAGGAAACCATGGACCCAAATGCTGACCCTGCAGAGCCTTCCCCATGGGACTCGGAGTGGGTTACTGAGGAAACCTCAGTGTCCTCATGTGCAACCTGTCAGTGACCCTTGCCACCTTGCAGGTTTGGTGTGACAGTCTTTGAAGTGACCCTTGGTTTGGTTGGCCTTGAAATTCATAGGCGGCTTTACATGGCAGGTTGTGGAATGTGACTGCAGGGGCTCATGCCACCTGTAGCCTTCCCAGTAGTGTGACATTGTTTCCTCCACTCAGCAGATGGGAGCATCTATCCGTGGTCCTCATGCTGGAGGGTGGAGGACAGCAACGAACCATACAGGGAGTGTTTCTGCCCTTGCAGTTGGAGGGGGATGTGCCATAAGAAAAAACACAAATGAATATATCACGTTGAGAGGTGCTAAGCACGATGGGAACAATCAAGTGGGCAAGGGGATGTGGAATGTAGAGGCTAGAGTGGGCACTTAGGGTGCCATTTACAGTGCGTGGTCAGGAAAGCCCTCTTTGCTGTGGCCTTTGAAGGAGGGAGGATGTGAGCCAGGAAAAGAAGGTCCACCATGATGGGAATAGAAACACTGAGCCTGGAGGCAGAGCGGGGTTGGTGCCCAGGAAATGCACGGTGTGGCCAATGTGGCTGGGAAAGGGGGGGGGGAGGGGGGGAGAAGCCTTTTGCTCACCTGAGTGTGAAACTCATTTTGCACCACGTCCCCAGGTCTTATCAAGCTGGACTGTGTACAGCACTCAGATCCGTTAATAAGCATTAGAATTACGATGTTGCCATATGCTTGATACAGGGGAACTGCAGGGATGACTTTATTTCGTGTCCTTCTATACCTTTCTTGCTAACTCTGCCGGGAAGTCCCATGCCGCTGACATCCCAGCTTTATTGCCTCTGCTTAGAACTTTCTCCTCCTCCTTCCACGCTGGCATGCTCTCCTTCATCCTTTGGGTTCCCGTTAAACGTGCTCTGGGATGCTTCCCTGATCGCCCCCAGCACGATTCCGTGGTGTTCCTAAATACTCCTGCCCTTCCCTTCTCCTTAGCACTTACTGCATTGCAGGGCACCCTGAACGTACAAGAGCTCTCTTCCCAGTGAACCGTTGGGTACTGTGAGGCCAAGGCTGTGTTTGTCTGAGTTCCAGTTGTACATCCAGGGTCGAGTGTGAACAAGTCATTTAATGTTTCTTTGTGGGTAGATGGATGGCTAGAAGCATGCATGCCTGCTAGTGAAATGTGTTCCTAACGGGGCATGTTACCAGGCAGAGTTCAAGTAGATGATTATTACAATATTGGTGAAATATGGAGTCCCACACGAACCCTCTTGGGCTGAGACCATAGATTTCATCAAGAGAAGTCCCCAAGGGGGCACATGTTATTAAATGGTGAGAATTTTAAAATCAGAAGGAACCCTTTTTGTCATGTAGTTAAATGTCCTCAATTGACAGAAAGAGGAAGCACGGGACCAGAGAGAGGAAGTGACTTGTCAAGGTCAATCAGGTTGTGTGATAGTCAGGGCTGAGATGGTAATCGGGCATTTGGATTCTCTAGCATTTGATTCAAAGAGTGTGCTTCGTGTGGTCTCCTTCAAGCGTCCCAGGATCCAAACACCGACATGCTATACTGGGTCATAGGTAGATCAATCCCATGCTTGGGAGGGACTGTTACGGTATGTTCTTGGGTTTGGATGTTTTAGACTTGGTGCATTTTGTGGGTAGGAAACCGCCACTTGGATGCGAAGTACTTCTGAAAGGATTTCAATTTCTGGAACAGACATACAATGCTGCGACTTGCTGAGCCAATTTTTCCCCCATCCATAGAGTCCTAAAGTAGCAAGCTTGATTTGAAAATAAAGTATTAGTAAACATTTGAAAGTGAGAAACAAATTATTCCCAGAACACTTAGCTCCTTCCTTCAAATACACACTTGAAAACTGCTAAGATTCTATTCCGTGAGAATGCTTGAATCTCTCCCTAAATCATAACACGAGTAAACTTACTGAAATATTTTTACAATTTTATTAGAGGTTTTAATTCACTGCTTTATCTATCTCTGTTAGACTGCAAAATAGCTTTAAATATTCAAGTGGTAATTAATGAATCTTTTATGTTGCAAATCAAACATTTTCATCTGTGCGCTGGTGGAGTAGCAGTGAGGAAGGATTTCAGGAATAATTGTTTCTCCCAATTCCACACTGTTGACTAGCTCGTGCCTTGTGTTTTAGGAGTGGGTTTCCCTTTGTTGCCTAGTGGGGCTCATGCTCAGCATGGACGATGTCTGCTGTCTTTCTGGAGGTCAGGATTTCTTATGTGTTTCCTGCCAGAGACATTCCCGACTGGATGGAAAGTCTTTGAATGTGGAATTTTTGCTTGAGTGCAAAATAATAAAAAGCATGTGTATGTTAAAAAAGGATCAGCTTAATGGCAAATGAGCATTGGCTTACGTTAATATTCTATTACAGTAAAAACTTCTATTTAATAAATTTTCTCCAGACTTTTTTTTCCTCCCAGAACCTAACGTATTTTTCTAAGTGGCTTGCCAACCTAAAGAAAGTATATATGATACATTTGATTTATGTTAAGTCAATAACACGCACAAGCCATTTAAAATTATATTTTAAGTGTGGAAATAGCAACCCAAGGAAACACATATAGTACTATATATTCAGAAGGGAGTAGTGTTAGCTTTTCAGGGGCTGAAATGCCTTGTAAATATTATTCTATTTAAAAGATATTTTAAAAATGTGGTGCTTTTCTGTCAGATGGCAATAAAGCAAGGCTGAAATCCTGTCCTATAGTTCAAAACCAAAAATCAAGCTGGTCTTAAAGACTTCACATGACAAAATCATTTTCCTTTCCTCTCTCTCTCTGCCACTCATGAGAAATGATTCAGGGAGAGAGCAGCTCTCCAGAACGTTCACCGAACAACTGACAAAATCTTCATTGGAAGGCACCCCGTGTTCCTCCACGGCCCTAATTAATACTGGACTTGGTGACATTTATGTATCAGGGCAATAAGCTAAACAGGAAACAATTTATGTCACCTAAAGCTTTTTAACAAATCGATGCAACTATTTGTAATTGCTTGTTTCACAAGATGAAAAGTGCTAAGGCCTGATCTTCGCCCACGGATTTGTGGTCAACCTGACCCGAGCTTCCGTTGTTTAAAAAAAAAGGAAGGGGGGGGGGTGGCAGTTGGTGATCTGCACTGACTTCCATCAAGTAATCCATATTGCTAATATTTCTGGAATTTTAATGTAGTTACAATTTATAGCCGATCAAATGTGGTTACCTAAATTGCTGTTGCTAGTAGACAGTTTAACTGTCTTTATTAATTACAGTATAATTTAATGTTTGAGTACCGGCACTTGTGTTGGTCATTTTTACAGCCAGAGCAGTTACCGGCCTTATGACGAACCATTTTAGCATTTTCAATGGAAATTTGCTAATATGATGAGTGATAAAAATGTCACAAGCTGGTAAATAATGATTATTGCTTTGGCTGAAATTAATTCTTGAAAGGCCGGTTACCTTCAAATTAACATTATAACTTGGAAGCTTGTCTTTTTCCCATCCCCTATATTCTTGGTAGAAGCCAAAAAAAAAAAAAGAAAAAGAAAAAAAAAAGGAACACTGACCATTCTGAATATATATATATATATATATATATATATATATATATATATATAGAGTATTAAGCATCGAATGTCATTTTGCAATCAGAGTGGAAATAAGACGACATAGGGTTTGTTTGTTTTTTAAATAAAATACTGTTTAAAAATAAATAAAAGTAGGTTATATCTAGAGTGATGGCTTTCTAATCCAAATATTGTCCCAGTTAAACCAGTGTTTTTGTAGGTAATTTAATTTCCCTCCAATGTGAATTCTGTCTTAAACCTTTCATCAATCAGTCAATGCCTTAAATGAAGGTTTTGAGACCCGACTTCACTTTAATAAAGAATACTTTTATTTGACTCTACTACAATGAAGATGAAAGACAAATCATGATTACTACCCTCTACGTAAATATGTAATATCAAAGAACGCAAAATCTAGTAAGTCAAGAATGACTAATTATACTTTGTTTTGGTCTTTTCGATGGGGAGGGGAGTGGAGGACGGGGACATGGGGAGTTAGTATATTGTAGCTGTTTGTGTTGGTGTGAAATTAGTCTAAGACTCGAGGCTCCTAATATATAAAGGCCTCCATTTAAACGAACCAGTATTTTGGGTTTCCTGCCTCATTTCTCTGAGCAACAAGCCTTAAATGAGTGAGCAAAAGAGCATGTTCCTGCTTCAGAAGAATTCCAGAAATACAACTAAAAAGGGACTGTGCATACAGCCTTCACTAACGCATGGTCATACTTGGTTTGGGTCCTTCAGCTTATTCAAATATGTGTACATATTTAATTTTACCAACTGCATATGCTGTAAGCAGTATTTATGTGTAAGCCTGGCATTTAAAGGAATTTCAATTAACCCTAATATTATATTCTTAGCAGCTAGATGAGAATTAAGGGTTCAAATGTTTTATTAATTATCAGACTAGAGGGCTTCTAGACTGTAGCATAACTGTTAATGAAAAGAGGACACTACTTTGCAACTTAATAGCAAAACCTATATTAAAAAAAAATTTTTCCCCTAAGACGGGCTTTTCAAAACAATGCTCGGAAAGCACGTTTACGTATTCCTCACCGGCAGCCGGTGTTTGGCCGAACAGCAGCTTGGTTAATTTTCAAGTCCTCTTTTGGCTTGTGCTATGCTCTGAATTACATCCAGAAGGGTTTTATGTTACTACGGTTTGGCCACTTCAAGTGCTGTTTTCAATATACCAATTTAATTTTTACTGAAAGATGATGCCCCTTCTCATCGATCCTTAGAATACACACGACATAATAATTTAAAAGACAAATAGCAGGTTTTTTGTTTTTTTGTTTTTATCAAGGTATGCGGTGACACAAATCTTGAAATCAAGATGGTATTTCTGGAATATTTAGTTCCTCGTGCTTCACTGTTTGCTGTAGTGGATGTGGTTATCTAGCATACTTTTGATAGAATATTTTTATAAAATCATTTGTTCTAATCTAAGCATTTATCATTATATGCAAAAAGATTTCTTGATGAGAATATTATAGACGGTGCATGTTTTTGACATTAGCATTTTATTTGGATGACTAATCTTGCAGATGTGAAATTTTAATGAATTATTCATGAAATTGCTTTCCTGTGAAATTTTAGTTTGCTCTTAATGCTAGTTATTAAACATTTTGTGGGGTTTTTTTTTCTGGATAAAATTTGATGAAGAAAAATAAGGGTGCACTTCCTTGGGAGAAAAGGTAGCTTCTATAGCTTTTGTTTTTTTTCCAGTTCTCTAAGTGGAAACTCGGGACTTTGAAACCCTGAGGATGAGAGCTTCAGCCCTCTGTGATGATGAAAGCTTTTAGTTAAGACTGATTTTAATTCTGTGTTGCAAGCAGCTGGTGATAAACCTAAGGCAGATGCCTAACATACAGTATCAGCAGGTCAGAAGGGGAAAGAAACTTAGGCTGTGGCGACTTTTTACTACCAGTGTGAACAAACAGCATTTTTATTGCATTTGAGAATGCTATAATGTCAGTCATGAGTACTGACTACACAACATTTTTTTTTTTTTTATTGTCTGTATCCACAGACACGGAATGATGGAATTACAGTTGATGTCAAGGAATGAGTTTCTTTTATGCCTTATCAAAACAAAACAAAACAGAAAAAAAAAAATTCTTGTTACTGGCAGCACATATCCACGAAGCACCGTGCTCATAGTCCGGACTAGACCATCTTCATCAAGGCTTCTGGGTAGCAGAGATCGTGGGAACTACACCGGCCCCATAAAATGCCTTTAGAATTTTAAGTCTCATTCTCAGGATAAAAAAGCGAAACCAACATTCAAAAACATCCAAAATATCAAGAGGGTATATATACCATTAACCAACAGGTACCCAAAAGATTCAAAATCCTTACAAGCATGTTCTTCTTTGTACCCTTGGAAACGGAGCTCAGCTGGAATGTGGAAAGGAGAGGAGATATTTTTTTAACTTTTTTTTTTCCCCCACAATAAAATAGCTAGTGATTTACATCAATCAGATTTTGGGTTAAGAATCCAAGGTATTCTTTCCTAGGTCTGACGGAATGCTGGCTGTAATGTTAGCGCTGTCCGAGGGTGGCAAGGTTGGCGGTCACTCTTCGTGTACAGAAGCCTTGATATTTCATTTCACTGCTGGTTTTCAACGCGGGCAGCGTCACTTGTCTTACAAGGACAGACTCTAGGGACAGGTAGGATGGATTCTCATTCCTGACCGTGCATTTGCCCGATACAAGGGACTGTCTCCCTAATGTACGCTTTTCTTTGGAGAAAAAAAAAAAAAAAAAAAAGGAAAAGGAAAAGTAACAAATTGTCTTTACATCTTGGCACCTTGTAAAGTTTTTTTTTTTTTTATACAAAAAAGTTCAATAGCTTTGACAACTCCCCATTATTAATCACTACTTCACTGATAAACTTTGAAAGTGTGACCCTGGAATTTCATCATGCAAAATATTTACTGCAGCAGGAGAAAACATTTTTTTAAACAGCATTTTTTTTTCTCTTTTCAAATGTATGAACTTGTTTAAGATAGCCAGGAAGGCAGTGGTGGGATAAACACAAGGGATAGGAATGTATCAAAAAACAGATTAACACACACGCGCACGCGCACACACACACACGAATCTGTACAAAATGCTCTGATCAATGAGAACAGAAAAAAAAAATCTGTCAACTATGTTACAATTTAAAAGAAAAAAAAAGGTTAGGGAATTTCTCCCTCCCACATGTCAGGAAATGTCATCCAATATTCTTAAAGCAAGGATAACTAAATAAAATACATGTGCAGCAAATTCTGCAATTCCATTACATACAGTAGTTTTTTCCCAAAGCTATTTTTTTTTTTTTTTAGTATCGTTAATATAAAGCAGTTGCACAAAAAGCAAAGGTGTTTTGACAAACAGGTGTATGCATTTATTCCTTTTTAGGAACAATATCTAAAAAAAGAACCGCCCTCTGCCCTCCCCCAAAAAAGACAAAGATTCACACAAGACACATTGGAATATATGTACAACATAATAAACCCCATCCTAAAGAAGCGACTGGAATAACCCCCCCCCCAAGGGATACAGAATCAGAATTGTAAAAATCATAGTGAAGTTTGCTTGCTGTAAAGCCTGAGAATTTTTTTTTCAATTGGTTCTTCTGCAGGGTTGGGAGACCTGCAAAGATAAGTAAAATCTAATTTTTCTTTTTTTTTTTTTTTTTTTTGCTACAGTCTTTAGACTAAGCATGCAAGACATACGACTAAGTGCAACTGAGTGAAATGTATTTTTTTTTTTATTTTCATCATTCCCTAAAGGTTTGAACTGAGGTATGCGTACTAACAGTTTCTCATGCTGTTATCTTTACTCATGTCTAGCTACACATGCTGAGAATGAACTAATCTACCAGATTTTTATCCTCTTTTGAATACCAAACGAACCAGCAACCACTCAGTTTAGAAGCACAGGGCCCCCTTCCCATGACCCTGTCTGGCTACTGCCTGCACATCATGAAGCTGCCTGGAAAAGTTAAAAAAAAAAAAAAAAAAAAAAAAAAGTCTCGAGTGACCACAGACTGCCCTTTATACAGAAAGCACAGTGAAGCTTCAAAAGAAATGGCCAAAGAAGTTTTTGTACCAAGCTCATGAGTGGACGGGAGTGTTACTTTTTTTTTTTTTCTTTCAATGGAAAATGCTGACCAAAGCCTAATTAGAAAAAAAGGAAGGAAAAAGGAAAACATTAAAAAAAAAAAAAAAAAAAAACCAACAAAAAACCGGAAGATATATGCCAAGACAAAGCATAATTCATGCAGTGATCCTAGCACGGTCCTTAAAACCAAAGTGGCATACCTCTTTCTGTAAAAAGAAAAACAAAAATGTATTCTAGAAATGTGCCTGTGATTTAGTTCCAATGTAGAAGCTTTTGTTTTCTTTACATTTTTTCGTAACTGTCTCCTTTACTGGTTACCCCTAATCTTCAGTGGCATCCATTCAGGTTTTTGAGATGGGACTCCCTTCCTTCTTTCGCTTCTGTAACACTGTGCCCCATTTTCACCTTCAGCAGCCCCATAATCTCTCTTCAGGAATTTTGGTCTCTGTCGAGGTACAGAACAAGAAAAAAAAACTAACAAAAATAACAACTTTGGTTCCATTGCCTACTTGGTCTTCTAAATTTCTTCTCTGAAGAAGGAGTTCTCTTTCTCAGGTTAGCAATAGCCTATAACGCATCAATTGCCTCTAAAATTCTTTCGCCTCCTTTGATCAACAATAAGAGGATATTTGGCTTCATCAGATAAAGCATAAAACAGAGAACATAATTTACCTTTGTGTAATATCTTTGGTAATTTTAGAAAAAAAGGTACAAAGAATATAAATTAAGCTCCAAAGGGCTCTCAAACTAAAACAAAAGCTACGGTCCTAGATAAATAAATGAGTGACAGGAAAGTGGGTGCAGAGTGGAAGCATTGAGGGGTTCCTAAGGACTGAGGTTGTACTGACCGAGGGCCGTCACGTTCGGCATATGCCACGTTTCTTTCTCCAAACGCTCAGGGGCGCCATGCACCCCCGTCTCCTCGATGTCTTCTACTGTTAGTTTTGGATACTGGCTTGGTGGGATAATATTGCATAACAAACTCAACTGCAGTACCGAATTTGCACGTTTGAAATTAACACTTTAGCATTTGCTGAACTCAGTCCTCATTAACTTCCATCACAAATTCAATCTGAAATCTAATTTGCATTCAAACAGATTAATGCCACCAAGCAGGTCTGGACTGATGTTTAAATTCAGCGCCGCCAACCACTTTTCAGCAGAGTTGCTCAGGGAAGCCAGCTTTTTGGCCATTTTGCAAACAAAGCAACCCAGCCTGGTTTTAACATCAGAGAGCTTGTGGCCCATGGCAACTTGGTTACCCGAGGGAGAGCCTTCCACAGCCACACTGTCCGTCTAGCAGGAGAATCTGGGGGGGGGGGGGGGGGGGGTAGTGCTGCCTATGTGTCCTTGTGCTCGCAGAATGCTGTGGCATTTACTGACAATGATGGTAGCTGCAAAAAACAAAACAAAAAAGAAACTGAAACCACCCCCTTCCCACCTCCAATACTGCTTCGTGGAATGAATCTGCATTGTTCCTAGGGTGTCTCTCTCTCTCTCTCTCTCTTTTTTTTTTCTGTCATTCATTCTCTTTCTGGCAGGACTTCAGGTCTGTGTGAGAGGACCTTCATGTGTAGAGAGTGCAGCATTTGGGACCTTTTTTGAAAAAGACCAAAACGGAATGTTTTCTGATTTTAGAGAAAACGTGGTGATGTCTGAAGGAAAATGGAATGAGTGACAGAAAACTACAAACGAGAAATGACATTCAGCTTTGTATAATAAAAACACCTATTAACATTCATCACAAGGTACAGAAAACTTTAAGCCTCCAGGAGGCCGTGGGCCCAAATGGAGGCCTGAGGTCAGAACTTAAAATGGTATAGTAGAAGCAAAAAAAAAAAAAAAAAAAAAAAAAAGCAATACATTAAAAAGTTTGGGATAATTACTTTTTTTTTAACCCCCTCCCCCCAATACACACACAAAGGCCTTCCCCATCCCAACTGGAAGCAAAACAAAAACGAAAAAAAAAAAAAAGGGAGTAAAGGCAGTGATAATCAACATGCAGTACTGTGCAAATAGGTCGTCCATTGGAATCCTTAAATTCTGGGCAGAGGCTTGGTCTGCAGCTTAGACGCACATGCTCAGTTGGGTGTCCTCGGTGTCCCACGTCGGCAGGACGGCAGTTCAAAGTCTGCTGCTAAAAGTGAATCAGTTTAGCAAATTTACAACACTGATGTTGACTGTTAGGAGAGGAAAATCCCAAGTACCAAACAAGTCCATCCAATGCACAGAGTACAAATTCCTTTTTTCAACAAAAAGTAGAAAAATCAAAAATACTCCCAAATGGGATTCTTGATGGCACTCAGAGTTAACACGTTTCAGAGTTGTCCGAATGGAGTGAAAATCCTCCAGACTGTACAACAAATGGAGAACAATTTCACTGCTGACTTTTGACGTGTTTTTCCCCCCCAATCTTCGTTCTTGGGGTTGGCCTGCCCAGAGACGCTCACTCCATGTCCTCATTTACGGGTTCGTCTTCGTAATCTCGGTCGTGGTCAAAATCTGGACTGTGGTTGGCTGTTGTCACTAAGGATAGAGGCCCTTCAGCTTCCTCTGGATCGAGGGGCTCTTCTTTGACGTGCACAGGATGCCTGGAAGGAAGGAAAACAGGTTCACTTCACGGAAGGCCCTTCCCGGCCAGGGCAAGTTGGGGGTGGGGGCAGCAAAAGCCTCCCTAGATGGAGGACCGGGTGGTGGCTATTTAAATTCAAACGAATGAAACCTTCATGCCATTTAAAATTGCGTTTCTCAGTGCCACATTCCAAGTGCTCAAGGGCCCCGTGTGGCCCGTGGCTACCATACTGGATGGCAGAGAGAGAAAAATTTCCATCAGGGCATAAGGTTCCTGTGGGGCAGTGCTGTTCTAGAACAGTCCCTGGCCAGAGCAGCCTCTCCCGCAGGGGTGCGTTTCACACTTTAAAGCCCACTCAGATCACCTTGCGCTCCTGTTAAAGTGCCGCGTGTGTCTCAGCAGGGGGGGGCATGGGGCCTGAGACTCTGCATGTCTGACAAGCTCCCACGCCATGCTGCTGGTCCGAGGAGGACCATACTCCGAGTACCAGATAACAGGCCCCGCAGGGGCATCCTGGGTGGAAGAATACAAATCTTGGAAGAATTACGTGAAATAAGAATCTGCACTACAATGGTGTTTTGTGGGGACCACAGAGTGCGGGAGGCTGGGCTAATCATGGCTTGCTGTGTGTTCTGCTTTGCTAGTTAACATGCAGAACCTGTGAAAGAAGTCTCCAGAGACCGACCCCAAGCGAGGTTCTATCATTAATCAACTTCAAGCAAACACAGCAAAGAGACACCATGATACATGCTTGAAACTCCAAATTAATGCATATTTTTACAAACTGTCAATAAGGCGAGAAAAGCCCTGCCAGGAAACACAAACGGAGAGGAAAAGGCTCGCCCAACACAACAATACGATAAGAAAGCAGAGCCCCAATCAGAATAATAACGCTGTCAGCTGTAAACAAGGCAAAACAAGAGGCCCGGCTGGTAGCGGCCACCGGGACGCCTTAGCCTGTGACGAGATCTGCCAACTTTCTCATTATGGACCCGCACAGGGTTCACCTGAAGGGGACTGCGGGGGATCACGCGAAACCACGGGGATAACAATTGAGAAATGTTGTTCGTAAATCATATTTACAACCGATCCTTTGCAAATACAAATTACTTTCTGTTGCAAGCCTTTTGATATGTAAAAGAACCATTCAAGTTAAAATGGTCCCATCGCTGGGACAAGCTGCAGAAGGGAGGATTTTTTAATTGACACTATCAAGTATTAGTAATAAGAGGTGGTACTGGGGATGGCCGACTTCCTAAATAATTGATGTACGCAAACCCCAAAGGCCACTCGAACCATTTAAAAACAAACAGGAGTGCTTTGGACTGCCCTTGATGATGTGAACCTTCAGAAAACCAATTGACTCTAAAATTAGCACAGCCTAGAGAGGGTTTGGGGGTAGATGTCAGGGTAAATAGCTTTTAAAAAAATGGTGCCCATGTTCTTCAAAATGATTTGCAAAACGAAATTTATCGAAGTTGTAATACAGCCCATTTGACGGGTCGTGCTCCGTCTTGTTTTAGTTTCTTTAATGGTCCTACTTATTTGTGTTTGTACAGTAAGGCCGAGGAATGGCTGTGTAATTGAAGAGCCCCCGTGAAAAGTGAAGATGGGGTTCACAGATCAGTAGGAACTTCAGTAAGGAAATGGCAGAGCACTGAAACCTCCCAGGATACCTTTGAAGCCAGCCCTCGGAGGAAACCCTCTATGCTTTTGGGAAGAAATTAGGTGCAGTGACGATGACTCCTTTAGAAAACAATCACCCAAAATCCCAAATTAAGGTAGGTTTTTTGTTTTTGCCTATTCTCTCCCATGGGGGTAATATTTTTACATACTGCATACAGAATGGAAGTAAGATTATTTTGCTAGCTTTTTCAGTTGTCATTTTTATGGCTGTATGAGATCCCTTGTGCGGACCCATCAGTCCCTTAATACTGGGTGTTTCGTGACGGTCTTTTTTTTTTTTTTCTCTCCTTTCTTTTGCTCTTTGAATAATAGAGTAACCACTTTTATCCATTAATCTTCCTATTTCTGCTGATTTACCTCCTCAGGATAAATTTCTAAGAATGAAATTCTGGGAGCAAAGGCCAAAAACATCTTTATGGTTCTTATGATTTATTATAGTATTAATTTCCAAAGGGGCTGTATCAATTTAGATTCAACTTCATCAGCTCCAAGCATGACTTTTATTTTTATTTAAAGAAAAAAAAATTTTTGTTAATGTTTGTTTATTTTTGAGAAAAAGAGCGTGAGCGTGGGAGGGGCAGAGAGAGAGGGAGACACAGAATCCGAAGCAGGCTCCAGGCTCTAGGCTCTGAGCAGTCAGCAAAGAGCCCTTTGCGGGGCTTTAACCCACAAACTGCGAAGATCATGACCTGAGCTGAAGTCGGATGTTCAACTGACTGGGCCACCCAGATGCCCCCCCCCAAGCGTTGCTTTAAAATATTCTGTTGGTCAGCAAGTGTAAGGTAAGCGCAGGTTACTTTAAATTGCGCTTCCTGGATCACTGACAATGGTGAACGTTTCTTCATATTTCAGTATCATATTTTCACTATTCAGTAGCAGTGTTACTTCCCAAATTACCCCCTCTTCTCCACTGATTCACGTTTGGCAAGAAATGTATCTGTGTGTTACCAAGTCCTGTATTGAAGTTCACTGTAGTATCCTGGATCATCGTTTTCTCACTTTTCCTTCTTTTATGCTTAATTATTCATCTATTCAGGTTTATAAACCTGAATTTGAGTTTGGGAGGGGGTGGGAAGACTGAGAAATAGAATATTCTTGAGGAAGTTCTTGCTTTGTAATTTTTGACTCTGACGACTGTTTCGCTAGGCACAAAAACAAACCAGATACAGTGTAAGTCTCCCCAAACACAGGTCACGTTAGAGAATATTTTGTTTTCCCCTGAAAATTGCACCTGAAGTCAAGTATGATTACTGACCAACCCCAAGACACAGGTTAAGACCCTATCGTGCATGCTGGCTTGCCCCAGTGCCTAATGCGGAGCCCGTCCCCGACAAATGCTAGCTCACTGACGAGATCTGTGTGACAGCCTTGACAACACAACTGAGTTAGATATTAAGGCTCCTTAAAGCTCCAGAGAAATGCAATCCAGCCTCACAACATTTCTTCGTACCAGCAGATCCCCCCCCCTGAGTGTGGCAAATGCAGTCACACGGGCATATGGCGCTTCAGAGAATCCAAGAGAATGGATTTCCAAGCAAGATACATTTCAGGTGAGATGCAAACTATTTAAGATACTATTCTTCACATACAAGTGAGTGTCCCCTGGAAATCAGAACTGCACGGGTGCGCCATCTTGCACGTCACCCCGCTGCCCCACCTTTCTCTCCATCTCCTACTTGCCAAACAGTTCCCGATGGAAACGGTGTGCAAAACCACACACTTCCCTTCTTACATCTGAGTAATTCCTTTGTTTAGCCACTCTGGGAACATGAGAGTTTTTAACTAAAGCTGACTGGTGTTTAGAGGCATTGTGTTCTGAGGGTGTGTGCACAGCATGGAGTATTTTGCTTTGTAGCTCCGTTAGTTCCTATCGGGATAAAAGTATAATGCCCCAAAGCCATAATTATGGGAGTACTTTCTAGTGTTTCAAAGGGGAAACAAAATGGGGTAGTAGTGGAGTGTCCCGGGAAGGGTAAGAACGGGGAGCTCGGTTTCAACACTAGATCGAAGCTTGGGCTGCCGGTCCTAACAAGGTTGTTTAAGCCACGCTATAAAGTTTACAGCTTGATTTATTCCAACAGACTAGAACAGTTAAGAAACCATTTGCATCATAGCCGGGTGATGCATACTGCACAAGAAGGAAAACTGTGTCATTACAGAAGTCGCTTAATGGAAACAGAGGGTCAAAAAGAGTAACATTCTGTGACACTGGGAGCGGGCACAAGGGCGATGCTGTTAACACACAATTATATTCAGCAAACAGCGCAAACCGGGGAGATGTGAGCAACGGCGTGCGTCATGACATCTGTACACAGGGTTTCCTTAAACACAGCAGAAAACAATGGAAACCTTCATTTCGTTAAAAATTAAGCCGCTTGTGATAGATGGTTTCTGGTAATGCTGGGGTTCATTCAAAGTTAGGAACTTTGCAGGGGCTTTATCTCGTACAGTAAAATTAGCATCATTCTCCACTGTTGCCCGAGGCTCTGATCCAAATATCTTTCTCTCTTCAGTAATCCTTTGCACTACGTTAACAGGAATGTATATCCACCAGCCCTTTGGAGTGCAGATAGATTGTGAGGAATAGTCTCTCTTCCAACCAGTAACTTCGGATATATTTGCTTTAATGAGTATTGCTTGAAGCGGCTTATATACCAATTTATGTTTGCTCTGAACTTCCTTAATATCTGAGTAAACACTCCTGTCAGGACAATGATTTAAAGACGAACACGAGTGTGATAACAATAAAGTCGGGAGCACCAGATTGCTTTAGAAGAGGTGATGTGTGGCAGAATCAGTGTGAAAGACAAACGCATTCTTGAAGTGTTGTGTACTAAATGTGAAGAGATGGTTCCTGTAAATTAAAAACGATTATTTCCATCTTTAAAGATCCTTTTCAAAGCTCTCTGGGCATGACATTCAAATGCTAAATAATCAAATTTCAGATTCCCCTCGAACCTACCCATTTCCCTGGCAGACAGCCTTTTTTCTTTTTCTTTTTTTTCCCTGCTGTCATTAGATGCCAATTCATTCTGTTGCTAATCGCTCCAGGTCACACTATCACTCAAATTACCTTAAAATAAGATGTGGGTCAAGGAATTCACAAACAGGGTGTAGACAAGGGGCCGATTCCAGGAGCTGGCAGTCCTGGAAAGGCTGGATTGGTTTGTCCCTTTAAAGGGGGCAACGGTTTAGCAGATGTTTGGTAAGAGATAGAGATGGCCACTCCCTGGCATCCCCCGCAAATCCAATCACTTGGAAAAACGTGGTGTCTCTTCTCTTTGCAGCCTTCCCGAGCGGAGAGGGAGCTCTTCCTCCTCGGGAGGCATCGGAGCCTCTGGGGAGGTCTGCCCAGTCCCTGTGCTGTTCACATTCAGCGTGGACAACCATCGCCCATCACTTGATGCAGTTATACGGTGCTCATTATACTCCCGTCTGCTGCTATAATGCTCCTATTAATTTTCCTTTTGATATTTTAAAGCAATCTATAAATCAGGCCGCCTTTCATTTGTGCCATCGTTAATGCTTGGTCATCACGCTTGAGCGTGGTGTTTGCGGTCCGGACTATCACAACCAAGTAAACAAGCACTCTTTCTCCCCCTGCCAGGTTCGGCACACCGGCAAGTTGAACAAACTCACAGAGACGCATACTGATTTTAGGAGGAAAAGGTAATGTGGCTTAAATAATGGCCTGAGATGCCAAGCAGAGGGAAAAAAAAAGCAAATGAGTCACCCATTTTATTGCCGTGTGCACTTGTAGGGCTGCATGAAGCTGATTGCTTTTATGGGAACGTTAGTATAAATGGTCCTTTTATGTGCTAACCGAGCTAAACGTTTCCAGAAGCACCAACTTCTACCTAGGTTCTAGGAAAGCAGAAATTACAGAAAGGGTCTAAAAAGCAGCTCGAGAAGAGTTCGTGTGCACATCGCATGCAGAGACCTTCTGGGCGTGGACAGTACTCACACAGCTTGCATAGGGGATCTGCCCGGACTGCTGTCACTCTCGTTGCTGTTGGTATGCTCCATTGCCCCGTTCAGCTCTTCCCGTATGGCGCTGGCTAAGTTGCCCAGAGTGGGATTTCCCATGGAAGCGGTAGTGTATAGAGGTATACTATTCTCAGCCATCGAAGCCTGTTAGCAACCGAGAGAAAATGTATGAGGACGCAGAATATGCACAGACAGGGAAGCTGTTAATTAGGGGCGTATTCAAGGATCTTCCGGGTACGTTCACCGTGTGGCCGGCAAATGCAAGTTTCGAACAGGTGTAAAAGGATTCTGCTTTAACATTAAGACTTGTGACACATGTCCCAAGCTTGGTTTCCAAGAGCTAGCTGGGACCAAACCGCTCAAGGGGAGGGAAGGCTCAATTTAGCCCTGCTGGGTAGAGTCACACGGTTTAGACAAGGCTATCTAAAATGAGCTTTCTGTCTGATGCCTTCCTTCAAGAGGGACTGAATATTTCCAGATCACAGGGAAATATAATGGAATTTTCATTTCTTTATCCACTTTGATGACTCCAGTATTGGATATTAAAGATTTGATCCAATTATTCTGGCCGCACAGCTCAAACTTATGAGAACTTCCATAAACATTTACCTCTTAGATCCTAGAGAAAAGGAAGAGATTATAGAATTGGAATCAATTTTTACCCCCCCCTGCCCGCATCATTTCTGTTTTAATAATTTTTGAATCTGTTTAGTGTAGTTTGCGTGGTGTTACCTTCGACCAGTTATCTCAATGTTTCAGACTCAGACCGGTCCCCTGGAATTTTAGGACTAAAGAAAAAAAGATACCTGTCACTCCAAATGAGTGTCAGCAAAAAAAAAAAAAAAAAAAAAGTGTGGAATTGGAGAAAATAAGAAATCCCGAAGTCTGGTGGGGGGATGCCGTTCACTTGCTATCCTCCTGCATTTGACAAAAATGACCACCCGGTCTAAAATGCAGCCACCAGTTACAGATGACCCTGGACTGAAGTATCCATATTGTTTCCTTGGGTAGCGATTATGACCCAGTAACTTTTCATTTCATTAAAGAGGGCAGACTTTCAAAAACTGGCAGTGTAATTAGACCAAGATTGATCAAAACTGTCCTCTTACAGACTACAGTATGCCTGGTTTTCCATCCTAGTGAGGAAAAAGTCCAATCACAAGACAATCTGGCACGGTGACTTCAATTGGCCAGTGATACAAGAGGCCAAAGTATTCTAGAAATCCTGGCTCTAGAGAGAGCGAGCGAGCCAAAAATGAAGACAGAACGGGTGCAGAGCTGGGCTGCAGGGAATGTGCCTATTATGACAATTGCAGCCTCCCTAACTGTACAAACTGCAAAGCCAGGAATGCTTTCTTAGATACAAGCCCCCGTGATGGGTCTTCACTTAATAGGGCGCTATTTCAAAGCCAAGCCCTCTTGCTGCAAGCCCACAGATTTCCCTTCTCTCCACTTCTGTATTTACGTAACTGCCTTCTTTAAAAAGTGGGGGGGGGGGGGGATATCCTGTTTTTATTTCCAAATGTGGTGAACTTATTTTGATGAACAGCGAATCTGAACATTCTCTGCTCTCCTACAGTTTGTTAAATAATTTGCATCAAGTACTTTTTTCAACAGATCTCTGGTAATGGCAATAAAGCATTTTTTTTTTTTTTTGGCAGAGCAAAAATCAACAACAGTTGCCAGGTTGTTTTTTTTTTTTTTTCTTTCAAACTGCAGCTGGACAAGCATCTTAACTGCCTTTATTTGAGACAATGCAGTGGTCATGCCTCTCTTAATCATGGAAGTTCCGCAGGAACCATCAGCTCTCACAAGAGCATTTCAGTATTACACAGTCAGAACCTGGTTCAACAGCTTCTCAAGTCAAAAACTGAGAGGTAAAGGCAAAACTGCAATGTCTGTAAGAATGTGTTCTGTGGGAGAAGCTGGTCACCCCATGGACAGAGCAACCTTCTTAAGATGATCTGCTCTCCTTGGCTCTCAAAGTGTTCTAGGTGAAGGTCATTAAAATATGGGCTGGGGCCCAACAGCCACAGCGGTGAAAGGCATCCAAAAGGCAGGCACTTGTACTGATCCCTTGGTTGTGAGACAAAAAAGATGTAAGTGAAGAAAACCAGCATTAATAACCTTTACGATAATGATCAAGTGGGCAGCAAAGAGAAGCTGGTGCCTGATATGCAGAGCTTCTTGTACATTCTTTGTTGACTGAGTGATCAACCCCCCCCCCCCCCCCAGTTAGAAACATTTTCTACCAACTGCTTATGTGTTACAAACTGGTTGTTTTTTGTAGCTGATGCCTCAGTGGAAGCAGGTGGGTTACAATTTTTATAATGGACTTAATCATATAATGGTCCTGTGTACTGTATGTGGTTTCATATCAAACCCCTCTGCCAAAAAAAAAAACAAAACACACACACACAAAACAGAACTCAGGTGCTCAAGTAATGGGGCAGAAGTCTGTAGGTACCACTGCTCCTGGAACATGAACCATGCTAAGATCCTCGGGGGAAAGGCAGTCTATAAATAAGAAGCTTTACGGTTACCCTTAGTTACTTCACTTTTTCAGAGCATAATGCAATCTGTCTCACGTCCAATGTTTTATTTCTGTAGTGGATTCTGCTGTCCTATTTTATATATTGTATATCATGCATTATGTTGCTCTAGTAATCTTTTTAAGATGTTGTTCCACTATTATTTTTACTTGTCTTGAAAAATGTAAATGGGCAATCATGGGCAGGAAAGGCTGCTGGTAGAATCCTGATTCAATTTGCCCAGCAGAAAGGGACCTGAGACTGTCTACTGACTATGGATCCAAACTCCTAGAGCAGAGGAAAAAAAAGATCCATTCGGCAAATCGTGAATTTTTATCAATGTATTCACCTCACCTCATTATGCAAACAAAGTGTTCTTGGAAAAGTGCAGGACAGTTTGGGGCTACCGCTGGAAGTAGAGAAAGGGTAGAGAGGATGCCAAAAACCAATGTTTTGGAGATGAAACGTGAACAGGTCTGTCATGATAAGGCATATTAATTCAAAGTATTCACATAGTTAAGAGAATCCAGAGGATCACTGCGTTTTTTTTTTTCTTTCCTTTCCGCCTCATGAATGTAAAATGTGCTTGTAATCTTAATACTCTCCCAGATAGAGCAGCCTTTAAATGCACACTTCACAAGGCTCCAGGGAAAAGAAGTTCCTAATGAATGGTATTTACAGTGGCGGCATCTAAGCGTGCGCTCATTTGCTTTTCTAAAGTTACTGTGTAAACTACAAGTAATTAACAGAAACTCAGAAAGTAGTTCCTCCTAGTAAAGTTGGTTCGGCTAAAAATAAATACATATAACTACTGAAAAGCTAAGTTCAGTGAATTTGCCCCTGAAAGGAAACCGCGTTAATGGTGTATCATCTAATGTCGGGAGCTGTGATCCTGTCCTGATTACGGAGGTTGCAGGTTAGGAGCTCAGTAAACATTTGTGCAGTGAGTAGTGACAACGGGGTGTCTGTCCTGGTCTCCTCTGCACTCTGTTCGTGTAACGTCAAGTATCTCAACAATTTTTCATTCTCTCCCCTTCTCCCTCAAGGAGCTCAGCCAATGGTTGCATCTGTGTATTACGGCCTTCTGGAGGGGCACAACACATCGGGGTGATAAAGCCCCCACTGGATTATATATGTCCAATCTATCTAGAGAAAATGTCTTGAAAGTTAGCAAGGCTCCCTTGGCGCGTCTTCTAGAACAGTCGAGGGAGGGTCAAACTCAACCTGGACCACCGAGAAACGCCACAGAGAGAAGGCTGGGCAGCCTTGGCTACTCGTATCTGGGGGCGTGGGGGGGTAAACTCATTCCTGCCCAACGCCAGCGTCTTCATCCCCCGGTAATGCTGGTTATGTAATGAGTGCTTGGTTTGTCAGTAGGAAACAAACATTCCGTGTGCTTATTATGTAATGTTGAGCAATCTGCTGGAAACGTAAAGAGTTTTCCCCAACACCTCTCTAGTTCAAACAGAAACCGTGTACTTGTACCAAGTGAACCAAACCTGGCTCTCTTCCCCTGCCCCCGCGATGGACTAAAGATGCGGAAATAGACTTGAGAAGAAGAAATAAAAAGCTCTGCTTTCTCTTTAAACCCGTGAACAATAGAAGGTCATGTGATCCAGTGGCCTATCATCCAGCACATTAATAGCTGTGCTAGAGTAATTACACTTGTGGTATTTTTGCCTCAAGTGAAATTCTGAAATAAGAGGATGGAAATTATGATACTGCTGATAAATATTAATAAGTGAACTTTTAATTTTTTTGCCACAATATTCAAAATGCTAAGCATCCTGCTAATGCTGAAACAGCCCAATGTGTTTGCCTCCAGGGAGTACGATGCTTTGTGCACTTAAGAAAAAAGTTTAACGGAATTAAAATTTAATATCTAATTAGAGCGAGGCTAATATATTTTGAAATGAGTGGGGGAGACACGGGCCTCGGCCGCATATTCGGGACGACCATTAATCTTACCTGTAAAGCTGCATTGAGAGGTGTGCAGTAGGCGTGGCTGCTTTGCATGTTTTTAATAAGGGAAGGGTTACTGCATAAGAAAAAGATAAAAACTCAAAGTTAAACGCAATCCTCCCGTGAGTTCCTAGCTAAGTTTGATCTTAGGCTTGCTGGTATCCTGATTTCTAAATCAGAAATTTCCCCCATTAACAAAACCCAAGAAAAGGTAGGTCTTGTCCCCAGCCCCCTGGCTTTAGTATGGGGCCGGTGTATGTGAACACCTCTGGATAGGCCCTCCCTCGCGCTTCCGGGAACCCGGGTGCACGATTCTGGTTTAAGTTAGACCAGCCCCTCCGCTGGTGAATTTTTTTCTCACCAAATATGGACTGCTCTCTACCAAGTTTTAGTAGCTGCCATGAGTGCCAAAGACAGGCAGAAGCTCTGGGGCGTCGGGCTAGGGGAGGCCAGTGAGCTGGGAGTTGGGGAGAAGAATCTTGACTCTCAATCCTCTCCATGACTTGAACTCCAGATCGACCACAGGAGGAAGGGCATGATCTCCCTCCCAGGCACATTTAGTGCTAAACGAAGATGGACAGAAGGACAGGGAAGGATTGTTCCTAAGTAAGGACGGAGGCTGGGACGAAATCTTTCTTGATACGTCACGCCGAGAGGCCACTGGGAAAAAATCTCTAGCTGAGTATCAGGACACGCTGAAGGGAAAGTGTGGCTTCCAGTAGGAAGTCACCCAGATTTATGACTGGCCTTTAAAGGAAGTGTATTTGCTGTTATTGATTTCTAATGATTCATTTCACTTCAGTCACATTATTACACTGAATGAGCAAGTAACAAGAAATTTACCCAGTTAAAGACATATTTGAACTCTAAATAAAAGCTGCCTTTTTTTACTCGGAGGAATGACTTTCACGCCACAGTATTTGGGTTTAAAGGGTCCCCGTAAGCTGCTGAATCAAAATACAACCAATCTTTGTTTGCATTAAAGACGTCAAAAAAGCATTATTCAAGGCACTGGTGTTCCAAAGAGAAACAAGAGAAATACATGTACAAATCACACAATTTAGTTCCATTGCAGAAAGCCGTGGCACCGCTACTTGGTGAAATGCAAAACTACATGGGATGAGTCAACCATGCAAAGCCAAAGCAACAGCAGAAAAAAAAAACAAAAGCAAGTAAAGGCTCTTACTGTGCGACAAGCTCGTCAAAGTTTTCATCGGGGCAGTATTTGCGAGGACGGCCTCGTTGAATATGGCGGCCACGTTTAAACTCTTCATCATCAACTGTCCAAAAGGACCCAAACTCATCCTCTACTCTGATAAAGCACTTATGCAGTGAGAGGTTGGTGCGAATGGCACCCTGGGATAGGAGCAGCAGCAAAGGAGATGAAGTGGCAACAAAAGGAGACGGGGTTGGGGGGGCAGAACAGACATCCAATACAGGGAACAGGAAAAAGAAAATAAAATGCAATAAGCATAAGCCAATGGTTTGTGAGGGTTAATATGCATTGCCACCTAAAAGCTACTAGCGTGTGATGTAACAAAGACCGGCAAGCAGGGCGGGGGGACTGGTGGGTATACAAAACAGGAGGGATGAAATGCTTTTTTGCTTCCCTTAATTGAGACAACGTGGAACCAGTTCTTTGGTCTAACACCATCTAGCAGCCAAAAGCCTCTACTTTGCACTTGTTAGCACAATCCGAGCTAGGCTAAGAAGTTCAAACATGGTGGACGTACCCACTGATCTTTTGTGGCCTTCGTTTTTGGAATTCTACTTCATCCACTGTCCATACTGCCCCTTTAACGTTTTCTACTCGCACAAAACACTTGTGAAGACTAAGATTATGACGCACTGCATTCTGCAGCAAGTATAAAAGAGAGAACATTTACATTTTCTATAAGAAAAGACTCCAAAAACAGCAGTACATTCAGCCTCACAGTCCGCATTTGTAAAACCGTCCCCAAGACCTGTAGCTACCACCCCCGTGGACGACCTTCTTGTGGTGAAGGATGCCTTTTCCAAAAGGAGAAAGAAAAAAAAAAAAAAAAGAAAAAAAAATTACCACTTAATTATACTTTGGCATTTAAATTTAGTCTCTGGTAGTAGTGAACCAGAAGAAATAGTTAATATGCATATCAGCCCAAAATAGGTTTCACAGTAAAAATCTGAAAATATTGTTAATGTCACTTCAAAATAAAGAAACATGTAAAAGCATAAAACTGTCCCCTTTAAGCCCACTTCCCTCCCGTAAAAAAGGGTATTGGAAAAAAAAAATCGTGCAAGGTGATAATATTGTTGAATACGTTTCGTCCTGGTTCTTTTTTGTTCTTCAATATTTTGGCTTTAGTACCTTCTGTGGGTTTTGTCAGATTTATCTAAATTGGATTTTGCCATTGAGAGCATTGCCTCATGGGGGTGACAGGATAAGGGAATGACATGAGCCCCAATGCATCAGTATCCATCATCAAACTATGTCTTACCTTCCCGAATATATACAAACTTGGCCCTTGCTAGGGGCAATTATCTTAATTAACAGAAAACGCCAGAGGAAGACTTGAGTCAAACTCTCAATGGCAAAAAGAGAATACTGCTGAAGCTGATGGTCCCTAAAGATACATATTTCTATATTCCCCCCACCGTGTTTCTTTCTTAAGGTTAAAAGTCACTTCTAAGAGCATTCTTAACAGAGACCCTTGACGTCTAAACTCCACCAGAAAGGAGGATCTCAACTCCACAGCTCATCTTTCCTTTGAAATGCACAACCCGTAATGGGGCCAGTAGGAAGCACAGCTTCATGTCTGTAACCTTCTTGGTTGAACTTAGTGACTGAGACTGAAAGTGAGACAAGAGGACATTGCAGAAAGACCCATGTCATTCACTCAAAACTTTCTTCCTACAGGGAAGAAGCGGGGTGACCACTGTGGCGTGAAGAGGGGACGCAGAAATCCCATCTCCCCTGCCTCGTAGTACCGCCACTCCCTTCCAATGATGCTGCCGTTGCTCAAACGTCCCGCATGCCGCCTCTGGTGCTACCCACAGTACTTCCTCTCCAAACATACGGAGAAGTGTTTCAAGGCGTAGGTAATCACCACTGGTGACTCTGTGAGGGGTCCAACTAGATAGGATTTTTCTTTTTCGTTACGGCAGGTTCAAAGATAAGGAGACAAGTTTTCTTTCACAGCTAAGTCATCAACTACTCCGAAGGGGGAATCCACGGGATAAAGTCTCAGAGTTTTTGAGCAATGCCAGCATAATGGGGGGGGGAGGTTCAAAACATCCAGCTGATTATGGAAGGACACTTCCGGTTCTAATTGGTGGGATAGGTTTGTGTAACAACAAAACAAAAGAAAAATCGCTGAAACTTTATCTCATGTTATATGGGGAAAAAAAAATCTGTCCTCTCAAGAATACTTGTTAACTGTAGTCTCCTCTTTCAAGAAACTTTTTCTTTTTTATACTGTATTAAGGCACAGGAGAGGGATACTAAGGATCTCCTCCCACCTCCTAAAACAATAAAAATAAACCCAAGTGTTCTTTTTAAAAATCCCAGACAGATCATGTATACACATTGAAGACGTCATTGCGGGAAAAAAATCAACATTTCCCCTCAACCTTATCATTGTCTAATATTTTCAAATAAGCGTCGGAATGTTTAGCCCTGCAAAAGACCTAAAGACGCCACATCTGTCGGGAGGACTGCTGTTGGTCTGTCTCAAGCATATAGCCATGTATGATAGAAACTCAAACTTAGGGTTTGTTTTCCAAGACTGTGCAGCTCTGCAAAAATACCCAGAAACCCAGTTTCCCAAAAAGACGAGTAAGCCCCTTTCAGTCACAATTTAAACTGGGCATTTCATCTTTTAGGATTACAATACAAATGAGATGAATCAGTTGGTACTTTATCTAGGATTGTTCGTAGTGATGGCACTTTTTCCTGCAGTTTGCAAAAATGAAAAAGTTAAAGCTGTAGATCTGAGCCTAAATTTCATATTCACAACCAGTAATTATTTTTAAATTTGATCATTTGCTATTTAAAAAAGGCAATTTGAAGAAAATGTCTGCTTCATGCTTATGCTTCCTGTATTTTGAAAGCATTCATAGCTAAAGATACTCTGGATTTTATCTCCTAAGGGAGGCTGAGGAAGAAAGGGTAAGATCTTGAACAGAGGTCTCCTTCAGCACCCAAGTGTTTTAATGGAATGAAAAAGGACACTTCAAGCCATAATAGATATGCAGGGCTGGGTAAGGTTGATAAATTAATTCTATGGTTATTTCATTTTCTTTTAAAATGCTAACTTACCAAGAACATAACAGAGGAAATGTGTTGTCTGTTTTTGTTTTTGTCCTATCTAAAATTTGAAAAGTAGCAAAGCGAATTTCCTTTGCACCCTAACATTAATCCCTATCATATTTATGAGGATGTACAGTATCCTAAGATGCATGCATTTTAAATGTTCCAAACTGTGGTGGAATTGGGGCATTCTGAGAATTCTGGGTAGTAAAAGAGCAAAAAAATTGTGACATGGGACTGGCCCTCTTCGATAGCAGGAACATTTAAATCAAGAAATTGAGAGGTAAAATTCCAAAAATTTGTGAGGGCTTCATTGAATACAGCAGAAAATGACCCAACTAGAAATGAGGTATGTCATGTGACCCCCCAGCCTTGTTAGGGCATTCCCCGTGGAGCTGAGGAATTTGATCTGTTTTACAGCAAACAGATGTTTGGTGTTAGAGTGAAGGTACACAATTTTTCAGAGTATCTATGAATCTCTGATTAATAGTTTGATGCAAAAAAGAAAAAAAAGGAACTAAATCCAAAACCTTAATAATGTATTTTGCTTTCCTGTAATGACTCCTATATATAGTGCTACTACTTAGATTGTGTAGCTTTCTCTACTAATTACAGTAAGGAGCTTTTTAAAAATTTTTGTTTGTTTGTTTTTCTGAATCAAACCTGTTAAGGTTATGTGAAGTCTGTCTTAGTTCCCCAGGTTAAAAAAAAAAAAAAAAAAAAAAGAAGTTGTGTATCTCAGCAAATTCTGGTGGAGGCTTAAGACTGAAAAGCATGAGGTTTGTTTAAATAACAGGACAACCTCAACATCGGGCCAACAGTGTCCTCTATTCTTTTTCCCTTACACAGTAACAATCAGATAGAAATGATTTTACTGGCTGGTCCATCCAAAATCTGATGCCAATGTCATAGGAGTCTTCTGTCTCAGCATTTTAATCCCAATAAACTATCCGCTCACTAAAATACTCCCATAACTCTGACTCTGTGTGTATGAAAACAATACTCATGTATGTTACAACAAAGTCGTTTATAAATGGAAAGTTCCGGGGCGCCTGATTGGCTCACTCGGTTAAGCGTGGGACTGCTGATCAGGGCTCAGGTCATGATCTCATGGTTTGTGGGATCGAGCCCGGCGTTGGGCTTGTGCTGAAAGCACACAGCCTGCTTGGGATTCTCTCTCTGTCCCTCCCCGACTCGGGCTCGCGCTCTCGCTCTCAAAATAAATAAGCTTAAAAAAATGTTAATTAAAAAAAAAAAAAAAAAAAAAAAAAAAGAAAAGAAAAAAGGTAAGATCCAAGCCTAAACAGGCCTGTGAGAAAGCTTACCTTCCACGTGGCAGCATTGCGTCGAAAATAAGCAAACATTCGTGTGAACCAGTTATAGATTTCATTTAGTGTTAGCTGCTTTTCTGGAGATTCGAGAATGGCCTGTGAAGCAAAAGTGACAAAAGAAGATAATTTATGACCAAATCAGCAGAATCGTCATTATACAGTTTCTTGAAAATATAAAATGACCATGATTCAGAGCTAAAGCCCAAGAAAGGTTTCACAAAATGATCTAAGATTAATGGTTGTATTTAACAGTTCAATAGCAAAATTCAAAATGGAATTATCTAATTGTTTTGAGTTTTTATTTCTGTTTCCGTACAGAAATATTAATTTATTAGTCATTCATAAAGCAGAATCAAAGAGAAATGCAAAACATTTCACTAGCTGATTAAAGCTCAGTAATTATTTAGAGCTCAGATTAATTCTAGGGATCAGAGATTACTGTAGCTTGTGATAATTGACTTGCCATCTTTAAACAGGCTCATTTTCACTGTTGTGTGAAATGAATTTCCTAATAATCACATCGTATTGTAATACTTAATCAAAAGCAATTATGTTATATATTGCAGTTTTAAAAAACCTTATAGAAAAGGTTTTAGCATGCCTGCATACTAAACGGTTTTAAATCTACTTCATCAATATCATATATCCATGCACATGTATACCTTTTGCTAGAATTTCACATACTGTGTTATTTACTTACCTGCCTAATTAAAGATGCGTATGTAAATGGTGGTCTAACTTCTGCGTTCTTATAAAACTCTTGGTTCTGCGCGATATCTGCTAAATAAGAATCATTGTCCTATTAATTATCACTTTTTAAAGAGAGGCTGGTCTACAAGAACTGCATGTTACAATTCTACAGGAGGCACAGATGGAGTATCTACCTGAAGAAATGGGCACGTTGTATTTGTCTGAGTACCGCCTGCGGATGGGTCCCACCGTATGCATGCTGGTGGTGGTGATGACGGAGGGGCCTTGGGTGACAGGAGTGATGGGGGCGGTTGGGGTCGTTGGAGTATGAGGTAAGCTCTGTGGAGAAGCCTCTGATGCAGACTTGGAGAGTGTGACGCTTGATACCAGATTCAGCTGTGAGGACAAGAATAATCCTTAGAAGACCTTCGCAAAAAAACGGTGAGCAAGAAGGCATCTGAAATCCAGCAGGAGTAACACAGGAAATGCCTGGCTACTTTTCCTTCTCTAAACAGATACTTATAATCAACTGGAATAGGAGGCGAGTCCACTGAGTAGTTGAAAATACCTCTGGCCATGTCCAAAGGATATGGACCCGTGGAAACACAGGTGTTCTCCAAAGACAGTTATAGATGAGTGTCTGCAGAAAGGGGTTATCTAGCCCAGTGAGTCTGACAAGTTCGGGGTCAAAACATTTCTTCAGTCATCAAGAACCGTCTTTGTAGTACTTGTGCTTTTGAACCCTCCTGAGTAGCATGCTGTGCTTGGCAGACGGCACACAGGGAGATGGAGTTCTGGTAGCACCCGCTGAACCCCAACGTTGCAGAAGCCACCTCTTGGGATACGCTGGACTAGACCTGAGCTCTCCAAACAGCACTTTTTGCAAAGGGCTGCTGCCAGTGTGGAACTAACTGTTTTTGCTTCATTTTTATTAAAACTAAACTTAAAATATTTATTTTGAGAGAGACGGAGAGTGAGCAGGGGAGGGGCAGAGAGAGAGGGAGACAGAGAATCCCAAGCAGGCTCTGCGCTGTCAGCGCAGAGCCCGATGTGGGGCTCGAGCTCACAAACCGTGAGATCGTGACCTAAGCCAAAAAAACCAAGAGTCAGACTTGGAATAGACAGAGCCACCCAAGGTGCCCCTAAACTTTTATTTAGATAGCCACACACAGCCAGTGGCTACCACATTGGCTGGTACAGTGATAGGCTACTTCATAATGTAACTTCAGGGAGGGAGCCATCACAAAGGTGTCTGGCCTATAATGACTCATATTAAAAAGAATGGCACTGATCCAGTAAACCAGCATTTAGTTACATCAGTTGGCAGAGACTAATCTTTGAAAGCTTTACGGGTAATCTTCACTAAACTCTAATAAATGTACGACTGGAATCTGTTAATTAAAAAAAAAATGACTTACAAAAAGATCGGAAACTAAAAACTTTTCTTCAGATTTCAAATGTTCAGTAATATGATCGAATCTATAGCATCAGGTCAGGAAAAGGGGTTTATTTATTTGAAGGAGTATACCGGAAAATGAAGGAGTACTTACTCCTTCCTTCCATTTAGACTTCACCTTGAAGTGCTTCTCTTAGTAACACTGAAGAAAAGGGCTTGTCCCCCTTGCCCACAATTTGTTCTCCCAGAAATGTAAGTCTGACTATGATAAAGAACTCGGTTATTTTCAACATGTTACCATTTACACATAATTGCTATCTCAGATACTTCTAGCCAGCCTCCAATCCAAGAAACCCACGCAAAGCAGGCTTATTTGGTAATGTTTTCTCAAACCACATTTCGAATCATTTAACAACATAAGTATTTCACCATTGCAGATGGACAAGGCATTATTTGTACAAGGTATTAAACATGAGATTCCTCCGGATTCATAAAGAGCCTATGAAAAGTTCGAATTTGTTGAGAAGACTCAACCTACCATCCTCTGGTAATGAAAAAAAGCCATGAGAACGCCTCCCGTATGTTTAGGGTGGTTCCATAAAAAAGCACAACGAAATAAAGACGAGTGATGTGAAGAAAAGAAGGATCAAATGTCGTTAGGTAAATATTAATTGAAAAATGTACACATGGTACTGTGAAAGGAATACTGGGTTGCAAGCCTGTACTTGTGCTTGGCTTTGTAACTCCCCTCTTGAAATGCTGACTCTGCTAACGCCAGACCCTTCTCCCAACCCCCATGCCTGAGAAGAGCAAGCTATGGAGAGGACACTGCCCTTAACCCCCCCCCCCACCCCCCCACCTCCCCGGCAAGCTGGGCCAATGCTGGGAGCTGCTTTTTTATGAGTGCTGGAAACCTGACTTGGTGACACGCATTTGCAGACTAAGTGCTTACAGTTCGGAGGAGCAGCCATGGGATGGAGTGGAGTTGAGAAGCCAAGGGGGAAGGTTGGGGCTGACCTCCTCTTTGCCTTGGGCCTTAATCACTGACCAAGTACAGCAACAGTGTGTATAAGCATCAGCCCAAGCAACGGGTCAAGGAAATTAGTGCCTCAAAGGCTACTGCTCATAAATATACAGCTTTTAAAATTCAGATGCTGCTGGATGTAAGAATAGCCAAACACCCTGGAAAGTCATGGATACCGTTTGTAGAAACCACTGTTGTAAATCACCTGCCGCTGCGTGATTTCACTGAGGTCTCATACCATCACCAATAAGCGAGATGTTATTAGTCAACATTTTGCAGGTGAGCAAACTGAGGCTGTTGATCGATGAAATAACTTGCCTCTATCCTGAACCTGAACCGAAAGTCAGACACACGCTTGTGATGCCAGGCCCAGTTAATGGGAAAAATAAACACTAGCCTGTTTCATTTTTCTGTATGCTTATTTTTGGAAAAGATTCAGTGAATAGCTTTAATCCCCGCCTATAAATGACATTCAATAAATATCACTGAGCCAACAGAAGGCATCTGGAAGAGAAATGACAAAAACAGGGATAGAACATTTAACTGCTGCCCCTGAAGAGCTTACCATCAAATACAGACGCTATTCAAGGGAAAGTGTGCGTAACAACCGTAAGCGATTCTGAGAGTAATTGTACTTCTTGGCTTTCCTTTTCCATTTAAGAACGGTACCCCTCAACACCGTCACTTTCTTAAACACGCAATGAAAATTAGAAACCCCCACGGCCTTGAGAACTGTGCCTGCTCCTGTCCCGTTTGGTGAGGAAGGGCACCAAGTCCACTCCACTCCAAAAACTCAAAACTCACGTAAACATTCAGCAAGTACGAATCCATCGTCCGGTGCTCATGTAGATCAGACAAGTCACATGGTACTGTGTCATAAAATGTGAAAAGAATCGGACATCTGTGGCTTTTACCACAGGTCTTAACACCTGGCCTGCTTGTACCCAAAAAGCAACAGTGCAAAATAAAATCCCTCCAGGGTGAGCACAACCCACAAAGACATAGGCAGTAGCGTTTTCTGGAGGCTGTTGAGCACAGGTAGCAAATGGAAATAAACACAAGCCAGAAGAGAGCAGAGAGGGGGCTTACCAGGCTTGACAAATGACACCGTGATTCACACCCACTGCTGGGCTGTCTCTAATAAGCCACAGAGGAAGCAGCCAATCTCAGCTAATTACCAGATAAAAATGTATTGTAAGGGTTCTAATTAGGAGACGCGGACGGAGGTGATCTAATGATTAAATGCTGTATTCGAGTGACCCCACCACCAATGTGAGGTGGTGCAAGATGTCACTGGAATATTTTGTAGAAACAGTAATTTTACGTCGAGGAGGGGAGGCAGTAATATTTGTAATGATGGCTGTGAGGTAAACTAATTAAAAGACAGTTCCTCCAGGAAGAGGGTGGCTGAGAGCAGCTGTGGCCATTCCACAACCAAGTGCCAAGTCTCAATAGAGGAACGGCAGTCAAGTGGAAAATTTCTGCCCGACCTCTGCCCTTGCTATTAATTTGCAGGAAAACTAATGACACATATACATATTCCCACAAAATTGTTCTAATTGCTAATTTGCCAAAGGAGCCCAGATTCCAAATTAAACATGACTGTAGTCTGTGAGGGAAGGAAGAACAAAAAGCTGTAAACTCCAAACAGGGGGTGCTTCGCCTCGTGAAATCATTTGAAGGCTGAACCAACAAGTTAATGAAATGTCAACCTTGTCAACTGCTATAGAAGTTTGTTAACTTTTAAACTTCTGTTTGATGATCACATGCTTGTCTTGAGGAGAAACCATCTTCGGGGAGGAAGGTCACGAGGGAGAGACAAGATGGGGGGGGGAGGGATTCAAAACAGGCTCTGTGTTCAAACCAAACCTGCTCTTTTAATTAAGGTCTCTGAAAACAGTGGACACACACACACACACCCCCACAGAAAGAAAAAGAAAAATTAATTACCATCTTAGAAGAGCAAATCGGGAACGGTGTGGGTTTTGCTATAATCCTGAAATATTCATCTTCATTGTAAACTATTAAATCTTAATATAATCATCAATTAGAAATGAAAGCATATGCGCTTCGTGTTTCTGATCGTAGTTAAGGTTTTAAAAGATTATTTTTTATTTATTTATTTTTTTCTGGGGCATGGAGCAGGAAGGGATCCAACTGGGAGGCAGGGAGGGTTTCTTTCCTATTTTTCTTATTGTGTCCATTTTCTGTTTCAAAAGAAGTTGCTATGTTTAGAAAAGTTAGTAACTCTCATATTTTCTACATGGCAAGTTTCCGTCATGTGATGACTTCGGCAAAGATAATCGCTTTGAGGGTCTGGCCAGAAGTTAAATTCTTACGTCACTTGAACTAGCTGGAGGGTTTTCTGTTTTAAATGCACGTGGGCTCTCGACCACCGGCTTTCCCCCCAGCTCACTTCCACAAGGACTATCCTGGGAAGCTTACCCATCCCGACTACTGGGACTCTGTCAGCTGCCTGCTACTCTACTGAGCCCTTTTCTCAAAGATTAATCTCGAGTTTTTACACAGTAACCTCCTCTCTTCTTTTAAAGATGATGAGTCACTCACATTTTTAAAAAATAAACAAACCACTGATGTAAACCCCGGACAGAAACAGACTTGTTGTAAGTATTCCCATAAGAACTCATTTTTATTTTTGTTTGTGCTCTTGCCTCACATGAAAACAGATTCTGAGAACAAAAGGCAGACCTGAAACCCAAACACCAGGGGACCTAACTGCTTAGTAGAGACTTTGAGGCTCACAGAACTCGTTTTTCTGCTCTTGTTTTACGGTCCTGAGCGGGCTCGAGGCCTGCTTTAAACTGCACAGGGTTTCTAGACGCGAAAGGCTGGCGTTCGGGCCCGCCTTCCTGAGGCCTAAGGGGCGTCCGTGGGGTGGCTAGGACACGTCACGGGAAGCTTTGGTTTGGTGTCCCAGCCACTGCACTGGGCCAGGCACTGGCAGAGGGCAGTGAATGAGAAAGTGATGGTACAGAGGTGGGGACGGGCAGGGAGGGCTTCATGAAACACAGTATATAAAAATAGCTTGTGTGTGTTGTGCTAGAGAATCTTTTATGGCTGCCTAATATTGTTTCTCTAGCCCTAAAGCAAGGCTGCAAGCAGCCCAAAGGATCAGCCATTTCTTCAGGACTTAAAAGACCCCTTTTTCAGATGTGTGTGTGTGTGTGTGTGTGTGTGTGTGTGTGTGTGTATGTGTGGCGGGGGGGGGAACACTTTGTTTTTATAGCAGCTAAAAACTATTTCATAACAGTCCTAATTGCTATGGTTGGAGGAAAAGAGAATGCATAAAAAGGAAAATGTAATACTGCATTTTGCTTCAAATATCCAAGTTCCTGTAAGTGTTTTATAACATTTTCATAAAGAAGGATCTACTACCTACGCTATAATTACTTGCCCACCAAATCTGAAGGAATGTGGTTTTTCCAGCATCAGGAGTTGTTTTCTGGTGTGCAGGAATACCCTGAAGTAATGTGTCCTTCTTGTGTCCTCAGTATTTTAAAATACGATTTACAGGATTCTCCTGACATTATGAGAGGGAAGTCTTAAAAAAAAAAATCCTTAACAACTTAATAAAGTCCTAACACAGATATGCTTCTTTTGTTGTTATTGTTTTGTCCTCTGAGTTACGCTTCCCTCCAAGGAAATAAACAGCTCAGCAAATTCTCCATGGAGCAAGCGTGGAGACACGAACCCCCAAGCAATCCACTCTGGTGTTTACTTTTGAGAATGTTACTGAGTCTGGAACAAAAGAATAGCCATCAGTCTCATCAGGGTAGCTTACTACTGTCGGGTTTTTTGCTTCTCTTCACACGGAAAGGAGAAGAATCTTTTAAAACTCATGTCAAGAAAGGCTTTTCCCGCCGTGCCTACCCAACTGCTAGAATATACGGCCGCTCTGGGAAACTTTTACATATCCTTTTCCACGCCGGGCCCAGCCTTAATAAAATCAAAAGCTGACAAATAAAATAAATTAAAAAATGGAAAGCCTAGTTTATCTGATGTTGGCTGGCCCTTTGCTTCCTCCACACTGATCCCGTGACATGCCTTCCTCTCCCAGTCGCCTTCCTCACAGACACACACGCCCCTACTCCGAACCCAAGGAAAGAATCGCTGATCCGACTCCTTTCCGTTGCTTCCTTTTGAAGGCTCTCTCAATCCCCGATGTAGGTGAGCAGTTCTAACAACACGGGGCACAATTCATGCAGTGGGTGTGTGTGGTTGTTAGCTTGTCCCACAAGACTCCAAACACCTCAGTGGCAGGGAGGGGGCTCTACGCTTTTAGCAGCTTACTTCATAAATACTTGTTGATAAAATAGCTGGGCTTTAAGTGCAGGAATTCCCTTTCCAAACATAACAGGCCGTGGGAGCCCTGGGTATAAATTACTAAAGGAGAGCTCTTTTCTGGTCTAAAGGATTTTATGGCAAAGCAGGAAGAGGTGCCACTGAAGGTGTCCGAGGAAAAGGAAAGCTGGGCACTCCTCCTCCAGCTCACCTATGCATGTCCCAGTGTGGGATGAGCTTAGAGCCAGGTCTAAACACTCGAGACTGTCCAGAGGTGAGCATATCCTCCAACTACCCACAGGGAAGACGGGTTCCGCAAAAGGGTCCGGGGAACGTGTCTGAGCGGAGGTAAGAACAATCCAAGAAGGTTGTGGCAGTTTCTCTGATGCAGTGCAACAGCGACCGGTTGGATGACTGGATACAACAAATGACATGTACCACCCAAATGGCATTCAGTGAAAAGCAACGTTTACAGCAAAGCATTCTATCACTTAGTGACTAAGAATTTTAAAATAAACATGCAGTTCCTTTTAAACAGAAACGGAAAAAAGAAAAAAAAAAAAAACTTCATCAACTTACTGGCAAGGCTGTAACATGAAAGTCCCCATCTATGGTTAGATCTGAATCCTGACGACTGCTTATTTCAAATCAAAGATTCTAGAAGGATACACGGTGCATTCTATTATTTAAGGTGGAATAAATTAATTGCAGGGAAAAGGAATATTTTGCACCTGAGAATCGATCATCAGATAGCTCCGTATCCCTCAAGTTGAAAGAACCAAGGGTTTGCGAAACGCCTGTGCCTCCCCCGCCCCTTTTTGGCAAGGAAGTGAGAAATCTATGCAGAACACTACACGTCTACCTTTTATAATTAATTTCCCAATGCCTCACCTATACGTATTTTAATAATTCCTGATTTATAAGATGGTATCTGTAATAAAATTTTCTATTTTCCAATAAATGAAAAGAAGGCAGGTTCACTCCAGCAACAGAGTGTCACGCAATATCTGCTTGTCAGGCACCAATTTTTACTTCTTACATGTAAGTTAAAGGATAAGGAATTTATAATGCTGCCTGTGAAGGGAACCACTTTTCATACACAAATGTGATCTTTTTTTTTTCAAAGGGTAATACAACAGTACATTTACATAAACTAATCCAAACAATCTATGTATTTGACAATGGCAAACCTCACACAGACGGCCTATTGTTGGTTTACATCTTGGAGTTCTTTATATTGGCTTGTAGCGCTGCTCTAGCTGTCAAAGGTTTGACTTGGACACTAAATAAATGGTTATAGAAGTGCTGTGCAGCGATATTGGACTTCTTTGCAAAAGAAAACCTGCTGTGTATGAATTCAAAAGCTATTAATTTTTCAGTCAAAAATATTCGTGCCTATTTCTTTTAATAAAGAAATACTGTGCTGAACTACTAAGAGATAATGTTGACTAGTGGTAGAGAATTTTCAATAGAACAGTTAAAAATAAATTTAGTAGGAGGTCCCCTTCGAAGTTACAATTTTCTAGAATGTAAAACATTTTTTTTTTTTAAATACTAATCAAGACAAACCTTCCTCCCCAGTGCATTTCCCCCACAACTGCTTTTCCCTGTTTACTGGCTGCTTCACACTGGTCTTCATGGAGATTCCCAAGGGTCCTTTTGTGGCCTATGCAGGCTTACCTGGATGGATGGCCCTCTCTGCCAACACCCTGCCCCAGCACTCACGGAGCGCCCCATGGCGTTTCACAAATCCTTCTCCACTTTCATCCCTCCTCCTCCCAAGGAGCCCCATGATACAAAATGAGTTCCTCCCAGAGTCCTGAGGCCAAACAGTATTCTATCATTGCTTTGAATCCATGGAGGAAGTAGGAGATAATCCCATTCTCTCCCCTATTACTAGGTTCAAAGACCCATACCCCTCATCCTGGGGAAAAAGCCATTCCAAACAGAAGCCACCTGAAGACTTCATGAGAGTTCCGAAGGCTATCGATTCCCTTAGCGGTTGGCTGTGCCCACTGGAAAACCCCATGAAGTCATTTCCGGGTCTTACCAGCTTCCTAAACTGGGCTCCTATGATTACAAGAAGGGGCTGATGAAGTCAACACAAATGGCACAACTGACTACTCATCCCATTATACCCAATGGCCTAGGTTTTTCTGTTTCCCTTTCTTTTTGGTAGCCTACACATTCAGTCCTATGGCCATTTAGTGCAAAACACGGAAACTAAGGGCTCTCTCCTAGTAAAAATGGATGCACAAAGTGTTTAATGATTTTATGTCCTATATCTCAGTAATGTGTTCTGTTTCAGACATTAATTTTGTCTGCCAACTGCATCTTGGCAGGCTACCATATTTGCTGGGTTAATAGTCTGACTCCGTTTTATTTCTATCATCATAAATCATACATATATGGGTGTATGTTTGCTTTATTTATAGAAAAAAATCAGTCAAAACAGATAAACCAATACTTTGCCATTACGCTGCATCATTGCATATTGATTAAAATTGCTGGTACTAACTATAGATTGTCAACGCTCAATTAATTTTCACACAGTGACTCCAAGCAAAATCAAATAAAGGCAGTGTACCTTTAAATTTTACAAATCTTAAAAATCAAGAAGCAAAGCACTCTCTCCATTTTGAATAATCAGTAGAAGCTACTAAGGAGATTTTTAGAAATATAAGTATATGAGAAATACAACTGTTAAAGAGATCAATTTATAGCAAGGAATGAGGCCCAAGACAGGATTTGGGGTTTAGAAACCATCCTTCTGCTTAGATATTAACTGTCTGTGCTCGGATGGCACTCTTCAAGGTTAAGGAAAAGGAAACAAGGCAAGAAGTAGGAGATTCCTACAAGTTAAACGTAATTTCAACATACCATGTTGGAACTCCTAACTGCAAAAGAGTAATATTCACTTCTAACTCTCTAATAACCATTAGATGCCGTCCACAATTTTAGCTTCCAGCTATTCCAACAGTGTGCTTCCTATTTCTTATGTCTTTCCTCTGTGACCGTTAGACTGCACTGGCCCTCACTCCCTTTCTCATACCCGCAGTCTCTTGGCTAATGCAGGCTGAAATGCCCTTTTCTTCTGACTCCATGGTCTGGCTGTCTTCTTTCTGGGTTCACACCATTTAGAAAGACCTTTCCCCCTCCCGGCGACCTATCATGTTTTCGTACCCTGGTACACCATCAATCATCTGTCCCGAAGAGCGAGTTGTTGGGCCTCGTGGCCAAAGACCGATTCTGAATCATCCTCTACGTTGTGAAATGCCCTGCACACCACCCCCTTTATAGAAGGTAACCGGAAACACTCCACTGACTTATGTCCTTCAATACTAACAGCTGCCAGAGTAGGTTTTCCTGTCTCCTATGCTTAGGGGTGAGGAAGCAGCAAAGAAACAGTGTGAAGTTTCCCCTGGTGTAGCTCGGTACTTACGGGCTGAGGGGCGGCTTTGGGTTCTGTTGACTTCACGTGCAGATGGGTCATCATGGCTTGCAGGCGCTCTTTGTCTTTTGCAAGCTAGTAGGAAGAAAGTGCTCTGTTATTTCTTTGAATACAGATGCATTACTATTTTAACATCCAAAATGATACATATTCCAAATTAAACTATAGCACCATTGCACATGACAAAATCTTTCTCATTGCTTAATCGTTTTGAAATCTACACAACCATTGCCAAACTCGAAGTAACTGGAGGTGTCAGTGTGAGATTTCTCAACACAAGATGCATTAGCTTTTAACTGGGAAGTTCTAGACCTGCTGGCACCAAGGAGTCCCATGTAACACAGACAGCTAAAAGACAAAAACGTGAATCATGCCTATTAACCAATCTTATTCATGAGGAAGCCAAAGGAAAATGAGCTAGGTAGCTAAAACTCATAAATTCATCTTTTGTGGTTGTGGAAAAGCTCCCAGACACATGGGGACATTTATGCGAAATTAACTTCACCTTTCTTAACAGGCAGGCATGGATTAGCACAGTGCTGCGAAGCAGTGTTAGCCGGGCAAGCCCAGGGCTACAGGAGATGACAAGTTCTTACGGTCAAGGGCATGGAGAACAAGCTTCATCATTCATTTCCTCAGTATGTGAGCACCTACTATGTGTTAGTCCCATCTGAGCAAAAATTTAAGTCTTCTCATTGTACAGAGAATTACCTTCTGACAGCACCCAAGTTTTTCATCAAATGTACATTGGAGGCACTCAAATACTATTCACTGGATGCTACTTTCTTTATACGTGCCTCCAACCATTTTAACATGGTGATAGTTTTGATAATTTAAGACACCTGGGCAAAGGGGACATAAAATAATTGCTTCTGGATAGTTCTGCCACCAGCATCTTTGCCACAAGCATTCTAGCCGCACACCTGATCGTCCAGAAGACAATTTTACCATAAAGGATAAAATCGTGGCAAATAAGAGAGGGATGGTGAAGAAGGGCATAAGGGAACACACATAAAATGAGTAACAAAATGAAAGGGATTCTCCTGTGAACTAAAAAAAATATTTGGGACGCATTCAGAAGATACAGTGGAGATGGTGGCAACAACAGCACAAATAACGGATTTTCTTTTGTGGATTCTACCTCGGCATTTCACCTAGCTTCAAACTCTTTTCTTTGCAGTATCACGGTTTTTTGTTGCTTTGATTCACCCTCATTAAAATTTCTTCCTTCATTAGAAGAGGCAAGGGTTTCCAAATACTAGAATATATGTTTGTAACTGAGCTCCGTGCTATGTTGTGAAAGCCTTCTACGCTGTTCTCTGTGCTTGGCCTACTGTCACATGTCCAGTGACAGATGTTCCAAAGTTCTATGGGAAACGGGGGCTGAAAACTCTGTGCCATGGTACACCCCAGCATGAGGGTTAAGATTTACATTTGTACATTATATACATGTAAAAATGGAAATACTTTGTCAGTGGAGAAATGAAAGCAAAGTGTCAAACCAAACTGTCAACCAGTTACTTTTTTTTTTTTTTAAATCTCTTATGGCAAAATTGCTTTAGGACAATTAGTTCTGTGGTAAAAATCGCTGCAGCAAAGAGGTCTATGGCAAAGATGCTCTGGGCAAAAATACCAGACATGATAATAATTACCTCTGTAAAGTAAGTGGGAAGTATAGTTCCAAAAGATAAAGGTATAGTTAAGAGAAGGGCTGTGGAATTTTGGGGAAATGTAGACGTAACGAATGAGTGAGTGACAGAGAGAGAGAGAGTGGGCGGGGGGGGGGTGGTGGTGAGAAAACAAGCACAAGAGAAGGGTGTAGAGAGAGTCTTACTTAGAACAGCACTTTTATAGACCACTTATCCAAAATAATGCCTTTGAACTAGGGAGGGACTCATTTCTTCTATGTCACATAATTAACCTTAAATCTTTGAAATACCAATTTTGGAGAGTTCCTGGCTGGATCACTTGGTAGAGCATGTGACTCTCGATCTTGGAGTTGTAAGTTTGAGCCCCATGGTGGGTAGAGAGATTATTTAAAGATAAACTCTTGAAAAAGAAAAAAAAGAAACCCCCATTTTTGGTAAGCTGAATTATTCCAAAATTCCAGTCAAATAAGACATTTTGTAAATAAAGGTGTTTTCTAAGAGAAAGGGGTGTTTCAGCATTTGGGCAAAGGCAGAGAGAGGGAAGGGAAAAGGTCCAAAAGCAAGAGAAAAAAAGCTTTCGGCGTATCTTAACTGGATGACTCAGTCTCAAGCCCTATCACATTTGATTTTTTTTTTCTTTTTATTCCCTTGTGGTGCAGGGAGGAATAAATTAAGAAGAAGGAAAAAGCCTTACAGTGTTAGCATTTATCTTTCCACAAACAGGAAATGAAAACGATACCATATTAGGAGCCACTTTATGTTACTCACCCTCTGTTCTTTAGTAAGTTATTGAACAGCCAAACTCAAAGATGCTCTGAACACATAATGCTAAAGGAATTTAGTTTTCCAAAGTGGCTCAGTTAGGACAATTAAATGTTAGCAATGGCATTTTTCTACAGTTATTTGTGTGTTTTTTTTAAATGTGTTCTAAGTTTTTAGATGTTAGAACCAAAATATTCTTAGATTTTTAAAAAATGTTTTGTCTCAAAAGTTACCATGGGGCAAGAAGGAATGAAGGCATATATATATAGATAGATAGATAGATAGATAGATAGATCTATCTATCTATCTATAGATATATATATTATTCGTTTTAAAAACAAGTAGTCTGCCATACTGAACATTAAGAATGAAAGGGTGAGAGGTGATATTTACTTAAGAGTCTGATGAATATTAACTGTGACTTAATGTGGAGGTAAGCATTGTCGATGTAGCAATTACCAAGACCAAGTAGAAGGAAATCCAAATTCCCAGCATCAAAAGGAATCCACACGTCTGTATTCCATCCAAATGTCTACCGTGCTGACCTTCTACTGCTCAAACGTAGTAACACCATGTCACAAACACATACCTAGAGTTTATACACACAGCCACATCCATAACCCCTGGAGGTCACTGCCATGGGAGACATTTTCTCCCTTTTCCATGAGAGTATCACTTAGAATTCATTGTCCATTGTCCATTACCCAGGTTCCTTATTTTGCCTTAAACTCAAGTCTATCATCCTAGCTCTGCTTTATTATAAAAGGTGGTTACGAGGTTACAGAAAAAAGGGCAAAAATCCAAGTTTCTGTTTTTATCTGATTATTAGTACAAACTAGCATATAATACATTCTTGGATGGGTTTTGGCTTTTTACTGTATCGGTTGCAGCTCTAACTCTAACACAAATCCTTTTTAACAATTAAAGAAAAAAAAAACCCCTGCCAAATTCACTTTTCATTCTTTAAGGCAAAAAAGCTAACCATTCACACCTATTGAAACCACGTCCTCTCTCTACAGGGGCTGTCTTGCATTTTTAATACACCGGCCCTTCAAAAAGGCTTCAGATTCTTTATTACTTTTTATGCCATCATTCCATGAGCTCAGCATCCCCATCAATTTTCACGGCATCCTTTCATTATTATAATATGACAATACAAACATTTAATATTGCCAAGTATATATTCCAGCATTCCCTCATAAACTGAATCCCATGAAAAGCAAAGAGAAGGAGGATGAGAAATTTACTCCAAAGGTCAACTAAAAATTTGGCTGGCAAATTAAAACAATTCTTTGATGTTGTACTATCAGAAGAGAATTACTCTCTAAGAGTTTTCCTGGTGGACACAGGAGGGGTATCTGGTTTAAGAGGAATGTCAATGCACCACACACTGAGGGGACCTGCTTGTGCAATGCTTATTCGCAGGTTGCCCCCCAACTTTGTAGAGAGACAGCACGGTGAAAATGGATGAAGGATGTGGGTACTATAATCAGACTAGGCTGGATTCAAATTCTGGCTCTGCGACTCTGAGCACATTATGTAACCTTTTTTAAAGTATTTAGTTTCTTCTTCTAAATATGGAATAATAATCTCTGAACTCTGAAGGGTTGTTTTGAGGATTAGATAAGGGCTTGCACATAACAAGCTTAGCATAGAGCCTAGTGCTTCACGAATATTCGAAAATACCTAACTTTTCTTTGAAGGAAAGTTAAGTCAATTCTAGCCTATTTAGACTTCCACTGGTTGAGCCCATGCTTGGAACCTTGGGCCAGCGTAACTCGAGTTCTCCAGAGTCTGAAGCTGGCCTCAACGCGGGGAGAATTTTGAGGTTTTGAAGAATGGAACGAAAGTGTAGGAAAGATGAAGCCCATTGCTTCTGGATTGATTTCCTTGGTTCTCACTGTATCTTTCCCTCATCCTAAGCAAACGCTTTTTCTCCCCTTGGCTGATACAGGTCATCCCCTCTTCTATTAGCCATGGCCCCAAATTAGGTTTTAGACAGTCCTGGCTGTGAAAGACTGGAACGCGTGTACTGCTCCAGACACACTGATAACCGCCTAAGGCTAGGAGCGCCATTCAACATCTTCAAAGATAAAAAAAAGGAGATTAAATTCATTCTTTTAGCAGAGAAAAGGGAACACGATTTTAGGTTCATTTAACATAACCACTTTATATGTTGTCTGGAGGACTAATCATTTTAAGCCCAATTTGGTGGTCCTCACTCGTGAGAAACAAAATCTGAAATAAATGAAGGATTCTGGATGTGTAAAAATGCCGGAACTACCAAAGGACGGATGAGAAGAAGGGACCAAGTCCCTCACTGGATTTCAAAGAAGCAAAGACTGTTGTGGCTATTTCAAGTCCTCTCATCCTACTCCTGCATTTTACAGTTGGGGAACCTTAGGCTCAAAGGGTGAACCTACCCAAAATCACGGAGCTGGGAAGGGGCAGAAATAAGACTAGAATCCCAGTCATATGATGCCTAGTCGGACCTTCCCACTCTGGTATGACTGTCAAAAGCACCTGGGATGCTAAATGAAAACACAGATCTCTGCCACTCTTCCCACCCCCTTGGCTGAACAACCACTGCAGAACCCCCAAGGGAGGGTGAGGCAAGGAGTTTCAGCAGGCACTCAACTAACTGATGAGCAGGGAAGTCGAGATTATTCCCATACAATGATGATCCCCAATTTAATTGACTGGGGTCTCAGGTAAACTTGCTAAGCCAAACACACCAAGCAAGGGGATGTGGGAGTAAGTTTTCATAAGGACCCCACATGTATGAGTTTGATGCAGGAGGTCTGGGAGAAAGGGCTCTCTTCCACGGTCTGGGTATGCCTTAACAGCAGAAGGTTAGTTTTATACACAATGACGATCCAAACAGAACTGAGCGAGACAGCGTGCATCCAGTCTCACGGGTCTTGAAAGTACGTATGATCAAAAGAAGACAAACGAGAAAACAAAAACAAAAACAAAAACGAAACAGCGATGTGGAAGGAGAAGAAATCAAATTCTTCTGCCTGAGTATTTACCAAATAGTTATTTTCGACCTACTTTATCAAACTGCGGTCATTCACATGCCTTCAAAACTCAGCACCAGTGAGAACTTGTAAATGATTTCTTTAACACAACTGCAGCTCTCAGGTGGTAGGCAACCTATGGTTCATTTCACCCCAATGGAAGAATTTCCCTACTTTTATTGTACTCTGTCACCATCTTAACATTCCTTACGTGTTATTATTAAAGACTCTCTTGACATTTAAAGCAGACGCACACTAATACTCAAGTCATAGTCTAGGAATTCTAATGCTCCCAGAGTTAAGCAGGATTTTAAATTATGAAAAATAAGTGTCTTGGTTTTCAAAGGGGGACGTGGAAGTGAGAAACCCAGAGACTCTCTCTTCTTTTTCTTGGCTCCAGTCACAAAGCAGGGACAATATGCTGCTATGATGCCATTAGGACTTCTTCCCCACAGGCTCTGAGCTTACTTAGGGAGAGTCATGAGGCTCTGTGAGGCCAGTGCTGTGAAGAACTCTTCGGAGTATTGCCTTGAATGGTGTTAGAAAGGTCCAAAGGGGGGACACATTACAGATAATATATTTGCAAAAGTCCAGGAAGCTAGTGTGCTTACAAACAGCACCGCTAATGGTACAGTAATCACATGCAAAGTCTCTGCGGTAACTGATTTGTGTTAGGCTTAATGTCTCCCTCTGCTATTGAAACTCGCACACTTTTCTCCCTGCTGACGTTTTCTTGGAGCTTACAGTTGCTGGGGTAGATGATTTACAAAACTTCCAAGTGATCCCTGTGTCACTGAGTTTCAGCCTTGCCCAAATGCCATGGATTGCTGAGGAGGGAGCTTCAAGAGGCGGAGAAAAGGCATGGTCTCACAAAGCCAAGTTTTAAAACCAGTGATCTGCAACGCCTGGGTGTAGGCACAGAACCTCAATGGGCCACGATGACCCTGCACGAAAAGTGCAAGGCAGCAGTGCCATAAAAGGAGGCACAGGCTACACAGGCTGGGCTAGAATCCCGGGCGTTGCCCATTATTTGCCATTGGCTTTGAACAAATTAATGAGATCTTCTAAACTCCAGTTTCTTCATCGGTAAGAGGCGAGAGCACAGGGAAATATTTCTCTGACCCCGAAGAGCCAATAATTGTTAAGGTAATTACTGATTTGGTAATACCTTTTCAAAGGACAAGAAATGGCAGAAGTAATGGGACAGGACTCATGCTCATTAGATGTACGATGTGTAGTGATTTCCAAATGTTCTAATTTTCCTTAAAAAAAAAAAACCCAACTTTTAGCATTGAGGAAATGGGGTAGTATCCACTCACAGGGGGGTTGTGAGGATTTAATGAAATTAGGGGTATGAAGTCCCTAGGACAGTGCCTTGGCATATAGTGGGAACTCAAGAAATACCCTTTCAAAGGGTTTCCCAGGTTCTTTGTAAATTAAAAGCAGAACACGAGGCATGGTACAGATCACTTCCAAATCCAATGGATTCAAAGAAGCAATCATTCCATTTTGCCAGGAACGTTCCCAGTTGTGAAACTGGAAATCCTAAGTCCCAGGCAAGCAAACCGTGATGGCTGGTCACTCTACTTCTGGAGGAACAGAGAGATGAATTTAAGAACGAACACAGATTCTTCTACTCTCCTCCCTGACGCTACAATCAAAGCGAATCCTTAAACGGCTCTCTTGGCCTGAGATGTACTTGCCGCTGTCCCTTCCCGCGTGCCCTCCACAATGCTCCTGTGCTTCCTCTTATAAACTCTGCCCGGCGTGGAGTCAGAGACGTGCTACTCTTCCTGGCCTGCTCGGCTGCACTTCACAGGAAGGAAGAGGCTGTCTTGCTCCTCTGCATCCCGTGCGCAGAATACAATAGGTAGTTGATAACTGGTGACTGAATGGAATCAAATTATTAAGGAAGAAAGGTCCCACCCCTCCACCACCACCTGCTGCCAGGACCAGGCTGATCATCCCCACTGGTTTGGATGGCTCCTTTTCCCCGTGGGGGCTTTTGACATTCACTTTAAAGGGTCTACAGGCTGAAGGATTGGAGGAAGCCCGTCTTGAGACCCGTCCCCTGACAAAGGCTGAGCTGCGGACAGGAGCAAACACTGCATTTCCAAGGCTCCTTTTCTCTTTCATTCAAAACCCACCTTCGTACACCAGAGAGGATGTGCTGACAAATGAGCAAAGGTCACATGATCATCACAACTAATATGTGTGGCCAGAAAAACAGATCTGCACCATGAACACCTCAGCTTTCTAAGAAAGGGAAATCCGTCAGAAGACTTTTTTCTTGTCCATTAAATCAGATGCTTTTTCCCTTTCCCAAGATGGAATTCCTATCTAGCCACTAAGATAACCTTCTGTGCCATCTCATTCACAGCTTAATGGTTGAGACGATTCCTATGCATCTCCTGCCTGAGTGGGCCCAGGTAGCCAGATGATTATTTAAATCCCTAAACCTGTCTGGTCAATGGCTGGTGCTCAACTATCAAGGAAGCCTCAGGTCCCTCTTTACAGTCCTGCCCGTGGCATATGGGTGGGCAATTCCTCACCTCAACATTACTTCCAGACCCTGTGTCTATGCTCCCGTGTTCTGTGTGCACATTCATGACCTATGTAAGACCACGCATATCGATTATGGGAACATCTTCCATCTGCAGTTCTAACCTATCCCCTTGTCTGCAGAGCATCAAGAAGAGTGTGTCAAAAGAAAGTATCTAACAGATAAAATCTTAAAAGACACGCCCTCGCCTCAAAAAGCCATGTCCTTCACCCGCATGATTGATGTTAGGTGCCTATGTGTGGTTACCAATTCTCTACAATGTTGGGCTCCAAGGTATACACGGGGTTAATCACCATCTAGCCCACTGCTAAAATTCAAAAATTTCAACTGACTTTGTAACAATGAAATGTGGTAAGAAATATTCAGAAAGGCCTACAACGCCCACTAAGATGTCTTTTTGACCCCTCTCCCCTCTGAGACCAGTAACAGAGTGTAACATGCGAACTGAATTAACTAGACATTTTCGGTTGTCAAGCTCCACATAACGGGCCCACCGCCAGGAAAACACGTATTATATGTTTTGGTAACTTCCCACAAAAATAAAAGCAATACAAATGTGTCTCACACACAATGCTGATGGGATGGGTCTAAGTCAGACTTCATTGCCCGTCACCTTGATTTCTGCCTGGTTGCCTTAACTCTCAACATTGGAATTGTAAAGGCTTTTCAGGTGATTCAAGTAGAGTGTTGTACAGACAGCACCAAGAAAGGAAACGTCTGTAGCCACGATCCCCTGAGACTAACGATAGTTATAAAAAAAAATGTTTTTTTCATCTAATTCTTTAGGAGAGGTTGATTTCAGCTCACAAACTGGGCCTTTGGTTTTGGGTCAGAGTTACGGTTTCTGGGGTTTAGCTCCAGGGGGCTAAAAATGGACAGCACTCAAGTGGCTTTCATTAGCTTTGGTCGTGTCTGGTGCTGGCTGATGGTGCCCTCCAGAACTCTCCTGTGGGATCCTTGCACAGCGATGCTCTAGGGTAGACATGATGAACCTCCACTGATCTATGATGTAAGAACCAACGTGAGCTTATTGGGCTTGTTTTTCTAATGGAGGTACACGTGTGACTCCTCTTCCAGATGTAAACATCACAGTAATTCTCTCTAAGTACTGCTGTGCAAAGTCCTTGCAGGTCTGGGTAGTAGGGGCTGTAGACCTGCTCCTCCTACAGTATAGGGAACCCCTGTGGGTAACTGTTCAAACCTCTATTACTCTTTCCTGAGGTGCTAAGTGGTACAAATGTTTTTCAAATTCAAGTTAATAAATGATAATTCTGTAATATACTTGGATACCTGGAGGTTCAGGTATTTCCTGGTCTGGAAAATGCCTTCTTTAAGGCAAATGCAAGTAGTCAAGGAGTTGGTCATGTACAGGGCACCCCCTCTAGATGGGGTAATTCGTTAGCGTGCTGTTGACAGAACAGGGGGACGATGCCAACAGGAAATAAGAGGGAAAGGCCGTTCAAGCAAAAGGACACCTCTTCAACATATTCTTGCTGCTGCAGGGACCTGGTTTCCCCAACACCTCAGTCCCAGGGGACACGCAACTGTTCATTACGTCAATTAAAAAGTACATTCCAGACATGGGCACATGAAACGGCAAATGTGACAGCACAAACACAGACATGCTGGACACGAGAGTAATAGGAAGCCCACAATGAGTGTAGCTACTGAGTATAATTGTCTCCTTGTCCCCAACTGTCCCGCATTCCAGCTTTATCTCAGGGCGAGGGGTCTTTAACTGCTAAACCTGTTAACATTGTCTTGTATATTTCATCTGCTTGAATAATAACTAATCTATTCCGGTTCGTCCCCTCTCTAGCACCGAAACTCTCTTCTGAGCATGTTTCCGGTATTTTCAAGAATCCATCAACATCAGCTAGCTCTACCCAAGGAGTGGACATTGCCACTGGCAAATTACTTATTTACAATCTGTTTTTCCTCTGAAATGTAAAAACCAGGAGGGTAGCCTTACTTTGTTCAGTGTTGTACCCTTTACTGGCTTCAGCAACGTTTCTGCCGTGTTTCTGCCATGTTCTGCCATGTTCTGCCAACGTTTCTGCCATCCAGGCTCTGGATGATGTTTGCCAAATGAATTGGTAGATGAGCGGATAAATGAATGAATATCCATCAGCCTGCTTACCATGATCCCCAAGACTGACAAGTACTTGTTATATGAAGCTGCTGCTGGGCAAACTGGACCAGTGTGGTGACTAGAATGGTTTTACACACTAAGGCAAAGAAGGAACATGTAACAAGGGGTTAGCCGGCCTTTAGGTAGCCAAGACCCTAAGGGAACAAGTTGCAAATAATATGATGCAAATTGTTGTTTTTTTTTTTTTAATCCTCCTGAGTGGGGATTGTTTGGTATACTTCTGTGCGAATCAGCCGGACAGTAAATATTTTCAGCTCTGCAGGCCACAGGACTCTGTTGCACCTATACAAATGTTCTGCTGTGGTGCAAAAGCACCCAGAGATAACTCGTCAACGAACAAGTGTTCCAGTACAATCTTACGTATGGACACTGAAATCTGAATTTCACATAATTTATTCTTCTTTGGATCCCTCCCTCCCAGCTATTCAAAATGTAAAAACCTCTGTTAGCCCTGGGGATTTGGCTCATGATCTGTGGTTTGCCAACTCTGGCTCTTGACAAGCACCAGGCTATCACTCTAACGAATCCCTCAACCTGTGAAGCAACCAAACCCTTCAGAATGACCCCGTCTCTTCCTCCATTAGAGCAAACTCCGAAGCAAAAATATTACAAGGACTATCACAGGTAACTACCACATAGTAACTTCTGGCCACATGATCTTCTTTGGTTCCTATCACAAGTTGAAAACCCTGCCTTTGATTGGATTTAGGGCTGAAGGATGAAGGGAAATCTATGAACAAATGAAATCCACAAATAATCAAAGAATCCTCTTAAAAGGTCTGTAACACCGCCAGGCCACACCCACCAAAAAACAACAAGAAAGCTGCCAGGAGATAACCACTTGACTTACTGATGGTCTAACTCCTTTCCTTCCCTTGCCAGCTCTTGGGGAGAGTGAGGAATAATGAATAAAGTAGATCATCAGTTTCGGAGTAATCAACAATGGCCCCACAGTCAAATCCGGACTCTGGAACAGTTACTGGGGCAAACCATGACACTCGGTCGAACACTTTATTCTAGCTGAACATTAAGAATTTAAGTTTATCCACTGAATAAATGCAGGAACTTGTATCACTTCGTAACCACCACTACGTAAAGATTTAGGTAGTAATAGCCATATGGTTTGTTCTGTTGAAACCAATTTTTAAAGGGCTTATCACACATCAGTAAGAAGTGAACTTTGGTGGGGAGATAAATAACGCTATTGTTTTGCTTCTGAATAAGCGTGCTAAATTTAAAGATGTTTCCAAAGAGTTATGTAAAAATTTGGGGATTTTATGACGTGCCCTTAGCCTGTATGAATATCCCACTGTTCTAGTAAGTTCTTATCTTGTAGTGTGAATGGAAAAATATTAACTAGCTAAAGAAAATAACTTTTGAGACAATCTTACTTAAAAAATGTAATTTGTCATATAAGATGATAACTAATTTAAAAAAATCCTCTCTATCCTGAAAAGTCACAACAAAAAGTTTAAGTGTGTTTTGGCTGATTTTTCTCTGCAACTATTTGAAGCTGTAAATGACTTAACTCAGTAAAATTCCAAATGTAATTATCTTCTGTACTTAGCCTAGGGCTCTCCATATATCTCGGCATTGCTGTCTTGCATACAAAATAGGCTTTTCGATGGCTGGTAACAATATAATGTACAACATTGTTTTAATTTCCCCTAGTCGGCTAGCCTCTTGCCTACACTAAACCAGCCAGAGGAAGAAGCCACAGTGGGTCATCAAGCACTCAAAAGCATTCTGGAACTTGGTTGCATAAATGGGGTTTGCAGGGTCAGGCTTTTGCAATTGTACATTTTAATAATCTCCATTTCTGACCCAATTTTTACTTTTAGAAACTAATTTTCTATTAATTATACCAAGAAGGGAATTATTGTTAAAATATGGTGGTCCGTCAACAAGTGACATCAAAAGTGGAACCCACATTTAAAAATGGCCCCCATCCCTCACCACTGTGATCCCCAGGAAAATCTGCAGACGTTTATTTTCTATAGTCACAAAATACATTCAACATGGCCCAACAAACTGCCAAAAATAAGATTATATATATGTGTGTGTGTGTGTGATATGTATATATTATATATATGAGATATATATATATATATAATGTATAACATTATACATACATTACATATATATACATATATATATATCTCAATACGTGCCTGTATGCATGTGTGTGCATATTTAAAATATTTAAATTGTGTGCACTGACAGGAGGAATAAATCCACATGCAGCTTCTACCTTAACCTCAGACAGCATGCTCACGTGCGTGCATGCGTGCGTACTGGCCCAGTCTTGCTGATGCTCCCATGTGCCTTCCATCCCCATCCATTGTCTCTCAGTCTCTCTCCCTGGCTCGGCTGCCTAGCTCCAGGTTAGGGATCATGGCAAGTTAGCGGGCTTACATTAACAACAGGCAACTGAAGTTTTTAACTTAGAGCGTTTCCCACTTGCAGGAGAAGACAAAAGGGAGGGGAAGCGAGAGAGAAATGGAAAGCTAACAGAGGTAGTGGGGAGTTCGCGGCATACACAGAGATGCACAGGACTTTGAAACGTCTGAGCGGCAGTTCCAAAGAAGGAACTGAAGGTGAACGTTCCCGAAGAGTGAAAAAGAAAAGAAAAGAAAGGACAACAACAGGTTTTGGACCTTCCATTCAATAATGAGTACACAGGAACTCATTTCAGAACACTACAGAAATTTGGAATTTGAGGAATACTGAGGTAATATTAAAAATAAATTTGGTTTTACCTGTAGCTCTAATTGCTGTACAACCTGCATTTGTACTCTACATTGAGCTGTACTTCTATCGTCCAGCGCATGCTCACTGTTGAGATGTCTGCAACAATACATAGAAAATCATTAAGTGAAATGGAGAAACAAAAAGGAAAATATAAGTTACCAGGATGTTTAAGCAAAAACTAGGCAGTGGGTCTAGTTCACAGGGGACAGTCGTTTTGTGAATGGCCTGCCCTT